>NC_037346.1:2500000-3750000 GCF_002263795.3 Bos taurus | reverse complement strand
CTCAACTGGAATTCCATCATCTCCACTAGCTTTGTTCATAGTGATGCTTTCTAAGGCCCACTTGACTTCACATTCCAGGATGTCTGGCTCTAGGTGAGTGATCACACCGTCATGATTATCTGGGTCATGAAGATATTTTCTGTAAAGTTCTTCTGTGTACTCTTGGCACCTCTTCTTAATATATTTTGCTTCTGTAAGGTCCCTACCATTTTGCCCTTTATTGTGCCCATCATTGCATGAAATGTTCCTTTGGTATTTCTAATTTTCTTCAGGAGATCTCTAGTCTTTCACATTCATTTTTTCCCTCTATTTCTTTTCATTGATCACTGAGGAAGTCTTTCTTATCTTTCCTTACTATTCTTTGGAACTCTGCATTCTAATGGGTATATCTTTCCTTTTCTCCTTTGCCTTTTGCTTCTCTTCTCTCAGCTATTTGTAAGGCCTCCTCAGACAACCATTTTGCCTTTTTGCATTTCTTTTTCTTATGGTTGTTCTTGATCACTGCCTCCTATACAACGTCATGAACCCCCGTCCATAGTCTCTCAGGTCTTCTGTCTATCAGCTCTAAACCCTCGAATCTATTTCTCACTTCCACTGTATAATCATAAGGGATTTGATTTAGGTCATACCGGAATGGTCTAGTGGTTTTCCCTACTTTCTTCAATTTAAGTCTGAATTTGGCATAATGGGTTCATGATTTGAGCCACAGTCAGCTCCTGGTCTTGTTTTTGCTGACTGTATAGTTTCTCCATCTTTGGCTGCAAAGAATGTAATCCATCTGATTTTGGTATTGACTATCTGATGATGTCCATGTGTAGAATCTTCTCTGTGTTTTTGGAAGAGGGTGTTTGCTATGACCAGTGCATTCTCTTGGAAAAACTCTATTAGCCTTTGGCCTGCTTCATTCTGTACTCCAAGGCCAAATTCTTCTGTTACCGCAGTATCTTCTGACTTCCTACTTTTGCAGTCCAGTCCCCTATAAATAATTAAAATGGATGTTTTGTTGTTGTTGTTGTTATTGTTGTTAGTTCTAGAAGATCTTGTAGGTCTTCATAGAACCATTGAACTTCAGCTTCTTTAGCATTACTGGTTGCAGCATAGACTTGGATTACTGTGATATGGAATGATTTGCCTTGGAAACGAACAGAGATTATTCTGTGATTTTTGAGATTGCATCCAAGTACTGCATTTTGGACTCTTTTGTTAACTATAATGGTTATTCCATTTCTTCTAAGGCATTCTTGTCCATAGTAGTAGATATAATGATCATCTGAGTTAAATTCACCAATTCCAGTCTATTTTAATTTGCTGATTCCTAAAATGTCGATGTTCACTCTTGCCATCTCCTGTTTGACTACTTCCAATTTGCCTTGATTCATGGACCTAGCATTCCAGGTTCCTATGCAATATTAATCTTTATAGCATCAGACTTTACTTCCATCATCAGTCACATCCACAACTGAGTGTTATTTTTGCTTTGGCTCCATCTCTTCATTCTTTCAGGAGTTATTTCTCCACTGATCTCCAGTAGCATATTGGGCACCTACCAACCTGGGGATTTTATCTTTCAGTGTCCAATCTTTTTGCCTTTTCATACTGTTCATGGGGTTCTCAAGGCAAGAATACTGAAGTGGTTTGCCATTCCCTTCTCCAGTGAACCACATTTTGTCAGAACTTTCCACCATGACCCATCCATCTTGGGTGGCCCTACACAGCATGGCTCATAGTTTCATTGAGTTAGACAAGGCTGTAGTCCATGTGATCAGCTTGGTTAGTTTTCTGTGATTGTGGTTTTCATTCTGTCTACCCTCTGATAAGAAGGATATGAGGCTTATGGAAGCTTCCTGATGGGAGTGACTGAGAGGGAAACTTGTTCTAGTTCTGATGGGTGGGGACATGGCCAGTAAATCTTTAATCCAATTTTCTGTCCCTCCCTGTTATTTGACCTGAGGCCAAATTATGGTGTAGGTAATGAAGATAATGGTGACCTCCTTCAAAAGGTCCCATGCACACACCACTCTCAGTGTCCCCCAACTCTGCATTAGGCCACTGCCAACCAACACTTCCATCAGAGACTTCTCAACACTCATGGTCAGGTCTGGGTCATTTTCTTGTGGGTCACTGCTCCTTTCCCCTGGATCCTGGTGCACACAAGGTTCTGTTTGTGCCCTCCAAGAGTCTGTTTCCCCAGTTCTGTGTAAGTTCTGGTGGCTCTATGGCAGGGTTAATGGCGACCTCCTCCAAGAAGGCTTATGCTATTCCCAGGTCTTCTGTACCCAGATGCCCTGCCCCTGTGGTAGGCCACTGCTAACCTATGTCTCCGTAGGAGACACTCAAGTATGGTGCTGGAGTGTCAGGTGTATGGTGTTGGAGCAGCAGCTGCACGGTGCTGGAGCAACTTTGAGGAGATATCCCACATCCAAGGGCAAAGGAGAAGCCCCAGCAAGATGGTCAGGGGGGTGAAATCATGTTTAGAATCAAACCCCATACCCGCCAGAGATGCTCAGAGGGCTCAAACATACTTTGTGCACACCAGGACCCAGAGACCCCAAAGAGAATGAGATGCTCAGTCAGGGTTCAACTGACTCTCAGTTGAAATGGAGAAGTTCATTACACACAAGTCCTAGAGGAAGTTCATGACATAAGGAGGTCAGGGCAAGGTGCAGGCAGAGAGAGCAAAAGACCTGGGACATATGTTTTTATTAGGATCCATGAGTAAAGTGCTTTGAGTTCTCCGGGCTAACACTGGATTGATCAGTTGACACCAAAAGGAGTGGGAGTTTTTAAACACCATGGGGGTCTTATCAAAGGGATGCACAAAGTTAAGACCTTGGGAGGCAGAGGCACTCTTTATCAGAAGGGTCATTGGTGAAGCTATATCAAGAACTTACATTTACCCATGATTGTACACCATGTGCTTCCATGAGGGTTAATATTAGGTTAAGGCCTCCACAGACCACTTGGCCAAACAAAATGATGCTGAGGCAGCTTACCTAATTCTCAATAATTATAAATTGTAATGTTTAATTCCAGCATACTATTTATATTTTTTAACTACATCTTTCTTAAAATGTTTAGACTTCCTTCATTCAGTTTGTGGAGCTAATTATCATATTAATCCAAAGAGAGAGAAAAGTCAAATCTCATTTGACAACCATTCAGCCAAATCAGAGTCATTTTCTAACTATGTTCATTTTACAAAGCTGATAAATTTTATCAATAGGCATCTCCTTTTGACAATTACCTTACCACTAAATTTTAAGTAGAAGAGAAGGTAGGTAACACTTAGGTTCTTATTATACATTTATTACTTGGCTGAAATAAGATACTACCTTCGGAGCATTTCTTCAGTTCAGTTCAGTCACTCAGTTGTGTCCAATTCTTTGCAACCCCATGGACTGCAGCATTCCAGGCTTCCCTGTCTATCACCAACTCCAAGAACTTGCTCAAACTCACATCCATCGAGTCAGTGATGCCATGAAACCATCTCATTCTCTGTCTTCCCCTTCTCCTCCTGCCATCAGTGTTTCCAAGCATCAGGGTCTTTTCCATTGAATCAGTTCTTCACATCAGGAGTATTTCTTACCTGAGCTCATTTTGCTCTACTGCATTGGAGAGATCTCTCAACAGCTGTGTATTATTGAACTGTCTCATTGTTTCAGGTCCACATAGTTTCCCTGCCAGGGCAGTGGTTCACAGTGAATTTCAGAATGTGTGAGAGAAATAGCTCTTCATGTTGAGTGTATGTGTGTGTGTGTGTGTGTGTGTGTGTGTGTGTGTGCAAAAAGACAGTTGTTCAGCAGATTTCAGGGCATGACCATATTCCATGGAAGTTTTCAATGTGTGTTCTTACTAGCTCTGATAAGATAACAAAAAAGGGGAAAAAGGAAAAAGGTGTCATCATGTTCATGGGATAGTAGGGAAATGTGGGTTCAATTTATAGGAAACAATTTTTTCTTTGGATGCTTGGAGGCTTCACAGAGTAAGTCTTCAGTATTTAAGTAACATGAATTTATGTGGTACATTCTTCTTTTGAAGATATTCAAAGCCTGTGCTTAGTTGTTCAGTCATGGCCGACTACTTGAGATCCCATGAACTGTAGCTCACAAGGCTCCTCTGTCCATGAGAATTCTCCAGGCAAGAATACTGGAGTGGATTGCCATGCCTTCCTTCAGGGGATTTTCTCAACCCAGGGATCGAACCCAGGTCTCCTCCATTGCAGGCGGATTCTTTACCATCTGAGCCACCATGTAGTCTAGAGGTTAAAAAAAAAAAGAAAAAAAAAGGTTCCACCAAGCAGTTTGTTACAGTTGGTCTTAGGAAGAACATATGGATATCATAGAATCCATAATAAGACCAACTTGAGTTTCCCCCTTCCATTTGTCTGACCTTAAGTATATTTCTTTGTATTTATGGGTTTCTATTTCTTCATATACAAAATGAGGATAATAAGTATTTTCTATGTTGCTATGATGTCTAAGTGAATTAAGCCATGTTAAGTCTCTGGGATGCATTATTAATGTACTTGACCAATAGAAATTATCTAAGGCTATGATATTGTTCATACTGTTCATTTTGCCTTTTCATACTGTTCATGGGGTTCTCAAGGCAAGAATACTGAAGTGGTTTTCCATTCCCTTCTCCAGTGGACCACATGCTGTCAGTCCTCTCCACCATGACCCTCCTATCTTGGGTGTCCCCACATGGCATAGCTTAGTTTCATTGAGTTAGACAAGGCTGTGGTCCGTGTGATCAGATTGGCTAGTTTTCCGTGATTATGGTTTCAGTGTGTCTGCCCTCTAATGCCCCCTCGCAACACCTACTCTCTTACTTGGGTTTCTCTTATCTTGGACGTGGGGTATCTCTTCACGGCTGCTCCAGCAAAGCGCAGCCGCTGCTCCTTACCTTGGACTAGGGGGATCTCCTCACGGCCACCCTCCTGACCTTGAAGGTGGAGTAGCTCCTCTCGGCCCTCCTGCGCCCACGCAGCCACTGCTCCTTGGACGTGGGGTTGCTCCTCTTGGCCGCCTCCCCTGACCTCAGGCGTGGGGGTAACTCCTCTTGGCTGCCGCTCTAACCTCGGGAAAGTGGTAGCTCATCTCAGCTGCCGCCCCGACCTCGGATGTGGGGTAGCTCTTCTCAGCCGCTCCTATGTTGACGCAGCCTGGCACTCTCAGTCGTCGCCCATGACCTTGGGTGAGGGGCAGCTGGCGTGCTTCTGTGCAGTGCATTGTAGCCCGATTCTCCTCCTATTACTGAACAGTATGAAAAGACAAAATGATAGGATATTGAAAGGGGAACTCCCTAGGTCGGTAGGTGCCCAATATGCTACTGGAGATCAGTGGAGAAATAACTTCTGAAAGAATGAAGGGATAGAGCCAAAGCAAAAACAATACCTAGTTGTGGATGTGACTGGTGATAGAAGCAAGACCAATGCTGTAAAGAGCAATATTGCATAGGAACCTAGAATTTCAGGTCCATGAATCAAGGCAAATGCAAGTGGTCAAGCAGGAGATGGCAAGAGTGAACATCGACATTCTAGGAATCAGCGAACTAAAATGGACTGGAATGGGTGAATTTAACTCAGATGACCATTATTTCTACTATTGTGGGCAGGAATCCCTTAGAAGAAATGGAGTAGCCATCATGGTCAACAAAAGAGTCCAAAATGGAGTACTTGCATGCAATCTCAAAAATGACAGAATGATCTCTGTTCATTTCCAAGGCAGATCATTCAATATCACAGTAATCCAAGCCTATGCCCCAACCAGTAATGCTGAAGAAGCTGAAGTTGAACTGTTCTATGAAGACCTACAAGACCTTTTAGAACGAGCACCCAAAAAAGATGTCCTTTTCATTATAGGGGATTGGAATGCAAAAGTAGGAAGTCGAGAAACACCTGGAGTAACAGGCAAATTTGGCCTTGGAGTATGGAATGAAGCAGGGCAAAGGCTAATAGAGTTTTGCCAAGAGAACACATTGGTCATAGCAAACACCCTCTTCCAACAACACAAGAGAAGACTCTACACATGGACATCACCAGATGGTCAATACCTAAATCAGATTGATTATATTCTTTGCAGCCAAACATGGATACCCTCTATACAGTCAGCAAAAACAAGACCGGGAGAAGACTATGGCTCAAATCATGAACTCTTTATTGCCAAATTCAGACTTAAATTGAAGACAGTGGGAAAAACCACTAGACCATTTAGGTATGACCTAAATCAAATCTGTTATGATTATATAGTGGAAGTGAGAAATAGATTTAAGGGACTAGATCTGATAGACAGAGTGCCTGATGAACTATGGCTGGAGGTTTGTGACATTGTAGAGGAGACAGGGATCAAGACCATCTCCATGGAAAAAAAAATGCAAAAAAGCAAAATGGTTGTCTGAGGAGGCCTTACAAATAGCTGTGAAAAGAAGAGAAGCGAAAAGCAAAGGAGAAAAGCGAAGATATAAGAATCTGAATGCAGTGTTCCAAAGAATAGCAAGGAGTGATAAGAAAGCCTTCCTCAGCGATTAATGCAAAGAAATAGAGGAAAACAACAGAATGGGAAAGACTAGAGATCCTTCAAGAAAATTAGAGATACGAAGGGAACATTTCATGCAAAGATGAGCTCGATAAAGGACAGAAATGGTATGGACCTAACAGAAGCAGAAGATATTAGGAAGAGATGGCAAGAATACACAGAAGAACTGTACAAAAAAGAGCTTCATGACCCAGATAATCACGATGGTGTGATCATTCACCTAGAGCCAGATATCCTGGAATGTGAAGTCAAGCTGGCCTTAGAAAGCATCACTACAAACAAAGCTAGTGGAGGTGATGGAATTCCAGTTGAGCTCTTTCAAACCCTAGAAGATGATGCTGTGAAAGTGCTGCACTCAATATGCCAGCAAATTTGTAAAACTCGGCAGTGGCCTCAGGACTGGAAAAGGTCAGTTTTCATTCCAATCCCAAGGAATGGCAATGCCAAAGGATGCTCAAACTACCACACAATTGCACTCATCTCACACGCTAGTAAAGTAATGCTCAAAATTCTTCAAGCCAGGCTTCAGCAATACGTGAACTGTAAACTTCCAGATGTTCAAGCTGGTTTTAGAAAAGGCAGAGGAACCAGAGATCAAATTGCCAACATCTGCTGGATCATCAAAAAAGCAAGAGAATTCCAGAAAAACATCTATTTCTGCTTTGTTGACTATGCCAAAGCCTTTGACTGTGTGGATCACAATAAACTGTGGAAAATTCTGAAAAGATGGGAATACCAGACCACCTGACCTGCCTCTTCAGAAATCTGTATGCATGTCAGGAAGCAACAGTTAGAACTGGACGTGGAACAACAGACTGGTTCCAAATAGCAAAGGAGTACATCAAGGCTGTATATTATCACCCTGCTTATTTAACTTATATGCAGAGTACATCATGAGAAATGCTGGGCTGGAAGAAGCACAAGCTGGAATCAAGATTGCCAGGAGAAATATCAATAACCACAGATATGCAGATGACACCGCCTTTATGGCAGAAAGTGAAGAGGAACTAAAAAGCCTCTTGATGAAAGTGAAAGAGGATAGTGAAAATTTAACTTGAAGCTCAACATTCAGAAAACTAAGATAGTGGCATCTGGTCCCATCACTTCATTTGAAATAGATGGGGAAACAGTGGAAACAGTGGGTGACTTTATTTTTTGGGGGCTCCAAAATGACTGCAGATGGTGACTGCAGCCATGAAATTAAAAGACACTTACTCCTTGGAAGGAAAGTTATGACCAACCTAGATAACATATTGAAAAGCAGAGATATTACTTTGCCAACAAAGGTCCGTCTAGTCAAGGCTATGGTATTTCTAGTGGTCATGTATAGATGTGAGAGTTGGACTGTGAAGAAAGCTGAGCACTGAAGAATAGATGATTTTGAACTGTGGTGTTGGAGAAGACTCTTGAGAGTCCCTTGGACTGCAAGGAGATCCAACCAGTCCATTCTGAAGAAGATCAGCCCTGGGTGTTCTTTGGAAGGAATGATGCTAAAGCTGAAACTCCAGAACTTGGTCACCTCATGCAAAGAATTGACTCATTGGAAAAGACTCTGATGCTGGGAGGGATTGGGGGCAAGAGGAGAAGGGGACGACAGAGGATGAGATGGCTGGATGGCATCACCAACTCAATGAACATGAGTTTGAGTGAACTCTGGGAGTTGGTGATGGACCGGGAGGCCTGGAGTACTGCGATTCATGGGGTCACAAAGAGTTGGACATGACTGAGCACCTGAACTGAACTGAACTGAAGGCTATGATCAAGGTATCTGGTTTATTAATATCTATTTTGTATAGTTCTGTGTATTCTTGCCACATCATCTTAATTTCTTCTGCTTCTGTTAGGTGCATATCATTTCTGTCCTTTATTGAGCCTATCTTTGCATTAAATGTTCCCTTGGTATTTCTAATTTTCTTGAAGAGATCTCTAGTCTTCCCCATTCTATTGTTGTCCTCTATTTCTTTGCACTGATCACTGAGGAAAGCTTTCTTATCTGCTATTCTTTGAAACTCTGCATTCACATGGGTAAATCTTTCCTTTTGTCTTCTGCCTTTCACTTATCTTCTTTTCTCAGCTACTTGTAAGGCTTCCTCAGACAACCATTTTGCTTTTCTACATTTCTTTTTTTTATGCATAGTCTTTATCACTGCCTCCTGTACAATGTCATGAACCTCCATCTATAGTTCTTCAGGTACTCTGTCTATCAGATGTAATCACCTCAATCTATTTGTCACTTCCACTGTAAAATCACAAGGGATTTGATTTAGGTCATACCTGAATGGTCTAGTGGTTTTGCCTACTTTCTTCAATTTCATTCTGAATTTTGCAATAAGCAGTTCATGATCTGAGCCACAGTCAGCTCCCAGTCTTGCTTTTGATAACTGTATAGAAGTTCTCCATCTTTGGCTGCAAAGAGTATAATCAATCTGATTTTGATATTGACCATCTGGTGATGTCCATGTGTAGAGTGATCTCCTGTGTTGTTGGAAAACGGTGTTTTCTATGACCACTGTGACTCTTGGCAAAACGCTGTTAGCCTTTGCCCAGCTTCATTTGCACTACAAGGCCAACCTTGCTTGTTATCCTGGTATCTCTTGGCTTGCTGCTTTGCACTGCAGTTCCCTATGATTAAGGGCACATCTTTTGTTGGTGTTAGTTCTAGAAGGTCTTGTAGGTCATCATAGAACCATTCAACTTCAGCTTCTTTGGCCTTAGTGGTTGGGGCATAGACTTGGGTTAGCACAATTGCACTAATCTCACATGCTAGCAGAGTAATGCTCAAAGTTCTCCAAGTGAGGTTTTACAGTATGTGGAAAGAGAACTTTCAGGTGTTCAAGTTGGGTTTAGAAAAGGCAGAGGAACCAGAGATCAAATTGCCAATATCCTCTGAATCATAGAAAATGCAAAGGAGTTCCAGAAAATTCTAATTCTACTTTATTGATTATGCCAAAGCTTTTGACTGTATGGATCACAACAAACTGTGGAAAATTCTTAAAGTGATGGGAATACCAGATCACCTGACCTGCCTCCTGAGACGTCTGTATGCAGGTCAAGAAGCAACAGTTAGAACCGGACATGGAACAACAGACTGGTTCCAAATTGGGAAAGGAGTACCTTAAGGTTGTATGTTGTCACCCTGCTAATTTAATTTGTAGGCAGAGTACATCATGCGAAATGCTGAGCTGGAAGAAGCACAAGCTGGAATCAAGATTTCTGGGAGAAATATCAATAACCTCAGATATGCAGATGACACCACACTTATGGCAGAAAGCAAAGATGAGCTAAAGAGTGCTCCTCTTGATGAAAGTGAAAGAGGACAGTGGAAAGTTGGTTTAAAACTCAATATTCAGAAAACTAAGATCATGGCATCTGGTCCCATCACTTCATGGCAAGCAGATGGGGAAACAATGGAAACAGTGAGAGACTTTATTTTCTTGGGCTCTAAAATCACTGCAGATGGTGACTACAGCCATGAAATTAAAAGATGCTTGCTTCTTGGAAGAAAAGCTATGACCAGCTTAGACAGCATATTAAAAATCAGAGACATTACTTTGCTGACAAAGGTCTGTCTAGTCAAAGCTATGGTTTTTCCAGTAGTCATGTATGCATGTGAGTGTTGGACCATATAGAAGGCTGAGTGCCAAAGTATTCATGCTTTTGAAGTGTGGTATTGGAGAAGACTGTTGAGAGTTCCCTGGACTACAAGGATGTCCAACCAGTCAATCCTAAAGAAAATCAGTCCTGAATATTCATTGGAGGGACTGAAGCTGAAGCCGAGGCTCCAATACTCTAGTCACCTGATGTGAAGAACTGACTCTTTGGAAAAGCTCCCGATGCTGTGAAAGATTGAATGCAGGAGGAGGAGGGGACAACAGAGTATGAAATAGATGGATGACATCACCGACTCAATGGACATTAATGAATTTGAGCAAGTTCTGGGAGTGGGTGATGGACAGGGAAGCCTGTCATGCTGCAGTCCATGGGCTCGTAAATATTCAGACAGGACTAAGCAACTGAACTGACCTGAGTGATGATCAAGGTATGGGCCATATACTATGTAGGAAGTGCTTCCCAACATATTTCTCATTTCTGAACTCGTAAAATAATCATCTTTGTGTTACCTGCTAAAGTGAAAGTCAGCCAGCTGACTCAGAGACACAGAGCATCTGTATCTGGCCAATTTGGGACCTATTTGGGTCAGACCAGAGTATGACCCAAATAACCAGTTGGGAGGAAGGGTCCAGGAACAGTATATGATAAATCTCTACTTACCTCTATGACACTCAAAACCATCCAGTTCCTTACTTCCAGACTCTTTTTTATGCCTCTTTCCTTTCTTGAGTACTCTGGCACACACCTACTAAAACAAGAAAATAATCCAGAGAAGTGGCTATAGCTGCTCTCCCCTCTCCTCTCCAGTCCAGCTCATACTCTGGCCAAGACATAATTCAGGGCAGACCTGGGGAAAAGGATGCCAGGAAGTCTGATGCTCTGGGGGTGCTGTCTGCTCACTTCCCTCCTTGGTGGTAGGCATTTTTCTGAAACTCATTAAATGTGTTTGACAAAGAGGATTGAAGTAGAAGGTTTCATTGTTTTTCTTTCCATGGACTCTCCCTGCCCCCATCCCACATGTCTACACACAGGTATTTTCTTAGGATTCTCATTACATTTTAATATTCTTTCTCTTTCTGAATCTTATGTAACTATTCACAAAACTACTTTTCTATTGACTGTTTAAAAATGCAGTATCTGGTAGAATATGTGAAGATGACAACAGTTTAGTTGATTGGGCAGATGAGATTACAAATCTGTTTTGGGGGAAGCGAGAGGTAGTAGGAGAAAAGAGGAATTTCATTGTTTGCTTTAATAGTGGAAAACAATTCAAAAGGCAGCTTCTATTTAACAATGAAGCTTCTGTCCCTTTCTTGCCCAAACTTTTTAGATTCCTGGAGATTCAACTGACTATGATTGATAAACTGGGTGATCTTTCTTCCATTGATATCTTAGTTTCATCACTAGATCAGAAATGTGATTAAAGACTTGTCTGCATGAATCTTTCTGCTTTCTTAAGGATACAAATATAAACATATTGCTCCAGTTTTTCTTGAGTCTGAACATTTAAGACTCAAGTACTCTAACAAATATTTAAAATCAGAATATCTTAGATGTTTTAAAAAAACTTGCCTTGACTCTAAAGAAAAATAAGAGTGTTAATCATCTCTCTAGATTTTAAATTCCCAACTCTGAGATTTAACTAAGAATATTTTAGTCTATAGCACCTTTGACTTGCACTGTAATAAGACAAAAACAAAATGCAAGGCTTTGTTCCATTCCCAGACTATATAACCTTTTAAATGTCTCAAGGCCTCATTTCATTCCCAAACTATATAAACTTTAAAATGTGTCCTAGAATTTTTAATATTAAAAGTAAAGGAATTAAAATATTCAGCCTTTTCTTTGAGGTGTGTGTGGGTAGAGGTCACTTGACAAGGGGAACTTATTATAATTTAAATATTCTTTGACTTTATGAAAATATAACACTTGAGCATACTGCCAATGCAAATATATGGCATTTAGTTTAAGTAGGGAGTTTGCCTCTCTCTGGTTTTAGCTTTGATCTGAGTTGATGATACTAACTAAAATTCCTTCTCTAAGCTATATGTATTCCAACTGGGGATAAAAGTGAATCATCCCAGATGAGGTTTCAATAGGCTGCATGGAATCAACTAACAGTGATATATTAGAAGGAATAAAAGGTTAGGCTCTGAAATCAGAGATACTAAATTTGCATACAAACCTTTCTGACATTGGGAAAGCTCACGTCTCTAGATTCAGTTTCTTCATCTATAAAACAGTAAGCATTAAAATTTCTACAGCTTAGGAGAAGTAGAAATTTTAAATTAAATATATGACTAGCCTATAACAAACACAGAGAATGTTAGTCTAGCATTGTTAGTCTAGCATTTGAAAATACATAGTACATGAGAAACTCAATGCAACTACAATATAAAGAAAGTTATCTAACATTTATTGAATACTTACTGTAAGCCAGAGACTATTCTAAGCATTATATATATAATAATTCATTAAATTGATTAAATGAGTTAACTACATCTGTATTAATTTGTATCAGCAAAGTATTTTTACATGATGATTGTTCTTAATTCAAGGTCTCTATGATACTCTAGGAATCCATGGATGGTTTTCAAGAAAAATACCAACTACTTGAAATATGTAATTTTTCAGTTATGCTGTCCACATTTTCTAGAAAAGAAGGAGGTAATACAATCAGATTTTCAAAGAAGTTCTGCAAACCTCAAAGCGGTAAGAATCACTGATACAAATTGTTGCTTTGATGGCCTCTTCCAGCTGTGTGCGACAAGATTCACAAAGTTCAGAAAATGGTTAACTCCTAAATGTCATTAGTTTCCTGGTTTCTGTGACTAATACCATAGAACTTGATGACTCATCTCTGAAGACATTTTTCTCACTGTAAATGGATTCATATTCACCCAAGAGTGCCCCCCTCCCACATATACTTCATTGTCTATATAAAGTAAGGGCTTCTGGGAAGAAAAGCAAAAGAAATCCTTCATTTTACTTAGCATTTGCATTAAGAATGGAAAGTGCAAGTCACTTAGTTGTGTCTGACTGTTTGTGACCCCATGGACTGTGCATTCCATGGAGTTCTCCAGGCCAGAATACTGGAGTGGAGTATACCATTCCCTTCTCTAGGGCTCTTCCCAACCCAGGGATCAAACCCAGGTCTCCCATATTGCAGGCAGATTAAGAATGGAAACATAGGAAAAGCCATGACAGGTCAATTCATTTTCTGTCTAGTTCTTCATTTTTGACCCTTGTTACAAGAACCGTTTTAAGGAAGAATCTAGTGGTTGCTCATACTGCTTTTTATCTCATAGAGTTCTAGTTCTTGTTACATGGTAGCTGGTCAAGAATTATTATTTTTTTAATTAACTTATTTTTTAATTGAAGGATAATTTCTTTACAGAATTGTGTTGGTTTCTGCCAAATATCAACATGAATCAGCCATAGATATACATCTGCTCCTCCTTCTTGAATGTCCCTTCCACCTCCCTCCACCCAATCCCAGCCCTTTAGCCCCAGTTTGTTACAGACCCCCAGTTTGAATTCCCTCAGTCATGCAGCAGATTCCCAACTGGCTATCTATTTTACATATGGCATATAAGTTTGCATATTTCTCTCTCCACACAACCCATCCTCTCCTTCCTCCCCAACCCCCAGCTCAAGTCCGTAAGTCTGTTCTCTATGTCTATATTTCCATTGTTGCCATGCAAATAACTTCTTCTGTACCATCTTTCTAGATTCCATATATGTGTTAGTATATGATATTTGTTTTTCTCTTTCTGAGTTACTTTACTTTGTATAATAGGCTCTAGGTTCATCCACCTCATTAAAACTGACTCAAAGGCTTTCCTTGTTATGGCTGAGTAATATTCCATTGTGTATGTATATGTACCACAACTTCTTTATGCATTCATCTGTCGATGGACATCTAAGTTGTTTCCATGTTCTAGCTATTGTAAATAGTGTTGAGGTGCACATTGGAATACATGTATCTTTTTCAATTTTGATTTCCTCAGGGTATATGCCTAGTAGTGGAATTGCTGGGTGATACAGTGGCTTTAATCCTAGTTTTTTTTAAGGGATCTACATGCTATCTTCCATAGTGGCTGTATCAGTTTGCATTCCCACCAACAGTGCAAGAAGGTCCCCTTTTTGCCACACCCTATCCAGCATTTATTGTTTTTAGACTTTTCGATGATGACCACTCTGACTGATGTGAGCTGATATCTCGTTGTAGTTTCAATTTGCATGCTAAGTTGCTTCAGTCGTGTCTGACTCTTTGCAACCCTTTGGATTGTAACCTGCAAGGCTCCTCTGTGCATGGAATTCTCCAGGCAAGAATACTGAAGTGGTTGCCATGCCCTTCTCCAGTGGATCTTCCTGACCCAGGAATCAAACCTAAGTCTCCTGCATTGCATGAAGATTCTTCAAGTTTTGATTTGAATTTCTCTAATAATGAGTAATATTGAACATCTTTTTATGTGTCTATTAACCATCTGTTTGTCTTATTTGTAGAAATGTTTGCTTAGGTTTTCTGCTCACTTTTTGACTGGGTGTTTGTTGTTCTTGTATTGACTTATATGAGCTCCTTATATGTTTTGGAAATAATCCTTTGTCAGTTGTTTCATTTGTTATTATTTTCAACCATTCTCAGCATTCTCTTTTCACTTTGTTTATAGTTTCCTTTGCTGTGCAAAACCTTTTAACTGGGTCCCACTTACTTATTTTTGTTTTTATTTTTATTACTCTTGGATGTTAGATATAGAGGAAATTGCTATTATTTATGTGATAGAGTATTCTGCCTATGTTTTCCTCTAAGAGTTTGATAGTTTCTGGTCTTACATTAAGGTCTTTAATCCATTTTTCAGTTTATCTTTGTGTGTAGTGTTAGGAAGTATTCTAATTTCATTCTTTTACACATAGCTGTTCTGTTTTCCCAGCACCACGTATTGAAAAGGCTAACTTTGCCCATTGCATATTTTTGCCTCCTTTGTCAAAACAGTTTTAATCACAAATGGGTGCTGAATTTTATCAAAGGCTTTTTCTGCATCTATTGATATTATCATATGGTTTTTATCTTTCAATTTGTTAACATGGTGTATCACGTTGATCAATGTGTGTATACTGTAGAATCCTTGCATCCCTGGAATAAAACCAGAACCAACTTGTTCATGGTGTATGAGCTTTTTGATGTGTTACAGAACTCTGCTAAATTTTGTTGAGGATTTTTGCACCTAAATTTTGTCAGTGATATTGGCCTGTAGTTTTCTTTTTTTGTGTGTTGTCTTTGTCTGGTTTTGGTACCAGGTTGATGGTGGCCTTGTAGAATGAGTTTGGAAGTGTTCCTTCCTTTGAAAAAATTTTGGAAGAGTTTTAAAAGGATAGACATTAGCTGTTTTTAAATGTTTGATAGAATTCTCCTGTGAAGCCATCTGGTCCTCGGCTTTTATTTTTTGGGAGACTTTTGATCACAGCTTCAACTTCAGTGCTTATAATCAGGTTGTTCATAATTTCTCTTTCTTCCTGGTTCAGTTTTGGAAGATTGAGCTTTTCTAAGAATCTGTCAATTTCTTCCAGGCTATCCATTTTATTGCCATTTAGTTGTTCATAATAGTCTCTTATAATCTTTTATATTTCTGCATTGTCTGTTGTAACTTCTCCTTTTTCATTTCTAATTTTTTTTTATTTGATTCTTCTTTTTTTTCTTGATGAATCTGGCTAAAGGTTTGTCAATTTTATTTATCTTCTCAGAGAACCAGCTTTTAGTCTTATTAACATTTACTTTTTTTTTCATTTCTTTTACATTTATTTCTGTTCGTATCTTTATGATTTCTTTCTTTGTACTAATTTTGGGTTATTTTTTTTGGTTCTTCTTTTTCCAGTTGTTTTAAGTGTAAAGTTAGGTTTTCTATTTGATGTTTTTGTTGTTTCTTGAGGTAGGATTGTATTGCTATAAACTTCCCTCTTAGAACTACTTTTGCTCCATCCCATAATTTTTGAGTTGTCATGTTTTCATTGTCATTTGTTTCTAGAAATTTTTTGATTTCCCTATTAATTTCTTTAGTAACCTGTTGGTTATTTAGAAACGTGTTGCTTAATCTCCATGTGTTTGTGTTTCTTACAGTTTTTTTCTTGTAATTTATATTTAGTCTCATAGCATTGTGGTTGGAGAAGATGCTTGATATAGTTTCAGTTTTCTTAAATTTATTGCAGTTTGATTTGTGACACAAGATATGGTGTATCCTGAAGAACATTCCATGTGCACTTGAGAAGAAGGCATATTCTTCTGCATTTGGATGGAATGTCCTGAAGATATCAATGAGATCCATCTCATCTAATGTGTCATTTAAGACTTGTGCTTCCTTATTAATTTTCTGTTTTGATGATCTGTCCATTTGTGTGAGTGGGGTGTTAAAGTCTCCTACTACTATTGTATTACTGTCAATTTCTCCTTTTTTGTCTGTTAGTGTTTGTCTTACCATTGAGGTAGTCCTATGATGGATGTATAGATATTTACAGTTAGTACGTCTTCCTCTTGGATTGATCCTTTGATCATTATCTCTTATAATCTCCTTTATTTTAAAGTCTATTTTGTCTGATATGAGGGTTGCTACTCCAGCTTTCTTTTGCTTCCCATTTGCATGAAATATATTTTTCCATCATCTCACTTTTAGTTTATATGTGTCTTGAGGTCTGAAGTAGGTTTCTTGTAGACAGCATATATATGGGTCTTATTTTTGTATCCACCCATCCAGTCTGTGTCTTTTGCTTGGAGCATTTAATCCATTTACATTTGAAGTAATTATTGATATACATGTTCCTATTGCCATTTTCTTAATTGTTTGGGGTTGATTTTGTAGATCTTTTTCTCTTCTCTTGTATTTCTATGTAAGTCCCTTTAACATTTGTTGTAAGGATGGTTTGGTGGTACTGAATTCTTTTAACTTTTGCTTCTCTGAAAAGCGTTTTATTTTTCCATCAATTTTGAATGAGATGCTGGCAGTGTACCATAATCTTGGATGTAGATTTTTCCTTCCAGTACTTTAAATATATCCTGCCATTCCCTTCTGGACTGCAGAGTTTCTGCTGAAAGATCAGCTGTTAAACATATGGGGTTTCCCTTGTATGTTACTTGTTGCTTCTCCCTTGCTGCCTTTAATATTCTTTCTTTGTGTTTAGTCTTTGTTGTGTTGATTAGTATGTGTCTTGGCATGTTTCTCCATGGGTTTATCCTGTAATGGGACTATTCGTGCCTCTTGGAGTTGATTGACTACTTCCTTTTCCATGTTGGGGAAATTTTCAACTATAATCTCTTCAAAATTTTTCTCATACCCTTTCTTTTTCTCTTCATCTTCAGGAACCCTTAAAATTGAATGTAGGTGCATTTGATATTGTCCCAGATGTCTCTGAGACTATCCTCAGTTCTTTTCATTCTTTTTACTTTATTCTGCTCTTCAGTAGTTATTTCCACCATTTTGTATTCCAGCTCACTGATTGGTTCTTCTGCCTCAGGTATTCTGCTATTGATTCCTTCTAGAGTAGTTTTAATTTCAGTAATTGTGTTGTTTCTCTCTGTATGTTTATTCTTTAATTCTTCTAGGTGTTTGTCAATTGATTCTTGCATTTTCTCCATTTTGCTTTCAAGGTTTTTTAAAACATCTTTAGTACCATTATTCTGAATACTTTTTCAGGTAGTTTGCCTATTTTGTCTTTATTTATTTGGACTTTTGTGCTTCTAGTTTGTTCCTTCATTTGTGTTGCATTTCTATGCCTTTTCATTATTTCATTTTATTTTATTTTTTAACTTATTGTGTTTGAGATCTCTTCTTCCCAGGCTTCAAGGTTGAATTTTTTCTTTCTTTTGGTTTCCGCCCTCCTAAGTTTGGTGTAATCTTTTGTGTAAGCTTTGTATAGGGTGAGCTTTGTGCTGAGTTTTTGTTTGTTTGTTTTTCCTGTGATTGCCAAGATTGAATGAGGTTTGTTATTTAGATGAGGCGTTCTGCACAGTTTGCTACTGGTTGATGGGTGATGACGTATCTTTATTCCAGTGGTTTCCTTTGTGTGAGTACTCACTATCTGATACCCCCTAAGATTAGTTCTCTGGTAGACTAGGATGTTGGGTTCAATGCTCCTATGCCAAAGGCTCAGGGGGATTTTTGATCACAGTTTCAATTTCGCTGTTTGTAATTGACTTGTTCATAATTTCTATTTCTTATGGTTCAGTCTTGGGAGATTAAACTTTTCTAAGAATTTGTCCATTCTTTAAGATTATCCGTTTTGTTCCCATATAGTTGCTCATAATAGTCTCTTATGATACTTTTTATTTCTGCATTGTCTGTTGTAACCTCTCCTTTTTCATTTCTGATTCCATTGATTTCATTCTTCAGTCTTTTTTTTCTTAATGAGTCTAACTAAAGGTTTGTCAATTTTGTCTTCTCAAATAACCAGTTTTTAGTTTTATTAATCTTTACTTTTTTTTTTTTAATGTACTTTTCACTTTTTCTGCTCTGACTTTTGGGGTTTATTTCCTTCTGCTAACTTTGGGGGTTTTTTGTTCTTCTTTTCCCAGTCTTTTAGGTGTAAAATTAGGTTGTATATTCTATATTTTTCTTGTTTTTGTTAAAAAATATTTATATATTTTTAAATTAATTGCTTTACATAATTTTGTTGTTTTCTGTTGAACATCAACAAGAATAAGCCATAGGTACACCAATGTCCCCTCCCTCCTGAAATTCCCTCTCCTCTTCCTCCCCATCCTACTCTTCTAGATTGTTACAGAGCCTCTGTTTGAGTTCCCTGAGTGATGCAGCAAATTCCCACTGGCTATCTATTTTGCATGCTGGAATCAAGATTGACAGGAGAAATGTCGGTAACCTCAGATATGCAGACGACACCACCCTTATGGCAGAAAGTGAACAGGAACTAAAAAGCCTCTTGATGAAAGTGAAAGAGGAGAGTGAAAAAATTGGCTTAAAGTTCAACATTCAGAAAACTAAGATCATGGCATCTGGTCCCATCACTTCATAGGAGATAGATGGGGAAACAGTGGGTGACTTTATTTTTGGGAGCTCCAAAATCACTGTAGATGGTGATTGCAGCCATGAAATTAAAAGACACTTACTCCTTGGAAGGAAAGTTATGGCCAATCTAGATAGCATATTCAAAAGCAGAGACATTACTTTGCCAACAAAGGTTCGTCTAGTCAAGGCTATGTTTTTTCCAGTAGTCATGTATGGATGTGAGAGTTGGACTGTGAAGACGGCTGAGCACCGAAGAATTGATGATTTTGAACTTTGGTGTTGGAGAAGACTCTTGAGAGTCCCTTGGACTGCAAGGAGATCCAACCAGTCCATTCTGAAGGAGATCAGTCCTGGGTGTTCTTTGGAAGGAATGATGCTACCGCTGAAACTCCAGTACTTGGCCACTTCATGCGAAGAGTTGACTCATTGGAAAAGACTCTAATGCTGGGAGGGATTGGGGGCTGAAGGTGAAGGGGACAACAGAGGATGAGATGGCTTGATGGCATCACCAACTCAATGGACATTAGTTTGAGTGAACTCCAGGAGTTGGTGATGGACAGGGAGGCCTGGCGTGCTGTGATTCATGGGGTCACAAAGAGTCGGACACGACTGAGCGACTGAACTGAACTGAAACAAATTAAAAGATGAAAACCATATGATAATCTCAATAGGTGCTAAAAGCTTTTGACAAAATTCAGCATCCACTTTTGATAAAATCTCTTTAGAAAATGGACATAGAATTAACACACCTCAATGTAATAAAGGCCTTATATGATAAACCAACAGTAAACATTAATGTCGATGGTGAAAAACTGAAAACATTTCCTCTAAGAGAAGCAACAAGACCAGGATGCCCACTCTTGCCACTATTATTCAACATAGTTATGGAAGTCATAGCTACAGCAAGAAGAAATAAAAGAAATCTAGATTGGAAAAGAGAAGTAAGACTTTCACTGTTTGTAGATGATGTAATACTTTATGTAGAAAATCCTAAAGATGCCACCAGAAATTTACTAGAGCTAATTAATATAGTAAAGTCATATAATAATGATGAAAAATCAGAAAGAGAAATTAAGGAAGCAATCCCATTTACCATTGCAACAAAAATAATAAAATACCTAGGAGTAAATCTACCTAAAGAGATCAAAGACCTGTATGCAGAATACTATAAGACACTGATGTAAGAAATCAAAGATGACACAAACAGATGGAAAGATATACCATGTTCTTGGAATGGAGGAATCAATATTGTGAACATGACTATAATACCCAACACAATCTAGAGATTCAATGCAATGCTTATCAAACTACCAATAGTATTTTTCACAGAACTAGAAAAAAAATCATAATTTGTATGGAAACACAAAAGAGCCTGAATTGCAAAGAAATGTTGAGAAAGAAAAACCTACTGTAGGAATCAACCTTCCTGACTTCAGACTATACTACAAAACTACAGTCATCAAGACAGTATGGTCCTGGCACCCAAACAGAAATATGAGCCAATAGAAAAAGATAGCAAGCCCAGAGATAAACCCATACACCTATGGACACCGTATCTTTGACAAAGGAGGCACAAATATACAATGGAGATAAGGCAGCCTCATCAATATGTTGTTCTGTGAAAACTGGACAGCTACATGTAAAAGAATGAAACTAGAACACCTGCTAACATTATACAAAAAAAAAAAAAAAACACAAATAAACTCAAAATGGTTTAAACGCTTTATGTAAGGCTAAAGAATATAAAATTCTTAGAGGAAAACATATGCAGAACACTTTTTGACATAGATCACAGCAAGATCTTCTATGATCAACCTCCAAGAATAATGGAACTAAAACCAAAAATAAACAAATAGGATCCTTAACATTTAACATTTATCCTTAACATTTTTGCATATCAAAGGAAATGATGAACAAGAAGCAAAGACAACCCTCAGAACGGGAAAAAGTAATTGCAAATGAAGCAACTAACAAAGGATTAATCTCCAAAGTATATAAATAGCTCAAGTAACTAAATTTCAGAAAAACTAGTTACTCTATTGGAAAATGGGCAGAAATCCGAAACAGACACTTCTCCAACAAAGACTTACAAATGGCTAACAAACACATGAAAAAATGCTCAATGTCATTACTATAAGAGACATGCAAATCAAAACTACAATGAGATATTACTTCACACCATTCAGAATAGCCATCATCAAAAAATTTACAAACAAAAAGTATGAGAAGACATGGAGAAAAGCAAATCCTCTTGTACTGTTTGTGAGGATGTAAACTGATACAGCTTCTGAGGAGAATGGTTTGCCTTGGAAATGAACAGAGATCATTCTGTCATTTTTGAGATTGCATCCAAGTACTGCATTTTAGACTCTTCTGTTGACCATGATAGCTACTCCATTTCTTCTAAGGGATTCCTGCCCACAGTAGTAGGTATAATGGTCATCTGAGTTAAATTTACCCATTAGAGTCCATTTTAGCTGGCCGATTCCTAGGATATCAATGTTCATTCTTGCCATCTCCTGTTTGACCACTTCCAATTTGCCTTGATTCATGGACCTAACATTGCAGGTTCCTATGCAATATTGCTCTTTACAGCATCGGACCTTGCTTCTTTCACCAGTCAAATCCACAACTGGGTATTGTTTTTGCTTTGGCTCCATCCCTTCATTCTTTTTGGTCAGTTTTCATTCCAATCCCAAACAAAGGCAATGCCAAATAATTCTCAAACTACTGCACAATTGCACTCATCTTGCATGCTAGTAAAGTAATGCTCAAAATTCTCCAAGCCAGGCTTCAGCAATATGTAAACCGTGAACTTCCAGATGTTCAAGCTAGTTTTAGAAAAGGCAGAGGAACCAGAGATCAAATTGCCAACATCTGCTGGATCATTGAAAAAAGAAAGAGAGTTTTAGAAAAACATCGATTTCTGCTTTATTGAATATGCCAAAGCCTTTGACTGTGTGGATAACAATAAACTGTGGAAAATTCTGAAAGAGATGGGAATACCAGACCACCTGACCTGCCTCTTGATAAACCTGTATGCATGTCAGGAAGCAACAGTTAGAACTGGACATGGAACAACAGACTGGTTGCAAATAGGAAAAGGAGTATGTCAAGGCTGTATATTGTCACCCTGCTTATTTAACTTCTATGCAGAGTACATCATGAGAAACGCTGGGCTGGAAGAAAGACAAGCTGGAATCAAGATTGCCAGGAGAAATATCAATAACCTCAGATATGCAGATGACACCACCCTTATGGCAGAAAGTGAAGAGGAACTAAAAAGCCTCTTGACAAAAGTGAAAGAGGAGAGTGAAAAAGTTGGCTTAAAGCTCAACATTCAGAAAACTAAGATCATGGCATCTGGTCCCATCACTTCATGGCAAATAGATGGGGAAACAGTGGAAACAGTGTCAGACTTTATTTTTGGGAGCTCCAAAATCACTGCAGATGGTGATTGCACCCATGAAATTAAAAGACGTTTATTCCTTGCAAGGAAATTTGCAACCAACCTCGATAGCATATTAAAAAGCAAAGACATTATTTTTCCAACAAAGATTCATCTAGTGAAGGCTATGGGTTTTCTAGTGGTCATGTATGGATATGATAGTTGGACTGTAAAGAAAGCTGAGAACTGAAGAATTGATGCCTTTGAACTGTGGTGCTGGAGAAGACTCTTGAGAATCCCTTGGACTGCAAGGAGATCCAACCAGTCCATCCTAAAGGAGATCAGTCCGTGTTCATTGGAGGGACTGATGCTGAAGCTGAAACTCCAATACTTTGGCCACCTCATGAGAAGAGTTGACTAAGTGGAAAAGACCCTGATGCTGGGAAGGATTGGGGGCAGGAGGAGAAGGGGACAACAGAGGATGAGAACGCTGGATGGCATCACCGACTCAATGGACATGAGTTTGGGTAAACTCTGGGTGTTGGTGATGGACAGGGAGCCCTGGCGTGCTGTGATTCATGGGGTCTCAAAGAGTCAGACACGACTGAGCGACTGAACTAAACTGAACTGAAGAATAGTATGGAGATTTCCTTAAAAAAATAAAATAGAAATAAAACTACCATGTGACCCTATCTGTTGGATCATCAAAAGAGCAAGAGAGTTCTAGAAAAACATCCACTTCTGCTTTACTGAGTATACCAAAGCATTTGACTGCCTGGATTACAACAAACTGTGGAAAATTCTTAAAGAGATGGAAATGCCAGACCACCTGACCTGCCTCCTGAGAAAGCTCTATGCAGGTCAAGAAGCCACAACTAGAACTGGACATGGAACACCAGACTGGTTCCAAATAGGGAAGGGAGTATGTCAAAGCTGTTTATTGTCACCCTGTTCATTTAACTTATATGTAGAGTACATCATGTGAAATACCAGGCTGGATGAAGCCCAAGCTGGAATCAAGATTTCTGGGAGAAATACCAATAACCTCAGATAAGCAGATGACACCACCCTTATGGCAGAAAGCAAAGCACTAAAAAGCCTCTTGATGAAAGTGAAAGAGGAGAGTGAAAAAGTTGGCCTAAAACTCAACATTCAGAAAACTAAGATTATGGCATCTGGTCCCATCACTTCATGGCAAATAGATGGGGAAACAATGGAAACAGTGAGAGACTTTATTTTTGGGGCTCCAAAATCACTGCAGATGGTGACTGCAGCCATTAAATTAAAAGATGCTTGCTGCTTGGAAGAAAAGCTGTGACCAACCCAGACAGCATATTAAAAAGCAGACACATTACTTTGCCAACAAAGGTCCATCTAGTCAAAGCTATGCTTTTTCCTGTAGTCATGTATGGGTGTGAGAGTTGGTCTATAAAGACAGTTGAGCACCAATGAATTGATGCTTTTGAACTGTGGGTGTTGGAGAAGACTGTTGAGAGTCCCTTGGACTCCAAGGAGATCCAACCAGTCCATCTTAAAGGAAATCAGTCCTGAATATCCATTTGAAGGACTGATGCTGAAGCTGAAACTCCAATACTTTGGCCACCTGATGGGAAGATTTGACTCATTAGAAAAGACCCTGATCCTTGGAAAGATTGAATGTAGGAGGAGAAGGGGTGACAGAAGATGAGATGGTTGGATGGCATCACTGACTCAGTGGACATGAGTTTGAACAAGCTCCTGAAGTTGGTGATGGACAGAGAAGCCTGGCGTTCTGCAGTCCATGGGTTTGCAAATAGTCAGAATTCTCAAATCAAAATATAGTTTGATTTCTATCTTTTAAGTAGACAGAAACATAAAGTCTCTGTTTGTACTGTTGTTCTAGGCCCCACACGTTAGTGGTTGATCTGCAACTAGGAGAGAGGTAAGGTTAATAAAGAGAGTAGCAATATCCAAAATATCTCCCATGACTGTCTTTCCAAATAAGGGGACTGCTGTGCCTGGCATTTGTGTGAGGACCATGGGGATAGGGAGGAATGCAAATCAGGAAAGCCAACATGTATGGAGGGAAGCATATAGACAGAGGAAAGATTTCAAAGAAACAGAGGGAAGAGACTTGAGAGAAGCTCATATAACTATGCAAATGAGATATAAATGTAAATGTCTCATTACTGAGTTTAAAAAGGAAACACCTTTAGAAGTTGTACTCCAATTGCAGGGGCATGTTACTTATCATATACTGTTTAGATTAAGAGAGTCATAGCACAGAGGTTGTTTTCATCAAATGTTAATGAGTAATAACTGCTATCTAAGTAATACTACTCTTCAGAATGGCACACTAGAATACCTTTTTATCACATCTATTTATGATGTCAGTGGACAGAATATAATGGGAAAAATTTTATGGGGAGACAAGCACACATAAACCTTTCAAGTGAACTATCACAGTAGTGATCGAAATAAAACCATGTGAATAACAGTGAAGATTTGCTCACAGATATATCTGAGACTGCCTCCTAAGAATACTACTTGTTAGTAGAGAAATATTCAAACTTTGTGAGACTTAATTTCTTCATTCGTAGAGATAGGGATAATATAAGCTAGTTTGGGTACAATAATAATTAAATGATGTACATAATACATTTATTATAGGGCCAGGAACAGATTAACAGTAAATTGAGTTAATTTTTGTGCTATTAATCTATTAAAATAAAAACCAGATCTTATCACTCCTTTGTTCATAAGCCTCTAAGGTTGAAAGTGCCCCATCACTAATAAAGGATAAGCCAAGTTCTGACAATGCGTAAGAGGCCTCTTACACTTTGGCTACACAGATTTCTACCTCACTTCCTTTCTGTCTGAAATCATCTCCTCCGGCTCACTGCTGTGGCCACACAGGCCTCCTCACTGCTCCTTACCAAGGTCAGGACACCTGCATTTGTTTTTTCTTGGATCACGCTTCCCCTGTATGTTCTCTCAGTGAGCTTTTCCATGATTGCTTTATTTAAAATTGCAGCCTTCCTCCTGAGAAGTCTATATCCCTTTGCCTGCTTAGCTTTCCTCAGTGTTGTTCATTGTGCCATTTACCATGACTCATTTCTTATCACATTCACTTTTTGTCTCACCTCAGTGGATAGTAATCTCCATGTAATGGAGGATTTGGGCTTATTTTTGAAATCTTTATATTCAGGGTTCCTAGAATACAGTCTGGCCCATATTTCACACTTATTAAATATTTATTGGATGGTGATGATATGTTTGATGATAAAGATGAAGACAGATGCATAGCCACAGCATCTACAACATTTGTAATTGCATATCTTATTTGGGGAGTGAGCAGGAGAAACAAATGTTCCTTAATATATGTTAAGGCAAAGTGGAAAGCAAAAAGAGGCAGACAGCCTGAACTTCAGCCTCATTGATGTTATTATATAACTATGTGCCGTGCACATTCATCACCACTCCTGGATTTCGGGTGCCACAGTGGTGAGTAAGATTGAAGATCATAAGCCTTAGAGTCCTTTCATTCACCAGTATAACATGTTTGCCTATTGTTTCATCGTCTTGCTTTTTATTAAAAAATATATATATAGAAAGATGATAACAATAACCCTGTGTACGAGACAGCAAAAGAGACACCGATGTATAGATCAGTCTTATGGACTCTGTGGGAGAGGGAGAGGGTGGGGAGATTTGGGAGAATAGCATTGAAACATGTATAATATCATGTATGAAACCAGTCGCCAGTCCAGGTTCGATGCACGGTACTGGATGCTTGGGGCTGGTGCACTGGGACGACCCAGAGGGAGGGTAGGGGAGGGAGGTGGGAGGAGGGTTCACGATGGGGAACGTGGGTATACCTGTGGCGGATTCATTTCGATATTTGGCAAAACTAATACAATATTGTAAAGTTTAAAAATAAAATAAAATTTAAAAAAAAGTAAAAAAAAATATATGGCATCTTAGTACTTAATTTTTTAGAATAACTTTTCTTTGTACTCATCCTGCTTCTTAAATTACTCACTTCAGTCTCTTTCACATTCCTGTGGGGTATTATTGGGTTGGTCAAAAACTTCCTTTGATTTTTTAAGCAAGAATGAAAGACACATTTTTCATTTTCATCAAGAACCTTATTGAACAATGTATTCACCATTTTACTCCATTACCTCTGCCATTTTGCAGGCAACTTCATAATTCCATCTTTTCAAAACTTCTAACTATTGATATCTTTTATGATCTTCTATGGAATTGAACTTTTTCTTATTAAGAGAATTTTGCAAAGACCAAAATAAATGAAAATCCAAAGGTGAAATATCTGGTAAATAAAGCAAATGAGTCAGAACTTCTCAGCCAAGCTGTAACAATTTTTGCCTGGTCATCAAACACATGGTCTTGTGTTGTCCTGATGGAAGATTATAAATTTTCTGTTGACCAATTCTGAAATCTTTTCATCAAGTGCTGCTTTCATTTGGTCTAACTGGGAGCAGAATTTGATGGAATTAATCATTTGGTTTTCTGGAAGGAGTTCATAATACACAATATCACTTTCTTTGGATGAAGACTGGCCTTTGGTGTCGTTGGTAGTGTTTTATTTCAATTGCCCCCTGATTTCTTCTGTTCCACATTTTTTACATATCCACTTTTCATCACCCATCACAATTTGTTTTCAAAACAAAAGGTTTTCTGATACATTTCAATAGAGAACTACATGCAGAAATATGGCTAAGAAGGTTTTCTTCACTTAGATTATATGGAACCCAAACATCAAAGTGATTAACATAACCAAGCAGGTTCGAATTGTTTTCAACACTTGATTTGGATACTGTGAGTATGTCGGTTATCTCCAACATAGTGAAACATTCAGTTCAGTTCAGTTCAGTTGCTCAGTAATGTCCGACTCTTTGCAACCCCATGGACTGCAGAACGCCAGGCCTCCCTGTCCATCACCAACTCCCAGAGCTTACTCAAACTCATGTTCATTGACTCAGTGATGCCATCCAACCATCTCATCCTCTGTCATCCCCTTCTCCTCCTGCCCTCAATCTTTCCCAGCATCAGGGTTTTTTCCAGTGAGTCAGTTCTTCACATCAGGTGGCCAAAGTATTGGAGTTTCAGCTTCAGCATCAGTCCTTCCAAAGAACATTCAAGACTGATTTCTTTTAGGATGGACTGGTTGGATCTCCTTGCAGTCCAAGGGACTCTCAAGAGTCTTCTCCAACACCACAGTTCAAAAGCATCAATTCTTCAGCACTTAGCTTTATACTCCAACCCTCATATCCATACATGACTACTGGAAAAACCATAGCTTTGCCTAGTTGGACCTTTGTTGGCAAAGTAATGTGTCTGCTTTTTAAAATGCTGTCTAGGTTGGTCATAGCTTTTCTTCCAAGAAGCAAGCATCTTTTACTTTCATGGCTGCAGCCACCATCTGCAGTGATTTTGGAGCCCAAGAAAATAAAGTCTCTCAGTCTTCCATTGTTTCCTCATCTATTTGCCATGAAGTGATGTAACTGGATGCCATGACCTTAGTTTTCTGAATGTTGAGTTTTAAGCCAATGTTTTCACTCTCCTCTTGCACTTTCAAGAGGCTTTTTAGTTCTTCTTTGCTTTCTGCATTAAGAGTGGTATTGTCTGTTTATCTGAGGTTATTTATATTTCTCCCAGCAATCTTGATTCCAGTTTGTGCTTCATCCAGCCCAGCATGTCTCATGATGTACTCTGAATATAAGTTAAATAAGCAGGGTGACAATACACAGCCTTGATGTACTCCTTTCCCAATTTGGAACCAGTCTGTTGTTCCATGTCCAGTTCTAACCATTGCTTCTTGACCTGTATACAGATTTCTTAGGAGGTAGGTCAGGTGGTCTGGTATTCCCATCTCTTTAAGAATTCCCCACAGTTTGTTGTGATCCACACGGTCAAAGGCTTTGGCATAGTCAGTAAAGCAGAAGTAGATGTTTCTCTGGACCTCTCTTGCTTTTTTGATGATCCATTGGGTGTTGGCAATTTGATCTCTGGTTCTTCTGCCTTTTCTAAAACCAGCTTCAACATTTGGAAGTTCACTGTTCACATTCTGTTGAAGCCTGGCTTGGAGAATATTGAGCATTACTTTGCTAGAGTATGAGATGAGTGCAATTGGGTGGTAGTTTGAGCATTCTTTGTCATTGCCTTTATTTGGGATTGGAATGAAAACTGACCTTTTCCAGTCCTGTGGCCACTGCTGAGTTTTCCACATTTGCTGGTATATTGACTGCAGCACTTTAATAGCATCATTTTTAAGGTTTGAAATAGCTCCACTGGAATTCCATCACCTCCACTAGCTTTGTTTGTAGTGATGCTTCCTAAGGTCCACCTGACTTCTCATTTAGGATATCTGACATTCATTGTTGTCAATTAATGTCTCAGTTTGATATTAACAACCTCAAGTGGTCTACCTGACTGTCGATCATTGTCTGAGGATAAATCTCTACCACAAGATTTCACAAACCACTTTTCACACATGTGATCAGTCATAGTACCTTCTCCTTACACTGCACAAACCTTTTTTTTTTTTTTGAGTTGCATTTTTACCTTTCTTGAAATAATAAAATATAATATGCTGTAAATACTTTTTTATTCCATGTTCAATATTAAAATTATGACACAAAAATGCATCAATTTTGAAAAACTTTTTTTAATGCATGCTGATATGATAGCTGTCCCAATACAGTCTCACAAAATTGTTTTAAATGAAGTTAAAGATAAATAAGTTCTACTTTTACTAGAGCCATCTTATGGAAAAGCTGCATGAACATTTTGGCCACACAATATTTTAGCTTAAAGCTTTAGAAATCAGGTATGTAGAAAACTTCTGTCTGTTCCTTCAATATCAATTCTCCTTTTTCTTTCTATTGTGAGAACATAAAGAGATCTCTTGTTGCAGTGCTTGGTCTTTGACCTGTCATTAGCACAAGACTACTATA
The DNA here is from genome assembly GCF_002263795.3 of Bos taurus. Lineage (NCBI taxonomy): Eukaryota > Metazoa > Chordata > Mammalia > Artiodactyla > Bovidae > Bos > Bos taurus. The sequence continues at coordinate 3,720,491 of NC_037346.1, read as the reverse complement.
ACCTGTACATCACTAAATGATGAGAGCTCTAAGAGCATCTCTTAACTGGATGGGCTCCTGGATGGGCACTAGCTACAGAGAAGTCCACGCCATGTTTCAACTCGACTACTCATCATGTCTGACTCTTTGTGACCCTATGGACTGCAGCACGCCAGGCTTCCCTGTCCATCACCAACACCTAGAGATTGTTCAAACTCATGTCTATTGACATGGTGATGTCATCCAACCATCTCATCTGTCATCCTCTTCTCTTCCCACCTTCAATTTTTCCCAGCATCAGGGCCTTCTCTAAAGAGTCAGTTCTTTGCATCAGGTGACCAAAGTATTGGAACTTTAGCATCAGTCCTTCCAATGAATATTCAGGATTGATTTCCTTTAGGATTGACTAGTTGAATCTCTTTGTAGTCCAAGGGACTTCCAAGAGTTTTATCCAACACCACAGTTCAAATGCATCATTTCTTCAGCACTCAGCTTTCTTTATGGTCCAAGTCTCACATCCATACATGATGACAGGAAAAACCACAGCTTTGACTAGAAGGACCTTTGTTGGCAAAGTAATGTCTCTGCTTTTTAATATGCTGTCTAGGTTTGTCATAGCTTTTCTTCCAAAGAACAAACATCTTTTAATTTCATGTTTGCAGTCACTATCTGCAGTGATTTTGGAGCCCAAGAATATAAAGTCTGTACTGTTCCCATTGTTTCCCTATCTGTTTGCCATGAAGTGATGGGCCCAGATGCCAAGATCTTAGTTTTTTGAATGTGGAGCTGTAAGCCAACTTTTTCACTCTCCTCTTTCACTTTCATCAAGAAGTTCTTTGATTCCTCTTCACTCTCTGCCATAAGGATGGTGTCATCTGCATGTCTTACATTATTGATATTTTCCCCTGAAATCTTGATGCCAGGTTGTGCTTCATCCAGTCTGGCATTTCACATGATTCACTCTGCAAATAAGTTAAATAAACAAGGTGACAATAAACAGCCTTACCGTACTCCTTTCCCAATTTGGAACCAGTTCATTGTCCCATGTCCAGTTCTAAGTGTTGCTTTTTGACCTACATACAGATTTCTAAGGAGGCCACAAAGAACAGAAACTGTATACACCTAACAGAAGCAGAAGATATTAAGAAGACATGGCAAGAATACACAGAGGATCTATACAAAGAAGATCTTAATGACCCACATAACCACGATGGTGTGATGACTCACCTAGAGCCAGACATCCTGGAATGCAAAGTCAAAGTGGGCCTTAGGAAACATCACTGTGAACAAAGCTAGTGGCAGTGATGGAATTACAGCTGAGCTATTTCAAACCCTAAAAAATGTTTCTGTGAAAGTGCTACACTCAGTATGCCAACAAATTGGAAAATTCAGCAGTGGCCACAGGACTGGAAAAGGTCAGTTTTCATTCCAATCCCAAAGAAAGGCAATGTCAAAAAATGTTTAAACTACTACACAATTGCACTCATGTCACACTAGAAAAATAATGCTCAAAATTCTCCAAGTGAGGCTTCAGCATCATATGAACCATGAAATTCCAGATGTTCAAGCTGGATTTAGAAAAGGCAGATAGCCCAGATATCAAATTGCGAACATCTGTTGGATCATTAAAAAAGCAAGAGAGTTCCAGAAAAAACATTACTTCTGCTTTATTGACTACGCCAATGTCTTTGACTGTGTGGCTCACAACAAACTCTGGAAAACTCTTAAAGAGATGGGAATACCAAACTGTCTTATCTGCCTCCTGAGAAAACAGTATGCAGGACAAGAAGCCACGATTAGAAGCTTGGAATGTTCAGCTCTAGTGCTCAACCTCAAGAGAGAAGAGAGAGGCTAGAAACTGAATCAGTTAAGCTTACGTGAAGAAGTCTGTATAAAATCCTAGCAGTCCGAAGTGTGAAAGTTTCTAATCTCACGAACACATCTATTTTGGAAGTTCCAGTTACATTTCAATCACTCAGTCATGTCCAACTCTTTGCGACCCCATGAACTGCAGCACACCAGGCCTCCCTGTCTATCACCAACTCCCGGAGTTTACCCAAACTCATGTCCATTGAGTCGGTGATGCCATCCAGCCATCTCATTCTTTGTTGCCCCCTTCTCCTCCTGACTTCAATATTTCCCAACATTGGGGTCTTTTCAAATTAGTCAGCTTTTCATAGCAGGTTGCCAAAATATTGGAGTTTCAGCTCCAACATCAGTCCTTCCAATGAACATCCAGGACTGATTTCCTTTAGGATGGACTGGCTGGATCTCCTTGCAGTCCAAGGGACTCTCAAGAGTCTTCTCCAACACCACAGTTCAGAAGCATCAGTTCTTCTGCGCTCAGCCTTCTTTATAGTCCAATCCTCACATCCATACATGAGTACTGGAAAAACCATAGCCTTGACTAGATGGACCTTTGTTGACAAAGTAATGTCTCTGCTTTAACCTAGACTCTGAAAGTGACACACCCCAATTCTATGGTGACAGAAGTCTTGTCCTTGGGGCCATGCCAGAGCTTACCTGACTGATCATATGTATCCTTTATCATGTCCTTTGATAAACTGATACACATAAGTAAGTGTTTCCCTGAGCTACTCTAACAAATTAATCAAACCCTAGGAGGGAAACATGGTGACCTCTGATTTGTAGGCAAATCAAACAATTGTGGGAAACCTGGAAACCTGCTACTTGCAATTGACATGTGAAGTATAGTGGGAACAGTCTTGTGGGACTGAGCACTTATCTGTGAGATCTGACACTATCTCCAGGTAAATAGTGTTAGAATTGAGTTACAATTTAGAAGACTCAGTTGGTATCACAGGGCATTGTCCAGTGTAAGAAAAAAAAAAGGTCACTTGGTCACCAGAAATGTATTTTATATGAGTAAAGAAGGAAACACACAGTAGGGAAAATAAATTTTTCCCTATATAAGAAAAAAAAAAAAAAAAAACTAAGTTTTTCTTTATAGGCGAGATAACAGATTATAAAGTAAGCAGCATATTAGGAGACTTATTGAAATAAGAAAAGATATGATGGTAACTTGGATGATCATATTCTCAGTTGATAAGAAAACAGATAAAAGATAACCAGGAAGCAAACTGAGACAACTTGATGAAGGCCTGGGATTTTTTCTTTGGAGCATCTGACTCTATTCTTTACAACATAAATAATAAGCCATAGTGAACAAAACTGAAGTTGCCAATATATGAAATCATAAAAAATATGCTAGGCACATTCACAGATTAACCATTAATTCTTAATAGAGATCAAGAAAAGATTATAAGAATTGTCAGCACTTCAACTGAATTTTAAAGGATGTAGAATTTTTTTACTGGGCAGGGTAAAAATATACCTGCCCACTAAATGCTCTTGTTTGAGAAATCCATTGTGGCCACCATATTGCTTTCTTCCTTCTTTGCCTGTAGGTCACCATGTTTATTATACTCTAAACCTCTTATCTTAACCAAAGCTGACTACATTCAAGAACCTGATGCAAAGGCCACCTGTAATAGCTTTTTTCTACCCACTCCAGTGTTCTTGCCTGGAGAATCCCAGGGACGGGGGAGCCTGGTGGGCTGCCGTCTATGGGGTCACACAGAGTCGGACACAACTGAAGCAACTTAGCAGCAGCAGCAGTGTCTGGCCAACAGCATATAAATTAATCAGGTGCCATGCTTTGTCTAGTTCTTCATGAAAACTGGGTTAACCAACCGAAACCAGTGGCTGGATCACAGGGATAAGCTAGAAAATCTCCATCATTTTACGGGTGCAGTTTTAGAGTAAAGAATGCTTACTGTTATTATTGTTGTTGTTATGATTATTAGTGACTCACTAGATAGCCAGGTCATGAGAACAAACTTGAGTCCTCCATAATATTCCACCATTCCATTAGGACTAATTTTGCAGTACTTGAAAATTTTCCCCACTTTGCTTGATTTGCTAAGCATGCATCTATACCTTGAAGCAAAGTGACTGATTCTCAATATCCAGTTTTTCAACTATTTTAATAATGTCACCTCTTTTCCAGAAAATGAAAAATATTAGAAACTTTAAAAAATTTCAAAAAATTAATACTAATTTCTTGTTTTTATTAAGTAGACACATTTCCAATATGCTAAAATTCAAAAATATGTAAATGGATTTTAGCATCAGCATTATCATAAAGTTTCAGAAGTGATTTGCACATGTGAAAATGTTGAAATTTTATTTTTTCCTAACAATCCCTTGGTTACTATGGGATTACTGTAGCTTGAACAATGATAGAAGGAATCTGTACCCTCTAATCTGTTCAGTACTTTGATGTTATCTATTTCAGTGAAACTATCTAGCTTTCAAATGTAAATTCAAATATCTTATTAAGTGCTTTAAAGAGTACAACATTAAAAAAAATATATATCTTTGTTCACATATAATTAATTCTCTATGAAGTACGATATTTTCTTTGAAATTAGGGCTAAATGCTTCTAAGTTTACCAGAAGTTACCATTATATATTTTCAAATAGGGGGAAATTTTTGGATGTAAAAATTTATAGGAAGTAAAAATTTCTTGTCACTGATAACAACAAAAAGTTATTTCCTATATTAGATTTCTTGATTGATCAATATTTATACTGTTATAGTGAAATAATAATTAATATTTTGGTAATCTTGTGAAGGCTGCAAATTCTTTAGGCTTATTATGTATGAACACAGGGAGTAAATCTCAGAATTTTACCATGGTCTTATACAGTCTATGTCAAGCCGGGATGTTAGGACCCGGGTTAAACAAAGTGCTTTATCTTCCAGTCAATTTTGTTATTAGTAGTTTATTATTTTGGTTGTTTATTTGGTTTGTTATTTGATCTACTGAGATTTTCTTCCATTTATAGAAAAATATGTAAAGAATCTCCTTTTTTACTAAGTTTTTTTGTAAAGTAATTTTTTTGAAAGTTTCAAATAGAGAGGCCACTTTTTATATATTATTTATATTTCCTCATAAGTTTTCTTTAAATTTTTCCCTGTATTAAATTTATTCTTATACATGGCTTAAAAGTTCAGATAGATATTTTTAAAATGGCACTTTCTTTCCCTTCCAAGCCCCAATTTCTGCCCATTCCCTAGCATACATGGCTTAAAAGTTCAAATAGATATTTTCAAAATGGCATTTTCTTTCCCTTCCACGCCCCAATTTCTGCCCATTCCCTAGCAGCCAGTTTCTTCTTTTAACTATTGTTTTGACCATTTATGTCTGCATTTTCTATAATATATTCATAATATTGTTCCTTGATTTTCTTTTCTATTATAGATAGTATATCTTGCCAGTCTCCCAAAGAAGGAAGGATTTTGCATTCACACACAAGCATTACATACTCTGACCCACACAGAGGCATTTCCTTTTATCCATTTCCCCAATATATTTCTATGACATTTTATAGTTTTACTTCTCTAAAAAGATATTATGCACAGTTGTGTCACATTACTAAGATTATATAATTCTTCCTGTAAATCTTTTTGTATTTTCTAGGGTTAATAATTACTTTTTTTGTTGCTTAGTTTTCTATGGCCCTATCATTAATTCTCTTGAATTATTTATCAAAAATGTAAAGCTTATCTCATCATGGTCAAATACATCAGAGATTCTATTACTTCCTCTTTGGAGATATTATTCCTGGGCTCCTGGAAACCCTTGCTACAAACTGGATAGATCAGCTTCTGTGTAACTATCATCCTTGAATCTGCTTTCACTTTCATCATGGAATTGTCTTCACTTTTATGCAAACTGCAAACCTTGACTTTACCTTACACCACATACACAAATTAACTTGAAATGGATTATAGACTTACATGTAAGTGTTTAAACTAACATTTCTGGAAGACAATATAAAAAAAGTAACAGTGGTTTTGAGTTTGGGAAAAACAAAAAAATAAAATAAATTCATCAAAATTTAAAAATATATTATAAATACATTAAAATTAAAATTCATCAAACATTTTAAAAAGTTCTTCAAAAGGTGCAGTTAAGAGAATTAAAAGACAAACCACATATAGGACAAAGTATTTGCAAAATATGTATTCAGTAAAAGAATACATAAAGACAACATAAGGAATTCTTACTACTAAATAATGAAGACAAATCAATTACAAACAGAGGGTACAAAAGATTTGAACAGACACTTCACCAAAGAAGATACAGTGGACAAAAGAAAAATTGTTCACCATCATTAGTCATTAATAAATACAAATTAAAACCAGAGTGAGATGTCACTATAGAAGCAGTTATTATTTATCATCTCTCACATCCAAATTTGCCCTTCAATACCTGCTCTTTAATTTTAGATTGGATTCCTCTAGAATTCTTGCTGTACATTGAGCGGGATGTTAGAATTTCTCCATAGAGGGACCTAGAGGTAACTGCAGGAAGGAGGGAGCTAGCTTTGCTGGTTCTAGCTGCTCCACTGGTGCTCAGTGGTGCAATGTGTGGACATTCTGAAGTGCTCTGCCTTAGCCCTATGCCCAGAATTTGTGGTCCCTAAACAGACCTGAAAATGTGTATCAAGGTCAGTAGCAAAAACAAGGAAGGCCAATAATAAATATTGGTGTGTGGACCAAGAGAAGCTAGAGCTAGGATAAAAATGGATATCTTCTACAGAAGTGAGTAGGTGCAAAATCTCAGAAATTACCAGATGTAAGAGATTTTTATTCCTAATAGAGTCTTGCATGTTTCTCACTATATGTTAGCTAAGTCAAAGCCATTTAAAGATTTTGGGTCAGTAAAACAGTTCAAGTAACTCACTTATATTTCTAAATATAAGTGTGTAGAAACTGAGTTTGAACTTAGATCTAGTAGTCTATGAAATCTGTCAACATCACACAGCAATTTCCAAACTATATTTTACTGGAAACTGCTTTTACTTAATGACAACAGTTATAATATGGCAGAGAAGGAGATATCATGAGCAGTTAAGCTGTGAAAATGCTAATAAAATAGCTATCTTTACTGTGGAAAATTTTAGGAATATATTGGTTGATATAGAGAACATGTACTCAACATACATTTCAAGCCCTAACTGCTTTCATTAAAGGAGCATCTCTTGGGACTGGTGTTCTGCTGAACATAATTTGGAAATATTGTTGCCTTACAACTTACAACTCACGATGATGTCATAATAATTTAGTTCTCCTTTCATGCTCTAAAGTCATAGCACTGTTTTCTCAAAACAATTTCAATAAGAAAACCACTGTTTACTGATTCTGAGCATAAGAAATGCAGTTTTTTTCTTTTTTTTTACTTCTGTGTGGTTTTATAATACTCCAGCCTCCCATAAACAGGCATGAGAATCAGAGTAACCGTTATTTTAAAAAGAATATCTACATTGCTGATGGTTACTTGAGTGTTTGCTAATTACCATCCCTCGTGCAGCTTTCCAGGATGCTTCATAAGACATATTGAATGCCGTAGATCCTTCTATCATCATTGGTGCTTTGTAACTGACAGTTTCAGATATTTCTGAGGATTTATAGGTTCACTCCACTTCCAGCAAACATTTTTTTTTTTAACAGCCACTTTTCCAGACCCTTCTGAAGTTCTCCACAGTAGTTATTTAAGCTGGTTTTTCTATTTTCCTCTCAGAAGTTTCCAAATACTTAGAGATACAGTCTTTAACTCATGAAATCCTTTCAAAAAGTAATAGGTTTCAAGAGAGCTGGTAGGCCATTGAAGAATGTTAAGAAAGAGCTCCAGAGAATACAAACTATATTTATTGGAGAATATGGTAATAATGCTTTAGCAATTTTAAACTATTTTTCAGTATATAAAAATAACATAAACATATTGGAAGCAACTCAGGAAATAGAGGAAAAAAATTATAATTTCATCACTTTGAGCCAAACATGATTAGTGTCTTAGAGTATTTCTTTTTTCCCTATGTAGTTTTACCCCCATTCTTTCCTGAGAACAGTATTGCATTCTGCTGTTTCACTTGGTACATGAACCTTTTTCTATGGAATTTCATGCTCTTCATAACCAGAACCTTAATGGGTCAAAAATATTTCAGCAATTTATTTAATTATTCCCCTTTGGAAGCATATTTGGTTTATTTTCTATTTTCTCTGTAAATACTTCTGCAATAAACTCATGGTGCATAAAGCTTTTCCCCTATATTTTGAACTCTTTATGATAGCTTCTCTTAAGTGAAATTACTAGGTCAATGGACATGAACATTTTCATAGTCTTATGCCTATTATCAAATTACTTTCTGAGAGACTATACAATTTACAGTGCGACTAAGTGTGTACAAAACTCAGTTATTTAAAGATAATCTTACTCTTAAGGCAACTGTCAAAGGTGTTAGTTTATGCATTTCTGTATTTCCATATTTTATTGATTTTATGTATAACAGCAGATCATTAAAATACCAGTAAATAGACCTCATAATCTGCTTTTTTTTCCCTTCCAAGTCCATAAAACAAATATATTTTAAAGAATAGCATTTAATTGCCACCTTTTACACATTCTTTCAAATGTGGGGTAATTGTGTTTTGTAGTAAAATAGATGTACTTTGGAGATACATGCCCAGCCTTTTTTATTTATTTATTTATTTCTTACTTTACAATATTGTATTGGTTTTGCTATACATCAACATGAACTTGCCTTTTTTAATTCTCTGAGAGTTGCCACATTCAAGCCTCAGGTGAACCGGTGGGTTCTTTCAAGCCATATTTTGTTACACTAGCTCCCTCCTCCCCAGCCAAAGCATATGGAAACTGAGATTGCTACCTGACCCAGTCAGATTTCCTCTTCCAAGACCTTGAACTAAGAGACCCAGAAGTCTTCAGGCAGTCAGCATTTTCTTGGAAGTGACAGTTCATGAAGACTTAAGAAGGAGACTAGTTGCTTGGAGTCCAAATAGCGGATGAGCAGCAAAAAGAGGGTTTCTTTACAAAGAGACAGAGATGCTGGGGAAAGAGACAGAAGATGTAAGTTTGCTTTAGTTTCATTTGGCTTTTTAATTCCCATATTTGGTCCCAAGTATGACCAGACTATTATGCCTATCTAGCGCTATAGGTTCAGTTCAGTCACTCAGTCGTGTCCAACTCTTTGCGACCCCATGAACTGCAGCACGCCAGGCCTCCCTGTCCATCACCAACTCCCAGAGTCCACCCAAACCCATGTCCATTGAGTTGGTGATGCCATCCAACCATCTAGTCCTCTGTCGTCCCCTTCTCCTCCTGCCCCCAATCTTTCCTGGCATCAGGATCTTTTCCAATGAGTCAGCTCTTTGATCAGGTGGCCAAAGTATTGGAGTTTTAGCTTCAACATCAGTTTTTCCAGTGAACACCCAGGACTGATATCCTTTAGGATGAATTTGTTGGATCTCCTTGCAGTCCAAGGGACTCTCAAGAGTCTTCTCCAACACCACAGTTCAAAAGCATCAATTCTTTGGTGCTTAGCTTTCTTTATAGTCCAACTCTCACATCCATATATGACTACTGGAAAAGCCATAGCCTTGCCTAGATGGCCCTTTGTTGACAAAGTAATATCTCTGTTTCTCAATATTCTGTCATAACTTTCCTTCCAAAGAGTAAGCATCTTTTAATTTTGTGGCTGCAATCACCATCTGCAGTGATTTATAATACTAAAAATCACTATACTTCATGCCATGACAGTTCCAAGGATGACCAAAAAGGACAAAAATGAGTCATGGTCCAATTTCTGAAAACCCCCACCCTTTTCCCCAAATATAAAATATCCCTCTCACTCATTAGAGTATGAAATTACCAAGCACATAAAAACTAACCAACCCCATACCTTGGGGGTGTTCTTATCCTTCAAGAAGGCCTGTACTTTGGTTTTAGAAAAGTGCATCTGTCTTTCAATAAACCCACTTTCACTTTACCTTGGCTTACCTTTCACTTCCTTCTTCTCAAAGCCAAGGACCCTCACTTGGCGGCCAGTTCCTGGGATTCACTGTGACCCGGGGCATGACAATTCTCTTGCTCCTTCTCCTCCTGCCACAGAGTCAGTCTCCAAGCTACACTCCAGCACCACAGCCTGTTGTTCCTTGCCTTCAGGGGACACATATTCTGGGATATAACTCCTTGTGGGATCAAGCTGAGACTGAAACTTTCTCTGAAATTTCACCCTTTCTTGGCTTACCTCCCTTTAATAGCTGCTTCTCATCCATCTTTACCACTCTAATCCTTCTTCTAAGAGCATTTACTTTATAAATCACTAGCACTCAAGTCCTTAACTTCAGGTCTGCATCTGGGATAACCCAATCCAAAACAATGACCTGTCTTGCAAAGGCCAGGGACAGAATAGATAATTATACATAGTAAAGTGAATGAACTGCCAACTATCATTATGTACCATTTAAAGTTTTCAGGGATAGATTACCTTATTCTAAAGCTTATCTTGGAAGAAAAGCAATTAAAGTTTTATTACAGCTTTTAACCTGAAAACCAGATTAAATCTGATCTATTACTATAAAACAGCCTTCTTACTAATGATGAAATTCTGTGCCATGTGTTTGCATTGAAACTTGTATCTCTTTTCTCACCAGAATAATGTTTGATAAATGACACAGGCTATGCTCTGATTTAAACTGTTACACAATAATTATATCCTTATTCTGGGTAACATGCATGCTAAATTGCTTCAGTTGTGTCTGACTCTGCGATCCTATGGACTGTAGTCTGCCAGGCTCCTCTGTCCATGGGATTCTTCAGGCAAAACTGGAGTGGATTACCATGCCCTCCCTAGGGGGATTGAACCTGTATCTCTTATGGCTCCTGCATTGGCGGGGGATTCTTTACTAGGGCTACCTGGGAAACTCTAATTCTGAGTAGACATAATACAAATAATCAGACAGCAAAGGGTTAGCTAAGTTATTTAACTATATATTAGACTATCCCTAGCAAAACATTGTATGTATGCATGCATGCTAAGTCGCTTCAGTTGTGTTCAACTCTTTCCAACCCTATGGACTGTAGCCGGCCAGGCTCCTTTGTCCATGGGGATTTTCCAGACAAGAATACTGGAGTGGGTTGCCATGTTCTCCTCCAGGGGATCTTCTGCACCCAGGGATAGAACCTGCATCTCCTGCATTGCAGGCAGATTCTTTATTGCTGAGCCACCAGGGAAGCCCCAAAACATTATATATCAGCCGATAATTTTTAAAGTTCTCTTATGTCATCACCACTATGTATTGTAATTGCTTTTCAGAAATCATAGATTACTGAATAACTGCTAAATAGCAGAAGCTAAGTATTTTGAATTTAAAGTTTTGCATCATTTCACTACATAATGATATAAATTAATAACTCCATTATTTGCTATTGTAGGTATTATATCACAAAAAAAATGGGTTCAGAGAGGAAGAACACTATTGAAGGCCTCAAGGTAAATGACTGATACATAAAAAGGGGGACATGTTCCTTGCCTTTGAGCAGCTTAACATACAATGAAGATAGGAATTTTATTCATCTTAGTTATACCTACTTAAACGATCACTTATACCTCAAGGAATCTCAAATCTTTCTTTGGATAGCTTTTTTCTAAACTTTTTCTGCAAATAATAGAGATTATTCTGCAGTAGTAAGATTTGGAAGACATATTTCTGTTTTAATGCTACTGTTAAGCATTGACATTTGATTATTCTATATTTTCTACTTGCCTCCTTAGTAAAATAGCCATAATTGTACTCAAGGCTTTTATACCACCTTATCAGGCTTCCCTGATAGCTGAGTTGCTAGCGAATCGGCCTGTAATTCAGGAGACCCCTGTTTCATCCCTGGGTCAGGAAGATCCCCTGGAGAAGGGATAGGCTACCCACTCCAGTATTCTTGGGCTTCCTTTGTGGTTCAGGAGGTAAAGAACCTGTCCACAATTGGGAGACCTGGGTTCGATCCCTGGGTGCAGAAGATCCCCTGGAGAAGGGAAAGGAAAAGGCTACCCACTCCTGTGTTCTGGCTTGGAGAATTCCATGGACTGTATAATCCATGGGGTCGCAAAGAGTTGGACATGACTAAGCAGCTTTCATTTTCACTAATCTCATAATTAACTGCTGTAACATTCTCTCCAGGGTCAGAATAGTGAATGAACCTAAACTAAATAAAAACCAATCTTAAATGTACCCTCCATCTAGAAAAAGCTACATTTCTAGAGAAGTCTGAATTTCAATAAGTTTTCAAACTTTCTAGCTGAGTCTTTACTTTTCATACTTTAAATACCTGTGGATAAATATTGCAAAGTTTCATGAAAATACAACTCTGGTGAAAAGTACCAACCCTCACCTGTATTAAGAGAAGATGACACTTTAAGCCAAGAAGCTATTTCCTCCTCAAATCGCTCCCTGCTTTATTCTTTAACTGCAATTGCAGCCTCCCTCTCAATGTGCCTTCCTCCACTTAATCTTTCTTCCACCTCTGGGCTATCACTTTGAAATATACAGTACTTGGAAAAAATGGCCTCAAGAGAAGATATGATTCTTCAACATATTTTATGGGTGAACCTACAGGAGGAAGAAATAAAATCTTTTAAAGCCCAAGATTTAATGAAAATGGGAACAAATCACAGTGGAATGCAGTTCCAGCTATGAGCTACAAACACACGAAGGGACACTGAAGTTAAGTATGCTTTATATTTCGAATGTCTTGAGCACATCGTGATTTAAAGTAGCCACTAGAGAGTATGCAAAATGTGCATAATTAATATGTATTGGATTTCTTTTTGGTGGATCTCCTTTTTTATTTGCTGTTATCTTCTTGCCTTAATTTACCTGACCTGTCAGTTATCTTGAGTTCAGAAATAACAAAGTCAACTTATTTGACCTTGACTGATGGTCAAGTGTAAGTCATTAACAGAAACCACAAGGCAAAGTGCAAAACAATAGAGATTTTGGAATTATAAAGAAAGGGGTTCAAGAGTAGTGGTTCCCAATGAAAGAAGGATGAATTGGGAGTGTGGGATTAGCAGATATAAACTGTTATACACAGAACAGATAAACAACAAAGTCCTGCTGTACAGCACAGGGAACTCTACTCAATATCCTTTAATAAACCATAATAGAAGTGAAAGTGAAAGTCAGTCCTGTCCAACTCTTTGTGACCCCATGGACTACACAATCCATGGAATTCTTCAGGCCAGAATACTGGAGTGGGTAACTGTTCCCTTCTCTAGTGGATCTTCCCAACCCAGGGTTTGAATCCAGGTGTCCCACATTGCAGGCAGATTCTTTACCAGCTGAGCCACCAGGGAAGCTCAAACCATAATGAAAAATGATATGAAATAGAATATTTGTATATCTGAATCTCTTTGCTGTAAAGCAAAAATTACAATATTGTAAATCAATTATACTTCAATAACATGTTTAACAAATGAGAAGAAGTTCAAATTCTATCTCTGTTACATATAGTTTTTCTTTATACATGTCATCCAATTCTTTGGTTCCTCAGGTTTTCATAGATAAGTAGAAATAATTTTAGCAGAAAAAATAACCTATTGTTAGCAGTTATTTTGGACTATGAGATAATGCATGTAAATCATGTGAAGTGCTTTGCAAAGTGGCTGGAATATGAAGTATGAATGTCCTTTAACATTATAACTTAAATTTTAGTTATTTTTATAATTCAGTTCTTTCTTATTATGACTTACTTTCAGTTCCATTCAGTCATTCAGTCATATCTCACTCTTTGCAACCCCATGGACTGTAGCACTCCAGGCTTCCCTGTCCATCACCAATTCCCAGAGCTTGCTCAAACACATGTCCATCACGTTGGTGATGCCATCCAATCATCTCATCCTCTGCTGTTCCCTTCTCCTCCTGCCTTCAATCTTTCCATAATCAGGATCTTTTCCAAAGAGTCAGTTCTTCACATTAAGTGGCCAAAGTATTGGAGCTTCAGTTTCAGCATCAGTCCTTCAAATGATTAATTTCCTTTAGGATGGATTGCTTTGATCTCCTTGCAGTCCAAGGGACTCTCAAGAGTCTTCTCCAAAACCACACTTCAAAAGCATCAGTTCTTTGGCACTCAATTTTCTTTATGATTCAACTCTCATATTCATTCATGACTACTGGAAAAACCATAGCTTTGACTAGACAGAACTTTGTTGGCAAAGTAATGTCTCTGCTTTTTAATATGCTGTCTAAGTCATAATTTTTCTTCCAAGGAGTAAGAGTCTTTTAATTTCATGGCTGCAGTAACCATCTGCTGTGATTTTAGAGCCTAAGAAAATAAAATCTGTCACCGTTTCCACTGTTTCCCCAACTATTTGCCATGAAGTGATGGGACTGGATGCCATGATCTTTGTTTTTTGAATGTTGAGTTTTAAGCCAGCTTTTTCACTCTCCTCTTTCTCTTTCATCAAGAGTGTCTTTAGTTCTTTTTCACTTTCTGCCATAAAGGTGGTGCCATCTGCGTATCTGAGGTTATTGATATTCCAAGTCAAATATTTGTTTTAAAAACTATTTAATTTTAAAATATGCACTGAAAGGAAATTAAGGGAATGGGTTGTATTTTCCTTTCTACCTATCTCTTCTCAATTTCTCTAGTGGCTTAGCCGTATTTTAGGTGCTTGATAAATAAATATTGAACAGATTTTGAACCATGGAAAGTAGTCATAAACTGGAGATTTACACATTTTAACATTTAGCTTTAGAAAACTGAAATACAAGATTAACAATCTGAATCATTGCAAAAAAGTATGAAGTAAAAATGACATCTCATAGTAAAAGGACATTAGTGGAAAAAAATAGTGAAATTTGAGTAAAATGAATTCTAGTTAATAGTAGTGTATTGATGTTGGTTTCTTTATTGTGATAAATGTACTATGGTGTTGAAAGATAAGGGCCTATCAAAAAACAGGAAGTAAAGACTGTGGCAAGGAGGTGAAGAAATTAGAATCCTTGTGATCTGGTGGTGGTAATATAAAATTGTCCATCAGAGGATAAATGGAGCAGAATGAGACATATAAATATGACAAAATATTATTCAGCCTTAAAAAGGAAGAATGTTCTGACTTATGTAACAATATGAATGAAACTTGGACACATTATATAAGTGAAATGTCAGTCAAAAAAAGACAATGCTGTATGATTCCACTTATATGAAGTACCTAGAATAATCACATTCACAGAGACAGAAAATATAATGGTGTTTGCCAGGGACTAGGGAGATGAAGGAATGGAGAACTATTGTTTAGTTACTAAAGAGTTTCAAATTTACAAGATGAAAAGAATTATGGAGATGTATGGTAGTGACAGCTACGCAAACACTCTGCATTTAATTCCATTGAATTTGAATTGTATACTCAGAAATGATATAAATGGCAATTTTGTGTTATGTACATATTCCCCCAGTTAAAAAAAGGAAATATAGGGGAAACTGAATAAATGTTATATGAAAACTTTATATTATCTTTGCCACTTTTTTGTGATTTGACATTATTCCAAAATAAAAAGTTGATTGTAAAAAAGTAATCTCCTTTCCAAACAAAACCCTAAATTCTTAGTCCCACTTCTCAGAAGCAACTACTGGAAACATTACACATAAAATAAAGAAACACACACATACACACACTGAAAAGTCTCAGGAAAATTCCCAAATGGAGCTAAAAACCGATAATCGTCTTACTGCCAAACAATGATGCTTCCTTCTGTAGACAAAGATGAGAGGGAGATAGAGTATGATCCTTTCTCTTAAACAAGATATGCCAAATAAGTTTGCTGGACACTTTCCTCTAAATCATCTGTAAAATGTTATGAGGAAGAATAATTGAAGTGCGTCTTCAAACCCTGAGGTTTGTTTGTGTTTTATCGTCTTAAGAATTTTACTTCCTTGCTCCTTTTTTATATTTACGTCTTACTAAATAGAACCGAACACATTCTTTTGAATATAGAACTAAACAAGAGGAAGTCATAATGGAATTTAGAATAGGGGTGTGATTGAATTTTGCACAAGGCCACCTCCTCTAATCAGTGGGAAATCCAGGATATTGACAGGACACCTACCTGCATTACCTATCTCCATTGTGCTGAAATCAGATGCAGTCAAATCCTCTGGTGACTTAGTTATAAGCTATGGGTACCAGTTCTGTCATGTGCCATCAAGGAACGAATACAAAAGTAAAAGCCCCAAAACAATTAAATAGTTGATTATTCCTCTCATCAATAGGAAGAAGCCAAGAAGTAGAATTGATAACATCTACTTTTTCTATGCATTTGAAAGAAAATAAAAGTTTCATGAAATCCTTTGACTATATTCTATTGCTTAGTGTCCTGAAATATTCTTTTCATTGTGATTTCATCATCAAAATAAAGTTTAACGCAGAAAGAGGAGCACTCTCCCCAGCTTTGGCCAACCTAAAACAAACAGAAAAACCCACACTGACATATTCACATATAGCCACACCCATACCCTCCCACATACCTTTAATATCACAGATAGATGATTATAAAAATTGTTCTTGATTCCTTTCACTAAACAGTGTTCAGACCACCAGCACAGAGAGACTAACACTCTTTAATGAATGCATTGTTTGCCATTATAGGGATGTACCATTATTTATAGAATATTATCTCTTTTCAGTGCTATATCTTCAGGTCTCACAATAGTACTTGGTACATAGTAAAGCATGAGAAATATTTATTGAATAAAAAATGGTTTCAACCATTCCCTAATGGTGAATTTTTACATTGTTTTCTGTCTTTGGTTGTTTAAACAATGCTTTGATTAACATCCCTCCATATGTGTTTAAATATTATGTATACATTTTGTTTTGTAAAATGAACTCCTAGAAAAAGAATGATTATACATAAAGAGAAACATAAGCATTTTTATTTTGATAAATAGGTAGTTTAATAACTTAGTTATCTCTGAAATAAAACTATGAATTTTATGAGAAAGATTTTTAGGTCTGGCTCTAAAAACCACACTTGTAAGTTGAATTTGGAATTTGTTTTACTAATAAAGATGGAGAGTGCCATGTATAATGGAAAATGTGAATAACTCTTATACAATTTGTTTGGATTTGAGATATTGTTGTTCACAGTTATGGATAGACCTGTTTTTCTAAGAATCAGTAGCATTTCAAACAAATATAAATATTACTAGTTAAGATATAATTCTAGGTAATTCTTATGGCTCAGTCAGTAAAGAATCTGCCTGCAATGCAGGAGACCTGGGTTTGCTCTCTGGGTTGGGAAGATCCCCTGGAGGAGGGCATGGCAACCCACTCCAGTGGGTGTTCTTGATGGAAGAATTCCCATGGATGGAGGAGTCTGATAGCCTGCAGTCCATGGGGTGGCAAAGAGTCGGACATGACTGAACAACTAAGCTCACACACACACAAAATCAAATTCTAAGTAACTCTAGGTAAAATCTAACTCTAGGTAGATCTAACTCTGGTAAATGACTCAACTACCTATTTGAAATTTTCTTTTCCCACAAGCTACATAATATTAGACAGCTTTGATTCCTGCATTAACATAAAGCACCAGATTCATCAGAAGTAGTATGCTTTGCTTACTTAGTTTTTTCATTATTACTGTTTAGTCTAATAGCTAAGGACATGGGATTTGAAGAGGTCAAGCCTGAGATGAAATTTCATCTTTGTCACATAACTAGCTTGACATTAATTTAATTTAATTTATTTAATTCCTCTAAGCCTAAATTATTTCAATATCAAAATGAGGATGATGCCATTTATCTTACAGTTTTGAGGTGAGGAGTAAATGAGATCGTATATTTTTTTAGTATCCATAAAGTTTTTTATATACAAAAGAATACTTTTTGTTTCTCCAACAAAATACCTCAGAATTTGGAATCACCTTTAGTGTCTTGGGGCTAACATCATAAATGTTCAATATATCTTTTTCACCCATCAAAAAGCTTAAGTTTCTCTGAATTATTCTCTTCTGGACTAAATGATTCTTTTTGTTTGTTTAGATAAACAAAGGCAGGAATCACAGAAAGAATGTATCTTTCAGATCTGCTCGCACCATTTAAAACAATAACATTTTGAATACTGGCATTGAATTTTCTTGCTGAGATAAAATACACAAACAGAAAATGGAAAATTTGAGTACTATTAAGTGTTATTTCACAAGTTAATATCACGTGGATAGTATCTTTTCAGGATCAGTACAACAGATGAGTACTCCACAAGAACAATCTGGAAAAAGTGGAGAGCTTAGTAGCAGTTGATGATGAATGGGCTGGAGTATTCTCTCCACCCACCTTGATCTGTTTCATGTTTAATGCCTGGGTAATGCTAAAAAAGAAGCTGTGAGTCGCACTTCAAAATTAAGACTCTATTTGATAATAGAATGTTATTCTAGATCAGGACTCTTTCAAACCTATGCCTAATCAGCCTAGAAGCTCTTTTGTTAGTTGTTAGTTATCTCTTTTTAATATATAGTTCCATAAGAAGCAATCTTTTTTGTTTGCAATAGAAAATAAATGTCTCCACCCCACCTTGGTAATTCTCTAAAAGTTAAAAGTCCCCTGAAATATGTAGCTAAACATTTACATACACCATCAGTTCAGTTCAGTCACTCAGTAGTGTCCAACTCTTTGTGACACCATGAATCACAGCACGGGCCTCCCTGTCCATCACCAATTCACTGAGTCTACTCAAACTCATGTCCATCTAGTAGGTGATGCCATCCAGCCATCCCATCCTATGTCATCCCCTTCTTCTCCTGCCCCCAATCCCTCCCAGCATCAGAGTCTTTTCCTATAAATCAACTCTTTGCATGAGGTGGCCAAAGTACTGGAGTTTCAGCTTTAGCATCATTCCTTCCAAAGAAAACCCAGGGCTGATCTCCTTCAGAATGGACTGGTTGGATCTCCTTGCAGTCCAAGGGACTCTCAAGAGTCTTCTCCAACACAACAGTTCAAAAGCATCAATTCTTTGGTGCTCAGCTTTCTTCACGGTCCAACTCTCACATCCATACATGACCACAAGAAAAACCATAGCCTTGACTAGATGGACCTTTGTTGGCAAAGTAATGTCTCAGCTTTTGAATATGCTATCTAGGTTGGTCATAACTTTCCTTCCAAGGAGTAAGTGTCTTTTAATTTCATGGCTACAGTCACCATCTACAGTGATTTTAGAGCCCCCCCAAAATAAAGTCTGACACTGTTTCCACTGTGTTCCCCATCTATTTCCCACGAACTGATGGGACCAGATGCCATGATCTTTGTTTTCTGAATGTTGAGCTTTAAGCCAACTTTTTCACTCTCCTCTTTCACTTTCATCAAGAGGCTTTTTAGTTCCTCTTCACTTTCTGCCATAAGGGTGGTGTCATCTGCATATCTAAGGTTATTGATATTTCTCCCGGCAATCTTGATTCCAGCTTGTGTTTCTTCCAGCCCAGCGTTTCTCATGATGTACTCTGCATAGAAATTAAATAAGCAGGGTGACAATATACAGCCTTGACATACTCTTTTTCCTGTTTGAACCAGTCTGTTGTTCCATGTCCAATTCTAACTGTTGCTTCCTGACCTGCATATTTATAATAACAATACCATGTGCTGTGCTTAGTCACTCAGTAGTGTCTGACTCTTTGCAATCCCCTAGAGAATAGATAGATTTCATATAATGCATAATAATAATACTCTCACATTCTGTTGCTTTTTAAAGAGCTTTCATTCATTATTTGATTCTTTGTTAATCCTTTTTGGTGGCTACTTACAAAATGTAATCTCTATTATATGATTCTGTACCTTCTAGACTCAACATTTTTTCATCTGCCCCATTTCCTCACCCCCAGAACTCTTCTACTAATTCATACAGAACTATTGACACAGGTAAAAATACACAATAATCGAAAGTATTCGTGCCTGTTTTTCCATATTTGTGTTTTCCTGGCTTGGGGAACCCTTCCATTGCTGAAAAAAGTCACTTCCATGATGATTCCACATCTGGTTTAGAATTGCGTGCAGCTCTCCCCTAAGCATTTATGTATACCAATTAAGCTGTGGTCCAAATTCTAATGTAAACTTGCTCTATTAACCATTATATTATACTTTTTCGGGAGATCTGGGTTCAATCCCTGGGCTGGGAAGGTCCTCTGGAGAAGGGAAAGGCTATTCACTCTAGTATTCTGGCCTGGAGAATTCCATGGATTGTATAGTCCATGGGGTCACAAAGAGTTGGACATCACTGAATGACTTTCACTCATTCTGTCAGTTAGATCTGACCTATTCTATATAATTTCAAATGCTGTTTTAATGACACAGAAATGGATGAGGTGGCCACATCCTGAGGACTGGCATTAAATAAGTAAGAACTGGATGCTTAATTCTATGAGATGTGAAGAAAAATATTAGAAGACATTTTTCATTCTTGTTAGTTCTTCATGCTAATATTTGATCTTGGGAAGGCTCAAATTTAGGGAGTTAATGTGTAAGTTTTGAGTTATTGTGAAAAAAGACTAATTCAGCCTCATGCAGTCTAGGTCAGGGTACTTATCATTTTAACAATGACACTGGAACACCAGGACCTCAGAAAACTTTGTTGTAGCACAACAGAAATGCTTTTAAGGTTGATTGCTTTCTGACTGCCTGTCAATGAATTGCTTTTTTTTTTTTTTAAGTTATCTGCCTAACTTTGGATTTAAGATTTTCTTTAAAAAAAAAAAGAATTTTGACTTCAAACTTCCGATGTCTTAAGTGTTTCAAAACTCTTTCTCTTATGGCATAAACTTTAACCATTTTCAATGACATCTTCCCTCATCAGCCATGACACACAGAGCTCCCCGTACTTGACAATGAACTCTAAAATATTAATTTGAGACAACTAGAGAGAAGGACAGCTAACTCTTACCTTGTAGCCCTCTATTGTTTTTTGCTTACTGTAACTAGTCTTTGGAGTTAATCACTTAGACCTCAAAACTTTGAGGGATTAAGAGCCAGTAGTCAGAATAAGGAAGCATCCTCATAATAACTGATACAATATAATGCATAGAACTTCCATGTGCATTGGTTATGCCATTTTTATAACAAGCCAAGCTAACTAATAAGTAGTCTTGGAGGAAAAATGATTTGTTGGCAGATATTGATATAGGTAAGACAGTCTAGCCACAACCCAAATGGTCCTTGTTTTCCACACTTAGAGATAGTAATTTTTTCCTATCAGAATCTATTCTAAGGGGAGGTGATATTGTTATTTTGAATATCCATGTGTTCCCCCATCTATGAAATATTTGTAATTTAATCTGTTTGTTTATTCACTCAACAAACAATATTTGTTCATTATAGGGAAGTCATTGTGATAGGTGCAAGAATATGTCAGTAAACAAAACAGGAAGATGTTTCCCATCTGAAGTGTTGAAAATCCACATCTGCAATTGAGGGAAAAACTATAAAGAGGGAAATAATTAGGAGGATGTCAAAGGATACAGTGTGTGATTCTATTCTTGATTCAGGGTTCAGAGAATACCATTTTGAGAACATAATATTTAGGTTGTAACTTAAAATAAATGTAAATGTTTATTAAGCAAAGTAGGGTGTGAAGGATAAAGACATGTTCCATTAAGGCACGGGAATGTTGGGATTAGAGTCTCTTGAAATATGTCTTATATACTTCTGTTTGCCTTCACTTCTCTGTGTGTATGTCTTAGGCAATGAATCATTTCCTTGGAGACAGCATCTTCTACTCTTTCTATTCTTGAGAGTCCCTTGGACTGCAAGGAGATCCAACCAGTCCATCCTAAAGGAGATCAGTCCTGAGTGTTCATTGGAAGGACTAATGTTGAAGCTGAAACTCCAATACTTTGGCCACCAGATGCGAAGAGCTGACTCATTGGAAAAGATCCTGATGCTGGGAAAGATTGACGGTGGGTGGAGAAGGTGTGACAGGGGATGAGATGGTTGGATGTCATCATGGATGGACTCGATGGACATGAGTTTGGGTAAACTCTGGGAGTTGGTGATGAACAGGGAAGCCTGGAGTGTTGCATCCATGGGATCGCACAGAGTCGGACACGACTGAGTGACTGAACTGAACTGAACTCTTATGTGTATGTATTAGGCAATGAATCATTTCCTTGGAGACAGCACTTCCTACTCATCTCAAAATTGCATGCCTGTCTCTTTCCAGAGCTTTGAGAAGAGGTGAAGGCAGATATTTTTGATACAACTGTTTCAAAAATTGGAAATACACCACCTTCTCAGGAACATGAATCCAGATATAAGGAAGCAAACATGTCAAACGTTAGGAAGACAAATTCATAGACAAGGCATATAGATAATTCATAGTGGAATATTAGGACTTAAACCTTGAGCCCAGCAGCTTTTAGGTATTACTCCATGAAACTCCAAGATGGCTCATTAATCAAAACTAGGACCCACCCTAAGACTGTTTGACTCATTGCTAAGTACTAGCAATAGCAATGTCACATGAATATACAACAAGTCTTATCTGAAGTCTCCAAATCTACAAAAGACAGTTTGGGAAAATTTCTATCAGGAGAAGCACATGGAAAAGCAAGAAAGCATTGAAATATTACAGGAAGAGGAGACTAACACAAAGAAAGACTATAATGAGTTGATTAAATTATTCAAGGAATCTAAGAAGTGGTAAGTAGGTAAGGGAAGTAGTTAATGGATAGCTATCTTTTCTTAAAGTTTTGGAATTTTATATCATAGGTCATGGTCCTCTGTGACTGTAGGCAAGTCTGTTTTGCTGCAGGTAGGCAATGTGTAGTTTTTGTGGCTTTAACTTAAGAGCACATGTCACCAAATCATTTTTGGCCTCAAACATAATTGAGGCCTCTGAAGTTTCAGATTTCTGGTTTAGAATCAATGCCTCAATCACTTTTTACTAGTATTTTGTTTTCTCCTTAAGTGAAGCAAAATCAAACCCTTGTCTCTGCAAAGAACAAGTGTTTTGTTTTCTTTTCACTCTCAGGTTCTCCTTAGCTCCTAACTGAAATATTGCATACTACTGCCACAAAAGAATTAATTTTTCATCCCAACAATTTAGCAGATAAGTTTACATCTTTGTATTGAGTGAAAGGTAGTTTATTCTAGGTTCAGACCTCCAACACCAGCCAGTCATTTGCACGTGAAATGGAGTATTGTAAATTGGAAAGTTTCGGAAATCCACAGGCCACTGCCTGCATAGGTCCAACAAGGGAATCCTTTTCTCATCCTCAGTGTTGTGGGGCCATTTTACTGAGTGACAGATCTCTGCTAAGAGCCAGAATCCAGTGACCTCCTTCTCTGGTGTTATCAATCATGCACACTAGAGTTACATGGCAATTGCATTCCACAGGCACAGTGAGCAGACTCTGCTAACAGATTTTGGTACTGTGCTGTAGCCATTAGAATCACGGAATATGATAGACATTTGAGCTGTGTGAGTTAAAGGGAAAAATCTACCCATGTGAGAAACTCATGCTTTTCTCCCCTCAACTGCAAAGAGTTTGCTAATTTCCCTAAGCACAAAGCAAGTTTAATTAAAGCCAATGAAGCAAAGGAAAGCCATAGTTGAATGAATTTTTATGTAGCTCATATAGCTGGAGCTGAGCAAAATATGAAATGTGATGATATAAGCTTTGTTTGGTAAACAGTCTCACTCCAGGCACTTCCCGCAGTCCCTGGGGCTCTTTAAAGTATTTACTGAGTAGTCCTCCAGCTCCTCCTTCTCCTCTTTGTAGCTCCCAGTCTTTCTGATGTATTAACAACCACTCTCTGTTTCCAAGAGGTATAAGGCAGAAGCAAAAATCAACAGGGAAAAGTGCCTCTGTATTTGCCTTTGGCAAAACTCTGGACTTTGTTCCAGCAGCCCCTTCTCTCCTGCTCCGGTCGACAGGTGATTTCAGGGACTCCATTCAGGAGATTTTCACACCTGCTTTGCTGCCTGGGCAACAGCACTTTCTCATTTGCAAAGACATTTTTGTTTTCATTTTTACATTTAGTCGTATCTGTCCAGGTCTTCCCTGGTGGCTCAGATGGTAATCTGCCCACAATGCCAGAGACAAGGGTTTGATCCCTGGGTCAGGAAGATCCCCAGTAGAAGGGCATGGCCACCCACTCCAGTATTCTTGCCTGGAGAATTCCCTGGAGAGAGGAGCCTGGTGGGCTATAGTCCATGGGGTCACAAAAAGTTGAACATGACTGAGTGACTACACTTTCACTTTTTTAATCTATCCATCTTGAAATAAAAGGTTTTTTTAAGATTAGAAAAGAATAAAGTGAGTTTATGCTTAACCTTATAGAATCCCATAGAATAAGATTGCTTCAAAAGAGAAAATCTCATGGAAGTACCCATTTATCATTTTTTTTTCATATTCTATACTCTTTATTGTTTAAAATTAAATGAATTTTCTGGTTATTAATACTATTGTACATCTAAATGAATTCATATTATTATTAATAACTTATTTTTAATTATATTTGGAAATGAGCAATGAACAGCTTTTTGCACATCTAAGCCATACTCTTAATGCACTCTCTATGGCAGAAAGTTGGCTTAAAGCTCAACATTCAGAAAACGAAGATCATGGCATCTGGTCCCATGACTTCATGGGAAATAGATGGGGAAACAGTGTCAGACTTTATTTTTGGGGGCTCCAAAATCACTACAGATGGTGATTGCAGCCATGAAATTAAAAGATGCTTACTCCTTGGAAGGAAAGTTATGTCCAACCTAAACAGCGTATTAAAAAGTAGAGACATTACTTTGCCAACAGAGGTCCGTCTAGTCAAGGCTATGGTTTTTCCAGTAGTCATGTATGGATGTGAGAGTTGGACTGTGAAGAAAGCTGAGTGCCGAAGAATTAATGCTCTTGAACTGTGGTATTGGAGAAGACTCTTGAGAGTCCCTTGGACTTCAAGGAGATCCAACCAGTCGACTCTGAAGGAGATCAGCCCTGGGTGTTCATTGGAAGGAATGATGCTGAAGCTGAAACTCCAATACTTTGGCCACCTCATGCGAAGAGCTGACTCATTGGAAAAGACTCTGATGCTGAGAGGGATTGGGGGCAGGAGGTAAAGGGGACAACAGAGGATGAGATAGCTGGATGACATCACTGACTCAATGGACGTGGGTTTGGGTGAACTCTAGGAGTTGGTGATGGACAGGGAGGCCTGGTGTGCTGCAATTCATGGGGTCACAAAGAGTCGGACACGACTGAGCAACTGAACTGAACTG
The DNA here is from genome assembly GCF_002263795.3 of Bos taurus. NCBI lineage: Eukaryota > Metazoa > Chordata > Mammalia > Artiodactyla > Bovidae > Bos > Bos taurus. The sequence continues at coordinate 3,695,366 of NC_037346.1, read as the reverse complement.
AACTGAACTGATGGCAGAAAGTGAAGAGGAACTAAAGACCCTCTCGATGAAAGTGAAAGAGGAGGGTGAAAAAGCTGGCTTAAAACTCAATATTACAAAAACTAAGATCATGGCATCCAGTCCCATCACTTCATGGCAAATAGATGGGGAAACAATGGAAACAGTGATAGGTTTTATTTTCTTGTCTTGCAAAATCACTGCAAATGGTGACTGCAGCCATGAAATTAAAAGACGCTTGCTCCTTGGAAGAAAAGCTATGGCCAACCTAGACGGCATTTTAAAAAGCAGAGACATCACTTTGCCAACAAAGTTCTGTCTAGTCAAAGCTATGGTTTTTCCAGTAGTCATATATGGATGTGAGAATTGGACTATAAAGAAAGCTGACTGCTGAAGAATTGATGCTGAAGAATTGATGGTGAAGAATCGAACTGTGGTGTTGGAGAAGGCTCTTGAGAGTCCCTTGGACTGCAAAGAGATCCAACCAGTTCATCGTAAAGGAAATCAGTCCTTCATATTCATTTGATGGACTGATGCTGATGCTGAAGCTCCAATTCTTTGGTCACCTGATGTGAAGAACTGCCTTGATGCTGGGAACTATTGAGGGCAGGAGAAGAGGATGACACAGGATGAGATGGTTGGATGGCATCACTGACTCAAGGGACATGAGTTTGAGCAAGCTCCATGAGTTGCTGATGGATGGGGAAGCCTCGCATGCTACCTTCCATGGGGTCACAAAAAGTCAGACATGACTGAACGACTGAACTGAAGCCATACTCAGAAATCAACCAATTCAGACCCTGATGGCTTCAATTTTCCACAAATATTTACTGAATGCCAACTATGTGCCAGGCACTACTCTGGACTCTGGAGATTCAACAGTTAATAAAGGTCCTAATGGAGTTTATACTCTAATTAGAACAGACAGACTTCAAAATCATATGAATCATATGAATCATATCCCAGAAAGTGATTGTGTTTGGAGATATATTTTTTAAAGAAGTTTTTAAGTTAAAATCAAATCGTTAGGGTGGGCCCTGATCCAATGTGGCCTTTTTGTGTGAAGAGTAGTTTAGCACACAGACAAACACAGAAAGAGGACTATGTGAAGACACTAGAAGACAGTCATCTCCCCAGGAGAGAGGCCTAAGAAGACATAATTCCTATTGATCTCTTGATCTCAGACTGTTAGACATGAGAGCTGTGAGAAAACAAATTTCTGTTGTGTAAGCTACCTGGTCTGTGGTGCTTTATTGTGGCAGATTATAATAAACTAATACAATGAATAAAGAGTTACGTACCAGGAAGTGAGATCCTACAGTTCAGGGAGATATGGATCAAGTCAGGTCTTAGGGGCCATTGCTATGAGGAATTTGTCCCACATGCTGCAGTTATAACAGAGCTTATGGGAGATGGCCTTAGAAGCAGAAAATTAGCAGACCACTCACTGCATCCTGAACTCTCATTATTTCACAGCATGGGCTTAGTATAGATGTTCTGTATGCATCAAAGTCCCAGGAGAAAGGGCCTGCCTTAGTGAACAGGCTGGATATAAACCTGAGAGTTCTGAAAGTGGGAAGGGTCCTCAGCCTCACAGCTTACTACGTATTTATAGATTAACCTAAGAGAGGTAGGGCATGCAGAGTTTCTCTAGGTAACAAGGAATATATCAATGAACTTCCTGACCAGGAGCAGTGCTAGACAGTGTGTCTGCAAAGTGCTGAGGTCTGCAAATTAAGGACCTGGGAACAGCTTTACATGCCAGGAATAACAGCAGACTGCATCAATCCCAGTGACCTAGTTGTCTGTTAAGCTACTATCAAAAGTTGGAAGGAAATGAGTCTCTAGGACCATTTGAATTTGTCTCTTAACAGATTCAATGATAAACCAAGGGTTTTCTTGTGAACCACTAGAAACGTAAATTTGTTTTTAGAGCAAGATTTGTTTTGTATGTGGTAGATGTAAAATCTCTGGTTAGGCATCCAAGTGGAGATGCTAGGAAGGGAATTAAATATAACAGTATAGGTTTGGGGAAGTTTCATGCTGCAGATTAAATTTTGGAAGTTATCAGCATAGTGGTAAGTCATAAGTGGTAGAAAAATTGTTACAAAAATGTGTGCAGATAAAGGAGACAAGAGGTCCAAGGGCTGAACTTTGAGCCAGTCCATCACTAGGAAATTGGAGAGATGAGGGAAAATCAGAAAAAGAGGCTGGGAAGAAATAGACTGTAAGCAGGAGGCAAAGAAGAATATGGGGTCCTCAGAGCCAAGTGAGTAAGATGTTTTAGGAAAGAAACAATGATCTGTGTTTTCTAGGATTAAAGATCTGGAATTAACTATTGACATTCCAGTGAGTATTCATAGGTGGCATCAACAGGGGTGGGTTCAGAAGAAAGGTGAAGGATGCCTGGTTAGAAGATGGTTAAAAATTAATGAGAGGGAGGTACCTTGAGACAGGGAGCATGGAGTACTCCTTCTAGGAGATGCTGTATAAAGAGGAGCAGAGCAGTGGAGTGGCAGTTAGTAAGAAAGTGAGTCAAGAGATGCTCTATATGTCTTTGTATGTTCGTGACCATAATTCAAGAGAGGGCGGGGAAAAAAAAAAAAAAAACGAAAAGGATAGTGGAGAAGAAAGAGAGAAATGCTGGAGTGATGTCCTTAGTAGATGATAAAGGTGCACAATTGGAAAAACAGATATTTCATTCATGGACAGAGGTGCATCTTTACAAAGAAGATGTAATGACCAGTTATTTTTTGACATGGAGGGAAGGAAAATAACTTTTAGCCCACTTAAAATAAATAATATTAAGTTAGACTTTAAAAATAGACATCAGATTATTGCTTTTTTAAAGCATTTATTGAAGCAGATGGGCTTCCTTGGTGGCTCAGTAATAAAGAAGCTCCCTGCCAATGCAGGAGATGCAGGTGTGATCCCTGAGTCAGGAAGATCCCCTGGAGAAGGGAATGGCAACCCACTCCAGTATTCTTGCCTGGGAAACCCCATGGACAGAGGAGCCTAGTGGGCTACAGTCTATGGGGTCACAGAAGAGTTGGACATGACTTAGCAACTAAACAGTAACAACATATTGAAGCAGGTACAGCATAATATTTAACAGCACAGTTCAGCCGTCAATGGCTATATGTTGTTTTTGGCAAGGTTGTATAAGGTTTTAAACAATGGTTTGAGTACATAAGATGATTATTTGTTTTGTGAAACAAAAAATTATAAGGAAAAAAGGGAGAATGGCTGTTAGCAGAGCCTGCCATGCTCTTTTCCTCTCAAAGAAGATGATAATGCTAAAAAGTGTTCTCAGAACTCAGTGAGATACTGCAGATAAAATATATCATGAATTGTCTAGTACACAGTTCAGTTCAGTTCAGTTCAGTCGCTCAGTTGTGTCACAGTAAGTTCTCAATAAATGCTAGTTGTTATTGTTAATATTATTTGTATTTCAAAGTCAGAGCATACCAGTTACTCAAATGAGACAAGCAAATTCTGAATGATCAAAGAAGACCCCAAAGATCTTGTGTTTATATGGCTACACATACTCTGTGAACCTAGCCTTTGGAAAGTGGACTTCTCTGTATCTAGTCTGAAATCTGACCCCACTGGCTGCTTCCGATTTACTGCCAAATAGCAAAGGCTTTTTGTGCAAACTCTACTGCAGATAGAGACCTCAGATTAGCATGTTTTAATTATATCTATTAAAAATGTATATGTATCCACAGAATAATCAACCAGAATGATGGCTTTCTTAATAAATCATGTGTGAAACCATTTTCCAAAGCGTCTTTCCCTCAAAGGACACTTTGAAAGGCAAAGTTATATCTTTAATTACTCAAGTAGTTTTTTTTTTTTTTTTCTTTTCCCCATCTAAAAAGGATTAATAATAAAATTGATCTTTTTTTCAGGTTAGTTTATAAATAGTTTGTTAGTTCCAGAGTGTAGAGAGTGTGTCTTTTTAATCCTTTACTTTTCCTTACTAGTGTGATTCCTGTGGAAGCGCGTAAGTTTCTTGATAGTAGTGGTGATATTGTCTTCATCTTGGTTTTCTAAGCACCAGCATCTAGCCTGATACATAGTAAGTGTCTCATAAATATTTCTATATAAAACTGAGAAAGTAGAAAGAAGCAGGGAAACTACCACTTATTGAGGGTCTATTATGTGCTTAGCAAGGCTCTGACATTTAACATTCTCTTTTGTTTAATTAAAGATAAATGGCAAATGCTCACTTAGGAAATGATGGATGATGCTCCCAGAGGCAATACTACTTTCTACACTAAAATCTTATGCCATAGGCCTCTGTCTTCCTTTACACAGGCTCCGAGGAGTAAACAGCCTTACCACTTATAATTTAAAGTCGTCATTTTCCCAGTTGGTGATTTCTACATTTCCTAAACTCTGCCTTTCACTAACACCCAAATAATCATATGTCCATAGGTTCTATGTGTATAATAATAGTAATTATAATGATAATAGTCATAGCAGTATTGACAATAGCTAAAATGCATTTAATGCTTTTTATGTGTCAGGTACAGTGGTGGTTGCTTTAAAGGTATCATTTATTTGCATCTTTACAACAGCCTTATGAGCTAAGTACTATTATTTTCTCCCTTTGATAAATTAGAGATTTGAGTCTTAGAGGCATTAGTCACATGTGCATGGATACACAGCCCGTCATTAGTCTAACGTCCTTAAACATGGGAGAAGTTCTAGGGCATAATAAAAACAACAAACATGGAAAATGGCCACAGAGTCAAATCTCCAAAAGGTTTTTACTAAATATTTTAAATACTTTTAGATTTAAGGTAAAATTGTAAGAAAAGCACAGACAATTTTCATATATTCTTCTCTGAACTTCTCCTAATATTAAAACCTACATAATATTGATACATTTATCCAAAGTGCAAAATCACCATTGATATATTGCTATTAATTAAACTACAGACTTTATTTGGATCTTACCATTATGCCTGAGAGTGCCTTTTTCTGTCCCAGCATCTAATCCAGAGCATTGTACTACATTTAGTCATCATATCCCTGTTTCCTCAAACATGTGACAATTTCTGCTTTTTCATAAAATGCTTGAAAAGTACTGATCATATATTTTATATAATGACCCTCAGCTTGGGTTTGTCTAATGTTTTCTCATTAGACTGAATATGGTTTTTGAGGGAAAATATAGAAGTGAAATGTCCTTCCATCTCATTCTATTAGGGGGTGAAAAAAAGTGAAAGTGTGTCACTTAGTTGTGTCTGACTCTTTACAACCCCTTGGACTGTAGCCCGCCAGGCTTCTCTGTCATGGGATTCTCCAGGCAAGAATACTGGAGTGGGTTGCCATGCGATCTTCCAGGGGATCTTCCCAGCCCAGGGATAAAAACTATGTCTCTTATGTCTTTGGCATTGGCGGGTGGTTCTTTACCTCTAATGCCACCTGAAAAGCCCCAGGAAATATATGCATGCTTACTAACTCAAGTATATACACACATATATACTTATTTCTTTATATATCTGTTCTTACTATTATCTCCAACTCTATTACAATTTCAAAATTTTCATACCAGTTTCTGCCCTGCTCACCTTGTAAATTCTGTGACTTACAATGAGAAGGCTAGTTTTCATTACTTATAATTTATTTACATATTTATGTAACCTTATGTATTAATACATTTAAAGTAGTTTCACAATTGCTAGCCAGATGAGAAACAAAATTTCCAACTAAAGTATGATGTTTGTGTATTTGTATAGTTAGTCTAACAAGTAAAGACACTGTTTTCCAAATTTATTTAGACCAGTTCCCACCCCCATCTCCTTGAAAAAAAAGCCCTCCTTTTCCTTCTTTCCCCATTTACCTTTTTTTTTTCCTCCTGTTTTGAATAGCACAGGGTTGGGGTGCCTGCTGACCTAAATCAGGGTCTGGTACAGGTTGATGAAGCAGTAGTTTAATCCCAATGAGATGTTCAAACCTACTGACCACTCCTATTCATTATCCTTCATTCTCATGTCCAATTTCCTTCATTAATTGAGCCAAGTCAATTGTCTGATTTTCCTCCTGTTACAATGGATTAATTATAACTGCTCCTGTCATAGGTTAACTCAGGCTCTGAATTTTAATCCCTCTCCCTTTCTCAAAGATTTCTCATCTATAATCAATTTGTTCCCTCTTCTGTCATCAATTCTTCCCTTTTTCTTGGATTACTCCAATAAATCTTAAAATACACCTTGGAAATTTTCATTTAGGGATAACAAAGCTTTCATTAGCCTCAGATTGTCCCTATAACAACAATATAAATTTTCCATTTGGGTTCACAGAAACTTTTCCTAGAATTGTTTACAGTCACTGTATCTACTTTGTCACACTCCCCATGGATTCCCCAGTGTATCCAGTTTGAGTTCATATAATCTTTTGATAGTTGTAATTGTTAAGGTCACTAATGAACTCTATGATGTCAAATTCCAGAGTCTCTTCTCTTTCTTCCTATATTATCTCTCAGTAACAACTGGTGTTACTAATCTAGAATCTTTCCCCGCCCCATCTTTGAATATATATATTCATCTGGTTTTCCCCTCTCTTCATTGTTTCTCCTTTTCAGTATTCTAAACAGAGGTGAGTCATGGAGATCAATGAACAAGTGTTTCTCTTTATCTATGTATTTTCTTACTCAGGACACACTCATTCTCTAGGTAGTGTTGTTTGACCCCACAGTTTTACACATATATTCTTAATTTGTTCATTTTTCCTCCAATCATAATTTCTTCCATTCATTTTTAGACTGTCATTATCTAATTGCCCAACTTGTTATCCTTTCTCAAATGTCAAATTGGTATTTCAGATTTCGCATATTTGAAACAAACTTTTCTCTTCACAGCATCAATTTTCTCTCCCTCATTGTTCAATCACTAAGTCGTGTCTGACTCTGTGTGACCCCATGGACTACAGCACTCCAGGCTTCTCTGTCCTTCACTGTCTCCCAAAGTTTGCTCAAATTCACGTTCATTGAATTGATGACACCATCCAAGCACCTCGTGCTCTGCCACCCACTTCTCCTTTTGCCTTCAATTTTTGCCTGCATCAGGGTCTTTTCCAATGAGTCAGTTCTTCATATCAGGTGCCCAAAGTATTGGAGCTTCAGCTTCAGCATCAGTCCTTCCAATGAACATTCAGCCTTGATTTCCTTTCAGTTCAGTTCAGTTCAGTTGCTCAGTTGTGTCCAACTCTTTGCAACCCCATGAACTGCAGCACGCCAGGCCTCCCTGTCCATCACCAACTCCCAGAGTTTACCCAAACTCATGTCCATTGAGTCAGTGATGCCATCCAACCATATCATCCTCTGTTGTACCCTTCTCTTCTGCCCTCAATCTTTCCCAGCATCAGGGTCTTTTCAAATGAGTCAGGTCTTCCCATCAGGTGACCAAAGAATTGGAGTTTCAGCTTCAGCATCAGTCCTTCCAATGAACACCCAGGACTGATCTCCTTTAGGATGAACTGGTTTTATCTCCTTGCAGTCCAAGGGACTCTCAAGAGTCTTCTCCAACATCACAGTTGAAAAGCATCAATTCTTCAGTGCTCAGCTTTCTTTATAGTCCAAATCTCACATCCATACATGACTACCGGAAAAACCACAGCCTTGAATAGACGGACCTTTGCTGACAAATTAATGTCTCTGCTTTTTAATATGCTGTCTAGGTTGGTCATAACTTTCCTTCCAAGGAGTAAGCATCTTTTAATTTCGTGGCCTCAATCACCATCTGCAGTGATTTTGGATCACTGGAAATTTTGGATTTCCAAAACTTTTTTTTTTTGAAATTTTGATTTCATTTAGGATTCACTGGTTTGATCTCCTTGCTGTCCAGGGGACTCCCAAGAATCTTCTCTTCTTCAAAAGCATCAGTTCTTCAGGACTCAGCCTTCTTTATGGTCCATCTCTCAAATCTGTATGTGACTACTGAAAAAACCATAGCCTTGACTATATGGACCTTTGTTTCCATATTTTCCTCATCTATTTGCCATAAAGTGATGGGACAGGATACCATGATCTTAGTTTTTTGAATGTTGAGTTTTAAGCCAGCCTTTTCATCTCCTTCAGTTATCTCCATATCGGTAAATGAGTATATGCACTCTGTTGCTTAAGCCAACAATAAATGAGTCATCCTTGAGTCCTCCCTCAGTCACTAACTCCAGTTAGTTATTCAAACCTGTTGACTTTATTTCCAAAATGAGTCATTTCTCTCCATCCTTAACACTAAATCTCTTGGACTACTGCAGTAACCCTTTTAATTCATCTCCAGCCTTCCTTTCTTAATCCCTTTTGCTATTCTGTCCAGAATTAACAGTAAAAATAAAATGATTTCCAATCAAGTGACAACACCCCTTAAAATCTGTCAGTGACTTCTTATTGCACAGAGGATGAAATTACAACTTTACATTGAAGTACTGAGTAATGATGTATGGTAATAATAAAGAGGGATTAGTCAAAATTCTCCAGAGAAAGAACCACTATGATAGATATATAAAAGGAGATCTACTATGAGAATTGTCTCATGCAATTATTGAGGCTCAGAGACCTTAAAATCTTCCATCTGTAAGCTGGAGAACCAGAAAAATGGTGGTATAATTCAGTACAAGTCTGAATGTCTGAAAACCAAGAACCCTGATGTGCAAGGACAGGAGAAGTGACAGCTTCAACTCAAGGAGATAGAGTGAGAATTTGCCCTTCCCTAATTGTTTGTCCTATTTAGGCCCACAAGGTATTGGAAAGTGCCTATATAAGTTGGCACAGATCTCTTCTGAGGCTACCAATTCAAATAGTGATTTCTCTGGGAAACATCCCCTGTCACACCCAGAAATAATGTATTTCCAGCTATCTGAGCATTCTTTAGCCCAGCCAAGTTAACATATAAAGTTAACCACAAATTCTATCTTGGACCTTGTCACTCTCTCCCTGCTTCAGAGAGGTAAGTGTACTGGAGACAGGCAAGTATATTGAAGCTATACTTGTCTTCTTTCTGTTCTTAACTGTTCTGTGCTCTTGCCTGCTTTGGGCCTTTGTAATTATGATTCTCTTTGCCTGAAAACAAGGTTCCCCAAAATCTCTGCAATGGTGCCATTACAGTCCTCCTTAAAAAGGGTCTCTTTGCTTCTGGTTCAAGATGGCAGAGAAGAAGGATGTGTGCTCATCTCCTCCTGTGAGAGCAACAAAATTGCAACTAGATGTTGAACAACCATTGACAGGAGAATTCTGCTGCTGCTGCTGCTAAGTCACTTTAGTCGTGTCCGACTCTGTGCAACCCCATAGACGGCAGCCCACCAGGCTCCTCTGTCCCTGGGATTCTGGAACCCACCAAAAAAAGAAAGAAAGAAAGAAAGAAAAACAAGACCCATGATCAAAGACAAAGAAGAAGCTGCTGCAAAATTGTGGGAGGGGCACAATCATGATAAAATCAAATCCTACACCCACTGGGTGGATGACCCACACACTGGAGAATAATAATACCAAAGAAGTTCTCACACTATTGTGAAGGTTCTGAACCCCATGTCAGTCTTTTCAACCTGGGGATCTGATAAAGTAACTGGGAATCCCCAGGGAATCTGGGCTTGTGGGCCAGTGGGATTTGATTATAGGACTTTCAGAGGTATGGGGAAAACAAAGACTGGAGTCTTGAAGGGCATAAAAAATTTTTTGGATGCACCAAGACCCAGAGGAGAGGAGCAATAACCCAACAGAAGGTTGAACCAAAACTATCTGCTAGAGTTGGAGGGCCTGCTGTGGAGGTGTGGGAGGCTTATGGAAGCTTCCTGATGGGACAGACTGACTGTAAGGGGTCCACAACAGGAATGGGGACACTGGAAGTTCCCCTTGGCATCACACTCTTAGAGTTCACCATTAATCCTACCATAGAGCCCTTACAACACAGGACTGGGTTCACCTGAGGCCAAACAACTACCAGGGAAGGAGTGCTACCCCACCCTACAGCAGATAATTGGATTAAGTTTTACTGAACAAAGCCCTGACCACCAGTTCAGTTCAGTTCAGTCTCTCAGTCCTGTCTGACTCCTTGCAACCACATGGACTGAAGCATGCCAGGCTTCCCTTTCCATCACCAACTCCAAAAGCTTGCTCACACTCATGTCCATTAAGTTTGTGATGCCATCAAACCATCTCATCCTCTCTCATCCCCTTCTCCTCCTGCCTTCAATCTTTCACAGAATCAGGATTTTTCCAATGAGATAGTTCTTTGCATCAGGTGGCAAAGTATTGGAGTTTCTGCTTCAGCATCAGCCCTTCCAATGAATATTCAGAACTGATTTTCTTTAGGATTGACTAATTAAATCTCCTTGCAGTCCAAGGAAATCTCAAGAGTCTTCTCCAACACCCATAGTTCAAAAGCATCAGTTCTTCGGCACACAGCTTTCTTTATAGTCCAACTCTCACATCCATACATGACTACTAGAAAAACCATAGTTTTGACTGGATGGACCTTGGTTTGCAAAGTAATACCTCTGCTTTTTAATATGCTGTCTAGGTTGGTCAAAGCTTTTCTTCCAAGAAGTAAGCATCTTTTAACTTTATGGATGCAGACACTATCTGCATTGATTTTAGAGGCCAAAAATTAAGTTTCTCACTCATTCTATTTGTCATGAAATGATGGGACTGGATGCCACAATCTCCACTTTCTGAATGTTGAATTTTAAGCCAACTTTTTCACTCTCCTCTTTCACTCTTTTTCAAGAGGCTCTTTAGTTCTTCTTTGCTTTCTGTCATAAGGGTGGTGTCATCTGCATATCTGAGTTTATTGATATTTCTCCCAGTAATCTTAATTCCAGCTTATGCTTCATCCAGCAAGGCATTTCACATGATGTACATTACATATAAGTTAAACAAGCAGCATGACAATATACAGCCTTGATGTACTCCTTTTTCTATTTGGAACCAATCTGTTCCATGTCTGGTTCTAACTGTTGCTTCTTGACCTGCATACAGATTTCTCAGGGAGCAGGGAAGGTGGTCTGGTATTCTCATCTCTTTAAGAATTATGCACTGTTTGTTATGATCCACACAGCCAAAGGCTTAGCAGTAATCAATAAAGCAGAAGTAAACGTTTTTGGGGAACTCTTGCTTTTTCAGTGATCCACCTAATACTGGCAATTTCATCTGTGGTTCCCCTGCCTTTTCTAAATCCACCTTGAACATATGGCAGTTCATGGTTCACATATTTTTGAAGCTTAGCTTGGAGAATTTTGAGCATTACTTTGTTAGCGTTTGATTTGAGTGCAATTGTGCAATAATTTGAACATTCTCTGGCGTTGCCTTTCTTTGGGATTGGAATGAAACTGGCCTTTTCCAGTCCTGCGACCACTGCTGAGTTTTCCAAATTTGCTGGCATATTGAGTGCAGCACTTTCATAACATCATCTTTGATTTGAAATAGCTCAGCAAGAATTCCATCACCTCCATTAGCTTTGTTTGCAGTGATGCTTCCTAAGGCCCACTTGACTTCACATTCCAGGATGTTTGGCTCTAGGTGAGTGATCACATCTTCATAGTATTCTGGATCATGAAGATCTTTTCTGTAGAGTTCTTCTGTGTATTCTTGCCACATCTTCTTAATATCTTCTGCTTCTATTAGGTCTATATTATTTCTGTCATTTATTGTGCCTATCTTTGCATGAAATGTTCCCTTGGTATCTCTAATTTTCTTGAAAAGATCTCTAGTCTTTCCCATTATATTGTTTTCTTCTATTTCTTTGCATTGATCACTGAGGAAGACTTTCTTATGCTTTCTTATGTCTCCTTGCTATTCTTTGGAACTCTGCAGTCAAATGGGTGTATCTTTCCTTTTCTCCTTTGTGGTTCACTTCTCTTCTTTTCTCAGTTATTTGTAAGGCCTCCTTGGACAACCATTTTGCCTTTTTTCACTTCTTTTTCTTGGGGATGGTCTTGATCACTGCCTCCTGTACAATGTCATGAACCTTGTCTGTAGTTCCTCAGGCACTCTATCAGATCTAGTCCCTTGAATCTATTGTAATTTCCATTGTATAATTGTAAGGGATTTGATGTAGGTCATAACTGAATGCTCTAGTGGTTTTTCCTACTTCCTTCAAGTTAAGTCTGAATTTTGCAATAAAAAGTCATGATCTGAGCCACAATCAGCTCCATCTTGCTTTTGCTGACTGTATATAGAGCTTCTCCATGTTTGGCTACAAAGAATAAAATCAGTCTGATTTCGGTATTGACCATCTAGTGATGTCCCTGTGTAGAGTCTTCTCTTGTGTTATTGATAGATGGTGTTTGTTTTGACCAGTGTGTTCTCTTGGAAAAACTCTGTTAACCTTTGCTCTGCTTCATTCCATACTCCAAGGCCAAATTTACCTGTTATTCCAGGTATCTTTTGATTTTCTACTTTTGCATTCCAGTCTCCTATATGAAAAGGACATCTTTTTTGGGGTGTTAGTTCTAGAAGGTCTTGTAGGTCTTCATGGATCTGTTCAACTTCAGCTTCTTCAGCGTTACTGTTTGAGGCATAGAATTGGATTACTGTGATATTGAATGGTTTGCCTTGAAAACAAATAGAGATCATTCTGTTGTTTTAGAGATCGCACCCAAGTACTGCTATTTGGACTTTTTTGTTAACTCTGATGGCTATTGCATTTCTTCTAAAAGATTCTTGCCCACAGTAGTAGACAAAATGGTCATCTAAGTTAAATTTTCCCATTTCAGTCCATTTTAGCTCACTGATTCCTGAAATGTTGATGTTAATTCTTGCCCTCTCCTGTCTGACCACTTCCAATTTACCTCAATTCATGGACCTAACTTTCCACATTCCTATGCCATATTGTTCTTTACAGCATTAGACTTTACTTCCATCACCAGTCACATTCACACTTGGATGTTGTTTTTACTTTGTCGTCATCTCTTTGTTCTTTGTGGAGTTATTTCTCCACTCTTCTCCAGGAACATACTGGGCATCCACCAACCTGGGGAGTTCATCTTTTGGTGTCACGTCTTTCTGCCTTTTCATACTATTCATGGGATTCTCAAGGTAAGAATACTGAAGTGTTCTGCCATTCCCTTCTCCAGTGCACCACGTTTAGTCAGAACTCTCCAACATGACCCATCCTTGTTGGGTCACCCTACATGGCCTGACTCATAGTTTCATTGAGTTAGACAAGGCTATGGTTCATTTGATGAGTTTGATTAGTTTTCTGTGATTGTGGTTTTCATCTCATCTGCCCTCTGAAACATAAAGATCAGAGGCTTATGGAAGCTTCCTGATGGGACAGGCTGATTGTGGGGGAAACTGGGTCTTGTTCTTATGGGTGGGGCTATGCTCAGTAAATCTGTTGCACTCAGTGCCCCCAGTTGGAGACTCCTGGACATTCACAGGCAAGTCTTGCTCACTAGAGGAAGATCCAGTTTTTCCCTGTCATCAAGAACCCTACACAAGCCTCTTAGAATGTTAGGTAGAGAGAATAGGAGAAAGGAGTCCAGAATGGCAGTGGCTAAAAGACAAGGAAGGGAAAAACCTGTGAAAATAGAACAAAGGAAGTTCTGAGGACCGGATTGAGGACCTCAGGTAGAACAAACAGCACCCTGGGTAGCCCAATTTACATAGGACAGGCCCAGGGGGAGGGAAAAAAAAAATAATATATATATATATAAAGCAGTGCCAAAGGACTGGGGCTCTCTCTTGCACTTTCTCTTTCTCCCTACATGCCCTGCCTTGCTCTTTCTTTCTCTCTCTCTTCTCGTCACATCTTTTGGGTCAGCTAGTAAAGAATCCACCTGTAATGTGGCAGACCTGTGTTCCATCTCTGGGTTGGGAAGATCCTTTGGAGAAGGAAATGGCAATCCACTCAAGTATTCTGGCCTAGAGAATTCCATGGACTGTCCATGGGGTCACAAAGAGTCAGACACTCAGTCAGAAACTGAGTGACTTTCAGTTTCAGATTTCAGTTTTGTGCCTCGAGGATGTATTTCCCTTTATTTTCTACAAAAAACTGAGCTGTAACACTGATCTGTCCGAGTGCTGTAACACAGTCTGTCCAAGAGCTGAGACATGGTCCATTTGAGAACTGTGACACACCGAGGGCTTTAAGCTCTGTCACTTCAAATTTTTGTTGTGATGAGACAGAACTGAGGAAATTACACACTCCCCTGAGAGCCTCAATCATAAGGGGGCAGACAGAAGAAGCAAGAAGAAGCACAGTCTCCCAGTGAGTAAAACAAAAACTATATTACAGAAAGTTGTTCATGATGAAGAAGCAGAAAGTTATGTCCCAGATGAAGAGGCAATTAAAACTCTAGAAAAACCACTAAATGAATTGGAGATAGGCAGTCTTCCAGAAAAAGAATTCAGGATAATGATAGTGAAGATGATCCAGGATCTCAGGAAAAGAATGGAGGCAAAGATTGAGAAGATGCAAGAAATGTTCACCAAAGACCTAAAAGAACTAAAGAACAAACAAACAGATGAATAATACACTACAAGGAATCAATAGTAGAATAACTGAGGCAGAAGAACAGATAAATGACCTGGAGGACAGAATGGTGGAAATCACTGTAACAGAGAAGACTATAGAGAAAGTAATGAAAATAAATAAAGAGAGCCTAAGAGACCTCTGGGAGAGCATTAAATGTACCCATTTACATTATAGGAGTTCCAGAAGGAAAAGAGAGCCAGAAAGGGCCTGAGAAAATATTTGAAGAGATAATAGCTGAAAACTTCCTGAACATGGGAAAGGAAATAGGCAACAAATTTCAGGAAGCACAGTGAGTCCCAGGCAGGATAAACCCCAGGAGGAACACGCTGAGACCCATAGTAATCAAACAGACACAAATCAAAGACAGAGATAAAATGTTAGAAACAACAAAATGACAAATAAGAATAAAGGGAACTCCCATCAAGCTATCTGCTGATTTTTCAACAGAAACTCTATGAACCAGAAAGGAATGACATTATATATTTGAGGTTATGAAAGGGAAGAACCCACAACCGAGAATACTCTACCCAGCAACACTCTCCTTAAGATTTGATGGAGGAATCAAAAGCTTTCCAGACTAGCAAAAGTTAAGAGAATTCAGCAGCACCAAATCACCTTTACAACAAATGCTAAAGGAACTTCTCTAGGCAGGAAACACAAGGGAAGGAAAAGACCTACAGAAAATAAACCCAAAACAATTAAGAAAATGGTAATACGATCATATGTAACAATCATTACCTTAAATGTAAATGGATTAATGTACCAACCAAAAGACACAGACTGGCTGGGTAGATGAAAACATACATTTGTGCACTTCTGCTTACCACATCACTCTGCTTGGACCCTCCCCCACCCCAAATTGTATGTAATTATTTTATATTTTTAAGTTAATAATGTCCCCATTATAGCTTGCAATTATAATTATCTTTCATTTTTGTCTGACTGTTGATTATGAAAACTGATAAACATCTTTTACTATTGTAATTATGTAACTATTACTCACTTAATACTTGTATCATGATTGGTCAACTCTGTATCACCAAAACTAGGATCTGATAGAAAAACCTGTAATCACTTTTTAAAATCCAGATTCATATCAGAATTATCTTGAAAATTTTTGAAAAATACAAATGCTCAGGTATTGCTGTTTTTCTCCAGAGCTCCAGATATGTTTCTAATGAGCAGTCATGTTTAAAAATAAGTGGGCTATATGATGATCTTTTACTTTTATCTAGTTTGTTTCACTTTTTCTATTTCATATTCAGTACTTCTGTTTCATTTAGTTTATGTTCTCTGATTTCTACATCTCCCTCTCGCTCTCTCTCTCTTTTTTTTTTTTTTGATTTTTTTTTCAAGTGTGATTAGAACTGTTTTCTAAAACAGCAAGATATTTCTATGATTCCATTTATTGATTTCAAGAAAACAAAAATGTTCACTATTTCCTTCACAGACACTCTTTGCACAACATTTCATACCTACGTTCAAGAAATACCTGACTCCAGATATCCATATGTTATGTATGTAAGCTTCCTTGTAAAGGTTGGGATATGATAGGTTATGTTGCAGAAAGTACACTGTCATCTTAGAGCTTGACATAACAAAATGTGTTATGTTTTCATACAGAATTCACTACTTATTAGGGTGAATGTCCAGGAAAACCTCTCTTCATGTAGCAACTCGACAATCCAGACTACTTCAACCTTGTGGTTCTACCATATCATCAGTAGTTCTCTCAGGTTGCTCAGGCAGGAAAGAGATCACTGCAGAGTTACACCCTGGGTATTCTATAATTTGGCTTGGAAGTCACACACCCATTTCTCCCTACAGTCTACTGGCCCTAACAAAGCACATCTCCCTGCATAGCTGCACATCTGCCTGAACATCTTGCCCTGTGCCCAGGAAAAGAGGAAAACTAAATAGGGTTCAGCACAAGAATTTCCTATTGTATCTTACTAATTTCCTCTTCTCTTTCTGGCACTAGCATCTTACACTCGCCTGTTCTGGTTCATATTTTGGTTGGAAATCAAACTCTCACTCTGCTTCCTCTCTTCCCTGTCCCCAAGACATGTGTACACATGGGCCACTAGGCTACAAGACTTACAAAGGCAGGGATCTTATCTGTTCTATTCATCAATTGCTCCTAGCACCATGTCCGAAGTTTGAGTGTCTTAATAAAATTTCCTTAAATGAATTAAGAAATCTGCTTTCTTTTATGACATTGTCTAATAAGACAATAACAAACACATCTGTTAAATTATTAAAAACACCTCAGACTTCTGCTGAAACATTCACTTAATTTTTCAATGTAAGAGAAAGAAGCACAGGTTGTAATAAACAGTGTCATGATCTGATACTTTGATCTATGTGTATTGCTCAGAGTGAAGGATGGTGTATATAGTGATCTACATCTCTTATGCCATCTATATTTACTTTGCAGGCTCTACTTTTATTTTTCCCAAAGGGTCTGAAAAAAAAATACCTATTTGGTGTACAGAAGCCCCAGTTTTGTCTATCCCAGGAAGGAATTTGTATGCTCGAGAAAACAGTCCTGAGCCTAATGCTGTGAATTCCACTCCTGTTTTTGAATTTACCTTCTATTGCCTGTTTTCTACTTCTGGCCTCTGATCTCTAGAGCATTTCTGGTTACCTTAAGGTGTTTTGAATTTCCAAAACAATTTCAACATAAAATTAAACTTTAATTCATCTTAATTTGGCAAAAATAAATAAAACATCAGCAGTGTTGCAAAACTGAACAAGAGGCTATTGCACCACTGAAAAGGTAATGAATGGGGGAAGATTGTAAGTTCTGATGGCATTTCTCCAGTTGATTACACTGTGCCTGTGTTTGGAAGGAAGCCTTCTGATTAAGTATCTTGATATTCCTGGGTCACCATTTGTAGACATTCAGAGGCAAATTGTTACATGAAGTTCTAAATGAGAAGGAAAACAAGTAGGGAATACAAAGGGGAAAATGGTAAATTAGGTTTTTCTTGAGAACATTCCATTACCTATAAAAGGTATCTTCTCAAAATTTTCTTTACACAGATGTATATATACAAGTGTGTTTGTGGATACGTGTGTGTAAAACACTAACAGAAACCTGTCTTCTTAGTTTAAATTATACCTAAATATGTTTAATTTTAAATTAGATCTTAAAAAGTTTCATTTTCTCCATTGTCTTAGCAAGTCTCCCTCACATAACATAATCAAAGCGAGCAGAAAACAACTTAATACAATCTCTTAATGCAAATTTCATCTATTATTTCCAGTTTTGCTTTTGTCTACTTCAACCTCCCTTGTAACTTAATATTAATAGGAAAACTATGTCAAGATTGAGCCTTCAGTAACCAGTCATTTATCATTCTTAAGTTCACGTCACTGAAAGGTTTCAGAAGCAGAAGGTTCACTATACTGGAAAAAAGTCAATAAGACTCTCTCATTTTGTATAGAAGATTCATATCTTTTTGCCTCAAGTGAGAACTTCACAAAGTCTCAGAACCTATCCTGTCACCCCACCATTGTCAGGGCTGAATAAATTTGTCACCCACTTTACCACATATACTTATTTTTTTATTTTTTTGAGGGAGGAGAATATGAGTGCACACAATTTACTGATTCTGAGTTTCTGTTCTCTTAACTCAAAAATCAATATTTAAATAGAGATGTGTGCTTTTTTGTTTTCCCTTTCTTTTTCCTTTCAGAATTGGAATTGGAATATTACATTTCTGAGATGTCAATAATGCCTTGATGGGCTAAGGACTTGAATCACTTGGAAACTTTAAATTGCAACTTAGCTCTTGGTTCTCAGTGGGAAAAGAGGCCCAAGACAATGGGTTATGCTGATATAGGTGGAAATATTGACCCCAGAGAGGCAAAGAAATCAAGAGAAGCCTAAGGAATAAGAAAAAAGGCTCTAAGGAAGGAGACTGGGTGTGACTGAATGTCAAAATGTGAAGGGTCTGAGATTTTACCTTACTTGCAAACTAAAAAGTAAGCTTTGCTCCGAAGGGAGACATTATCTTGATTATATTGTATAGTATACAAAAGTGCCCTCTGCTCCAAAGAGAGACACTATCCCTATCTTCCAAGACTTTTTTTTTTTTTTAATACAAACATCTTTGGAAAGATATTTCAGAAAAAAAGAAGCAGTAAAGCCTCTGCTTTCAAAATTTGATGGAACTTGAGAGACCAGTGGAGAGCTGTCTCCCAGAAGAGTGTGTGCAGCATCTGAAAGAGATCACACCAGACAAAATCCTTTTTCAGAGCTTCTCTCATATTTTCATTATATTCTCAGAAATGTAGATGTTTCATACATCTGTATATGGTAGATATTTTCATTTTGTGTTAATGATAGTATCATAAGAATACATGCATACATGCATATGCACACATCTGTATCCACACGCATAGATTTCTTTCTCTGTGATATTCCTGCTTTCAACTCACTGTAGTTGAAAATCAAAATCAACTGAGAAAATTTATTCCCTCTTTGAATAATTGTTAAAGTTCAACACAGGCTCAGCTAGTCCAATTTAAGTACCTTATTTAATTCCTTTTATAAAGTGCTTTAAAAAAAGTTTACTAAGGAATGATTCATGGGTAAAAACAAAACAAAACAAAAAAATGCTGTACATATTTAATGTATACAACTTAATGAGTTTAAAGTTGATGATACAGCAATGAAGCCATCACCACCATCAATGCCATAAGCATATTTATCACCTCCTAAACTTTCCTTTTATCTCTTTATTTTTATTATCATTATTTGTTGGGTTTTTTGTCTGTACACACACCATAGTTTTATTTTTTATCATTATTTGTATGTGTGTGTGATAAGAATGAGCTTTCCAGTTGGCACTAGTGGTAAAGAACCTTCTTGCCAATTCTGGAGATGTAATAGGTGCAGGTTTGATCCCTGGGTTGGGAGGATCCCCTGGAGAAAGTGCATGGCAACCCACTTTAGTATTCTTGCCTGGAGAATCCCATGGCTAGAGGCACCTGGCAGGCTATGGTGCATGTGGAGAGTGGCAAAAAGCAGGACACAACTGAAGCAACTTTGCATGCATGCATGTGGTTAAAACACTTAGCATGAGCTCTATCACCTAATAAATTTTAAATATATAATATATTATTGTTAGCTATAGAGACAACGTTGTGAAGTAGATCTCTGGAATTTATTTATCTGATATAACTGAAGCTCTGCACCCTTTGACAATCACTTCTGCATTCCACCAGGGCTCCCACCAGCCCCTGGTAACCACTATTCTAGTCTCCACTTCTATGAATTTACTATATTAAATTACATACTTAAGATCATATAGTATTTATTTTTCTGTGTCTGACATTTGGCTTAGCATATTTTCCCCCAGGTTCATCCATTGCTGTCACAAATGACAGAATTCCTTCACATTTAAAGTTGAATAATATTATACTCTAGGCATATACAGTACTTTCTTTATTCTTTCATCTATCAGTAGACATTTATATTTTTTTGTTCATATTTTGGCTACTGTGAATAACGCTGCAATAAATATGGGAATGTAGGTATCACTATGAGATTCTGATTAAAATTCCTTTGGGTGAATGCCCAGAAGTGAGATTGCTAGATCTCATGGTAGTTTTATTTTAATTTTTTGAGAAGCCACCATACTGTTTCCTGTAATGGCTCCACTTAATTATATTCCCACCAGTAACATAAAAGGTTACTTTTCCTCTACATTGTTATCAATGCTTATCTTTTGTTTTATAGATCATAAACATCCTAAAAGGTGTGAGGCTATATCTCATTTGGTTTTCATCTACATTTATTTTAGGATTAGTGATGCTGAACAACTTTTCTTATTAACTGTTGGTGTCATCAGCCTATTTATGAATTTATGTAAAGCTAAAGAACCTCTTTCTAGACAAAGGCAAACACGCTAATTGTGTTACACACAATGTCAGAGATTACAGACTCTAAGAGTCACATCCACAGGTGCCTTCATCGCAACATTATTTTTTTGTAAGAAGAAAAAAATACATGTTAAATGTAGGAAATTTTAGGTTAATTGGCATTTACTAAGAGTGCCATGTTCAAATTTAGGAATTTTCTATGTAACAGAAAGATAGCAACATTTGTTTCACCCTTATATTCAGATTTTTTTTTTCTAAATAATAATTCATTTTCTGCCTTTGATCGTAATGCTTTATTGGAGGTTCAAATTCTGTCCTTGATGTTAAATAACTTGGAAACAGATTTACTTCATGTTAGTATTGAATTGGGCTTCCCCTGTGGCTCAGCTGGTAAAGAATCTGCCTGCAATATGGTAGACCCGGGTTCCATCCCTGGGTTGGGAAGATCTCTTGGAGAAGGGAAAGACTACCCACTCCAGTATTCTGGCTATGTACATTTTAGGACAGGGATCACAGATTATCACTACAATGATCAAGCAGATAAACTAAATAATAAAGCAGACTGCCTGACATACAAAGAATAATCTTGTATGAGTAGAATAGTGTGTGGTGATAAAGATAAGTGATAACAGTTTCAGTGCGAGGTAATAATAAAGAGTACTGAGGACTGTGACAAACCAGAGAGGGTATGAAAGTAGGTACTGCAAATCAGCTATGGTAAATCACTGGCCACTTTAAATGCTATCTCTGTATTATAAGATATTCCTTTCATTTTTCAAAATAAGATGCAAATATTTGCTTTTTGCATAAAATCTCCAATTTTAAACATGTTTTTAAAACATTTTAAACATAACTTAAAACAGTATATGGATTAAATGATGTCCATCCATTCATCATATTTGGCCCATAGCATGAAAGAAACATTTCTTTTTGGGAGATTAAAATGAGCATGCTTTATCTCAGAATCTACTTTAATGGTATGATCTAAAAATCAATATATAAACATATAGAATATTCACCATCCTATCCCCTAATCATCCATCACCTGCTGATTCCTGTATTGCTTATCTTGGTGATGTTGTAATTATATTACTAACCTCTACTTGCTATTTCTTATAAGCAGTTAAAAACTCAGTTGTTCATCCCCCAATCCCCCAGTTTCCTTGTTTATTTATCTATACTATCTCACTTGTCTTGAACTTTTACTCTCAGGTTATTTCCCTCTTTAAAACTTTATCCATTCTTCCATTCAAGATCCATTTTTTCTATATAAATTTCTCTCTGCAAGAAGAGTTTCTCTCTTCCTCCATCCAAGCATCCACAGTGTCCCTTAGTATACATTGTCATCATTGTTTTGTTGTATATATTTGTTTGCATATGTGCACTGTGAACTGGGGTAACTTTCTTAAGGATATAGAATAAGGAATTTGTTATGTCTATAGCTATATCCCTCACTGTGCTTAGCATAATACTTTATGTAAATTGGTACTTTTTACTATTATCATTAACTACTTGGCTTAAAGTACAGCTTTAAAGGTAAATAAAGTGAAAAAGAAAATAAAAAAAGGAAAAGGAAGAAAGGGGGAATGAATGAGAAAGAAAAGAAAGGAGGGAAAAGAGAAAAGAAAGAGGGAGATGAGAAAGGAGAGAGGGAAGAGAGAAAGAGGAAAAAACTGAATAAAGCAAAAACTAGCAAAGATGTGATACTGAGGTTACTTGGTCTTGGTGAATAAATCCCATGCTTTAAAACATATTTAAACACTACAGATTATGGTTTTCCTGCTCAGGACCCAGATGACACTTCATAAACAAAACACCAATGATGGCATGACTATTGTTGAGCTTCATGGCTTCATAAATACTGTTTATGGAACATCCACTGGGCATCAGTGTGCTTTTAGTATATGTCAGGATGAAGTAACCCTGTAGGCCCTTCGTATGAGAGTTGTTAGAATACATTTGGGAGTAGAAGAGAAGCGAAAAGCAAAGGAGAAAAGGGAAGATATAAACATCTGAATGCAGAGTTCCAAAGAATAGCAAGAAGAGATAAGAAAGCCTTCTTCAGCGATCAATGCAAAGAAATAGAGGAAAACAACAGAATGGGAAAGATTAGGGATCTCTTCAAGAAAATCAGAGATACCAAAGGAACATTCCATGCAAAGATGAGCTTGATAAAGGACAGAAATGGTATGGACCTAACAGAAGCAGAAGGTATTAAGAAGAGATGGCAAGAATACACAGAAGAACTGTACAAAAAAGATCTTCATGACCCAGATAATCACGATGGTGTGATCACTGACCTACAGCCAGACATCCTGGAATGTGAAGTCAAGTGGTCCTTAGAAAGCATCACTATGAACAAAGCTAGTGGAGGTGATGGAATTCCAGTTGAGCTATTCCAAATCCTGAAAGATGATGCTGTGAAAGTGCTGCACTCAATATGCCAGCAAATTTGGAAAACTCAGCAGTGGCCACAGGACTGGAAAAGATAAGTTATCATTCCAATCCCAAAGAAAGGCAATGCCAAAGAATGCTCAAACTACTGCACAATTGCACTCATCTCACACGCTAGTAAAATAATGCTCAAAATTCTCCAAGCCAGGCTTCAGCAATACGTGAACTGTAAACTTCCTGATGTTCAAGCTGGTTTTAGAAAAGGCAGAGGAACCAGAGATCAAATTGTCAACATCCCCTGGATCATGGAAAAAGCAAGAGAGTTCCAGAAAAACATCTATTTCTGCTTTATTGACTATGGTAAAGCCATTGACTGTGTGGATCACAATAAACTGTGGAAAATTGTGAAAGAGATGGGAATACCAGACCACCTGACCTACCTCTTGAGAAATTTGTATGCAGGTCAGGAAGCAACAGTTAGAACTGGACATGGAACAACAGACTGGTTCCAAATGGGAAAAGGAGTTCGTCAAGGCTGTATATTGTCAACCTGTTTATTTAACTTATATGCAGAGTACATCATGAGAAACGCTGGACTGGAAGAAACACAAACTAGAATCAAGATTGCCGGGAGAAATATCAATAACCTCAGATATGCAGATAACACCACCCTTGTGGCAGAAAGTGAAGAAGAACTAAAAAGCCTCTTGATGAAAGTGAAAGTGGAGAGTGAAAAAGTTGGCTTAAAGCTCAACATTCAGAAAATGAAGATCATGGCATCCGGTCCCACCACTTCATGGGAAATAGGTGGGGAAACAGTGTCAGACTTTATTTTTCTGGGCTCCAAAATCACTACAGATGGTGATTGCAGCCATGAAATTAAAAGATGCTTACTCCTTGAAAGCAAAGTTATGACCAACCTAGATAGCATATTGAAAAGCAGAGACATTACTTTGCCAACAAAGGTTCGTCTAGTCAAGGCTATGGTTTTTCCTGTGGTCATGTATGGATGTGAGAGTTGGACTGTGAAGAAGGCTGAGCTCTGAAGAATTGATGCTTTTGAACTGTGGTGTTGGAGAAGACTCTTCAGAGTCCCTTGGACTGCAAGGAGATCCAACCAGTCCATTCTGAAGGAGATCAGCCCTGGGATTTCTTTGGAAGGAATGATGCTAAAGCTGAAACTCCAGTACTTTGGCCACCTCATGCGAAGAGTTGACTCATTGGAAAAGACTCTGATGCTGGGAGGGATTGGGGGCAGGAGGAGAAGGGGACGACAGAGGATGAGATGGCTGGATGGCATTACTGACTCGATGGATGTGAGTCTCAGTGAACTCTGGGAGTTGGTGATGGACAGGGAGGCCTGGCATGCTGCGATTCATGGGGTCGCAAGGAGTTGGACATGACTGAGTGACTGATCTGATCTGATCTGGACAGTGGCATGTTTATTGAAGCCAAAATGTCCAAGAGGAGCCAAAAGAGTCTAATGTCCACCTAAGTAATTTGCTTGCAGTACTCTGTTATGACTGCTGTGATCCATGACAAATGTTAACCAGTGAAGTAACCACCCAGCAGTATATAGAAGCAATCCACAGCCACTCCTTCAATACTGTCACCAGGTGATTTTGCCCCCAGAAAAATCGACCCACATGTAAACACTTTTGTCTTAACTTCACATCTGGGGAAAAAAAAAAAAAGAGAGACAAAATTCCAGCTCAAAGGTTTTTCTTTACAAATAAGAGGTGCCATCAAGGGGTAAGACATTAACATTTAAATCAAATGGTACCAGTTATCTGTTTGTTTGACATTGCATTAGCTCAACAACATGTAGAGGTAACTGACTGACTGTAATTCCCTGGTAGAGACCTGCACTGGGCCTGGGCATGCCTGCTTTGTAAGGAGAGGCTTTATCACTTCATAGATAATCACACTCGACTCTCAAGTGTGAAGAATTCAGAAGAAATACCAATTTAGGGAATCTGTGAAAGTTCTGTTGGGGATTGATCATGCCCTGCTCTTCTTAATGTTTAAGTTTCTGTTGTCTAAAACCTTAACTATGAGAATTTATTATTCCTTGGTTAAGAATTTTACAACAGTCTTCAGTTCTTTAGCTGGAAGGAACTTCACTGATTAGGTTAGATTTTCATCTCTGATCCTCTGTCATCTTCCTTCTTTGGCTTAATCAATGGGGCTGAAAATTACATAAAATATCCTAGTAACTTTTTCTGTTATATCGAATGATCTGAAAATGGGTTGATCCACCTTCTCTTAAGTGTGAGTTGTAATTGATACTCAGTATAAAATTGCTAAGTTGAAAACATGACTGAATGACATTAACTTCACATAATCTGCTTTCTCAAATTATTTTAGTCTTAGCTGTAGTGACTCAGAAATTGTCAGGGTAAAAATGGTTCAGTATTTTCTCCCAACTTGTAGGGATGAAATTAACTGATTCTGTGCTAGTTTACAAAGCATACCTTGCACTGGACCTACTCAACTATCTCAAGGGGAAACTGAGAATTTCAAAGACAGATAATATATAAACACTTGACTGAAATATGAAAACCTTACATGAAACACGTATTTTAAAAAAGGAAGCCAGTGGCAGGCAGGACTGATAGGAAGTGGTCTAAAGGAAAGAATTTGTTGTTATTGTTCAGTCACTCAGTCATGTCCAACTCTTTGTGACCCCATGGACTGCAGCACACCAGGCATCCCTGTCCTTCACCATCTCCCGGAGCCTGCTCAAACTCACGTACATTGAGTCAGTGATGCCATCCAACCATCTCATCCTCTGGTGTCTCCTTCTCCTCCTGCCTTTAATCTTTCCCAGCATCAGGGTCTTTTCTGAATAAGTCAGCTCTTCTCATCAGGTGGCCAAAGTATAGAATAAAAGAAAAAGCAGATATTTATTCATCACTTAAAATATACCAGGCTTTATACTTTGCACTAAATATTATTGTGTTAACATTTTCAACATCAGTACACAATAACTATTGTCATATTTCTCTTCAGATGAGGAAATATCAGGTCCAGAGAGGTAAAACAACTTGCTGGAAGATCACACAGTAATTTGGTGTATGGGCAGAAAACAGCCCTGATGTCCTAAGTTCTAAATCTCAAACTGTTTTACTTTATCCCTCAGCTATCAATAATTATATATTTTTTAAAGATATATCTTTATCTTCACAGTTTTACTATGAAGAAAAGATAATAAAACAAAATATTAATGTAGGTAAGATAAAGTTATTGACCTGGCAAGTCACTGTCATATGGCTCTTCATTACACCTAATAGCTCCTTCCAACACCAAGTTTTTGACTAATGTTGAACCAGACTTAGCCATTTATTTTGTCTCTTTCTTCTCTATCCCTTTCTGCCCCAGGATAGCTTCCCTCTACTCTACTTTAACTTTAAAATGTACTTGAACTTTATAAACAACACATTTTCAATCTAGTCTTTCAATAGAGAAACAATTTGACACAGATTGAAAGATAACAGAAGACAGTTTTATTTTGTTTTGGTTTTTGCTTATTACATAAAATAAGACTGGGCTTTAACAGACTATTGGGGCAAAAATTAGTTTGCTTGATGTTTGTTCACCAGCATGCCTTAATTCTCTTAAATCACTTAACATATCAAGTCACTTTATGGGGTTTTTTACACTTATTTTTCACTTAAACAGGAATAACTTCTATCCTTCTATCATAGCCTTCTCTCATAGCCTTCTATCATAGCCTTCTATGTTTCTTTGATCTCAGACACAGAAATTGGCTTGAAAAGCACAGTTCTTGAAATAGAGCAGGCCTATCCATAATGCCCATTAATGTAGTGTCCTTAGCCGGACAGCATCATTCATAACCCTGAGAGTGAGGCTGACACAGTTCCGTATCTGCAGCTTCAGCTCACCAATTTATGCCGCCAGAGCCAATGACTTGGTCAGAAATCTCACAAGGAGCAGTGAACACACACTCACACATACACAGAATAAAGAAACAGATGTAGATACAAGTGCCCATATAGTGAGAATCAGACCAGTTATGATATAAGCAACTTGAGAGATAAAAATCCAGGGAAACAATCAGGTCAGGTCATGATTTAATGCTTCAAGGACAAGAGAGAAACAATATATGTCATAAGATTTAGGTAGGCAACTTTTACACGGTCTTTATTTCTTCACATCATTTGAACTCAGCATGTACATTTACAAGAAATTCTTGCCCAACTATGAGTGTGTACAAAATGACTACTTGATAAAATTGTTTCAAATTAATAAAAGGGAGTGATATCACTGGGTGTTTACTGGCTAGTTAGCCTCTGAGAGACTTAATACAGAGAGGGAGTGTTTCAGAAAGAAGGTTTAATTTATCTCTTAAGGAAAATATTTAATGAAAATTAATAGCTATAAATAATTATGCTCTCATTTGCTTTGTATCACAGTATGCTTAAATGTAACACAATATGCTTGAAGCACAGTGAATGATTAAGAAGGCTATAAAAGTGGGGTCCTTTGATCTTGCCCTTCATCAGAAGAAACAGTTAAAACTGAAGAGGACTGGTTCCAAACTGGGAAAGGAGTCAAAGCTGTATATTATCTCCTTGCTCATTTAACTTATATGAAGAATACATCATTCACAATGAGTGATTAAGAAGGGTTTGTTAAGGTATAAAAGAGATCAAGTATGTCATGTAGAGATCCAGTAGCCATGTTTGGAAGTGAGAGTTGGACTATAAAGAAAGCTGAGGGCTGAAGAATTGATGCTGTTGAACTGCGGTTTTGGAGAAGACTCTTGAGAGTCCCTTGGACTGCGAGGAGATCCAACCAGTCTATCCTAAAGGACATCAGTCCTGAATATTCATTTGAAGGATTGATGTTGAAGCTGAAACTCCAATACTTTGGCCACCTGATGAGAAGAATTGACTCATTGGAAAAGACCCTGATGCTGGGAAAGATTGAAGGCAGGAGAAGAAGGGGATGACAGAGGGTGAGATGGATGGATGTCATCAAGGACTCGATGAACACGAGTTTGAGTAAGCTCTGGGAGTTGGTGATGGACAGGGAGGCCTGGAGTGCTGCAGTCCATTGGGTCACAAAGAGTCAGACACGACTGAGCAACTGAACTGAACTGAGCTGGTTTTTATTTACTTCCCCACTGCAGATACTTTATAAAAACTGTCAA
Organism: Bos taurus; assembly: GCF_002263795.3. Lineage (NCBI taxonomy): Eukaryota > Metazoa > Chordata > Mammalia > Artiodactyla > Bovidae > Bos > Bos taurus. The sequence goes on along the minus strand of NC_037346.1, from coordinate 3,667,424 downwards.
CATAAATAAATAAATAAAAGCATATTGTGAGAGTTGAGTTGTGAGTTAATTTTTATGGTGTAAAAATGAGAGCTGTCAAATAGCTCTCAGGAATTGCTCCAAAGAGGTAGAGAGAGGTCACTATATATGTGATTTTAGTGAAGAGGCATAATTACAATCAAGCACACATTTTGGCAGATGGTTGCTGCCAGTCACATGAGCAGATGTCTCTGTTAACAATTTTAGTCCTTTTCTAGATATGAGAAGATAAATGAATTTAAGCTTGAAAAGTCTTCTAAAATATCTATCTGAATTCTTGTTCTGCCAATTTTTCCCAGACCACAGAATGCCTCTTCCCTGACCTCAGCCCTGAACTCCTTTCAGGGTCTGTTGAAGATTAGCAACTGCAATGGTGACTTCATCCCTGTAGAGGCAGCTCGTGAGAAATCATTTTTTGTCCACAAACAATACACCAGATATTAGAGTTAAAGTGATTAATATTCAGATCAGATCAGATCAGTCGCTCAGTCATGTCCAACTCTTTGTGACCCCATGAATCGCAGCACGCCAGGCCTCCCTGTCCATCACCAACTCCCAGAGTTCACTCAGACTCACGTCCATCGAGTCAGTGATGCCATCCACTCATCTTATCCTCTGTCATCCCCTTCTCCTCTTGCCCCCAATCCCTCCCAGCATCAGAGTCTTTTCCAATGAGTCAGCTCTTCGCATGAGGTGGCCAAAGTACTGGAGTTTCAGCTTTAGCATCATTCCTTCCAAAGAAATCCCAGGGCTGATCTCCTTCAGAATGAACTGGTTGGATCTCCTTGCAGTCCAAGGGACCCTCAAGAGTCTTCTCCAACACCACAGTTCAAAAGCATCAATTCTTTGGCACTCAGCTTTCTTCACAGTCCAACTCTCACATCCATACATGACCACAGGAAAAACCATAGCCTTGACTAGACGAACCTTTGTTGGCAAAGTAATGTCTTTGCTTTTGAATATGCTATCTAGGTTGGTCATAACTTTCCTTCCAAGAAGTAAGCATCTTTTAATTTCATGGCTGCAGTCACCATCTGTAGTGATTTTGGAGCCCAGAAAAATAAGGTCTGACACTGTTTCCCCATCTATTTCCCATGAAGTGGTGGGACGGGATGCCGTGATCTTCGTTTTCTGAATGTTGAGCTTTAAGTCAACTTTTTCACTCTCCACTTTCACTTTCATCAAGAGGCTTTTGAGTTCCTCTTCACTTTCTGCCACAAGGGTGGTGTCATCTGCATATCTGAGGTTATTGATATTTCTCCCGGCAATCTTGATTCCAGCTTGTCTTTCTTCCAGTCCAGCGTTTCTCATGATGTACTCTGCATATAAGTTAAATAAACAGGGTGACAAGATACAGCCTTGACGAACTCCTTTTCCTATTTGGAACCAGTCTGTTTTTCCATGTCCAGTTCTAACTGTTGCTTCCTGACCTGCATACAAATTTCTCAAGAGGCAGATCAGGTGGTCTGGTATTCCCATCTCTTTCAGAATTTTCCACAGTTTATTGTGATCCACACAGTCAAAGGCTTTGGCATAGCCAATTATGTTGTATTATATATGTGCGTATCTACACTGTCACAGGTCACCAAAAGAGGGTTATATAGTGTTTCTAAAACAATTTCATGTAAAACTATATCAGTGTATTTTTCTTTATCCCTCTATTAATTTTTTTAAATTATAAATCAACATTACTTTTAAAAATTATTATTATTAACAGTTATACAAAGCTCAATTCAACAATATAAAGAACTCCTTAGGTATGAATGAATTTAGAAAAAAAAAAAAAAAAACAGAATAATCTAACACATATGTCCTAATTTTGAAAACTTTTAAAGACTAGTGTTATTCAAGTTTCTATTGGTTTCATGCCTCAAATGTTTTTATTTCACTCTGATATTTCATGTTGTGTGTTTTTTATCAAAAAAATGGAATTTTTGTACTTCATATATCATAAACTTACACAACATTATGTCAGTTATATCTCAATAAACCTGGAATAAAGAAAACCAAATCACAAAATAGAAGCATTCATTCACCAACCAAATAGATAGTACCCTGTGTTACTGCCTGTGAATTTGAATGCATAAAATGGAACTTTGAATGATTATGGGATCATTCAGGGAGTGATTTGGTATTTAGGTCACTAATTAGAATTATAATTACACTCATATCTTCAACTTTACATCGTTCAGGTCTTTGGAATTTAGGTCTTTGTAGTTGGTCACTTTTGAACCTACCTGTCAGGAAGAGAGAGTGTATTTATGTATAACAAGGTCATTACATTCCCTTGCAAGGAAAAGTCACTTAGCTTTTCTCCCTATATGCCAAAGGCTCTTTAAATAAGACTATGTTACATCCCCTATCCCATTATTTTATAACTAACTTCTCTATATCTCCAAATGGACTCTGAATTCTGGAAGGACACTCTAAGTTACATTTGTCTTTGGTTATTCAGGACCTAAAAATGTACCTGGCATATTTAGGTCTCTCAATCTTTGTTAAATAAAGGAATATATATTTTAAAGTACTCCAGTTTACATTTATGAATAAGATATTTCATAAGTTCTTATAACTGATTATCCTTCACTCTAGTGTGACAGACAAGTTACTGATTGAATAACTGCTTTCTGAGGGTGTGTGTTTTTTTTTTTTTGGCGGGGGGGGTGGGTGTCTAAGCTACATGTTTGGATTTCATACACTCACCCAGAGAGGGCTTTATTTTCATCCCATCTCACAGGAGATGAGATGCTCAGAACATATCATCAATGTTTCTAATAAAAAGAAACAAAAGGTAATTACACAATTGGGTATATCTCAAAATATTTAAAACAGTTGCAGAGTATAAAGGACAAATAAGTATGGTTAGGTGTGATATTTTATTTTAGATGAAGAGAGGTTTTTGTTCCCTCACACCAACCAATTTTCCAATTCTTCAAATCAATAGGGTGTCATAAAATTCAACTTAATTCTGACATTAACTACACAGATTTCCCATTGGATCCCACAGATTTAAGAGTCCAGTCCCATAGAACTGTCCTCTCTTTAGGCACCAGTTGCAAGCATCAAGTCCTAAGTTTACCCACACTTCTGTTCTACTTGGCTACAAAACCAGAGATACCACCCCCAGTTCGATAATTTGCTAAAATGACTCATAAAGCTCAGGAAAACGCTATACTTAAATATTGCAATTTATTATAGCTGATAAAAATGAACATCCAGGTAAGAGGTATATAAGAGGAAGACCAGAGGGTCCTGAGCTCAGAAACATCTCTCCCCTGCATTTGGGATGTGTCACCGTCAGAAACGTGGATGTGTTTGCCAATTCGTAAGCATGTTAAATCTTGTCATTTGAGAGTCTTTAAAACAGTGTCAGACTTTATTTTTGGGGCTCCAAAATCACTGCAGATGGTGACCGCAGCCATGAAATTAAAAGACGGTTACTCCTTGGAAGGAAAGTTATGACCAACCTAGATAGCATACTGAAAAGCAGAGATATTACTTTGCCAACAAAGGTCCGTCTAGTCAAGACTATAGTTTCTCCGGTGGTCATGTATGGACGTGAGAGTTGGACTGTGAAGAAGGCTGAGCTCTGAAGAATTGATGCTTTTGAACTATGGTGTTGGATAAGACTCTTGAGAGTGCCTTGGACTGCAAGGAGATCCAACCAGTCCATTCTAAAGGAGATCAGCCCTGGGTGTTCTTTGGAAGGAATGATGCTGAAGCTGAAACTCCAGTACTTGGGCCACCTCATGTGAAGAGTTGACTCATTGGAAAAGACTCTTATGCTGGGAGGGATCGGGGGCAGGAGGAGAAGGGGACAACAGAGGATGAGATGGCTGGATGGCATCACTGACTCGATGGATGTGAGTTTGAGTGAACTCTGGGAGTTGGTGATGGACAGAGAGGCCTGGCGTGCTGCAGTTCATGGGGTTGCAAAGAGTCGGACACGACTGAGCGACTGCACTGAACTGAGTTGAACTGAATGGAGGTTTCATTACATAGGCACGATTGTGATCACTAGTGATTAACTCAGTCTCTAGTTTCTCTCCCCTCTCAGAGGCTATGGTCTCTGGCTGAAAGTTCAAGCCTCAGACTAAGTGTTGTTCTTCCTGGTGGCCAGCCCTCATCCTGAAGCTTTCTTAAGAATCCTCCAAAAGTTACTTCATTAGAACAAAACACACTTTTATCATCTTATCCCTGAGGAAATTCCAAGGGTTTCAAGAGCTCTAAAGGTGCCAGGAGCCAAGGATAAAGACCAACTATTAATTTTTTTTTTTCTTTTTATTCCACAGATGACAAGGAAATTACTACTGTGGAAAACTAATTTCACGGAAAAAAAAAGTGAGTGGTTGGAATGTATAAGGATTCAAGCTCCAGTCCCATTCCTTACCAGCTATATGATCTTACATTGTTTAGTGCTTGGTATCCTCATTTATTAAAAGAAGGAATACGCCAAGATAAATGACTTATGGTATATAAAACATAGAGCACAGAGCTGGTACATGGCAAAGCCAACATTCAATCAGAGAGAGTTATTATTTGAATCAGGGGTCTGCAAACTTCTTTGAAGGGAAAATTATTTTATGCTTTACAGATCATTGAGTTTCTGTTGCAACAACTCAACTCTGCTATTGCAAAGTGAAAGCAGCCACAGACAAATGAGCAAGTGAGCACACCTGTATTAAAAAAAAAAAAAGAACACACACCAAAAACACAACTTTATTTACAAAAGCAAGGTGCAGTCCATATTGTTCCTACAGGCCGTATATTTTCAGATCCCTGATCTGTATGATGCAAAGTCAGAATTAAGATTGTATATTCATTCTAAATTTAAACATTGACTGCATAGAATGCAGTTTGTTAGAAGAATTGTGTATTATGTCCTCAAACTCTGGTGACTTGATATTCAGAGTTGAATTGTATCCCTGTAATGAAAAGATATGTTTAAATCCTAAATTCTCAGTTCCTCAGGATGTGACCTTTTTTGCAAATAGAGTCTTAATAGTGATAATCAAGTTAAATGAGGTCATTAGAGTGAGCCCTAATCTATTATAATACAGCCAGTGTTCTTATGAAAAGGGGAAATTTGAACCAGACACACACAAAAGGAAAATGATATGAAGAGAGGAAGGGAGAAACTAAGTGATGCTCAAAGCTACTGGAAGCTAAGGTAACACAACATTTCAGGAGAGAAAGAAAAGCCAAGCAGTCTGCCAGGCCAATTAAATTCTGCTTAATAGACATCTGGAAACTAGGTTGTATCTCCTGATCAGTTCTCTTTTCTAGTTGCAGGAGCCTGAGGGCAAAGAGTTACCCAAAGTCTTTGTCTCCTCACCGTAGCTCATGCAGTGACAGAGCAGCTGGAATTTGAGCGTATCTTTGAACACCTGTCAGTGAGGTGCGAGCCTCTGACAGAAGGCTGGTGAGGAGCAGCAGCAGAACGTAATAAATTTCCGAGCCTCATGCCCGGGACCAGCTCTGCTACCTACTTTATTTTGTAAGGAGGAAATATATTTAAATTCATAGCATTGTTTCATTTGTTCAAATAAGCAAAAGCCTCCTCCTGAAGGAACCATATCTCTTTCCGAATGACAGTTTGATATTTATTAATATATCATTATGATTAGTTTCATAGTCTTACTCTGATTTCAGTCTCTTGCTGGGATATAAAAATTTCATATTCTTACAAGAACTGCTACTTTGACTGGACAGAATGACAAATACTGATTCCACTCTTCCCTATGTTTTAATCTTAATAGCATTGAAATTTTGTATTTTCAAGAAGATGCTTCTTAAAATCCATCACTACTTGATGGTCTCTGCTGATTTGGAATGATCAAGTCAATATCCAGCTTGTTCATGTTTAAATTGCAATTGGAAATGTAATGCGGCTACTAAGCATCACACATGCTTTGAAATTGGGAATGAATGGACGGTAGAGGGGTGTTACAAGGGCTGCGTATACACAGTACTGTGGATGAAACCATGCTTAAGAGAGGCAGAATCAGCCCAAACTGTCCAACAGTCTGGGATAGAAGAAGAATCATTCTGGCAGTCTCTCAAATTACAGCCTATGAAATGTTTGAGACACATTTGTGCTCAACTAAGAAAAAATAAATTAAAAAAACAAACAAACAGATTTTATCAAAATAATTTTCCTGATTCCCTACTTTAGCAAACAGTTCTACATCAGGCATTGAAGAGGTAATTAAAGTCAACTTTGAAAACATGAGAAGGGAAGATATAATGCTCTAGAGTATGCCATGTTTATGTTCCAAATTAATATGATTTTGAGGAAAGAATTGGAAAATGGAGTGTAACAGATAAAGCAAACTGTTTTGTAGCACTTTGGCATTTTTAATGCACTTACTTGAAAATGCAAAGCACCTTTGCCTGCATGCTTAGTCTTTTCAAGCTTCCGTTGTGTACAACTCTTTGTGACCATATGGACTGCAGCCTGCCAGGCTCCTCTGTCTATGGGATTTTTCTGGCAAGAATACTGGAGTGGGTTGCCAAACCCTTCTACAGCGGATGACTCAGGGATCGAACCCACATCTCCTGCATTGCATGCTGTCTCAGCAACTCCAGTGTCTCAACAACCTGCAGTGGTTCCCAAAGACTGGTCTATGGACCATTTCAGACACTCAGATTCTTCCAGGTGTATGATGAAATGGTAAATGGCCCATGATATAATGAGGATAAAGTCATTTGCGTTCTTCAAGGAAGTAAATGTTTTCAGAGAGCTAAAGCTTAAAATAAATTTTCTGTTCTGAGGTGAAAACCTCCCTAATTTTTTTTTTTTTTTTTTTTTACAGCAAATGACGTAATTTTTAGTGATATAATGATGGTCACATTTAGCATTGAGCTAAATGGGACCATCACATAAATTCTGGAAGTACTTAAGCAAAGGGATCAGATGTGGCACCATCGTGGGAAGCATTATGCTCATTCCCCGTTTTCCTAAGAATGGCCTGATCTCTTTTTAATAAATAAGTCTCCTTTGTGTACTTGGCTCTTTTGGCAGGATGGTAAATCCAGACACCTGGTTCCTGTTCCAAGAGTTTTGGGCTCAAGATCTCTTTTCTTCCCATCCAAGAACAGCTGTGGGGCAGATGTATGACAATTGGAAACTTCCTTTTTTTTTCCTTTCTTTTGTTTAGAATGACCCTGACCAGATACTAACTGCTGTGGTTCCTACTTCTTGGCTCCTTAGAAGAAGAACTACCTACTCCCGAGTCCAGTTATCCTTCTAACATATAACATCTTATTTAATTTATCAAGACTTCTTATTTTTAATTGCTAGCTAGCATAACAGAAATTAGCTGATATATTTACTAAACATCTGTGAAACCTTGAGAAAATTACATTCTTTCTGCGGATGATAATAGCACCTGCCTTAGAGGGTTGCTGAAAAAATTAAATAGGCCATGATAGGTTAAGTACTTAGCACATGTTAGCTATTTTATTATCACTATTGTTGATGCTATCATAAATCATTACAAAAATGTGGGTGCCTGCCCTCTGGCTATCAGACTGTCTCATAAAAGCCAACAGAATGAAAGGATAAAAGCTTAGGGGCTTATTCTAATATATCCAACAACCACTTTTTAAATCAATTTCCAGGCATAAAACCTGACCATGGTTTAGAAATAAATGGAATTAATTTCCAGTACCTGCTTCTAAGCCTTGCTGTGTAATACTCTCATTCACCAATTATCTTTAGTGGTTTTGCTTATTTCAAAATCCCCATAGTATTCATTCAAATAAAATTTTCCAGGACATCAGAATTTTTCAGTTATCGTGGACTTCCTTGACAGTGAATTATCAGTCACAAATTGCTTTCTCAAACTGCATAGAAATTTGAAAAAGAATATTTTTTTTGTTCTCCTCAGTTTAGCAACTATACTAAACAGGAACCAGAGAAAGCAAAGTATGTGATGAGTTGCTGAATATATGATAGAATTTATTGATTGATCAATCAATCAATCAATATTTTCTGATAATCCTTGGTCCCAAAGTAGTAAATAACCAAGTGAAAGCAAAAAATGTGAATCTAATCCAAAAAAAGCAACAAAATATTATTTCACCTACTTTATAAAATGTTGCCCTTTAATCTCATACCCTCTTTCATGTGCTGTTTGATTCTAGTGGAAAATTTGAATATGCAGATGGATTTTTTTTCCCACAGAAGTAATTAAAGTGTTCAAGAGAGTGAGCCAAGCTGCCAAGTACATACTGATTAAAGCCTTCTGCTTTCAGTTTTAGATAGAACCTTAAATCTCCTTTCCTCCCTATGCTGCAAACCACACATCATTAAGAATGTTCCTTACAAGAATCAGAGAAGGCATTTGTTATGCAGGGCTTTTTACTACTCATAGCTTACTAATCCAGGCCTGCCTGGGACATTTATGCATCATCCAGAAGGAGTGGAAATCTCCTGGCTCCTCACAATGCTTGGTTAATATACAAAGTGAGACTACAGAAGACAGTGATATTTGTGCCCAGGCACCATGCTTATGGATTTGGAGAGACAGGGATTCGCATTGCTATTTTGCCTTGCAAAATGACCCCAGATTTTTCCTAACAAGAGATCTTTTCATTACACACGGAGATCAACAGCTTATATTCCACAAAGTTTCATTCTTATGGCTCAGAAGCAAACCACGTTTGCTACATGTTTCATTGAAAACTGACACGTTTGGGGAAGGAAGGGATGGAACATGGCCATATCAAAAAGAAAAAAAAAAAAAAAAGAAAGAAAAAAGGAAAGAAAACCTCTCTTAATTATCTCCCTGTCATGTTATCATGACTGACTTTGGCTTCATGTCCATATAGATTTCAATTAAGAACACAGCAGAAAATAGGCTTGGCCATTTTTCCAGCTATCAATATCAGGTCTAAGCAGACACAGGAAATGAATCACTTTGGAGTTATCAGCATCAGCTTAAGTTGGAACATTTATGAATAGCTTTCATTTTTCTGCATTCAAGCAGTGCTATTTTTGTAATACACCAAAAAATATGCTTGTCACTACATTATCAATATTGTTTATTTTAGGTGCTTCCAATAAAGCAAATAAGTAATGCCCAGGTTCTCTTATCATGGTAAACGTATTAACAGTGGCCAGTGAAATAGAGACAAGGTAAAATAGATTAAATGTAGAAATTCACTTATAGTTGTTGACACATAGCTTCATATATGTTACTTAAAATAATGATAACACATATTATTATAATATTCAACTTTTGTCCTGTTAAATCTGAGTGATCACCTCTTATAGTTCCAGTTACTTCCTCTATGGTGATAAATCCCAAACATACATCTTTAATCCAAATCTCTCAACTTAGTTCCGGACATAAGCAACTGATCAACCGAATCCAAAATTTTCTTCAGGCAGATCCAACCCATCATACCCAAAAGTAAGATCATCATCTTCACATTCCTCCTCTAATAATTTTTGTTCTGGCTTATCAGAGTTGGAAACATGAGAGTCCTCTCAGATTCTTCTTTCTCCTCATTGCTAATGGGTCACAAAGTCACTTGATTTCAGCTCCAGCATCTCTCCAATTCATGACTTCTTATATTCCTTATACTTCACATTTCCTCTCCTTGATTGTTGTAGTTGTTCAGTTGCTAAGGCATGTCTGACTCTTTGCAACCCCATGGATGTGTCAGAATGCCAGACTGTGCAGACGACTGTCCACCACTCTCTCCCAAAGTTTGCTCAAATTCATGTCCGTTGAGTCAGTGATGCTATCTAACTATCTCATCCTCTGCCACTCCCTTCCCTTTTGCCTTCAGTTTTTCCCAGCATCAGGGTCTTTCCCAATGCATCAGCTCCTTGCATCAAGTGGCCAAATTATTGGATCTTCAGCTTCAGCATCAGTCCATCCAATGAATATTCAGGACTGATTTCCTTTAGGATTGACTGGTTGGATCTCCTTGCAGTCCAAGGGACTCTCGAGAGTCTTCTCCAACACCTCAATTTGAAAGTGTCAGTTCTTCAGCAGTCATCCTTCTTTATGGTTCATCTCTCACATCTCCATATGACTACTGGAAAAACCGTAGCTTTAACTATACAGATTTTTGTTGGCAAAGTGATAGCTCTGCTTTTTAATATGCTGTTTAGGTTTGTCATTGCTTTCCTTCCAAGGAGCAAGTGTCTTTTAATTTCATGGCTGCAGTCACCAACTGCAGTGATTTTCGAGTCCACGAAAACAAAACATGTCACTGCTTCTACTTTCTCCTCTTCTATTTGCCATGAATAACGGGACCAGATGCCATGATCTTAGTGTTTTGAATGTTGAGTTTCAAGCCACCTTCTTCACTCTCCTCTTTCACCTTCATCAATAAGCTCTTTTGTTTGTTGATGATATACACATTTTTCTCAAATGAATTTTTGCAGATCTTTGGCACTTTTCCATTTGTTATCCTTAAAACTATAACACACACTTATACTATAACATATATTAATATGTGTAATATGTTTGAAATAGGGTCATCTACATAATTTGTGAGGACCTGCACAAAATTAAATTGAGAGAACCCTTGTTCAAAAGCTAGCAAAAAATGCTGTGTAAGGAACTTAAATACATAAAATTTTCCTTTTTCCACAGTCTCTCTCTGTTTTTTTTTTTTTTTTTCCCTTTCCCTCCTTCATGGTGATTTTCATTTGCTATTTAATATCATACTACCTCCACCAAGGGGATATTAGCAGGATAAGTGAGGACATGCAGAGGCATCCAGGGCCAGCTCCATGGTTCTGTATGCAGCATTTCTGTGACCCAGCAGCATCTGGGTTCTCATCCTACCTCCACCACTGGCCAGCCCTATGTGCCACGCCTTAGCAGGGAGGGGAAGGCAACAGCTCCTTCTCTTTGGCATGGCACCCAGCATGTGGCAGACCCGTGCTCCACAAGGGGCCAAACTATTGGCACCTAGGTCGAAGAGGGATGACAGTCTCTTCCCTGCCTAGTGACCACCAGAATGAGCAATAACTTAATAGTAAAATATTTTTAGAGGATTCCAAGTTTTCCCTTTAAATAAAATGTAAGCCAACAATTAATTATATAAACTTTGGAATCACAGAGCTTTGACTCTATCATTCACCAGTTTTGTGATCTTGGACAAATTTCTTAAACTCTCTGAGTCTCCTGTTTTCACAGGTGAGTCCGCAAAATGAGATAATAATAGTTTCAATTTTACAGGACTGTTCATAAGGGCTAAATGGAACTACCATTAAATTGCTTAGCTAATACAACTTCTAATTGATATAAAATAATGTATCTTATCCTATTTATTGTTTTCTTTTATGATCCTAAGTTATCTTGCTCATGTACCATTGATATATTTTCCTGCTGTGATTTTGCACGTCTTTATTTACTCTTGTATCATTTTATTTGTAGTGTGTCTTAAGAAAATAACATAGCTAAATTTCTTTAAAGCCATGGAGGACTTTTATGGGGAAATTTGATCTAAATAAATTTATTTTTTACTATTTATTTAAAATCATCCATTTTTACTATTACTTTTCTTTTTCCTATTTAGGAGTCTTTCTGGATTAAAAAAAAAAAAACTTTTGATTGATTCCTTTTTACTACCTAGTAGTTTCAAAATTATACATTCTTGAAAATTGTTCTATTGGCTGCCTTTAAATTTTTAATAAATATCTCTTGACAGATGTGTTTTTGTATCTCTTGTCAACCCTAAAATAATAATAAAACCCTTAGAAATTTTTTCACTTCCTATCTCCATCTTTTCCTTCCATCATTCTTCAGTTGAATTTCACTATTCTCTAAATACCATTTCATTCTCTTTTTGGAATTACTTTTTGTTCTTTTCTAATGCATTCTTCATTTTTCCCCAAATAAATTTCATGAGCCATTAAATGAAAAATTCATTCATTGTCTCTGCTTAATTAAATATTACTATGTCTAGATATCAATCTCACTTCTCTTCCTCTGGTGCACACACTGCTCTGTTGTTTTCCTTCATTCTGTTGCAGGTAAGAAATCTAAGATCGTCTGAATCTCATTGCATTGCAAGGAAACAATTTTTGTTGTAGGTTTATATCTTTAATTTTTGGAAACTTTATAGGTGTTATTTGCATTGTGCTTGAGAATCAAAACTTTCACCAAAATAAAGTTAAATGTGTCTGTTTTTGTTTTTCTCAGCTTCTGTCAGACCAGTTCAATCTGAAGACTTAAGTTTATATATAGCAAGAGACCAGAACATCAAGAATCAGTAGAGGGAGTCGAGAGTCTTCTCTAAAGCTGGTAGCATATGTTTAGTCAGTTGTAATTAAGATTTCTACAGCTGTGCCCCCACTTTTCAGTTCAGTTCAGGTGCTCAGTCATGTCTGACTCTTTGCGACCCTATGGACCAGCATGCCAGTCTTCCCTGTTCATCACCAACTCCTGGAGCTTGTTCAAACTCATGTCCATCGAATCAGTGATGCCATCCAACCATCTCATCCTGTCATCCCCTTCTCCTGCTTTCAGTCTTTTCCAGAATCAGGGTCTTTTCCAATGAGTTAGATCTTCTCATCAGTTGGCCAAAAAATTGGAACTTCAGCTTCAGCATCAGTCCTTCCAATGAATATTTAGGACTGATTTCCTTTAGGATGGATTGGTTGGACCTCCTTGCTGTCCAAGGGACTCTCAAGAGTCTTCTCCAACACCACAGTTCAAAAGCATCATTTCTTCAGAGCTCAGCTTTCTTTATGGTCCAACTCTCACATCCATACATGACGACTAGAAAAACCATAGCTTTGACCTTTGTCGACAAAGTGATGTCTCTGTTTTTTAATATGCTGTCTATGTTGGACATAGCTTTTCTTCCAAGAAGCAAGCGTCTTTTAATTTGATGGCTGCAATCGCAGTCTGCAGTGATTTTGGAGGCCAAGAAAATAAAGTCTGTCACTGTTTCCATTGTTTCCCCATCTATTTGTCATGAAGTGATGGGACTGTCACATCCATACATGGCTACTGGAAAAACCATAGCTTTGACTGTAAGTACCCTTATTGGCAAAGTAATGTCTCTGCTTTTTAATATGCTGTCTAGGTTGGTCATGACTTGCCTTCCAAGGAGCAAGCATCTTTTAATTTCATGGCTGCAGAAACCATCTGCAGTGATTTTGAAGTAAAAAAAATAAATAAATAAATTCCATCATTCTTTCCATTGTTTCCCCATCTATCTGCCATGAAGTGATGGTACCAGAATCCCTCATCTTAGTTTTCTAAATGTTGAGTTTTTAAGCCAGCTTTTTCACTCTCCTCTTTTACTTTCATCAAGAGGCTCTTTGGTTCTTCTTTGCTTTCTGCCATAAGGGTGGTGTCTTCTGCATATCTGAGGTTATTGATATTTCTCCTGGAAATCTTCATTCCAGCTTGTGCATCATCCAGCCCAGCATTTCTCATGATATACTCTGCATACAAGTTAAATAAGCAGGGTGACAATATACAGCCTTGTACTCCTTTCCTGATTTGAAACCAGTCTGTTGTTCCATATCCAGTTCTAACTGTTGCTTCTTGATCTACATACAGATTTCTCAGGAAGAAGGTCAGGTGGTTTGGCATTCCCATCTCTTGAAAAATTTTCTACAGTTTGTTGTGATCCACACAGTCAAAGGCTTTGGCACAGTCAGTAAAGCAGAAGTAGATGTTTTTCTGGAATTCTCTTGCTTGTTTGATGATCCAATGGATGTCAGCAACTTGATCTCTGGTTCCTCTGCCTTTTCTAAAACCAGCTTGAACATCTGGAAGTCCACGGTTCACATACTGTTGAAGCCTGGTTTGGAGAATTTTGAGCATTACTTTGCTAGCATGTGAGATGAGTGCAACTGTGCAGTAGTTTGAACATTCTTTGGCATTGCCTTTCTTTGGGATTGGAATGAAAACTGACCTTTTCCAGTCCTGTGGCCACTGCTGAGTTTTCCAAATTTGCTGGCATACACATTGAATGCAGTACTTTAACAGCATCATCTTTTAGGATTTGAAACAGCTCAACTGGAATTCCATCACCTCTACTAGCTTTGTTTGTAGTGATGCTTCCTAAGGTCCACTTGACTTTGCACTCTAGATGTTTGGCTCTAGATGAGTGATCACACCATTATCTGGGTCATGAATATCTGTTTTGTACAGTTTTGTGTATTCTTGCCACATTCTTAATATCTTCTACTTCAGTTAGGTCCACACCATTTCTGTCCATAATTTTGCCCATCTTTGCATGAAATATTCCTTTGGTATCTCTATTTTTCATGAAGAGATCTCTAGCCTTACCCATTCTATTGTTTTCCTCTATTTCTTTGCATTGATTACTGAGGAAGGCTTTCTTGCCTCTCCTTGCTATTCTTTGGAACTCTGCATTCAAATATATATGTCTTTCCTTTTCTCCTTTGCCTAAAACCAGTTCATAGATCCCTTAATCAGTTGATACCTTAATAACCACACATTTCCAATGAAGGAGAAAGGTGCAATGTGTCATCTTGGTTTACAAATGAAAAAAAGCAAAGAAAACAAAAAATATACAGAAAGATAAACAACTGGTCCAAAGTTATGAAGAAAAGAATGACAGAGTTAGAATTTTCCTCAAGCTCCCCTGGCATAAACTCTCTTGTGCAGCAGTTTAATCATTCAATCAAAGTGGTTCAGGAAAGAAAGAGACAATACATCATATAACCCTATACTGATTTTATATATATATATAAACAGATGTCAGATGATAAATTTAGTAGTGCTATTTTCTGTTTGTTTGTTTTTTAAATAGCACACATGTGATTGGGTTTGGTTTTGTGTGTTTACTTTTGTTTTATTTTAAATATCACAGTAGATTTTAAAATTTACCCTCAAAAGGAAGCTTTTTCAAACAATCAATTTCCAGATCTACATCTCATCAAACTTAAAACAATATAGTTTTGAGACTTCCCTGCTGGTGTGCAGTGGATAGGATTCTGTGCTGCCAATGCAGGGAACACAGGTTTCATTACTGGTCAGGAAGCTAAGATCTCACATGCTGCATGGTGTGACCAACACACTCACACACACTTTTGTCAGTGAGCCCCTCCACACACACAATGGAAACAATGACAGACTTTATTTTCTTGTGTTCCAAAATTACTGCAGGTCGTGACTGTAGCCATCAAATTAAAAGACATATGCTTCTTAGAAGAAATGCTATGACCAACCTAGACTATATTAAAAAACAGAGGCATTACTTTGCTGACAAAGGTCTGTATAGTCAAAGCTATGGTATTTCCAGTAGAGATGTATGGATGAGACAGTTGGACCATAAAGAAAGCTGAGCGCCTAGAATTGATGCTTTTGAACTGTGGTGTTGGAGAAGACTCTTGAGAGTCCCTTGAACTTCAAGGAGATCCAGCCAGTCCATCCTAAAGGAAATTAGTCTTAAACAGTCATTGGAAGGACTGATGTTGAAGCTGAAGCTCCAATACTTTGGCCACATGATGCGAAGAACTGACTCATTGGAACAAACTCTGATCTGGGAAAGACTGAAGGCAGGAGGAGAGGGGATGACAGAGGATGAGATGGTTGGATGGGATCACTGACTTGATGAACAAGAGTTTGAGAAAGATCTGGGAGTTGGTGATGGACAGGGAAGCCTGGCATGCTGCAGTCCATGGGGTTGTAATGAGTCTGACATGACTGAGTGACTGGACTGAACTGAATTCTTGACCTGCAATACAGGTTTTTCAGGAGTCGGGTAAGGTGGTCTAGTATTTCCATCTCTTTAAGAATTTTCCACAGTTTGTTGTGATTCCCGCCATCAAAGGCTTTAGTATAGTCAATAAAACTTAAGTAGATGTTTTTCTGAAATTCCCTTGTTTTTTCTATTATCCAGTGTTTGTTGACAATTTGGTCTATGGTTCCTCTGCCTTTTCTAAATCCTACTCGTACATCTGGAAGTTCTCAGTTCACATAATGATGAAGTCTAACTTGAAGGATTTTGAACATTATCTTGCTAGCAATTGTACGGCAATTTGACCATTCTTTGGCATTGGCATTCTTTGTAATTAAAATGAAAACTGACCTTTTCCAGTCCTGTGGCTACTGTTGAGTTTTCCAAACTTACCAGCATATTTAGTGCATCATTGAAACAGCATCATCCTTTAGGGTTTGAATTTCATCACCTCCAGTAACTTTGTTCATAGCAATAATTTCTATGGCTCACTTGACTTTATGTCACTTTGATTTACCAGCCAAAAGAACCAAGATGAAGAGGGGAAATTTCCCTTCCCCTACACTAGGTTTCAGAGTGGTTTGAATCTAGTTTTTTTGCTTTATTTCCTTATCAATGCATCCAATAAATGACATCATTTTTATTCTCCAAAAACGTATTTGAATTTTGTAGCTTTCAATGTTCATGACATAGACTTTAGGAAGTATCTCATTGATGTTTTAATTAAAGTACAATTTAAAAAGCAATGTGTCCTCTTCCCCTAAAAAAGTGGTATACATCTTTTTAAAATTATTTACTTCTATAGATTTAGGGTTATATAATAAATTTATCTAATTTATTTATAAAAATTATTTCCATATATGTCATATATTACAATAGCTCAACATAATTACCAAAAGAAGCTATCAACGTTATTACAGAAACTTTTAGAAAACAAGTAGTCAATGGAAATTGATGTATTTATTATCGTTTCTTACATTGTTTGTAGCTCTACTAAGGATTTTCTTAAAAAAAAAAAAAGTTGGTACTCTGCTTTTGCATAACTTCTCAGAACTCAATTGTATTATAAGTTGTTCTTTTTCTGCATGCTTTTTCTTTTTAAAGGCAAAGATTGTTGAAATATTGAGTTCAAGAAAGGTTAACACTCCACAGAAGTATTAAATATTATTGAATATGACATATTTATGTGAAACTCTGTATAAGATTTTAGCATAAAATCAGTATATATTTCAGTTATTAGCCTCTCTTTATGGGAGTACAGTGGATCATCTAGTATGGATGGAAGTATGGTGGATCATCCAGCAGAGAGAGACTGCTTATAATTCTCAGACATTTTCTCCACCTTTAATGGCTGATCTCTTACGATCTGCTGTTCTAAAATGACAAAATTTCCTTGTGCTAATGCTCCTTTCTAAACATCAGTTGAGTTCAGTTGCTCAGTCGTGTCCGACTCTTTGCAACCCCATGAACCGCACCACTCCAGGCCTCCCTGTCCATTACCAACTCCCAGAGTTCACTCAGACTCACATCCATCGAGTCAGTGATATCATCCAGCCATCTCATCCTCTGTCGTCCCCTTCTCCTCCTGCCCTCAATCCCTCCCAGCATCAGAGTCTTTTCCAATGAGTCAACTCTTCCCATGAGGTGGCCAAAGTACTGGAGTTTCAGCTTTAGCATCATTCCCTCCAAAGAAATCCCAGGGCTGATCTCCTTCAGAATGGACTGGTTGGATCTCCTTGCAGTCCAGGGGACTCTCAAGAGTCTTCTCCAACACCACATTTCAAAAGCATCAATTCTTCAGTTCTCAGCCTTCTTCACAGTCCAACTCTCACATCCATACATGACCACAGGAAAAACCATAGCCTTGACTAGATGGACCTTTGTTGGCAAAGTAATGTCTCTGCTTTTGAATATGCTATCTAGGTTGGACATAACTTTCCTTCCAAGGAGTAAGTGTCTTTTAATTTCATGGCTGCAGTCACCATCTGCAGTGATTTTGGGGCCCAAAAAAGTAAAGTCTGACACTGTTTCCCCTCTTTCCCCATCTATTTCCCATGAAGTGATGGGACCAGATGCCATGATCTTCGTTTTCTGAATGTTGAACTTTAAGCCAACTTTTTCACTCTCTACTTTCACTTTCATCAAAAGGCTTTTGAGTTCCTCTTCACTTTCTGCCATAAGGGTGGTAATGGACAGGGAGGCCTGGAGTGGTGCGATTCATGGGGTTGTGAAGAGTCGGACATGACTGAGCAACTGAACTGAACTGATGTTTAGAAAGCAGCATTACCACAAGGGAATTTTGTCATTTTAGAACAGCAGATTGTAAGAGATCAGCCATTAAAGGTGGATAAAATGTCTGAGAATTGTAAGCAGTCTCTCTCTGCTGGATTTAGAAAATCCTTAGTAGAGCTACAAATAATGTAAGAAAAGATAATAAATACATCAATTTCCATGGACTACTTCCATAACCTCTGCATATCCGAGGTTATTGATATTGCTCCCAGCAATCTTGATTCCAGCTTGTGTTTCTTCCAGTCCAGCGTTTCTCTTGATGTACTCTGCATATAAGTTAAATAAACAGGGTGACAATATACAGCCTTAACATACTCCTTTTCCTATTTGGAACCAGTCTGTTGTTCCATGTCCAGTTCTAACTGTTGCTTCCTGATCTGCATATAGGTTTCTCAAGAGGCAGGTCAGGTGGTCTGGTATTCCCATCTCTTTCAGAATTTTCCAAAGTTTATTGTGATCCACACAGTCAAAGGCTTTGGCATAGTCAATAAAGCAGAAATAGATGTTTTTCTGGAACTCTCTTGCTTTTTCCATGATCCAGCGGACATTGGCAATTTGATGTGTGGTTCCTCTGCCTTTTCTAAAACCAGCTTGAACATCAGGAAGTTCACAGTTCACGTATTGCTGAAGCCTGGCTTGGAGAATTTTGAGCATTACTTTACTAGCGTGTGAGATAAGTGCAATTGTGCTGTAGTTTGAGCATTCTTTGGCATTGCCTTTCTTTGGGATTGGAATGAAAACTGACCTTTTCCAGTCTTGTGGCCACTGCTGAGTTTTCCAAATTTGCTGGCATATTGAATGCAGCACTTTCACAGCATCATCTTTCAGGATTTGAAATAGCTCAACTGGAATTCCATCACCTCCACTAGCTTTGTTTGTACTGATGCTTTCTAAGGCCCACTTGAGTTCACATTCCAGGATATCTGGCTCTAAGTCAGTGATCACACCATTGTGATTATCTGGGTCATGAAGATCTTTTTTGTACAGTTCTTCTGTGTATTCCTGCCACCTCTTCTTAATATCTTCTGCTTCTGTTAGGTCCATACCATTTCCATCCTTTATCAAGCCCATCTTTGCATATGTAGATACAACTAGTAAATTACACAGAGTTATAAGTGGAAATGATAACATTATTTCATTTGGTGCATTTAGAGAGGGTAATCACACCAAATAATTATATATACACTGTGCTGTAATTTAGAATGAGCAATGTGCAAAACTCAGGAACTTGAGTAGCTGTGACTAAAGATGTCAGAGATTTCATAGAGGATGACATTTTACCTTTACAAAATCTCAGCCTTTACTCTGATTAGGATTTTCAATCATTTCTTATACAATTTTATTAAGATATTGCATTTTACATTTAATGGAGAATTACACCAGCAAAAAGAAGTGAAAAATGTCTGGATCTTGAGAAAGAAAAATGGAACTGGAGGAATCAACCTACCTGACTTCAGGCTCTACTACAAAGCCACAGTTATCAAGACAGTATGGTACTGGCACAAAGACAGAAATATAGATCAATGGAACAAAATAGAAAACCCAGAGATAAATCCATGCACATATGGACACCTTATCTTTGACAAAGGAGGCAAGAATATACAATGGATTAAAGACAATCTCTTTAACAAGTGGTGCTGGGAAATCTGGTCAACCACTTGTAAAAGAATGAAACTAGAACACTTTCTAACACCATATACAAAAATAAACTCAAAATGGATTAAAGATCTCAACGTAAGACCAGAAACTATAAAACTCCTAGAGGAGAACATAGGCAAAACACTCTCTGACATACATCACAGCAGGATCCTCTATGACCCACCTCACAGAATATTGGAAATAAAAGCAAAAATAAACAAATGGGACCTAATTAAACTTAAAAGCTTCTGCACATCAAAGGAAACTATTAGCAAGGTGAAAAGACAGCCTTCAGAATGGGAGAAAATAATAGCAAATGAAGCAACTGACAAACAACTAATCTCAAAAATATACAAGCAACTCCTACAGCTCAACTCCAGAAAAATAAATGACCCAATCAAAAAATGGGCCAAAGATCTAAATAGACATTTCTCCAAAGAAGACATACAGATGGCTAACAAACACATGAAAAGATGCTCAACATCACTCTTTATCAGAGAAATGCAAATCAAAACCACTATGAGGTACCATTTCACACCAATCAGAATGGCTGCAATCCAAAAGTCTACAAATAATAAATGCTGGAGAGGGTGTGGAGAAAAGGGAACCCTCTTACACTGTTGGTGGGAATGCAAACTAGTACAGCCACTATGGAGAACAGTGTGGAGATTCCTTAAAAAACTGGAAATAGAACTGCCTTATGATCCAGCAATCCCACTGCTGGGCATACACACTGAGGAAACCAGAAGGGAAAGAGACACGTGTACCCCAGTGTTCATCGCAGCACTGTTTATAATAGCCAGGACATGGAAGCAGCCTAGATGTCCATCAGCAGATGAATGGATAAGAAAGCTGTGGTACATATACACAATGGAGTATTACTCAGCCATTAAAAAGAATACATTTGAATCAGTTCTAATGAGGTGGATGAAACTGGAGCCTATTATACAGAGTGAAGTAAGCCAGAAGGAAAAACACCAATACAGTATACTAACACATATATATGGAATTTAGAAAGATGGTAACGATAACCCTGTATACGAGACAGCAAAAGAGACACTGACGTATAGAACAGTCTTATGGACTTTGTGGGAGAGGGAGAGGGTGGGAAGATTTGGGAGAATGGCATTGAAACATGTAAAATATCATGTATGAAACGAGATGCCAGTCCAGGTTCAATGCACGATACTGGATGCTTGGGGCTAGTGCACTGGGACGACCCAGAGGGATGGTATGGGGAGGCAGGAGGGAGGAGGGTTCAGGATGGGGAACACATGTATACCTGTGGTGGATTCATTTTGATATTTGGCAAAACTAATACAATTATGTAAAGTTTAAAAATAAAATAAAATTAATTAAAAAAAAAAATGTCTGGATGGGGCAGGGGACTTGTCATATAGCAAAGCAGATCCACCAAATCTCTGCCAGGCCATTGGAAGCTCTGGATCACTCACTACCTGTGTTGACTGAAAATAATGCACAACCTAAAACTTGAGGATTATTTTTAATTAGTGGGCAAAACTGAGGACTTAAAGCTCTGGAAGCAGTCTCTCAGATAGCCCTGAGAAGTAAGAAAGGAGAAAAGATACATAAGATTTTTTTTTTGCAACGAATATGAAGTAATTAGAGCACCAAAAGATTACTGTTAGTTTAAAAACAAACAAACAAAACAGATTATCTCAAGGTATTTAGTGTTTATCTGTATATGGGAAGATGCAAAAGTCTGAGCTCATTGAAATCATTCCTTTTGATGTCAAAAGCTCAGCCTCTGTACACTGGTGCTGAATTGACTCTCAGAGACAGAGTTTGGTGTAAAATAGAAAAGAATAGCTTTATTGCTTTGCCTGGCTGGCTCCTGCTTTTGAAAACTATGTGTCCAAACAAGGGAAGTTTGGTGTGGAGTTTTATGGCAACAATTCAGGGGTGGGTTTGCTGGTAAGATTAGCATGTGTGCAGGGCCTCCACTCCTCTAATTTGGTCTCAGGTAATCCTGATGAAGCAACAGTTAGAACTGGACATGGAACAGCAGACTGGTTCCAGATAGGAAAAGGAGTACGTCAAGGCTGCATATTATCACCCTGCTTGTTTAACTTATATGCAGAGTACATCATTAGAAACGCTGGACTGGAAGAAACACAAGCTGGAATCAAGATTGCCGGGAGAAATATCAATAACCTCAGATATGCAGATGACACCACCCTTATGGCAGAAAGTGAAGAGGATCTAAAAAGCCTCTTGATGAAGGTGAAAGTACAGAGTGAAAAAGTTGGCTTAAAGCTCAACATTCAGAAAACGAAGATCATGGCATCCGGTCCCATCACTTCATGGGAAACAGATGGGGAAACAGTGTAAACAGTGTCAGACTTTACTTTTGGGGGCTCCAAAATCACTGCAGATGGTGACTGCAGCCATGAAATTAAAAGACACTTACTCCTTGGAAGGAAAGTTATGTCCAACCTAGATATCATATTCAAAAGCAGAGACATTACTTTGCCAATGAAGGTCCATCTAGTCAAGGCTATGGTTTTTCCTGTGGTCATGTATGGATGTGAGAGTTGGACTGTGAAGAAGGCTGAGTGCCGAAGAATTGATGCTTTTGAACTGTGGTGTTGGAGAAGACTCTTGAGAGTCCCTTGGACTGCAAGGAGATCCAACCAGTCCATTTTGAAGGAGACCAGCCCTGGGATTTCTTTGGAGGAAATGATGCTAAAGCTGAAACTCCAGTACTTGGGCCACCTGATGCGAAGAGTTGACTCATTGGAAAAGACTCTGATGCTGGGAGGGATTGGGGGCAGGAGGAGAAGGGGACAACAGAGGATGAGATGGCTGGATGGCATCACTGACTCGATGGACGTGAGTCTGAGTGAACTCCAGGAGATGGTGATGGACAGGGAGGCCTGGCGTGCTGCGATTCATGGAGTCGTGAAGAGTCGGACACGACTGAGCGACTGAACTGAACTGAATCTTGATGAGCTTCTCCGGTTTCTTTAGCGTTGCCTCAGGTGGTCATTCTCTGGTATGAAGAATGCTGACCTCTTAAAAAGCCTAAAGACATTGCTGTGTATACCCCTCACGGTGGAAACAGGACTATGCCCCCAAAGCCGCGCGGTTGCTTTCTGGTGTTTCCTCCCTTGTCTTTGTTCATGCTGTGTCTCGACTGCAGCGAGACTGTGTCATGGACTGCAGCGCGCAGGCTTGCCTGTCCTTCACCACGTCCCAGAGTTTGCTCAAAGTCATGTCCCAGGTTAGCAGCTCTTTGAATGTGCCCTTTGGAACTCAGGGAAGGTCTTGGAAACTGCAGTCGAGAAGCAGGGGACAGGAAAGACTTCCAGGCGCAGGAGCCCACAGCGTCTCGGTCAGTTTTATTTGATACGTTCCTCAGCGATCTAGGGCCAGTATCCTGAGCTTTTCCTATCCTGAGCCCCTCTCAGGGTGCAACACTGGGGGTGGCTGCAGAGGCTGAGGGCTTGGCAGTGGATGGCCCGTTTGTCTCCAACCTGAGTTCCCTCAGGGTTCATCATCTGGGATGGCTGTAGTTGCTTGATGACTGCGGTATCCTTTGCTTACCGATATGGCAGGTGAGAAATGGAATACTTCCGTTCACGTCAGTAAACAAGGCTATCACAGCCATCAGGGGTTCTGCCCCTCCAGGGATGAATTTCTGAGCGTGGAGGGTGCCCAGAAGGAACATTGTCTGCTCTCTGGCAGCCTTTCAGCTGCTGCTGCTTCCTACAGAGAGCACTGAGGAGCTGGGGGAATGGGAAAAGACACAGGACACCGGCCCTAGATATCTGAGATGCACACGAAAGGAACGGTTTCAGTAAACCCAGGCTCTGCATCTTCCTATACATAGAAAGGTGCCAAATTCCTTAATTCGACTATCTGGCTTTCCTTAATTAACAGTCATCCTTTGATGTTCATACTCTCTGCCCCTTGTTGCAAACTTCTATATAACTTAACTCCTCCCCCTGCCTCCTTGGTTCTCTCATAGTCACTTGAGATGCTGTCTCCCTGGGTTAATATTCCCTAATGCCTAAAACTCCTAAAAATTCCCACCAAATAAAACATAACTCTCAACTTTTAGGTCATGACTTTTTTTTTTTTTTTTTCAAGTTGACACAGGCAATATTTTCATTCACACCTGGTAGAAGAGTCTCACACTGAGAGAAAATGTCAAGGCCCTTGTACCACAACTTAGTTCAGTCATTAGTGAGGGGATGTTTTCTTTAGAGCAGACCCTAGCCTGTCACTGTTACTGAACACAAGTTTGTGTGTCTGAAGTACAGTGAGGCCAAACAAACTGAAACATCAGAGTTCGGAGCAGAGACAGTTTTACTGCAAAGCCAAGCAAGGAGAATGGGTGACGTATGCTCAACCTCCCCTGCAAACTCCCTGATGGTTTTGGGGGGAAATTTTTCATAGGCAAAACTTGAGGTTATGGTGGCACAGTGTGTGGCTTTCTTCTGATCAGTTGCTAGTGAGATAATTTTGCAGAGAAGAAGCCAATGCTGATTCCATGTTGAAAACTGTTTCTTTTACTTGCCTTTCATTGCTTTTTAATTATTATTATAATTGTTCATAATAGCCTGCCTTAGAGGACCCTACCCCTCTGCCAGACTGTAAAGTGTCTTTGTTCAACTCATTGAGAGATAATCTGATCCTGCCCACCTGTGAATAGAAAGGATTAACAGAACCCCTTCCAAAGGCTGGCCTTTCTGAGAGATGTTTTGTAAGACTCAAGACTTTCACTTTATTTCCCCATTGCTTCTCCCTCTCTATTCTGCCTTTAGTTAGTTCCTCATTGCTCCTTTCTCTGGCTCTGTAAAATTACTTGGTTTCCAAACCCTGACAAGATGGCTACTTTGAGACATTAGTCTGTCATCTTCTCAGTCAGCTGACTTTCCAAATAAAGTAGTTTTCGTTGGCTCAATATCTCATCTCCCAGACTTATTGGCCTATGGTGCAGAAGGCAGAGTAATAGCAACAGAGCAGTGACCCAGGAATCTTGTCTTCAGCCTGAAGTTACCATCCTCCACCAGAGTGGGGGCTTAGTTCCTGCAGAATAGTTCAAAGCTATTGTTTTGTGTATCCCTTGAGTAGGAACCAGGGACATGCCCCAGGGTTGCACAATAGTTTATTGACTGCTCCTCCCTTGCTTCTGTATTCCCCTTTCCTTGATAAGCAACTGAATCTTCCCTTTAGAACTCAGGAAAGCTCAAGGAGGCTGAAAGAAATCTACTTCCTATAAACAAGAAACAGGGGTCACAGGAAGGCTTTGGTGCCCAAGAGGACCCCAAAGGGTCCTGCTCAATTTCACCACCACCTCTCTTAGTCATTGGCCAGAGGCCACCCTAATAATGAGACCTTATCTTGAAATCTGAGGCCAACACAGAAGTGAAGTGAAGTGAGGTCGCTCAGTCCTGTCTGACTCTTTGCGACCCCATAGACTGTAGCCTGCCAGGGTCCTCTGTCCATGGGATTTTCCAGGCAAGAATACTGGAGTGGGTTGCCATTTCCTTCTCCTGGGGTCTTCCCAACCTAGGGATTGAACCCAGGTCTCCCACATTGTAGGAAGATGCTTTTATTGTCTGAGCCACCAGGGAAGTCGCTACAAACTGGAAGCTGTCAGATAAACTCCTATCCCCAGATCTGGGAAGTGAGTTCTTTCTTGAAGGGAACTCAGTATGCTGACTGCATATCTGTCACAGCACTTAAAAGAGTAATTAAATTTGTATAATTCAAAATCCACCAGGGTTCCATTTGGTTAATATAGTAATATTTATTTTGTATAGTGAAAGGGGGCAGAATTTGCCACTCCAAAATATGTTTCTTTGGCACTAGGCTTATCTTGAGCTGGTTATGTTTTAAGGAAACAAACAAACAAACAAAATCAGACACAGGAGATAACCAGTAGAATTTACTCTTTTCTAAGAGATATTTACATTTACATTTATAAGGAAAATCTCCATTTGTTTGGGTGTCTTCCTGGCTACCCCAGGGGAAGGAGAGTGACTAAATCTTCTTGTCAATGGAGAAGGCGATGACCTAAATGTTCATAACAATCCTACCCTTGTTAACTGTGCTTCCTCTAATAATCTACTATAACTGGTTCCCCTTGCCCCACCAGCATCTTCTGCTTTTGGCTACAGATGGTATTTAAAATGTGGTGGGTTGGGCAATTTAAGGGAGTTACTTAGTTTTCCTATGTATCTTCCATATATAAAATAGGCATATATATACTATTACAGTTTTTGTTTGTTTGTTTTTCTCCTGATAGTTTATATCTAATTACAAGGGGGTGTCTCAGTGAAAATCCTAGAAGGGCAGGGAATTTTTTTTTTTTCCTCCCCAACAACAGAAATAAAGTCCTGACATGCTGGGAATGGGTTTGGGACATCGTTCAGTCACTCAGTTGTGTCTGACTCTTTGTGACCCCATAAATTGCAGCATGCCAGGCTTACCTGTACTTCACTATCTCTCAGAGATAGTCAAGCTCATATCCACTGAGTCAATGATGCCATCCAACCATCTCATCCTCTGTCGCCCCCTTCTCCTCCTGCCCTCAATCTTTCCCAGCATCAGAGTCTTTTGTAATGAGTTAGCTCTTTGCATCAGATGTACAAAACAGTAAAGCTTCAGTTTCACCTTTTAGTCCTGTAGAATTGACTAGTCTGGCTTTTGACTAGGACACCCCCTTGTAATTAGACATAAATTATCAGGAGAAAAACAAACACAACTATAATAATATATATACCTCTTTTATATATGGAAGATACATAGGAAAACTAAGTAACTCCCTTAAATGGCCCAACCCACCACATGTTAAATACTATCTGCAGCCAAAAGCAGATGATGCTGTGAGAAGATATGACAGTTGGACTATAAAGAAAGCTGAGCACCAAAGAACTGATGCTTTTGAA
This sequence comes from Bos taurus, assembly GCF_002263795.3. Taxonomy (NCBI): domain Eukaryota; kingdom Metazoa; phylum Chordata; class Mammalia; order Artiodactyla; family Bovidae; genus Bos; species Bos taurus. Next base: position 3,640,860 of record NC_037346.1, on the reverse strand, counting down.
CTATGGTGTTGGAGAAGACTCTTGAGATTCCCTTGGACTGCAAGGAGATCCAACCAGTTCATCCTAAAGATCAGTGCTTGGTGTTCATTGGAAAGACTGATGCTGAAGCTGAAGCTCCAATACATTGGCCACCTAATGCAAAGATCTGACTCATTTGAAAAGACCCTGATGCTGGGAAAGATTGATGACAGGAGGAAAAGTGGATGACAGAGGATGAGATGGTTGGACGGCATCACCAACTCGATGGACATGAGTTTGAGTAAGCTCTGGGAGTTGGTGATGGACAAGGAGGCCTGGCATGCTGCAGTCCATGGGGTCACAAAGAGTTGGACATGACTGACTGGCTAAACTGAACTGAACCGAGTTTAATCTCATTGCTGTCCAAGTGACTCTCAAGAGATTTTTCCAACACCACAGTTCAAAAGCATCAATTCTTAGGCCACCCCCAAATAATGCCAGATTGACATATTGATTATTTTGAATTAAAGTTACTTAAGAAGCAGACAATGCAAGAGGCACACTCCCACTTGCTTTTATTCCCCTAAATGCAGAAATTAAGTCTCCTATATGAAAGGTATCCTATCAACCAGGAGATGGAGACTTCTTTATAATCAGAGATAGAGAATTTAGGCCTGAGAAGACCATATAAACAAATTTTGTTACTTCTACACTAATTTACTAAACCAAAACCCGCTTCTTTATCTTGTCAATTGGTCACAAATTTTATGTTTCTTTGTCTAAAAGATGTAAAAACTTCCTGTGTTAGAGCAGGCAGATAACTAAATATGATTAGAGAAAGGGGAACCTGGGCCAATGGCAGGAAACCATGCCTCTCGTGAACAACATGGGTATTTGAGCAGACAAAGGAAAGCACACACCTCCACAATGATAGGAAATCACATATTTTGGAGTGACAGGAGTCCTGAAAGTAAATAAAGAAATGCAGGAAATGGAATCTCCTGGGTGGAAATATAACTTTTGCTTATTATGCCCTCATTACAATGAAATTAGCCTTGTGGATAAGAAGTTCCCATTATGCAACATGGCCATAACACTTTTGATCAAGACATTCAAAAGTCCTTCCTCCCCTCAGAAAGGTGAGGCTGGGATGAAAATCAGGAAATATTACCCCAAACCCTCCTTCCTCAATGAATATTCCACCCATTCATTTTCATGTCGCATGTAACCAGCTTGACAAAGAAACTCACAACAGCCACTCACCTGATTTTGCCCACTCTCCCCTTGAGAGTTTGTTTGCATAGTAAGTCACTTCAGTCATGTCTGACTCTGGGCAAACCTATGGATGGTCAACTGCCAGGCTCCACTGTCCATGGGATTCTCTAGGCAAGAATATTGGAGTAGGTTGTTATGCCCTTCTCCAGGGGATCTTCCTGACCCAGGGATCGAAACTGTGTCTCCTATGGCTCCTGCATTGCTCGAAGATTCTTTACAGCTGAGCCATCAGGGAAACCCTGAGAATATACTATACTTAATAAATACTCACTGTGGTTTCTTACCTACATGTCCCATCTCTGAAATCTTTCTGTGACAAGACAAGAACCTACTCTCAGGAAACATCTTGTGTGCTCACTTCTCTGACCCTCATATTTCCATGAGCTCCCCTAAGAACAGGTTAAATTTGTTTTTCTGTTATTAATCTATTTCATGTTAATTTAATAATTAGACCAGCCAAAGCATCAAGAGGAAAAGGAAAATGTTTTCTCCCCTACATAGGTGCCTTGGTTTCCACTGAAAAATAAAACATTCTACTGTGGTCTTTGCTATCATGCAATTTTAATATCATTATCAGTAATCTATATTTATTTTTACTTAGTGATCATATCCTTCCCTTACCCTTGACTAGGTAGATAGAGTTAGATGGTGCAAATAAGAGCCATATAATGCATGTGGGACATTGCAGACATCTTGGCAACATTAATCTCTTAGATTTCTGCCAACAGAAAGCCTAAGGGCACATAAGTAGCCATGAGGGAAACAGATTTATGAGACAGTTGAACTAGAATTTCTTACAGTTAAATCCAGATTAAAGTTACAATCATCTCATTGAGAAAAGGTGGTAGCAGTGTTTCCAAAATGTCTGCGCAACTTCTTTCAGAATTTTCCATTGACAAAGAACTGTTTCCGTGTCAGGCTTGGTAAGTCCTAGATGTGATATGATGGAAAAGCACAAAGCCTGGAGACATAAGACTCACGTTCAAACACATCCTTGTGACTAAGTAGCTCTATGACTGTGAATAAATCAGGTACAATGTTCGAGCCTCAATTTTCTTATGCATAAAATGTTAACAATATCTCATAGGGCAATTTGTCTTAATCAAAAAACCTAACATAATGTGAAAGTGTCTTGGAAATATTCATTCTTGCTTAAAAATACAAGATTTTGGTAAGAATATCTGGCTGAGAGGGATACTAAAATCTTTGTTACAGGATCATTAAGGGAAAAATGATTAGAAATTTGACCTCTACTGCATTCTATGAAATAGAGTAGAAATATTCTACTATCAAAGCTGGTCTCCCTCCTGCAGAGTGGTTCTCCCCTAATATTTACATTATTTGAGATCCAGCACAAATTCCTTTTCCTCTATAAAATTTCTCTGATCATCTAAAGCTCTGTCCCCTGATTAAATTTCCTAAATCTTTATGTTAATTCATTACCTTATATTGTTAGTTTTTTTTTTTCTTGTTTTTAATCAATATAACTGTACGACACAAGGGGAAAGTAAAAGGGTACTTGACTTGGAATCAGGAGAAAAGGATTTTTGTTTCAGTTTACCTTTTTTTTTTTTTTAATGTGTTATTCTTTGTTACAAAAACAGAGTAACATTAATGATACCATTCTGCTAGGGGGAAAAATGCATATACGTATTACTCTCCTGCTTAGTGTTTCCTTCTGGGGAAAAATCCTAAATGTGTGCATCTGCGTGGTTCCCCTGAAATGCTCTTAGGGTCATATTTTCAGACTCACACCCTGCTTTTTATTTCCTGCAATCAAGCTAAAAAGTGAACATAAAATGTCTTTATTAGCAAAGTGCTCCAACTTGAGGATAAATTCTCTGACTCTCCTTTAAAGATTCAAAATTATTTCCCTGTGCCTCATATGAGCCAGCTACTTAAACTTAAATAGTTAATGTTTTGTTAAGATCCATTCTCAAAATTACTGAAGCACATTGATTGTAAAAATTTGGGGTCATTTCATTTTCTCTGACTCATATAATCATAATGATCAAAGTTGTGAGTCAAAATGAATAGATTAAGTAATTCTTATGGGTTTAAATCTACTATACTTTAAATGCTTTCTACTATAAGTTAAAATAATTCATATAAGTTGCTAAGTTTATGATTCATCAGGCAAATTAATATACATGCACTCTATCTCAGCAGTAGTCACTAGAATATCTCACCTCTTTAATCTTTTCTGTACTTCATGGGCCAATCCCAAATCTTAGGAAATTCCTACCATATGCATTATCTGTCTTGTTTTACCTTTAGGACACCTTTATGGCAGAAAGCTAAGAGTAACTAAAGAGCCTCTTAATGAAGGTGAAAGAGGAGAGTGAAAAAGCTGGCTTAAAACTCAACATTCAAAAATGAAGATCATGGCTTCTGGTCCCATCATTTCATGGCAAATAGATGGGGAAACAATGGAAACAGTGACAGACTTTGTTTTCTTGGGCTCCAGAATCACTGCAGATGGTGACTGCAGCCATCAAATTAAAAAATGCTCACTCCTTAGAAGAAAAGCTATGACAAACCTAGATAGCATATTAAAAAGCAGACACATTACATTGCTGACCAAGGTCCTTATAGTCAAAGCTATGGTTTTTCCAGTAGTCATGTATGGATGTAGAATTGGACCAAAAAGAAGGCTGAGTGCTGAAGGATTGATGCTTTCGAGCTGTGGTATTGGAGAAGATTCTTGAAAGTCCCTTGGACTTCAAGGAGATCCAACCAGTCCATCCTAAAGGAAACAAGTCCTGAATATTCATTGGAAAGATTGATTCTGAAGCTGAAGCACCTGTATTTTGGCCACCTGATGCGAAGAGACTACTCAATAGAAAAGAGCCTGATGCTGGGAGAGATTGAAGGCAGGAGGAGAGGGGAATGATAAAGGATGAGGTAGTTGAATGGTATCACGGACCCAGTGGACATGAGTTTGAGCAAATTCAGGGAGATGGCGAAGGACAGGGAATCCTGGTGTGCTGCAGTCCATGGGGTCGCAAAGAGTTGGACAAAGCTGAGTGGCTGAACAACAACCATATGCATTATCTGTCTTGTTTCACCTTTAGGACAGTAAGAGATTCTGGTTTTCTTATAGCCATTGGAAATTTAAAGCCTCCCCTTAGAGTTGTTCTCTAATTTCTTCATGTATAGAAACAAGAATAAGCATATTGTTTTCAACTGTTCTGCTTTAACCTCATTCTTATGACTTTGCTAGTGAGGCATTTGACTATTAATATGTAGTCCCAATAGGAAAATCTACATTCCCTGTGCTTCTTATCCTTTTGTCTTTGAAATACTATGTAGACAGTATCTCCAATATTTGTGTAGACATTGATAAGTTTTGTTAATGCTTAGAAGAACTGTACAAAAAAGATCTTCATGACCAAGATAATCATGATGGTATGATCACTCACCTAGAGCAAAGAGTTAGACATGAATGAGCCATTTCCCTTTCATGATCACTCACCTAGAGCCAGACATCCTGGAATGTGAAGTCGAGTGGGCCTTAGAAAGCATCACTACAAACAAAGCTAGTGGAGGTGATGGAATTCCAGTTGAGCTATTTCAAATCCTGAAAGATGATGCTGTGAAAGTGCTGCACTCAATATGCCAGCAAATTAGGAAAACTCAGCAGTGGCCACAGGACTGGAAAAGGCTAGTCTTCATTCCAATCCCAAAGAAAGGCAATGCCAAAGAATTCTCAAACTACAGCACATTTGCACTCATCTCACATGCTAGTAAAGTAATGCTCAAAACTCTCCAAGCCAGGCTTCAGCAATACGTGAACCGTGAACTTCCAGATGTTCAAGCTGGTTTTAGAAAAGGCAGAGGAATCACACATCAAATTGACAATATCCACTGGATCATGGAAAAAGCAAGAGAGTTCCAGAAATACATCTATTTCTGCTTTATTGACTATGCCAAAGCCTTTGACTGTGTGGATCACAAGCAACTGTGGAAAACTGTGAAAGAGATGGGAATACCAGACCACCTGACCTGCCTCTTGAGAAACCTATATGCAGGTCAGGAAGCAACAGTTATAATTGGACATGGAACAACAGACTGGTTCCCTATAGGAAAAGGAGTATGTCAAGACTGTATATTGTCACCCTGCTTATTTAACTTATATGCAGAGTACATCATGAGAAACGCTGAGCTGGAAAAAGCACAAGCTGGAATCAAGATTGCCGGGAGAAATATCAATAACCTCAGATACGCAGATGACACCACCCTTATGGCAGAAAGTGAAGAGGAACTAAAAAGCCTCTTGAAGAAAGTGAAAGAGGAGAGTGAAAAAGTTGGCTTAAAGCTCAACATTCAGAAAACGAAGATCATGGCATCTGGTCCCATCACTTCATGGGAAATAGATGGGGAAACAGTGGAAACAGTGTCAGACTTTACTTTTTTGGGCCCCAAAATCACTGCAGATGGTGACTGCAGCTTGAAATTAAAATACACTTACTCCTTGGAAGGAAAGTTATGACCAACCTAGATAGCATATTCAAAAGCAGAGACATTACTTTGCCAACAAAGGTCCGTCTAGTCAAGGCTATGGTTTTTCCTGTGGTCATATATGGATGTGAGAGTTGGACTGTGAAGAAAGCTGAGTGCCAAAGAATTGATGCTTTTGAACTATGGTGTTGGATAAGACTCTTGAGAGTCCCTTGGACTGCAAGGAGATCCAACCAGTCCATTCTGAAGGAGATCAGCCCTGGGTGTTATTTGGAAGGAATGATGCTGAAGCTGAAACTCCAGTACTTGGGCCACCTGATGCGAATAGTTGACTCATTGGAAAAGACTCTGATGCTGGGAGGGATCAGGGGCAGGAGGAGAAGGGGACAACAGAGGATGAGATGGCTGGATGGACTTGAGTTTGAGTGAACTCCGGGAGTCAGTGATGGACAGAGAGGCCTGGCGTGCTGCAGTTCATGGGGTTGCAAAGAGTCGGACATGACTGAGCGACTGAACTAACTGAATGTCGTCTTCATTTTATGTTCTGTAATCATTAAATACATATTAATTTCTTCCCATAAATGTGATACGAAGACCAAAAGTTAGCCAACTATTTACTGGCATTAGATAGATACCTAAATTCATATTTGATTAAATTTGATCATTCAAGTTTGTCATAATTTAACAATTATTCATCTATTCATTATCAAATTTTCCTTCCTCCTTTCTTTTCTTTCTTCCTTCTTCCCTTTTTCTTCTATTTAATGCTTTTCTTTATATTTTCGTCTATACAAATTCTTTACTGCATTTGATAAGCAAAGAAGCATATACTTTCTTGGCATTCATTCTAAGCTTAGAGCATTTTGATTCTGAATTCTGCCAAGACTTTCCCAAGTGCCTTGAATCCAGTTGTGGTTGCTAAGATACATGTTATTAATTTTTTAATTAAAAAAATACAGGGATCAGGGTATGAAGAAGTGTGTTTACTAAGGAGTCTTGGTAATAAATTTTGCTTGGAATTTAGGAAAAAACATATGATTAGAAAATACTTTAACTTTTTCAATTGTTTTTCTTTTTTAATATGAAAAAAAAAATTATCATTTCATAAAGAAATCTTACTGTTTATCAAGAAATGCATCCAGTTTCATGAAAATTAGTCTCAGATTTTGTTTGAGTGGCCAAACATTGAATGTCATAATGGAGAATATATCCAATACTTATGATGCCAGTATATGCAGTGGGCACACTGAATTCTACCTGTTCACACCAGGGACAGGTTTCCCAGGTACCTCAGCTGGTAAAGAATCTTCCTGCGATGCAGGAGATCTCAGTTCGATTCCTATGTTGGGAAGTTCCCCTAGAGAAAGGATAGACTACTCACTCCAGTATTCTTGGGCTTCCCCAGTGCCTCAGATGGTAAAGAATCCACCTGCAATGCAGCAGACCTGGGTTCGATCCCTGATTTGGGAAGATCCCCTGGAGGAGGGCATGGCAACTCACTCCAGTATTCTTTCCTGGAGAAGCCCCATGGACTGAGGAGCCTGGAGGAACAGTCCATGGGGTCACAAAGAGTCAGACACAACATGAACAACTAAGCACACACACACACACAGACACACAGACACACACACACACAAGGGACACTTCTTAAGTATTCGCTGAACCGATTTCAGTTCCTAATCTCAATGCCTACTCCTAGCTTAGCACAGTAGCTTATACTCTCACCATCTCTTCTTGGTGTGTTTATAGCTGTTTATTAATAGTCTCCAGTCTTACACTGTACTTATCCTTACTAGCAAAATTGAGAGAACATAGTTTTGAGTCCTACCACCACCATATATGGCTGGATGGCATCACCGACTTGATGGACATGAGTCTGAGTGAACTCCAGGAGTTGGTAATGGACAGGGAGGCCTGGCATGCTGCAATCCATGGGGTCACAAAGAGTCAGACATGACAGAGTGACTGAACTGAACTGAACTGACCACCATATATTAGTTCTCTGCTTTGGGCATGTTAGCTATCTTCTTTATTCTTTATTCTTCTATAAACAGGCCTAGTAATAGTCCCTATCTCACAGAAAATGAACATTAAATTTAATTATATAATGCATATGAAATATACAGCTCTGTGCCCAACTCACAATAACAATAGATCAATATTAAATCTCAATATTTTAAATTTTCTAAAATTCAGATCTGAATACATCTCCCCATTATTTAAATTCCAATAGTTTTAAATTGCCCACAGAATGAAATATCTACTCCTAAGCATGACATACAAAGTTCTCAGTGATCTAGTTCCTGCTTACTCTTCAATTTTCCTGATTTCTATACTCTCTTCATATCAATCATACAAACATTTTCATTCATAATCCTTAATTCCATGCCATTCAGATGTGGCAGACCCAGCCTTAAATATGTACAAATGTCATTTATCTCTTCCAGTCTTTCACTCTGAAGGCAGACAATTCATTTTTCATAAACCATAAGCATGATCACCAGGAGCTAGTGTTCTCTAAACTTCCAGGCTTAGGAGACTTATCTTCTTCTCTATCACTCCCTATTTTATGTATTTATGTAATCATATTTTTCATAGGTAATTAGACTTCTTTATACTATGATCCCAAGCAGTTATATCATGTGTCTGCATCATTATAATTTTTAAATTTTTCTAATATATGAACATTTTTATTTCTGAAAAAATATTCATGTACAACTGTCCATATACTCGTTTGCACTATATAAAATATATAAAAAATAGACATTTACTATGATGAAATAAGTATATAAACAGAAATGTGAATATTTTTGCTCAAAAATCTCAATTACAAATCCTTTCCTGGAAATGATTGATTTATGAGTGCAAAGTCCTAGAGAACTGAGACTTTGTTCTTAACCTCAATATTCCTCACAGTGTTCAGCTTCATTGTAAAGAGTTTGTAAAGTGATTGAATTAATGAATAATCTTTACTTATATTGATAATGATAAAGGACAAAATCTTTCAATGATGATACATAAAATGGTCACTGGTACATTAATTAATGGCTTTGTAAGTGGTTTGAAGGTTAAGGGTAAGAGTATCTGGATAGGTAGATAATTAATAATAAAATAACAAGAATAATATGTGATATTACTGAGGAACTCTTTAAATAGAATGCTCTCATGGAATAGACAAGCAGCATGCATTTTATATTTTTGATTAACAGGTAATTTTTTTTCAACAGAGATACTTTTTTATATAAACTAAAGTAACTTCAATTTGAATAAAAGGAATTCTGTGATGCAGATATTTTTAGTTCTTAATTGAAAGGTGATCCAAATACTATATGCACTGGGAATTCCCTGGTGATTAGCTGGTTAGGGCTTTGTACTTTCACTGCCAAAGGCCCAGATTTTATCCCTGGTTGGGCAAGTAAGATTCTACAAGAAGTACCATGTGGAAACAAACAAACAAAAACAAAAGAAATCCAAAACTATATGTGCAAATTTATAGGTAATGACATTACTCCTACTACTACTATTACTACCATTGCTAGTAAAACACTATCACCAAATGTTTACTGATTACTTTCTCTATACCAAAAACTGTTCTGAATAATTTTACATCCATTAATTACACTAATCCTCACCCAACTTTATGAGTTAATTAATATTATCTCCTTTTTACAGATAAAAAAAAAAAAAAAAAACAAGGCATAAAACATTTTCAGTTCCATTCAGTTCAGTTGCTCAGCGTGTCCAACTCCTTGCAACTCCATGAACCACAGCACACCAGGCCTCCCTGTCCATCACCAACTCCTGGAGTCCACCCAAACCCATGTCCATCAAGTCGGTGATACCATCCACCCATCTCATCCTCTGTCGTCCCCTTCTCCTCCTGCCCTAGATTTTTCCCAGCATCAGGGTCTCTTCAAATGGGTCAGGTCTTTGCATCAGGTGGCCAAAATATTGGAGTTTCCGCTTCAACATAGGTTATTAAAGATTATAGACCTAGAAAGTGATGTAGCTAAGACTTGAATCTAGATATTCTTGACTCTAGCACCTTTAATTTCAATGATTATTTCATAGATCCTTGAAGTCTTCTGTATCCATTCCTCTGTCAATAGATATTTAGGGGCAGGATGGATAAAGAAGATATGGTATATATATATACAATGGAATATTACTCAGCCATAAAAAGAATGAAATAATGCCATTTGTACCAACATGGATAGACCTAGAGTTTATCCTACTGAGTGAAATAAGTCAGACAGAAAAAGACAAATATAACAAGATATCACTTATATGTGGGGTCTAAAAAAATGGTACAAATTAACTTATTTACAAAAGAAAAATAGAATTACAGATGTAGAAAACAAGCTTATGGTTACCAGCAGGGAAGTATGGGGTAGGGATAAATTGGGAGACTGGGATTGTCAAATAAACACTATTAATTATAAAATAGATAACTAATAAGGACCTACTGTATAACACAGGAAACTCTTCTCAATATTCTGTAATGACTTATATGGGAAAAAGAATCTAAAAATGAGTGGATATATCTGTATGTTTAGCTGATACACTGCTGTACAGCAGGAACTAGCACAACTTTTTAACTAGCACAACTACACTCTAATAAAAAATTTTAAATAACACTTCTAGAATTAATTCATGGTATGGAAAAGCAAAATAAAGGCAATCTGTAGTCAATAATGGATATCTGAATTTTAAGTGACTGAGTATATATGCTGGGTTCCATAATGTTGTAGAAAGAAAGAAAGTGTTAGTCACTCAGTCATGTCCTAATCTTTGTGACTCCATGGACTGTAGCCCACCAGGCTCCTCTGTCCATGGAATTTCTCAGGAAAGACTACTGGAGTGAGTTGCCATTCCCTTCTCCAGGGGATCTTCCCAACCCAGGGATTGAACCCAGGTCTCCTGCATTGCAGGCAGATTCTTTACTGTCTGAGCCACTAGGGAAGCCCTAGTTGTAGAGTCTTTGTTGTTGTTTAGTCGCTCAGTCATGTGTGATTCTTTGCGACCCCATGGACTGCAGCACCCCAGGCTTCCTTGTCCTTCACCATCTCCCAGAACTTGCTCAAACTCACTTCCATTGAGTTGGTCATGCCATCCAACCATCTCATCCTCTGTCTTCCCCTTCTCCTCCTGCCTCCAATGTCTCCCAGCATCAGGGTCTTTTCAAATAAGTCAGTTCTTCACATTAGGTGGCCAAACTATAGGAGCTTCAGCTTCACATCAGTCCTTCCAATGAATACTCAGGACTGATTTCCTTTAGGATGACTGGTTGGATCTTTTTGTAGTCCAAGGGACTCTCAAGAGTCTTATCCAACACCTCAATTCAAAAGTATCAATCCTTTGGTGCCCAGCCTTCTTTATTGTCCAACTCTCACATCCATACATGACTACTGGAAAAACTATAGCTTTACCATATGGACCTTTGCCAGCAAAGTAATGTCTCTGCTTTTTAATATGCTGTCTAGGTTGGACTTATCTTTCTCCCAAGGAGAAAGAATCTTTAAATTTCATGGCTGCAGTCACCATCTGCAGTGATTTTGGAGCAAAAATAAATAAATAAAGTTTGTCACTTGTTTCCACTGTTTCCCCATCTATTTGCCATGAAGTGATGGGACCAGATGCCATGATCTTCATTTTTTGAATGTTGAGTTTTAAGCCAGCTCTTTCACTCTCCTCTTTCACTTTCATCAAGCTGCTCTTTAGTTCCTCTTTGCTTTCTGCCATAAGGGTGTCGTCATCTGAGGTTATATGCAATTATGGTTTATAATTGAAACATACAATTAGTTTTTTTGTGTTTTAGACTTAGATGAGAATATAAAGTGTGTAAAAACATGTATGAGTGTTTAAAGCACCTTTCTTTCCTTAACTTTTAATAGCTGATAGAACAGTTGAAATTACTGGTAAAGTCTCTATGTAATGACTTTACAAGTGAGATATCTCTATGCTTTGATAATTATTATTATGAGACCTTGGAACTTAATTAACTGGATTTTTTTTTTCTATTTTATTGGCAATCAGATAAAGTTCTCTATTATTGTGAATAAGAACACACTATGACATTACATTGCAACTGAAATGTAATTATCTTTATTGATCAATATCAACTATATCAAGTGGAAAGGTCAGTGGTATGTAAACTTTATTATTGGAATGTTAAATGTCCCTTTTTATTGTACTATGTGTATATAGCACCTTTAACTGAGCTTTTCACTTTAGCTAGAATATGACTTAATAAATAATAATTTGCTATTAAAAGTAAATGAAATGTAACTTTAAAGATGATACATTCATACTTAAGTTGAAATATATGTTGAATTTTTTTTCTGTTAAATTGTTATGAAATATCCCATGCCCTTAAAAATGCAGCAAACTTTACTATGAATAGTTCACTTATTTATCAACTCGTATAATTTAGAAGACTGAAATCAAAACTCATATTGACCTCACCTTTCAGGAGAATATAGATACAGGTAAACCGTAGTCAGACTTCTTAATTTTAATAACTGGCATGCTGGACCAAATCAAAGCAGATACAAAGAAGCAGATGAAGCTGAGTATAAGCTCTTCTTTTACAAATAAAAAAAAATGTAGTCCTGCTGGCATGTTATTTTGTAATATGTACCCTCAGAACTGCTTTGATTAAGAGAATTACTTGAAATTGCACACTCTTTCAACCTCCAGTGGAAATAAAACAATTTTCTAGACCTGCACTGTCTAATAAGTGCCCCTGGATGCACATGTCTCATGAGCACTGGCACTGAGCCTTGTCAGAACTGAGATGTGCTCTCTTAAATATAGGTTAGATTTCAAAGATTTAATAAATAAAACAAAGATAAGATTTTTTTCATAATTTTTATACTGATTACATGTAGACAAAATAATAGTTTGAATATATTGGGTTGAATAAACTATATTAACAAATTTATTGTCACTTATTTTTTTAATTTTTAATATGGTTATTAGGAAATTTAAAATTACACATTTGGTTTCTCTTCTCTTCTATTCTTTGGGAAAACTCTACTCTAGACCTTAGGGGAGCAGCATCTGGGGCCTCTGGATCTGTAAACTAAATTTTGAGCATTTTGACTAACCTACTGCCTGGAGGTCATGGCCTGTTTTACAGTTTGTCAATGCAAGAGAAAGTCAGAGAAGGCATCATGAGAAACCGTGAGACAGTTAACATGCTCCTCTTGGGAAGGGATCTTTAACAAAGCAAAGAGAAAGGTAGCAGGTAAACTGCAGACTCCCCTTGCTTCTTCTTGCAAAGCCTCCTTGTGTATTTACTAGAAGACAGGAGATCATACTGAGCTAATGCAACCTTACTTTATAGCAAATATGAAATCGGGTTCATCTTCCTAGGACCAGGGAGTGGTGTGGCACTCAAAGCACTGGTATGTATTACAATAGACCATTTAGTTTTGAATAACATATAATTTCTTTTATTATTAAATTCCCAGGGAAAAAAATGAAAAATAAAATTTCATTATTTTTTTATACTTTTGAATCTGTAATAACTAAAGTAAAAATTCTTCTATTGCCCTTTCTTGTTCTACATGCTCTTATTTGGGTGTCACTTACTTAGCTCAGACAGCTGATTGTATTTTAAATTTCTTCTGGAACAAATGCTAGCTGGCTAATATTAAATTGTATTACTTTTCCCTTCCTTATTCTAGGAGTAGGGCTTTCCTGGTAGCTCAGATGGCAAAGAATCTGCCTGCAAGGCAGGAGACTTGGGTTTGATTGCTGAGTGGGGAAGATCCCCTGGAGAAGGAAATGGCTACCCATACCAGTATTCTTACCTAGAGAATTCCATGGACAGAGAAGACTGGTGGGCTACAGTCCATCGGGTCATAGCGTCAGACACAATTGAGCAACTAACTCATATACCAGGATTAGGCTTTTCTGTTCATAATCATGATGTATTCTGTGTATTTGAGGTGTACATGATGTGTATTTGCACATGTATTCTGTGGGCAGATTATATATCCCACATTCACTGACTTTAGGTTTTATAGTAACAAATGAAGTGGTCAGTGGAATATGAGAAAATATAATGCTTTCCATGACCAAGTAGCAGTTTAAGGGTGATGGTATGGTCAAGTTAAGTCCATTTCTCTGTTCTTGATCACTGGCATGTGAATGGTATACTCCAGTTAGAAGCCAATCAGCTTGATCTTAGAATGAAAATAAACATTTTGTTTGAATGGAACAGAGGCAAGCAGAGTTATAGCATATAAACAGGAAAGAAGATTATTTATTGCTGTCAACCATTGATTCTTTGTTACCACTGCAATTTTGCCTCAAGCAACAGCTGTAAACTGGTGCATTGTTTATATTGCATAATTATGGATTCAATGATAATTAGGAAAAACTGTGATTCTAAAGCGCAGGGCACAGTACAATGCAAATGCAAATACTCTTACCAAACTAATACCATTGTAGAGGCTTGGTGGCAGGTGACAAGGGAAAGGAGGAGGTTTAAAAAAAAAAAAAGGATTAATTGTGAGGAAAGTATCTCTCTCTCATTCTCTCAGTTTGCCAATCACTTTGTGTCAATTGTTGAGAACTCCTCCTCCATAGGAGGAGTGGAGATGTGAAATGAAGAGGCAAATCTGTAACTTTCCCCTTCTGGTCCTCTTTCTTCCTGGACACTGGAACAGTAGTGTTCCCTCTGAGGAAATCTGTGTTTGGATAGATATCATTTATCTATCACCAAAAAAGTTAGTTTGACTAAATTGTGAAAATCAAAGTCAAGATATACATAACTCTTAATTAGATGATTAGTGTTCATTGAAATGCAGCTTGTCATCCCTGTTATATTTGATTGCCAAGTTTTCAGCCATGTTTTCTATATTTTGTTATGGACAGATTTTGTGTCATGACATTAAAAGAAAGCACGAAGTTATAAGTAACATGAGTTCTGTATGATATCTATGTGTGTGCATACTCAGTTGCTCAGTCGTGTCCAACTCTTTGTGATGTTGGACACGAAGTGTGTGTCTGGCCACTATGGACCTGCCAGGCTCCTCTCTCTGTTCATGGGACTTTCCAGGCAAGAATACTGGAGCAGGTCACCATTTTCTACTCCTGGGGATCTTCCCGACTCAGGGATTGAAATGAAGTATCTCACATTTGCTGAATTGGCAGGCCGATTCTTTACCACTAGTGCCCATGATATGTACATGTGTGCATGCATGCTAAGTCGCTTCACTCATGTCTGACTCTTTGTGACCCTATGACTGAAGCCCACCAGGCTCCTCTGTCCATGGGAATTCTCCAAACAAGAATACTGGAGTGGGTTACTGTGCCTCCTCAACAGATCTTTCCAAACCAGGGATCGAACCTGAGTCTTATGTCTCCTGCATTGGCAGGCAGGCTCTTTACCAAACACTTGATAATTACCAGTTTACTTTAAAATACATGATTACATGACTTTGTTTCACACTATATATGAAAAGCTACAGATGCCAATTATTATATCAGTTTTAAGTTTGAAGAAAGGAAACTCAAGGAGACTTGAGAATTCTGCTAGGATTATGTAAGTTTCTGGAAAGTTTCTGATTTATACCTAGATTCCTTGGCTTCTGTGTTTTATTTGGTGCTTTCCATAACATGCTCTTTACAACAAAGCTGCTGATTCCCTACAAAAATTTTCCCTGATACCCAGCCACTTATATACACATGTAAAATCTGAGCTAAGTGTATATTGTTCTGGACTTCTCTTTATGATAATAACAACTACAGTACTTGAATGGGGATCCCCCCCTGCCCCCTACCAAGTTTCACGAGTCATGAGAATAAGAACTACACCTTATTATTATTATTTGTTTGCTGCAGCCTAACTTACTTTACTGTCCCCTACATGCTGCCTTTTAATTGAGCTACTAGAAAGTTAAGGTTTTAATAATCTGAAAGCAAGTATCTTCTAGAAAGGTAAGGATAACTTTAATACGTCATATTGATTGAACCAAGTAAATAATTATTATCTTATCTCAGGCAAAAAGATCTCTCCCAAAAAGAACATGACTGGCCTTGCATACCCTGTAGCCCCAACACACAGACACCTCTTTACAGCAACCTGTTTATCACCTTTGTCATGATGGTAGTGTTTTCTAAGATAAATCCAGATGGTATGACTTGATCATACAGCTCGTCAAGGGGAAATAAATGGTACAAATATTGGCTCTAAAACAGTAATTCTTAATCTTCACTATATATTAGAATCACCTGGGAGAAAATTCTTAAATAGCAATTTCATAGACCTTCTATTTTCATTAGTCTGGAGTGGGGCCTGAACATCAGTATTCAGGAACAAAAAAACTTCTGAAATTTAATGTATAACCAGGATTTAGACTCTGAAATTCTTAAAATTATGCTGTACCAGTCCCTAATAGACTTCCCAGGCAGCTCAAATGCTAAGGAATCTGCCTGCAATGTGGGAGACCTGGGTTCGATCCCTGTGTTGGGAAGATCCCCTGGAGAAGGGCATAGCAACCCACTCCAGTATTCTTGCCTGGAGAATCCCATGGACAGAGGAGCCTGGTGGGCTAAAGTCCATGGGTTCGCAAAGAGTCAAACACAACTGAATGACTAACACTTACACTTTCAGTCCCTAATAAGTCTTACATTTACACATTTCAGAACATTCACTGTATGGCAACACACAGAACTCTGGCTGCAGCGCTCAGTTTCATTCAAGAATTACCTGTGTAAAGAGGGATGTATTACCTTACTGGACAATATGCCAGACATAGAAGGGGATCAGGCTTTAGTTAAATTTTATTGTTACTTAAACATTAGTAATACATCCATTTACCTATCAGAAGCTCTTCCTGTATTAGTTACTTATACTGACACATATATATATGGAATCTAGAAAAATGGTACTTATGAACCTATTTTCAGAACAGGAATAGAGACCCAGACTCAGAGGATGAACATGTGGACACAATGGGGGATGGACAGGGTGAGATGAATTGAGGGAATAGTACTGACATAAACACAAGACCACATGAAGAATAGATAGCTCGAGTGAAATTGCTCTAGAACACAGGGAGTCCGGCCTGGCACTCTGTGTTGGCCTAGAGCAGTGGGATGAGTGGCAGGGCTCAATAGGCAGGGATATATGTATACTTAATGGCTTATTGATGTTGCTGTATGGCAAAAATCTATGCAATATTGTAAAGCAATTGTCCTCAAAACAAAACAAAACAGAAGTCTATTCAGTTACACAGCCTAGTTTGTCCAGCTCAGGGTACCACAAGCTTTCAACTGTAATACACACTCTTGTCTAAGAGTGCAGATCATGAAGCAGTTGCTGGATGCTGCAGGCATGCCAGCTTACCCTGACTCAGGATGTTAAGCCTAGGAGCTCAAAAGGCTCCAAATGAGCACAACTGTGACATTTAGAAGTGGTGTGGTTATATCTCAATTAATCATTGCCAAATAAACTGAAAAAGGTTAATAATAGACAAGAAAAATCATTTCCTTTGACAATAAAACTTTTTACCCTGTAGCCTCATCAGGTTGTAACTTACTTTCTAACACTTTCAAACACATGAACTTTCTAAATTAGCAAAATGAAAATTCCAACTTTGTACAGATTTTAATAATGTAAACAGATAATTATAAGAAAATCTGATCCATCTTAGTTACATATATAACATCTTTTGCAAATATATGATCAGAATATTGAAGGTAGAAGGAGGAGGAGATGACAGAGGCTGAGATGGTTGGATAGCATCACTGACTCAATAGACATGAGTTTGATTAAGTTCCGGGAGATGGTGAAGGGCAGGGAAACCTGGCCTGCTGTAATCCACGGGGTCGAAAAGAGTCAGACATGACTGAGCAGCTGAACAACATCAGAATAGGAACAAGAGGAATTTGTTCACTTTAGTAATTAAACACAAGGAAAACAGTATTCAAAGTCAGCTGTCCCATTTGAAGGACACACATGTTAATGAAACCGAGCAGGACCCTATGAGGCCCTCCTGAATATCAATTCTTTCCACATTTCCAATTTCTTGTTAATAGGAAATAGGCTTCATTCACCCTCCTTAATACTTCAGTTTGTAAATAATCCATCTGCAATTCAGGAGACCCCAGTTCAATTCCTGAGTCAGGAAGATGTGCTGGAGAAGGGGTAGGCTACCCACTCCAGTATTCTTGGGCTTCCCTTGTGGTAAATTATTCACCTGCAATAATTTACCTGGGAGGAGACCTGGGTTTGATCCTTGGCTTGGGTAAATCACTTGGAGAAGGGAAAAGCTACCCATTCCAGTATTCAGGCCTGGAGAAATCTGTGGGATTGGAAAGAGTTGGACATGACTAAGCTACTTTCACTTTTCGCTTTTTATTTTTCACCCTTCTTGACTGTCCCTGAGATCAAAAGTGCGATTCAAACAATTGCTAGTCAGAGGAGGGAAGGAATGCAGAAATAAAGAAGGAGAATTCAGGAAACAATAGCGTAGAATGGAACAGAGGCTTGGTTCCTGCTCGGGGAATATACTTAACAATATCTTTGAGCTCTTCAGCAGGAAATAAAGCAGGCAACCTGGTGGAAAATGGTAACTTCATGCTGAGCACAGGATTCCTAGGATACTACCCTGTGGCTTTACCTCTAACCAGTCAGCAGAAAGTCTACACAGAGTGGAAGATAATGAACACTCTGATCTCCTCCTAGAATGATACTCCCTTAAAAAACTTCATGGTAGAGCAGAATCTTGGAGTTACTTCTTAGACACAAGTCTACCTTCTTCTCAGGTTGCCAGCCTCCTGAATAAAGCAATTTTTCCAACCAACACTAATTTCCTTTCCAGCCAACACTAATTTCTCAAATATTCACTTTTGAGCAGCAAACAGCTAAACGTGAGTTCTATAACAGTAAAATTGAAAAAAAAAAAAAACTTAAAAAGAAGATAAACATGAAATTAGATTCAAAAAGCCAATTAATGAACAATATCAAATAAGAAAGATTGTTTCAGTAAAAAGTAAAATGGCTGAGGAAAAATAGCACATTGATTGCTGAAAAAAAAAAAAAAAAAAGAAGACAAGTAAATAATACACTGAAAAAGCAAACCAAGAAAATGTTCTCACATTCAGACAAAAAAATAAAAATAAAAAGAGATAAGAAAGTAGAAGACAGAGGCAGATGATGCAGAATTAGAGAAGAGAGCAGACTGAAAGTGACACAATAAAGAAAAGAATGAACACAAACATTGCAAAACCCATGGAGATAAAACAAAAATATTCTAATGATTTACATTTTTCATTGTCATCCTTACAGACTGTGGTTTATTGTCTACACAGGTTTGAAAGCTAATATAGCTCTGTCACGTATTGTTCTCTTTTCTGTCCTAATATATTGTGCTCACATATATATATAGGTTTGCTTGAGAAATTAGGAAGAGATGAGTTTCAGTGAATAATGGGTACTGTTACCAAGCGAGACCCTGTGGGGCTCCCGTGCATAGAATGTTTCTGTGTTCCTCATTTCTTTAATTACTAGAAATAATTCTCATTCAGTTCCATGAACTTCCCTGAGTTCCAAAGGACTTATTCAAGCAGTTGTTAATTAGGAAAGGGAGTGGACGTGAGACAAGGGAGAAATAGTCAAGAGAAACAAAACTGAAGCTTTAAGGCAAGGTCCTGATTCCTCACCAAACACTTTGCTACTCCGTGGACTGCAGCACGCCAGGTTTCCCTGTCCTTCACTATTTCCTGGAGTTTACTCAAACTCATGTCCTTTGAGTCGGTGATGCCATCCAACCATCTCATCCTCTGTTGCCCCTTTCAACTCCTGCCCTCAATCTTTCCCAGCATAAGGGACTTTTCCAGTGAGTTGGCTCTTCACATCAGGTGGCCAAAGTTTTGGAGCTTCAGCATCAGCCCTTCCAGTAGATATTCAGGGTTGATTTCCTAAAGGACTGACGAGTTTGGTCTCCTTGCTGTACAAGGGACTTTCAAGAGTCTTCTTCAGCAACACAGCTCAAAAGTATCAAATCTTTGGTGCTCAGACTTCTTTATGGTCCGACTCTCATATCCATACATGACTACCAGAAAAACCATTGCTTTGACTATATGGACCTTTGTCAGCAAAGTGATGTCTCTGCTTTATAATGCACTGTCTAGGATTGACATAACTTTTATTTCAAGAAGCAAGCATGTTTTAATTCATGGTTGTAGTCACTGTCTACAGTGATTTTGGAGCCCAGAAAAATAAAATTTATCACTGTTTCAACTTTTTCCCCTTCTGTTTGCCATGAAGTGATGGGAGCAGTTGCCATGATGCTGCTTTTTTGAATGTTAAGATTTAAACCAGCCTTTTCACTCTCTTCTTTCACTTTCATCAAGAGGCTCTTTAGTTCTTACTTGCTTTGTACAATTAGAATGGTATCACCTGCATATCAAAGACTGTTGCAATCTTGATTTCAGCTTGTGATTCATACAGTCTGGCATTTAACATGATGTACTCTAGAGTACTGAAGAACGGATGCTTTCAAACTGTGGTGTTGGAGAAAACTCTTGAGAGTCCCTTGGACAGCAAGGAGATCAAACAAGCCAGTCCTAAAGGAAACCAACCCTGAATATTCACAGAAAGGACTGATGCTGAAGCTAAAGCTCCAAAACCTTGGCCACCTGACAGGAAGAACTGACTCACTGGAAAAGACCCTGTTGCTAGAAGAAATTGTGGGCAGGAGGAGAAGGGAGAAAAAGAGGTGGTTGGATAGCTGGCAACTCAATGGACATGAGTTTGAGCAAGCTCCAGTAGTTGTTGATGAACAGGGAAGCCTGGCATGTGGCAGTCCATGGAGTCACCAAGATGGGACACAACTTAATGACTGAACAACAACAACAACAAATTCGTATATAAGTTAAACAAGCAGGGTGAAAATATACAGCCTTGCATACTCCTCTCCCAAATTTTAACCAATCCATTGTTTCATGTTTCAGCCTTGTCTAACTCAGTGAATGGAGAAGGCAATGGCAACCCACTCCAGTACTCTTGCCTGGAAAATCCCATGGACAGAGGAGCCTGGTAGGCTGCAGTCCATGGGATCGCTAAGAGTCGGACACGACTGAGCGACTTCACTTTCACTTTTCACTTTCCTGCATTGGAGAAGGAAATGGCAACCTATGTCAGTGTTCTTGCCTGGAGAATCCCAGGGACGGGGGAGCCTGGCGGGCTGCCGTCTATGGGGTCGCACAGAGTCAGACACTACTGAAGCGACTTAGCAGCAGCAGCAGCAGCAACTCAGTGAAATTATGAGCCATGCCATGTAGGGCCAACCAAGATGGACAGGTCACGGTGTAGAGTTCTGACAAAACGTGGTCCACTGAAGAAGGGAATGACAAGCTACTTCAGTATTCTTGCCTTGAGAACCCCATGAACAGTATGAAAAGGCAAAAAGATAAGACACTGAAAGATGAACTCCCAGGTCGGTAGGTGCCCAATATGTTACTGGGGAAAAGTGGAAAAATAACTCTAAAAGAATGTAGAGATGGAGACAAAACAAAAACAACACCCAGCTGTGGATGTGACTGTTGATAGAAGAAAGGTCCAATGCTGTAAAGAGCAATATTACATAGGAACCTGGAATGTTAGGTCCATGAAACAAGGTAAAATGAAGGTGGTCAAACAGGAGATGGCTAGGGTGAACATTGATATTTTAGGAATCAGTGAACTAAAATGGACAGGAAAAGGCAAATTTCATTCAGATGACCATTATATCTACTTCTGTGGGCAGGATCCCTTAGAAGAAATGGAGTAGCCATCCTAGTTAACAGAGAGTCCGAAATGCAGTACTTGGGTGCAATCTCAAAAAAGACAGAATGATCTCTGTTCGTTTCCAAGGCAAACCATTCAATATCATGGTAATCCAAGTTGATGTCCCAACCACTAATGCTGAAGAAGCCAAGTTGAATGGTTCTATAAAGACCTATAAGACCTTCTAGAACTAATACTTAAAAAAGATGTCCTTTTCATTTTAGGGGACTGGAATGCAAGAGTAAGAAGTCAAGAAAGACCTGGAGAAACAGGCAAATTTGGCCTTGGAGTACAAAATGAATCAGGACAAAAGTTAATAGAGTTTTGCCAAGATAACTCACTGGTCATAGAAAACACCCTCTTCCAACACAAGAGACGACTCTATACATGGACATCACCAGATGGTAAAGACCTAAATCAGATTGATTATATTCTTTGTAGCCAAAGATGGAGAAGCTCTATGCAGTCAGTAAAAAAAAAAAAAAAAGACTGGGAGCTGACTATGGCTCAAATCATGAACTTTGCATTGCCAAATTCAGACTTCAATTGAAGAATGTAGGGACATTCAGACTAAGACATTCAGGTATGACCTAAATGAAATCCCTTATGATTATACAGTACAAGTCACAAATAGATTCAAGAAATTAGATCTGACTGAAAGTGCCTGAAAAACTATGACAGAGATTCGTGATATTGTACAGGAGGCAGTAATCAAGACCATCCCTAAGAAAAAGAAATGCAAAAAAGCAAAATGATTGTCAGCAGAGACCTTAAAATAGCTGAGAAAAGAAGAGAAGTGAAAAGTAAAAGAGCAAAGGAAAGATATACCCATCATAATGCAGAGTTCCAACGAATAGCAAGGAGAGAAAAGAAAGCCTTCCTCAGTGATCAATGCAAAGAAATAGAGGAAAGCAATGGAATGGGAAAGACCAGAGATCTCTTCAAGAAAATTAGAGATACCAAGGGTATCATCTTTGCATTTCATTCAAAGATGGGCACAAGAAAAGACAGAAATGGTATGGACCTAACAGAAGCAGAAGATATTAAGAAGAGGTGGCAAGAATGCACAGAACTATAGAAAAAAGATATTTATGACCCAGATAATTACGATGGTGTGATCACTCACCTAGAGCCAGACATTCTGGACCCCAAACCCAAGTGGGCCTTAGGAAGTATCACTACAAATAAAACTAGTGGAAGTAATGGGATTCCAGGCGAGCTATTTCAAATCCTGAAAGATGATGCTGTGAAAGTGCTGCACTCAATGTACCAGCAAATTTGGAAAACTCAGCAGTGGCCACAGGACTGGAAAAGGTCAGTTTTCATTCCAATCCCAAAGAAAGGCAATGCTGAAGAATGCTCAAACTACAGCACAGTTGCACTCATCACATGTTAGCAAGGTAGTGCTCAAAATTCTCCAAGCCAGACTTTAAAAGTATATAAACTGTGAAGATATTCAAGCTGGACTGAGAAAAGGAAGGGGAACCAGAGATCAAATTGCCAGCATCTGTTGGATCATAAATAAGCAAGAGAGTTCCAGAAAAACATCTGCTTCTGCTTTATTGACTATAGCAAAGCCTTTGACGTTGTGGATCACAACAAATTCTGGTAAAGTCTTAGAGATGGGAATACTGGACCACTCGACCTGCTGCCTAAGAAATCTGTATGCAGGTCAAGAAGAAACAGTTAGAACTGGACAAGGAACAATGGGCTGGTTGCAAACTGGGGAAAGAGAACATCAGGACTTTATATTGTCACCCTGCTTATTTAACTTATATGCAGAGCCCATCACATGAAATGCTGGGCTGGATGAAACACAAGCTGGAGTAAAGACTGCAGGGAGAAATATCAGTAACCTCAGATAAGAAGATGACACCAACCTTATGGCACAAAGCGAAGAGCAACTAAGGAGCTGCTTGACGAATGTGAAAGCGGAGAGTAAAAAAGCTGGCTTAAAACTCAACATTCAAAAAACGAAGATCATGGCATCTGTTTCCATTCTTTCAGGGCAAATAGATGTGGAAACAGTGGAAACAGTAATAGAATTTATTTTGGGAGGCTCAAAAATCACTGCAGATGGTGACTGCAGCCATGAAATTAAATGACACTTGCTCCTTGGAAGAAAACCTATGACCAATCTAGACAGCGTATTAAAAAGCAGAGACATTACTTTGTTGACAAAGTTCTGTCTAGTCAAAGCTATGGCTTTTCCAGTGGTCATGTATGGATGTGAGAAATGTATAGCCTTTGCCAGCAATCTGACATAAAGAAGAAATTAACAGACCAAATGGCTATTCTTCTGGCATCCACTCCCAAGCCCTGAAGTGAAGTGTTAGTTGTGCCCAACTCTTGGTGATCCCATGGAATGCAGCCCACCAGGCTCCTCTGTCCATGGTATTTTCCATGCAAGAATATTGGAGTGGGTTGCCATTTACTTCTCTAGGGGGTCGTCCTGACCCAGGGATCAAACCCAGGTCTCCTGCACCGCAGGCAGATTCTTTACCAAGTGAGCTATGAGGGAAGCCCTATGGATGTGAGAACTGGACCATAAAGAAAGCTGAACACCAAAGAATTGATGCTTTTGATCCCCTGGGGAATTACCAGTCCCTTTGCCAGATCCCCAGGTTGAGAAATCTTATGTGGGGCCTAGAACTTTTGCAACAGTAGGTGAACTTCTTTTGGTATTGTTCTCTTGCTATTTGAGATTTTGGTGTTTTTGCAGGAGAAGATGAGCATATATCTTTCTACTCAGCCATCTTGCCATTCTTTGCCATCCTCATCCTCATCGATACATACAACAATGCGTTGTTTAGCAGATACTGATGTCCCTTCCAGGTGGGAGGAGTTAACATTTAATGGTGGAATGCTGCCCACAAACACATACACCCCAGACTCTTTGGAACCTGAAGGTTCCTACTTACTTTACCACTAACCATCAGGAGAATGTCCATGAGCTGATCCTGCACTTTTAGAACCATTACTATAAAACTTCTCATTATCTTCTCCAGGTTGGGACACACAGTTTTGAAGGCATTAGCCCACTATGGCCCCCTTTGTCTGGTAAAGCAATAAAGTTACTGTTTCCTACTTCACCAAAAACTCTGTCTCTAAGACTTAATGTGCTGTCAGAGTACAGAGGCTGGATTCAGCTTCAATACTGTGAATTAAAAGAGACTAAGTAAATATAGACATAGGTGAAATTTTTATTTTAAGGCAAAAACAAAAATTCTAAGCCTTATATGCATAAACAAAAAGTCTTAAAAGCGAAAAAAGGTATTAGCATCATGCTCTCCATCTTTATAGTGCTGAAAGCTAGACAATACAGGCACAATTTCTGGAGTAGCAGGCACAATTGAGAGGCAAAGCTTATGAATGGGGGAAAAAAAACTTTATGAAAGATACATTCTGTAAAAGTTATGGTGATAATAGAATATGTTTTTAAATATTTCCAAATCTCCCCCATAAAAGGTGGAATACCCAGATATATAGACTGTTTATCTTAAAAAAGAAAAAAAAAAAGTAATAGATTTTTTTAAAAATTTTATTTTTAAACTTTACAATATTGTATTAGTTTTGCCAAATATCGAAATGGATCCACCACAGGTATACATGTGTTCCCCATCCTAAACCCTCCTCCCTCCTCCCTCCCCATACCATCCCTCTGGGTCGTCCCAGTGTACCAGCCCCAAGCATCCAGTATCGTGCATCGAACCTGGACTGGCAACTTATTTCATACATGATGTTATACATGTTTCAATGCCATTTTCCCAAATCTTCCCACCCTCTCCCTCTCCAACAGAGTCCATAAGACTGTTCTATACAGTCTCTGTCTCTTTTGCTGTCTCGTACACAGGGTTACTGTTACCATCTTTCTAAATTCCATATATATGCAAAGGTCCCTATAGTGTCAAAGCTATGGCTTTTCCAGTAGTTAGATACGGATGTGAGAGCTGGCCCATACAAAAGGCTAAATGCCAAAGAACTGATGCTTTCCATTTGTTTTGCTGAAGAAGACTCTTGAGAGTCCCTTGGACTGCAAGAGGATCAAACCAGTCAGTCCTAAAGGAAATCAACCCTGAATATTCATTGCAGGGACTGATGCTGAAGCTGAAGCTCCAAAATTTTGGCCACCTGATATGAAAAGCTGACTCAATGGAAAAGACCCTGATGTTGGGAAAGACTGAGGGCAAAAGAAGAAGTGGGCAGTAGAACATGAGATGTTTGGATGGCATCAGCAACTCAATGGGCATAAGTTTGAGAAAACTCCAGGAGATAGTGAAGGACAGGGAAGCCCGATGTGCTGCAGTTCATGGGGTCACAAAGAATCAGATATGGCTTAGTGACTGAACAACAACCACAGCCCAAGCTAGGAGTCCAGGAAAATGTTAATGCTCAAAAAGTCTGAACTCCCTGATGAGTTTCTGGGAGGCATTTTTAATGCCAAGGTGAAGGAGAGGGAGTGTAGGGTATGTGATCAGCTTCTGCACAGTTTTCTGATTAGTTGATGGTGAAGTAATAAGATGATGTCACAATGGGGAACATTATCACTCTTTAGGCTCCAATAAGTCTGGGGTCATCAAATAGTTGACTTCTCCCATTTGATGGGATTTTTCACATCTTTAAAACAATTAAGGAATGTATGTCAGGTACTTTTACCTAGGTACTTCTGAGAGACATTGAAGGAGAGGAATTGGGGATAAGGGTCTGTCCTAGGAAGTTTCCCCCTCAACCCCAAAGTGTGTGAGTGGAAGCAAAGCACTGACGTTCACAAGTCCTTGATAGTCTAGGGGATCAATGGGACATCTGAGAGATCTCAGTTTATAACCATCAAAAAGCCACCAGACTTTATGGGGAGCACAGAGAGATAATTTGAGAAGAGCATTTAACATTGGGTTGTATCTTACATACTTTAATATTTGTGTTTATGTAAGTGATCCAGACTGAATTTATAACACCTGGAGTAGTCTGAACCCTAATGATCTCTCAAAACTGACCACAGGATCTCTCTTCCATTGGAGAGAAATTGTTGGAGTTGTAGAAATCAAGGAGAATAGTGAAAGCTGGTAGGAAATAAATTTTAAAATGCAGACAGTATAGAAAACAGAGAAGAAAGAAGGGGCACAGAGCCAGAAGATCACAGAAACTGTAAAGTAATATTTCCAAACTCATCACAGAAACTAGAGAAGGGTCACTAGGGCAGAAGAGCTAGAAAATATCTTATTATCTCTCAGAAAGCTGATTTAATGTATAAATAAGTGTAATGGAGGTGTCAAGAAAGAGGCAGGGACACACTTTTCTGGAACCTGTTTTATGCAAGATCAATCACCAGCTGTTTTGAGGGTTTTGTTTTGTTTTTTTAATTCCTTTTACTTTGCTCCTGATTGTTTCATCCTTTTAATAGGAAGAGATTTATTAACTAGATTAGGGGTCACTGTTTCTTAAGTGGCAAGAGAAAGGAACAAATAAAATCTGAAATTAAGATGGAAGCCTTAGTAGACCCTGGAATGTGGAATATCAAGGTCCTAGACTTGGCCAAAGATATCCAGTCAATGACTATTAAGTGAAAAGGGTTATAGAGTGTCTATAAGGTTAAAATTTCTTAAACCCAGAGATTTCCAAAAGTTTAAGTAGATTACCTAAATGGGAAGACATTGGTCTGACTAAACTAAACATAATATTTGGAGCCTGATGGGAATTGTGGGATGAGGTCATCACCTCTAAATGAGGAAAAGTAAAACATTTCAGTATAGGTAAGTGGGTATGTCAGTTCTTCAATATCATTTAGGTAGCCACCCAATTCTTTGAAAAACAAAAACAAAACTGTCTTTGTTTTACAAATGTAGCCTTTAAAGAAGATATGGCTATAAAAATCATCTAAAGTCCACCAATTCTTTTACTACTTCCCAAACCATCCCTATTTATCTTAGTGAAAGTGAAAGTGTTATTTGCTCAGTCATGTCTGACTCTGCAATCCCATGGACTGTAGCCTGCCAGGCTCCTCTGTCCCTGGAATTCTCCAGGCAACAATACTGGAGTGGGTTGCCATTCCTTTCTCCAGGATATCGTCCCTACTCAAGAATGGAATCTGTCTCCCACATTGCAGGCAGGTTCTCTACTGCCAGAGTCACCAAGGAAGCCATTTATTTTAAGAGGCTTCTAAGTATTAAACAAAGGGGAAACAAAGTCATCCTAGGAGGAACTCACCTGTATCTTTGAAATGCAAATGTGATACCTGGTCTTTTCAGGAATCCTTATCTCTGCCATCTTTTAAAAATGCAAATTTTGAAAAGAGGGTAAAATAATTTAGAAGCTGACTTGTCAAGAATAAATACAAATCCTAAGTGTCTTTCTGTAAATATTTAGTAAAAAGATTTAGCCATCTGGACAAGTTCCATTTGATTTGTTCCATCCTCTGGAAACCCAATTTTAATTCAGCCTCTTTTGTTAACTTATGGGTTTTACATTGCTATCTGGGACTCAGGGCTGAAATTTTAGAGTGGGAACTGTGACACCCTTGTGTTTCTATGTTTCTATGTACCTATATGTGTAATGTAGATGTATGTAAAAGTGAAAGTGAAGTCACTTAGTCATGTCCGACTCTTTGTGACCCCTTGGACTGTAGCCCACCAGGCTCCTCAGTCCATGGGATTCTCCAGGCAAGAATACTGGAGTGGGTTGCCATTTCCTTCTCCAAGGGATCTTCCCAACCCAGGGACTGAACCTAGGTCTTCCACATTGCAGGCAGACTCTTTAACCTCTGAGCTACCAGGGAAGTCCCAGATGTATAGCATTGCCAAAAATAAATTCATAAAAGAGCTGTATGTAATTTCCTTAAAAGAAATTAAGTGCCAATATAAACACTCAGAAAATAACCTGGCCAGAATGAATTTCAGGTTCATGTCATCTGGAAAACATTCAGTACTAAATTTATACTTGGTATTGATGGTGGCTTAAGCTTGTTAGTCTGATTAATATAGAAATGTCTTTAGAATCATCAATGTTAAGTATAATACATCTGTTTTAGCTAGGTGTTGGAAAAGACTCTTGAGAGTCTCTTGGACTGCAAGGAGATCCAACCAGTCCATTCCAAAGGAGATCAGCTCTGGGATTTCTTTGGAGGGAATGATGCTAAAGCTGAAAGTCCAGTACTTTGGCCACCTCATGCGAAGAGTTGACTTATTGGAAAAGACTCTGATGCTGGGAGGGATTGGAGGCAGGAGGAAAAGGGGACGACAGAGGATGAGATGGCTGGATGGCATCACCGACTCGATGGACATGAATTTGAGTGAATTCTGGGAGATGGTGATGGATAGGGAGGCCTGGTGTGCTGCGATTCATGGGGTCACAAAGAGTTGGACACACCTGAGCGACTGAACTGACTGACTAGACCTTATTATATCTATTTCAAATTTGTCAGCAAAAAAAGTAACTCAATGTGGGGGAAAAAGAAAAAAAAAACTTTTAAGGAAACAAGATATATATTTTCAGTAAAAGAAAGTATGAGGAATGAAATACTGAAAAAAGTTTTACATGATCAAGACTTTCTATGATTGCATTAAATTTAGGTAAGTAAATGGATTTTGTTGGGAGTGGACTAGGAGAAGACTGAGTTTACTTTCTCCGTTCAAAAATTCTTGAAATGTGGCTTTTGACAACAGATTGTGTGAGTTCCTCTGCCTATAAATGATTTCTACTTGCTTTTCAGAACTTTTGTAACTTTGGTTAAGGAATAAATATTTTCTCACAGTGACCCATGACTTTATTTGACAATTTTAAACCTTTTTGACAAACTTCCAAAATTCCAAATTTTAAAGTTATTTTGATTTCTGGCTAACTTTGGGCTATTTTAGAAGACGCTTGAGGTATCTCAAAGAGAAATTATTTAATTAGGATTATTTGGTATGTTAATCATTCATAATTGTGGTTATTGCAACCATTTTTCTTTATCAACTGCCCTGTAATCAGATGTTTAACCATGACTTTTAAGTCTTTTGTCATTTATAGGTAGTTATTTTGTACTCTAATGCTGTTACAAGAAGTGCTTCATTATCAAGAAGATTTATAGGAAGGCTAAGGAAATAGTTACAACAGTTCCACATCAAGATGATGACTATGGGGGGATTCCAGCCCAGACTGATTCAAAACCAGGAGCTATTCTGCCCTACGGCCCCTAGATCAGGCATCCAGAGATTTTTATTCCCTGACAGGTAAGGTTTAATGCTCCAACTCTATCTTGAAGCAGTTACAGAAAATGGACCATTGTCCCTCTGATTCCCATAAGAACATGGGAGTAAAATCTCTGAAGGGGAAACACAACAGGAAGGAAGGGGCAAGACAATACCTTTGGAAGAATGACATAACCCTAGGACATGACATAAACTGATTAGAACCAGATGAATCCAAGATGGTGGACAAGTTGACTTCCACTAGACTTTGAGTCTCAATATATGTTCATTATAACACATTAGCATGTTAAATAAATGACACACCCACAGGCACCAAGACATTTTCAAGTCAACTATCAAATACCAAAAATTGAGCAATGGCCAAAATCCTGGAAGTCTCTGACCCTACTCCAAAAATAGTTGGAATAATCCTCCACTCATTAGCCTCATCTTTCCAGGTGGCACTAGTGGTAAAGAACCTGCTGCCAATGCAAGAGACATAAGAGATGAAGGTTTAATCCCTTGGTTGGGAAGATACCCTGAAGGAGGGCATGGCAACCCACTCCAGTTTTCTTGCCTGGAGAATCCCATGGACAGAGGAGCCTGGCAGGCTACAGTCCATGGGGTAGCAAAGAGTCAGACATGACTAAAGCAACTTGGCATGCACATTAGCCTATGAAATTACGCAGCAAAAAAAAGCTAATCACACCATATTTTGAGGCTGTTGTCTCCTTCTGAGATGGCCCACACTCTGTGAATGGTATTTCTGTCTAAATATATCCACTTTTTACCTATCACTTTGTCTCTCACTGATTTCTTTCTGTGATAAGACATCAAGAATCCCAGCTTCATTAAGTGTTGAAATAAGGGTATGATCTCACTTGGAATATCATGAGTTTTGGCAAAATTTGAGGCCTGATATGTGGGTTCAAGTCCCAATTTGAGCTGCATGGTTTCATAAGCAACATTGTTATTATGCCAAAGAAAGAATAAGGAATAGAATATTGTCCCTATAGACAATGAGATCACACAAAAAATATATGCATATAAAATATATATAAATATAAAGTTCTAGCCTAACATCCTCCCCGCCCCCTCCTTTTTTTTTTTTTTTTTGCTGTGTGGGTTTTTCTCTAGTTGCATCAAGCAGGGGTTAGTCTCTCTAGTTTCCATGCATGGGTTTCTCATTGTGGTGGCTTCTCTTGTTGCAGAGCACAGGCTCTAGGACATGTGGGCATCAGTAGGTGTGGCACATGGGCTTTGGAGCACAGGCTCAGCAGTTGTAACACACAGGCTTAACAGATCCAGAGAATGTGGGGTCTTCTTGGACCAGGGATTGAACTTATGTCTCCTGCCTTGGCAGGGATTCTTTACCACTGAGCCACCAGGGGAACCTCTAACCTAGTATTTCAAAACAAGCTAAAAGTGATCCAAAGCATGAATAATCATAGAATTAGGAAAACTCATAAAGTGAAAGAATTCAAGAAAGGCAAATAAAAATTCATTTCAGAAATAAACAGTAAACTAAAAGAAACATAAGAGTGAATGCTTTAAGATAAAAAGAAAGACAATTTAAATTCCAAAAAAAGAAGGTAAATTATTTCTTTAAGAAGAAAATTAAAGTAAATTGAGCATGTATATGCATCACCAAAGAAGGAAGTGAAATAAATGAAACAGAACAAATACTACAACATGTATTCAGAAAAATATTAGCAAAATTTTAAAAATAAAAAAAAACTGAAAATTACATTTTTTTTTTTTTTTTTGTGATTCACTCTTCCCCTTTATTTTGTGACAGGACAAATAGATAATACAAAACAACACTGTAGAAAATTAAAAATTTGATGCTTCAAAATGTGGAGGGAATCACATGTTGTCCCATGAGATGAGGTCTTTTCTTTATATTCAGGAGATTCTGTGTAGTTCAGTTTAAAAACAACCTCACATTTAAATATCTGCACTGAAAAATGCATTCCAGTATTTTATAAAAGATGTAAGAATTTTAAAACTTTGAAAATATTTTTTCTCTACAAGCATAGGCATAACTAGAATAAAAACATCTATGAAGTAGAAGCTAAAGTAAACTTACAATTTTAAAAGCTTTTAAAAGAATCTAATTAGTACAAATCTAGAGCTTTAAGTTGGAAATGAGGACCTACTTCCACTCACTATTGGGTTTAATCTGAGTTTTAAGATATAGAGCTCTACCAAAGGTGCCATTTTCATACAAGCTATAAGTCTATCCACAAATGATAAAAGTATACAGAAGTGTACCAGATACATAATGTAAGTCAGGATCTTCTTCTATATGTTGGCTTACTTTAAAGGGTCAAGAAGAAATGTATTATTTATGTTGAGATTATCTACTGGTGTGTGTAGAAAGTTTAAGTTAGCTTCAAGAAATTTTATCTAGACACGCACCTGCCTATGCTATGATCTGGTATTCACTGCACAGATTAATTACAGACATTTCTTCTGTTCCTTTAAATATGATCAGGCAGATACAGAAGTTGGCATTCATAGTGAGTGTGTTTCTTCTAAATGCCTGGAGAATCCCAGGGATGGGGAGCCTGGTGGGCTTCCGTTTATGGGGTCGCACAGAGTCGGACACAACTGAAGGGACTTAGCAGCAGTGGCAGCATGATGGTCCACATATATTCTTCCTGTCCTTTGTTGGGAAGTCCTGAATTCTTCTTTTTAAATAGTTTTTGCTTTATTATGTTAGTCATTAGTTCTTTTGTTTTCTGCATTTCTCTTTTAAAGACACATGATGCATGGGGGATACCAATGAGATTTTCAAGCTCTTTACTGCCCTTCAAATCCTGTATACTACTTAAATTTTGCATTATTTCCATGAATTCTTCTGATGATTTTTCAACTTTAGATAGCAACACCATGAATTCATTGTCTTGCATAGTAGATTCCATTCTCTTGTTTATACTGAGGTGATTCAAGTTTTCCCTCTTTCCTGGAGGAAGAATATTCCAGGTTGAAAGAAGTGCAAGTGCATTTCTTGTGGAGGCAACAGGCTCAGCATGATTGACAAAAGGCCAGAAAGTAAGGGTGGCTGAAGTACATTTGATGGTCCATTTCTGTTTTCTTGTTCTTTTGAGCTTGTGGGAGAAGCAATTGGGCTCATTTGACAGGTTCCAGTTGTTGGAGAATAGTCTGCAGCACTTTTCTTCCTTGTGATTTTAGGAGAACCAAATTATCCAGTATTTTTCCCTGGGAAATTTCATGGTCAGAGGAGTCCAGCAGGCTATAGTCCAAGGGGCCACAAAGAGTCAGACACGACATAGCAAATCTGCTTTTAACACACCATCCAATTTCAGTGGTCTTTTAACAGGCATTTCGACTTTCAGGAATGCCGAAAACTACATTTTGAAAGGACAGTATCTCTTAGGGAAAATAATGCCAGAATCTTTCATCTGAAATGAAGACTTGAAAGAAAAATAAACAACAACAACAACAACAAAATGGACAAAATAGCAAAATAGTTAAGTCATTTAAAGGACAAAGAAAATAAGATGGTGGTCATATTTTAATTGATAATAACACAATGCCAGGAGATAATAAATATTTTTAATAATCAGGGAGAGAAAAATGTGAGTCAAATCTCATAGACCCATTTAAATGCATGGATAAGTTTCACACACAAGCTGTTATAAACTTGCAAAATTGCTTTAGAAAATACTTCTGAAGTAATAGGGTAAGGGCCTTCTAAAATCCATAAAAGCAACATTAACACAAGCAAAAATTGTCAAATCAATTTTTTTTTCCAGAAATCTGGTAATTAACCAAAGGTTTACAACAATATGGTGATTGCAACCATGAAATTAAAAGACGCTTACTCCATTGATCTATATTTCTGTCTTTGTGCCAGTACCATACTCTCTTGATAACTGTGGCTTTGTAGTAGAGCCTGAAGTCAGGTAGGTTGATTCCTCCAGTTCCATTCTTCTTTCTCAAGATCGCTTTGGCTATTCAAGATTTTTTGTATTTCCGTACAAATTGTGAAATTATTTGTTCTAGCTCTGTGAAGAATACTGTTGGTAGCTTGATAGGGATTGCATTGAATCTATAAATTGCTTTGGGTAGTATACTCATTTTCACTATATTGATTCTTCCAATCCATGAACATGGCCTTATGATCCAGCAATCCCACTGCTGGGCATACACACTGAGGAAACCAGAAGGGAAAGAGACACATGTACCCCAATGTTCATCGCAGCACTGTTTATAATAGCCAGGGCATGGAAGCAACCTAGATGTCCATCAACAGATGAATGGATAAGAAAGCCGTGGTACATATACACAACGGAGTATTACTCAGCCATTAAAAAGAACACATTTGAATCAGTTCTAATGAGGTGGATGAAACTGGAGCCTATTATACAGAGTGAAGTAAGCCAGAAGGAAAAACATAAATACAGTATACTAATGCATATATATGGAATTTAGAAAGATGGTAACAGTAACCCTGTGTACGAGACAGCAAAAGAGACACTGATGTATAGAACAGTCTTATGGACTCTGTGGGAGAGGGAGAGGGTGGGAAGATTTGGGAGAATGACATTGAAACATGTAAAATATCATGTAAGAAACGAGTTGCCAGTCCAGGTTCAATGCACGATACTAGCCCAAGCATGGGGCTAGTGCACTGGGACGACCCAGAGGGATGGTATGGGGAGGGAGGAGGGAGGAGGGTTCAGGATGGGGAACACATGTATACCTGTGGCGGATTCATTTTGATATTTGGCAAAACTAATACAATTATGTAAAGTTTAAAAATAAAATAAAATTAAAAAAATAAAAAATAAAAGACGCTTACTCCTTCGAAGGAAAGTTATGACCAACCTAGATAGTATATTGAAAAGCAGAGATATTACTTTGCCAACAGGGATCTGTCTCGTCAAGGGTATGGTTTTTCCAGTGGTCATGTATGGATGCGAGAGTTGGATTGTGAAGAAAGCTGAGTGCCGAAGAATTGATGCTTTTGAACTGTGGTGTTGGAGAAGACTCTTGAGAGTCTTGGATTGCAAGGGGATCCAACCAATCCATCCTAAATGAGATCAGTCCTGGGTGTTCATTGAAAGGGCTGATGCTGAAGCTGAAACTCCAATATTTTGGCCACCTCATGAGAAGAGTTGACTCATTGGAAAAGACCCTGATGCTGGGAGGGACTGGGGGCAGGAGGAGAAGGGGACCACAGAGGATGAGAAGGCTGGATGGCATCCCCGACTCGATGGACATGAGTTTGAGTGAACTCTGGGAGTTGGTGATGGACAGGGAGGCCTGGCATGCTTCGATTCATGGGGTCGCAAAGAGTCGGACACGACTGAGTGACTGAACTGAACTGAACTGAACTGAAGGAGTGTTTACTCAAGAAAACTAGCTGAATCTCATTAAGAACAGCAAGCTTTATGGAATCTTAATTGGTTTTATACACAACATCCTCTCTCAAACTCTGCAAGTAGCTTTGAAAAAACAAAAGTCACACAATGTCATCATAATGGAGAGGACAGGACAGAATAGAACAAAAGTCCCATCCACAGGAACTGTCACTTATTAACCAAGGCTGGAAGCTCCCTGGAAAGGAGCTTGCTCTCAGGGTTTGTCTTTCTCTAACCTAACTCAGAGCTTGCTTTATATAAACAGCTCTATCCTCAGGGCATTCATTCAAAGTCATCATAGAAATTATTTATGATCACAGTTGCCTAAGGCAGAAATATCATTTGTGCCACGCAAGAGGCTAATGAAAACATCTAAAAGGAAAAACTAGGAAATAAGAACTATTAGGAGGGCCAAAAAGCTCTAGAATATTCTTGGTGATCCAGAAGAGCACAAACATGAGCAAGACTCTATATGCCCAGGAAAGGCCCGAGAACTTTCTGGTATCTCAACTCTACCTGACTTTGCAGCTGGTGCAAGGAGGAAGTGAAGGTTAAGGCAGCAATTTTGGGAGTTGGAGACATCCCAACATGCATACATGCCTCTGTGCAAGGATTGAGAGACTTACCATTCAAGGCATTTAAAGAAAGTTCTGTCTGGTCCTTCACTGACTACTAAGCTAACCAAACACAGACTTCAGTGAACACAAAAAACAAGAGCATAGAATTTACCAAATTAACCAAGAAAAGACATTCAATCAAAAAGCAATAAAAGCTGCTACTGCTGCTGCATTGCTTCAGTCGTGTCTGACTCTGTGTGACCCCATAGATGGCAGTCCACCAGGCTCCACCATCCCTGGGATTCTCTAGGCAAGAACACTGGAGTGGGTTGCCATTTCCTTCTCCAATGCAGAAAAGTGAAAAGTGAAAGTAAAGTCGTTCAGTCATGTTCGACTTTTAGCGTCCCCATGGATTGCAGCCTACCAGGCTCCTCCATCCATGGGATTTTCCAGGCAAGAGTACCAGAATGGGTTGCCATTGCCTTCTCTGAATAATAGCAAAAACAATCAAATAAATGACAACAAAGAGAATAACAACAAGAAAACTCAGAAGGGAAAATCTGACTCTCAAAGTGGCCACAGTGTAATATTCAAAATGTCCTGTCTTCAACCACAAAAAATTGTATTGAAAATATTTTTCAGACAATAATGAATAAAAATGTTCTTGTAGAAGTCCAGACATTGAGTTTATTAGCCAAAGACTATTTCTTTTCACTTTTATATTTTTATATTGTTAGAATGGTAATTTTTAAATTAATTTATTTTAATTGAAAGATAATTGCTTTGCAGTCTGCATTGGTTTCTAGCAGGCATCAACATGAATCAGCCATATGTTTACATGTCCCCTTCCACTTCAACATTTCTCTCACCTCCCTCCCCTCCTACCCCTCTCAGTTGTCAGGGAGCCCCGGGTTGAGTTCCCTGAGTCATACAGCAAATTCTGATTTACTAGACAAAGACTGTAAACCAACTATTTTATATATGCTGAAGAGCTTAAGGAAAACATGTGCAAACAAACCATGCAAATGTCTCACCAAATAAAGCATGTCAATAAACAGAGAGAAATTATGAAAAGGAAATAGGAATTCTGCAGTTGAAAATTTTCTAGAGGGGTTCAACATCAAATTTGAACAGAAAGAAGAACCAGTGCACTTGAAAAGGGGCAATTGAAATTATTCAGTTTGAGAAATAAAACAAATGATGAAGAAAAAATTAATAAGGCCTTAGAGGAGAAGGCAATGGCATCTCACTCCAGTACTCTTAACTGGAAAATCCCATGGGCAGAGGAGCCTGGTAGGCTGCAGTCCATGGGGTCACTAAGAGTCAGACACGACTGATCGACTTCACTTTCACTTTTCACTTTCATGCACTGGAGAAGGAAATGGCAACCCACTCCAGTGTTCTTGCCTGGAGAATCCCAAGGATGGTGGAGCCTGGTGGGCTGCTGTCTATGGGGTCACACAGAGTTGGACACGACTGAAGTGACTTAGCAGCAGCAGAGGATAGGGAGGCCTGGTGTGTTGTAGTCCATGGGATCACATAGAGTTGGATATGACTGAGTGACTGAACTGACTGACTGACAAGAGGCCTGTGGGACTCCATCTCGCAAACTAACATACACATTTTAGGAGTTACAGAATGACAAGAGACAGAGGAAAGAAAAGGAATAATATTTGAACCAGTTGTGACCAAAAACCATTATAACATTAATCTGACATCTCAAAAAAATCCACACTAAGACACTTATGGTCAAAAGACCAAAAGGCAAAGAATCTTGAAAAGAGCAAAAGAAAATTGACTAATTGCATACAAGGGAGCTTCAATAACTGACTAATAATGCTTGATCATTTTAAACCATGAATGCTAGAACACAGTGGGATGACATATACAAAGTGCTAAAAAACAAAGGCTATCAACAAATAATTCTATCAAGCAAAACTATCCTTCAAAAATGAAGGACAAACTAAGATATTCCCAAAATAAACAAAACCAAGATTATTTGTTTCTAGCAAAGTACCCTTACAAAAATATGAAAAGGGGCCCTTCAGGCTGAAATGCAACAAGTAAAGAGCACTGGTAAAATTAACTAGAGGAGTGGGATGAGGGGATGGGAGGGAGTCTACAGAGGGAGGAATATATGTACACATTTGGCTGATTCACCTTATTGTACAACAGAAACTAATATTGTAAAACAACTACACTCCAATTAAAAAACACAGTGCAGATGCATTTTTCATTTGTAGCACTTTTTTCTACCTAATTTAAATAACAATAACAGAAAGCAATTATTATAAAGTGTGGGATGGACTCACAGTATATAAAGATATAGCTTGTATGATAAATATAGCATAAGGGAGGAGGGAAGGTGTGAGATTATAGAGGAGCAAAGATTGTGTATGTTGTTGAAATTAGGATGATTTTTATCTGAACTAAATTGTCAATTAATGTGCTAACTGTAACTCCCAGGGAAAGCACTAAGGACACAACTCAAAAACAAACAAACAAACAAAAAACCCACAGAGGAATTAAAATTGTATGCTAGAAAAAAACTATACATATATAATACAAAAAGAGGAATAGAGGTGAAAAAAAGCCATAGTACATAAAGAAAACAAATAGCAAAATGAGGGTTATTGGGCTAAATGGACATTTACCCTAGCAATTGAATTGAAAAACAGTTTTTTAAATACACATGATTTTTATTAAGGTTCTTAGAAAGTAAGAATTTGCATGACCTTCCCCAAAAAAGTAGCTTTTTTCCATTAATGTCTGTTATTTTTTGTTTTAATTAATTAATGTTAATTGGAGGATTACTTTACAATATTGTGATGGTTTTTTGCCATAATTGACATGAATCAGCCACTGGTGCACATGTGTCCTCCCATCTCGATCACCCCACCCACCTCCCTCCCCACCCCTTGCCTCTGACTTGCCCCAGTGCATCAGCTTTGAGTGGCCTGCTTCATGCATTGAACTTGTACTGGTCATCTATTGCACATATGAAAATATACATGTTTCAATGCTATTCTCTCAAATCTTTCCACCCTCACCTTTTCCCACAGAGTCTAAACGTCTGTTCTTTATATCTGTGTCTCTTTTGCTGCCTTGTATATAGGATCATTGTTCCCATCTTTCTCAACTCTATATATATGCATTAATATACAGTATTACTATTTTTCTTTCTGACTTACTTCACTCTGTATAATAAGCTTCAGTTTCATCCACCTCATTAGAACTGACTCAAATGTGTTCTTTTTTATAGCTGAATAATATTACATTGTGTATATGTAACACAGCTTCCTTATCCATTCATCTACGGAAGGGCATCTAGGTTGCTTCCATGTCCTATCTATTGTAAACAGTGCTGCAATGAACATTGGAGTACACAGGACTCTTTCAATTATGGTTTCCTAGCTGTGCATCCAGT
This sequence comes from Bos taurus, assembly GCF_002263795.3. NCBI lineage: Eukaryota > Metazoa > Chordata > Mammalia > Artiodactyla > Bovidae > Bos > Bos taurus. Next base: position 3,601,837 of record NC_037346.1, on the reverse strand, counting down.
AATCATGTATGGATGTGAGAGTTGGACTATAAAGAAAACTGAATGCTGAATAATTGATGCTTTTGAACTGTGGTGTTGGAGAAGACTCTTGAGAGTCCCTTAGACTGCAAGGAGATCCAGCCCATACATCCTAAAGGAAATCAGTCCTGAATATTCATTGGAAGGACTGATGCTAAGCTGAAACTCCAATACTTTGGCCACCAGATGGGAAGAACCGACTCATTTGAAAAGACCTTGATGCTGGGAAAGACTGAGGGTGGGAGGAGAAGGGGACAACAGAGGATGAGATGGTTGGATGGCATCACTGACTCAATGGACATGAGTTTGAGTAAACTCCGAGAGTTGGTGATGGAGAACAAAGCCTAGAGTGCTGCAGTCCATGGGGTCACAAAGAGCGAGACACAACTGAGGGACTAAACTGAACTGAGGTGTGTATGCCAAGCAGTGGTATTGCTAGGTCTCATGGCAGTTCTATTTCCAGTTTTTTAAATAATTGCCACACTGTTCTGCATAGTAGCTGTACCAGTTTGCATTCCCACTAACACTGTAAGAGAGGGTTCCCTTTCCTCCACATTCGCTCCAGCATCTATTGTTTGTAGACTTTTGATGGCACCCATTCTGACCAGCATGAGTTGGTACCTCATTGAGATTTTGACTTGCATATCTCTACAGGTCAGGAAGCAACAGTTAGAACTGGACATGGAACAACAGACTGGTTCCAAATAGGAAAAGGAGTATGTCAAGGCTATATATTGTCACCCTGCTTATTTAATTTCTATGCAGAGTACATCATGAGAAACACTGGGCTGGAAAAAGCACAAGCTGGAATCAAGATTGCTGGGAGAAATATCAATAATCTCAGATATGCAGATGACACCACACTTATGGCAGAAAGTGAAGAGGAACTCAAAAGCCTCTTGATGAAAGTGAAAGAGGAGAGTGAAAAGTTGACTTAAAGCTCAACATTCAGAAAACGAAGATCACGGCATATGGTCCCATCACTTCCTGGGAAATAGATGGGGAAACAGTGGAAACAGTGTCAGACTTTATTTTTTGGGGCTCCAAGATCACTGCAGATGGTGACTGCAGCCATGAAATTAAAAGACTCATACTCCTTGGAAGGAAAGTTATGACCAACCTAGATAGCATATTCAAAAGCAGAGACATTACTTGGCCAAAAAAGTTCCATCTAGTCAAAGCTATGGTTTTTCCAGTGGTCATGTATGGATGTGAGAGTTGGACTGTGAAGAAAGCTGAGCACGGAATAATTAATGCTTTTGAACTGTGGTGCTGGAGAAGACTCGAAAGTTCCTTGGACTGCAAGGAAATCCAACCAGTCCATCCTCAAGGAGATCAGTTCTGGGTGTTCATTGGAAGGACTGATGATGAAACTATAATACTTTGTCCACCTCATGTGAAGAGTTGACTCATTGGAAAAGACCGTGATGCTGGGAGGGATTGGGGGCAGGAGGAGAAGGGGATGACAGAGGATGAGATGGCTGGATGGCATCCCCGACTCGATGGACATGAGTTTGGGTGAACTCCGGGAGTTGGTGATGGACAGGGAGGCCTGGCATGCTGCGATTCATGAGGTCGCAAAGAATCGGACACGACTGAGCTCAACTGAACTGAATGATGAGTGATGCTGCACGTTTTTCATGTGTTTATTAGCCATCTGTATCTCTTTTTTGGAGAAATGTCTGCTTAGCTCTTTTACCCACTTTTTGATTGGGCTATTTGTTTTTCTGGTATTGAGCTGCATGAGTTGCTTGTATAGTTTGGAGATTAATTCTTTGTCAGTTGATTCATTTGCTATTATTTTCTCCCATTCTGTAGGCAGCCTTTTCACTTTGCTTATAGTTTCTTTCATTGTGCAAAACTTTTAAGTTCAATTAGGTCCCATTTGTTAATTTTTGTTTTCATTTCCATTATTCTGGGAGGTAGGTCATAAAGGATCTTGCTGTGATTTATATCAGAGTATTCTGCCAATGTTTTCCTCTAGGAGTTTTATAGTTTCTGGTCTTATATTTAGATCTTTAATCCATTTTGAGTTTATTTTTGTGTATGGTGTTAGCAAGTGTTCTAGTTTTATTCTTTTACACCTTGTTGGTCAGTTTTCCCACCACCACTTGTTAAAGAGATTGTCTTTAATCCATTGTATATTTTTGCCTCCTTCGTGAAACACAAGGTGTCCATAGGTGCGTGGATTTATCTCTGGGCTTTCTATTTTGTTCCATTGATCTATATTTCTGTCTTTGTGCCAGTACCATACTGTCTGAATTGAACTTCTGTTGTTTAGTCACTCAGTCATGTCTGTGTCTTTGCTATGCCGTGCATTCTAAGAGAGATGTTGCTAATAACCAATAAAGTATCAGTCAAGTCTATGAAGTCTTACCTGTTCCTCTTTGTCAACTACAGTGCTGGAGGAGTTAGAAACTATTGGTGTGCAGTAAGCCCTGTTGGGAAAATAGAAAATTTAAAGGACAATAAAAGATAAATATAAAGAAATTTATGATTATATCCCATAATTTATACTTGTTCAGGTAAACATTATTTACTGGCAAACGAGTAGGATTTTTGGGAAAATACATGAATTCCTGTTAAACTTAGATTTTATACAAATAATGAATAAATTTTAAGTTGTGTTAAAATGTTGCATGGAATATCAGTATATTAAAATATTAACTGTTTATCTAAAATCAGTATTTTCATTTGCTAAATCTGTCAGTTTTGCATTCTTTGTACTACTTAATGATTTTTTGCACTTAAAATCTTGCTTTATATCAGGAGCATTTACCTTGCTTTCTTTTTATCATTTTCCTGGTGTAGTTTCCCATTCATTTCACAACTGTATCTGTTCTGGATCATCATATTTTTAGATGCATTTCATATATATAGTAAAAAATTGGGTTTTGATTTGTGTGTTCTAATCATACAAATCTTTCTTACTGAGTTGAAATCATTTAAATTTATTAATTTATTAATACGATCATTCTGTTTGCTCTCAATTCTGCCATATCATGTTTTCATTATGTGCTGATGTATAGTTGTTACACACTGTTGGTTTTTAAATTTTTTTTTTCTCAGTAAAGAGAAAGGACTACATTTTTATTCAAAAACACCTTAATGTTGATTATTCTTTGATTTACTCTCTGTGACATTGCCATGAGCTTTCTGCTTCTCTTAACCATTAGCTAATACCAGGTGGCTCACTCCACATGATTGTCCATGCTTCCAGGTTTTCATAACTGCTGCTTCACTTCACGTGAGGTAGGGGAATAGCACATGGCCATTATTAGTGTCAGTCGTTGTTCAGTTGCTCAATCAAGTCCAGCTTTTTGTGATTCCATGGAATGCAGCATGTTAGGTTTCCCTGTCCTCACTGTCTCCTGGAGTTTTCCCAAGCTCATGTCCATTGAGTTCATGATGCCATCCAATCATCTCATCCTCTGTCACCACATTCTTCTCGTGCCCTCAGTCTTTCCTAGCATCAAGGTCTTTCCCAATGAATTGGCTCTCTGCGTCAGGTGGTCAAAGTATTGGAGCCTCAGCTTCAGCATCAATCCTTCCAATGAATAGTCATTGCTGATTTCCTTTAGGATTACCTGGTTTAATCACTTTGCTGTCCAAGGGGCTCACAAGAGTCATCTCCGGCACCACAGTTTGAAAGTCCCTCAGTGCTCAGTCATCTTTATGGTCCAACTTTCACAACCATACATGACTACTGGAAAAACCATTGCTTTGACTAACCCACTTTTCTGTATTATTTCCTATATCCAGATCAAACATGTGCCCCTTTTAAAAATTTTTCCTAAAACACACCAGATTTGAGAATGCCATACATTTCCTGCCAACATTGACTGATACACAACAATGTAATTCATTAAACATACACACACACAGTATAACTCATTATAGTGGGTGACTACAAAGAGAAAGAAGATCATTAGATATAGAAGATAATTCTGAAATACTTCCCAAAACTCAAGGAAGAGATAGAGATAAAAATAAGAAAAGGTAAAATATAGGGTATGTAGATCACAGAAATATGTTTTGTATAAAAATCTCTATTTTTAAATGAAAAACAGATGAAAAAACTCATTCATAAAAGAAACAATAGGAATGCTGACTTGAAACAAGACATTGCAAGTTGAAATGTACTTTGCTTAACTTGCACAGTAAAATACTCAGCAGCCACTACACATGTTATAGTGACTGACCATGGAACTCTTTTCCCAACATTTCAATCCCATGATGCTTCAACACACCCCAAGACCTGGTCGTTAGAAATCCATCAGATTTGGAAGATTGGATGGAATCTTCTTGTCAACATAGAATTTAACATAAGCTTTAAGGATTAAAAGATGAGGAAATACTATTTGTTCAAATATGTAGGCTGGAAAAAATGAAGCTGCCTATAAAAGGTAGACTCTGGAGACCTGGGTTCTATCCCTGGGTTTGGAAGATCCGCTGGAGAAGGGAAAGGAATACCACTCCAATATTCTGGCCTGGAGAATTCCATAGTCCATGGGGTCACAAAGAGTCAGACATGACTGAGCGACTTTCACTTTCACTCACTATGTGACAAAAATATCTATAGGGGTAATAACCCTGCCACTTTGGTTACAATTTGCCAGCACAAGCACCCTGTGAATGCTCAATAAATGTTCACTGGGGGAAGGAAATGAAAAAAATCAAGCTGTCCTCAGAAATCTCAGTGACATTAAAATATCAGAAGACAATTGAGTAACATTTACAGAGGAAAAATAAACATGACCTAGCCACTCTGTAAATAAAATATTTTTCAGACATGGCAGGTTTAGAAAATGCCTTATCTAAATGCACTTCCTAAAGAAAAATATCATAAAAATAATTTATGCGAACAAAAAATGATTCAGGTTAAAAATATATGTGTCAGCTCAGAGTATTATATGTTAGGATAGTAGTAGAATTATTGATCAGATTAATATACACAAAAAATTATCCTAACAAAGATTCAGTAGTGTGCATGATATTCAAGAAAGCAATAATCAGTATATAGAAAAAAATAAGAACAATGACTAGAGATTCTATTAATAACCCATGGCATACTCATATAATAAATTAATATGAAGTCATTAAAATTGTATTTTCAGAGACTAATTAGTTGTCTTTAAAAAATGTTATAGTTTGATATTAAGTGAAATGAGGATACCAAAATACTAAGTAAATTTTGGTTTCAGACTCAGAAGCTTACCATGTTTTATAAGTTTCAAGATATTTGGATTTTCACATTTTAATATCCTACAAGAGGCATCCATTTTTCAGTTAATGGGATCTTATAATGATTTAAATATAATGATTTATTTATGACAAAATGAAAATAATAAAATTTGTTTACTTAAAGACATTGATAAGATCTTACTAATCTTTGCAACCTTTCTTCCACATACATGAAATGCCATTAAATTTATAGTGCTCAGTATATAATTTTATTACTGAATGACTGAAACAAATTTTGAATGGATATTCATTCCAATCTTTATGCTTCAGCATCCTAACACATTTTTTCACAATCAAAAATAAGATAATTTTAATGATAAAAAATTACTAAAATGTTGAGGAAAAAAAATAAGGAAATTGAAATGAAATAGTATGATTTCCTGGAGAGAATACTGCAAGCGGTGCATTTAAAAATGTAACTGAACTGATATAGTGAGGTGGATGACCCAAAGACTGTTATATAGAGTGAAGTAAGTCAGAAAGAGAAAAACAAATATCATATATTACTGCATCTATATGGAATCTAGAAAAATAGTACTAATGAACCTATTTGTAGGGCAGCAGTAGAGATCCAGACATAGAGAACAGTCTTGTGCACACAGCAGGGGAAGGAGAGGGTAGGATGAAATGAGAGTAGCATTGAAACATATATATTATCATATGTAAAATAGGTAGTAAGAATTTGCAGTTTTGACACAGGAGCTCAAATCTGTGCTCTGTGACAACCTAGAGGGGTGAAGGTGGGGTGGGAGGTGGGAGGGAGGTTCAAGAAGGAGCGGACATATGTACTGTTGTTAAGTTGTTCAGTTGAGACCAACTCTTTGCGACCCCATAGACTGCAGCATGCCAGACATCCCTGTCCTTCAGTATCTCCCAGAGCTTGCTCAAACTCATGCCCATTGAGTCAATGATGCCATCCAATCACCTCATCCTCTGTCATCCCCTTCTCCTCCTATCTTCAATGTTTCCCAGCATCATGATCTTTTCTAATAAGTCAAGCTCTTTGCATCAGGTGGCCAAAGTATTGGAATTTTAGCTAAGCATCAGTCCTTCTAATGAATATTCAGGATTGATTTCCTTTAGGATATATGTATACCTATGGCTTCAGCAATGTGTGAAGCATGAACTTCCAGATGTTCAAGTTGGTTTTAGAAAAGGCAAAGGAACCAGAGATCAAATTGCCGACATCCACTGGATCATTGAAAAAGCAATAGAGTTCCAGAAAAACATCTATTTCTGCTTTATTGACTATGCCAAAGCCTTTGACTGTGTGGATCACAAGAAACTGTGGAAAATTCTGAAAGAGATGGGAATACCAGACCACCTGACCTACCTGTTGAGAAACCTATATCCAGGTCAGAAAGCAATAGTTAGAACTGGACATGGAACAACAGACTGGTTCCAAATAGGAAAAGGAATATGTCAAGGCTGTGTATTGTTACCCTGATTATTTAACATATGCAGAGTACATCATGAAAAACACTAGGCTGGAAGAAGCACCAGCTGGAATCAAGATTGCCAGGAGAAATATCAATCACCATAGACATGCAGATGACACCACCCTTATGGCAGAAAGTGAAGAGGAACTAAAAGGCCTCTTGATGAAAGTGAAAGAGGAGAGTGAAAAAGTTGGCTTAAAGCCCAACATTCAGAAAACGAAGATCATGGCATCTGGCCCCATCACTTCATGGGAAATATATGGGGAAACAGTGGGAACAGTGTCAGACTTTATTTTCCTGGGCTCCAAAATCACTGCAGATGGTGACTGCATCCATGAAATTAAAAGACGCTTACTCCTTGGAAGGAAAGTTATGACCAACCTAGACAGCATATTCAAAAGCAGAGACATTACTTGGCCAACAAAGTTCCGTCTAGTCAAGGCTATGGTTTTTCCTGTGGTCATGTATGGATGTGAGAGTTGGACTGTGAAGAAATCTGAGCACCGAAGAATTGATGCTTTTGAACTGTGGTGTTGGAGAAGACTCTTGAGAGTCCCTGGGACTGCAAAGAGATCCAACCAGTCCATTCTAAAGGAGATCAGCCCTGGGTGTTCTATGGAAGGACTGATGCTAAAGCTGAAACTCCAGTAGTTTGGCCACCTGATGCGAAGAGTTGACTCATTGGAAAAGACCCTGATGCTGGGAGGGATTGGGGGCAGGAGGAGAAGGGAATGACAGAGGATGAGATGGCTGGATGGCATCACTGACTCGATGGACATGAGTTTGAGTGAACTCTGGGAGTGGGTGATCGACAGGGAGGCCTGGCATGCTGCAATTCATGGAGTTGCAAAGAGTCAGACTTGACTGAGTGACTGAACTGAACTGAACTGAAGGCTGATTCATGTTGATGTATGGCAGAAGGCAACACAACAATTACCCTCCAATTAAAAAAAAAAAAAGTAAATTTTTGAATTGAAAAAGACTGTGTTCTTCCATTGGACTCCACATTTCACTGATTTTATATTTAGTTGGAGAAATAGACCCAAATCCTTTAGAGACTATCAGTATTGTTAATTCTCATGTTCTTTGTTATTGCTGACTTTTCCTTCAGTATACTACATTTACAACTATTGATTAACAGAACTATAGGGAAGATTAAAAAGAATTCTTAAAACCTAAATCTTGTGCTGTTTTGAAGAGAGCTTGTGTCTTTGAACTTTAAAAGAATACTAATACAAAGTAATGCCTTTTTATACTCAATTACATTTTTAAACTATGCTTTAAAATCTGGAAGCAATATTATAGCCAAATATCTTAGAATATATTATCTTCTCCCTATCTAGTTGTGGGAACCAGTGAACCAGTTAAGTTGCTCAGTCATGTCCAACTCTTTGTGATCCCATGGACTGTAGCCTACCAGGTTCCTCCATCCATGGAATTTTACAGGCAAGAGTACTGGAGTGGGTTACCACTTCCTTCTCCAGGGGATCTTCTCAACCCAGTGATCGAACCCAGTTCTCATGCATTGCAGGCAGACACTTTACTGTCTGAGCCACCAGGGAAGCCTTTAGTTGCAGGAGTAGCCATAAATACCCTCAGCTATGAAGTCACATATAATTTTGATCAATATTTTGAGTGAGAACTTCTGGACCTATTTAGTTTGCCCTAATTGCCTAGAAAGGTGATTAAACATATAATATAATAATCAATATTAGCATCTTGAAATCTAACTACCAACATGTCAGATTTAATTTGAATTTATATCAAAAACATATTGACAAGAATGGTTTGTTTGCTGCTGCTGCTGCTGCTAAGTCACTTCAGTCGTGTCTGACTCTGTGCGATCCCATAGATGGCAGCCCACCAGGCTCCCCCATCCCTGGGATTCTCCAGGCAAGAACACTGGAGTGGGTTGCCATTTCCTTCTCCAGTGCATGAAAGTGAAAAGTGAAAGTGAAGTCGCTCAGTCATGTCTGACTCTTAGCAATCCCATGGACTGCAGCCCACCAGGCTCCTCTGTCCATGGGATTTTCCAGGCAAGAGTACTGGAGTGGGGTGCCATTGCCTTCTCTGGAATGGTTTGTTTAATTGGGGCTAAAAGAATATTATCATCACCCTTCTGTTTAAAACTACATGATGATAAGTGATGTTTGATATGGAGTGGGTAGTAACTTTTCTATATTGTGTATACTACATTATCTAAAGTAAGACTGCAATATTAAAGCTAATCATAGCTCATATAATTGTTTTCATGTTTAAGGTACATAAAATTATTCAAATGCAGGACTTAACTTCTTAAGGCCCAGACATGCCAACATGCTATGATTACAGAGGACATCCTGATTGAAGAAAAGTAACAAGAGTTTCAGAGTTGCTCAGATATGAGGTATGTGTGCTTGAGAAAATTATGCAATCACTTTCAGTCTTGATTTCCTCATTTGCCATCTAAAGATGATTATACCTTCTCATAGATCAAGGGTTGAAAATTAAATAAAACCACATAGGTAAACTGCCCTATAACATGCTAGTTATATAGTGCATGCTTAAACACCTTTATATTTCTGTGTGTGTGTGTGTGAGAGAGAATACAGAACCATTCAATTTGTAATAAAATTTCCTTAGGTCGTGGCCTTTCCTTCAGAAACAAATTGTTTACATTTTATCTATATTTTTAGGAGAAAGCTACAAATTCAAGCACAGTCTATACAATGAACATGAACAGTTTAGAAAGCTCAGATTAAATCTGACAGATTTTCTTGCAGTTACCAAGTTTTTGCACCACAAATGATTATCTTAGTGCTCCACAAAATGAACATTTAAATTAGAAATGATCTTTGACAAAATTGTAAAGCCAAGGTTTGCCTTTAGCCTGTCTTTTCATCTGGGCTTCTACACAGTTATCTTTTTTAATGCCCTTAGAAATTTGGTCAGAAATGTGCCATTACTTTGAATAGCAGCTTTGGTCTACACTCTCAATTTGACCAATGGGCTTTGATATGGATCTCTTTCTGATAATGGATGGTACCGCTTCCTTGGTTCCTAAGGGCCTTCTGAGAAATGGAGCTCTGCCTGGCTTTTGCCAGTCTTTTCCCTGAATCCCAACCTGATGGATACTGGAGTGCCGATACCTTCTGACGGAATTCAATTAGTTAACAATTCAATTTTCGTTAACAAATTAACTGCTTATCTTTTCCACTATCAAACTCCCCAGGTTACTCATCACAATCAAATTCAACATTGGAAAGAACAAGTGATCATCTTGGGCCTGAATACTCTTGCCTCAAACTGAAGTTCCTACTGTATTGGCATAGCTGATACCCTGTCACTCAATTGTCAGGCAACTATAATTCCCAAGTTAATACAAAAGATTTTCTGATAGCTTCAGAAAATGCTATGAAAAAAATATATATTTAAAATTTTTACTTCAGTTTAGAACTATAGTTGACTAACAATGTTGTGACTGTTTCAAGTATACATCAAAGTGATTCATATATGTGTGTGTGTGTATATATATATATATATATAATACACCTATTTTTTCAAGTTATTTTCACATTTAGGTTGTTGCATAATATTAAGCAGACTTCCTGTTCTATATAATAGGTTCTGATTGGTTATCAACTTTAATTGTAGCAGTGTGTACACGTCAGTCCTAAAATCCCTAACTGTCCCTTTCCCCCAGCTTTTCCCCAAGCAACCATAAGTTCCTTATCTAAGTCTGTGAGTCTTTTTGTTTATGAACTTACTTATGTAAGTTTATACATAAGTAAGTTCATCTGTATCATTTCCTTTTAGATTCAGCTTATAGGTGATATCATACAATATTTCTATTTCTCTGACTTACTTGAAACGGTATGACAATCTTTAAGTCTATCTATATTGATGCAAATGGCATTATTTCATTGTTTTTTAATGACCAGGTAATATTCCATTGTATATATGTGGCACATGTTTTTTAACCATTTCTCTGTTGAAAAACATTTAGATTGTCTCCATGTCTTGGCTATTGTAAACAGTGGTGCAATAAACATTGGGGTGCATGAATGCTTTCAAACCATGTTTTTCTCTGGATATATGCCCTGGAGTTGATGCCTTCTAACTGTGGAATTGGAGAAGACTCCTGAGAGTCCCTTGGACACCAAGGGGATCAAACCAGTCAATCTCAAGGGAAATCAACCCTGAATACTCAATGGAAGGACAAATGATGAAGCTGAAACTCTAGTATTTTGGATATAGCAATTGTTATATCTTCTTGGATTGATCCCTTGATCACCATGTAGTGTCTTTGTCTCTTAAAACAGTCTTTAAATTCTAACTTGTCTAATATGAGTACTGGTACTCCAGCTTTCTTTTGATTTTCATTTTCATGGAATACCTTCTTCTATCCTTTCATTTTAGTCTATATGTGTCCCTAGGTCTGAAGTAGATCTCTTATAGGCAGCTTATATATTGATCTTTTTTTTGGTGACAATTCAGTCAGTTCATCTTTCAGTTGGATCACTTATTCCATCTACACTTAAGGTAATTATTGATATATATGATCCTATTGACATTTTCTTAATTGATTTGGATTTGTTTTTGTAGGTCCTTTTTTATTTTGTTTTTCCTCTTTTTTCCTCTTTTCTTGTGATTTGATGACCTTCTTTTGTGTTGTGTTTAGGCTGTTTTCTTTCCTTTCTGTGTGTGTGTATATGTTGTGTTTTTGGGTTTTTGCTTCCCAAGAGGTTTTGATACAGCAGCCTATATGTATACAAGGTTGTTTTAAATTGTTGGTTTCTTCCTGAAAAGCTTGTCTGGTGGTGCTAAATTCTATTAGGCATTGTCCCTGCACTGAGGCATAGCCAACACCTCCCATCTCTTCAAGAGAGCCACTAATACTAGAAGGTAGGTGTGAGTCAGTCTCTTATGAGGTTGGTGTCCCCCCTCTCCCACCGCTGGGTCCTAATGCACACAAGAATTTGTGTGTGCCCCCTAAAAGTGGAATTTTTGTTTCTCCATACTCGTAAAAGTCCTGCAATCAAATCCTGTTGGCCTTCAAAGACAGATTCTCTGGGGACTCCTCCTCTCATTGCTGAACTTCCAGGGCAGGAAGCCCAGCACAGGGCTCACAACCTTCACTCCAGGGGGATAATTCTGCTGTATAATTATTTTCCAAGTCTATGGGCACCCACCTGGCAGGTATGGGATTTGATTCTATAATAGTTATACCCTTCCAACAATTTCACTGTGGTTTCTCCTTTGCTTTAGGTGAAGAGTATCATTTTTGGTGTATTCCATTGTTTCTCCATCAATTATTACCCAGTAGCTAATTGTAATTCTGGTGCTTTCTCAAGAAAGAATGCACATACATCTTTCTACTCGGTTATCTTAAGCTAATCTACTCAACACTAGAAAAATATTAATGCAACAAATCTCACATGATTTATAAAAATGTATAGTCACAGAGGAAAATGACAAATTTAGGGAAGACACAGATTCCAGAAAAGAATGAAAAGTCTTAAAAATTGACAAACTATCTTATAAATTAAATAGATTAATGAATATTAAAGTATGTTTAGTTTTTCGGAGAAGGCAGTGGCACCCCACTCCAGTACTCTTGCCTGGAAATTCCCATGGATGGAGGAGCCTGGTAGGCTGCAGTCCATGGGGTCGCTAAGAGTCAGACACCACTTCACTTTCACTTTCACTTTCACTTTTCACTTTCATGCATTGGAGAATGAAATGGCAACCCACTCCAGTGTTCTTGCCTGGAGAATCCCAGGGACGGCAGTGCCTCGTGGGCTGCAGTCTATGGGGTCACACAGAGTCAGACACAACTGAGGCGACTTAGCAGCAGCAGTTTATTTTTACATTTTAAAAAAGAAAAGTCTTTAAAACTTGATTGAAAAATATTGAATGAGTTCTTAAAGTATGTTAAGGCTCTTCATGTGTTTGAATGAAAGATAGAAATATTGAGTCTTTTAAACACTTCCAGAATATATATGTATAGACATAGATACAGATACATCTTCCAAGGGAAAGAATCTGAATATATTGATTTTAATATGTCATAAAAAATGATTTAACAAAATTATTTTAGTTCAACAGACCAGAAAGAAGTAAGAGAACAATAAAAACAGATCTAAGAAAAACACATGTGTATTCATTAATACTTTATTCTACAATGGTAAAAAAAAAAAAGTCTAAATATAGTATCATTTTAAAAAGAAGTGTTTACTACAAAAACACTCAGAAAGGTTGGCAATAGAGAGATAGAATACATTGAATTGGTAGTCAAAATCTTGTGATCTGAGACATCTCAGTCTTGCTGCTTTCACAACAGTTTAAATCAAATGAAATCAAGCTTCATAGAACTGACAATCTTTATTTGTAAAAGTATTTCAGAGAAATAGCCCATCTTATTTTTTGAAAGTACAATATATACTATATTAATCATGAGAATTTTGAAGTTCTTTAGTCACTACATGATAAAGTTACTGTCTTCACTCATTGCTCTTCAGCATCACCCTAGAAGATCTGGTAAATAGGGAGAAAGAAGGAAAGAAAAAAATAAAAGAAGGGTGGAAGGAAGGAACGGAAGCAAATGTGAAATGAAAACAGAATAAATGATAAGGCAAGATAAAAACAGTATACATAGCATTGATATCTTCATAGCAAATATAAGAACATGAATGGTCAGAACATCAGTCAGGCAAAATTAATAGGAATTCAGCAAAGTTATTAGATAGAAAACAAAAATACTTACATAAACATAGGTACATAAAAATAAAAGTCCATAAAACATAACAAAAATAAACATTTAGAAAATTTAAAAAATTCTATTCATATCAGCAATAAAATCTATATGAAAACTAGAAATAAATTTAACAAAATGATATCTAAAGAGTAAAAATATTATCAACATACATGAAACTAGACAGAAATCAAAACAGATCTATACCAGGTCCATGGTTAGAAAGTGCCAAACTATAAATGAAACACCCCCCAAAATCAAGTATTAAACTGAAGAGACTGGACATAGAAAGGAATAAGCAAAAATGAAGAGGAAAGAAGAGATTTGTACAGATAATATCTGATATTATTCCATGAAGATATAATTCCTCCACATCATAAACAAAAATAAACTTAACAATACAATGACCAATGTTTTAAGAAAATGTCTGAGAAAATTGACTGAAAGAGGGATAGAAAACATGAATGGACTATAACTGAAAGTGAAAAGCAAAGGAGAAAATGAAAGATATGCTCATTTGAATGCAGAGTTCCAAAGAACAGTAAGGAGAGATAAGAAAGCCTTCCTTAGCGATCAATGCAAAGAAATAGAGGAAAACGATAGAATGGGGAAGACGAGATCTCTTCAAGAAAATTAGAGATACCAAGGGAACATTTCATGCAAAGATTACCTCAATAAAGGACAGAATGGTATGGACCTAACAGAAGCACAAGATATTAAGAAGAGGTGGCAACAGTACACAGCAGAACTGTACAGAGAAGATCTTCACAACCCAAATAATCACAAATAAAGCCAGTGGAGGTGACAGAATTCCAGTTGAGCTATTCCAAATCCTGAACGATGATGCTGTGAAAGTGCTGCACTCAGTATGCCAGCAAACTTGGAAAACTCGGCAGTGGCCACAGGACTGGAAAAGGTCAGTTTTCATTCCAATCCCAAAGAAAGGCAATGCCAAAGAATGCTCAAACTACTGCACAATTGCACTCATCTCACACGCTAGTAAAGTAATGCTCAAAATTCTCCAAGCCAGGCTTCAGCAATACGTGAACCATGAACTTCCAGATGTTCAAGCTGGTTTTAGAAAAGGCAGAGGAACAAGAGATCAAATTGCCAACATCTGATGGATCATTGAAAAAGCAAAAGAGTTCCAGAAAAACATCTATTTCTGCTTTATTGACTATGCCAAAGCCATTTACTGTGTGGATCACAATAACTGTGGAAAATTCTGAAAGAGATTGGAATACCAGACCACCTGACCTGCCTCTTGAGAAACCTATATGAAGGCCAGGAAGCAACAGTTAGAATTGGACATGGAACAACAGACTGGTTCCATATAGGAAAAGGAGTATGTCACCCTGCTTATTTAACATACGCAGAGTACACCATGAGAAATGCTGCGCTAGAAGAAGCACAAGCTGGAATCAAGATGGCTGGGACAATATAAATAACCTCAGATATGCAGATGACACCAGCCTTATGGCAGAAAGTGAAGAACAAGTAAAGAACTTCTTGACGAAAGTGAAAGAGGAGAGTGAAAAACTTGGCCTAAAACTCAACATTCAGAAAACAAAGATCATGGCATCTGGTCCCATCACTTCATGGGAAATAGATGGGGAAACAGTGGAAACAGTGATGGTTGACTTTATATTTTTGGGCTCCCAAATCACTGCAGATGGTGACTGCAGCCATGAAATTAAAAGACACTTACTCCTTGGAAGGAAAGTTACGACCAACCTAGACAGCATATTAAAAAGCAGAGACATTACTTTGCCAACAAAGGTCCATCTAGTCAAGGCTATGGTTTTTCCTAGTAGTCATGTGTGACAGTTGGACTATAAATAAAGCTGAACACAGAAGAATTGATGCTTTTGAACTGTGGTGCTGGAGAAGGCTCTTGAGAGTCCCTTGGACGGCGAAGAGATCCAACCAGTCCATCCTAAAGGAGGTCAGTCCTGGGTGTTTGTTGGAAGGACTGAAACTGAAACAGAGTTGAAGCTGAAACTCTGATACTTTGGCCACCTGATGTGGAGAGTGGACCCATTTGAAAAGACCCTGATGCTGGGAAAGATTGAGGGTGGGAGTGGAAGGGGGCAACAGAGGATGAGATGGATGGATGGTATCACCGACACAATGGACATGGATTTGAGTGGACTCCAGGAGTTTGTGATGGACAGGGAGGCCCATCGTGCTGTGGTTCATGGGGTTGCAAAGAATCGGACAGGAATGAGTGACTGAACTGAACTGAAAGAACCTAAAGAACTTGAAAATTTAGTAAATGATTTATTTCCTTCAAAAGTCATCAAATAAAGATAATTTCAACAGAAAATTATATCAAATAGATCATTCTGTTATCAAAATTCTTTGAGAATCCTGAAAAAGATAAACATGTTAACAAATTGGTATGGATGTAGGATACTTCAATACATTATCTTCCCAGAGTAACAGAGGTTCTACCGACCTGTGTTTTCCAGTTTTACAATCTACCCACCTCAGAACCACCTGAAAGTTTATTTCTATAATTCATATTTGTAGACTGTGGCTCACTTCTGCAAAATCAGAATCTTTGAAATGAGTGAGAGAGAGTATGTGGGCATGTAGGTGGCTAGGTAGGCTATGCTCTTCTCAATAGGCTCACTATGTGATTCTGATGCATGCATATTGAAGTTTAGAACCTAGCCATAAACCGCTTTAAGTAATGAATATAGTGATACATATTCTATAAAATGTAAGAAAATCAACTATGGAATAGAAGCAGCTCTGAAAGAATACATGAAAACATAAACAATGATTATCTCTGGACAGTATTTTGATGAATCTGCCCCACTCTGACACACACACACACAAAACCTCTAAGAAGTCATCCATGCCTTACATGAAGTACAATATTAATATAATTCACAATACTTGGAAAATACATTTTTACATTTTTTTTATCAACAAGCTGAGGAGAGAAAAAAAAAATTGGCATTATAGACCTTAAAATATACCAGATACAATTTTTTCATTTCTATTTTGTAGAACTAGAATCAGTAATGACCTATGCAGACTGAATTAAGTCAATTCTGGAGCAAGAGAATAACCAAAAAGGCATTTAAATGCCTCTTCCGTTTCCAATTTTAAAATTTTCCCATTATGCTTAAAATCTTAATAGCAAATGATAAATCTGTATATATTATTGATCAAATTGAATTTTTTTTGTAATGAAGTGAAACATTTTCATTCTCAAATGCTATGGAGTACTATGAATTAACTACTCTGAACATTTTCACTGACCAATAATTTCCAATTCTACTTCGTGTATCTCCAATGTGGATCTTATGTGTGAACATGCTTATATAACTTGACGATTCAGACAATAGCTGAAGCTGTTATAACAAGAATCATTGATGTTCTCTAAAGTATCTGCAATATGCCATTTATATCAGCTGGGCATGTGTGCTAAGTCACTTCAGTCATGTCTGACTCTTTAAGAACCTGTGGACTGTAGCCCACCAGGCTCCTCTGTCCATGGGATTCTCTAGGCAAGAATACTGGAGTGTGTTTTCATTTCCTTCTCCAGGATATCTTCCCGACCCAGGTATTGAACCTGTGTCTTTTTTGTCTCCCTCCTGCCCTGGCAGGCAGGTTCTTTACTACTAGCCCCATTTGGGAAGCCCCAGCTGAGCATAAATTAGCCAAAATTGTATTCACTTTTCTCATTACCACATTATTCTTTGTTAACGGAGTGACATGTTTTATTGAAACATTTGCATGCTTTTCTAATATATTTGTCTTAGTTTCCTCCCCTCCTCCCCCAGAGGGCTTCGAAGGTGGGATAGTGGCAAAGAATTTGCCTGCCAGTGCAGAAGATACAAGAGACACAGATTTGATCCCTGGGTCAGGAAGATCTTCTGCAGTAGGAAATGGCAACCAACTCCAGTATTCTTGCCTAGAAAACTGCATGGACAGTGGAGTCTGGCAGGATGTCTGTTGAGTGGCAAAGAGTTGGACATGACTGAGCACACAAGCCAGCCAGTCAGCATCTTGACAGTAAGAGCAAATAAAGCTTGTAATTGGGGTGAGGTAAGTTTGGGGTAAGTTTGTTCTGGAGGGCATGACTTGGTATCATCTTTATAAGCAGAGACAAGATTACATAACCCTGTATATTGATGAAAGATTTATAGAAAAAATCTCTAGAATGTACATAAGCTACCTCCTTCTTTCTTACACTGGCCTGAATGTGCTTATCTATGTAATTCTCTTCTTTCTTTCTCTAAAATATCTAACACAGTCTTCACCTACAATGCCATGAAGCCACTCAATTCAGTTCAGTTCAGTTCAGTCATTAAGTCATGTCCGACTCTTTGCGAGCCCACGAATTGCAGCACTCCAGGCCTCCCTGTCCATCACCAACTCCCAGAATTCACTCAAACTCACGTCCATTGAGTTGGTGATACCATCCAGCCATCTCATCTTTTGTTGTCCCCTTTTCCTCCTGACTCCAATCCCTTCCAGCATCAGAGTCTTTTCCAATGAGTCAGTTCTTCACATGAGGTGGCCAAAGTACTGGAGTTTCAGCTCTAGCATCATTCCTTCCAAAAAACACCCAGGGCTGATCTCCTTTAGAATGGACTGGTTGGATCTCCTTGTAGTCCAAGGGACTCTCAAGAGTCTTCTCCAACACCACAGTTCAAAAGCATCAATTCTTCGGTGCTCAGCTTTCTTCACGGTGCAACTCTCACATCCATACATGACCACTGGAAAAATCATAGCCTTGACTAGACAGACCTTTGTTGGCAAAGTAATGTCTCTGCTTTTCAATATGCTGTCTAGGTTGGTCATATCTTTCCTTCCAATGAGTAAGCGTCGTTTAATTCCATGGCTGCCATCACCATCGGCAGTGATTTTGTGGGGCCACTCAAGATGGGTGGGTCATGGTGGACAGGTCTGACAGAATGTGCTCCACTGGTGAACAGGATGGCAAACCACTTCAGTATTCTTGCCTTGAGAACCCCATGAACAGTATGAAAAGGCAAAATGATAGGATACTGAAAAAGGAACACCCCAGGTTGGTAAGTGCCCAATATGCTACTGGAGATCAGTGGAGAAATAACTCCAGAAAGAATGAAGGGATGGAGAAAAAGCAAAACAATACCCAGCTGTGGATGTGACTGGTGATAGAAACAAGGTTGGATGCTGTAAAAGCAATATTTCATAGGAACCTGGAATGTCAGATCCATGAATCAAGGCAAATTGGAAGTGGTCAAACAGGAGATGGCAAGAGTGAACGTCAACATTCTAGAAATCAGCAAACTAAAATGGACTGGAATGGGTAAATTTAACTCAGATGATCATTATATCTACTACTGTGGGCAGGAATCCCTTAGAAGAAATGGAGTAGCCATCATGGTCAACAAAAGAGTCTGAAATGCAGTACTTGGATGCAGGGCAAAGGCTAATAGAGTTTTGCCAAGAGAAAGCACTGGTCATAGCAAACACCCTCTTCCAACAACACAAGAGAAGACTCTACACATGGACATCACCAGATGGTCAACACCGAAATCAGATTGATTATATTCTTTGGAGCCAAATATGGAGAAGCTGTATATAGTCAGCAAAAACAAGACCGGGAGCTGACTGTGGCTCAGATCATGAGCTCCTTATTGCCAAATTCAGACTTAAATTGAAGAAAGTAAGGAAAACCACTAGATCATTCAGGTATGACCTAAATCAAATCGCTTATGATTATGAAGCCACTGCTGCTGCTGCTGCTACTAAGTCACTTCAGTCATGTCTTACTCTGTTCGACCCCATAGACGGAAGCCCACCAGGCCCCGCCATCCCTGGGATTCTCCAGGCAAGAACACTGGAGTGGGTTGCCATTTCCTCTTCCAATGCATGAAAGTGAAAAGTGAAAGTGAAGTCGCTCAGTTGTGTCTGACTCTTAGCAACCCCATGGACTGCAGCCTACCAGCCTCCTCCGTCCGTGGGATTTTCCAAGCAAGAGTACTGGAATGGATTGCCATTGCCTTTCCAATGAAGCCACTAAGGATAGGCAAATATCAAAACAGAAAGTGAGGATTGACAAACCAACAAGGATGCTCATCTAACAAGATGGTAGGTAACAATGTAACATAATTACACATATGGCATCATTTGAATTAATAAATTAACAGTATTCAGAATGGAGTAAATTACTATAAACCAAAAGGCAATGACACCCCACTCTAGTACTCTTGTCTGGGAAATCCTATGGTTGGAGAAGCCTGGTAGGCTGCAGTCCATGGGGTCGCTAAGAGTCAGACACGACTGAGCAACTTCACTTTCACTTCATTTTCATGCATTGGAGAAGGAAATGGCAACCCACTCCAGTGTTCTTGCCTGGAGAATCCCAGGGATCAGGGAGCCTCTTGGGCTGCCGTCTATGGCGTCGCACAGAGTCAGACACTACCGAAGTGACTTAGCAGCAGTAACAGCAGCAGCAGGCATTTTACATAAATTTTCTTTGATCTTTATAACAATGCTAAAACATAAAAATTGTTTTCTAAATTCTATACATAGGATCAGAGAAGGTAAATAACTTTTTTAAAGTCACACAGACAGTAAGTGCTAGGGTTCAAATTCATATCTGTCTTTTATCAACATCTGTGTTTGTTCCATTTCTCCAAATTGGCTCACCACATTAAGCAAATTACTACATTAATCACATATTTAGTATTTAAGCTTCCTGGTATTTAATAAAATTATCAACTGCCAGTAATATCATTTAATTCTAATACAACAACTCATATATTTCAGCATCTGAAATGGACTTCTACAGAATTATTAGCAGCCACTTAAAGCAATGCATTTCAAAATATATACAAGATGGTTCATAATTCAAACTAATGATTTTCCATTAAAAAACTATTATAGGCAATGAAAAAAATCAACATTGGTCTTTCAAAGTTAACATGCATAAATACAAAATAAGCATCATAAGATTACTGTCAGATGGAGAATACAACTTTAGTGAATATAACTGAAAACCAGAGTAATGTTTAAGCCACATATGATCTTATAAATCAGTTAATGTCATGATATTCTTCATGTTTTAATCATATGCATGTAGCCAGTCACACAAGCCACAACCCTGATTTTCAACCCCTTCCCATCTATACTATTAAACTCCAATCTTGATCATTAGGATTAGGCCTTCATTAATACTCAATTCCCTGGTGACTCAGTCAGTAAAGAATCTGCCTGCAGTGCAGGAGACCCAGGTTCAGGAAGAATCCCTGGAGAAAGAAATAGCAACCCCCTCCAGTATTCTTGCCTGGGAAATCCCATGGACAGAGGAACCTGGTAGGCTACAGTCCACGGGGTCACAAACAGTTGAACAGGACTTAGCAACTAAACCATTATTAATACTCAATTCACATGTGAGAATGCAAATGCTGTTTGTTTGTTTCCTTGTATTACCATATATATCTAGGCATTAAACTAATTGAGCTGGGGGACATGTGTGAGACTGGTTATCAACAGAAATGATCTCCCAGATATCTGTTTAAATTTAAGTTCAAAGAAATGTTTTAAACTGGTTTTAATCATCTGTTTTTCTGATTATATATATTTTTTTCATTTTTCTACAAAATAAGAAAGAAAACAAAAAATAATTACAAAAGATTAAATAATGTAATTGTATCTCAGTGCAGATGAAAACAGTATGAATAGATATGGGTTTGTTGTGGGAGTAGAAAGGCAAGATTTACTAATGATTGGAGGACAAGGGAAAACAAAATGAATCACGTATAACCTCCAGGTTTCTGCTTTAACTAAGGTATGTTTATTGTACCATCACTTAAGAGGACAGGAAGTCTGCATGAAGTGGTAAAAATTAAATGCTAGAATAGAAATTTAAATATTAAATCTAAAAAGTGAAAGATATATAATAGGAAATATGAGTTTGGGGCTCAGAGTAAAGAAATGGCTTCAAGATGTAAATTTGGTAGTCACCTGTATTTGAATGACATGAAATTGTGAAAAATGAATATTAACTTGGGTAAGAATGTAGAGAAAAGATGAAGCTAAAATGGTTTAAAAAAGCTGATAAAGATGGGCTGGGATAAAGAATAAAAATTGAAAGAGAATATTTTCACTAAAGCAAGGAAAGGAGTGTTTCAAGCAGGAACAAAAGAAGGCCAAAGTCCTCTTGGCTCGTACAGTGCAGAGCAGAGTAGTTCTGATCAGATATAACAACACAGTGCTTGTAAGTAACTTTCTAATGCATGTAGTCTCAGGGTGGTGAACTCTACATTAGTGTAATCGAAGAATGGATGAACAATTTTAGTTTTAGCTGTATCCTAAACTAGATAGGCCCAAAACATTCCCTCTGTTGAGGCCTGTGAAGGAAAGGCCTCCATCTAGAGGTGAACACAAGGGCCCCACTGCATGGGGTGCTGTGGTCCTGGCTCGGGGTGTATACAGTAGCTTAGCGTTCCTACGGTTTTATCAGCTGAGGTTGGTATTGGTAAAGACTGCAGAAATCTTCAATTGCCAAGACTGTGCAAAAGGACTGTTGAACTTGTTGGTGGCACATGCTGAGGTTCTCTTGATCTCTTTTCCTCCCCCCCCAATCCCCCTAGAAGAATTTGTAGCTGAGACTCCCTCTGTGCACCGGAATGGCTCACAGACACTAGAGGTGGCTGTGGCATGAGTGTCTGATGCATCAGCGTCCACGGAGCAGCCACAGAGCCAGCCTCTGGAGTGAGGATGGGTGCCTGCGGAGCGTCTACGAAGCTGCGGTCTGGCGCCCAGGTGATCGTGGAGCTACATGGCCTGCTGTCCAGGCAGGTGGTGCTGTGACCACGATGATGACCCCACTGACCTGCAGAGGCACTCAGGGTCTGCTGCGGAGCCTGAATCCGCAGGGCATGCATGCCCCTATCAAGATTCCCAAAATCATATTTGTAAGATCTCTATGCTATGTAATACACCAATTTTGAGGACTAAGAAGGATATGAACATCTTTAGAGGGCCATTAATCTGTCTTTCAAGCTATTAATATTTGATTTAGTTTCATATTTATATTCATCAATTATCTATGGTTTTATTTTTCTTGCCGTTCTTGTCTGATTTAGGTATTGCGTTTACAGTAGCCTCATGCAATAAGTTAGACAATCTTCTCATTTTTCTGTTATGTAGATGATGGATACATTGAAATGATTTGTTTCTTTAAAGTTTCTGGAAAATAGAAACCGCTTGTAAAATTGTCTCATTGTAATGTTACTTTTTAAAAATATCTTTTATTTTCTCTTACTTCAGGCTTTATAGGAGAAGGCAATGGCACCCCACTCCAATACTCTTGCCTGGAAAATCCCATGGATGGAGGAGCCTGGTAGGTTGCAGTCCATGGGGTCGCAAAGAGTCAGAGACGACAGAGCGACTTCACTTTCACTTTTCACTTTCATGCACTGGAGAAGGAAATGGCAACCCACTCCAGTGTTCTTGCCTGGAGAATCCCGGGGATGGGAGAGCCTGGTGGGCTGCTGTCTATGGGGTCGCACAGAGTCGGACACCACTAAAGTGACTTAGCAGTCAGGCTTTATATTTATTCTACCTCTATATTTCTTCTTGAGTTAGTTATAGTAAGTAAATATTTTCTAGGAATTCATACATTTTATCTAAATTTTACAACTTGTGTAAAAGTTGTTCAAAACTGGTAATCTTAATACTGCACTGGCGTATTTTAACTTATGTGCCCTATGACACCATTATTTATTCACAATTCTTTGCTTTTATTCTTAATACATTTTATCACTGTTTCACTTATTTTATTACTCTTTCAAATAATCACTTCTAATATTTTGTACATTCTCTGTATTTTATGCATTTTTTGTGTTCTTCAATTTTGCCCACATCTATAATGTATCTCTACTTCTGATTTCTGAGGGATTGTTCTATGTTTTTCCTAAAGTCTTAGTCTGGACATTTTGCTTATTCATTTTCTGTGTCTTTTTAACTTAAAATTTTTGTGCTATGAGTTTCCTTCTAAGTTACACTTAATTACATACTGTAATTATTTCATTTATCTAAAAATGATAAGCATTATTTTTAAAATATAGCTTTGCTAGGTAAAGTATTCTAGATTAATAGTGACCTTCTCTCATAACTTTGAGGATTGGATTTTTATGCTTGTTTCTTTTTTTCTACCAAAAAGTAATTTGTCAGTCTAATCATCTATGTTTTGTAGGTAATCTAAATTTTTGTTATTTATCTCTCTTCCTGTCTGGCTTCAAGGTTAGATTTTGTTTTATCTCTGTCACATTGCACTTTTAATAAAATATTTTTGAAATGATTTTTCTGTATGTTTTCTTGTTTATGTTATATAATTATATAGTATATTATAATTTATCTTCTGATAGAGGTACTTCACTAGTTTTAAACAAAAATATTCATATATTGCTACTATATTATGTTTTCCTGAGATTTCATGAGGATGATTGGAACTTTTATTCTTTATCTTTTACATTTATTTTTATATTTTACATCTTTATGTAGAGATGGAAATGGCAACCCACTCCAATATTATTGTCTGGAAATCTGATGGACAGAAGATCCTGACAGGCTACAGTCTGTGGGGTTGCAAGAGTCAGACATGACTTAGCAACTAAGATACTACTACATCTTTTTGACTCTAACTCTTTTGGGTATTAATTTTCTGTAGTCTAGTTCACTAATTCTCTTTATTGTTGTTGTTTAGTCCCGAAGTTTTGTCTGACTCTTTGAGACCCCATGGACTGGAGCATGCCAGGCTTCCCTGTCCCTCACTATCCCTGGGAACTTGCTCAAATTCATGTCCATTGAGTAGATGCTTTTCTCTAACCATCTCAGTCTCTGCCACCCTCTTCTTTTGCCTTCAATCTTTCCCAGCCTCAGAGTCCTTTCCAATGAACCAGCTCTTCACATCAAGTGGCCAAAGTGTTAGAGCTTCAGCTTCAGCATAAATCCTTCCAATGAATATTCAGGGTTGATTTTTCTTAGAAGAGATTGGGTTGATCTTGCAATCCAAGGAACTTTCAAGAGTCTTCTCCAACACTACAATTAAAAAGCATCAGCAATTTGACTTTCAGCCTTCTTTATGGTCTAACTCTCACATCTGTAGATGACTACTGGAAAAACCACAGCTTTGACACTATAGGGGCCTTTGTCAGCAAACTGATGTCTTTGCTTTTTAATATGCTGTCTAGGTTTATCACAACTTTCCTTCCAAGGAGCATGTGTCTTTTAATTTTCATGGCTTCACTTACCTTCTGCAGTGATTTTGGGGCCCAAGAAAATAAAATCTGTCACTGCTTCTACTTTTTCCCCTTCTATTTCACATGAAATGATGGGACTAGATGCCATGATCTTAGTTTTTGGAATGCTGAGTTTTAAGCCATCTTTTTCACTCTCACTCTCATCAAGAGGCTCTTTAGTTCCTCTTTGCTTTCTAACAAAAGAGTGGTATCATCTGCATATCTGAGGTTGTTGATATTTCTCCCAGCAGTCTTGATTCCAGCTTGTGGTTCATCCAGCTTAGCATTTCACATGATGTACTCCACATACAAGTTAAATAAACATGGTGACAATCTACACCCATGTAGTACTCCTTTCCCAATTTTGAACCAGTCACTTGTTCCATGTAAGCTTCTAACTGTTGTTTCTTGACCTGCATATAGGTTCTTCAGGAGACTGATAAGGATTTCCCACAGCTTTTTGTGATCCATGCATTCAAAGGCTTTCACTTACCTTATCTGTTTTTAACCCATCCATTTAATTTCTCGTATTAAAACTTATATTTTATTTCCAAAATTTTATTTGATTTTTTTTCAAATATCTTTGGTTATTTGTTATAAACTCTTACTGCTTCATCAGTTTTGGTATTTCTCCTTTTATATTGAAAATAACTCAATCCATTTATTTTATATTTTAATATGAAATCTGTTATATTTTAAGTGAGTTATATCCCAACTTTTTATTTTCTTGCTGAATCTTTCAATCATTTCTCTATTTTTTTCCTAAATTTATTTTTTTTAAATTGATAGTATTAATTTGGTTCATTAAACTCATCAGAATCCCTGAGGTCTAAATAATGGTCTTGCCCCTCTGGTTCTTCTGGGATATATGGTGCTGCTTCTAAAGTGGGAGTCCTTTTAGTACCCTTTTAGCGTCCCCAGCTTAGTGGAGGGAGAGAAATTCTAATTATGCCATTTTGTCACTGACTTAGAGGTCAGTCTTTGAATAACAGTTGGTATTACGTAAGTATTTGTCCTCAGAATCACTTAACTGCATGTTTTTAGTGCTTCCTGATCAGATACCATTCCCAAACTCTTTGGGAATGGAAAGTTGATACTTTTCTTTCCTTCCCTCAAACCATAATATGTATAATAACAAAACTATGCTTCATACAGGATCTAAATTCATATTTGAAGTGAAAGAGACTTTAAGAGAGCCATATAATCAGAATCACACAATTTAAAAGAATAATTATATTTCAGCATTTATTTATTTTTGGCTGTGCTGAGTTCTGTTGCTGAGCCTGTTGCTGCATAGGCTTTTCGGTTGTTGTGGTGAGTGGGGGCTAATTTTCAGTTGTGCTGCCGGGCTTCTCATCGTGTGGCTTCTCTTGTTGCAGAGCATGGGCTCTCGGGCGCGCAGGCTCAGGAGTTGCATCTCCTGGGCTCTTGATCACAGGCTTAATGGTGGTGGTTCATTGGTTTAGTTGCTCCGTGGCATGTAGAATCTTCCAAGACCAAGGATTGAATCTATGTCTCCTTCATTGGCAGGTGGCCTTTTCAGCACTGAGCCATCAGGGAAACGCCACAAATTTTTTTTAAAGATGTTTCACTTTTTAGAGAATCCACTGTTTTTTATTAATATACCTCAATAATACGACTATTTAGATTATACCATTCTTTTCAAAATCTTTAAGTCACAAGATATCTTAAGTTTTACAAATAACATTTGCATCAAAGATGTTTTAATTGATATTTCAGCTATGAGACCACAGAATTCACCTTTTTAAAGGCTCACTTACTGATACTGAAGGTTTTTTTTTTAAGAAGTGTGTTTCAGTTCATTATATTTTATATTGTCTTTGGCTAAGGCAAATTGATTTTTATTTTTAAGGTAATATAAATAGTTGTAACTCTTTGTTCTCCACCATGTTACAACTATTGAAACAGAAGAAAATTAGGCTTTATGGCTAGGTGTTATATGTTAAAGGGTAACAGAGGAGTTAAATATCATATAAAATTTAGACTGTCTTTTCTTCAGTTCAGTGTCCATGGACTTGCTGGTATAAAATTTCATGGAGAGATATATTTTGTAGATTTTATATTTCCTTTTTAAAGTCCTCTTGATACATCTGAAAGCATGTGCATTAGGTCCTACAAAGAGTAAAATCAATGTAGACCATATAAATTATAGCACCTGATAATAGCCTGATATGTTGGTATTCCATCATTCTCTTATTTTATTCTACCTTTGAGGAAAGTAAATGATCTTGGGTGCTGAAATATTTGATCATAGCTAAATCTGCTTTTCTGGTGTAAAGTATGCAGCACTTACACTGTGCCTATGACTAAATATCTGTGCACTAAAAATAAAAACACCATGCCCCAAATACTTTGTGTGTGTGTGTGCATGTTCAGTCATGTCTGAATCTCTGCAACACCATGGACTGTAGTCCACCAGGCTCCTCTCTTTATGAGATTTTCCAGGCAAGCATATTGGAGTGAATTGCCATTTCCTATTCCGGGGGACTTTCCCAACCCAGAGAACAAACCCCATGTCTCCTGCTTTTCCTGGCATTAACAGGCAGATTCTTTACCACTGAGCCACTTGGGAAGCCCAGAATACTTTAAAGTACACAGTTTTTTAGAGATTTTAGCCTCATTAGAATTTCAAAATTACTGTTTTTTATTTCATTTTGGGCATTTTCCAGTTGTTAACCCTATCATTTAATACAGTTTCAGAATAGGAGAATAATTTGATATCAGGATAACTTCCATTTGTCTCTCCTTAATATTAAGATTCTGAATCATGACAAAATGTAGCTTCTTTTAGAATTTACTTTAAATAAAAATATTAAGGAAGAATGTCTTAATCACACAGAAACTATACTGATCCATTATTTTCTAAAGCAAATAGCACCAAACACTCTTTCTGGTAACTCAGATGGTAAAGAATCTGCCTGTGCTATAGGACACCCGGGTTTGATCTCTGGGGCAGAAAGATTGCCTGAGAAAGGAAGTATCTACTAACCCACTCCAGTCTTCTTGCCTGAAAAATTCCATGGAGAGAAGAGCTTGGCGGGTTACAGTCCATGAGGTGTCAAAGAGCTGGACATGACTGAGTGACTAACACTTTCATTCACTAATATTAAGATTTTGAGTCATGACATAAAATGTAGCTGCTTTTAGAAATTACTTTCAATAAAAATGTTGAATAAGAATGTCTTGATCACACAGAAACTATACTGATTCATTATTTTGTAAAGCAAGCATAACCAAACACTGTTTCTAATGTGATTTCATAGCATATGATGAAAAACAAAACAAACAAATTGCAAAACAACTGCCTTAAGTGTTTACCACTTGAAAAGAAGTGAAAGTATTTGTCGTTCAGTCACCTTGATTTTTGGGACCCCATGGTTCACATGTAGCTGTCAGGCTTCTCTGTCCATGGAATTCTCCAGGCAAGATAATACTAGAGAGGACAGTATTCTCAAGGGGATCTTCTTGACCCAGGGATCGAACCCAGGTCTCTCAAACAATTAAACTGAAAACTCTAATGTATTTCTAAATTATTAAGAAAATTAAGAAGCAATTTGAATTATAAGAAGCCCTATCAAATCCATGTCAACTGAGAGGATGAATTATAAGAGATTATTCAAGATAGTTGATTTATATTTTTGAGCTACACAGTTTCTTAAAGAACTTACAAGTTACTAGAGATCTTTCCTTATATATAATAGATTTTCATGTAGAATATTCCTTTGAATACAAATAATTAGTATGCTAAAAGTCTTAAAGGCATTATAAATGGAAGTAATCATTTCTTACATAAATTAGTTTACCCTATTAATTTGCTTAATTCTTATCCCAAAGATGAGGATAAAAAGATGTGTGTGTGTGTAAAGTTTTGTTCAGTCTTAGTCAAACAATTATAGTTGCTAAAACTAGGGAGTTTGAATCAATTACTATGTCATATTTTTATTGGTGTCTTCTCCTGATAACCTGGGCTTCCCTAGGGACTCAGTGGGTAAAGAATCCATCCACATTGCAGGATACATAGGAGACAGAGAAGATGCAGGAGACATGCATTTGATCCCTGGGTTGGGAAGATTCCCTGGAAGAGGAAATGGCAACCCACTCCAGTATTCTTGGAGAAATCCCATGGGAAAACGAGCCTGGCAGGCTACAGTCCATGGGTCACAAAAAAGTTGGACAGGACTGAGTGACTAAATACACACACACAATGATAACCTACCCCAGAGGCTGTAGATTGACAAGAGGTGTAGGAAACAGGAAGAATAAAAGAAAAGCAGGCCCCAGAAGGGGCCGCAAAAGAAATTTATAGTTATTGATCAACTGGATGCTATAAGGCATGAAACTCTTGGAACAAATCCAGAGGGAACAGTTCATAGTCTTGAAAAGAAGATATGATCCTGGGGTCAGAAAACCTACCCCAGACTGTTTCTCGACTGGAGTCTCAGAGTCACATGTTTTACGTTTCTGGTGGAAAATCTATAGATAGGAATATTAGTAGTAGTTACTGATTTGTTATTGATTAGTGTTTCTTAGTTAGTCAATGGTTAATGATCATTTTGTTCTTTGGCCCTGAAGGCCACATGAGTTATAGCTTAACTCCCCGCATATTCTTTCCTTCACGGCTGAAAGTCTAAGAAAGCTGGCTTGGATTCAGTTTCGGCATCTTCACCTTGGAGCGGTGTTGATCCCCTGATCCTCGCTTTTCTCTGAATTCTTGTGTCTCGTTTCTCATTCTCTCGTCGTATCGCACTTTCAGAAACCCTGCTTGTCGAGCTGGTCTCGACAAAGAGGTGTTTCTAAACCTGTTACAGTGATATTTATTACACCAAAGTTAACATAAAAGTTGTACTGAAATAATGTTTATTGCCTATTGAAAGCCTGCAAATTCACAGAATTTATAGCTAAAAATTAAACTAGCTGACTCGCAGGATTTTTATTAAAAAGTGTATCTTTAAATTCAATACACAAAAAATTTTGGTCTGAATGAAAGCTCTTATATCTTGCAACAAAACAGATAAAATAATTACACTTACATGGCTACTCTCTATATCCCAAAGTGTTTTTAGTTTCTTATTAGTATAGAGGATTTGCTTCTGTACAAATACTATTGCAAACATACACTAGCATGTATAGCTATTTCATCTTCTTTTCTCATGGGACAAAAGGGGAAAAAAGATGAAATTTATTTTTAAATTGTATTTTGTTTCACGGTTAGTAATTAACAGTGGATAGAATTTGGAAATTCTGATTTCTCAAATCCTCTGATTGTAGATTCAGGTATTCTATGCACCTCTACTCCTGCTCAGATAGAACTGCCATTCAAATTCAGAGGCTCTGAGCTTGTTTTCTATTGTATCTGTGGGCTGGAGAGAAAAAAAAAAAAAAAATGCCCAGAATGAAAATTTGCAGTATTGTACTCTATTACTTTGCTATTATTATTATCATATTATCAGGGAATGTGGGATTCTCTGGTAACTCAGCTGGTAAAGAATCTGCCTGCAAAGCAGGAGACCCCAGTTTGATTCCCGGGGCCAGGAAGATCCTCTGGAGGAGGGATAGGCTACCCATTCCAGTATTCTTGGGCTTCCCTAGTATCTACAGTGTTCCTAGGTTCTTCAAACAATTTTCTTTGATGATTTCCTCTTTTTACATTTTTTTATTTGCAAAAATTCACACATATATTGTTTATATATTTGAAACTATTCAGAGAAATTTGAATAAACATTTTAGTAATGGTTTTGCTTGAATCTAATGTAACTATGTTTCAAAATAGGTATTTTCACTTTTTCAATTTGTGTTTCAGAGAAGCTTTTTACTGACCTATATACTGTTATGTTTGATTACCTGTCTGTGCCATTGCTCAAATGAATCTCTCCTTTCTCTCATCAAGATCTTATGTAAGGGCTGCAACGTTTAGAGGATTGAGCCCAGTACTAATCTCTGAGCTTTTAGGGGTTTTTTATTACTCTCATTTTTTAGAGAACGATAGACTAATAAGGAAGGGTCAGCAAATTGAGAGGAACTTGGTTTCTAGGTCTGGCAGTATTATCATGCCTGAGTATTACTTAGGTGAGAAGGACCAGCCAGCTTCTAAGGTCCCTGTTAGCATGAAAATTCTGTGATGGCAAAGTAAAACTAATACGACTATGAATGTATAGGCCTTAACTCTATATCAACCACAGGAAGAACAAACCACTTGCATAAGAATGAATTATCCAAAAAGAGGAAAAATGAGGCACTCTACAATCAATATTTTAGAGCTCCTGGGGCCATGGTTCTCTTCTAAACCCCATGTCAGAGTTTTTATTCTAGTAAGAGACAATGACTTGGGCCCTAAGTGTAGCATTAGTAAGCAATACTTCTTAAAGATTAGAGGGCCACAAAAGTCAGGGGATAAATACCTCATTTAGATATTTTTTTTTTCCAAAAAATATTGAGAGTACAAGTCATTTTTGCATGAAAGCATTCTCTAGTTCACGAGGTCAGATAAATCTATACACTTTCTACTTCTTTGCTTACAGAGAATCTTTCCCCTTTGACCTTGATTCCTCAGGAGAAGATATGATATCCCAGAGGAGCCAAACATTGCTTCTGTTGATCTTGGGAGTTCTTTCTTTCTGATCCATCCTCACTAGCTTATACCTTCTATCATCATGCACAACTGATCTCCTGCATAACCTAAATTAACTGTTCTTTTCCCTTATCATCTGGCCCAACAGTTCCAGGTCTAGAGATCATTGAATGAATAGGCTCACTATGATCCTAAAACTACCAGAAGTAGACTTTCCAAATATTTGGCAGTCAATTGTTGTTCAGTCACTCAGCCATGCCTGACTCTTTGTGACCCCATGGACTGCAGTGCGCCAGGGTTCCCTGTCCTTTACCATCTACCAGAGCTTGTTCAAACTCATGTCCATTGAGTCAGTGATGCCATCTAACAATTTCATCCTCTGAAGCCTCATTTTCACCTTGCCTTCAATCTTTCCCAGCATCAGGGTCTTTCCAGTGAGTTGACTCTTTGCATCAGGTGGCTCAGTATTCTGAGCTTCAGCTTCAGAATCAGTCCTTCCAACAAACATTTAGGGTTGATTTCTTTGTGGATTGACTGGTTGGTCTTGCTGTCCAAGGAATTCTCAAGAGTCTTCTCCAACTGAGCTCAAAAGCCTCAGTTCTTCAGTGATCAGCCTTCTTTATAGTCCAAGTCTCACATCCATACATAACCACTAGAAAAAAACATAGCTTTGACTATACAGACCTTTGTCAGCAAAGTGGTGTCTCTGTTATTTTATACACTGTCTAGATTTGGCATAGATTTTCTTCCAAAGAGCATTCAGTGCTTTGAGGAAAATGTTTCACATTACTAAATGATTATTCTTTTTATTTTTAAAAACTCTTTGTCTCTGTCATTATAATTCATACAATTTTCCCAAATGTTACATGTTAGAAGTTTGCTTTAACAGTTACCATATACCTATGTCAGTAGTGAGAAGTTTAAAAAAATCATTTTAACATAAATGACATGGAATAAATTTATTTCTTACAATGCCAATACCACAATTTTGAGTGCATCTGCATTATTAAAAGTTGCTTACTTTAACATATCAGCTCCTTATATCTGATCTGTTTGTTGATGGATAAATACAGTATATTCTTTAGCACTTGCACAAAAGCTCCTATAGTGCTTAATACATTTTCTAAGTAAACTTTAATTACAAATTCTCAAACTGTGTAAGATAATCCAGTTTTGTGAAAACAGAGGAGATTTAAAAATGTTTAGGATGATGAAAAGGAAGACTCTTTAAAAGCTTGCAAGACAGTTGATAAGTTCAATTATATAACAGCTAGTGAGCTCAGCAGTATCTCTTTATATATAGAACTGCTTACAGAAATGTCATCATTTATATATTGTACTAAAATACATTAGAGTGCATATTTGAAACCCTCACACAAGATTAAAATACACCAAGTTTATTTTAAGATTAATCTGGCAAGGAGTATTGTCATTGTGAAAGATAAGTGGAACTAAAACCTGTTTTAAAGTTTTATGATAACATAATTAAAAATTTCATCATTAGTTGCACTCTCTCTCAGATCTCTAACTCAGTTAAAATACATTAAACTTACTTTAAAATCAATAAAGTATTTTAAAAGTGTTTGCTTTATTTTTTTCCTGGCACAAAGTGAAAGTGGGATATATTTACTTTAAACTCCCTTAGACATCAATATCTAGTATATTTCTTGTGCCCATGTATTCCCCCCCAGTTCAGTTCATTCACTCAGTCGTGTCCAACTCTTCGCGAGCCCATGGACTGCAGCACAGCCGGGTTTCCTGTCCATCACCAACTCCCGGAGTTTGCTCAAACTCATTTCCATCAAGTCAGTGACGCCATCCAACCATCTCATCCTCTGTCATCCCCTTCTCCTTCTGTCTTCAATCTTTCCCAGCATCTTTCTTTTCCAATGAGTTTGTTCTTTGCATCAGGTGGCCAAAGTATTGGAGCTTCAGCTTCAGCATCTGTCCTTCCAATGAATATTCAGGACTGATTTCATTAAGGATTGACTGGTTTGATCTCCTTGCCATCCAAGGGACTCTCAAGAGTCTTCTCCAGCACCACAGTTCATCAATTCTTTGGTGCTCAGCTTTCTTTATAGTCTAACCCTCACATCCATAATGACTACTGGAAAAACCATAGCTTTGACTAGATGGACTTTTGTTGTACTCCCCCCCAAGTATTATTTTATTGAATAAATATTTCAAATTGTATGTTTCAATTATTTCCTTGACTCAATAGGAGAATCTTGCTACTTGTTATTACTTGGGTTTATTTGGTACTGATTTGTATCTCAAAGATATGTATTTATTTTCATAACTGTTCTAAGGATATATATGTACCGCAATGTTATCGTCACTGGAAAAGCACATAATTCACAAAATCAATAGGAATATGAAAGGAAAATTTTGTATGATTTCATTCCTATAAAGTATCTAAAGTAGTCAAAATCATGGGAAAAGAAAGTTGAAAGGTAGTGGCCAAAGCCTTGGCAGCAGAGGCATGATGTTTAATCAGTATAGAGTTTCAGTTTTGCAAGGTGAAAAAGTCTCAGAGATATATTGCGAACAATGTAAAATACTTAACCATACTAAACTGTACACTTAAAAATGATTAAGATGGAAAATTTAATGTTACATGTGCTTTTTTTCCCTTGATTAGAGAAGAAAGGAAAGGAGGAAGAAGAAAGGGAGAGTGGAAAGAAAAGAAGGATAGACAAAAGGGGGAAAGAAAGAAGAAAGAAAGCTTTCTCTTTGCTGATTCTATTTTCTTTTCCTTGTCTACTGACTTTTTTCCTCCTCTATCCTTTATATTAAGTAATTCTCCATAATGTCTGTTTCCTCATTGCTTTGTTTTATCGCAGTTATTAACAACTCCAATTCAATTCACTGTCCTCTCTCTGAAATGTTTGCTTCATGTTGTCAACTTCTTAAATTTTTAAAAATTTCCCTAATATAATTCCAAGGAAAGAATATGGTTGTCTCAGCTCATTCTTTTCATTTACACATCATATTTAGTTGGCTATTTTATTAAGGAACTATACCTGGCTCAGGTGGCAAACTCTGATTTAGTAAACAGTATTCAGGTGAAATGATATGAATAGTCATTGTAGGGTTGTGTCTTAAGCAGTGAGTAAGCAAGGTTTCTCTTAGAATATATTGCATGCAGCTGCAATGACCATATAATTGATAGATTGTATTCACCTGCTCTTTTCTAGATGCTCCTCGTGAAAGTGAAAGTGAAAGTGAAACTCACTCAGTTGTGTCCGACTGTTTGTGACCCCATGGATAATACAGTCCATGAAATTCTATAGGCCAGAATACTGGACTGGGTAGCCTTTCCCTTCTCCAGGGGATTTTCCCAACCCAGGGATCGAACCCAGGTCTCCCACACTGCAGGCAGATTGTTTACCAGGTGAGCCACAAGGGAAGCCCAAGAATACTGAAGTGGGTAGCCTAACCTTTTTCCAGGGGATCTTCCCCACCCAGGAATTGAACCGGGGTCTCCTACAATTCAGGCAGATTCTTTACCAACTGAGCTATCAGGGAAGCCTTAGTTAACTTCATTTGTTTTCATCTCAGAATTTTTTATAGCTCAGTGCTTCCCACAAGAAAATACATTATTCCTCAATTACCCATTTTTCTTCTCCCTTTCATATACAATGTACAAATATTCACATAAATATATAAGCCAAAGGTAAAAGAATATTGATTTTTCACTTTAGTATTTATGGTGCCTAACTAGACACAGAAAAATGCTTGAATAATATCTGCTAACTATCCATCCATTGGGCTTCCCTAGTGGCTCAGTGATTAACAATCCATCTGCAATGCGGGAGCTGCAGGTTTGATCCCTGAGTTGTGAACATCCCCTAGAGGAGGGCATGGCAATCCACTCCCATATTTTTGCCTAGAGAATTCCATGGACAGAGGAGCTGACAGGTTATAGTCTATAGGGTTGCAAGAGTGGGACATGACTAAAGTAATTTAGCATGCATCCATACATCAGTCCATTGCAAAGTCATTGAATGCAAATATAATTGGTAAGGGGAGCCTGTATATGAAAAAATCATGGTATCTGTTTAGCCTTGCCTGTAATAATCATTGTGATTTCTGGAATTTTAGCAGTTGTACTGGGTCATAACTCACAAACAATATATTTCGGAGAAGGCAATGGCAACCCACTCCAGTACTTTTGCCTGGAAAATCCCATGGATGGAGGAGCCCGGCAAGCTTCAGTCCATGGGGTCGTGAAGAGTCGGACACAACTGAGTGACTTCACTTTCACTCTCATGCATTGGAGAAGGAAATGGCAACCCATTCCACTGTTCTTGCCTGGAGAATCCCAGGGATGGCGGAGCCTGGTGGGCTGCCATCTATAGGGTCGCACAGAGTCGGACACAACTGAAGCGACTTAGCAGCAGCCACAGCAACACATCATAGGACACAGGCTTTACAGTACACTATTCTAAATCTAGGGCACAGTCTTTACAGGACACAGTTCTCCTAAATCTACATCATAGGATGCAGACTTTATAGGAAACTGTTCTACTTAATCTACATCATAGGGCACAGCCTTTACAGTACACTGCTCTACTAAATCTACATCATAGGACACAGCCTTTACAGTACACTGCTCTACTAAATCTACGTTATAGGGAAAAGCCTTTACAGTACACTCTTCTACTAAATCTGCATCATAGGGCACAGCCTTTACAGTACACTCTTCTACTAAATCTATGTCATAAGACAGCCTTTACAGTACACTGCTCTACTAAATCTACGTCATAGGGAACAGCCTTTACAGTACACTCTTCTACTAAATCTACATCATAGGACACAGCCTTTACAGTACACTGCTCTACTAAATCTACATCATAGGACACAGCCTTTACAGTACACTGCTCTACTAAATCTACATCATAGGGCACAACCTTTACAGTATGCTGCTCTACTAAATCTACATCATAGGGCACAACCTTTACAGTACACAGTCCTGCTAAAGCTGCGTTATGAGACAGCCTTTACAGTATACTCATCTACTAAATCTACGTCATAGGGCACAGCCTTTACAGTACACTCTTCTACTAAATCTATGTCATAGGGAACAGCCTTTACAGTACACTGCTCTAGTAAATCTACATCATATGGCACAGCCTTTACAGTACACTCTTATACTAAATCTAGATCATAGGACACAGCCTTTACAGTACACTGCTCTACTAAATCTACGTCATAGGGAACAGCCTTTACAGTACACTTTTCTACTAAATCTACATCATAGAGCACAGCCTTTATAGTACACTGCTCTACTAAATCTACATCATAGGGCACAACCTTTACAGTACACAGTCCTGCTAAATCTACGTTATGAGACAGCCTTTACCGTATACTCGTCTACTAAATCTACATCATAGGACACAGCCTTTACAGTACACCTCTGCACAGATCAGCCCACATTTGCATCTGTGTAATTCAGATGGGGCTTATGCCAGCTCAGGTCCCTTTGGGAGTCTTCATGCTTTTAATCCTCTTTGCCTGCCTCCATCCACTTCTCTCAGTAAGGACCTGCAAAATCCCCCACAGGCACAGGGCCTACCTCTTCAAACAGGGGATTTTTGTAGCATTCACAGCTCACATCACGAGTCTGTATGTTCAGGGTCACAGCCCACATCAGGAGCTTGTGTAACTACCTGTATCTTTTGCTATGGGCACTTAAACTGCTGCTCTGGTCTCAGTTGCACAACAGGCCTTGCTCACAAGCAGGGGCCTGCAGTCTCATAATGTTCTACAACCTTTATCTCAATGAGGGGTGAGTGGTTATAGATGCAAACCCTTCTATTTCATCCCTGGAACAAATGATACTCTCCACCCCTGTGTCCCAGAGTAGCAAAAGCCATGCCACCAACTGTTCCTCTTGCTTTTGCTGTAACTGCTTACCCAAGTCGACCTGAGTATATGGTCAATACGTTGTGAACTCAATCACATTGTGGGCCCCTTGAAGATGTACATCCTGAGCCATAGACTGCTCATGTTTCACTTTCTGCTGTACAACAGGCCTTGCTGCCAAGCAGGGACCTGCAGTCTCACAGTGTTCATTGTTATTGTCTCTCCTTACCTCATAGACTGAGGCACTGGCTTCCTCAAGGCCAGCCGTATCTTGCTTCAGCATACATATGCATGGTTCCAACTCTTCCTCTGTCTCTGCAGTTCATGCACTTGAGCAGCGTCATGGAGAGCACTATTCATATTGGCCTTCAGAGGTTAGGAAAACCCATCTCACGGTGCCAGTGGTGGTACATGGCACATTATCTGGCAAATGGGAACTCACCTCCTGTAATGCCTTTTCAGTATTATCCTGTGACCTTTCCATCATCTCCCAGTCTTAAACTGGGGCCCACACTGAAAGGACTGTGGCCACCAGGTACCACATACTATGTGGTGTCCACTGACTTCCTCCATCCACTGGAGCCTCAGGCTCCCCTACCTGCTGGGTATCCCATCATCTATGCCAATTATCTCGCTGTATCTCACTGTTCACTGAACCCAGAGCAGGCAAGGTGTGAATGGGGAAACTGGAAGCAAACTTGAGGAGCTGTAGGAACTGTAGACATGTTCACTTGCAGCAGCAAGGCATGTATGCTTTACTCTTGTGGCTGACCTAGCAGACAAAGCCTTAATGCAGCCATAACGTAGCTATAACTCAGACATAACACAGCCATATGTGGCCTTAATGCAGCCTTGATGCAAACTTAACACAGCCTTAACACAGACATAATACAGCCTCAAGGGCTTTTCAGGTGTAGCTTATATAGGTTTATAGAACAAAAGTGTCCCGTGGCCAAGTGGGTACATTGTGACACACGTATGCAGGCCTATAAGTGACCTCAGGTGTTACATAACAATGTATTTACCAAATGTGGGGCAAAAGCATGGGGCCTTGTGGTGAGAGAATCTGGCCACTGCCATCTTGGGTAATTTACTTTTTCCCTACAGTGGGTAACTCCTATGTTTATTTTCCATGTCATAATGATAGCTCTGGGTACATCATCAAGAATATATAACTTGTTTATCTTTCAAATGTTTATATTTCATTTGCCAGTATTGCAGATTTTCTACACCCATTTTTTTTTTAAATCTCTTCACAGAGACTCATGAAAACCTCCTGACTTGTATCCCACTGGATTTTATTTTACTCTCTGTGGTAACTAATAGCCACTTTTAAACATCTCTTCATAGATAAAGAGAGTTTGTTCTTTCTATTTGAACTGATAAATGTGTCTGCTTATAGATTGGAAGTCCATGGTTGCCAGTCCAGAGAAGTGAGATATTTTTTCTTATTTTTATTATAAAGCCAGTTACCAGTCCCTCCTCATCCCCAGTAAGCAAAATACAGGCTATATTTACTGAATCTAAGTCCCATATAAATGTACTTTGTATTTCATGCAAGTGTTTTAAAATTTTAATTAATCTGGATAAAAACTATAAGTTTCTAGTCTTCCTTCCACCATATTTAGACATGTAAACTTGAACTAGCTATTTCACTGCTGTGCTCCCATTTATGCATTTGTAACTTTCCCTGTTGGCCTTTCCAAGTGAAAAACAAAATTCTCTGACACTGATGACCCAATACTACTTTTGATCGCAAATTATAGAATCTTCATCTACTTCCTAAAGTCATCAGTTTTCTGGGCCAAAGAGTTTGGGATAAAAAATTCGACACAGTTTTCACTGTAGACCAAAAGATATTTGCAGTTGAGAAGTATCTATGAGAAATTAAAACAAATTATTTCTCCTTTTGTGCTTGTACATTTTAATGGTTACAGTATAAACTTTCCCAAGAGAAACCTGTCTTCATTGGAATTCAATCTGAAAATCTCTTTACACAGAGATGGCAGCTCATTTTGTATTGATCTAATGTATACTTTGAAAAGATGTAGGACTGGTTTTCTGTCAAACAAACAGATCTTTTTGAGTTCTATATCCTATTAGATATTAATATTGACTTTCACTTGGCAAAGATGGGGCTTAACCTGGCTTATTTTTCTAAGTGTATAACACACTTTCTCTTTCAAGGGAATATTTCTACTTGATCCCCTAAACAATGAAAACACTAAAGAGCATAATAAAATATGTGCTTTGCTTACTAACAGTCCCTCAAAATTGAGTAAATGCAGCACACCTGGATAAACTAAATGCATTTTTTAAACTTCTATGATGATCTGTCATTTTAAATATTGTATTTTAGTTGCCTTTATCTTTAGTACCCCCCTCCACTCAGTCTCTGTAAATGAGATTTATATTTCAGCATGGTCTCTGAAGCAATTTCCCATGGTTTCATACAGACCCTCAAGCTCCAAACATTATGAAGATTTTCCCATATACATTATAAACCTCTCTGCAGCACAGCTGTAAATCATCATAATTTTGTTATGTCACATCTGCAGGTGATAGAAACAATAAAAATGAAACCAGGAAAAGGCTCATGCTACATTTTAGCAAATTATTTCTGAACAGTTTGACAGCTCTGTAAAGTTTTAAGGAATGTGTTCATTCTCTTCTTCTCACACTCTTTTACCAGCACTTTATCTCATATAGCAAGTGAATACAGTGAAAAATCACCTGGAACCTCTACTCTCTTCCTATGCCTGTTTATGTCACTCTTATCAAACTTATAACAATATTAGAAAGAACTTGGCAAATGAGAGGATCCTACATGATACCACAACCCTAACACAATTATTTGTATTTCTGTATCATTTCTCTTCTAGACTTTATGTGAATAACTGCTTTGTCACAGTCACAAATTGAATGCTCATATGTTTACTTTGGCATCTTTACTGGACATTACACTATATGCATGTTTTAAATTGCATTATATTCATAATTGGCCTTCTCAGGTGGTTCAGTGACTAAAGAACCTGCCTGCAATGCAGGAGACACCAGAGACATAGGTTTGATTCCTGAGTCAAGAAGATCCCCCTGGAGGAGGGCATGGCAACCCACTCCAGTATTCTTGCCTGGAGAATCCCATGGACAGAGGAGCCTTGCGCGCTACAGTCCATAGGGTCACAAAGAGTAGGACGCTACTGAGCACAGCACAGCACAGCACAGCACATATTTATAATTAATTATCTTTTACAATAATTTTAACTTCTTTGATTATTACTTTAATGTAATACTAATAAAGTGGTAGGCAAAACATATGACTTGTTTCACGGATTTTGAAATAAACCCAAAAATGTCACAAGACTTTTTATTGCCTCATGCTGAGCTCTATAAGACAAATCAAGTTCATGTATTCTCACGAGCACTAGAATTAAATTTTCCATATTTAGTGAGAATAAATTGTATCTCATTTAAATGCACACTTATTTCACAGTTTATCAAAATTTTCTATGTATTCTCATCACTTTTTCCTTTTTTGTGTATTTAAGTATTAATTTCTTAATATTATTCTGTAAAATCTTGTATATCTTTTATATAATGACTATGTTAAACTTTTGCCAATTTCTTGAAATAATTTTCCTAGACTATTTGAATAACAGAACAATTATCTTTGAAGAAATTTATATTTTCAGTAGTTGATTAGAAATTTTTCCTTTAATCTTTCAAAGATTCTTAGAAACATAGTTGAATTTTATTTTGTCTATAAATTTTGCTAAATCTAAGATGCTTTTAGGACAAACAGGTTATTGGAGGGTACTAGGATTTTGTATAACAAATATCTTCATACGTTAGATATATGCTGGAGCTAATGATATAATTGAATCCTTTAATTTGTTCTGTATTTTAAATTGCTAGTTGGTAATCAAGGATGTTATTACTTCTTACTGAAATTCAAGAAGTCAT
This sequence comes from Bos taurus, assembly GCF_002263795.3. NCBI lineage: Eukaryota > Metazoa > Chordata > Mammalia > Artiodactyla > Bovidae > Bos > Bos taurus. Next base: position 3,560,728 of record NC_037346.1, on the reverse strand, counting down.
TTATGTAAATTAATACTTTCATAAGCCTGTGCTAATTAAAATTATTGGTTTATACCAAAGAATCCCTGCCATTGTTTGGTAAAGAATACGCCTGCTGATACAGAAGATTCTAGAGAGGTGGGTTCCATCCTTGGGTCGGGAATATCACCTGGAGTAGGAAATGGCAACCCACTCCAGTAATCTTGCCTGAAAAATTCCATGGAGAGAGGAGCTTGGGGGACTATAGCACATGGGATCACAAACAGTCACACACAACTTAGTGACAGAGCGTGAATGCATACATACAAAAAACTACGAACATGTAGAAGGCTAGATAATTCTATCCTACAGAATTTCCACCCCCCAGTCCCCACCTCCCTACCCAACCCTCCCATCCCCCTAACACACACACCCCATCAAAAGCCAGGTTCAGTTCAGTTCAGTTCAATTCAGTTGCTCAGTCATGTCCAACTCTTTGCGACCCCATGAACTGCAGCATGCCAGGCCTCCCTGTCTATCACCAACTCCCAGAGTTTACCCAAACTCATGTCCACTGAGTCAGTGATGTCATCCAACCATCTCATCCTTCTCCTACTGCCTTCATTTTCCTAGCCTCAGGGATTTTTCAAATGAGACAGCTCTTTGGATCATGTGGCCAAAGCGTTGGACTTTCAGCTTCAGCATCAGTCCTTCCAAATATCACTCAGGATTGATCTCCTTTAGGATGGACTGGATGGATTTCCTTGCAGTCCAAGGGACTTTCAAGAGTCATCTCCAACACTACAGTTCAAAAGCCTCAATTCTTCAGTCCTCAGCTTTCTTTATAGTCCAACTATCACATTCATACACGACTACTGGAAAAACCATAGCCTTGACTAGATGGACATTTGTTGGCAAAGTAATGTCTCTGCTTTTTAATATGCTGTCTAGGCTGGTCATAGCTTTTCTTCCAAGGAGCAAGCGTCTTTTAATTTCATGGCTGCAGTCACCATCTGTAGTGATTTGGGAGCCAAAAAATAAATAAATAAATAAAGTCAGCCACTGTTTCCATGTTTCCCCATCTATTTCCCATGAAGTGATGGGACCAGATGCCATGATCTTAGCTTTCTGAATGTTGAGGTTTAAGCCAACTTTTTCACTCTCCTCTTTTACTTTCATTAAGAGGCTCTTCAGTTCTTCACTTTCTGCCATAAGTGTGGTATCATCTGGCATATCTGAGGTTATTGATATTTCTCCCAGCAATCCTGATTCCTACTTGTGCTTCTTCCAGCCCAGCGTTTCTCATAATGTACTCTGCATATAAGTTAAATAAGCAGGGTAACAATATACAGCCTTGACGAACTCCTTTTCCTATTTGGAACAAGTCTGTTGTTCCATGTCCAGTTCTAACTGTTGCTTCCTGACCTGCATACAGATTTCTCAAGAGGCAGGTCAGGTGGTCTGGTATTCCCATTTCTTTCAGAATTTTCCACAGTTTATTGTGATCCAAACAAAGGATTTGATATAGTCAATAAAGCAGAAATAAATGTTTTTTTGGAACTCTTCTTGCATTTTCGATGAACCAATGGATGTTGGCAATTTGAGCTCTGTTTCCTCTGCCTTTTCTAAAACCAGCTTGAACATCTCAAAGTTCACAGTTCATATACTGCTGAAGCCTGGCTTGCAGAATTTTGAGCATTACTTTACTAGCATGTGAGATGAGTGCAATTGTCTGGTAGTTTGAGCATTCTTTGACATTGCCTTTCTTTGCGATTGGAATGAAAATTGGCCTTTTCCAGTCCTGTGGCCACTGCTGAGTTTTCCAAATTTGCTGGTATATTGAGTGCAGCACTTTCACAGCATCATCTTTCAGGATTTGAAATAGCTCAACTGGAATTCCATCACCTCCACTAGCTTTGTTTGTAGTGATGCTTCCTAAGGTCCACTTGACTTCAATTTCCAGGATGTCTGGCTCTAGGTCAGTGATCACACCATCATGATTATCTGGGTCGTGAAGATCTTTTTTGTACAGTTCTGTGTATTCTTGCCACCTCTTCTTAATATCTTCTGCTTCTGTTAGGTCCATACCATTTCCGTCCTTTATCAAGCCCATCTTTGCATGAAATGTTCCCTTGTTATCTCTAATTTTCTTGAAGAGATCTCTAGTCTTTCCCATCCTATTGTTTTCCTCTATTTCTTTGCACTGATCAGAGGAATGCTTTCTTATCTCTCTTTGCTATTTTTTGGAATTCTGCATTCAGATGGGTGTATCTTTCCTTTTTCCTTTGCTTTTGGCTTCTCTTCCTTTCACAGCTATTTGTAAGTCTTCCTCAGACAGACATTTTGGTTTTTTGCGTTTATTTTTCTTGGGGATGGTCTTGATCCCTCTCTCTTGTGCAATGTCATGGACCTCTGTCCATAGGTCATCAGGCATTCTATCAGATCTAGTGCCTTCAATCTATTTCTCACTTCCACTATATAAACGTAAGGGATTTGATTTAGGTCATACCTGAATGGTCTAGTGGTTTCCCCTACTTTCTTCAATTTAAGTCTGACTTTGGCAATAAGGCGTTCATTATTGGAGCCACAATCAGCTCCCAGTCTTGTTTTTACTGACTGTATAGAGTTTCTCCATCTTTGGCTGCCAAGAATATAATCAATCTGATTTTGGTGTTGACCATCTGGTGATGTCCATGTGTAGTCTTCCCTTGTGTTGTTGGAAGGAGGTGTTTGCTATGAACAGTGCGTTCTCTTGGCAAAACTCTATTGGCTTTCTCCCTGCTTCATTCTGTACTCCAAGGCCAAATTTGCCTGTTATTCCAGGTGCTTCTTGACATCCCACTTTTGCATTCCAGTCCCTTATAATGAAAAGGATGTATTTTTTGGGTGTTAGTTCTTGATGGTTTTGTAGGTCTTCATAGAACAGTTCAACTTCAGCTTCTTCAGAATTACTGGTTGGGGCATACACTTGGATTACTGTAATACTGAATGGTTTGTCTTGGAAATGAACAGAGATCGTTCTGTCGTTTTTGAGATTGCATCCAAGTACTGCATTTCGGACTCTTTTGTTGACTATGATGGCTATTCTATTTCTTCTAAAGGATTCTTGCCCACAGTAGTAGATATAAGGGTCGTCTGGGTTAAATCCACCCATTGTAGTACATTTTAGTTCTCTGATTCCTAAAATGTTGATGTTCACGCTTGCCATCTCCTGTTTGAACACTGCCAATTTGCCTTGATTCGTGGACCTAACATTCCAGGTTCCTATGCAATATTGCTGTTTACAGCATCAGACCTTGCTTCTCTGAACAGTCACATCCACAGCTGTGTGTTGTTTTTGCTTTGGCTCTATCTCTTCATTCTTTGTGCAGTTATTTCTCCACTGATCTCCAGTAGCATATTGGGCACCTACTGACCTATGGAGTTCATCTTTCAGTGTTCTATCTTTTTGCCCTTTCATACTGTTCATGGGATTCTCAAGGCAAGAATACTGAAGTGGTCTGCCATTCCCTTCTTCAGTGGACCACATTTTGTCAGAACTCTTCACCACAGCCTGTCCATCTTGGGTGGCCCTATATTGCATGGCTTATTTTCATTGAGTTAGACAAGGCTGTGGTCCATGTGATTAGATTGGTTAGTTTTCTGTGATTGTGGTTTCAGTCTGTCTGCCCTCTGATGCCCTCTCTCAGCGCCTACCATCTTACTGGGGTTTCTTTTACCTTGGACTTGGGGTATCTCCTCATGGCTACCACTACAGACCTTGGACGTGAGGTTTCTCCTCTCGTCCACTTGCCGCTCCCTTTTCTTACTTTAGTAAAACTCTGCTACACAAAAGCTCTTGAGTGATCAAGCCTGGTCCCTGGTCCCGAAGCTAATTCTTCTTCAGATATCACGAATCCAACACTGTTCACTAAAGCTATCTGAACCCTGACATAGAACAATACATGAAGGTTGCAGCAGCCATTCAGAATGCAATCCAGTGATACTCTGTCATCTATGATTAAAAAAGAAAGAAAGAAAGAAAGAAACTACTGCTCAGACATCACTGGTTTATTTTTGAAGAGGGTAGGTAGAATTGAATCCAGCAAGGAAACAAGACCTGTGCTGTGAAGGTCAGGTGTGGATGAACTGCAGCTCGACCTCCATCTCCTGTTGCTGACAGGCCTGAGCTCTCCCATCTCCCACCTCCTCTCCCTCCTCCATAAGTAACTCTTCTTGCCTGTTCACTCCATGCCAGCCCCTGTAGGCCAGCTGTTGTACTGTACTACTGTAATTTTCAAGGTAATGTGCTGTAAAATTAAAAATATTTTATTTTCTGTTTTTTTTTTAATGTATTCCTTGTATGAAAAGTATTATAAACCTGTTACAGTACTATATAGCTGATTGTGTTAGTTGTGTTCCTAGGCTAACTATTAGATTTATAAACATATTGGACTTAGGAACATGCACTTCAAACAGAACTCATTTGTATGTAAGGAATTTACTGTATCATTATTGTCAGATAAGCCTCTTTTCTGCTTACCCATCAGAATCGTATTAATTAGTTGCTTGTGTTGATGTGAAAAATTCTCCTTTAAAATCTATATCTCTTCCAACCTACATACGGACACATATGTACCTTCCAGTGATTTTTTTCTGTTTCTTCCCTTTTTCCATATCCTGACTCTTCATCCCCAAGTAAACCCACTCTCACCATCACAGAGAATCTCCAGTCTCTGCATCCACCTCGTCTTTATCTTACTTTCTTTCCTCAGAAGGGCTGGATTAGGAAATTCATATTGATTTGCAATCACAATAAATGCATGGAAGTCTCTGTGTCTTAATGTGGGCTGCTCTAACAATGTCATAGACTGGGTGTCTTAAACACTAAGTATTAATTTCACATAGTTCTAGATGCTAGAAGTCTGAGATTAGACTGCCAGCATGGTTGGATTCTAGTGAGAGAGCCCTCTTCCTGTTTCACAAGTGGCCACCTTTTTTTCTGTGCCCTCATTTGACAGAGGAGGACATCATGTTTCTTGTGTCTTTTCTTATAAGGGCACTGATCGCAATCATAATGTGATGGTCTGATTAATTTTCAAAGGCTTCACCTACAAATACCACCACTTTGGAATTTGGAAATTCTACACATGAATTTTAGCGGGACCTGAACATTCAATTGAGCTTCCCAGGTGGCTCAGTGGTAGAGTCTGCCTGCAATACAGGAGCCACAGGAGATGTGGGTTCAATCTCTGAGTCAAGAAGATCCCCTGGAGGAGGGAATGGCAATCTACTTCAGTATTCTTTATTGGAAAATCCCATGGACTGGAGGGCTAAAGTCCATAGGATCTCTAAGAGTTAGACATGACTGAGTGACTGAGAAGCAGCAAACATTCAATCCATAGCATTATGACTCATCTCAGATGAGTTAGGTCTGACTTGTTAATAGGAAACAATTAGGAAGTTGTACTAACCTCAAACTCAAAAGGTACACACAGCTTTATTACTATCCCTGAACTTTCTTCTATTGTTGAATGAGTTTTAATTTTCTTCTACCATTAAACAGTATCACATAAACACCAAAGGCCTATAATGAAACAGTCAGAAATTTAATTCCATACTATCCATACTGTTTTCCATACAAATTTTAATTCCATACAGATTTAATGCTAACTTTGCACTTAATAACTTAAGACCTTAAGTTCATCTCTTTTAGCTATTTTTTTTTTTGGCTTAATTTACAAAATGGGCAATACTAATGCCTTCATAAAGTTATGAAGGTGAAAAATTAAGTATATCCATGATTCCCTAGTGCTATGTCTGGCATATGAGAGGTGATCATTAAGGGTTACTTCCTTTTAAACAGAAGTATGGTTGAATAGATACGTAAATACAAAATGTCAATATCCAAATCTCTCTTTGAGGCTCTAGAGTCATGTGTTTCATTAAATAGATTTATTTGATGTGTACTATATGCCAAACACTATGCAAGATCTTGGAAATATGGGTATAAAATTGACCAGTAGGAGATATGGTTTATATCTTCTTGAAGTGACAGGCAAAGGAGAAAAGGAATAATACACCCATCTGAATGTAGAGTTCCAAAGAATAGCAAGGAAAGATAAGAAAATCTTCCTAAGCAAACAATATTAAAAAAAAAAAAAAGTGGAGGAAACAATAGAAAGAGAAAGACTAGAGATTTCTTCAAGAAGATTAGAGATACCAAGGGAACATTTCATGCAAAGATTGGCACACTAAAGGACAGAAACAGTATGAATCTAACAGAATCAGAAGATATTTAGAAGAGGTGGCAAAAATACACAGAAGAAGTATACAAAAAAGATCTTAATGACCCAGATAACCATGATGGTGTGGTTATCTCATTCACTTAGAGCCAGACATCCTGGAGTCCAAAATCAAGTGGGCCTTAGGAAGCATCACCGTGAACAAAGCTACTAGAGGTGATGGAATTCCAGCTGAGCTATTTCAAGTCTTAAAAGTTGATGCTGTGAAAGTCCTGCATTCAATATGCCAGCTAATTTGGAAAACTCAGCAATGACCACAGGACTGGAAAGGTCAGTTTTCATTTCAATCTCAAAGAAGGTCAATGCCAAAAAATGTACAAACTACTACACAATTGCACTCATTTCACAGGGTAGAAAGGTAATGCTTAAAATCCTTCAAGCTAGCAAAAAAAAAAAAAAAAAAAAACATGAAAAGAGAACTTCCAATGTACAACCTGGATTTAGAGAAGGCAGAGGAACCTGAGCTCAAAATGCCAGCATCCATTGAATCATAGAAAAAGCAAGGGGATCAAAGAAAAACATCTACTTTTGCTTCATTAACAATGCTAAAGCCTTTGACAGTGTGGATCACAACAAACTGTGGAGAATTCTTCAAGAGATGGGAATACCAACCACCTTACATGCCTCCTGAAAAGCATGTAAAGAAGCAGGTCAAGAAAAAACAGTTAGAACGGAATGTGGAACAACAAACTGGCTCAAAATTGGAAAAGGATTTATGTCAAGGCTGTATATTGTTACCCCACTTAGTTAACTTAGATGCAGAGTATATCGCGTGAAATGCCCAGCTGGATTTACCACAAACTGGAATCAAGATTGCTGGAAGAAATATCAATAACCTCAAATTTGCAGATGATACCACCCTAATGGCAGAAAGTGAGAGGAACTAAAGAGCCTCTTGATGAAGGTTAAAGAAGAGAGCCTAAAAGCTAATTTAAAACTCAACATTCAAGAAACAAAGATCATGGCATCTGGTCCCATCACTTCATGGCAAATAGATGGGGAAAAATGGAGACAGTGAAAGGATTTATTTTCTTGGGCTCCAAAAATCACTGGAGATGTTGACTGCAGCCATGAAATTAAAAGACGCTTGTTCCTTGGAAGAAAAGCTATGACAAACCTAAGCAGTGTATTAAAAAGTGGAGGCATCACTTTACTGCCAAGGTCCGTCTAGTGAAAACTAAGGTCTTTCCAGTAGTCATATTTGGATGTGAGAGTTCAACCATAAAGAAGGCTGAGTGCTGAAGAATTGATGCCTTCAAACTGTGATGCTAGAGAAGACTCTTGAGAATCCCTTGGCTAGCAAGGAGATCAAAGTAAAGGAAATCAACCCTGAATATTCATTGGAAGCACTGATTCTGAACTTCCAATACTGTGGTCATCTGATGTGAAGAGCCAACTCATTGGAATAGACCCTGATGCTGGAAAGCAGGAGGAGAAAGGAGCAACAGAGGATGAAATGGTTGGATGGCATCATTGACTCAATGGATCTGAGTTTGAGCAAACTCTGGGAGATAGTGAAGGACAGGGAAGTCTGGGTTGCTGTAGTCCATGGGGTCACAAAGAGTTGGACACAACTGGGAAGCTGAACAACAAAATCTTACAGCTCATTTCAAGTAGACACTAAATAAACAGCTATTTGAGTCTACTGCTATAGCACCCTGATAGTCTCTAACATGAGAACATAGTAAAGGGACATTTCCATTTGTTTAATTTTTCTAATTTCTGTCTTTTTACTGATGATATTCTCTATCTGATAATACATTGTCATCATGGCTTTCTTTCTTTCTTTCTTTTTACTTTATTATTATTATTATTGCTTCTTGGATGTTTATAATAGCTGTTTTGAAGTCTTTGTCTTATTATTCTGATTTCTGGTCTGTCACAGGCAGTATCTTCATCTGTTTAATTCCCTCTGTTGATGGAATAATAGTACCCTTTTATTTGCATTTCTAATGGGTGGCGTGTTTTGCTGTTGTTGTTGTTGTTATAAACTAATTATTTCAATGGGTATATTACAGCAACCCTGGATATTGATCCTTCAAAACTCTGGGATTTTATTTTGTTGTTGTTTGTTCATTTACTTGTTTATTTACATGGCTCGACTATTTCATTGACATTTATCTTCTGTCTCCTCAGTGTGAAACAACTGGTACCACCCCACAAAGACCACACTTGGGAATGCACACAGTCAGGCTGGGATGGTTCAGTTTCAATAGTACTCTCTTTGTCTCTCTCTTATGCGGATATCTCTGTTAAACCAACTCCCTTTTCTGGTATCTCCTCAGCTTTTAAGCCGCATCAGTTGCTCTAGTGAATGCTCTGTTTTTGTTGTGAAGTCATAAATTACTCCAAGTCTGACCCAATCAAACTGGGGTCCATTTGGAGAGGTATTTCTTTCAGGAAGTCTTTGCAACTTGTTCTGAACTCAAAAGGGCTATTCTTAACAGTCTCTTTCCTTTGTTCTCTCTGGTAAATTAGCTGACCTTTGGTTTAGCTTGTTGCTCTTAATTGCATACTATCAAAGTGTCTATTGTTTCTAAATGTACCCTTAAGCTTGAAATCCTCCACAATATTGCAAATAATCTGGGTCTTCTGGAGAGAGCTTTTGCAATGATTGTTTTGGTAGTATATCTTTTATTAAAATCTGTAAACCCCTTCTCTAGGGCTGGGAATAGAGACTGTGGCCTGCTTCTCCTGCAGGGATGCCCTTGATACATTAGCAGAACACTGGGATTGGGCACTGTCCTCTTTTTTTTTTTTTTTATTCTTTTTGGCTTACATCTCCTATGAGGTAGTCTTCAGCCTTATAAATTGGGTATGAGTGGAGGAAGATTGCCTTCAATATTTGGCACACTTGCCAGGAATGTAACCTCTGTAATTTGGAGTCAGGGAGTGGGAGACGAGAAATGCTGGTAGCCTGCCTTTCCAAGTGAGATAGTGAAATAGCCTATTTCTTATCCAGGGGCTGAGGAAAAGATGGGCTCCTTTTCTTGATCACACATGCCTAAATTAGAGCTCTCATTATCTTGGCCAGTTGGAGAGGATCTAGAAAGGTGTTGCTGGTCAAATTCTTAGCTTTATCTGCCCAATGAAACTGAATAAAAAAAATGGAGATAGAGTTTGGAGGTAATAGAAAGGTGGCTTTAATTCTCAACTGGTGGAGAGAGGAACACAGTAGGTTCATGCCTCAAGAACAGCATCTCCCCCGCATGAGGAGTCTCTCTCTGTGCTTTAAGTCACTTCAGTCATGTCTGTCCATGGGATTCTCCAGGCAAGAATACTGGAATGGGTTGCCAGGCCCTCCTCCAGGGGATCTTCCTGACTCAGGAATTGAACCTGTGTGTCTCACATCTCCTGCACTGGCAGCTGGGTTCTTTACTACTAGCACCACCTGGGAAGTCCATGAGGAGTCTAGGGACTTACATAAGATGAGGACTTGAAGTTAGGAGTCGGTGATGAGAAACAAAGGTGTTAGGCTCTTGAATTCTTCCTCTTGCACTGTTTCAAAGACAGTCATAGGCTGATGTAGTAACCCAGTAATTTAGTCTGGGAGTTTGTCGGCTCTACAACCTTCTTTCTCGTATGTAAAAAGGAAGAACTGTAAGAAGAAGAGTGTTGTAAGGGTAAACACCAGATACATGATGTATTTAGCATAGAGTCAAAAGGGAATTCTTCCCAGCTGGCTCAGAGAGAAAAGAACCCACCTGTCAATGCAGGAGACACAATAGATGCAGGTTTGATCCCTGAGATGGGAAGATCCCCTGGAGGAGGAAATGGCAATCCATTCCAGTATTTCTGCCTGGGAAATCCCATGGACAAAGGAGTTTGGTGGGTTCCAGTCCATGGGGTGGCAAAACAGTTGGACACAACTGAGCAACTAAACAATAGCAAGAAGAGAAAATAGGTGTGAAGTGTAGCTCTTGCAGGAAAGGGAAAGACAAAACTTATTTCTCTTTCTTTTCCTTTTCACTGCAACAAAGGGAGCAGGTGCTACAGACTCACACATTATGAGATTTAGAAGATTTTCTTGAATATATATTTCTTCTTTTATCTTACTTGCTTAGGACAAATTCTGGAGACTTAAGTTTTTTCCACCAGTTACAGCTGGTTCCTGGGAACATCCATGGAACTTCTCATACTGCCTTTCTGAAAGCAGTCACCAATATCCTGAAGTTGTGTGGATATAGACAGTAATTTTTTTTTTTTAGTTGAGTATTTAACAATTTAAGTGGATGAACATTGTTCTTGCAACATTTCTTTTTGGTATATTGTGGTTTTCATAGTTATATATAGCTTAATTAATTTTAAAAATCATTCTATTATAGTTTTCCATTAAGTGGATTTCCCACAATCTATTCATCCATCTTTATTTCAATGGTTATTTGACTTTTTTCTCAGCTTTTGCTACTATGAACAATTCTACAATAAACAATTTTATGTATGTTGCTTTGTGCACCTATGCTAGAATTTCTCTAGAGTATATATTTTTAGATAATTTTAGAATATGCTCATGTTCAACTTTACTAGGAATTGTCAAAATTCTCTCTGAAATATGATTTACATCCCCATTAGCAGAATGCAAAAATCCCTGATTCTCTCCATCATCTCTTGCACTTGGTAATCACTAGCTTTTGACACTTCCCCCCAGTCTGAATGTAAAATTCTAATTCATGGTTATTTAAATGCATGTTAAATATTTATTTTCCTGACTACTGGCCAAATTAAGCCTTTTCCATATGGTGGCTCAGATGGTAAAGAATCTGCCTGTAATTCAGGAGACTTGAGTTTGATCCCTGGGTAAGGAAGATACCCTGGAGAAGGGAATGGCAACAGATTCCAGTATTTTTGCCTGAAGAATTTGATGGACAGAGGAGCCTGGCAGGCTACAGTCCATGGGGTCACAAAGAGTTGGACACTGAAGAAACTTAGCACAGCACAGCAGCACATGTATATTATTACGTCATCTGCAAACAGCGACTGTTTAACTTCTTCTTTCCCAATCTGGGATTTCTTTTATGTATTTATTTATTTTCTTCTCTGATTGCCATAGCTAGGATTTCCATACCTATGTTGAATAAAAGTGAGAGTGGCCATTCATGTCTTATGCCTGATCTTAGAGGAAGTGTTTTTGGCTTTTTACCATTGAGTATGATGTTAACTGTTGACTTATATATAGTATTTACTATGTTGAAGTCTGTTTCCTCTACATCAACATTATGAAGAGTTTGTTTTTTCAGATGTTGAACATTGTCATTTTTTTCTACATCTATTGAAATAATCATATGGTTTTTATTTTTCAGTTTATTAATATGGTGCATTACATTGATTGAATTGCAGATGCTGAACCATCCTTGTATCCCTGGGATAAAACCCACATCATTGCAGTGTATGTTCCTTTAAATATATTACTGAATGCACTTGATGATATTTTGTTGAGGAGTTTCGCATCCATGTTCATCAAAGAGAGTGGCCTGTAACTGTCTTTGTTTGTGATATGTTTTTATCTGATTTTAGTATCAGGGTGATATTGGCCTCAGAATGAGTTTTCTCTGGAATTTTTGGAGTAATCTGAGAACTACTCAGTGTTAATTCTTCTCTCAATGTTTGGTAGAATTTACCTGAGAAGCCTTCTGGTCCTGGACTTCTGTTTATTAGGAGTTTTTAAATTACTGATTTAATTTCAATACTGGTAATTGGTCTGTTCATATTTTCTATTTCTTTCTGCTTCAGTTTTGAGAGATTGTACATTTATGATAATTTGTCCATTTTTCTCAGTTGTCCATTTTATTGGCATACAATTGTTCACAGTACTTATGATCTTTTGTATTTCTGTGATGCTATTTTTAACTTCTTTTTCATTTCTGATTGTATTGATCTGGGCCTTCTCTCTTTATTTTTTGATGTGTCTGACTAAATAAAGGTTTATCAATTTTGTTTATCTTTCCAACTCTTTGCTTCATTGGTTTTTTAAATTGATATTGTTATTTTAGTCCCTTATTTATTTCTGCTATGATCTTTATAATTTCTCCCTAGCTAATTGAGTTGTTTGTTCTCCTTTTTCCAGTTCATTTAACAGTACAGTTTCATTGTTTATTTGAGGTTTTTCTTGTTTGTTTTCTGTGGTAAGCATGTATTGCTAAAAACTGCTTTTGCTCTGTTCCATAGCTTTTGGATCATCATGTTTTCATTATCATTTGTCTCCAGGTATATATATATATATTTCCTCTTTGATTTCTTCAGTGATCCATTGGTTTTTAGTAGCAAATTGTTAAGTCATCTTGAGTTTGTGTTTTTTATTTTTATGCAGTTTTTTTTTTTTTTTTTTGTAGTTGATTTCTATTCTCATAACATTGTGGTTATAAAAAATATTTGTTATGCTTTCATTTTTCTCAAATTTACTGAGGTTTGTTTTGTGGCCTAATAGTTGATCTACATTGGAAAATGTTCTATGTGCATGTGAGAAGAATGTTCTATATGTGTCTATAAAGTCCATCAAGTCTAATATAGCATTTAAACTAATGTTTCCTTTTGTATTTTCTGTTTGAATGATTTGTACATTGATGTAAAGGACATGTTAAAGTCTCCTACTGATATTGTGTAACTGTCAATTTCTCCCTTTATGTCCATCAATATTTTCATTATATATTTAGGTGGTACTTTGTTGGATGCATATGTATTTACAATTGTTATATCTTTTTCTAGGATTGATCTCTTGATGTTCTTCTTTGTCTCTTGTAGTCGTCTTTATTTTAATGCCTCTTTTGTCTGATAAAAATATTCTTAATCTGGATTTCTTTTTATTTCTGTTTCATAGATTTTTTTTTTCCATTCACTCACTTTCAGTTTGTGTGTTTCTCTAGATCTGAGGTATCTTATAGGCAGCTTATATATAGGTTTTGTTTTTGCATCTATTCAGCCACTTTATGTGTTTTGATTGCAGCATTTAGTCCATTTGCATTTAAGATAACTATTGATATGTATGTTCTTCTTGCCATTTCCTTAATTGCTTCAGTTATTTTTGTAAATCTTTATTCTTTTTTTTCTTCTTCTTCTTTTGTTGTTTGATGACTACCTTTAGCATTATGTTTGGATTCCTTTTTCTTTTCTTGTGTTTATATTTACTGTAAATTTTAAGTTTGTGGTTACCATGAAACTTTTATATCTAAATAGGTCCTGGAGCTAGCACTGTTCTACTGGTGGGCAGAGCTGGTCCTGGCTTCCAGACTCAAGGGACTGCTGAGTGTGGTCGGTTCCTGACACACTTGGCTGTGGTGTCCATGATGTTTCAAAGCTTGTGTTGGCCTATAGTGGGCAGGGCCATGGCACATTTTGTCCCAGGGCAGGTATTGGCCTGCTCATGGGTGGCCTGGATATGTAGGCTGCAAGGCTGCAGTTGGCCTGTGGCTAATGTCTACCCATTATATAGTGGGTGGACTGAGCCTGAGACTAGATCAGGCTCACTGGACAGCAGTGGCAGAGCCGGACTTGTCCCAGGGCAGATTCTGGCCTGCTTATGGGTGGCCTAGATCCACAGGCTGCAGGACTGTAGTCCTCCAGAAGCTTTTTTCTGCCTGCTGGTGAGTGAGATATGGCCTGAGGCTCAAGAAGGTTCACTGGTAGGTGGGCCAGCTTTTCTATGTCTGTTGTCTGCCCACTGGTATGTGGAGCTGAGTCCCAAGCTCTCTGGCTATAGGGCCTTGAGGCCTATAGCCTGTGTCTAGTGGGGATCCTGGGACGAGTGCCTGTGAATTAGTGTATGGTGCCAAGTCCTGGGTGCTCTTGTGCTCAGGACTGTGTCCAGGGGAGGCTGTGGGCTCAAGGATTCTTAAAGCAGCCTATCTGCAAGTGGGTTGGTTTGTGTTGATGCCAAGTTAATTGCTTGGCCTAAGGTGTCTACAGGCTGTTGTGCAAGGGCAAGGCTGAATCTGGAGGCTGAAAATCTATAGGAAAGACTCCAAAATTGCACTTACCAGCATCACTGTCAATGTGGTAGAAAGGTTTCCCAAAATGGCTGCCACTACTGTCTAGGTTCCAGAGTGAGCTATAGGCACCACCTGACTTTCTGGAGGCCCTCTAAGATCAGCAGATGAGTCTGACTCAGGTTCCTTTCCAATTACTGCTTTTGCTCTGGGTCCTGAAGCATGCAATGGCTCAGATGATAAAGAATCTGCCTCTGCCATTGCAGAAGACCCAGGCTTGATCCCTGAGTCAGGAAGATAACCCTAGAGAAGGGAATGGCAATTCACTCCAGTATTCTTGCCTGGGAAATCCTGTAGGCAGAGGAGATTGCTGGCCTATAGTCTACAGGATTGCAAACAGTCAAACACAACTCAGTGAATAATAGTTTAAGAAAGAAGTCTCTATTTCCCACAGACCTCTGGGATTTCTTAAAGTAAGCCCTGATGACTTCCAAAGCCAAATGCCCAGGGGCTTGTCTCCCTGGTGCAGAACCCCCCAAGCTGGGGAGCCTGGATATGGGGCATAGTCTCCCTTACTCTTTGGGAAAAACTTCTTCAATTTTAATTAATCTCTCATTTATGGATTAAACACTCAGGGGTAGGGGGCTTGACTATATTGTGACTATGCCCCTATTACCAGTATTGTTGTTCCTTCTTTATGTCTTTAGTTGTAGAAGATCTTTTCTGATAGGTTCCTGTTTTATTCATTGATGGTTCTATAAATAGTTGCAATTTTGTCATGCCTATGAGAAGAGGTGATTTCAGGGTCTTCCTAGTCTGCCATCTTGGCTGATCAAAAATTTACAAATTTTAAACTGAATGCCTGCATTCTCTTGGCACAACTTTATTAGCATTTGCCCTGTTTCATTCTGAACTCCAAGGTCACATTTTCCTGTTATTCCAGGTATTTCTTGACTTCCTACTTTTGCATTTCAGTCCCATGTAATGAAAAGGACATCTTTTTGGGGTGTTAGTTCTAGAAGGTCTTGTAGATCTTCATAAAACCATTCAACTTCAGCTTCTTTAGCATTGCTGGTCGGGGCACAGAGATCATCATATAGAGATCATTATGTCATTTCTTCTAAAGGATTCTTGCCCACAGTAGTAGATATAAGGGTCATCTGGGTTAAATTCACCCATTTCAGTCCATTTTAGTTCACTGACTCCAAAAATGTTGATGTTCACTCTTCACATTTCCTGTTTGACCACTTCCAATTTGCCCTGATTCATGGACCTAACTTCCAAGTTCCTATGTAATATTGCTCTTTACAGCATTGGACTTTACTTCCATCACCAGTCACATCCACAACTGGGTGTTTTTGCTTTGGCTTCATCTCTTCATTCTTTCTGGAGTTATTTCTCCACTGGTTTCCAGTAGCATATTGGGTACCTACCGACCTGGGGAGTTCATCTTTCAGTGTCCTATCTTTTGCTTTTTCATACGGTTCATGGGTTACTGAAGTCAAGAATACTGAAGTCGCTGTGGTTCCCTTCTCCAGTGGACTACATTTTGTCAGAACTCTCCACCATGACCCATCCCTCTTGGGTGGCCCAACACAACATGACTCATAGTTTCATTGAGTTAGATAAGGCTGTGATCAGATTGGTTAGTTTTCTGTGACTGTGGTTTCAGTCTGTCTGCCCTCTGATGGAGAAGGATAAGAGGCTTATGGAAGCTTCCTAATAGCAGAGACTGACTGAGGGGGAGACTGGGTCTTGTTCTGATGGGCAGGGCCATGCTCAGTAAATCTTTAATCTAATTTTATGTTGATGGATGAGGCTATGTTCCCTCCCTGTTATTTACCTCGGGCCAAACCAAGGTGGAGATAATGCAGACAAGATGAAGAAGCTTCAGAGATGGAGAAGCTCTATACAGTTAGCAAAAAAAGACCAGGAGATGACTGTGGCTCTGATCATACACTCCTTATTGTCAAATTCAGACTTAAATTGAAGAAAGTAGGGAAAACCACTAGACCACTCAGGTATGACCTAAATCAAATCCCTTACAATTATACAGTGGAAGTGACAAATAGACTCAAGGGATTCAATCTGACAGAGTGCCTGAAGAACTATGGATAAAAGTTCCTGACATTGTACAGGAGGCAGTGATCAAGACCATTCCCAAGGAAAAGAAATGGAAAAGGCAAAATGGTTGTCTGAGGAGGCCATACAAATAGATGAGAAAAGAAGAGAAGTGAAAGACAAAAGAAAAAGGAAAGATATACCTATTTAAATGCAGAGTTCCAAAGAATAGCAAGGAGAGATAAGAAAGCCTTCCTCAGTAATCAATGTGGATACATAGAGGAAAGCAATAGAATGGGAAAGAGTAGAGATTGCTTCAAGAAAATTAGAGATGCCAAGGGAACATTTCATTCAAAGATGGGCTCAATAAAGGAAAGCAACAGTGTAGACATAACAAGAGCAGAAGATATTAAGAAAAGGTGGCAAGAATACACAGAAGAACTATACAAAGAAGATCATCATGACCCTGAGAATCACAATGATGTGATCACTCACTTACAGCCAGACATCCTGGAATGTGAAGTCAAGTGGGTCTTAGAAAGCATCACTACAAGCAAAGCTAGTGCAGGTGATGGAATTCCAGTTGAACTATTTCAAATCCTAAAAGATGATGCTGTGAAAGTGCTGCACTCAATATACTGGCGAATTTGGAAAACTCAGCAGTAGCCACATGAAATGAAATGAAAATGTCACTTTTCATTCCAATCCCAAAGAAAAACAATGCCAAAGAATGTTTAAACTACTACACAGTTGTACACATCTCACATGGTAGCAAATAATGCTCAAAATTCTCCAAGACAGGCTTCAACAGTACGTGAACCATGAACTTCCAGATGTTCAAGCTGGATTTAGTAAAGGCAGTGGAACTGAAGATCAAATTGCCAACATCTGATGGGTAATCAAAAGCAAGAGAGTTCCAGAAAAACATCTACTTCTGCTTGATTGACTATGCCAAAGCCTTTAACTGTGTGGATCATCACAAACTGTGGAAACTTCTTAAAGAGATGGAAATACCAGGGCAACTGACCTGCCTCTTGAGAAATCTGTATGCAGATCAGGAAGCAACAGTTAGAACTGGACATGAGGCAACATACTGGTTCCAAATAGGAAAAGGAGTATGCTAAGGCTGTATATTGACACCCTGGTTATTAAACATATGCATAGTACATCATACAAAATGCTGAGCTGGATGAAGCACAAGCTGGAATCAAGATTTCCAGGAGAAATATCAATAACTTCAGATATGTAGATGACACCACCCTTATGGCAGAAAGTGAAGACCTAAAGAGCTTCTTGATGAAAGTGAAAGAGGAAAGTGAAAAACTTGGCTTACAGGTCAACATTCAGAAAGCTAAGATCATAGCATCTGGACCCATCACTTCATGGTATATAGATGGTGAAACAATGGATACAGTGTCAGACTTTATTTTTTAAGGCTCCAAAATCACTGCAGATGGTGACTGCAGCCATGAAATTGAAAGATGCTTGCTCCTCGGAAGAAAAGTTATAACCAACCTAGACAGCATGTTAAAAACCAGAGACATTTCTTGGCCAACAAAGGTCTGTCTAGTCAAGGCTGTTTTTTCCAGTAGTCATGAATGGATGTGAGAGTTGGAGTATACAGAAAGCTAAGCACTAAAGAATTGATGTTTTTGAACTGTGGTGTTGAGGAAAACTCTTGAAAGCCCCTTAGTCTGCACAGAGATCCAACCAGTCCATACTAAAGGAAGTCAGTCCTAAATATTCATTGGAAGGACTGATGCTGAAGCTGAAATTCCAATACTTTGGCCACCAGATATGAAGAGCTGACTCATTGGAAAAGACCCTGATGTTGGGAAAGATTAAAGGCAAGAGGAGAAGAGGACACCAGAGAATGAGATGGTTGGATGGCATCACCAACTTGGTGGACATAAGTGTGAGTAAACTCTGGGAGTTGGTGATGGACAAGGAGGCCTGGAGTGCTACAGTCCATGGGATCACAAAGAGTTGGACACAACTGAGTGACTGAACCGAACTGAACTGAAACTGCTTGCCTTTGTGAGTATCATGATGAAATCTTATGCTATCCTGCTCCTTCATGCCTGAATCCCAAACCATGAACACTTTCTGCTCTTTACTTCCACCCATGGACATCATCATGGCTTGAAGATCCAGGATCACCTGAAGTAGACGATTCTTCTGAGTTATCATCAGAAGGTCAGTAGTAGCCTAATGGTACGTCACAATGATTAAGTCATTTATATCACTTCATCTCATCATATAGACACTGGATCATCTCCCATCAACATCAGAGAAGAAGGATGAGTACAGTAAAATTAGATGTTTTGGAGGAGAGCAAGAAGGGATGAGATCACGTTCATATAACTTTTACTGCACTATATTTTTATCTCTGTTTTATTGTATTAGTAGTATTATTGTTGATCTCTTACTTTGCCTAATTTATAAGTTAAACATTATCATAGTTATGTATGTATAGGAAAAAATGGTATTTATATGGTTCATACTACCCATGGTTTCAGACATGTACTGGGACTATTAAAACATATCCCCCAACTGATGAAAGGAGGCTACCATGCCACAAAAATATGACTGCCATAAATTAGAGACATAATAAATGGTTATTGTAAACATGCATCAATACAGCTTGACACTAGAAAGCACACAAATAAACACCAGCAGATAATCTCAAAGATTATTAGCCTAAAACATTGGAGCTGAAAAAGCTTTTAGAGACCACAGGCTCTAAACTTTCAGGCTCTACACATGAGCCTGAAAGTTCAAGCTCATACCCAAGGTCGCGCATGTAAAGATGAAGAAAATCAATGTATTTAGTCATATGAATCCTTTTCCTTGCCCATCCTTCCAAGACTGGGACACTACTAAATTCTTGCTTGGTATAAATACTCTACTTAATTTTATTGTTCAAAAGAGTAGACAAGGACTTAGAAACTAATCAAACTGATTCTTTCATTTTACAAATAATTTTATTATGAAGAGGTTAAACATTTAAATACTAGTAGAGGGGAAATGTTAATGTTTGTTGTGGTGATGCACTGAAAAACAATAAGTAAGATATGATTGCTGTTAACCTGCTAAGTTGTTTCACTTGTGTCTGACTCTGTGCGACCCCATAGACAGCAGCCCACCAGGCTCCCCCATCCCTGGAATTCTCCAGGCAAGAACACTGGAGTGGGATGCCATTTCCTTCTCCAATGCATGAAAGTGAAAAGTGAAAGTGAAGTCGCTCAGTCATGTCTGACTCTTAGGGACACCATGGACTGCAGCCCAACAGGCTCCTCCGCCCATGGAATTTTCCAGGCAAGAGTACTGGAGTGGGGTGCCATTGCCTTCTCCGAAGATATGATTAGGTCAATGAAAATGAAGTAGTATAAAGTATTTGGTATTTGTGGAAGACAGAAATCAAAGTAAAAGAAGCTATGTTAATAAAAGTTACATAGAGATTTGGGGTATAAAATTATTTGGACAGGTTATTTTGGAACAGATAACAGGAGACTTGAGAGGGGCTAAGATGCTTGAAGGAGTTCGTCAAGGCTGTATATTGTCACCCTGTTTATTTAACTTATATGCAGAGTACATCATGAGAAATGCTGGACTGGACGAAACATAAGCTGGAATCAAGATTGCCAGGAGAAACATCAATAACCTCAGATATGCAGATAACACCACCCTTATGGCAGAAAGTGAAGAGGAACTCAAAAGCCTCTTGATGAAAGTGAAAGTGGAGAGTGAAAAAGTTGGCTTACAGCTCAACATTCAGAAAATGAAGATCATGGCATCCAGTCCCACCACTTCATGGGAAATAGATGGGGAAACAGTGGGAACAGTGTCAGACTTTATTTTTCTGGGCTCCAAAATCACTACAGATGGTGACTGCAGCCATGAAATTAAAAGACGCTTACTCCTTGGAAGGAAAGTTATGACCAACCTAGATAGCGTATTCAAAAGCAGAGACATTACTTGGCCAACAAAGTTCCATCTAGTCAAGGCTATGGTTTTTCCTGTGGTCATGTATGGATGTGAGAGTTGAACTGTGAAGAAGGCTGAGCGCCGAAGAATTGATGCTTTTGGACTGTGGTGTTGGAGAAGACTCTTGAGAGTCCCTTGGACTGCAACGAAATCCAACCAGTCCATTCTGAAGGAGATCAGCCCTGGGATTTCTTTGGAAGGAATGACGCTAAAGCTGAAACTCCAGTACTTTGGCCACCTCATGCGAAGAGTTGACTCATTGGAAAAGACTCTGATGCTGGGAGGCTTTGGGGGCAGGAGGAGAAGGGGACGACAGAGGATGAGATGGCTGGATGGTATCACTGACTCGATGGACGTGAGTCTGAGTGAACTCCGGAAGTTGGTGATGGACAGGGAGGACTGGTGTGCTGCGATTCATGGGGTCGCAGAGTCAGACATGACTGAGTGACTGAACTGAACTGAACAATGAAAAATCTGAAAGAGAAATTAAGGAATCAATCCTATTCACCATTGCAACAAAAAGAATAAATATCTAGGAATAAACTTAGCTAAGAAGACAAAAGATATGTACACATAAATCTATAAGACTCTAATGAAAGAAATCAAAGATGACATCAACAGATGGAGAGATATTCCATGTTCCTAGGTAAGAAGAATCAATATTGTAAAAATGACTATACCACCAAATACAATGTACAGATTTAGTGTCAGATCAGATCAGATCAGATCAGTCGCTCAGTCGTGTCTGACTCTTTGCGACCCCATGAATCACAGCACACCAGTCCTCCCTGTCCATCACCAACTCCTGGAGTTCACTCAGACTCACATCCATCAAGTCAGTGATGCCAATGAGCCATTTAATCCTCTGTCGTCCCCTTCTCGTCTTGCCCCGAATCCCTCCCAGCATCAGAGTCTTTTCCAATGAGTCAACTCTTCACATGAGGTGGCCAAAGTAATGGAGTTTCAGCTTTAGCATCATTCCTTCCAAAGAAATTCCAGGGCTGATCTCCTTCAGAATAGACTGGTCGGATCTCCTTGCAGTCCAAGGGACTCTCAAGAGTCTTCTCCAACACCACAGTTCAAAAGCATCAATTCTTCAGTGCTCAGCCTTCTTCACAGTCCAACTCTCACATCCATACATGACCACAGGAAAAACTATAGCTTTGACTAGATGAACCTTTGTTGGCAAAGTAATGCCTCTGCTTTTGAATATGCTATCTAGGTTGGTCATAACCTTCCTTCCACAAAGTAAGCGTCTTTTAATTTCATGGCTGCAGTCACCATCTGTAGTGATTTTGGAGCCCAGAAAAATAAAGTCTGACACTGTTTCCACTGTTTCCCCATCTATTTCCCATGAACTAATGGGACCAGATGCCATGATCTTCATTTTCTGAATGTTGAGCTTTAAGCCAACTTTTTCACTCTCCACTTTCACTTTCATCAAGAGGCTTTTGAGTTCCTCTTCACTTTCTGCCATAAGGCTGGTGTCATCTGCATATCTGAGGTTATTGATATTTCTCCCAGCAATCTTGATTCCAGCTTGTGTTTCATCCAGTCCACAGTTTCTCATGATGTACTCTGCATAGACGTTAAATAAACAGGGTGACAATATACAGCCTTGACGAACTCCTTTTCCTATTTGGAACCTGTCTGTTGTTCCATGTCCAGTTCTAACTGTTGCTTCCTGACCTGCATACAAATTTCTCAAGAGGCAGATCAGGTGGTCTGGTATTCCCATCTCTTTCAGAATTTTCCACAGTTTATTGTGATCCACACAGTCAAAGGCTTTGGCATAGTCAATAAAGCAGAAATAGATGTTTTTCTGGAACTCTCTTGCTTTTTCCATGATCCAACAGATGTTGGAAACTTGATTTCTGGTTCCTCTGCCCTTTCTAAAACCAGCTTGAACATCAGGAAGTTCACGGTTCACATATTGCTGAAGCCTGGCTTGGAGAATTTTGAGCATTACTTTACTAGCGTGTGAGATGAGTGTAATTGTGCAATAGTTTGAGCATTCTTTGGCATTGCCTTTCTTTCCACTGGAGAAGGGAATGGCAAACCACTTCAGTATTCTTGCCTTGAACACCCCATGAACAGTATGAAAAGGCAAAATGATAGGACACTGAAAGAGAAACTCCCTAGGTCAGTAGGTGCCCAATATGCTACTGGAGATCAGTGGAGAAATAACTCCAGAAAGAATGAAGGGATGGAGCCAAAGCAAAAACAATACCCAGCTGTGGATGTGACTGGTGATAGAAGCAAGGTCCGATGCTGTAAAGAGCAATATTGCACAGGAACCTGGAATGTCAGGTCCATGAATCAAGGCAAATTGGAAGTGGTCAAACAAGAGATTGCAAGAGTGAACATCGACATTCTAGGAATCAGCGACCTGAAATGGACCAAAATGGGTGAATTTAAC
This sequence comes from Bos taurus, assembly GCF_002263795.3. Classification (NCBI taxonomy): domain Eukaryota; kingdom Metazoa; phylum Chordata; class Mammalia; order Artiodactyla; family Bovidae; genus Bos; species Bos taurus. The sequence continues at coordinate 3,538,100 of NC_037346.1, read as the reverse complement.
TCAGATGACCATTATATATATGACTGTGGGCAGGAATCCCTTAGAAGAAATGGAGTAGCCATCATGGTCAACAAAAGAGTCCAAAATGCAGTACTTGGATGCAATCTCCAAAATGACAGAATGATCTCTGTTCGTTTCCAAGGCAAACCATTCAATAGCACAGTAATCCAAGTCTATGCCCCAACCAGTAATGCTGAAGAAGCTGAAGTTGAATGGTTCTATGAAGACCTACAAGACCTTTTAGAACTAACACCCAAAAAAGATGTCTTTTTCATTATAGGGGACTGGAATGCAAAAGTAGGAAGTCAAGAAACACCTGGAGTAACAGGCAAATTTGGCCTCGGAATACAGAATGAAGCAGGGCAAAGACTAATAAAGTTTTGCCAAGAAAATGCACTGGTCATAGCAAACACCCTCTTCCAACAACACAAGTGAAAGCTCTATACATGGACATCACCAGATGGTCAACACTGAAATCAGATTGATTATATTCTTTGCAGTCAAAGATGGAGAAGGTCTATACAGTCAGAAAAAAACAAGACCAGGAGCTGACTGTGGCTCAGACCATGAATTCCTTTTTGCCAAATTCAGATTTAATGTGATCCCTATCAAATTACAAATGGCATTTCTCACAAGTCTAGAACAAGAAATTTTAAAATTCATATGGAAACACTAAGGAATCCAATGAGCCAAAACAGGCTGGAGAAAGAAGAATGAAATTGGAAGAATCAACCATCCTGACTTCAGGTTATACCACAAAGGTACAATCAGCAAGTACCATACTGTGCCAGGATGGTACTGGCACACAAACAGAAATATAGACCAATGGAACAAGATAGAAAGCCCAGAAATGAATGTATGCACCTATGGGTAACTTATTTTTGACAAAAGAGGCAAGACTATACAATGGGGCAAAGATAGCCTCTTCAGTAAATGGTACTGGGAAAACTGGACAGCTACATGTAAAAGAATGAAATTAGAACACTTATAACACCACACACAAAGATAAACTCAAAATGAATTAAAGATCTAAATTTAAGACCAGAAACTATAAAACTCCTAGAGGAAAACATAGGCAGAACACTCAATGACACAAATCAAAGCAAGATCCTCTATGACCCACCTCCTGGATTAATGGTAATAAAAACAAAATAAATAAGTGGGACCTGATTAAACTTAAAAGCTTTTGCACAGCAAAGGAAACTATAAGCAAGGTATAAAGACAGCCCTCAGGATGGGAGAAAATAATAAAAAATGAAACAACTGGCAAAGGATTAATTTAAAAAAAAAAAAAAAACTAAGTAGCTCATACAACTCATACAACTAGAAAAGCAAACAACCAAATCTAAAAGTGGGGAAAAGACCTAAACAGATATTTCTCCAAAGAAGACATACAAACACGTGAAAAGATGCTCAACATCACTCACTAGTAGAGAAATGCAAATCAAAACGACAATGAGGTATCACCTCACAGCCGTCAGAATGGCCATCATCAAAAAGTCTACCAACAATAAACACTGGAGAGGCTGTGGAGAAAAGGGAATGCTATGGCACTGTTGGTGGAAATACAAATTGACCCAGCCACTATGGAAGACAATATGGAGACTCCTTAAAAAACTAGGAGTAAAAACCAACAAAGACCCAGCAATCCCACTCCTAGGCATATACCCTGAGGAATCCAAAATTGAAAAAGACACATGTATCCCATTTTTCATTGCAGCACCATTTACGATAGCTAGAACACTGGAGCAACCTATATGTCTATCGACAGATGTTTGGAAAAGGGAGTTGTGGTACATATACACAATGGAATATTACTCAGATATAAAAAGACACACTTTTGAGTCTGTTCTAAGGTGAATGAAACTAGAAGCTTTTATACACATTGAAGTCAGTCAGAAAGAGAAAGATAAATATCATATTCTAATGCATATATACGGAATCTAGAAAAGTGTTACTGAAGAATTTATTTACAGGGCAGCAATGGAGAAACAGACAATAGACTTACGGACATGGAGAGAAGGCAAGTGAGGGTGAGATGGATGGAAAGAGTAACATGGAAACTTACATTACCATATGCAAAATAGATAGCCAATGGGAATTTGTTGTATGGCTCAGGAAACTCAAACAGGGGCTCTGTATCAACCTAGAGGGATGGAACGGGGAGGGACATGGGCAGGAGGTTTCAAAGGAAGGGGATATATGTATACCTATGGTTGATTCACATTAAGGTTTGACAGAAAATAGCAAAATTCTGTAAATCAACTATCCTTCAATAAAAAATAAACACATTTAAAGCTGATACTTATGCTTTATTATCCAATTAATATCTTAGTAATAACCTACTTGTGCTAAGCATTAATAATAAATATAATGAGATAGAAAAGATCTATGTACTCTTGTACTTACAGTCTGTTAGAAAGACAGAAAATAGAAGCTATGGAGAAATAATTAAATAATTACAGATTATTCATATTAGAGAAAGAACAGAGTTAAAAATTATATTACCATATTATAGTAATATTCATACAAATATGGGAATTGCTGCTGCTAAGTCGCTTCAGTAGTGTCCGACTGTGCGACGCCATAGACGGCAGCCCACCAGGCTTCCCCGTCCCTGGGATTCTCCAGGCAAGAACACTGGAGTGGGTTGCCATTTCCTTCTCCAATGCATTAAAGTGAAAAGTGAAAGTGAAGCCGCTCAGTCGTGTCCGACGCTTCGCAATGCCAAGGACTGCAGCCTGCCAGGCTGCTCTGTCCATGGGATTTTCCAGGCAAGAGTACTGGACTGGTTGCCATTGCCTTCCCCGGTTTATGCATTGAACTGAAGACAATTCATAAAACAATTCATAATAAAAAATTCAGCCTTAGCTTTGGATTATGGTATTGTGCTTGGATCTGGCTTTTAAATTTTCTTTAATGTGGCTAATTAGAAAAAGATAAACATGAAAAATAGGCAAAAGGATTAAAAAGCTAGTTCACAAAATAATAAATTTAAATAACTGATTAACAAGAATAAATATTCTTCAGGGAGAATTACACTCACCTGGTAATTAGGTTAAGCCTCTAGCTTATACATTTTCCTAACACTGTGCTATACGCATTATTCTTTATATTTACAAAACCATTTTTTTTGTGTCATGTTAATTTTTTTTTTCTTTGCTATCCTAGATTTACGTTTCTGGAGAGCAGGAAATATCATCTGTTTTGTCCCCATAGAATCTTGAGTTCCTGCAGGGTAACAGGAATATAATAGACATTTATAAATATTTGTTGAATAAATTAATAAAACAGCATTTAAATTAAGTAAATGAGTTAAAGTTAGTACAAAATACCACTTTTCTCATCAGTTAACCAAGAAGAGTTAAAAATTGTAATAATTAATATCAGTTACTCATTGCTTGTGTGCAAATAAAATGATAAGAATATTTCTTCAGATCAATTTGAAAAATATTTTAATAGCTCTCAAAAAAGTTATCTTCCAATTTGTAATCTCCATATGAAATGCAGTATAAGAGCATCATGTGATTTACACACAAAATTCAAATATGAGACTGTTTAATACAGAAAACATAATGGATAGACTTATCTTTTTATAATGAGATTGCATATGATATTTTTTTAATAGCTTTTATGGATTGAGTTGTGTCTACTCAGAATTCATATATTGACCTGCTACTTCCCAGTATACTCAGAAAGTAACTGTTTGCAGTGTTTGGAGACATGTCCTTTAAAGAGGTAACTAATTCTAAATGAGGTCATAAGAGTGGAGTTTCCATCTGACAGAATCGATGCCTTTATAAGACCAGGAAGAGAAAACAAGGATTGGTGCACAGGTCATGTGAGGACACAACAAGAAAATGGTCATCTGCAAACCAAGCACTGAGGACTCAGAAAAACCAAATCTGTCAGAAGCTTGATTTAGACTTCAATTTCCAGAACTCTGAGAAAATGAATTTCTATCATTTAGGCCACCATTCTGTGGCATTTTACTATGATAGCCCCAGCAAATGAATACAATGCTTTTCTGAAACTTCCACAATTCCTTTATGTTCTTTTTCCAACCAGTGAAATGTTTTAAAAGAGATTTATTTAGCATTTTTATGATTTTGTTATTTTGTCACTGGATGTTTAAGGTCTAGTATAGAAAATAAGCTAGAGAATTAATATTGGATAGCCATATAAGTCCTTTCAGACAAGTATGGCTACATTACCATAGTAATTTTAAACTCTAGGGATTCAGAGGGGGTAAATCAGAAAAAAATACATAGAGAAGAATTCAAGTGGAATACTGAAAATTGGGTAGAATAAGAATCTGTGACTGAGGGAAAGCTAGATAAGGAGGTAGTGGGAATAATTTTTCAAGTAGCAAGATCACATGATTATATTGTGGCCTAAAGGCATGGTTTTAGAAAAGGCAGAGGAACCAGAGATCAAATTGCCAACATCTGCTGGATCATCGAAAAAGCAAGAGAGTTCCAGGAAAACATCTATTTCTGCTTTATTGACTATGCCAAGAACTTTGACTGTGTGGATCACAATAAACTGTGGAAAATTCTGAAAGAGATGGGAATACCAGACCACCTGACCTGCCTCTTGAGAAATTTATATGCAGATCAGGAAGCAATAGTTAGAACTGGACATGGAACAACAGACTGGTTCCAAATAGGAAAAGGAGTACGTCAAGGCTGTATATTGTCACCCTGCTTATTTAACTTCTATGCAGAGTACATCATGAGAAACACTGGGCTGGAAGAAGCACAAATTGGAATCAAGATTGCCGGGAGAAATATCAATAACCTCAGATATGCAGATGATACCACCCTTATGGCAGAAAGTGAAGAGGAACTAAAAGCCTCTGATGAAAGTGAAAGAGGAGAGTGAAAAAGTTGGCTTAAAGCTCAACATTCAGAAAACGAAGATCATGGCATCTGGTCCCATCACTTCATGGCAAATAGATGGGTAAACAGTGGAAACAATGTCAGACTTTATTTTGGGGGGCTCCAAAATCACTGCAGATGGTGATTGCAACCATGAAATTAAAAGATGCTTACTCCTTGGAAGGAAAGTTATGACCAACCTAGACAGCATATTAAAAAGCAGAAACATTACTTTGCCAACAAATGTCCGTCTAGTCAAGGCTATGGTTTTTCCAGTGGTCATGTATGGATGTGAGAGTTTTACTGTGAAGAAAGCTGAGCACTGAAGAATTGATGCTTTTGAACTGTGGTGCTGGAGAAGACTCTTGAGAGTCCCTTGGACTGCAAGGAGATCCAACCAGTTCATTCTAAAGGAGATCAGTCCTGATGGTTCATTGGAAGGACTGATGCTGAAGCTGAAACTCCAATACTTTGGCCACCTCATGCAAACTGTTGACTTACTGTAAAAACCCTGATGCTGGGAGAGATTGGGGGCAGGAAGAGAAAGGGATGACGGAGGATGAAATGGCTGGATGGCATCACTGACTCGATGGACATGAGTTTGAGTGAACTCCTGGAGTTGGTGATGGATAGGGAGGCCTGGTGTGCTGCAGTCCATGGGGTTGCAAAGAGTCGAACACAACTGAGCGACTGAACTTAACTGATCTGAAAGTCATGGGGCCCAGAGTAGAAACATCAAAATTTCAAATTGATGGAGCATAAGATGAAGGGAAAGGAACACTGAGATAAACACTTTGGAAAAGGAAATTTGAGGACATAGTTTGGACTTGAGCCAGAGTAAGACCAACTGAGAGAAATGTTCTTTTCATGATCAACTATGATCTTCAGATACATAATTTGGTAGAAGATTATAAGTTTGGAGGGGGAAGAAAGACTAAGGTTAAAAAATAAGTTGATAGCTAGTAAAATACTTTAGTCCCAATATTAATGAAGTCCCAATAAATATTTTAGCAGGCTGGGAGCTGTTAAAAAGTATAGGGATAGGTCTCACCTATGTTTGAATATGGGGCTCCCTTGGTGGCTCAGTGGTAAAGAATTCACCTTAATGCAGGAGGTGTAGAGATGCAGTTTTGAGCCCTGGTGGAGAAGATTCCCTAGAGGAGGACATGGCAACCCACTCCAATAATCTTGCCTGGGGAGTCCCATGGACAGAGGAGTCTGGCAGGCTACAGTCCATAGTGTCACACAGAGTTGGACACGACTGAAGCAACTTCGCATGCCCGCAGCATGATAACTGAATATAGGGAGACAGAGAAGTTAGAAATCAAAGATGAAGTCAGGATCCAACCTATGCTTTGGGGAAGGTGGTGGGGGGCGGCTAGCTAAGGATCAGAAAATATGTTGTTGTTGTTACTTTTAATATTGCTAATGTTTGGGGAAGTAAACAAGGTTGGAAATAAAGACGATATGTAATTTATGTAATATGACTAATATAGAGTTTAAGGCAATGTTAGGATATTTGGGTAAAATTAAGGAGCATTCAGAAATGTAGACTTGGAGCTCAGGAACAAGTCAAATTTAGAGAAAGCACACAAAAAGGTAGTGAAAGCAATTAGTAAAATATTTAGTTCTCTACATCAAGGAATGGAATAATGTATCCTTTATCTCCATCTGAAAACTGAATTTGTATGCCCCAGAACATTTATGTGACTTTCAGAATATGGAATGGAACTCCAAAGTAGAGGTTTTTTACAGTCCAGATAGAAAGAAATAGTTTATAAGTCAAACGTTTTAAGTTGATTAATTGTTAACACACAGAAATATTTCTGATTAGCTGAGGACTGAAAGTAGAGACCTAAAAAAGATAAAAAGACAATAAGTAAAAAAGTAAAATGAACAATTGTAGGCAACTGTGAAATAGCTACTTAACTCTTAAATTAAAAAAAAAAGTTTTTCTTTTTCCACGAACTTAAAATCAAATGCTGCAAATAGATCCTCAAGAGGAAACAAACAAACAAACAAAAAGATTCCATTAAAAAAAAAAAAAGTCACTTCTCATTGGTGTGTAGAAGTTACATGTTGATGATCCCAGTGACACAGAAAAAGTCTGGTTCATTAAGAGAAAAATCCTATTGTCATTCAACAAAGAACTGTGGAAGCAATAGGTAATAGATGAATGAAATCTCCAGGAGGAATGACGTGCTGACATTTTTCCTGGGGTTTTTGCCGATATTGTATTGGGACTCAGGGGTGGTCTCAATTAGAAAAAGATCTGCTTGGGAGAAAGAGAAACCAATAACACTTTTTAGAGGTTGTTTATCGTTAATGTGACCAGTTTAAAATGAGGAAACTCAAACAACACAGTCTCTTTTCCGTAGAGGATGTTTACTGAACTCAAGATTCCTATGGGACACTGAATGCTTCTATAAATCAAAATGAATCTCCTGTTGTCTTCCAGTACTTAGTGAAAAAAAAAAAAATCTTCCTCAAACACACTGCTGGCCTTCTTTTCTGGACAACTGTAAGATCTTGAAGCTGTTTGGAAGAGAAGACTTCAAAAACATATTAGTAAATACATCCAGAAGATAGAGTGAGGTGCCCTAAAGACTTGTGGTACTTCATTAACTTAGAACTTTCTCAAGAAAATTGTTGACCCATTTGTCAAGATAGTTGCCAATTTCTGAAGTTTTATGGGAAGAAAATGGAGAGCTGGATGGGGAACTGTCTAAGTAAAAGCTAAAACTCCCACAATTTTTTGAAGGACTCAGAAGATAAAGATTGCTGAGAACTCCATGAGATATTGAAATGAAACATCTGAGAAAAAGATCTAGACCTAGAATAATTATTTTATTTTAGTGGTAACAAGGTAAAGACTGTTGGGCTACCATCCTAGAGACCTAGGATGGTCATATCCTAGAAGAAAACCAGAGATAAACTTCATTTTATAGAAATCTTGTCTCATTCCTAACTCAGATTAACTATTTGAGAAGTAGAGGAAAAGAGGAAGGCAGTACAGTTTTGGTTTACATACCACATATATTCCACACATTAAAAAAAAAAAAATCACTGGACATGTGAAAGAGAATAATGCTGCTGCTGCTACTAAGTCGCTTCAGTTGTGTCCGACTCTGTGTGACCCCATCCCTGGGATTCTCCAGGCAAGAACACCGGAGTGGGTTGCCATTTCCTTCTCCAATGCATGAAAGTGAAAAGTGAAAGTGAAGTCGCTCAGTCGTGTCTGACTCTTAGCGACCCCATGGACTGCAGCCTACCAGGCTCCTCTGTCCATGGGATTTTCCAGGCAAGAGTACTGGAGTGGGGTGCCATTGCCTTCTCCGGTGAAAGAGAATAATACACAACCAATAACTGAGAGGACAGGAAAATAGACACATATGTACAAATGATATAAACATTGGAGTTAGTAGGCAATAAATTTAAGAAAAAAAGTAGGAAGTTAAGAGATACCTGCAGTAAAAGACAAGTTTTGCCTTGAACTATGAAATAAAACATGAAAAAGGTTAAAAGTATTTTGCCAAGAGAACACACAGCTAAGAGCAAACAGATTCTTCCAACAACATAAGAGACAACTCTACACATGGACATCAGCAGATGGTCAATACTGAAATCAAGTTGATTATATTATTTGCAGTCGAAGATGGAGAAGCTCTATATAATTAAATTAAAAAACAAAACAAAACAAAAACAAAAAACAAGACCTGGAGCTGAAAAATAGCTGAGGAAAGGCGAGAAGTGAAAGGCAAAAGAGAAAAGGAAATATATACCGAACTGAATTCAGAGTTCCAGACAATGCAAAGAAATAGAAGAAAACAATAGAATGGGAAAGATTAGAGATCTCACAAGAAAACTGGAGATATCAACAGACTATTTCATGCAAAGATAGCCACAATAAAGGACAGAAGTGGTAGGGAACCTGAAGCAGAAGATATTAAGAAGAGTTGGCAATAATTCACAGAAGGATTATTTAAAAAAAAAAAAAAATCTTAATGACCCAGAATCATTAAGATCCATGAATTAAGTTAAATTGGTAGTGGTCAAACAGAAAATGGCAAGAGTGAACATCGACAATGAAGGAATCAATGAATTAAAATAGATTGGAATGGGCGATTTAATTCAGAAGACCATTATATCTACTACTGTGGGCAAGAATCCTTTGGGGAAAAAATGCTGTAGTCCTCATAGTCAACAATAGAGTCTGAAATTCAGTGCTTGGATGCAGTCTCAAAAATGACAAAATGATCTCTGTTTGTTTCCAAGGAAAACCATTTGATATCACAATAATTCAAGTCTATGCTCTGACTAGTAATGCTAAAGAAGCTGAAGTTGAATGGTTCTATGAAGATCTCCAAGACCTTCTAGAAATAACACCCCCAAAGGTGTTCTATTCAATAGAGGGGACCGGAATACCAAAGTAGGAAGTCAAGAGATACCTGGAATAACAGGCCAATTTGGCCTTGGTGTACAAAATGAATCAGAGCAAAGGCTAACAGAGTTTTGCCAAGAATGTACAGGCCATAGCAAACACCATCTTCTAACAACACAAGGGATGACTCTACACATGGGCATCACCAGATAGTCAATACTGAAATCAGATTGATTTTATTCTTTGCAGACAAAGATGGAGAAACTCTATACAGTAACAAGAATAAGACTGGGAGATGACTGTGGCTCAGATGATGAACTTCTTATTGCAAAATGCAGACTTAAATTGAAGAACGTAGGGAAAACCGCTACAGAATTCAGTTCAGTTCAGTTTGTCAGTCATGTCCGACTCTTTGTGACCCCATGGATTGTAACACACCAGGCCTCCCTATCCATCACCAGCTCATGGAGTTTACACAGACTCATGTCCATTAAGTTGGTGATTCCATCCAACCAATCTCATCCTCTGTTGTCCCCTTCTCCCAGCATCAAGGTCTTTTCAAATGAGTTGTTTTTCACATTAGGTCACCAAACTATTGGAGTTTCAGCCTCAGCATCAGTCCTTCCAAAGAATATTCAGGATTGGATTCCTTTAGGATGGACTGTTTGGATCTCCTTGCAGTCCAAGGGAGTCTTAAGACCTTGCTAAATCAAATACCTTATAATTATACAGTGGAAGTGATAAATAGATTCAAGATATTAGATTTGATAGACAGAGTGCTTGAAGAACTATGGACAGAGGTTTGGAACATTGTACAGGAGGCAGTGATAAAGACCATCCCCAAGAAAGAGAATTGCAAAATGGCAAAATGGTTGTCTGAAGAGGCCTTACAAATAGCTGAGAAAAGAAGAAAGCAAAAGGCAAAGGAGAAAAGGAAAGATATACCCATATGATGCAGAGTTCCAAAGAACAGCAAGGAAGGCTAAGAAAGCCTTCCTCAGTGATCAATGTAATGAAATAGAGGAAAACAACTGAATGGAAATATTAGAGCTCTCTTCAAGAAAATTAGAGATACCAAGGGTATATATCATGCAAATATGGGCACTGCTGCTGCTAAGTCGCTTCAGTCGTGTCCGACTGTGCGACCCCATAGACCGAAGCCCACCAGGCTCCCCTGTCCCTGGGATTCTCTAGGCAAGAACACTGGAGTGGGCCGCCATTTCCTTCTCCATTGCGTGAAAGGGAAAAGTGAAAGTGAAGTCACTCAGTCATGTCCGACTCTTAGCGACCCCATGGACTGCAGCTTACCAGGCTCCGCCGTCCATAGGATTTTCCACGCAAGAGTACTGGAGTGGGGTGCCATTGCCTTCTCCAAATATGGGCACAGTAAAGCACAAAAACACTATGAACTTAACAGAAGCAGAAGATATTAAGAAGAAGTGGCAAGAATACAAAGAAGAACTATACAAAAAAGATCTTCATGACCTAGGTAACCATAATGGTATGATCACTCAACTGGAGCCAGAGATCCTGGAATGCAAAGTCAAGTGGGCCTTAAGAAGCATCACTACAAACAAAGCTGGTGGAGGTGATGGAATTCAAGTTGAGCTATTTCAAATCCTAAAAGATGATGCTGTGAAAGTGCTGCACTCAATAGGCCAGCAAATTTGAAAAACTCAGCAGTGGCCACAGGACTGGAAAAGGTCAGTTTTCATTCCAATCCCAAATAAAGGCAATGCCAAAGAATGCTCTAAATACCACACAATTGCCCTCATCTCGCACTCATCTCACACACTAGCAAACTTTTTCTAGGTTGGTCTTAACTTATCTTCAAAGAAGCCAGTGTCTTTTAATTTAATGGCTGCAGTCACCATCTGTAGTGATTTTGGAGTCGAAACAAATAAAGTCTCTCACTGTTTCCATTGTTTCCCCATCTATTTGCAAGGAAGTGGATGGGCCCAGAAGCCATGATCTTTGTTTTCTGAATGTTGAGATTTAAGACAAAATTTTCACTCTCCTCTTTCACTTTCATAAAGAGCCTCTTTAGTTCTTCTCTTTCTGCCATAAGGGTGGTGTCACCTATGTATCTGAAGTTATTGATATTCAATATTGATTCCAGCTTCATCCAGCCTGGCATTCTTCATGATGTACTCTGCATATAAGTTAAATAAGCAGGGTACAATACACAATCTTGACATACAGTCTTTTCCCAATTTGGAACCATTCTGTTGTTCCATGTCTGGTTCTAACTATTGCTTCTTGACCTGCATACAGATATATCAGGAGGCAGGTGAGTTATTCTGGTATTTACATATTTTTAAGAATTTTCCACAGTTTGTTGTGATCCACACAGTGAAAAGCTTTGGGTTTGGCATAATCAATAAAGCAGAAGTAGATGATTTCCTGGAACTCTTTTTCATTTTTGATGATCCAACAGATGTTGGAAATGTGATTTTTTTTTTTTACTTTACAATATTGTATTGGTTTTGTCATACATCAACATCAATCTGCCACGGGTGTACACATGTTCCCCATCCTGAACCCCCCTCCCATCTCCCTCCCCATACCATCCCTCTAGGTCATCCCAGTGCACCAGACCCGAGCATCCTGTATCATGCATCAAACCTGGACTGGCGATTCATTTCCCATATGATATTATACATGTTTCAATGCCATTCTTCCAAATCATCCCACCCTCGCCCCCTCCCACAGAGTCCAAAAAACTGTTTTATACATCTGTGTCTCTTCTGCTGTCTCGCATACAGGGTTATCATTACTTTCTTTATAAATTCTATATATATGCATTGGTATACTGTATTGATGTTTTTCTTTCTGGCTTACTTCACTCTGTATAATAGGCCCTAGTTTCATCCACTTCATTAGAACTGATTCAAATGTATTCTTTTTAATGGCTGGGTAATACTCCATTGTGTATATGTACCACGGCTTTCTTATCCATTCGTCTGCTGATGGACATCTAGGTTGCTTCCATGTCCTGGCTATTATAAACAATGCTGAAATGAACATTATGGTATATGTGTCTCTTTCAATTCTGGTTTTGTCAGTGTGTATGCCCAGCAGCATGATTGCTGGGTCATATGGTAGTTCTATTTCCAGTTTTTCAAGGAATCTCCACACTATTCTCCATAGTGGCTGTACTAGTTTGCATTCCCACCAACAGTGTAAGAGGGTTCCCTTTTCTCTGCACCCTCTCCAGCATTTATTGCTTGTAGACTTTTGGGTAGCAGCCATTCTGATTGGCATGAAATGGTACCTCGTTGTGGTTTTGATTTGCATTTCTCTGATAATGAGTGATGTTGAGCATCTTTTCATGTGTTTGTTAGCCATCTGTATGTCTTCTTTGGAGAAACGTCTGTTTAATTCTTTGACCTATTTTTTGATTTGGTAATTTATTTTTCTGAAATTGAGCTGCAGGAGTTGCTTGTATATTTTTGAGATTAATTCTTTGTCAGTTGCTTCATTTGCTATTATTTCTCCCATTCTGAAGGCTTTCTTTTCACCTTGCTTATGGAAATTTGATCTTTGATCTTTGGTTCCTCTGCCTTTTCTAAATCCAGCTTGAACATCTGGAAGTTCACAGTTCATGTACTGTTGAATCCTGGCTTGGAGAATTTTGAGCATTACCTTTCTAGAGTGTGAGATGAGTGCAACTCTGCCGTAGTTTGAACATTTTTGGCATTGCCTTTCTTTGGCACTGGAATGAAAACTGACCTTTTCCACCAGAGACATTAAAGGTAGAAACATTTCTTTGCTGACAAATGTCCATATAGTCAAAGTTATGCTTTTTCTGGTTGTCTTGCATGGATGTTACAGCTGGAGTATAACATAACGTGAGCACCAAAGAATTGATGCTTTTGAACTGTGGTATTGGAGAATACTCTTGAGAGTCCCTTGGACTGCAAGGAGATCAACGCAGTCAATCCTTAATGAAATCAGTCCTGAATATTCATTGGAAGGACTGATGCTAACCTGAAGCTCCAGTAATTTGGCCACCTGATGCAAAGAACTGCTTCTTTGGAAAAGACTCTGATGCTGGGAAAGACTGAAGGTAGGAGGAGAAGGTGTTGACAGAGGATGAGATGGTTTGATGGCATCACTGACTTGATGGAACTGAGTCTGAGGAAACTCCAGAAGTTGGTAATGGACAGGGAAGTCTGGCATGCTGCAGTCCATGGTGTTGCAAAGAGTCAGTTATGACTGAGCTACTGAACTTGATCTTGATCCAGATAGCCACAGTGGTGTAGTCACTTACCTAGGGTCAAACATCCTGGTATATGCAGTCAAATGTGCATTAGGAAACACTACTATGAACAAAGCTAGTGGAGGTCATGGAATTCCAGTTGAGCTATTTAATATCCTAAAGGATGTTGCTGTGAAAGTGCTACACTCCTTATGCCAGCAAATTTGGAAAAGTAAACAATGGCCACAGGACTGGAAAATGCCAGTTTCCCTTCCATTCTCAAAGAAAGGCAATGCCAAATAATGTTACAACTACCATAAAATTTTTCTCATCTCACATGCCTGCAAGGAAGTGCTCAAAAACCATGCAAGCTAGACTTCAGTAATAAATGAACTTAGAACTTCCAGATTTATAAGATGAATTTAGAAAAGGCATAGGAACCAGAGATCAAATTGCCAATATCCATTGGATCATTGAAAAAGCAAGAGAGCTCCAGAAAAATGTTTACTTCTGCTTTATTGACTATGCTACAGCCTTTGTTTATGTGAATCACAACAAAATGTTGAAAATTCTTAAACAGAATGGAATACCAGACCACATTACCTGTCTCCTGAGAAACATGTGTGCTTGTCAAGAAACAGAACAGGACTTGGAGCAATGGACTGGTTCAAAATCATACTTGAAAGGAGTATATTGTATACAGTATATTGTCATTCTGATTTTTTAACATATATACAGAGTACATCATGATATATGCCAAGATAGATGAATCACAGAATGGAAACAGATTGCTAGGAAAACTCTTAACAACCTCAGATATGCAGATATGCTTTAATGGAAGGAATTGAAGAGAAACTAAAGAGCCACTTGATGAGGGTGAAAGGGGAGACTGAAAAAGCTAACTTAAACTCAATATTCAATAAAGTAAAATCAGGGAATCCAGTCCCATCACTTCATGCAAATAAAAGGGAAAGAGGGGGAAAAGTGAAGCAATGACACATTTTCTTTTTTGGGGCTCCAAAATCATTGTGGATTAATTATGAGATTAAAAGATGCTTCCTCCTTGGATGAAAAGCTATGATAAATCTAGACAGTGTATTAGATAGCAGAGACATCATTTTGCTGACAAAGTTCCATATAGTCAAAGCTATGGCTTTTGCAGTACTTATGTATGGATGGGAGAGTTGGACCATAAAGAAGATTAGGTGCTAAAGAATTGACGCTTTCAAACTATGATGCTAGAGAAGACTTGTGAGAGTCTCTTGGACAGCAAGGAGGTGAAACCAGTCAGTCCTATAGAAAGTCAACTTGAATATTCATGGGAAAGACTGATGCTGAAGCTGAAGTTCCAATAGTTTGGCCACCTGATGGGAAGAGTTGGTAACTCAATGGAAAAGACCCTGGTTCTGTGAAAGATTGAGGGCAGGAGGAGAGAGGGTGACAGAGAATGATGTTTTGATGGCACCATCATGAATATGACTTTGAGCAAACTCCGGGAGATAGTGAAGGATAGGGACGCTTGGCGTGCTGTAGTCCATGGTATTGCAAAGAGTTGGACAAGATTTAGTGGCTGATATACATCAAGAAATTTAAAATAACTGTAATTGTTATGTTAAAGTATTAGGGGAAAAGTTGAACAAAAATGAACATATGGAGAATTTCACCAAAGAATTGACAAAATATAAAACAAGATATTAAATCAAATTTGAAAGCAAACATCTCCATGATATTGACACTAAGAAGGCAACACATGTATTAAACAGTAGATTGAGCAAAGGAAAAATACAAAGGAACAAAAGAAAAATATTGAAATCAAAGACATCATTGAAAAAACATCCACATTAAAGCAAAGGAGAAAAATAAATAAAAACAGCAACAAAGAATTAAAGCCATGTGGAATACTCTCAGATGAGCTAATAATCACTCAAGTGAGATTCCAGAAGGAGAGTAAAGACAATGAATAGACAACAATATTTGAAGAAATAATAATTTAAATTTTTCCATAGCTCTTAAAAGATGTTAGCCAAATAACCCAGGAAGTTTAGGAAACTCAAAGAAAGCTATACATAGGTATATATAAAACTAAAATAGATATTTTGTTGCTGTTCAGTTGCTCAGTCATGTCCATCTTTTTGCAAACTCATGGACTACAGAACACCAGGCTTCCCTGTCCATCATCTCTTGGAACTTTCTCAGTCATGTCCAATGAGTTGGTGATGCCATCTAATCATCTCATCCTCTGTTGTCCCCTTCTCTTCCTGCCTTCAATCTTTCCCAGCAACAGGGTCTTTTCTAATGAGTCAGCTCTTCACATCAGGTGGTCAAATCATTGGAGCTTCAGCTTCAGTATCAGTGCTTCTAATGAACATTTAGGGTTGGTTTCCTTTAGAGTTGACTGATTTGATCTCCTTGCAGTTCAAGGGACTCTCAAGAGTCTTCACCAACACCGTAGCTCAAAAGCATCAACTTTTCAGTGCTCAGCCTTCTATATGGTTCAACTCTGCCAACCATATATGACTACTTGGAAAACCATAGCTTTGATTATATGGATCTTTGTCAGCAAAGTAATGTCTCTGCTTTTTTAATGCTGTGTAGGTTTGCCATAGCTTTCCTTCCATGGAGCAAGAGTCTTTCAATTTTGTGGCTGCAGTCTTTATCTACAGTAGTTTTGGAGCCCAAGAAAATAGTCTGTCACTGTTTCTGTTGTTTCCCCATCTATTTGCCATGAAGTGATGGGACTGTATTCCATAATCTGCTACTAAAATAGTAAGGAGTAGAGACAGATTTCTTAAAATCTTAGAAAACAGGCAGAGAAATGAGATATCTACCTTGAATGGAACAACAATGATAGTGATGATTAACTTCTCAAAAGAAGAACAAAAGAAAAAAAAAGGAAATCTATCAAAGACAGAGGAATGTCATCTGTATTAGCTTTTTAGGGCTGCCATAAAATACTACAGACATGGTGGCTTAAATATAAAAAAAGTTTATTTTCTCAAAATGTCTTAGTCTAGAAGTCCAAGATCAAAGTATCGGTAAGTTTGCTTTCTCTGAAGTCTCTCTCTTTGACTTTCAGGAAATTAAAAAACAAAAACAAAACTCTCATGGGTCAAGAGAAATTATCAAGTTCAATTCTATGGTGCTTATAGTATATAAATAAGCTAAATACTTTAAATAAAATACTAAGTTTGTCATAATGTAGAGCAAAGTTATATTACCAAAGGTATATTCAATATATAGTTAGGTAGCTATCTATCTATCTACCTAGACAGACAGTTAAAACTTAAAAAATAAAATTTAGATAATTAAAACAGACTAAGAAAATTCTACCTTTGTGAAAGATGGTATAACCAAACTAATATTAGACCAAGAAGAAATTAAAAGAAAAGTACTACTAGAGATAAAGAAGACTATTCTAATGTAAAATCATTAATCTAAATAAATATATAATCAATTTAAATTTGCAAACTTTCAAAATATATGTTCAGAAAATATAAATCAACTATTAGTATAATAAAATGGAAAATGTAGCAATCTACTGCCATAAAGGGGATTTTTAAAGTATGCTTTTCTCTGTAACTGATAGAATAAGCGGATAAAATATCAGTGAAGATAGAAAATATCTGAATAGCACAATTAATACACTTGACCTAAGCTGTATACAGGGTGGCCCTGAAGTCTTAAAACACACACATAATATAAAAAGAGGGGAGATGGCTTGAGTAGGATCTTTTACAAGTAATATTACATTTTCAAATCTGAAGGCTAGTTACATAGATACTCTGAACTTTCTGTATATATATTTCAATTTAGTAAGAGGAGTTAATTCACAGGAACTTCCATTTATATGTGATCATTTAAAAAGATTTCTAAAGTATTCTCTAGGACACCAAAATTTCTTTGAGCATGTTTGGTATTAATAATTCATTTATTTAACTCTCAAAATGAATTTAATGTCCACATAATTACTCCTAATTTATAAAGATTCTTCAGTTTAAAGATGGTAGACTTCTTTTAGTTATTATACTAACTTCTCATCAAAATGTCCTTTTTATGTTCTACTTCCTCACACTTAATGGAAATATAGAGGCAACAAAGAGAGACAGTATTTTCTGAACAGTCGCATATTTTGTCTAATGACAAAATAAAATTTTAAAAACAACATTTGAGGTGGGAATATATTAATTTTTTATGTGAAAAAACAGATTCAGAAGACCCAAATTGTTCATTTTAGGATAATGAATTTGCAAAACAGTATTCAAACCCCAAATCTACTTCCTAACTAAGTTTACTTTGCTTTACATTCTTTCCACTTTACCTTTTTTTGAGAATATAATAAAGGAATTGAGCTCCTGAATTAATGATCAAAAAAGTTTAAATTGTTTAAATAAAAAACAAACAATATCTATCTAGATAAGTACTGAAATTAAAGTTTCCATTTGAAACAGGAATTTTGGCAATAGACTGAATAAATAAATGACAAGATAGTTATAGAAACTGACTTAAGCCCATGGGGTGAAAGATTCTAAATCAAGAAATTCATTCAGTATCTTTTAATTGTTACTTCCAGATAGTTGGGAATTCCACTCAAGTATCAGATGCTAGCCTGGTCTTATATGAATGTATGCCATGTCTTGCCACTGAAGTCTGGACCTTGGCTGGGTTTGGGCCTCAATTTACATATATATAAATGCTAGCTTCTTTATAGATGAAAGTTATTCAATTTTACAATCTCTTGTTTTATTACAATCAAAAGGTATTTATAAATAAGCTACTGAGTTATTAATACCTAATTCAACTTAACTCATAAATTAAATGCGGAATGTTAGCAAACATTCATGGAAATTTGAATTTGGTATTCTACTAAGAAATCAGGCTTTTAAAAATTCCACATACATAATTGTCTCCTATAGATAGATGGGAAATCCACATTTTTCTGCAGAAATTTTTATTATCTGTTCACAATCAGAGTGGTTTTGATTTTGTGCTATTCTTCATATTAATTAAATATCACTGTTTCTTCTTTAAGCTAACCTGGAAGCAACCCAGGAAGCAACAGTTAGAACTAGACATGGAAAAACAGACTGGTTCCAAATAGGAAAAGGAGTATGTCAAGGCTGTATACTGTCACCTTGATTATTTAACTTATATGCAGAATACATCACGAGAAACTCTGGGCTGGATGAAGCACAAGCTGGATTCAAGATTGCTGGGAGAAATGTCAATAGCCTCAGATATGCAGATGACACCACCCTTATGGCAGAAAGTAAAAAAGAACTAAAGAGCATCTTGATGAAAGTGAAAGAGGAGAGTGAAAAAGTTGGCTTAAAACTCAACATTCAGAAAACTAAGATCATGGCATCTAGTCCCTTCACTTCAAGGCAAATAGACAGAGAAACAGTGACAGACTTTATTTTGGGGGGCTCCAAAATCATTGCAGATGGTGCCTGCATCCATGCAATTAAAAGACACTTACTCCTTGGAATAAAAGTTTTGACCAACCTAGACAGTATATTAAAAAGCAGAGACATTACTTTGCCAACAAAAGTCCATTTAGTCAAGGATATGGTTTTTCTAGTAGTCATGTGTGGCTGTGAGAGCTGGACTATAAAGAAATCTGAGCATCAAAGAATTGCTGCTTTTGAACTGTGGTGTTGGACAAGACTCCTGAGAGTCCATTGGACTGCAAGGAGACCCAAACAGTCCATCCTAAAGAAAATCAGTTGTGAATATTCATTGGAAGGATTGATGTTGAAGCTGAAGCTCCAATACTTTGACCACCTGCTGAGAAGAACTGACACACTGGAAAAGACCTTGATGCTGGGAAACATTGAAGGCGGAAGGACAAGAGGTCGACAGAGGATGAGATGGATGGATGGCATCACTGACTCAATGGACATGGGTTTGGGTGGACTCTGGGAGTTGGTGATGGAAGGGAGGCCTGGCATGTTGCAGTCCATGGGGTTGCAGAGAGTCAGACACGAGTGAGAGATTGAACGGAACTGAACATGTTGTTTGTATTTTGATTAATCCTTACCATGGTTCCATATTTATGACAATAATACACACATGTTTTGTAGCTAGATTATGAATTACCCAGAAGTCTGCTGTTAAAAGAAATAATACACAGTCACTAGAACACTTATAGAGACTTTTCCTTGCTGAGGGGCTGCCAGTGGATTTATTTTATCTGATCTATTACAGTCAAAGTGATGATAGCAAATATAAGAATAATCGCAGGTTAAATTATATCATCTGCAGAATATTTTCAGTGACCAAGAGTTCTACTGAAAAACACTGTGCAAAGAGTCTAATAAAAACAGAGACTTTTCAATCTACTGTGTGCTATTTAGTTATGGTAAGTTCAATGCTTCTCTTTGGACTTGTAATTATTGGACCAATGATTTTTACAAATAGTATACAAAATTTTTTGTATGTATACAAAAGTATACAAACATTTTTTCATGAGGATCAAATGGCAGAGTAGAAGGACACGTGTTCATCTTCTCTTTTGAGAATTCCAAAATTATACTCGCAGCTGAACAACCATCAACAGGAGAATGTTGGATCCCACCAAAATCATACCCCACATCCAAGGGAAAAGGAGAAGCCACAGCAAGATGGTAGGAGGGGCAAAATTGCATTTAGAATCAAACCCTTTTGCACACCAGACCAAACAGAGACTGAGCCAAACCTGCCTTTGAGTGTTCAAGTGTCTCCTGTGGAGGTGTGGATCAGCAGTGGCCTGCCACAGGGGCAGGGGCTCTGGATGCAGCAGACCTGGGTGTGGCATAAGCCCTCTTGGAGGAGGTCTCCATTAATCCCACCATGAAGACACCAAACAGACCACCCACAAACTGCAGAACAATTATACCGAATAAATTCTTACACTGCTGAGAAAGTTCTAAGACCCACAACAGATTTCCCAATCTGGGGATCTGGCAAGGGGACTGAGAAGCCACAGGGAATTTGACTTTGGAAGCCAGTGGCATTTGATTATGGAATTTACACAGGACTGGGGAAACAGACTCTTGGAAGGCACAAACATAACCTTGTCTGCACCGGACCCAGGAGAAGGAGCAGTGACCCCATAAGAAACTGACCCAGACTTGCCTGTGAGTGTCCAGGAGTCTCCAGGAGAAACACAGGTCAGCAGTGGCCCACTACAGGGTCGGGTGCACTGAGTGATGCAGTGCGTGCATGGGACCTTTTGAAGGATGTCACCATTGTCTTCATTACCTCCACCATAGTTTGGTCTCAGGTCAAACAACAGGGAGGGAACACAGCCCTGCCCATCAACAGAAAATTGGATTAAAGATTTACTGACCATGGCCCCACCCATCGGAACAAGACCCAGTTTCCTCCACAGTCAGTCTCCCCCATCAGGAAGCTTCCATAAGCCTGACAGCATTATCCCTCAGAGGGCTGACAGAATTAAAACCACAGTTACAGAAAACTAATCAAACTGACTTCATGGACCACAGCCTTGTCTAAGTCAATGAAACTATGAGCCATGCCGTGTAGGGCTACCCAAGACAGCTGGGTCATGGTGGAGAATTCTGACAAAACGTGGTCCACTGGAGAAGGGAACAACAAGCCACTTCAGTATAGTTGCCTTGAGAACCCCATGGACAGAATGAAAAGGGAAAAAGATATGACACTGAAAAATGAATTCCCTAGGTCGGTATATGCCTAATATGCTATTGGAGAAGTGTGGAGAAATAATACCAGAAACAATGAAGGGACGGAGCCAAAGAGAAAACAGCACCCAGTTGTGGATGTGACTGGTGATGGAAGTAAAGTGCAATGATGTAAAGAATATTATTGCAAAGTAACCTGGTGCCGGAGTCCAGCTCCAGCAGACAGGGAATCAGCCTGAAGAGATGAGCAGTGTTGGCGGAAAATGATGCAGCCTCTGACTCGAAGAGCGGGACTGCATGTTTGTTTCAAGCATCAGGTCTTCTTTTATACTTTTACAAAAGCATTAGGTCAGAGGTTTTACACTTTCGGCTCCCCCTCACCCAGATTAATTGTCTCCATAGAGACAATTAATTGTTGCCCTTCAACCAGAGTTACATTGTAACTCATGCTTATGTCTGGGCTGTATACCACATCCCTCAGTTTATTTATCTTTCTAAATCTTGCTTGCCCCTAGTATCCTAAGCTCACTATCTCCTAAAAAGCCTTATAGCTATTCTTGATTATTCCTAAACCCTAAGGTCAGCAAATTTCCTTTGCCATAAACATTCCCCTCACAAACAGGTCTCAGATAATAATCCTCCCATGGCCTCAAGCTGTGGCCTACGTGCTCATCCTGAAACATTCTTTGTAAAGATCCTTGAACAAATGTCAATGGTTACTTTATAGATTATTTTCTGGGTACAACTGTAGAAGGCTTTGTGCTTTCTCATGCTTCTCTCAAGAACAATAAGCACCTTAACATTCTTTCCAGCCAACTCAACCGAAGAAAGGAAAGAACAAGTCAGAATCACAAGACCTAACTCCTTCATCCTGGGACCGTGCCTGTGGGATGAGGAGAGGGAGTTGGGGCCTTTCCTCCATTTTGTCAGTAATGCCTAACGCGGCTCCCACAACCTGGAATGTTAAGTCCATGAATCAAGGTAAATTGGAAGTGGTCAAACAGGAGATGGCAAGAATGAACATCAACATTTTAGGAGTCAGTGAACTAAAATGGACTGGAATTGGCAAATTTAACTCAGATAGCCATTATATCTACTACGGTGGGCAAGAATCCCTTAGAAGAAATGGAGTAGCCATCATAGTCAAGAAAAGAGTCCAAAATGCAGTACTTGGGTGCAATATCAAAAATGACAGAAAGATCTCTGTTCATTTCTAAGGCAACCCAATATATATCACAGTAATCCAAGTCTATGCCCCGAACAGTAATGCTGAAGAAGCTGAAGTTGAATGGTTCTATGAAGACCTACAAGACCTTCTAAAAATAACTCCCCCAAATGATGTCCTTTTCATTATAGGGCACTGGAATGCAAAAGTAAGACATTAAGAGATACCTGGAATAACAGGCAAATTTGGCTTTGATGTACAAAATAAAGCAGGGCAAAGGCTAACAGAGTTTTTCCAAGAGAACGCACTGGTAATAGCAAATATCCTCTTCCAACAACACAAGAGAAGACTACATGTGGACATTACTAGATTGTCAGTACTGAAATCAGACTTATTATATTCTTTTCAGACAAAGATGGAGAAGCTCTGTAAGTCAGCAAAAACAAGACCATGAGTTGACTATGGCTCAGATCATGAACTCCTTATTGCCAAATTCAGACTTAACTTGAAGAAAGTAGGGAAAATCACTAGACCATTTAGGTAAGACCTAAATCAAATCCCTTACAATTATGCAATGGAAGTGATTAGTAGATTCAAGAGATTAGATCTGATAGACAGAGCTCCTGCAGAACTATGGTCAGAGGCTCATGATATTGTACAAGAGGCAGTGATTAAGACCAATTTCAAGATAAGGAAACGTGAAAAGGCAAAACGATTGTCTGAAAGAGGCCTTACAAATAGCTGCGGAAAAAGGAGAAGCTAAAGGGAAAGTAGAGAAGGAAAGATAAACCCATTTGAATGCAGAGCTCCAAAATATAGCAAGGAGAGATAAGAAAGTATTCCTCAGAGATCAATGCAAAGAAATAGAGGAAAACAATAGAATGGGAAAGACTAGAGATCTCTTTAAGAAAATTAGAGATACCAAGGGAACATTTCATGTAAAGATGGGCTTGATAAAGGACAGAGATGGTATGGACCTAACAGAAGCAGAAGATTTTAAGAAGAGGTGGCAAGAATGCACAGAACTATACAAAAAAACATCTTCATGACCCAGATAACCATGATAGTATGATCATTTACCTAGAGCTAGACATCCAGAATTGTGATGTCCATACTGCCTTAGGAAGTATCATTATGAACAAAGCTAGTGGAGGTGATGGAATTCCAGTTGAGCTATTTCAAATCTTAAAAGATGATGTTGTGAAAGTGCTGCACTCAAAATGCCAGCAAATTTGGAAAATTCAGCGGTGGCCACAGAACTAGAAAAGGTCAGTTTTCATTCCAATTCCAAGGAAAAGCAATGTAAAAGAATGTTTAAACTAGCACACAATCACACTAGCAAAGTAATGCTCAAAATTCTCCAAGTGAGGCTTCAAGAGTATGTGAACTGTGAACTTCTAGATGTTCAAGCTGGATTTAGAAAAGTCAGAGGCACCAGAAATCAAATTGCCATCATTCCTTGAATCATTGAAAAAGCAATAGAGTTCTAGGAAAGCATCTACATCTGCTTTGTTGATTATGCCAAAGTCTTTGACTGTGTGGATCACAACATATCTTGGAATATTCTTAAGGAGCTGGACTACCAGACCACCTAACCTGCCCCCTGAGAAATCTGTATGCAAATCAAGAAGCAACTGTTAGAACTGGACATGGAACAACGGACGGGTTCCAAATAGGAAATGGAGTATGTCAAGGTTGTATTTTATCACACTTATTTAACTTATATGCCGAGTATATCATGCAAAATGCCAGGGTGGATGAAGCACAAGCTGGAATCACGATTGGCTAGAGAAATGTCAATAACCCCAGATATGCAGATGACATCACCCTTATGGCAGATATCCAAGAAGAACTAAAGACTATCTTGATGAATGTGAAAGCGGAGAGTGGAAAAGTTGGCTTAAAGCTCAACATTCAGAAAGCTAAGATCATGGCATCTGGTTCCATCACTTCATGGCAAATAGTTGGGGAAACAGTGGAAATAGTAAGAGCCTTTATTTTGGGGGGCTCCAAAATCACTGCAAATGGTGACTGTATGCATGAAATTAAAACACATTTGCTCTTTGAAAGAAAGGCTATGAAAAACCTAGACAGCATGATAAAACAGAGACATTATTTTGCCAACAAAACCCTGTCTAGTCAAAGCTACGGTTTTTCCAGTAGTCATGTATGGATGTGGGAGTTGGACTATAAAGAAAGCTCAGTGCCATAGACTTGATTCTTTTGAACTGTGGTTTGGGAGAAAACTCTTGAGAGTCCCTTGGACTGCAAGGAGATCCAACCAGTCCATCCTAAAGGAAGTCAGTCCTGAATATTCAATGGAAGGATTAATGCTGAAGCTGAATTCCAATACTTTGGCCACCTGTTGAGAAGAGCTAACTTATTGGAAAAGTCCCTGAGGCTGGGAAAGATTGTAGGCAGGAGAAGGGGACGATGGAGGATGAGATGCTTGGATGGCATCACCAACTTGAAAGACATGAGTTTGAGCAGGCTTTGGGTGTTACTGATGGACAGGGAAGCCTGGCGTGCTGCAGTCCATGTGGTTGCAAGGAGTTGGAAATGACTGAGCAACTGAACTGAACTGATACAAGCATTACGTGCTTTCTTTACAATTTATGACTAACATGTAAGTGTTCAGTATTAACATTTTCTATAAATTTGTTGAGATTAATTTTGTTCATAGATTGATAAGAAGGTCATAAGCTTAAAAAGTTATTTCATCAAATGGTTTAATGAAATCAAATAAAAAGTAAAATTCAGTATTCAAATTATATTACTTAGCAAACTAGTTTTTAGTAATGCATGTATTTTACAAATGAGTTATGTGACCATTGTGTGCTACTATCATTATTGCTGTGTAGACTGAGTTTAGTCTAAGTTAAGCTATGAATATTTTAATTCAAAATTCTCTCCTGATTCGTTTAACCAATACAATTAGCATTTATAGTAAATCATTTTATTGTTCATATATTTCTTATCTTTCTGAATTAAGAAAGTGTTCTTCCTCACCTACGATGCTCTTGAATTCATTCAAAGGGAAGTAGTTTTCCTTCACAATGGATTATCATACCTGATCTAATACTACTAGTTCAGTGAGTGCTCATTATATATCAGGTATGATCTTAGACACTGAGGAAATAGCATAAAATAAAACAGACAAAATCTAATGAGAGAAAAATCAGACTATAGAAAATTCTTACTATTGCATAGAGAAGCCCAGCACCAAATAGTTCTGATAGATGAACACTGAAAAAAAGAGTTAAGTAAGAGAGCTACCAGGGGCGTGGCAAAAACTTTAAGTTAGCTTGAGAACTCAAACCTACTTGAGAGCCTTGACAGGTTTGAGATGCAGAGGCAGTGTGCTTGGTTTCTATTCTATTCAGATTCAGCATCTTTCGCTAGTGTTAAAAGCAATGCGGGTACTTTGCCTAAGGGTAGAAAGAATTGGAAGACTTTCTCAGTGCATTCTAATTTATTAGAAAAGGACTGAGCTTTCTGATAGAATGAAGATGTGTATGTTTGTGTGGGAGTATCTGTGAGAGTGTGTGTATAAAGCCCCAGAACATAGGATAGCACAGAGTAATGGTTCTATTCTGTAAAAGAATAATTCTCTTTTTTTCTAAAATATGTTAACATGTAATTATTGTTATTTTTAAGTAATTTAAAACTTTTTTACTTTGGTTTTACTTTTTAGTATGATAAATAACAATAGAAGAAAAAAAAACATAACACAAGTTCTTTGAGATGCTCAGTAATTTTTGAGAAAGTAGAGGAGTAGAAAACTCACAGGTCTAAGAATCCCAACACTAAATATGTCCTTTGTTTGAATCTGTGAATAAGAAGCTACAATAAATGAAATGAGTGAATAATGAGAGGCTATAATCTCTGGGTCATTTTGGAATGAAGGCATCAGATCCCTAGTCGTAATTTCCCAATTGGACAGCAACAGTAGTGATGGCAGTGAAGACCACAGCAAATGGGGATGGGCAGAGAAAGACCCCAAAAGTAACCTGTTCACAAAACTCCCTTGTGACCTGCCTGTGGACTCACCAGAGCCATCATGAATAAGAAGACTCCTATGACATGAAGGTATTTTAATAAATGTGGAAGTCTACACAACTAGAATAGTATTGTTATTTTAATCTAACCTACTAGCAATTACTTTTTTTGCTGTTGTTATTTCAAATGCATTGATTATACACAAACATATATGCGTAGAGTGTTGAGGACATTGCTTAAGTTTCTAAGGTTTTATTCTCTCTTCTGCAAAATGAGAGGAGTAATTGTGACTAATACACAAGAATGTCATATAAGTTCCTTAAGATGATAATGCAAAGAAAATTGATAAAAGAAACTATGTGAAATTCTTAATTATGATAGCTAGATGGACTATGAGCAACTGTTGTTTGTTAAATCAATTTTTACTTTTCTAAAATTTCCACAGAATATATGTTGCATTATTATTATCATTCAATGTATTTAAACTGAAAAAAATAATGAACTAGTTCTCCCATTTCTTTCACCCCCTCCCTCACTCCTTACCCCTGGCAACCACCAATTTGTTCTATGTATGGATTTGTATTTTTTTTTTTTAAGATTCCACATATAAGAGTGATTATACAGTTTTTGTCTTTCTCGGATTTATTTCATTTAGCATAATGCCCTCGAGGACCATTCATGTTGTCACAAATGTCAGAATTTCATTTTTTTTATGGTTGAATAATATTGTATTGTATATATACTATAATTTCCCCATTTATCCAGCAATGGATACTTAAATTTTTCATGTTTTGACTTTTGAATAATGCTGCAACGAACACGGGGTACATATATCAAGTTATTGCTTTTGATTCCTTGGAATAAATACACAAAAGTGG
The DNA here is from genome assembly GCF_002263795.3 of Bos taurus. Lineage (NCBI taxonomy): Eukaryota > Metazoa > Chordata > Mammalia > Artiodactyla > Bovidae > Bos > Bos taurus. The sequence goes on along the minus strand of NC_037346.1, from coordinate 3,510,956 downwards.
AACAGTTGGATCATTGGATAAGTTCTATTTTAATTTTTGGATGACACTCTATACTGTTTTCCATAGTGACTGTACCAATTTGCATTCTCACCAGCAATGCACAAGACTTTCCTTTTCTCCACATCCTCACCAACACTTGTTATTTCTTTTCTTTTTGATAATAGACACTAAAAGAAAATAGAAATTATTTTGTAAAATTATATTAACAGCCCACGTATGTTTATTGCTTAGCATGTGTCATACATTATGTTGAGTGCTTTATAGGGATTACTTCACTTAATATTAAATGAACTTCAGAGGTAGTTTGTATTATTTTCACTATGTTTACAGATACTCAGAAAGATTATAATTTTCCAGAGTTGCCACAGGCTAGTTAAGTGTTCGAGTCAGGTCTGGAATGCAGGTGGCATGATTTCAAAATCCACCTTTTAATTAGCTCCTTCCTTTCCTTACTCTACCCTTCCTCCTATTTTCCCCCCTCCCCCCTCTCTCCCATTTCTTTCTTTCTCTCTCTCTATTTTTCTTTCTCTCTCTCTCTTTTTTTTTTTAACCACTTTACTACTACTACTACTAAGTCACTTCAGTCTTGTCCAACTCTGTGTGACCCCATAGACGGAAGCCCACCAGGCTCCCTGGTCCCTGGGATTCTCCAGGCAAGAGTACTGGAGTGGGTTGCCATTTCCCTCTCCAGTGCATGAAAGTGAAAAGTGAAAGTTAAGTCGCTCAGTCATGTCCGACCCTCAGCGACCCCATGGACTGCAGCCTTCCAGGTTCCTCTGTCCATGGGATTTTCCAGGCTCCCCTGTCCATGGGATTTTCCAGGCAAGAGTACTGGAGTGGGGTGCCATTGCCTTCTCCGTTTAACCGCTTTAGTTTTACTAAACTACCTAGAGTATAAAAGCATCACTATCTAGAGTATAAAAAATACCTCTGAAAATTCTTCATCATTCAGTAAAATTATGATAATAGGAGGGAGAACCTCATATTTGTAGTTATAAATTATTTTATATTTCTCTTGGTGAGTTCATTAAGATGTTGGCTCATTTTAAAATGCCAACTCGTTTTGCTGCTGCAGTCTTAATTACTCAGTGAAAATGAGCAAAATGCAATAGCACTATGTCAAAAAACCGTCCAATCATCAAATGTTGTCTTCCTAAAGAAAACAGTGAGGAATACTAATATTTTGGCTTGCATATGGAAGTTCCTTTGGGGATGCTTCCCTTAAATATTTGTTATACAATTATGATCTGCTAAAATATAAATCATTCAAATAACTAAAGTTTGGAATATAAAGAGAGACAGGGCAGTTCCACTCTGGCCTAGATGATGGAGGTGTTTTGGAGACTCACTAGCTATATGCACCTGGATTGATTTTACTGCCAACTCCAGACTAGCTCAGAAACTACCAGCTGAATTCTTGGCTTATTCCCCTTCTCATCTTTCCCCAACTCCCAGGGCCCAGGACTATTGGTCTCCTTTATCATACCTCATGCAAAATTGTGTTTTAGAAGACAGTATGTATTATTAGTATGTTCAGGATGCCATAATAAAATACCATAGAGAAACTGCGTAGCTTAAACAACAGAAATTTATTTTCTCATAGTTTTGGAGGACTGAATCCAAGATCAACAATGTGTCAGCAGATTTGATTTCAGCTGAGGGCTGTCTACTTGGCTTGCAGAGAGCCACATTCTTGCTGTGTCCTCACAGTCCTTCCCGGTGCCTCTCTGTGTCCTCATTTCCTTTACTTCTAAGGACCCTGGTGAGATTGGATTAGGTCCCACCATAAAGGCCTCATTTTAGCTCAGTTAACTCTGTAAAGGCCCTATCTCTCAAAATAGTTACATTCTGAGATATTGGGGGTTAGGCCTTCAATGCATGAATTTTGGGGAGACACAACTCAGGTTGCATATATGCACAGATCACTGACTTTCTATGTATATGTCACCTATTTTATACACATTACTATGGTTTGTGACAAAATTAGATTTTTAAAACACTTGGAACTTATCTGTGCCATTTGTAAAATGTGTATCTTTAATATTTAAAATATTAGAACTCCTTCTATATAAGATCATTAAAACAAGTTCTGTGAGCAGACCAGAAAACAGCTAAAAGTACCACATTTTAAGAGTATTGTATAAGTAATTTGAGACATTATTTCAACAACTGAACAGAAATAATAATAATTAAAAAAAAATCCATCTTCAATCCACTCATTGTTTCCTCCAGGGAAGGAACTCTGCAAAGTTACTTCTAGCCAGCTTATATTCTGGTGTAATGCTTTAATTTCTGAAATTCTTCTGTGCAAGCCTCATGGGAAATATTTAAGCAGGAAGCAGGTTATAGTGTGGTATGCACTTATGTGTGGTATGTACTCTGACTTTCAAGGCACCAAGAGTTGTAGTTTTGCCTTTGAAAGAGACTGTACTATAACCTAGCATGCTGCAGAATTATAGACTATTCTCCTGCTGTTCAGCCTTTTGTCCAACTTGAGGTGTTGCCGGATATGCAATGCTGTTGTTTGTTTCGATGGAGTATCAGGTGAATCTCATAAATAAATTACTAATGGGAACCTAGTGTTTGTACTGATTTTCCATTGCCTACTATTTGAAGGAAAGAACAGAAACGTGCTCCCAAGCCTTTTGCTCAATATATTCACATAGTGAAGTTAAAATGTTTGGTTAGGAAATCAATATTGTTATACTAAGCATCAAGCATAATAAACTAGAAAATAAATGTAAGAGGCTGTGAACTCACTTAAAATCAATGTGTATTCAAACCAAGGAGTAACAAAATAGATAAAACTACAACTTCAAATTGTAACCTAGGGAGAATTAACCAGAATCCCAAATTTTGCCACTGCAGGGAGAATCAATGAAATATATAAACAAAATAATAAAAGCAATTCAATATTTGAGGTAGCATTAAGATGCATCTGTAGTAACTTTGAGGACAGTGACTACTATACAGTATTGGCAACTATATTAAGAACCTTCTGAACAATAAATAGAATAATATGCATAGAAAATAAATGAGAACAATAGTTTCAGAATTCTGCTTGGAAAGAGTAGCAGGATTTGAACAAAATTTGGAAAAATATATTGGATATTAGGTTCACTCCTCATATAATATTGGAAATAAGGCATATATGACTAGCCTCCAAATTTTAAATTTTAAAAGAAACATACCATGATTGTAGCATTCATATGCTATTTTACTTGTGTCTAAGACTAACCTAAATGGAATGAATAACATATTTATTGTAGGAATGTGCTGTTTAGAATAGATACCATTCACAGGAATGGCAACCATGTAACAAATGATATTACAGAGTTCATCCAAAAGTTATTGCTATATAAAGGACTATATGGAAATGGAAATGGCAACCCACTCCAGTATTCTTGCTTGGGAAAGCCCATGGACAGAGGAGCCTGGTGGACTAGAGTCTGTGGGGTCACAAAGAATCAGATACAATTGAGTAACTAAGCATGTAGCACACACACTATGGTCTATGACAAATTCCTGTCCTATTGGGATACTGGGGTGAAGTAGGCTAGCATGAGCACCTCGAATGAGTGAGCTAACTTGGCAGGGAGTCTAGGGCCCTTCAAGGAGGAGGTGAACATTTTCACTTTCCTTAAGCCTTGCACAGCCTTCTATCATGCCCAAGAACTGGCCTTTCTTTAGGTCTGGAACTAATGACTACACAAGCACAATGTCTTACTCAAGGAAATGCTTTTCTTAGACTCTATGTTAGTAATTATAATTGTAACATACTTTTGCCTTGGAGCCTGTTTTTCAATACTTGTACCCCGATTACACAGCAATAGTATACCTCACCCAGAGATATTGCTTGGAACCCATTGTCCCTGACTAATCTTGTACCAAAGTTATCTCAGGATGTATGCCTTGGGAAAGGGCCTGGGAAAACTTTTACAGCCTTGTACAGCCTTGAAGTGTTATTTTTAACTATTCTTAGCAGCCAGTTGGAAATATATAAGACCCTGATTAAACTAGTGAGGGTAGGTAGTCTCCCACCCGCTTCTGATGTCTATGTAAGAAACTTTCTGTCACTTTCACTTTAAATAAAAATCTGCTCAAAGCTCTGGGTGACTGAGACTGTCTTTGGTCCTGGAGTAAAATCTTCTCCTTTGGAAACCACAAATCTGGTGCTGACTACCACAGGCTATCATCACATGGAATCAAGTCATCTGTGTTTAAATGATGATTTGGCCAGCACTCAACTATTCTGTTGGAGAAGGCAATGGCACCCCACTCCAGTACTTTTGCCTGGAAAATCCCAAGGACAGAGGAGCCTGGTGGTCTGCAGTCCATGATGTCGCTGAGGGTAGGACATGACTGAGCAACTTCACTTTGACTTTTAACTTTCATGCATTGGAGAAGGAGATGGCAACCCACTCCAGTGTTCTTGCCTGGAGAATCCCAGGGACAGGGGATCCTGGTGGGCTGCCGTCTATGGGGTCGCACAGAGTGGGACACGACTGAAGCGACTCAGCAGCAGTAGCAGCAGCAACTATTCTGTGATACCAAGAAATTATTTAATGTCCTTTGTTTTTGTTCAGTCACACAACTGTTTGCAACAGTATGAACTACAGCACACCAGACTTCCCTATCCTTCACCATCTCCCAGAGTTTGCTCAAACTCATGTTCATGGAGTCAATGATGCCATTCAACCATCTCATCCTCTCTCACCCCCTTCTCCTCTTGTTCTCAGTCTTTTCTAGGATCAGGCTTTTTCCCAATGAGTCAGCTCTTTTCATCTGGTGCCCAAAGCTTCAGCTTTAACACCAGCCTTTCCAATGAATATTCAGGTGTTGCAGAAGTTGGACCATTGAGAAACCAAGCACCACACTCAGACAGTGGTGGAAAGTTGGAGAACTCAGGTTTATTGCAGGTGTGCTGGGAGAAGTTAACACTTCCAGCTCTGAGACCTGAACAAAGGGGTTACAAAGTTTTTATAGGTAGTACATGACAGCAGACTATAGTGGGCAGTGCTGACTGTTAATAGGTCATTTTAAGCTAGGGGTTTTTGCGCCAGCTGGAACAGCCGTTGGGACACAGCAGGGAGGATGCCTGACCTTTGCACAAACAAGCATGGTTAAGCAGGACTACATGGGCTGGGTAAGTGCAAAAGTAGGACAAGTGTCAGTGAGGTAAGTTTCAGCTCCTAGAATTGTTGTAAGTTTCCATTATCTGAAAACTATGTAACTTACATAAATTCGCAAGGAGCAAACTGAGTTACAGAAGCAGAACTAGCATGAAGTTATTTCTAGCTGGGTGTAAGTCCTAAAGTTTCCTCTTCACAGGGTTGATTTCCTTTAGGATGGACTGGTTGGATCTCCTTGCAGTCCAAGGGACACTCAAGAGTCTTCTCTAACATCACAGTTCAAAAGCATCAATTCTTCAGTGCTCAGCTTTCTTTATGGTCTAGCCCTCATCCATGTATGACTACTGGAAAAATCATAGCTTTGACTATACAAACCTTTGTTGGCAAAGAGATGTCTCTGCTTTTTAACTCAGTGTCTGTGTTCAGCATAGGTTTTCCTCCAAGGAGCAAACATCTTTTAATTTCATGGCTGCAGGCACTGTCCACAGTGATTTTGGAGCCCAAGAAAATAAAGTCTCTTACTGTTTTCATTGTTTCCCCATCTATTTGCCATGAAGTGATGGGACCAGATGCCATGATCTTGGTTTTTTGAATGTTGAGTTTTAAACCAGCATTTTCTCTCCTCTTACACCTTCATCAAGAGGCTCTTAAGTTTCTCTTCACTTTCTGCCATTAGGGTGGTGTCATCTGCATATCTGAGGTTATTGATATTTCTCTCAGCAATGTTGATTCCAGCTTGTGCTTCATTCTGCCCAGCATTTCACATGATGTACTCTGCATGTAAATTAAATAAACAGGGTGACAATATACAGCCTTGATGTACTCCTTTCCATATTGTGAACCAGTTTGTTGTTCCATGTCCAGTTGTAAATGTTTCTTCCTCACCTGCGTACAGGTTTTGGAGGAGGCAGGTAAGGTGGTCTGGTATTCCCACCTCTTTAACAATTTTCCACAGTTTGTCATGATCCATAAAGTCAAAGGCTTTAGCATAGTCAATGGAGAAGTAGAAGTTTTTCTGAAATCCCCTTGCTTTTTCTATGATTCAGTGGATGTTGATAATTTGATCTTTTAATGTCCCTGGCCTCTAATACATTCTTTTGTCATAAGACTTTTATTAGAATTAAAAGGAATAATCCACATGGTTAACATAGATTGTCACATCGCAAGCCACAACAGCTGTCATTATCATTAGTGCAAAAAGCATCTCTGCTGCTGCTGCTGCTGCTGCTGCTGCTGCTAAGTCACTTCAGTCGTGTCCAACTCTGTGCGACCCCATAGATGGCAGCCCACCAGGCTCCCCCATCCCTGCGATTCTCCAGGCAAAAACAATGGAGTGGGTTGCCATTTCCTTCTCCAGCAAAAAGCATCTCTAGTTGAGTACAGTTTCAAGATTTTCTTTGATTGTCATTTCCTCAGAAATGCTTCACCTAACTATGCTACCTAAAGGAAGTCCTATTTTTTCTTTCAGTCCATTATTCAATTCCTTCATCATATTTATAAATACATTTCTTTCTTTGATTTATGTAGTTTGGGAGAGAAGATTCTTTTCTCTCTTTTAAACAAGTTTTTAATTGAAAAATAAGCACCTTAAAGGCAAACATCTTTCCCTGCTCCTAACACAAAGCCTGCCAAATAATAAATGATGATGTGACCAGCAGTTAACTATACTGTGATACAAATAAATTATTTAATGTCCTTTGTTGTTGTTTAGTGTAAATATGGGACATGCTAGGCAATGAACTGTGTATATTTATATGCATTGACAAGATCACTCCTAATTTGAAATCAGTGTAATGGGTTGTCTTAGCCTAATATCAGTACACTTTTCCCATGTGACAGTCATTCTTATTTCACTGCAATTTGTGATCAAATAAAAATATAGGATTGTTTTCATTCCAGATTTCTCACAAAGGACAGATAGATTCTTAGCAGTTTTTACATGTAACATTTGATTTTCTGATTGTTTCTCAGTAGAGGAAAAAAACAGATAAATTAAAATGTTGTTGAATTTGTTAATAGGGGTATGTTGACCAGCTCTGATTTTTTTTATTCCCACAGTCAGAATAACTCTATTGTATATATGCACATTTTGTTCCTTAGTAAGAGATTATCATCAAGGGACATAAAACGTTAATACACATAGGAAATAAGTGTCCAAACTATTGACCATGGAAAAAAATCCAGCCTACCATCTCTTTATTTATGGCCCAGAAGCTAAAAATAGTGTTTACATTTTTAAATGGTTGAAAAAAAATGATGTTACATGGCATGTGAAAATTACATAAAATACAAATTTTATTATTCATAAATAAAGTTTTATTGAAAAACATGCACATTGATTTGTTTATGTATTGCCTCTGGCTAATTTGTGCTACAATGGTAGGTTGTTAAGTTCAGTTCTGTACCTCAGTTATGTCTGACTCTTTGTGATCCCATGGACTGCAGTACGACAGGCCTCCCTGTCCATCACCAACTCCCAGACCCTCCTCAAACTTAGTCCATTGGGTTGATGATGCCATCCAACTATCTCATCCTCTGTCATCCCCTTCTCTTCCTGCCTTCAATCTTTCCCAGCATCAGGGTCTTTTCAAATGAGTCAGTTCTTCACATCAGGTGGCCACAGTATTGGAGTTTCAGCTTCAGCATCAGTCCTTCCGATGAATATTCAGGACTGATTTCCTTTAGAATGGACTGCTTTGATCTCCTTGTAGTCCAAGGGACTCTCAAGAGTCTTCCCAAACATCACAGTTCAAAAGCATTGATTCTTCAGCACTCAGCTTTCTTTATAGTCCACTCTCCCACATCCGTAGATGACTACTGGAGAAACAAAGGATTTGATTAGAAGGGCCTTTGTTGGCAAAGTAATGTCTCTGTTTTTATTATGCTGTCTAGATTTGTCATAGCTTTTCTTCCAAAGAGCAAGCATCTTTTAATTTCATGGCTGCAGTCAACATCTACAGTGGTTTTGGAGCCCACGAAAATAAATTTGGTCCCCATTTCCATTGTTTCCCCATCTATGTGCCATGAAATGATGGGACTGGATGCCATGATCTTCATTCTTTGAATACTGAGTTTTAAGCTAGCTTTTTCACTCTCCTCTTTCACTTTCCTCAAGAGGCTCTTCAGTTCCTCTTCAATTTCTACCATAAGGGTAGTTTCATCTGCATTTCTGAGGTTACTGATATTTCTCCTGGAAATCTTAATTCCAGCTTGTGCCTCATTCAGCTCAGCATTCCTCATGATGTACTCTTCATATAAGTTAAATAAGCTGGGTGACAATATACAGCCTTGACACACTCCTATCCCAATATGGAACCAGTCTGTTGTTCCATATCTGGTTCTAACTGTTGCTTGTGTACTTACATACAGACTTCTTAGGAGGCAGTTAAAGTCGTCTGGTATTCACATCTTTTGAGACATTTTCCACAGTTTGTTGTGATCCACACAGTCAAAGGCTTTGGCATAGTTTATAAAGCAGAAGTAGAGATAAGAAATCCTTCCTCAGTGATCAATGCAAAGAAAGAGGAAAACAATAGAATGGGAAAGACTAGAGATCTTTTCAAGAAAATTAGAGATACCAAAGGGATATTTCATGCAAAGATGGGCACAATAAAGGACAGATACAGTATGGACCTAACAGAAGCAGAAGATATTAAGAAAAGGTGGAATAATACACAGAAGAACTATACAAAAAATATATTAATGACCCAGGTAACCACGATGGTATAATTACTAACCTAGTGCCAGAAATCCCGGAGTCCAAAGTCAAGTGGGCCTTAGGAAGGATCACAATGAACAAAACTAGTGGAGGTGATGGAATTCCAGTTGAGCTATTTGAAAGCCTAAAAGATGATGCTATATTAAAGTGCTGCACTCAATATGCCAGCAAGTTTGAAAAACTCATCAGTGGCCACAGGGCTGGAAAAGGTCAGTTTTCATTCCAATCCCAAAGAGAGGCTATGCCAAAGACTGTTCAACCTATTGTGCATTTGTACTCATCTCACACACTTGCAAATTAATGCTCAAAATTCTCCAAGCCAGGCTTCAACAGTATGCAAACTGTGAATTTCCAAATGTTCAAGCTGAATTTAGAAAGGCAGAGGAACCAGAGGTCAAATTGCCAACATCCATTGGATCATAGAAAAAAAGAGGACTCCAGAAAAACATGGCCCACAAGGCAAAAATAATTGATGTCTATTTGCAGAGGTAAGCTGTTGATCCCTCAGTTAGTGTATAATAATTAATAGGAAAGACAAATGAGTACTGTTGGAAGTGAGACTCTAGAGAATGTCAAGATCACTTTTATAGTGAGTCCACTACATACAAGTGTGTTCCATTCTGAGAGCACGTTCTTGAATTAAATTTGCTTGCAAGTCCAACGTAGGTAGCCTAAATATCCTGCTAACACAATTGACTATGTAGTTCTGTACTGTAATAAGTTTATAATACTTTTCACACAAATAATACGTACAAACAAAACTTATAGAAAAAATTTTTAATTTTGTAGTATAGTACCTTGAAAAGTACAGTAGTAGAGTACAGTGACTGGCATACAGGGACTGTCTGAGTGAAAAGGCAAGAAGAATTATTCTACGGAGGAGGGAGAGGAGGTGGGAGATAGTAGAGCTGAAGGACTGTCAGCAATAGGAGATTTTGCTCATGTCTGATAGTAATGGCACATGTTCTTTTTCCTTGTTGAATTGAATTCTACCTACATCTTTAAAAAATGATCCAGTGATTTCTGGGTAGCAGCTCACTTTGTCTGATCATAGATGACACAATAACCCTGGATTGTATTCTAAAAGGCTGCTGCAAACTTTGTGTGTTGTTCCACAATCACTTCCTGTGTCTTAGAAATTAACCATTCCTACTCAAATAAAGAAAATCTCCTTGACATTTTCTGCATTGAGAATCTCTTCAGCTCTTCAGTTAGTTTCTCCTCTTGTCTTTCTTCATCCTTTCTCTGGGCCTCCAATTCCATCAGGTCTTAATTAGTAAGTTCCTCATGTTGCATAGCAACAGTACTGTACATTAAAGCATACAAAAATGCAACGACTTGCAGAGAATGTTGGTATGTGACAATGTACACCAGACAACTGAAACTAATTTATATAACTGGACATGGGAACATATGTTTATACCTTTGAAAGTTCGCTAGTTGAAGGTTTGTATGTTGGGGACCTAATGTAATTCTTAAATTTAGAAACTTGCAAACATCTCATGCAGTCTAGGATATGTAGCAAGAGTGATAAGGCTGAAAAAAGCTGCGAGGAACATTACTCCACTCATTTGTGAAAGATAAAAGAGCTAGGGATCATATTGTCCTTCTAAGTCACTTTTACATGAGCTTAATTCACTCCAGTGCTTTGATAGTGTTAGAGAGCTAGATTTCTGTTTACTTAGCTTAAGTTCATGTTATATTCACAAGATAGTAAGCTTATTTTTGAAGGATAAGAAAACAGTAGGGCTACAATTTGAGAAAACTCTCAGGACTTTTCATTAAAAACCAATATAGCATTAAGTTCACAAAGCAGTCTTTTCAGACATTCAGGTTTAAAATGCTTTAATAGTTGAACAACACCAAAGCTTGGGAACAGCAACAAAATTCTGTTAAAATTAAGAGTCTTCACACAAATAAGACAAACAAAACCTTAGAGTCATTTTGATAATGGATAATTCTAAATAATTAAAATTCATAATTACTTGATTCAAATCCAAATTCTTTAGGGAGCAGACATATATATGTATGTATTTCCCCCTAAATGTGATCACTTGTATATTCTTTTCTAATATTTGTAAAAATAGAGAATAAAGGTCCAAGCTCAAAGGTTGAAGTAATGACTATAAAATTGGAAGTTCAAACATTTTCTCCTAAAATCATCTCCTTCAGTACCCTTGACTTGAAGAATTTTACACTTTCTTTTATTATAGCTCTTGTTCTCTCTCTCTCCTTCCCTCCTTCTCTTCCTCTGTGTCTCTTTGTTTTATGCTTTATTTTTCTCCCAGGTTATAACCAATTATAAATTAAAAGATTCTTTTTGAAAGAATCTATGATATTTCTCTTGTATCTAATTATAGAATTGTAATAATTGAGCTTATAATTATTGAAGAGAACCTTTATCTTATGAAAACTTAAAAATCATTGTATAAATAAGCAGCAATTTAATCATTTGATCAAAACACTCTTTTCAATGAGATTAATATATTAATTTCTATCTACTTTGAAGATTATTTAGTAGTGTCACAGAAGAGTATTAACGTAAAACAAGGATATGATGATTATGAATTCATTGCTACAATTCTGTAATTACATATACATTTTATGGATTAATGATAAAATTAACCAAAGAAGTGATTTTCTTAAATTTTAAAGCAATTTTTTTCTACAAATGAATGCTTTTAAAATGAGACTGTTCTGTTTAAAATACAGCAAGATTCACAGAGTCTTACCCAAGCTCACACGCAAGCTTACACAAGTCAACCCCAGCAAACCTGGACAACCATAGCATTCTAAACTACACAGTATGAAAGCATTAAGCTAATCTACTGTAATCCTATTTGCCAGGTCAAAAATATTGCATACAACATTAAACAAATCAGCATTCTTCTGACTGAATTCTTTTTATTATCAGTTCCTACAAATTTGTAGCTTTTTTATTAGACAAAACTGTCATTTCTGTGATGAAAGTTATATACTCTGGACTCCTTTAACCTAGGACAGGGATGTCCTAACATTTTCTTTTAAGGGCCAATTAAGCTCTTAATATTGTTAATATTGTAGGCTTTGCAATTCAGAAAGTATTTGTTGAAAATACTTAACTCTGCCTTCATATTTCAAAAACAGCTACAGAGTACATGAAAGGAAAAAAAATAAAGTGTAGCTGTGTTCCAATAATATTCTATCTACAAAAATACTCAGTAAGGAATGACATCAGCAAAAAAATGTCAGAGTAATCAATTCCAAGGGCTTTTAAAACCCCAGAAACACCAAAAACTGTACAGAAAATATTCAAGGTTATAGCAACCAATGAATTTGTTGAATAATTAAAACTACAACTTAAAAATGATAGAGAAATCTTTGTGACAGTTTTACTGTTCCATGCCACACCCCCATCCTTGGTTCAGCAACAGCCTGCATTCTGAGTGTGGGATTCTGACCCTAGGTTACTGAGGAAGCAAAACAAGCATTTTTCTACTAGTGCTGTGGTTCTCTATCATATCCTATCCAGGGCTACCTGAAGGAATAGCACCGGTATCTGCTTATTTTGCCTAACTCTAAATTCTCTAAGCACAGAAAAACAACTACAGTACTTGGAAACATTGTAAAACCAATGAATAATCCACTGCTGTAGCCATGCAGAAGGTTATAGTTGAGGCAAACAATACAAATATAGAGGACTGGAAGGAAAAGCTGATGAGCATCTTTGGGAAATTAGAGAATTAAAAGCATTTGCTTATACCAGGAAATTTAGAAAGCCACATTCAAGGCCAGAGTAGGACACACACTCAGAAAAAACATGAATCATCCTAGTGTAATTAATCCCTAGGCTCAGAGCAGCAGGAGGTAAAGACATAGGCAGATTTAAGTCCTTGGCTAAGTATTAAAGTAACGCCTCAAAACAGGCAATTCTGCTAAGATTAGGAGAGTTTTTTTCTCCTTTATTTTATTCTATTTTTTGGATCTGTTTGGTCAAGGAAATCTCTGTAAAAACTCTAGTTGACCACAAGCTAAAGCAACAGAGACCATGTGCAACAAAGAATACAAAGTTTATGGAAATAGTTTAGAAAACTAACTAAACAACATGTAGAAGTCAGTAAAAATAACCACAAGGAAGGAAAAAAATATGATTTCCAGAGTAATCACATATCATCCAAAATGCCCAAGTTGCAGCAAAAACTATGAAATGAAAATAAACAAGTAACTATAGCCTATTCAGGGCTTCCCAGGTGGTTCTACTGGTAAAGTACCTGCCTGTCATTGCAGTACACATAAGAGATGCAGGTTCAATCCCTGGGTTGGGAAGATCCCCTAAAGGGAGGCCATGGAAACCCACTGCAGTATTCTTGCCTGGTGAATCCCATGGACAGAGGAGCTTGGTGTGCTACAGTCCATAGGGTCAAAAAGAGTCAGACACAACTGAGGCAACTTATCAACTACACATACAAGCACGGCTTATTCAGAGGAGAAATGAGCAGAAACTGTCCCTGAGGAAACACAGATATTGGACTTATAAGACAAAGACTTAAAATCAGTGATGTTAAATACACTCAAAGAGCTAAAGAAGATATAGAGCAATATATAAACAGAAAATATCAACAGACAGTAATTACAAAAAGTAAACAGAAATTCTGGAGCCAAAAGTACAATAACTGAATAAAGAATTTCAACAGCAGATTTGAGCAGGCAGAAGAAAATATCAACAAACTTGAAAATAGGTCAATTGAAGTTGTCTGGTCTTAGGAGCAAATGATCAAAGAATAAAGAAAAACAGAGCTAAGATACCTGTGAGACATTATGAATCATATCAACACAGAACAGTGTGACTTCCAGAAGGCATGGATGCTGCAAAAATCAATAACAGAATACAAAATTTTGACAAATGTGCATGGAACATTCCCCAGAATAGAACATATATTAAGTAAAAAAAAAAAAAAAAAAAGTCTAAGTAAATTTTACAAGGTTGAAATATTTTAAAGATAACACAATGTTATAGAAATATATATGCATTTCTTAAAACAAAATAAGATGAATACAGAAAGAGAAGCAAATAATTCATACACAGCTGTCATTGCCAAAAATGAATATTTAGGATTACATACTCCTTCTATTGAAGAAATATTATATTATTCAAAAGGTTGTATTCATAGTCACAGGTTTTTGTTTTCATTTGGAGTATATTTAGAGAAAAAGCCGGAGAAGGCAATGGCACCCCACTCCAGTACTCTTGCCTGGAAAATCCCATGGACAGAGGAACCTGGAAGGTTGCAGTCTATGGGGTCGCTGAGGATCGGGCATGACTGAGCAACTTCACTTTCATGCATTGGAGAAGGAAATGGCAACCCACTCCGGTGTTCTTGCCTGGGGAATCCCAGGGACGGAGGAGCCTGGTGGGCTGCTGTCTATGGGGTCGCACAGAGTGGGACACGACTGAAGTGACTTAGCAGCAGCAGAGAAAAAGCAATTGTTCAATGGTTTTATTTTATTTCATATATCCAAGTGGCTATTTATACTTCTGTGAAATTATTTTATCAATATAAAAAACTATTTTTGAAATTTGATTTAGCAACATATTTGTTTCAGTTAACATCCTCTTATCATCCTCAGTTAGAAATTGATACATTGACCAGAAATTAATTTGTCATAAAACACGTTTGGTCATAAAGTCAAAGTGATGGTATTCTAGCAACTCAAAATACTTTTTTTTTTGTTTGCTATATTAATTGCTACTTACATTTTTTCAATCCTTGAAGCATTAGAAGTATGCCCTGTGGCTTTGAGAGTATGAGAGTATACCTGTATGCTTTTCTCAGGCTTTGTTTATACAGAAACCATGTCTTTAACAGATGAATAAGTTTTCACAAGCTGGAAATTACTCTAATACAGTCTTGCATAGGACAGTACAGGGACAGAACAGATTTCTTACTAAGATGAGCGAAGTATACTCAGGCTTCCCAGGGCTGCTCTACCATTCCCATGATTATGATCAATAAAATATAAATATGGATGTGATTTCTTTTTGGTAAAAATGAAAATGAAAGAGGGTATCATCTACTTGCTAGTATGTTGAGAAAAGTTTGTGAGATATAATGACAATAGATCAGCATCAAAAAGTTGAACTGTGCAGGGGTGGAACAAGATGGTGGAGAAGTAGGTGGACATGGAGTACATCTCTCTCCACAGATACATCAGGAATACACCTTCATACACAGAAATGTGTGTGGAACACCAGCTGAGAGCAGACAGGAGTACCTGACCTGTGGAAAAAAACACACAGAACAACAACAACAACAAAAACAGTAGAATGAAGGAACTAGAGGGGAAAACAGGAGTGTTAGTAGAACTGGACCTGCCCTTGGTGGGTGGGGGAATTGAAGCAGGGTCTGATCCCCACACCGGGGCAATTGTCTGAGTCAGAGGAGAAACATTTAAGTCTGAGAGTGAAGCAGCTGATCTGTGGAAGCCTAATTGTAATGAGAAACAAACAGACAGTCCTTACTGCAGCCATACACTCCAGACAGGAAGCTGGTCTCCTGCAAGGCAGAGCAGCTGGGAACTGGAATTTAGGGATTATGGAACAGTCCCAGGGTGAGGGCTGCAGTTGACTGTGGAGAGACAGATTGAGGGGATGTGAGGGAGGAGTTTGTGGTGGGAAATGACTGTGGAGGAAAGCCAGGCAGCCATGGAAGCCAGGAAATACTGCTGAGTCATGAGTAGGGGTTGGAGCCATCACTATAGCCTCTCTCTCCCCACACGCCAGCATCCACAGCTGAACAATAGAGAGAATGGCCCATCAAAAGCCTGACACACTGAACTACAGAGTAGGACCCCACACACGGTGCTCCTTTAAGTGCCTGACACACTGATCTACAGAGTAGGACTCCAACCAAGGGGCTCCCTCTATGTGCCTGATGCGCTGAACTACAGAGAAGGGTCCCAGGAAAGGGAGCCCTCTAAGTGCCTAAATGGGCAGAGTTATGGAGAAAGACTAGCCACAGAGGGCTTCTGATTGCCAGCTACAAGAGGCTCAAAAAACGACTCTGATAGGGTCATAACTCCTGCAGCAGAGGCAGTGCATGTCCTTTCATACTAGGCACTTCCAGGATCCCCACAAGGCAAGCAGCTGCACGACCTTCACGCTTAACTCTCACTGAGGCAGAGCTGCCAAAGGCAAAAAAGGTTTTGAATCTATGCACATAGGGTCACTTGGTCATGTCCGACTCTTGGCGACCCTGTGGACTGTGGCCTGCCAGGCTTCTCTGTCAGAGAGGAAGGTTTCCAGGCAAGAATAGTAGAATGCATTGGCCAATACTGGTCTCCATACCCTTCTAGAGCACTGTATTTCCTACTTCCCTAGCTGCCAACTCCCCTGAGTACCTGGTGCTGCCAGAACCCCTGCAACCCAAGCAGCTGCACCACCTCTATACCTGGCCCTCATAGGGGAAGACCCAAGTCCTCTAGGGCAGCCTCAGGAGCAAATCCCAGTGGAGGACTCACATGCAGAAGTGGAAATAAAACCACAATTGAAGCCAAGGGGCAATGTGGCTAAGGAAGAAGACCCAAAACCTTCCTACCAGCTGTAGAAGCTGAAGATTAAATCCACATGATCAACTAGGCAGACTCCATTTCTGTCAGCCAGTTCAGTTCAGTTCAGTCGTGTCCAACTCTTTTCGACCCCATGAATTGCAGCACTCCAGGCCTCCCTGTCCATCACCAACTCCTAGAGTTCACTCAGACTCGCGTCCATCGAGTCAGTGATGCCATCCAGCCATCTCATCCTCTGTCGTCCCCTTCTCCTCCTGCCCCCAATCCCTCCCAGCGTCAGAGTCTTTTCCAACTCTTCACATGAGGTGGCCAAAGTACTGGAGTTTCAGCTTTAGCATCATTCCTTCCAAAGAAATCCCAGGGCTGATCTTCTTCAGAATGGACTGGTTGGATCTAGTCCCTTAAATCTATTTCTCACTTCCACTGTATAATCATAAGGGATTTGATTTAGGTCAAACCTGAATGGTCCAGTGGTTTTCTCTATTTTCTTCAATTTAAGTCTGAATTTGGCAATAAGGAGTTCATGGTCTGAGCCACAGTCAGCTCCTGGTCTTGTTTTTGCTGACTGTATACAGCTTCTCCATCTTTGGCTGCAAAGAATATAATCAATCTGATTTTGGTGTTGACCATCTGGTGATGTCCATGTATAGAGTCTTCTCTTGTGTTGTTGGAAGAGGGTGTTTGTTATGATCAGTGCATTTTCCTGGCAAAACCCTATCAGTCTTTACCCTGCTTCAATCCGTATTCCAAGGCCAAATTTGCCTGTTACTCCAGGTGTTCCTTGACTTCCTACTTTTGCATTCCAGTCCTCTACAATGAAAAGGACATCTTTTTTGGGTGTTCTAAAAGGTCTTGTAGGTCTTTATAGAACTGTTCAACTTCAGCTTCTTCAGCGTTACTGGTTGGGGCATAGACTTGGATTACTGTGATATTGAATGGTTTGCCTTGGAAATGAACAGAGATCATTCTGTCGTTTTTGAGATTGCATCCAATACTGCATTTTGAACTCTTTTGTTGACCATAATGCTTACTCCATTTCTTCTGAGGGATTCCTGCCCACAGTAGTAGATATAATGGTCATCTGAGTTAAATTCACCCACTCCAGTCCATTTTAGTTCACTGTTTCCTAGAATGTCGACCTTCACTCTTGCCATCTCTTGTTTGACCACTTCTAATTTGCCTTGATTCATGGACCTGACATTCCAGGTTCCTATGCAATATTGCTCTTTACAGCATTGGACCTTGCTTCTATCACCAGTCACATCCACAACTGGGTATTGTTTTTGCTTTGGCTCCATCCCTTCATTCTTTCTGGAGTTATTTCTCCACTAATCTCCAGTAGCATATTGGGCACCTACTGACCTGGGGAGTTCCTCTTTTAGTAGCCTATCATTTGGCCTTTTCATAGTGTTCATGGGGTTCTCAAGGCAAGAATACTAAAGTGGTTTGCCATTCCCTTCTCCAGTGGACCACATTCTGTCAGACCTCTCCACCATGACCTGCCCGTCTTGGTTTGCCCCATGGGGATGACTTAGTTTCATTGAGTTAGACAAGGCTCTGGTCCTAGTGTGATTAGATTGACTAGTTTTCTGTGAGTATGGTTTCATTGTGTCTGCCCTCTGATGCCCTCTTGCGACACCTACCATCTTACTTGGGTTTCTCTTAATTTGGACATGGAATATCTCTTCACAGCTGCTCCAGCAAAGCGCAGCCACTGCTCCTTACCTTGGATGAGGGGTATCTCCTTACCTTGGATGAGGGGTATCTGACCTTGAACGTGGAATAGCTCCTCTAGGCCCTCCTGCACCCATACAGCCACGGCTCCTTGGAGGTGGGGTTGCTCCTCCTGGCCACAGCCCTTGGACTTGGGCATGGGGTAGCTCCTCTCGGCTGCTACCCCTGACCTTGGACGTGGAGTAGCTCCTCTCAGCCATTCCTGTGCCGTTGCAGCGTGGCACTCTTGGTCACTGCCCCTGACCTCGGACGTGAGGTAACTCCTCTTGGCTGCCTCCCCTCGGGCATGGGGTCCTCCTGGCTTCTGTCCTTGACCTCAGACGTGGGATAGCTCCTCTTGGCCGTGCTAAGTGCGCCAGTTGCAGCCGCCCATGCTAAAAAGGCCACTGAGAGTTCCCATAAAAGAAAACGCAGTAGTTTTCATACCTGTGAACCTTGGAGGCAAGAACACTTAGGAGTAGGACCAGAATAGAATCTGAGCTGCCCCACAGCAGGTCCAGAGATCAGCACAGTGTTGGAGGATATCCTAGGGAGGTGAGGTGGACTGGGACAGCCAGTGTGGGAAAGGACACTGACAGCAGTGACTCAAGGAAAACATTCATTAGTTTATGTTTTGACTTGTTCTGCAGATTCTTTTGGAGTTTTTGTTTTTGTTTTTTTTTTTTTCATTTTTTGCCCCTCTGTTGTGCTGTCAATTTTACTGGCATTATGAAATCCAGTTGAGCTTTTGAGTTTTTTTTTTTTTTCCTTTCAGCCACATTTTTATTGCTGTGGTAAACCTCTGCCTCTACGTTGGGTTTTTGAAGTTCTGTGGAATTTTCCTTTTTGTTTTTTTTTTGTTGTTGTTGTTTTTGTTGCTGTTGTTTTTTTTTTTCTTTTTTCTCTTTTATTTTTAATTTTTAAACCTATTATACTTTTTCTACATTTATTCCTTTGTTTGCCTTTCCTATTGTTCTTTTCCCCTTGCAGTTAATCTTTTTTTTTTTTTTTAATGCTTATTATTTTTTGCCTTTTCATTCATTGAGTCTGAGCTTTCTGTCCTATTTAAGAATGCCTCTTTCATCCCAAGGTTGGTTATTCTAAGTTTTCTAAAAGCTTTATTTTTTTTTGTTACATTTTTTAAAAATTTTATTTTATTTTTAAACTTTACATAAGTGTATTAGTTTTGCCAAATATCAAAATGAATCCGCCACAGGTATACATGTGTTCCTCATCCTGAACCCTCCTCCCTCCTCCCTCCCCATACCATCCCTCTGGGTCGTCCCAGTGCACTAGCCCCAAGCATCCAGTATCGTGCATCGAACCTGGACTGGCAACTCGTTTCTTACATGATATTTTACATGTTTCAATGTCATTATCCCAAATCTTCCCACCCTCCCCCTCTCCCACAGAGTCCATAAGACTGTTCTATACATGCAGTTAATCTTTAATGTATATAAATCTTCTTCATCTGCCTCTATTTAAATTTGCATGTCTACTATTTCTTTCTTTCCTTCCCTCTGAAAATATTTGTTAGTTTTATTTTCATTGCTTTATTCTTGACTTGGCATCTTGCTTTATTTTTATTTTCCAGTTTGTGCTTTAGTTAGTTTTGTTCTTAACTGGTAAATATATATATATATATATATATATATATAATTTCCTTTGTTTGCTGGGTCAACCTACTGTACTTTACATTTGTTGGACTGTTTTTACTTTGCTCATGGGTGTATATGTATATGTGCATTTTGCATTATTTCAATTTTTATTTGCCTTATTTTGCAACTGCCATTTGTCTGGAGTTCATCTTTGGTTTCTCCTTTTTGGATATTTATTTTAGTGTTACTTAATGTCATAACCACATTTCCTAACTTGGAATATATGTCATTGCTAAGAACTTGATAGCTTCCACAACTGAGATGATGGCACTTTTCTGCTAACAGATGTCCTCTATTAAACAAAGCAAGTGTGTCCCTCAGGGCTAAGTAAGCAAACTAGACTCCAGTTAGCAATATTTGACTGGGTAGCTTTAAACTTATAATAGATTCATGGATTTTCTTGGCAACCTTGGCTTTCTCAAGAGGACAAAGTCAGAATGTCTTTGTAAAACATTCAATTCATTATCATAAATGTACAGATATCAGTAGAAGCAGCTTTTATGTTCAGATTTTTAAAAACGTGTCTAGGAATAATTTTAGATTTACCAAAAAGTTGCAAAGATAGTATAGAGGCTTCTCATATATACTTTATCCCTAATGTTAACTAAGGTGCCAACATTGGTTGGTTCTATTAATGCAACTCTAGACTTTATTTGGAGAAGGCAATGGCAGCCTACTCCAGTACTCTTGCCTGGAAAATCCCATGGACGGAGGAGCCTGGAAGGCTGCAGTCCATGGGGTCGCTGAGGGTCGGGCACAATTGAGCGACTTCACTTTCACTAATGTCATAACAGACCTCTTTTGGATCTTTGTTCCTGACCGGATCAAGCCCTGAGCCTTTGTAATGGTAGAACTGACTCCAAGACCCTAGAGTACCAGAGAATTAACCCTAGGGAGTATCAAACAGTGAGAATTCACACAAACAAAACCACTTGACTAAAAGACCAAGTTGGAGAAGGCAATGGCACCCCACTCCAGTACTCTTGCCTGGAAAATCCCATGGATGGAGGAGCCTGGTAGGCTGCAGTCCATGGGGTAGCTAAGAGTTGGACACGACTGAGTGACTTCACTTTCACTTTTCACTTTCATGCACTGGAGAAGGAAATGGCAACCCACTCCAGTGTTCTTGCCTGGAGAATCCCAGAGACGGGGGAGCCTGGTGGGCTGCCATCTATGGGGTCGCACAGAGTCGGACACGACTGAAGCGACTTAGCAGCAGCAGCAGCAGCAGCAGCAGCAAAAGACCCAGTATCATCCAACCATCAGAAGCACACTGTGCAGGAAGTCTCATCAAAATAACAAACAAAACAAAAATACAGACACAACCATCAGCAGACAGGATTGCCACCTCTATCAGCCTTGCCCATTAGAGGAAAAACAAACAAACAAAAACCAGCCCAAAACTCACCCTATATGAAGCTTACACTAACCACTGGACCCAACTTAGGAGGGCAGAAATCAAAAGGAAGAAAGAAGTCACCTTTCTTCAAGGAAAGAATTCAACTTTCCTTGAAGCCTTGGTAAAAGAGACCTCAAAAACAGTTAAGTTAAAAAAAAAAAAAAGGCAGAGAAATACTACACAAATGAAAGAAAAAAAGTAGAAACAGAGAAGACCAAATAAATGAAGAGGAAATAGGCAAACTACGAGAAAATGAATTCAGAAAAATGACAGTAAAGATGATCAAAACCCTTGAAAACAAAATGGATAAAATGCAAGAATCAATTAACAAAAACCTAGACGGATTAAAGAATAAGCATACAGAGACAAACAACACAATTACTGAAATTAAAAATACTCTACTTCTGCTGCTAAGTCACTTTAGTCATGTCCGACTCTGTGAGAACACATAGACGGCAGCCCACCAGGCTCCTCCATCTCTGGGATTCTCCAGGCAAGAACACTGGAGTGGGTTGCCATTTCCTTCTCCAAGGCATGAAAGTGAAAAGTGAAAGTGAAGTCACTCAGTCGTGTCCGACTCTTAGCGATCCCATAGATGGCAGCCCACCAGGTTCCTCCACCCATGGGATTTTCCAGGCAAGAGGACTGGAGTGGGTTGCCAGTGCCTTCTCCAAAAATACTCTAGAAGGAATCAATAGAAGAATATCTGAAGCAGAAGAATGAATCAGTGATAAAGTGGTAGAAATAAATTCTGAAGAGCAGAATAAAGTTAAAAGAATGAAAAGAACTGAGGATAGTCTCAGAGACCTCTGGGACAAAGTCAAATACACCGACATTTGAATTATAAGGGTCCTAGAAGAAGAAGAGAAAAAGAAAGGGCATGAGAAATTTTTTGAAGAGATTATAGTTGAAAATTTTCCCAACATGGAAAAGGAAATAATCAAGTCCAAGAGGCCTAAAGTGTCCTATACAGGATAAATCCAAGGAGAAACACACTGAGACACATACTAATCAAACTAACAAAGACTAAACACAAAGAAAAAATATTAAAAGCAACAAGGAAGAAGCAACAAGTAACATACAAGGGAAATCACATAGGCTTAACAGCAGATCTTTCAGCAGAAACTCTGCAGGCCAGAAGGGAAGGGCAAGATATTTTTAAAGTACTGAAAGGGAAAAATCTAAAACCAAGATTACGGTAATCAGCAAGGATCTCATTCAAAATTGATGGAGAAATAAAAAGGCGAATTTTGCTTTTTTCTAAATTTAAAGGCAAAATTTTAAATAATTCAGTACCACCGAACCAGCTTTAAAACAAATGTTAAAGGGACTTATATAGTCAAGAAATACAAGAAAAGAAAAAACTGCAAAATCAACCCCAAACAATTAAGAAAATGGCAAGAGGAACATACACATAAATAATTACTTTAAATATAAATGAACTAAATGCTCCAACCAAAAGTCACAGACTGGCTGAATGGATTAAAAAAATAAGACCTATATATATGCTTTACATAAGAAACCCACTTCAGACTTCAAGACACACATAGACTGAAAGTGATAAGATGGAAAAATGTATTACATGCAAATAGGAAGCAAAAGAAAGCTGGAGTAGCAATCCTCATATCAGACAAAATATACTTTAAAATAAAGAAGATTACAAGAGATAAAGAAGGACACTACATACTGATCAAGGGATCAATCTAAGAGGAAGACATAACAATTGTATTTATCTATGTACCCAACGTAGGGTCACCTCAGTACATAAGACAGACACTAACAGATATAAATGGAAAAATTGGCAGTAACATAATTGCCGGGAGCAGGAGCTCCGCCCGTGGCAAAGGTCATGAGGAAAGAGGCTCGGCATACGCAAAGGCGGGATGGAGCCTCAGAAGTCCCCCGAGCATCTATCCCAAAACCAGAGTCTGCCTACTTTCTGCTTTGTGCTCTCACCTACACCTCTGACTTTACGGGGAGCTGTCCCCCACTACCTCTCTCTGAAAAAAGAGTTAACTTACAGCTCCAGTTAACAATTCCTGGGTGTGATAGTGTTTCAACCTACAAACTCCTTTGGAAGTCCTCTAGCCTGCCTGAATAGGTTTTTCCGACCACATGTGATTGCTCAGAGCCTCCCAACTGTGAGAGGCATGAGATGTTCTAAACTGTCTAAATACAGATTCCTTTGAGCAGTTAAAAGATTGATTAGAAATTGAATTGGTGAAGGGTTTTTCACTTGTTGGGCCAATGTTTGCTACTAAGTCTCCATATCCCTTAGCTGCTGTGTCCCTGGCAGTGTATTGATTAATATAATTGGTGTAAGTAGTAGCTTTAATGTTTGTAACCTTGGACCCTTGAGTTAATTCTTTTTCTTGTTATAGCCCACCACACCTTTGCCCTATAGGAATGCAACTTTATCTAATGCTTTTGGAGGGTGGCACCTGACTTTAGAATAATCACCTTTCGAGAAAAATAAGTTTCTTGAAATATTAACAGGCCTCCGGGCCAGAAGATGATGCAAATCACCTAAATTTTTGCATATGATAAGTTTGCAGGAAGAAAGCCTGGCTTGCTGCATGACTCTACCCCTTCCCCCATTATCCTCTATGCATAACTTAAGGTATAAAAACTACTTTGGAAAATAAAGTGCGGGCCTTGTTCACCGAAACTTGGTCTCCCCATGTCATTCTTTCTCTCACCTTCTGGCTGAATTATTCAGCCTCTTTTCTCCACTGAATTTCCTCACTGAGCTATCCTTATTTAACCACTCTTTATATCCTTAATTAACATTTAATTAAGCAATTGTTTCTTGATGATCGCCGAAGCTGTCTCCCCTTCAAATTCCCTGGATCCACCGGGGCTGGTCCCTGGCACATAATAACAGTAGGAGACTTTAGCACCCCTCTCACACCAAGGGACCAATCAGCAAAACAAAATTAATAAGGAACACATCTTAAATGATACATTAGATGAGGTATATTTCATTTATATCTTCAGAACATTCCACTCAAATGCAGAATACACCTTCTTCTCAAGTGCACATGGAACATTCTCCAGGATAGACCACATCTTGGGTCACTAGTTAAACCTCAGTAAATTTAAGTAAATTGAAATCATATTAAGCATCTTCAACCCCAATGTTATGAGACTAGATACCAATTAAAAGGAAAAAACAAAAAACTGTAAGAAACTCAAACAAATGGAGATTAAACAACACATTTCTAAATGACCAACAGGTTACTGAAGAAATCAAAAGGGAAATAAAAAAAAAATTCTAGAAACAAATGATGATGAAAACACAACTCAAAACCTATAGGATGCAGCAAAAGCAGTTATAAGAGGTAAGTTTATAGCAATACAATCCTACCACAAGAAACAAAAAGAACATTGAATAGACAAGCTAACTTAAACAACTGGAAAAAAAGAAAAAGAAAAAAATTAGTAGAAGAAAAGAAATCATAAGGATCCAAGCAGAAATAAGAGAAAATGAAATGACAGAAACAATAGTAAAGATTAATAAAAGTAAAAGCTGGTTCTTTGAGAAGATAAACAAAATTGACAAACTTTTAACCTTATTCATCATGAAAAAAGAGAGAAGAGTCAAATCAATAAAATTAGAAATGAAAAAGGGAGGTTACAACAGACAATGCTGAAATACAAAGGACCATAAAAGACTATTATGAACAAATATAGGGCAATAATGTAGATAACCTGGAAGAAATGGACAGATTCTTAGAAAAGTTTAATCTTCCAAGGCTGAACTAGGAAGAACTAGAAATTATGAACAACCCATTCACAAGCCTTCAAGTTGAAGCTGTGATCAAAAGTCTCCCCAAAAACAAAAGCCCAGAACCAGGTGGCTTCACAGGAGAATTCAGTCAAACACTTAATGAAGGGCTAATACTTATCCTTCTAAAACTCTTTCAAAAATTTGTAGAGGAAAAAACACTTCCAAACTCTTTCTACAAGGCCACCAAAACCAGACAAAGACAACACAAAAAAAGAAAGATATAGGAAAATATCACTGATGAACGTAGGTTCAAAATGACTCCACAGTATTTTAGCAAACAAAATTCTGCAACACATCAAAAAGCTCATACACCATGATCAAGTTGGGTTTATTCCAGGGATGCAAGGATTCTTCAACATACACAAATCAATCAATGTGTTACACCATATTAACAAATTGAAAGATAAAAAACATATGATAAAAAGAAAAAGCCTTTGACAAAATCCAGCACCCATTAATGATTAAAACTCTTCAAAAAATGGGCATAGAAAGAATCTACCTCAACAAACAAAAGCCATATGTTATAAGTCTATGTAAACATATTCTCAATGGTGAAAAACTGATAGCATTCCACCTAAGATCAGGAACAAGACCAGGGTGTTCACTTTCACCACTATTATTCAACATAGTTCTGCAAGTCCTGGCTATAGCAATCAGAGAAGAGAATGAAATAAGAGGAATCTAGTTCAGAAAGGAAGAAGTAAGCCTCTCAATGTTTGCAAATGGCATGATACTGTAGATAGAAAATCCTAAAGATAGTAGCAGAAAATTACTGTAGCTAATCAGTGAATTTAGCAAAGTTGCAGGATACAAAATCAAAAAAGAAAAATCACTTGTATTTCTATATACTAACAATGAAAAATCTGAAAAAGAAATTAAGGAATCAATCCCCTTCACCATTGCAACAAAAAGAATCAATATTGTGAAAATGACTGGGGGGAGGAGCTAAGATGAAGAGTAGGACGGGGAGAACACTTTCTCCCCCACAAATTCATCAAAAGAACATTTAAACGCTGAGTAAATTCCACAAAACAACTTCTGAAAGCCGGCAGAGGACATCAGGCACCAAGAAAAGCAACCCAAGTCTTCGAAAGGAGGTAGGGAAAAATATAAAAGACAAAAAAAGGGACAAAAGAGGGAGGGACGGAGTTCCGTCCCGGGAAGGGAGTCTTAAAAAGAGAGAAGTTTCCAAACACCAGGAAACCTTCTCACTGCCGAATCTGTGCCGAGCCTTGGAAGCACAGAGGGCAACATAACACGGAGGAAAAATAAATAATTAAAACCCGCACATTGCGAGCCCTACGGTAACTCCCCCAGTGGAGAAGCAGCGCAGACGCCTGCATACGCCATTAGCAAGCGGGGGCTGGGCAGGGAGGCGCAGCGCGGGCTGCATCGCAAGAATCTGGCCCGAATACCCGGAGCACTATCTGAGCAAAATAATTTGGGCTAGCAAACCAGACTGTGGGATATCTACCACGCGAAAAGCCAGCCCTAACCTATGACACCGCCAGGCCCGTGCACGGAATAAAGGACTGAACAGAGATAGCTGGAGGCAGACCATCCCCCTCCGGTGATAGGCAGCCAGAGCTGGAAGGGGACAATCGCAGCCCCAGAGAGACATTATTTATAAAACTGTAAGCAGGCTTCTTTGCTAACTAAAACTTCTTGGGGGTCTGGACGGTCAACATCTGCCTGAGAAGGTGTGCCGGTACACAACTAGATAACCGAGCGGCGGGGAGGCGATAAGTCGCAGCAATCGCACGCGCAAAACACCTCATCACCTGAGCTGCTCGGATCTGGGAAGGGCACAAAACGCAGGCCCAACAGAGAGTCTGTGCCTCTGAGGACTACCGGAGTGCCTGAACCTGAGCGGCTTGGACCTGGGAAGTACAGGCAGCCCAGGGCAGGCCGCGGATGATTTGCGGTGGACCAACCTAGAGCCTGAGCAGCGTGGGCAGAGAGGCTACACGCGCAGTGAACTGGGGGCAGACCCAGTGTGGCTGAGGCACTGCGAGCACACGTCAGTGTTAGTTGTTTGCAGCATCCCTCCCTACCTCCCCTCAGTGCGACTTAACAAGTGAGCCTATTAAAAAAAAAAAAATTTAAGTCCTCTATTATTCCTTTAATTTCCACTTTTATAACCGATTACTTTGCACACACACACACAAAAATGAAGACCCTATTTTTTTTAAAGCAAACTTCATATATATATTTTTTAAAATAATTTTTTGACCTTTTTTTTTTCCTTTTCCTTCTTTTCTTTAACATTGTATTTTTGAAATTCCAAACTCTACTCTAGATTTTTAATTTTAGCTTTTTAGTATTTGTTATCAATTTTGTACCTATAGTTTTTTTTTGTTTTTGTTTTTATATAATTTCTGTGACCCTTTTTTATTTTTTCTTTTTCCTTTTCTCTGTTTCTTTATCTTCTTCTTTTAAATAACATTGTATATCTGAAATTCCAAACTCTACTCTAGATTTTTAATTTATGCTTTTTGGTATTTGTTATCAATTTTGTACCTGTATTTTTTTAATATATAATTTATGCGATCTTGTTTGTTCTTGTTTTTTTTTTTTTTTCTCTCTCTCTTTCTTTTTCTTCTTTTTTAACATTGTATTTTTGAAATTCCAAACTCTACTCTAGATTTTTAACTTTTGCTTTTTGGTATTAGTTATCAATTTTGTACCTATATTTTCTTTATAATTTTTGCAACCTTGTTTGTTTTTGTTTGTTCGTTTTTTCTCTCTTTCTTTTCCTTCTTCTTTTCTTTAACATCGTATTTTTGAAATTCCAAACTCTACCCTAGATTTTAAATTTTTGCTTTTATGTATTTGTTACCAATTTTGTACCTTTAAGAACCCAATCTTCAGTACCCATTTTTCACTAGGGAGCTAGATTACTGGCTTACCTGCTCTCTGTCCCTTTGGACTCTTCCTTTTTCTCCACTAGGTCGCCTGTGTCTCCTCCCTAACCCCTCTCTACTCTACCCAACTCTGTGAATTTCTGTGTGTTCCAGACGGTGGAGAACACTTAGGGAACTGATTACTGGCTGGATCTGTCTCCTTCCTTTTCATTCCCCCCATTTATCCTACTGGCCACCTCTGCCACCTTCTTCCTTCTTCTCTTCTCTGTATAACTCTGTGAACAACTCTGAGAGGTCCAGTTGTGTAGTGCACATAAGGAAGAGATTACTGAATAGCCCACTCTCTCCTCTATTGACTCCACCTCATCTCATTTGGGTCACCTCTAACTCCCTCCTCACTCTTCTCTTCTCCATATAACGCTGTAAACCTCTCAGGGTGAAACAAGCTTCAGGACAAGACATACCAAGCAAATTCTCCAGCAGCAAGGAACACAGCCCTGAGCTCCAACATACAGGCAGCCCAAAGTCACCCCAAAACCATAGACATCCCATAACTCATTATTGGACATTTAATTGCACTCCAGAGAGAAGAAATACAGCTCCACTCACCACAACACCAACACAAGCATCCCTAACCAAGAAACCTTGACAAGCCACCTGTACAAACCCACACAGAGCGAGGAAACGCCACAATAAAGAGAACTCCACAAACTGCCAGAATACAGAAAGGACACCCCAAACTCAGCAATTTAAACAAGATGAAGAGACAGAGGAATACCCAGCAGATAAAGGAACAGGATAAAAGCCCACCAAACCAAACAAAAGAGGAAGAGATAGGGAATCTACCTGATAAAGAATTCCGAATAATGATAGTGAAATTGATCCAAAATCTTGAAATCAAAATGGAATCACAGATAAATAGCTTGGAGACAAAGATTGAGAAGATGCAAGAAAGGTTTAACAAGGACCTAGAAGAAATAAAAGAGAGTCAATATAAAATGAATAATGCAATAAATGAAATTAAAAACACTCTGGAGGCAACAAATAGTAGAATAACAGAGGCAGAAGATAGGATTAGTGAATTAGAAGATAGAATGGTAGAAATAAATGAATCAGAGAGGATAAAAGAAAAACGAATTAAAAGAAATGAGGACAATGTCAGAGACCTCCAGGACAATATTAAATGCTACAACATTCGAATCATAGGGGTCCCAGAAGAAGAAAACAAAAAGAAAGACCATGAGAAAATACTTGAGGAGATAATAGTTGAAAACTTCCCTAAAATGGGGAAGGAAATAATCACCCAAGTCCAAGAAACCCAGAGAGTCCCAAACAGGATAAACCCAAGGCGAAACACCCCAAGACACATATTAATCAAATTAACAAAGATCAAACACAAAGAACAAATATTAAAAACAGCAAGGGAAAAACAACAAATAACACACAAGGGAATTCCCATTAGGATAACAGCTGATCTTTCAATAGAAACTCTTCAAGCCAGGAGGGAATGGCAAGACATACTTAAAGTGATGAAAGAAAATAACCTACAGCCCAGATTATTGTACCCAGCAAGGATCTCATTCAAATATGAAGGATAAATCAAAAGCTTCTCAGACAAGCAAAAGCTGAGAGAATTCAGCACCAGCAAACTAGCTCTCCAACAAATACTAAAGGATATTCTCTAGACAGGAAACACAAAAATAGTGTATAAACTCAAACCCAAAACAATAAAGTAAATGGCAATGGGATCATACTTATCAGTAATTACCTTAAATGTAAATGGGTTGAATGCCCCAACCAAAAGACAAAGACTGGCTGAATGGATACAAAAACAAGACCCCTATATATGTTGTCTACAAGAAACCCACCTCAAAACAGGGGACACATACAGACTGAAAGTGAAGGGCTGGAAAAAGATTTTCCATGCAAATAGGGACCAAAAGAAAGCAGGAATAGTTATATCAGATAAAATAGACTTTAAAACAAAGGCTGTGAAAAGAGACAAAGATGGTCACTACCTTATGATCAAAGGAATAATCCAAGAAGAAGATATAACAATTATAAATATATATGCACCCAACATGGGAGTGCCGCAATATGTAAGACAAATGCTAACAAGTATGAAAGGAGAAGTTAACAATAACACAATAATAGTGGGAGACCTTAATACCTCACTCACACCTATGGATAGATCAGCTAAACAGAAAATTAACAAGGAAACACAAACGTTAAACAATACAATAGACCAGTTAGACCTAATTGATATCTATAGGACATTTCATCCCAAAACAATGAATTTCACCTTTTTCTCAAGCGCACATGGAACCTTCTCCAGGATAGATCACATCCTGGGCCATAAAGCTAGCCTTGGTAAATTCAAAAAAATAGAAATCATTCCAAGCATCTTTTCTGACCACAATGCAGTAAGATTAGATCTCAATTACAGGAGAAAAACTATTAAAAATTCCAACATATGGAGGATGAACAACACCCTGCTGAATAACCAAAAAATCACAGAAGAAATCAAAAAAGAAATCAAAATTTGCATAGAAACTAATGAAAATGAAAACACAACAACTCAAAACCTGTGGGACACTGTAAAAGCAGTCCTAAGGGGAAAGTTCATAGCAATACAGGCACACCTCAAGAAACAAGAAAAAAGTCAAATAAATAACCTAACCCTACACCTAAAGCAACTAGAAAAGGAAGAAATGAAGAACCCCAGGGTTAGTAGAAGGAAAGAAATCTTAAAAATTAGGGCAGAAATAAATGCAAAAGAAACAAAAGAGACCATAGCAAAAATCAACAAAACCAAAAGCTGGTTCTTTGAAAGGATAAATAAAATTGACAAACCATTAGCCAGACTCATCAAGACACAGGGAGAAAAATCAAATCAATAAAATTAGAAATGAAAATGGAGAGATCACAACAGACAACACAGAAATACAAAGGATCATAAGAGACTACTATCAACAATTATATGCCAATAAAATGGACAACGTGGAAGAAATGGACAAATTCTTAGAAAAGTACAACTTTCCAAAACTCGACCAGGAAGAAATAGAAAATCTTAACAGACCCATCACAAGCACGGAAATTGAAACTGTAATCAAAAATCTTCCAGCAAACAAAAGCCCAGGTCCAGACGGCTTCACAGCTGAATTCTACCAAAAATTTAGAGAAGAGCTAACACCTATCCTGCTCAAACTCTTCCAGAAAATTGCAGAGGAAGGTAAACTTCCAAACTCATTCTATGAGGCCACCATCACCCTAATACCAAAACCTGACAAAGATGCCACAAAAAAAGAAAACTACAGGCCAATATCACTGATGAATATAGATGCAAAAATCCTAAACAAAATTCTAGCAATCAGAATCCAACAACACATTAAAAAGATCATACACCATGACCAAGTGGGCTTTATCCCAGGGATGCAAGGATTCTTCAATATCTGCAAATCAATCAATGTAATACACCACATTAACAAATTGAAAAACAAAAACCATATGATTATCTCAATAGATGCAGAGAAAGCCTTTGACAAAATTCAACACCCATTTATGATAAAAACTCTCCAGAAAGCAGGAATAGAAGGAACATACCTCAACATAATAAAAGCTATATATGACAAACCCACAGCAAACATTATCCTCAATGGTGAAAAATTGAAAGCATTTCCTCTAAAGTCAGGAACAAGACAAGGGTGCCCACTTTCACCATTACTATTCAACATAGTTTTGGAAGTTTTGGCCACAGCAATCAGAGCAGAAAAAGAAATAAAAGGAATCCATTTGGAAAAGAAGAAGTAAAACTCTCACTGTTTGCAGATGACATGATCCTCTACATAGAAAACCCTAAAGACTCCACCAGAAAATTACTAGAACTAATCCATGATTATAGTAAAGTTGCAGGATATAAAATCAACACACAGAAATCCCTTGCATTCCTATACACTAATAATGAGAAAACTGAAAGAGAAATTAAGGAAACAATTCCATTCACCATTGCAAAGGAAAGAATAAAATACTTAGGAATATATCTACCTAGAGAAACTAAAGACCTATATATAGAAAACTATAAAACACTGGTGAAAGATATCAAAGAGGACACTAATAGATAGAGAAATATACCATGTTCATGGATTGGAAGAATCAATATAGTGAAAATGAGTATACTACCCAAAGCAATTTATAGATTCAATGCAATCCCTATCAAGCTACCAACGGTATTCTTCACAGAGCTAGAACAAATAATTTCACAATTTGTATGGAAATACAAAAAACCTCGAATAGCCAAAGTGATCTTGAGAAAGAAGAATGGAACTGGAGGAATCAACCTACCTGACTTCAGGCTCTATTACAAAGCCACAGTTATCAAGACAGTATGGTACTGGCACAAAGACAGAAATATAGATCAATGGAACAAAATAGAAAGCCCAGAGATAAATCCACACACATATGGACACCTTATCTTTGACAAAGGAGGCAAGAATATACAATGGATTAAAGACAATCTCTTTAACAAGTGATGCTGGGAAAACTGGTCAACCACTTGTAAAAGAATGAAACTAGAACACTTTCTAACACCTTACACAAAAATAAACTCAAAATGGATTAAAGATCTAAACGTAAGACCAGAAACTATAAAACTCCTAGTGGGAAACATAGGCAAAACACTCTCTGACATACATCACAGCAGGATCCTCTATGACCCACCTCCAAGAATATTGGAAATAAAAGCAAAAATAAACAAATGGGACCTAATTAAACTTAAAAGCTTCTGCACAACAAAGGAAACTATAAGCAAGGTGAAAAGGCAGCCTTCAGAATGGGAAAAAATAATAGCAAATGAAGCAACGGACAAACAACTAATCTCAAAAATATACAAACAACTCCTACAGCTCAACTCCAGAAAAATAAATGACCCAATCAAAAAATGGGTCAAAGAACTAAATAGACATTTCTCCAAAGAAGACATACAGATGGCTAACAAACACATGAAAAGATGCTCAACATCACTCATTATCAGAGAAATCCCAATCAAAACCACTATGAGGTACCATTTCACGCCAGTCAGAATGGCTGCGATCCAAAAGTCTACAAGCAATAAATGCTGGAGAGGGTGTGGAGAAAAGGGAACTCTCTTACACTGTTGGTGGGAATGCAAACTAGTACAGCCACTATGGAGAACAGTGTGGAGATTCCTTAAAAAACTGGAAATAGAACTGCCTTATGATCCAGCAATCCCACTGCTGGGTATACACACTGAGGAAACCAGAAGGGAAAGAGACACGTGTACCCCAATGTTCATCACAGCACTGTTTATAATAGCCAAGACATGGAAGCAACCTAGATGTCCATCAGCAGATGAATGGATAAGAAAGCTGTGGTACATATACACAATGGAGTATTACTCAGCCATTAAAAAGAATACATTTGAATCAGTTCTAATGAGGTGGATGAAACTGGAACCTATTATACAGAGTGGAGTAAGCCAGAAGGAAAAATACCAATACAGTATACTAACGCATATATATGGAATTTAGAAAGATGGTAAAAATAACCCTGTGTACGTGACAGCAAAAGAGACACCGATGTATAGATCAGTCTTATGGACTCTGTGGGAGAGGGAGAGGGTGGGGAGATTTGGGAGAATAGCATTGCAACATGTATAATATCATGTATGAAATGAGTCGCCAGTCCAGGTTCGATGCACGGTACTGGATACTTGGGGCTGGTGCCCTGGGACGACCCAGAGGGAGGGTAGGGGAGGGAGGAGGGAGGAGGGTTCAGGATGGGGAACGCAGGTATACCTGTGGTGGATTCATTTCGATATTTGGCAAAACTAATACAATATTGTAAAGTTTAAAAATAAAATAAAATTAAAAAAAAAAAAGAAAATGACTGTACTATTAAACACAATCTATAGATTCAATATGATCCCTATAAAATTACTAATGGCATTTTTCACAGAACTAGAAGAAAAATTTCACAATTCATAGGGGAACACAAATAGCCAAGGCAGTCTTGAGAAGGAGTAATGGAGTTGGAGGAATCAACCTTCCTTACTTCAGATTATACTACAGAGCTACAGTCATGAAGACTGTATGGTACTGGCACAAAAAGAAATATAGACCAATGCAACAAGATAGAAAGCCAAGAAATAAACCCATGCACCTATAGGTACCTTATTTTGACAAAGGAGGCAAGAATATACAATGGGCAAAGACAGATTCTTCAATAAATGGTGCTGGGAAAACTGGATAGCTACGTGTAAAATAGTAAGATTAGAATACTTCCTTACACCATACACAAATATAAACTCAAAATGGATTAAAGATCAACATGTAAGACCAGAAACTATAAAACTCTTAAGGGAAAACATAGACAGAACACTCGATGACATAAATCAAAGGAAGATCATCTATGACCCATCTCTTAGATTAGTGGAAATACGTGTATACTTTTAGCGGATTCATGTTGATATATGGCAATCCCAATACAATATTGTAAAGTTAAAAAATAAAATAAATTAAATTTTAAAAAAAGGAAACAAGTGAGACTTGATTAAACTTAAAAGCTTTTGCACAGCAAAGGAAACTATAAGCAAGGTGAAAAGACAACCCTAGAATGGGCGAAAATGATAGCAAATGAAACACCTGACAAAGGACTAAGTTCCAAAATATACAAGCAGCTCATACAACTCAATACCGACAAACCTAACAACCCAATCAAAAAGTGGGAATAAGACCTAAACAGACATTTCTCCAAAGAAGACATATAAACACATGAAAAGATGCTCAACACTGTTCATTATTCAGATCAGATCAGATCAGTTGCTCAGTCTTGTTTGACTCTTTGCGACCCCATGAATCGCAGCATGCCAGGCCTCCCTGTCCATCACCAACTCCTGGAGTTCACTGAGACTCATGTCCAAGGAGTCAGTGATGCCATCTAGCCATCTCATCCTCTGTCGTCCACTTCTCCTCTTGCCCCCAATCCTTTCCAGCATCAGAGTCTTTTCCAATGTGTCAACTCTTTGCATGAGGTGGCCAAAGTACTGGAGTTTCAGCTCTAGCATCATTCTTTCCAAAGAAAACCCAGGGCTGATCTCCTTCAGAATGGACTGGTTGGAGCTCCTTGCAGTCCAAGGAACTCTCAAGAGTCTTCTCCAACACCACAGTTCAAAAGGATCAATTCTTCAGTGCTCAGCCTTCTTCACAGCCCAACTCTCACATCCATACATGACCACGGGAAAAACCAAACCATAGCCTTGACTAGACAAACCTTTGTTGGCAAAGTAAAATCTCTGCTTTTGAATATGCTATCTAGGTTGGTCATAACTTTCCTTCCAAGGAGTAAGTGTCTTTTTATTTCATGGCTGCAGTCACCATCTGTAGTGATTTTGGAGTGCAGAAAAATAAAGTCTGACACTGTTTCCACTGTTTACCTATTTCCCATGAAGTGATGGGACTGGATGCCATGATCTTCGTTTTCTGAATGTTGAGCTTTATGCCAACTTTTTCACTCTTCTCTTTCACTTTCATCAAGAGGCTTTTTAGTTCCTCTTCACTTTCTGCCATAAGCATGGTGTCATCTGCGTATCTGAGGTGATTGATATTTCTCCCAGCAATCTTGATTCCAGCTTGTGATTCTTCCAGTCCAGCGTTTCTCATGATGTACTCTGCATAGAAGTTAAATAAACAGGGTGACAATATACAGCCTTGACGAACTCCTTTTCTTATTTGGAACCATTCTGTTGGTCCATGTCCAGTTCTAAATGTTGCTTCTTGACCTGCATACAAATTTCTCAAGAGGCAGATCAGGTGGTCTGGTATTCCCATCTCTTTCAGAATTTTCCACACTTTATTGTGATGCACACACTCAAAGGCTTTGGCATAGTCAATAAAGCAGAAATAGATGCTTTTCTGGAACTCTCTTGCTTTTTCCATGATCCAGCGGATGTTGGCCATTTGATCTCTAATTCCTCTGCCTTTTCTAAAACCAGCTTGAACGTCAGGAAGTTCACGGTTCACAAATTGCTGAAGCCTGGCTTGGAGAATTTTGAGCATTACTTTACTAGCGTGTGAGATGAGTGCAATCGTGTGGTAGTTTGAGCATTCTTTGGCATTGCCTTTCTTTGGGATTGGAATGAAAACTGACCTTTTCCAGTCCTGTGGCCACTGCAAAGTTTTCCAAATTTGCTGGCATGTTGAGTGCAGCACTTTCACAGCATCATCGTTCAGGATTTGGAATAGCTCAACTGGAATTCCATCACCTCCACTAGCTTTGTTTGTAGTGATGCTTTCTAAGGCCCACTTGACTTCACATTCCAGGATGTCTGGCTCTAGGTCAGTGATCACACCATCATAATTATCTGGGTCGTGAAGTTCTTTTTTGTATAGTTCTTCTGTGTATTCTTGCCATCTCTTCTTAATATCTTCTGCTTCTGTTAGATCCATACCATTTCTGTCCTTTATCGAGCCCATCTTTGCATGAAATGTTCCTTTGGTATCTCTGATTTTCTTGAAGAGATCTCTAGTCTTTCCCATTCTGTTGGTTTCCTCTATTTCTTTGCATTGATCGCTGAAGAAGGCTTTCTTATCTCTTCTTTCTATTCTTTGGAACTCTGCATTCAGATGTTTATATCTTTCCTTTTCTCTTTGCTTTTTGCTTCTCTTCTTTTCACAGCTATTTGTAAGGCCTCCCCAGACAGCCATTTTGCTTTTTTGCATTTCTTTTCTATGGGAATGGTCTTGATCCCTGTCTCCTGTACAATGTCACGAACCTCATTCCATAGTTCATCAGGCACTGCAGATGGTGACTGCAGCCATGAAATTAAAAGACGCTTACTCCTTGAAAGGAAAGTTATGACCAACCTAGATAGCATATTCAAAAGCAGAGACAGTACTTTGCCAACGAAGTTTCGTCTAGTCAAGGCTATGGTTTTTCCTGTGGTCATGTATGGATGTGAGAGTTGGACTGTGAAGAAGGCTGAGCACCGAAAAATTGATGCTTTTGAACCGTGGTGTTGGAGAAGACTCTTGAGAGTCCCTTGGACTGCAAGGAGCTCCAAC
Organism: Bos taurus; assembly: GCF_002263795.3. NCBI lineage: Eukaryota > Metazoa > Chordata > Mammalia > Artiodactyla > Bovidae > Bos > Bos taurus. The sequence goes on along the minus strand of NC_037346.1, from coordinate 3,474,060 downwards.
CAGTCCATCCTGAAGGAGATCAGCCCTGGGATTCCTTTGGAAGGAATGATGCTAAAGCTGAAACTCCAGTACTTTGGCCACCTCATGAAAAGAGTTGACTCATTGGTAAAGACCCTGATGTTGGGAGGGATTGGGGGCAAGAGAAGAAGGGGATGACAGAGGATGAGATGGCTGGATGGCATCACTGACTCAATGGATGTGAGTCTCAGTGAACTCCGAGAGTTGGTAAAGGACAGGGAGGCCTGGCATGCTGTGATTCATGGGGTCACAAAGAGTCAGACAGGACTATGTGACTGATCTGATCTGATGGGTAATTCATATTGAGGTTTGACAGAAAGCAACAATATTCTGTAAAGAAATTTTCCTTCAATAAAAAATAAATTAATTTTTAGAAGTTAATAGATAAAAAAATACCAAACCCCTTCCCCTAAAAGAACTCTGAATTTTGCACGCATAAATGCCCAGCTAAGTAGAAAGAGTGGGACCTCATCCAATCACCATAACTATTCACTTTAAGGTTTTTCTCTCATGTTGTGATTTTAATATGAATATGAATGTCACAGTTGTGGAACTGCTCTTCAAAGTAGTAGTCAAAAGGAACAAAAACCCATTAGTGTTCTCTCCTGATTGGAATCTTTAATAATCAGAAGGTTATCCTCTTTAAGAGTCATAAGTTGTAACAAGCAGAAATCTCTAGTGTAGTACCTCAGGAGTTACAGAATTTCAATAATTATTCTACCTATGGAATCAAATATACCATAATCTATTGAATAATTGGTGCAAACCAATGAATGTTTACAAAAATAAAATAATTAAGAAATGTATACAAATGAGCAATAAAATTATACATAACATATATGAGTTTGCTCTTTGTTTTAATATCACATTTACCAAAAAATTAATCTATCAGAAATAAATACTAGTCCCCTCACTAGGATAATTACAAAAAAATATAATAATAAAACATGGAGATAATAGAAATTTACTAAATGCAAAATGGTGAAAAATTTTTAAAAGTCATATTTCTGAAATCCTCCTAGAACTCAAGAAAAAAAAAAAAAAAACACAATAAACCAAAAAACAGGCAATCTGAAATACAGACTCTGACAACTCAATGAAATTGCACAGCATTAAAAATGAACAGAAACATATTCAAAAGGAATTAAGGAAAAATTGTAAAGTTTGATTCTTTAGATTGGAAAGTTTCTTAATTCTTTAGATTCAAAAGTTTGATTCTTTAGTTTGATTCTCTATTTGACTAACATGCAGAATTAGTTTATGACTTCAAAATAAAGAAACTTAATATTTTCTTCATAAGAAAAATATTAGTCAGGAATAACAACAAGAAGACTGGGAAATATGACATTTTAAGCTTTTTATTCTGCAATATTAAAATCATAAATAAATTAAATAAATCATAAAAAAATCATATAAAGAACTTTGGGATGAAAATGTATTGAATATCACACTTAGTCAAATAAATGCTCATGGCATCTGGTCCCATCACTCCATGGCAAATAGGTGGAGAAACAATGGAAACTGACAGACTTTCTTTTCTTGGGCTCCAAAATCACTGCGGACGGTAACTGCAGCTATGAAATTAAGATGCTTGTGCCTTGGGAGAAAAGTTGTGACCATCATAGACAGCATATTAAAAAGGAGAGACATCAGTTTGCCTACAAGGGTATGTATAGTCAAAGCTTTGGTTTCTCCAGTAGTCACTTAATGGATATGAGAGTTGGACCATAAAGAAAGCTAAGCACCAAAGAATAGATGCTGTTATGTTGGAGAAGACTCTTGAGAGTCCCTTGGACTGCAAGGAGATCCACCCAGTCAATCTTAAAGGCAATCAGTCCTGAATATTCATTGAAAGAATTCAAATCAGATGGTTTCTATTTTGGTTTCCAATATAGTTTCTATATGGTTTCCAATACTTTGGCCACCTGATGCAAAGAACTGACCCTGATGCTGGGAAAGATTGAAGGCAGGAGAAGGGGATGACAGAAGATGAGATTATTGGATGGGATCAGCAACTTGGTGGACATCAGTCTGAGCAAACTCTATGAGTTGATGATGGAGAGGGAAGTCTGACATACTGCAGCCCATGGGGTCATAAACAGTTGGACACTACTGAGCAACTGAACTGAATTGAAGTAAATGTTATTGCTCATAGTGAGACTGTGGAACAGCAGGATGCAGAATCCAGGCCCTAACTCACGCCTCCTAAATTAGAATCTGCATTTAATGAGATTCCCAGGTGATTAAGGTGCACATTCTCCGCTTATATATGCCTGTGTGTAAATCTATATATTGATTTATGTTTATCCAACTGGTTCAGAATCCATTCTCAAAGATAAGCAAATTCATTGGAAATCTATAAAGCAAGAACATTGTTGAAATATCCTATTGGAATAGTTGCTCAATATATGTCACTATTAAAAACAAATAAATTGAAATGAAGAAACTCCCTTCTGGCCTGCAAAATTTCTGCTGGAAGATCAACTTTTAACCTTATGGAGATTCCTTTGAATGTGATTTATTGCTTTTCTCTCACTTTTCTTTGGGTTTAGTTTTTGTTAGTTTGATTGATGAATGTTTCTCTTTGGACTTATCCTGTATGGGACTCTCTGGGCTTGCTGGACTTAGACAGCTCTTTCTTATCCCATGTTAGGGAAATTTTTGACTACTGTTTCCTAATATTTTATCATACCATGACTTTTTCTCTTCTTCTAAGACACCTACAATTTGAATATTGTGTTTAATGTTGTCCCAGGGGTCTCTGAGGCTGTCTCATGTCTTTACATTCTGTTTTCTTTATTCTGCTCTGCTTAAGATATGTCCACCATTTTATCTTCTAGCTCATCTATCCATTCTTCTGCCTTGGTTATTCTGCTCTTGGTTCACTCTAGCTTATTTTTTCTTTTATTTCTGTTATTGTGTCATTCATTGTTATGTATCTATTCTTTATTACTTCCTAGGTCTTTGTTAAACATTTTTTATCTTCTTAATCAGTGCCACCATTCTATTTGTGCTGCCATTTTATTTCTGAGAGCAACTTTATGCCAATAAAATGGACAAGCTGGAAGAAATGGACAAATTTTTAGAAAACTACAACTTTACAAGGCTGAACCAGAAAGAAACAAAAATTATGAAAAAGCCAATGTCAAGTGTTGAAATGTAAACTATGATTAAAAAAAAAAAAATCTTCCAAAAAACAAAAGTTTAGAACCAGATGGCTTCACAAGTAAATTCTATCAAACATTTAGAGACTAGCTAACATGTACCCTGCTCAAACTCTTTCAAAACTTGCACAGAGGGGGACTCTCACAAATTTACTCTATGAAGCCACCATCATTTTGATGACAAAACCAGACAAAAATGTCACAAAAGAAAATTACAGGCAAATATCATTGATGAGCATAGGGACAAAAATTCTCACCAAAATTCTAGCAAACAGAATCCAGCAACACACTGAAAGGATCAAGTGGGATTTACCACAGGGATGCAAGGATTCTTGAACATACTCAGATCAATGTGATACACCAAGGTAATTTGAAAGAGAAAAATCATATGATCATCTCAATAGAGACAGAGAAAGTTTTTGACAAAATTAAACACCCATTTAAGGTAAAAATTCTCTAAAACATTGGCATAGAAAAATGTTTGTCAACATAATCAAGACCATACTGGAGAAAACCACAGCAAACATTATTTTTAATGATGAAGAACTGGACAGAGGGGAATGGAAGAAGATGGCAGAGGAGTAAGATGAGGAGATCACCAGCCTCCCTCCAAATACATCAAAAACTCATCAAGTTATGGAACAAATCCTACAAAGCAAGCTCTAGGTGACCACAGAAGACCCCAGGCCTCCATGGGGACAAGCTAAGTTCCCTGAAATGAGGTAGGAGAGAGGAGGGAGACAAAAAGAAGAATAGATGGGGAAATTCTGGGGAGGAGCTTGTGCACTAAGGGAGGAAGCGAGCGCTGAAACAGAAATTCCCATGAACAGGGAAATTCCCTCACAGGCGGGTCCAAAGGGGAGCTGCCGAAGTCTCTGAAAATCAGGCAAAGCAGGGACTTGGAGGGCAGTGGGTAAAGCATCTGCCTGCAATGTGGGAGACCCAGGTTCAGTCCCTGGGTCAGGAAGATTCCTCTGGAGGAGGAAATGGCTACCCATTCCAGTCTTCAGTTCAGTTCAGTCAGTTGCTCAGTCATGTCCGACTCTTTGCGACTCCATGAATTGCAGCACGCCAGGCCTCCCTGTCCATCACCAACTCCCAGAGTTTACTCAAACTCATGTTCATCGAGTTGGTGATGCCATCCAGCCATCTCATCCTCTGTTGTCCCCTTCTCCTCCTACCACCAATCCCTTCCAGCATCAGGGTCTTTTCCAATGAGTCAACTCTTCACATGAGGTGGCCAAAGTATTGGAGTTTCAGCTTTAGCATCAGTCCTTCCAATGAAAACTCAGGACTGGTCTCCTTTAGAATGGACTGGTTGGATCTTCTTGCAGTCCAAGGGACTCTCAAGAGTCTTCTCCAACCCCACAGTTCAAAAGCATCAATTCTTCGGAACTCAGCTTTCTTCACAGTCCAACTCTCACATCCATACATGACCTGGAAAATACCATGGACAGAAGAACCTGGTATGGTACAGTCCGGCATGACTGAGCGACTTCACTTCACTTCAAACAGAGAAAGCTGCACTTCTCAGCATAACAGCTCCTGGACTGTGGTCTCAAACAGACGGCGGGGTCAGGGAACCGAGAGTCGGGCGGCATACAAACCCAGCCAGCATGCACAACCCTTACAGCACAGAGGGCAGGTCCGGGTAGCTGTGTGTGACAAACAGCTGACTCAAGGGCAGGACTGGGGTGCCAATAGAGAGGAGGCTGAAAAACTTGGGCAGCACATACAGCCCTCCTGGCACAGCCTAAAGAAGAACAAATAACCCCGGTGACAGGGAGAGCAGGTAATGAGATGAAACAAAGTGCACACAAGCCCCGTGATGCAGGGGGTGAGCTCAGGGGCTGAAGGAAGCCCACACAAGTGACCGCGACACAGAAGGATCCACACAAGCACCTACCTAGCAAGTTTCTGCCAGCAGTACAGGGCAGGACAGGGGAACAGAAGCACCAGCAATGATCCCACGGAAAAGTAGGGGGCTGGCAGCACTGCAGATATGCTGAGAGGGCCACTTTGAAGCAGCTCTGGATATAGACGCGGCCAACACCGCAAAAGCTAGAAGGACTACCCAAAGACATACTGAACGCGTAAACACTTCAAAACCTACTATTGGACACTGCACTGCCCTTCAGAGAGACGAGATCCAGCTCCAGCAACCAGAACACAGGCACAAGCTCCCCCGACCAGAAAAACATCACAGGACTCTAACCCAACCTCATCGACAAGGGCAGACTCCACAACCAAGAGCTACGACCCTGAGAAACTTTTTAATTTTTTTTTTCTTTTTTCTCTTGTATATCACACTGTTTATTCCCCCAACATATCTCCACCTTCACACTAGCCTTTAGCAGTGCTATGGAATTTTCCTCTTTGTTCTTGTTATAAAAATTTTTTAAAATCATTTTAAGATTCTTTCCCCTTATATATCACGCTGTTTATTCTCCAACATATTTCCACCATCATACTAGCTTTTTGCAGTGCTGTGGAGTTTTCCTTGGTTAAAAAAAAAAATCATTTAAGATTTTGTTTTTTTCTTATAAATCACATGGTTTACCCACCCTACACATTTCCACCTCCATATTAGCCTTTTGTAATGCTGTGGAGTTTTACTCTTTGTTTTTCCTGTCAAAAAAATAAAGAAAAACATTCATTTTAAGTCCCCTCCCCCCCCTTTTTTTTCTCTTTCTCACTTTTTTTTTCTTGATTTTTTTTGTTTGTTTTTGATGTATTCAACTGCTTTTCCTATAGTTCTTTACCAACTGTAGCTATTCCTGAATATGTATATAAATCTTTTCCATGTACGTCTGCTCATCTTTGCTCCTCTATTTCTTCTTTTCTCTCTCTTTTTCTTTAACCCTCTTGCCCACCCTCTCCTTTTGTCCTTTCCCTCTTTTCTCCTCTCTCTCTTTTCCCCCTTTTTATATTCTCCTTTTCTTTTCCTTCACTCTTTCTTCTTTCACCAGGTAAGTTAAATTGTTGAGCTCTCTATGCTATATACCCAGCTGGCCTTCTGCTAATACACAGATTTCCAGATCGAGCATTAGCTAACTCTACTTTCAATTGTCTGATAGCACCTTTGCTTTCCCTTGCTCACCAAGTCAGACTCCTGTACTCTTTTCTCTGGAACACTTTGGTCATAATTGTATGTGTGGAAGTGTGTGGACATGTCCCAGTATTTCTGTAATTATCTACTTGATCACCTCCCACACCCATAACACAAGCACATCACCCCCAACAAGAAATCAACACAAACCACCCAGCCAAAATTTCCTTTAAAGGGCAAAATCAAAAGAAAGAAATAATACAACTTTAAAGCCTGGGAAAATGAGATATCAAGTGGAGCAAGTTAGGGGGGAAAAATGAAAAGACGGAGAAATACAGCACAAATGAAAAAACAAGGTAGAAAATCACAAGACCAAATAAGTGAAGAGGAATAAGTAATCTCCTTGAAAGATAATTCAGGATAATCATAGTAAAGATGCTCTGAAAACTTGAAAATAGAATGGAGAAAATACAAGAAGCATTTAAAACAGCTAATACAATCACCAAGGACATAAAAGAAATAAAGAATAAGCAAAAAGAGATGAATAATACAATTACTGAAATTAAAAATGCTCTAGAAGGAACCAATAGCAGAATAACTGAGGCAGAGGAACACATAAGTGAGCTAGAGGATAGAATGGCGGAAATAACTGCTGAAGAGAAGAATAAAGGGAAAGGAATGAAAAGAATTGAGGACAGCCTCAGAGATCTTTGCTATGCTATGCTATGCTAAGTCACTTCAGTAGTGTCCAACTCTGTGCGACCAGACGGCAGCCCAACAGGTTCCCCCATCCCTAGGATTGTCCAAGCAAGAACATTGGAGTGGGTTGCCATTTCCTTCTCCAATACATGAAAGTGAAAAGTGAAAGTGAAGTCGCTCAGTCGTGTCTGACTCTTAGTGACCCAATGGATTGCAGCCTAACAGGCTCCTCCGTCCATGGGATTTTCCAAGCAAGAGTACTGGAGTGGGGTGCCATTAACAATATTAAACGCACCAACATTTGAGTTATAGGGGTCCCAGAGGAATAAGAAAAAAAAAGAAAGGCACCTAGAAAATTTTTGAAGAAGTTATAGTTGAAACTTCCCCAACATGGGAAAGGGAATAGTCAGTCAAGTCCAAGATGCTCAGAGAGTCCCCTACAGCTTAAACCCCAGGAGAAACACATTGAGACACATATTATTCAAGCTCACAAAGATTAAGCACAAAGAAAGAATATTAAAAACAGCAAGGGAAAAGCAACAAGAAACATACAAGGGAAAACTCATACAATTAACAGTGGATCTTTCAGCAGAAACTCAAAAAGCCAGAAGGGAATGGCAGGATATATTTAAAGTACTGAAAGAGAAAACCCTACAACCACAATTATCATACTATCTTGATGACTGTAGCTTTATAGTATAGTCTAAAGTCAGGCAGGTTGATTCCTCCAGCTCTATTCTTTTTTCTCAAGGTTGTTTTGACTATTCAGATACTCTTATGTTTCCATACAAATTGTGAAACTTTGTTGTAGTTCTGAGTGAAGTAAGTCAGAAACAGGAAAACAAATATCATACACTAATGAATATTTACATGGCATCTAGAAAGATAGTACTGATGAATCTATTTGCAGTGCAGAAATGAAGAGGCAGACATAGAAAAAACAGACTTACTGACACTGTAGGGGAAGCAGAGCATAGGAAAATTGAGAGAGAAGCATTGAAACATATTGATTACCATATGTAAAATAGATAACCAGTGGGAATTTGCTATATGACCCAGGGAGATGAAACATGGTGTTCTGTGACAACCTAGAGGGATGTGATAAGGTGGAGGGAGGGATTTAAGGGTGAGGGGACATTAAAACACCTAAGAATAAACCTAACTAAAGATACAAAAGACCCCTATGCAAAAAACTATAAGACATTGATGAAAGAAATAAAAAAAGACACAAACAGATGGAGAAATATAACATGTTCTTGGATTGGAAGAATGAATATTGTGAAAATTATTACCCAAAGCAAACTACAGATTTAATTCAATTCCCATTAAAATAGCAATGGCATTTCTCACAGAATTAGAACAAAAATATTTACAATTTGTATGGAAACACAAAATATCTTGAATAACCAATGCAATCTTGAGAAAGAAAAATGGAACAGGAGCACTCGACCTCCCTGACTTCAACTATACAACAAAGTTATTGTCATCAAGACATTTTGGTAATGTCACAAAAACAAAAAAAAATATAACAATGGAACAATACAGAAAACCCAGAGATACCCCACACACCTATAGCCACCTTATATTTGACAAAGAAGGCAAGAATATACAGTGCAAAAAAGACAACCTCTTCAAATGGCACCAGGAAATCTTGAGAGCTACATGTAGAACAATGAAACTAAACACTTCCTAACACCATACACAAAAATAAACTAAAAATTGATTAAACACGTAAATGTAAGTCCAGAAACTCTACATCTCTTAGGGAAAAACATAGCCAGTTTGACACTATTTGACATAAGTCACATGAATATCCTCTTTCAACCATCTCCTAGAATAATGGAAATAAAAAGCAAAAAGAAATGAGACCTAATTAAAATTAAAGCTTTTGCATAGAAAAGGAAACCATAAACAAGATAGAAGCATAACCTTCATAATGGAAGAAAATAATTGAAATTGAAGTAACTGATGAAGGATTAATCTCCAAAATATATAAGCAGCTTATACAGCTCAACATCAGAAAACACAGAAACCAATCAGAAAATGGGCTGAAGACCTAAACAGACATTTCTCCAAAGAAACATACAGATGGCTAATATATTAAAAATGCTCAGCATAGCTTATTACTAGAGAAATGCAAATTAAAACTGTAATGAGGTATCTCCTTATACCAGTCAGAATGGCCATCACCCAAAAAAAAAAAAAAAAAATCTACAAACAATAAATGCTAGAGAGCATGTGGCGAAAAGGGAACCCTCTTGTGCTATTGGTGGGAATGTAAATTGATACTGCCACTATGGAGAGCAGTATGGAGATTTCTTGGGAAAAAAAAGAAAAAAAGTAAAAATAAAACTACTATGTCACCCAGCAACCCCACTACTGGGCATATACCCTGCTGCTGCTGCTGCTGCTAAGTCACTTCGGTCGTGTCTGACTCTGTGCGACCCCATAGACGGCCTCCTACCAGGCTCCTCTGTCCCTGGGATTCTCCAGGCAAGAACACTGGAGTGGGTTGCCATTTTCTTCTCCAATGCATGAAAGTGAAAAGTGAAAGTGAAAGTGAAGTCGCTTAGTCATGTCTGGCTCTTAGCGACCTCATAGACTGCAGCCTACCAGGCTCCTCTGTCCATGGGGTTTTCCAGGCAAGAGTACTGGAATGTGGTCCTGAGAAAACAGCAATTCTAAAAGACATATGTGCCCCAATGTTCATTGCAGAACTATTTGAAATAGATGGGGCATGGACGTGATCTAGATATCCTTTGGCAGATGAACAGCTAAAGAAGAGTGGTACAAATATACAATGGAATATGGTTCTGCCATAAAAAAGGAGCAAATTTAAGTCAGCTGTAGTAAGGTGGATGAACCTAGAACCTGTTATACAGAATGAACTAACTCAGAGAAAAAAACAAATATCATACATTGATGTACATATATGCAATCTAGAAAAATAGTATTGATGAACCTATTTTCAATGAAGGAATAGAGGTGCAGATATAGAGACAGACTTGTGGACTCATTGGGCGAAGGAGAAGGTGGGATGAATTGAGAAAGTGGCATTGACATATATACACTATCATGCTTAAAGTAGATAACTAGGGAGAAGCTGCTATATAGCACAGGGAGCCCAGTCCTGTGCTGATGACCTAGAGGGATGGAATGGGAGAGGGCAGGGAGGTTCAAAATGGAGGGCATGCATACTTATAAAATCATGACTGATTCACGTTGTCATATGGCAGAAACTAACACAACATTGTAAAGCTATTATCTTCCAACTAAATAAAAAAGAACCTACAGTCCCCTATTTTTCAAGGTGCTCAATACTTCAGTATACAAAAACATGTTATTTAATTCCTGGCCTCTTATCATAGAAATATTATGATTTATTTAAAATAAAATATTCTATATTAGAATATGATTGATTTCTATTTTAAAGAAACAAGTTTAAAGGCAAACAGAAAATAATTTATTTTCAATATTGTGCAGATGAAGAGAGCAGCTCCATGAAGGCCTAATGTATATTTCAGTAATCAGTTAAAGTGATATGGTTTTTCTCTTTTCAAATAATTAATTTTCAAAAATTGGAAAAAATATTAAAAGAATCTTGATGTCTCTGAAAGTATAACAATACCTCAAAATGCATTACTCTCAATAATGTTATTAATGTGGGGCATTTCTGGTGGAAACGCCAGATGGTAAAGAATCTGCCTGATTTTGTAATTTGTTTTCACAAATGTAAGATTAAACCATGAGTGTATACAAATGTATATATTCATGCACTGACCCGTTCAATGATTTATTGACTCATTTGAAAATGTTAAATACACTCATAGTATAAATTTGAAATTAAGCTATCTCCCACTCTTCAACAACTTTTGTATAATTTCATTGAGACTATAATCAAGATTTTGATGCACAAATTTTCCACCAGCAATTTCCTGAGGGTCTGAATATCACTATCTTAATATAGGAATTAAAGTCCTGCTACTCAACTGAAATGTTCAGTAGATAATTATACAGTCATACTATAATTGCATGTGTATATATGTATATATTGGAGAAGGCAATGGCACCCCACTTCAGTACTCTTGCCTGGAAAATCCCATGGATGGAGGAGCCTGGAAGGCTGCAGTCCATGGGGTCACTGAGGGTTGGACACGACTGAAGGACTTGACTTTCACTTTTCACTTTTCACTTTCATGCATTGGAGAAGGAAATGGCAACCCACTCCAGTGTTCTTGCCTGGAGAATCCCAGGGACGGGGGAGCCTGATGGGCTGCCGTCTATGGGGTCACACAGAGTCGGACAAGACTGAAGTGACTTAGCAATAGCAATATGTATATATACAGATGGCAGTCCATCACTCTAAATGTGACACAGGAATGACACACTCATGTAGTCATTTGAATGGCTGATAATTTCTTCTGTTTATGTGTATGTACATGTAATATCAATATAAATTGGTCATATTATTATACCACTCTTAACCACTAAGTTCTCTACAATAGGATATAAAAGCTTCTATTAAGTAGAATTAATAGAAAAAATTGCAAAATCTCTCTGAGTAAGGCATAACTCATTTGCCTTTTTCCAAAGTGTACTATCTATATCCTTTTAAACATATCTGAAGCATTTTATTTAATTAATTTTATTTTATTTCTCTAATTTTTTCTCTAGTTTTGTTTCTCTAATTAAAATATTAGGTATATTTTGACTTCAAGCACCATTCATTCTATTAGGGAACCAACCATTAACAAGATAATTGTTGAACCTATGATTTATTATATAAGGATAAGTGTTAAGAAGAAACATAAAGCAGGGAAAGTGGTGATGTGTGCTGTTTGAAAGCTTCAGTAACAGCCTCTTGTTTCTTTATATATATGTAAAGACCTTGAAGCAGTGAGAGACTAGACATACAGATATCTGATGGAACAGCATCATAGAGAGAGACCTGGAAAGTGCAAGGACCCTAAAGAGGAACCATGTCTTTCATGTTAGAAGAATAGAAATAAAGACAGTGTAGTTGGATTAGAGAGGAATAGCTACACATATCATCATTTCTCTCTTTGCTCTATTTTCATCTGTGGTACATCCATCCTCAGGTAGATTTTTGCAAGCATAGCCACCAACAGCAAAAGAATATTTCCTATTTGACTGGAAACAAAATTTCTACTTCAATTATTTCTAGCATAAGTTGATTGATAGAAGACTTTAATTGGCTCATCTTAGATCATGTGTTCACCTTTGAATCAAAAACAGATCAGAAAAGCCAGTTCTTTAACTGGCCAGGCCCTGGTTCTGTACCAACCCTCATGGTCAGAGGGTTATACTCATTCACATTCAATTATGAAAATTCAGAGTAGAGGTTGGTGTGTCCACAACCGAAAGTTAGGTAGCTGTTTCTTAAAGTAGCTCATGCATGCTCAGTTATATCCTACTCTTTATGATGCCATGAACTGTGTAGCCCACCAGGTTCCTCTGTCCATGGAACTTTCCAAGGAAGAATGCTTGAGTGGGTTGCCAGTTGCTACTCCAAGGGATCTTCTTCACCCAGGGATAGAAACCACATCTCTTGTACTGACTGGCATTGGCAGGCAGATTCTTTACCACTAATGTCACCTGGGAAGCCCTTCTTAAAGTAAAAGGGAAAGGAAATTATTCAGGATTAAATAACAGATGTAGATCTCCTGCTATCATAGTTTCACTGTATTTGTTTGACTGTGTTCAAATGAGACAGTTGGCCAAAGACAATGAACACACATTGTAACCTTCATTTTGCCAATGAAAGAAAAAGATAACAAACCAGGAGGTGGGTAAGAAAATGTATAAATAAATTATTACTTGGTTATACATATATGTATCCATCTATAGGTCAAACTAGCAAAATCAAGCATAATTGATTCATTGAGGTTTAATTGAGAAGAAAGATTCTATTTAAAATATGTATTAAATATTTTTTAATGTATAAAGATGTGGGCTCCTGGTTATGAATAGTTCCTAAAATATATTACATGTGGATTTTTAGTCTCTCTATATTATTTTAACACAAAAATTGAATATGCAAAGAGTATACCTGAGATACTAAGGATTGCAGGGCTCTGAAAAAAGTGCATAAAATGCTAAAGTAGAGCTATAATCCTGGAGAGATTTAATCAGAGTCACAATTTATTGTCTGTGTTTCAGGTTTATTAGAGCTGCATACTATGTTTGATTTTTAAATGCCAGAGTAATATCTGCAAGTTGCATTTTAATACTTGTTGAAATCAAGAGGAATTAAGATTACAATCATTATAGCCATGTAAAATGTACTTCTTATACTTAAAGCAACTGCAGACTTCCCCCTTTTTTTTTCTTTTTCTTTTTTACTATTTGGTTTCTTTCTTTCTATTTTTGGATATTTATTATAGAGCTTTGGTTTGTGGTTACCATGTGGCATGTATGAGTGTGCATATATTTTAAGCTAGTACTTACTTAGGTTTGAACACATTCTAAAAGCACTATAATTTTTACTCCCCACAACCAATTTTTTTTGTTTTTGACATATTTTACACCTTTTTATTTTATGTATTCCTTAACTACCTATTGTAATTATAGTCTTTTTTTTTGTTGTCTTTTAACCTTCATACTAACTTAAGTGGTTGATCCACTGCTTGTACTATATATTTGCTTTTACTAGTGAGATTTTTTTTTTCCTGGATTTTTAGGGATGGTCTTTTCTTCCTTTTAACATTCATTCTAAAGCTAGTTTAATGTTAATGTACTCCTTTAATTTTTCCTTGTCTGGGAAATTATTTCTCCTTTTAATCCTGAATGATAACATTGCCAGGTAAAGTATTCTAATTTGTGAATTTTTTTTCTTTCTTTATTTCAGAAATCTGAATATATCATTTCACTCCCTTCTAGAACTGCAAAGTTTCTGATGAAAAATTATCTGATAATCTTATGGAAGTTGTCTTCTACGTGACTTGTGATTTTTCTCTTGGGGGCCTTAAAATTCTGTTTTTCCTCCCTTATGGACTTTCCTCCCAAAGAGAGGGGATATATGTACACATATATCTGATTCATTTCATATTAAAGCAGAAACTAACACAATGTTGTAAAGCAATTATACTTCAATAATAATAGTAAAAAAAAAGTCTTTTCCTTAACTTTTGCTGTTTTAATTGTGATATGTTTTGGTATGGACATCTTTGGGTTCAGCTTGTTTGGGACTCTCTGTGCTTCCCAGATCTGGATATCTGTTTTCTTCTCCAGGTTAAAATTTTTTCAATCATTGTCTTCAAATAATCTTTCTTCTGCTTGCTTGTTCTTTTCCTTCTGGGCCCTGTATGTGAAAATATTAGTATGCTTGATATTATCTCAGAGATCCCTTAAATGATATTTATTTATTATTTTTTTCCACTCTAACGTGGTTATTTCCAGTGTTCTATTTCTGAATCACTGATTCATTTCTCTGTGTTGTCTAATCTTCTGCTGATTCCCTTTCATTTATTTTTCACTTCAGTAGTTCTAGTCATCAGTGATGACTTATTCTAATATTTTCCTAGCTCTTTGTTGAACTTCTCATTGTGTTCTTCTATCCTTCTAAGCTTGGTAAGCATTTTTGTGATTGATTTTGACCTCTTTATCTGGTGAAAGACTTAAGGAGATTTCCTTAAGGTTATAATTTATTATTTTATTTGGAATATGTGTCCTCTGTCTCTTCATTTTGTTTGTTTTTCTGTGTTTATTTTAATGCCCTAGATGAAACAGCTGTTTTCTCCCAGTCTTGAAGATGTGGCCCTGTGCAGACATCCCCTATCTTGACTGTGTGTATAAAAGCCTTGGCAGGCCAGCTGGAGCTGGAGTGGATGTGGGTCAGGGCTGTCCTGGGGTGCAACTGTGTCAAGGTACCCTGGATAGCTGGAGCTGGAGTGACATGGACTGGGTGAGTCCTGTAGTGTGCTGTGGCAGGGCTGTCCTAGTGGGATGGCTAGAATTACAGTGGGCATGGGCCAAAGCCAGGGGTCCTAGTGCATACCACAACAGTGTTCCTGGACGGGACTGCTGTAGCAGAGTCAGGTGAGGCTGCATGATCCTCCTCGGGGTAGTGGCTGGAGCTGTTGTGGGCCAGGGGCCTGTGGTTTGCTGGACTGATTGTGGCAGGCTGGTCAGAACACCTGGATTGTGATCCCACCTGTACTTTCAAGGTGGACAGAGAAGGCAAAAACTGACACTCTATGGTGCCTCTGATCTCAGAGAGAGTTACAACAGTTTCCCACCCATCTCGTATCTATTCTAGGGTTAGAATATGGATTTTCTTTGCGTGTAATCTAGGTACCCTTTAAACGACTTTTTCTTCCCTGTGCCCCAGTGTAAGCAAGTCTGCACAAGAGCCCCTCAGTGGTATCCCTCCTTAATGTAGGTCACTAGAGGTGGGGTTTCCAGTGATATTATGTCTTTTTCTCTCCTACCATTTTTCATGTGGTGCTTCTATAGTTGTGTTGAAACTGTTTAATCAGCCCTCAGTTCTTCAAGAGGAATTACTCTGTATGTAGGTATAGATAAAGATTGAATGTGTTTGTGGGAAAAGTTGAGTTCTGGGTATATCTACTCTTCCATCTTGGACCAGAGCTCTGGCCCTATCATTATTCCTGCTACTGATTTCAAAGATTAAATGAAGCATTTATTTTATTTTTGAAGTTAAGTAGCTCAGTCGGGTCCTACTCTTTGCGACCCCATGGACTGTAGCCTACCAGGCTCCTCAGTCCATGGGATTTTCCAGGCAAGAATACTGGAGTGGGTTGCCATTTAATAAGAGGTAAAAGAGAACATTTAAAAGTGAGTTGAGGGAGTGTGTATAATTCCATGGGAGATCATGTAAATCTCCTAAGAAAAATGAGAAGAGTCTGGTACACTTAAGTGTCAAATAGTGTGTATTTATGAACACTGCTATCATTGTAAGCATTACATTAAGAAAACAACTCTGTGGGGTAGGGGGAAAGAAGAAGAAAATTCTGTGGCTGAAAGCTTACTTTTGCAAGATAAAAGAATGAAGATGGGGGCCAGTGTAAACACTTGAAGAGTTACAAATAGATGATTTTTATTTTCTGTGTAAATTTGGATGAAAGTTTATTTACTAATAATTCAGAATAGGAGATGCAAATATTTAGGAAAATATAAGAACATTATTATTATGCATTCTTTCAATAAATATTTATTGGCAACCTCCTATATGTCATAACTTTGCTGACAGAGGTCTGTATAGTCAAAGATATGGTTTTTCCAGTTGTCATGTATGGATGTCAGAGTTGAACCATAAAGAAAGCTGAGCACCAAAGAACTGATGCTTTTGAGCTGTGGTGTTGGAGAAGACTCTTGAGAGCCCCTTGGACTGCAAAGAGATCAAACCAGTCAATCCAAAAGGAAATCAGTCCTGAATATTCATTGGAAGACTTCAAATCAGATGGTTTCTATTTTGATTTCTAATATGATTTCTATATGGTTTCCAATACTTTGGCCACCTAATGCAAAGAACTGACCCTGATGCTGTGAAAGATTGAAAGCAGGAGGAGAAGGGGATGACAGTAGAAGATATGGTTGAATGGAATCACCAACTCGATGGACATCACTCTGAGCAAGTTCTGGGAGTTGCTGATGGACAGGGAAGCCTGGCGTGCTGCAGTCCATGGTGTCACAAAGAGTCAGACACGACTGACTAACTGAACTGAACTGAACCTATATGTCAAGCATCAGTCACTGGAGATATTATAATGTATAAAACCAGAACTCTGTTAAAGTTTGATAAACACATATCAGATCAAATTACTTCTACTTGTGATACATATTCTTGAAGGAGACAAAAGATGTAACACAATCAGGGAGGTTGGTGAAGGCTTTGTAAGTGTGTAACATTTGAACAGAGATGAGCTTAGGTGCTAGCAAAATGAGAAGATTTATTCCATGTCAACCCACTTTTATTTAAATGAATGTATATTAAATACCTAATATGTGCCAGATATAATGGTGTGCATTGGTGATAGGAATACTGCTAAATCACTTCAGTTATTTCTGACTCTTTGTACCCTATGGACTGTAGCCTGCCAGGCTCCTTTGTCCATGGGATTTTCCAGGCACGAATATTGGAGTGAGTTGCCATTTCCTCCTCAAGGGACATTAGCTGATGGCTTCTTTACCACTAGTGCCACCCTGGGAAGCCCTTGGTGATAGAAAGAAGTGGAAAAAAAAAAATCACACTATTCGAACCTCTAGTGGAGCTTTTTAGAGTAAGGTGCAAAGAATTTACTAGTTCTTCTCCTTGAAATGTTTTTCTCCTGAACATCAATCCCATGGCTTGTTCTCTCATTTCTATCATCTTTTAATCTAAATGACACCAATTTTTAGTAAGCTTTTTAAAAATACTCTGATATTTCTTCTCCTTCATCTTTTCTGGGTTTATCCATATTTACCATTCAGTGCATTTTGGGAGTGTGCCTTGTTTATTGTTGGTCTCCCTTTTTAGAATGAAAGATTCATGAAGATAAATCACATTTGTTGTTGTCTTACTCCCAGTTATATACATATATATATATAATTTCTACAAAAATGGTGGACATAGAGTTGATAATCAATGAATATTTATCAGGTAAATAAAGTAATTATTATACACTGGGTGTATTCTAGCAATAAATGGTAGACCTAACACAAAGAATATCTTCACCTGTAATTTTTATTTTAATTATTGCTGCCCTGATACCATATTAGAATAGCTCTAACACTCTTAAAAAATATATCTACTATGGTAAAACTTTGGCTTTACACTTCCCTACTCTTCCTCTCACCGTTTAATGAGCACTTTAAAAGTGGCAATCATAAAAACACATAATGAACTTTACATCTGCAGATTATACATCAAGGCTAAATCAGAGAGTCCCATTATTATTCTATCTGAGGGTCTTCATAAAATACAGCCATTGGAGAGAAAAAGGATAGACAGACTTCTTGTCCTAGAGTCATCATTTTGACTCCTAGTGAATTAATTATCAGATGCAATTGCTTGTAAATTACAGTATGTTGCCCAAATATTTTTGTTTCTTAGCAGAAAACCTCTCAAATATTTCATGGCAGACTCTCCGTGCTTTGTTTTATGACTGCTATATTCTGTGTGCTCTGCAAACTTTAGCATTTTCTTAGGGATGTTTCTCTTAATGTGTTCTAGGAACTACATTTCCAACATGTGTTGCAGTCCCCAAGCTGGACGTCCTATAATTGGATTCATTTCTGCCACTATCTACTCAGGAATAGTCTCAGATCCCACAAATTAATGGTTCAGTCCTACAAGATTGCCTCCATCCCACTTCAGATGCTAATCACCAACACAGGTTGTCACTTGTGTTCTGTGTTATCTATCAGAAGTTCCCATGACATCATCTGCTTCAGTCAACCCACAGAACTCAAAAAACCCACTTACTCACTAGATTTCTAGTTTACCGTAAAAGGCTATAACTTAGTAACAGCCAGATGGGAGAGATACATAGAGCAAAGTATGGCGGAAAGGTGCCAAGCATTTGTATTTTCTCCAAGCACTTCACTCTTTCCAAATCTCCACTTGTTTATCCAACTGGAAGCTCTCCAAATCCTGTCTTTTTGGGTATTTATGGATACTTCATTGTATAAGCATGGTTGATTAAATTACTGATCACTGATGCTGACTCCAGTCTCTAGAATCTTTCTCCTCCCTAGAGGTCAAGGAGTAGAAATGGAATTTCCAGCCCTCTAATAACCCAGTTGGCTCCCCTTAGGTGGAGCCCCCATCCTTAATGTTAAGGACTATCATTCTTAACACTTAGAAAACCCCAAGACTTTGAGGAGCTGTGAATAAGAAACTATAGAGGAAGATAAAATATATTTGAGAAACATATTTTGGTCATTTGAATGACCAAATATGCAATTTTATTATAAATCACAAAACTGAAGTTTCTTTTGCCACTTCTATAAAATTTATTATAACGTTAAAAAATAAGTAAAAATACAAACACTACTTTCAATATGTGAAGACAACAAGGACTGTATTTCTATTATTCCCCAAAATACTTCTGTTACAATAAGGTTTAGGTACAGTATCATGCTATTTCATCTCCTCAGCCCACCTTAGCTCTGGGTGAAATGATCCAATAACCATTTTGCTAATTTTTTCTCTTTAAATTTTATGTCCAACTATATGGGTTTCAAGTGTATTTTTATAAGTGTACCATGAGGATATTAGCTTGCTTAAATCTCTTTGTATAATAATAAAAATAATACATTAAAAAATTTAAATTTATTTATTTTAATTGGAGGCTAATTACTTTACAATACAAAATAATACATTTTTATACAAACTTAGAAAATATTTGCTATGCTCCTCTTTATGAGTTCATGGAAGCAAGTCATTTCCTCATAATTTCCTCTGGCCTTGGTCCTCAAGAATCCCCAAAATAAGTTTACCTCAAATATAGTGGTAGGACTATAGTTGATGTAACTCAAAAATGTCCTCTTGTATACCATTCAAAATTCCTCTTTAACTTTTTGCTTACAAACTTCTTGTCAATTCACATGTATTCTTCAGTCCTTTATACATATGTTATCACTTAATTCTCTGAAGAAGCATTTAAGAAAGCCCTTTTTACCAAAACTAATATATATGCATAAATACTGATTAACACATATAAGTCAAACTACAAGTTCATATATAAGTGCATGTGAGTACATAGGCATGTTAGTGTGCTTGTCCATGTACGTAATAACTGCCAATGATACTTTTTTGAAAGTTTGGAGACACACAAATAAAGATAAATTTATAAAGGGTAATTATTTTTAAATTTTTTATTAACTAAACTATTTGTTTGATAATGAATTATTGGGCCACCTACAATTAAGCTATTGTTCATGGTTTGCTGTTGTTGTTCACTGGCTAAGTTGTGTCCAACTATTTGCGACCCCATGGAATGCAGCACACCAAGCTTCTCCATCCTTCACTATCTCCCAACGTTTGCTCAAATTCATGTGCATTGAATCCGTAATGCTATCTAACCATCTCATTCTCTGTGGACCCCTTCTCCTCCTGCCCATAATTTACCAGCATTAGGGTCTTTTCCAGTGAGTCAGCTCTCCACATCAGGAGGCCGAATATTGGAGCTTCAGCTTCAGTATCAGTTATTCCAATGTATATTCAAAGTTGATTTCCTTAAGATTGACTGGTTTGATCTCCTTACTATCTAAGAAACTCTCAAGAGTCTTCTCCAGCACCACTGTTTGAAAGCATCAATTCTTCAGTGCTCAGCCTTCGTTATGGTCCTACTCTCACATCTGTACATGGCTACTGAAAAAAAACATAGCTTTGACTACTGGACCTTGGTCGATAAAGTGACGACTCTGTATTATAATATGCTGTTGGGATTTTTCATAGCTTTTCTTTCAAGAAGCAAGCTGTAGTCACCATCAGAAATAATTCTGGAGTTCAAGAAAATAAAAACTGTCTTTACTTCCATTTCTCCCATTCTATTTGCTATGAAGTTATGAGACCAGATGCCATGATTTTCATTTTTTGAATGTGAGTTTTAAGCCAGCTTTTTCATTCCCCTCTTTCAGCCTTATCAAAAAGCTCTTTAGTTCCTCTTTATTTTCTGCCATTAGATTAGTATCCCCTGCATGCTTGAGGTTGACGATATTTCTCACCACAACCTTGATTCCAGTTTGTGATTTATCCAGCCAGCATTTTACATGATGTAGTCTGCATATAAGTTAAATAAGCAGGGTGAGAATATACAGCCTTGACATACTCCTTTTCCAATTTTGAGGAGTCAGTTCTTCTATATAAGGTTCTGTTTCTTCTTGATCTGCACACCAATTTCTCAGGAGATAGGTAAGGAGGTCTGGTATTCACATATCTTTAAGAATTTTCCAATTTGTTTTGATCCACATTTTCAAAGGCTTTAGCATAGTCGATGAAGCAGAATTAGAGTTTTTTTTTTTTTTTTTTCTTCTGGAATTCCCTTGCTTTCTTGATGATCCAATGAATGCTGACAATTAGATTAGTTCTTCTGCCTTTTCTTAACCCAGCTTGTAGGTCTGAAAGTTCTCAGTTCATTTTCCTGAATTCTAGTTTGAAGGATTGAGCACCTTATTCGTATGTCAAATGAGCACAATTGTATGGTACTTTGGACATTCTTTGACATTGCCCTTCTTTGCAAATGGAATGAAAAGTGACACTTTCCAGTCCTGTGACGACTCCTGAGTTTTCAAAATTTGCTGACGTGTTGAGTGCAGCACAGACATGCTGGACTTGGAACTGGACATAGAACAGACTGGTTCCAAATAGAAAAAGGAGTACGTCAAGGCTGTATATTGTCACTCCGGTTATTTAACTTATACTCAGAGTACATAATGAGAAATACTGGGCTGGAAGAAGCACAAGCTGGAATCAAGATTCCCGGGAGAAATATCAATAACCTCAGATATGCAGATGACACCACCCTAATGGCAGAAGGTAAAGAGGAACTAAAAAGCCTCTTGATAAAAGTGAAAGTGGAGAGTGAAAAAGTTGGCTTAAAGCTCAACATTCAGAAGACGAAGATCATGGCATCCAGTCCCATCACTTCATGGGAAATAGATGGGGAAAAAATGGAAACAGTGTCAGACTTTATTTTTTGGGGATCCAAACTCACTGCAGATGGTGACTGCAGCCATGAAATTAAAAGACACTTACTCCTTGGAAGGAAAGTTATGACCAACCTAGATAGCATATTGAAAAGCAGAGACATTATTTTGCCAACTAAGGTCCAGGTCCGTCTAGTCAAGGTTATGGTTTTTCCAGTGGTCATGTATGGATGTGAGAGTTGGACTGTGAAGAAAGCTGAGTGCCGAAGAATTGATGCTTTTGAACTGTGGTGTTGGAGAAGACTCTTGAGAGTCTCTTGGGCTGCAAGGAGATCCAACCAGTCCATTCTGAAGGAGATCAGCCCTGGGATTTCATTGGAAGGAATGATGCTAAAGCTGAAACTCCAGTACTTAGGCCAACTCATGTGAAGAGTTAACTCATTGGAAAAGAGTCTGATGCTGGGAGAGACTGGGGGCAGGAGGAGAAGGGGGCGACAGAGGATGAGATGGCTTGATGGCATCACTGACTCAATGGATGTGAGTCTGATTGAACTCTGGGAGCTGGTGATGAACAGGGAGGCCTGGCGTGCTGCTATTCATGGGGTTGCAAAGAATCGGACATGACTGAGCGACTGAACTGAACTGAACTGAGTGCAACACTTGAACAGCATCACCTTTTAGAATTTTAAACAGATCAATTGGAATTCCAGCACCTTCACTAGCTTTGTTTGTAGTAATGTCTCCTAAGACCTGATTGACTTCACACTCCAGGGTGTCTGGCTCTAAGTGAGTGACCACACCATCATTGTTATGAGTCATTAAGAACTTTTTATATAGTTCTTCTGTGTATTCTTGCCATCTCTTCTTAATCTCTTCTGTGTCTGTTATGTCCTTACAATTTCTGTTCTTTATCATGCCCATCCTTGTGTTAAATGTTCCCTTGATATCTCAAATTTTCTTGAAGAGATCTCTAGTTTTTCCCATTCTAATTTTCCTCTATTTCTTTGCAGTGTTTATTTAAGGCCTTCTTATCTTTCCTTGCTATTCTCTGGAAATCTGAATTCAGTTGTATATACCTTTCCCTTTCTCCTTTGCTTTTTACTTCTTTTCTTTTCTCAGATATGTGTAAGGCCTCCTCAGACAACCACTTTGCTTTCTTGCCTTCCTTTATCTTTAGGGCAGTTTTGGTCACTGCCTTTTGCACAACGTTACAAACCTTCATCCATAATTCTTCAGGCACTGTATCAGATCTAATCCCTCAAATCTACTCATCACCTGTACTGTGTAATCATAAGGAATTTGATTTAGGTTATACCTGAATGGTCTAGTGGTTTTTTCCTACATTCTTCAATTTAAAACAGAATTTTGCAATAAAGGGATGTTGATCTAAGCCACAGTCAGCTCCAGGTCTTGTTTTTACTGACTATATAGAGTTTCTCCATCTTCAACTGCAAAGAATATAATTAATCTGATTTTCATGTTGACCATTTGGTGATGTCCCTGTGTAGAGTCATCTCTTGTGTGTTGGAAAAGGGTGTTTGTAATGATTGGTGTTTTTTCTTGATGAAACTCTATTAGCCTTCGCCCTGCTTTATTTTGTACTCCAAGGCCAAACTTGCCTGTTATTCCAGGCATCTCTTGAGTTCTTATGTTTTATTCCAATCCCCTGTGATGTAAAGACATCATTTTTTGCTGTTAGTTCTAGAGGAGTAGGACACGACTGAGTGACTGAACTGAACTAAGTCTTCATAGAACTCTCTTCAGTTTCTTCATCATCATTGATTGGGACTTAAACAGGGATTAATATGTTGTCGAATGTTTTAACTTGGAAATGAACCAAGATCATTCTGTAGTCTTCAAGATCACACATACATCTGGCATTTTGGACTCTTTTTGTTGACTATGAGGGGGTACTCCATTTTTCCTCAGGGAATTTTGCCCACAGTAGTAGGTATAATGGTTATCTGAATTAAATTTTCCCTTCCTGTCCATGTTCATTCACTGATTCCTAAGATGTCAATGTTTACTCTTGTCATGCTTGACCTGTTTGACCATGTCCAATTTACTTTGATTCATGGACCTAACATTCCAGGTTCCTAGGCAATACTACTCTTACAGCGTTGGACTTTATTTTCACCATCAGACACCTCCACAGACTGAACATCATTTTGACCAAGCCTTTTCATTCCTTCTGGCTGCTGCTGCTGCTAAGCTGTGTCAGTCATGTCACAGCGTGACCCCATAGATGGCAGCCCACCAGGCTCCCCCATCCCTGGGATTCTCCAGGCAAGAACACAGAGTGGGTTGCCATTTCCTTCTCAAATGCATGAAAGTGAAAAGTGAAAGTGAAGTTGCTCAGTCTTTCTGGAACTATTAGTAATTGCTCTCAACTCTTTCTCAGTAGAATATTACACATCTTCTGACCTGGGGGCTCATCTTCCAATCTTTTGCCTCTTCATACTCTTCATTGCATTCTTGTGGCAAGAATTCTGAAGTGGTTTGCAATTTCCTCCTCCAGTGGACCATGTTTTGTCAGAACTCTTCACTATGGCCTGTCTATCTTGCACAGCTTAGCTTAAAATTTCATTGAGCTACCTAAGCACCTTTATCACTGTGAAGCTGTGATCCATGAAGAGGATCATGTTGCTAATGCATAAATATATCTTCTTTAAAAATTCTTAAAATGTGCCAATGTTTTCATATCTAGATTTTTTTTCTGTGCTAGGCCAGCAATTTCAATTTGATTTTTTATTCTTCTTTATTGGCAATCTCAGTTTTTTCATTCATAACAACTTTTGTATAATTGCACACTAATTTTTTATTTCAAAATGTTTATGGCATAAGTAACTTTTATTTTCTCTCTCTCTACATATATTCTTTTTTGTTGCTGTTATTTTCTTCCTGTATTCACATTATTAAAATGAAGTCACTATCACACTCATTCTGCCATTCTGAATATATAAGCTTCAATCATTCTTGCGTTTTAATTTATTCAAATTACATAGTCAAGTGTAATTTATTTGCAGTTCCTTTCATTACTCTGTGTTAGAGATTTCTTTATAATACAGATTTTTAAAATATATATCTCCACCTTCTTGTTACATTTTTTAATACACCAAAGCCCTGAGATGCAATTAAATATTTTGGGCAGAAGTTGAATAGTACCCTTGTGTAAGGCTTACTTGGTATTCTTTGAAGCATTTTAAGATAAGGGATTTCCTGAAAATATTTGTTTATGCTTTACTCTCAATTCTGATATGAAGAAAGTAAGAGTAAGAATTAATTACTTATGTTTGCTGTTTCCTTTATATGTAAAAATATTCTGTAGAGAAAAAATGGAAATGATCATTAGCATTCCTTTTAGATGACTTTTAATAGTAATATGTAAAAAAAGAAGTCAATATTATGACTTTTTTGAATAATAAAAATTTAATGTTTCATAGAAAGAGGCAATGGTATGAGAGGGTTTTAGAAACAAGCAAAGCTGTATTTCATTTTTTTTTTTTTTGACAGTCAAAATCTTTTTATTCCTGAATTTTTTTTTCTACAACAGAGTGAGTAGGACCGTGCTTTCTTTCTTTTTTTTTTTTAACCATTTAATTTATTTATTTATTTTTAAATTTTTTAAAAATTTTATTTAATTTTTAAACTTTACATAATTGTATTAGTTTTGCCAAATATCAAAATGAATCCACCACAGGTATACATGTGTTCCTCATCCTGAACCCTCCTCCCTCCTCCCTCCCCATACCATCCCCCTGGGTCGTCCCAGCGCACTAGCCCCAAGCATCCAGTATTGTGCATCGAACCTGGACTGGCATCTTGTTTCATACATGATATTTTACATGTTTCAATGCCATTCTCCCAAATCTTCCCACCCTCTCCCTCTCCCACAGAGTCCAAAAGACTGTTCTATACATCACTATCTCTTTTGCTGTCTCGTATACAGGGTTATTGTTACCATCTTTCTAAATTCCATATATATGCGTTAGTATACTGTATTGGTGTTTCTCCTTCTGGCTTACTTCACTCTGTATAATAGGCTCCAGTTTCATCCACCTCATTAGAACTGATTCAAATGTATTCTTTTTAATGGCTGAGTAATACTCCATTGTGTATATGTACCACTGCTTTCTTATCCATTCATCTGCTGATGGACATCTAGGTTGCTTCCATGTCCTGGCTATTATAAACAGTGCTGCGATGAACATTGGGGTACACGTGTCTCTTTCCCTTCTGGTTTCCTCAGTGTGTATACCCAGCAGTGGGATTGCTGGATCCTAAGGCAGTTCTATTTCCAGTTTTTTAAGGAATCTCCACACTGTTCTCCATAGTGGCTGTACTAGTTTGCATTCCCACCAACAGTGTAAGAGGGTTCCCTTTTCTCCACACCCTCTCCAGCATTTATTATTTGTAGACTTTTGGATCGCAGCCATTCTGACTGGTGTGAAATGGTACCTCATAGTGGTTTTGATTTGCATTTCTCTGATAATGAGTGATGTTGAGCATCTTTTCATGTGTTTGTTAGCCATCTGTATGTCTTCTTTGGAGAAATGTCTATTTAGTTCTTTGGCCCATTTTTTGATTGGGTCATTTATTTTTCTGGAGTTGAGCTGTAGGAGTTGCTTGTATATTTTTGAGATTAGTTGTTTGTCAGTTGCTTCATTTGCTATTATTTTCTCCCATTCTGAAGGCTGTCTTTTCACCTTGCTAATAGTTTCCTTTGATGTGCAGAAGCTTTTAAGGTTAATTATGTCCCATTTGTTTATTTTTGCTTTTATTTCCAATATTCTTGGAGGTGGGTCATAGAGGATCCTGCTGTGATGTATGTCAGAGAGTGTTTTGCCTATGTTCTCCTCTAGGAGTTTTATAGTTTCTGGTCTTACGTTGAGATCTTTAATCCATTTTGAGTTTATTTTTGTGTATGGTGTTAGAAAGTGTTCTAGTTTCATTCTTTTACAAGTGGTTGACCAGATTTCCCAGCACCACTTGTTAAAGAGATTGTCTTTAATCCATTGTATATTCTTGCCTCCTTTGTCAAAGATAAGGTGTCCATATGTGTGTGGATTTATCTCTGGGCTTTCTATTTTGTTCCATTGATCTATATTTCTGTCTTTGTGCCAGTACCATACTGTCTTGATAATTGTGGCTTTGTAGTAGAGCCTGAAGTCAGGTAGGTTGATTCTTCCAGTTCCATTCTTCTTTCTCAGGATCACTTTGGATATTCGAGGTTTTTTGTATTTCCATACAAATTGTGAAATTATTTGTTCTAGCTCTGTGTATTTCAATATCGATAGTATTGTGTGACCTTGTTTAACTTCTCAGCAATCTGTGATTTAATGATTTTCATGAGTGTGTGTTTGTTTTGAGGGAAGTACAATAATAAAATAAGCCTTGGTTTCGAAGTTTTATTTCAGTTAGGTTCAGTTGCTCAGTCATGTCCAGCTCTTTGTGACCCCATGGACTGTGGCACACCAGGCTTCCCTGGCCATCACCAACTCCCAGAGCTTGCTCAAACCCATGACCATCTAGTCAGTGATCCCATCCAACCATCTCATCCTCTGTCCTCCCATTCTCCTCCCGCCTTCAATCTTTCCCAGCAACAGGGTCTTTTCAAATGAGTCAGTTCTTCATATCAGGTGGCCAAAGTATTGGAGCTTCAGCTTCAGCTTCAGCCCTTCCAATGAATATTCAGGACTGATTTCCTTTAGGATTGACTGATTTGATCTCCTTGCAGTACAAGGGACTCTCAAGAGTCTTCTCCAACATCACAGTTTAAAAGTATCAATTATTTGGCACTCAGCTTTCTTCATAGTCCAACTCTCACATCCATCCATACATGACTACTGGAAAAACCATAGCTTTGACTAGATGGACCTTTGTCAGCAAAGCAATGTCTCTGCCATTTAATAAGCTGTCCAGATTGATCATTTAATTAGTTTTATTTAATTTATCACATTTCACTTTCAAAATCTGGGCAGTGGGTTTATTTCCTAATGTATTTCTCATGGTCTTTTTTGTTAGCAAAACTACTGGTTTGGGACTGTTTTTTTGAATATTATTCAAATCCCTACTTTTAGTTATCCATTCAGTCTTTTATTTATATAACGATCTATTCACTCATCTATTAGATTATCTACAATTCACCTGCTACAAACACATCAGATGAAGTACTGATGGTCTGTATCTGAAATAGGCCTACTCAGACAACATATTGTCTCTTTATAGAAGAAGTTTAGAAAAAGACGGAAAAACAAATGTCCTTTGAACATTATCTATGTGCCAGTTCGAAAGGTTACCCACTTCAGTATTCTGGCCTGGAGAATTCCATGGACAGTCCATGGAGTCGCAGAGAGTCAGACACAACTGAGCGGCTTTAGAAAAAAGAAAAAGAAAAAAAAAAAAAAAAAGGTTTTGAACTAAGTATTGCATATATGTTATCTCATTCAGTTCCTAGACAAGCTCATAACTGTGCCAAATGAAAAGAGTACCAGAGAATACTGAATAATAATATGAATATACTTAGCACTACTGAACATTTCAAATATTTTAAAATGGTAAATTTTATGTAAACGTTTGGCCCAATGACATACATAAGTGAAAAATTTGGATTAAAACTCAGTTTAATTTCTTTTTCCATCTAACTTTTCTACTGAATAAGAACAATGCCCTAAGAAGTACATTGGCAACCTCTTTGGGACTTCAAATAATGGATAACATACTTGCACACTTCTACCACTGGATTCATTCTTTTATATTGAAATCATCTCTGTGTGAGTCTCCTCCATCACACCATAGGTTTCCCTTAGGAAAGAACCTTGTCTTACTCATCTTGCTCTTTCATATCTTGATATTGTATCTGGAATATTGGGTGAGAGCAGGATCTTGGAGAACAGGATGTAAGAAATTGACCTTGAAAGATGCATAGAACTTAAAGAGATGAGGAAGACTGGGTTAGGAAAGGAGGAAATTCAGTTGACAGGAAGTACTCTGAGAAACACAGATGTGAATTTGGGGAAGCATGGGACATGTTAAGTCTGACAATCTGTCTCATTTCTTCAAATGAAACGTCCTGATGAGTTCTAAAGAGTATAGATATTACTGGGATACAATTGACCTTAAACTTCATGACCCTGAATTGGATGTGTTAAATCTGGCTGCTCACTTACTGATATAAGAAAATATCCAGATTAGATTAAATAGAATGACAGAATACATTAAAGGATAAACAATGTAAGGAATATGCTAATATAAGCATAGAATTCACTCTATTAAAGAGCATTCCAGGGAATTTTACACAGTCATCAGTTCAGTTCAGTCTCTCAGTCCTGTCTTGCTCTTTGTGACCCCATGAATCACAGCACGCCAGGCCTCCCTGTCCATCACCAACTCCCGGAGTTCACTCAAACTCATGTCCATCGAGTGGGTGATGCAATCCAGCCGTGTAATCCTCTGTCGTCCCCTTCTCCTGCTCCCAATTCCTCCCAGCATCAGGGTCTTTTCCAGTGAGTCAACTCTTCACATGAGGTGGCCAAAGTATTGGAGTTTCAGCTTCAGCATCAGTCCTTCCAATGAACAACCAGGACTGATCTGCTTTAGGATGGACTGGTTGGATCTCCTTGCAGTCCAAGGGACTCTCAAGAGTCTTCTCCAACACCACAGTTCAAAAGCATCAATTCTTCAGCTCTCAGCTTTCTTCACAGTCCAACTCTCACATCCATACATGACCACTGGAAAAAACATAGCCTTGACTAGACGGACCTTTGTTGGCAAAGTACTATCTATGTTTTTCAATATAATATCTAAGTTGGTCATAACTTTCCTTCCAATGAGTAAGCATCTTTTAATTTCATGGCTGCAATCACCATCTGCAGTGATTTTGGAGCCCCCCAAAATAAAGCCTGCCACAGTTTCCACTGTTTCCCCATCTATTTCCCATGACGTGATGGGACCAGATGCCATGATCTTCATTTTCTGAATGTTGAGCTTTAAGCCAACTTTTTCACTCTCCTCTTTCACTTTCATCTGAGGTTTTTAGTTCCTCTTCACTTTCTGCTGTAAGGGTGGTGTCATCTGCATATCTGAGGTTATTGATATTTCTTCCAGCAATCTTGGTTCCAGCTTGTGCTTCCAGCCCAGCATTTCACATGATGTACTCGGCATATCAATTAAATAAGCAGGGTGACAATATATAGGCTTGACATATTGCTTTTACTATTTGGATCCAGTCTGTTTTTCCATGTTCAGTTCTAACTGTTGCTTCCTGACCTGCATATAAGTTTCTCAAGAGGCAGTTAGTTTTAATTAGTTTTGTTAATAAGAGTTGATCTGTCAACCAGCATTTATTTAAATCCTCAGAATAATGACCACTGTGTATTGTGTGGATTCTATGAGATCCACTTGAGTGTTTTCTGAATCATCAAAGAAATATAAAATTATTTTACATTATTTAAATGAAAATTAGGTTCTATCATATCTTAATTCTTTTAAAACTAGCATTCTCCACATAATATCATGGTGAACATATTAACCAGAACACTTGACTATTCTGAGCTTCTTATTCTTCATAGCTTCTGAATATTAAGGCTTTATCATTGTGCTTCTTCCATGTCAATCTCTGAGATATTGAACTCAGAAAAAAAAAAATCAGTCATCTTCCAACTCTAGGCAGTATTATCATGAACAATTTTCTCTTTCTGGTAAGTTTCTTTCTTATATTCAAATTGATATGTGAATTCCATTTTATTCATCTACAACATGCGCATAAAAATGTAATATATGTCAGAAGTTTAATATGTATAGATTTTAAAGGTGGCTATATCTTTAAAGTTCTACTTTAATGTTTTTAATTGACAGGAAAAAGCTTAAAATTTTAAAAAATATATTGTAATTTATTATTAAACATCAGTGACAATTCTCTTTATGCATTTCTTTTTGTTCATATTTTTAAAAGTATGAAATATTCCATTTGTTGTTATCCCAGAGCTTCAGGCCTTAGAAGCTATTGTTCTCTCTCTACACACACATATATCTTTATATATGTAACATTTTGTCTTTTATCAGGTATTTTTTTACATAACTATAGATATCAAACCATTTTTAAAATTATTAGAGTGATGAAGTTTAGCCTTTGATCAATGAAAGAAGTCAAATATCTATTGAGCATGAGACTTATAAGGAAATCTGAAAATTCAGATAGAATTTTAATGAAATATTGAAGAAGCTGCAATCAACCAGTGAAAAGTAGGAGGTCAAAGGAAACATGAAAAAGTTACAAATAATTGGTCAGTAGGCTTTACTGCTCAATGAATGGCCCTTCATTCAGTTCAGCCTTCTTTCATTTACACAGGACCAAAAGACTAGTCTTAACCAACTGGCCATGAGTACAAGTGAATGTATCATTTATAGGCTGGGTCACAGAAAATCAGTCAATTTCCTATGTTCTGGGTTCTTCTGGTGAGAATCCTAAATTAATGCACAATTGTGACATGGAGGAGCTTGTTTACCCTGGATGATCGAGTCACTTTGCATAGCAGAGCCTTGAGCCAACCTGTCAGGACATAGAGTAACATGGAATGATTTTAATGTGTTTAATTACTGAATTTTCAGTTGTTATCTAAGCATAGCCTAACCTAACTTGGCAAGAAGAGAAACTGGTTCTGGAAGTGGAATGATACAGTAATTAAATCTAAAATATACAACATTAGCCAAATGAAAAATAACTATATTGGAGACTATAAAACTGATGAGTCATATCACACAGTAGCAAAACATTTGATAAAAATTTAACTTGTGGTAGTTTGGAAGACAGATCATGCTCTTCTTCATGCAATAGCACTGGTCGCTGTTCAGTAGCTAAGTCACATCTGGCTCTTTGTGATCCCATGGACTGCAGCACATCAGGTTTCCCTGTTCTTCATTATCTCTTGGAGTTTGCTCAAATTCATGTCCATTGAGTCAGTGATGCCATCCAAACATCTTATCATCTGTTGTCCCCTTCTCCTCCTGCCCTCAATCTTTCCTAGCATCAAGGTCTTTTTCAATGGGTCAGATCTTCATATTAAGTGGCCAAAATATTGGAGCATCAGCTTCAGCATCAGTTCTTCCAATGAATATTCAGGGTTGATTATCTAAAGGTAGTCAAAGAAGGATTGACTGCTTTGATCTCCTTGTAGTCCAAGGGGCTCTCAAGGGTCTTCTTCAACACCACAATTCAAAAGCATCTCTTCTTCAACACTCAACCTTATTTATGGTTCAACTCTCACATCCGTACATGACTACTGGAAAAACTATAGCTTTCAATATATGGAACTTTGTCAGCAAAGTAATGTCCCTGCTTTTTAACATGCTCTCTAGGTTTGTCATAGCTTTTCTTCCTTGGGGCAAGCTTTTCTTCCAAGGACCAAGTGCCATGTCTGGTTCTAACTGTTGTTTCTTGACCTGCACACCAGTTTCTCAGGAGACAAGTGAGATGGTCTGGTATCCCTATCTCTTTAAGAATTTTCTACAATTTGTTGTGACCCACAGTCAAAGGTTTTAGTGTAGTCAGTGAAGCAGAAATAGACAACAGAAGCAATGGCACTGGGAAAGAAGTTCAGAACTAAACCTTAGTAATGTGGATTAGTTGCTACTGGAAGGATTTAGGAAAATGTTAGATGAAAGAGATGATATACGATAGAGCTGGCAGGGATACACGTAGAAATAAAAGGTCACAGTCATTCTATAAATTTAAGAGTCTGAAATATGTAAAAAATGTTTTTTGGCCTCAAATTACTAAAAATAGGCCAAAAGGCTTTGATTTAGGAACTTTGATATGGTGGCCATTGCATTGGGAAGGCAACTTGAGGGAAGGAATGCAAATCTATACAATAAATCTTGGAACTGTATCCTCAGAAGAACACTGGATGTGATTATTATTATACAAACAACTGAATAAAGCAATTAGAAGGCCATTACATTTATTTTAACTTTTTATTTTGTATTTAAGTATAGCTGATTAACAATTTTATGATAGTTTCAGGTGCACAGCAAAAGGATTCAGCCGTACATATAAATATATCAATTCCCCCTCAAACACCCTTCCAATTCTGACTGCCACATAACATTGAACCAAATTTCATATGCTTTACAGTAGGTCTTTGTTGGTTATAAATTTTAAGTAATATGCATGTCCATCCCAAACTGCCTAACTATCCCTTGCCTCCATTCTTCCTCCCTGCAACGATAAGTTCATTCTCTAAACCTGTGAGTCTCTCTCTCTCTCTCTTTTGTAAGTACGTTCATTTGTATCATTTCCGTTTAGATTCCACATGTAAGGGGTGTCATATGACATTTTTCCTTCTCTGTCTGAGTTACTGCACTCAGTATGACAATCTCTAGACCCATTCATATTGCTGCAAATAGCCTTATTTCATTCGTTTTAATGGATGGATAATATTCCATACACACACACACACACACACACGCACACACATACCACCGCATTTTATCCATTCCTCTGTTGAAGGCCACCAAGTTTTTAAAAGAGTGAATTGACACCTAAAAAGTCATTCTCAGGAAAGAGAGAGTGGATGATGAATAGATTTAAAAGGTTTGTGTCCTTGCATTATTCTTATCATTAGGTTCTTTCCTCACAATTGTTAGAGTCAGTGGCAGTGAAGTGAGCACTTTAAATGCATAATAGCAGGTTATTGATATGATGATGATATTATTATGGTTATCAAAGGTCAAGAATCATACAGAATGAGGGCTTCATCTAATTAGTCAGAAGTACATGTCTGACAAAACATGATCCACTGGAGGAAGGAAAGGCAAACCACTCTAGTATACTTGCCATGAGAGCTCCATGAACTGTATAAAAAGGCAAAAAAAGATAGTACACAGAAAGTTGAGCCTCTCAGGTTGGAAGGTGTCTGATATGCTACTGGGGAAGGGCGGAGGATAACGAGCTCCAGAAAGAATGAAGAGGCTGGGCCAAAGCAGAAACTACACTCAGTTGTGGATGTGTCTAAATGAAAATAAAATCTGGTGCTATAAAAACAGTTTTGGATAGGAGCCTGGAATGTTAGGTCCATGAACCAAGGTAAATTGGACATGGTGAAGCAGGAGATGGCAAGAGTAAACATTGGCATCTTAGGAATCAGTGAATTAAAATGAGTGGGAATGGATGAATTTAATTCAGATGACTATTATATCTACTACTGTGAGCAAGAAACCCATAGAACAAATGGAGTAACCCTGATAATCAACAAAAGTGTCCAAAGTGCAGTACTTTTTGTGCAGCCTCAAAAAAGACAGAAGGATCTTGGTTTGTTTCCAAGGCAAACCATTCAATGTCACAATAATACAAGCCTATGCCCCAATCACCAATGCCACAGAAGAAGTTGATCAGTTCTGGGAAGACCTACAGGAGTTCATAGAACTAAAAACAAAACAAAACAACCAAAAAAAAGATGTACTATTTATCATAGGGAATTGGAATACAAAAGTAGGAAATCAAGAGATATCTGGAGTAACAGGCAAATTTGGCCTTCAAGTACAAAATGAAAGAGGGCAAAGTCTAACATAATTCTGCCAAGACAACACACTGATCATAGAAAACACACTTTTTCAACAACACAAGAGACAGCTTTACACATGGACATCACCAAATGGTCAATACTGAAATCAAATTGATTACATTCTTTGTAGTGGAAGATGGAAAAACTGTATACAGTCAGCAAAAACAAGACCTGGAGGTGACTCTGGCTTAGATCATCAGCTTCTCATAGCAAAATTCAGGCTTAACCTAAAGAAAGTGGAGAAAACCACTAGATGAGTGAGGTACAGTTTAAATCAAATCCCCTATGAATATACAGTGGAAATGATGAATAGCTTCAAGGGATTAGATCTCGTAAACAGAGTCCTGAAGAACTATGGGAATAGGTTCATCATATTATACAGGAGGCCACTAACAAAACCATTCCAAAGGACAAAAAAAAAAAAAAGGCAAGAAAACAAAGTAATTGTCTGAGGAGGCTTTAAAAATAGCTGAGGAAAGAAGAGAAGTGAAAAGCAAGGGAGAAAGGGAAAGGTAAATCCAATTAAATGCAGAGTTCCAGAGAATAGCAAGGAAAGACAATATGCCTTCTTCAATGAATAGTGCAAAGGAATATAGGAAAACAATGGAAGGAGAAAGACTAGAGATCTCTTCAAGAAACTTGGAAATATAAAAGGAATATTTCATTCAAAGAGGGGCACAATAGAGGACAGAAATGGTAAAAACCTAATAGATCAAGAAGAAATGGCAAGAATACACAGAAGAACTGTACAATAAAGATCTTAATGACCTGATAACCATGATGGTGTGGTCACTCCCCCAGAACCGGACATTCTGGAGTGTGATGTCAAGTGGTCCTTAGGAAGCACTGCTGCCAATAGAGCTAGAAGAGGTGATGGAATTCCAGCAGAACTATTTAAAATTCTAAAAGATGATGCTATTAAAGTGCTGCACACATGTGTCAGCAAATTTAGAAAACCCAGAAGTGGCTACAGGAATGGAAAAGGTCAATCTTCATCCCAGTTCCCAAGAAGGGCAGTACTAAAGAATGTGCAAAACACTACAATTGGACTCATCTCCCATCTCCAAAGTCAACATCCTTCAAGCTAGGCTTCAGCATTATGTGAACTGAGGACTTTCAGATGTTTAAGCTGGATTTAGAAAAAGTAGAAGAACCAGAGATCAAATTGAAAACATTCACTGGATCATAGACAAATCAAGGGAATTACAGGAAAACATCTATCTCTGTTTCATTGACTATGCTAAAGTCTTTGTGTGGATCATAGCAAACTGTGGAGAACTCTAAGAGTGGAAACCTGTATGCGAGTCAACAAGCAACAGTGAGAGCCTTGTATGGACAACTGACTGATTCAGGATTGAGACAGATGTATGACAAGGCTGTTTATTGTCACCCTGTTTATTTAATTTATATGCAGAGCACATCATGCAAAACGCTGGGCTGGATGAATTACAAGCTGGAATCAAGATTGCTGGGAGAACTATCAACAACCTCATATATGCAGATGATACCACTTTAATGGCCTAAATTGAAGCGGAACTAAAGAACCTCTTGATGAGAGTGAGGAGGACACTGAAAAAGTTGGTTCAAAACTCAAAATTGAAAAACAATATCATGGCATCTGGTTCCATCACTTGATGGCAAATAGAATGGGAAAAGGTGGAAGCGCTAATACTTCCTCTTCTTGGGCTGTACAATCACTGCAGATGTTGACGGCAACCATGAAATTAGAAGACAATTGCCTCTTTGCAGGAAAACTATCACAAAACTAGACAGTGTGTTAAAAAGGAAAGGCATCACTTTGCAACAAAGTTCTGTATAGTCAAAGCTATGATTTTTCCAGTAGTCATGTACAGATGTGAAAATTGTACCATAAAGAAAGCTGAGGGCCAAAGAATTGATGCTTTCAAACTGTGGTGCTGGAGAAGACTCTTGAGAGTCTCTTGGAAAGCAAGGAGATCATACCAGTCAATCTTAAAGGAAACCAAGCCTGAATATTCATTGGAAGGGCTGATACTCAAGGTGAAGCTCCAATACTTTGACTACCTGATGGGAAGAGCCAACTCATTAGAAAGGACTCTGATGCTGGGAAAGATTGAAGGCAGAAAGAGAAGAGGGAAACAGAGAATGAGATATTTGAAGGCATCAATGAAACATTGAAACACTGAAGGCATCACTGATTCAATGACATGAACCTGTGCAAGGACTGAGAAGGACTAGGAAACTTGGTGTGCTGCAGTCCATGGGGTTATGAAGAATTGGACATGACTTTAGGGCTGCACAAGAGCAACATATGTTCATTGATTCATTACTTACCATTCAAATCTCAAACCTTTTTTTGGAAGATTAATAATGGTATGGCAGAACAGAAAGTGAATGAAAGTATGCTTATTGCTCTGTCTTTTCAACAACCTTCACAACTGAAGTCAACTTTCCCAGGTAGTGCAGTGGTAAATAATCTGCCTGCCAATGCAGCAGGTGTAAGAGATGTGGGTTTGATCTCTGGTTTGAGAAGATCCCCTGGAACAGGGAGTGGCAGCCCACTCCAGTCTTGCCTGGAAAATGCTATTGACAGAGGAGCCTGGTGAGCTATAGACCACGGGGTCACAAAGAGTTGCACACGACTGAGCTACTAAGTCGGAGAAGGCAATGGCACCCCACTCCAGTACTCTTGCATGGAAAATCCCTGGTGGGCTGCAGTCCATGGGGTCGCTAAGAGTCGGACATGACTGAGCGACTTCCCTTTCACTTTTCACTTTCATGCATTGGAGAAGAAAATGGCAGCCCACTCCAATGTTCTTGCCTGGAGAATCCCAGGGACAGGGTAGCCTGGTGGACTGCTGTCTATGGGGTTGCACAGAGTCGGATACGACTGAAGCGACTTAGCAGCAGCAGCAGCAGCAGAGCTACTAAGTGGGGCAGCTCTTTGGCTTAGAGTATCTATTAAAATATGGAGACTTGTTCCCTGAGATCCATGGGCTTCAGTGTTAACTTCTAACTTACATGCACAATTTCATGCATATGTTTAATTGCATTTTCCCTCCTGGGAAGAACATTAACTACTTCAGATTCTTTAAAGAATATATAATTTCAAATATTTAAATGCCCAAATGTGCAGAAAAAAGAGAAGTGGTTTCCATCAGATTGTCTTTATTCATTGTATTATTTGTGTGTGGCTGTCCATTAACAGTTATCCACTGCAAACTCTCATACAGTCAACAGAAATTTGGATTCTTATTACCCTCAACTCAGTAATGTTTGCCCAGAAACACTGTACCAGTTTCTCCTCTTTTTTTTTGACTCTTTTTTACATATTGCTCTCTTGGCTATGAAGAAAAGAAATTCTGAACACTTATGTACCATTGCATGCTCTAATTTTGAACTCTCTCAGTAACTAAAATCCCTCTATTTCCATTTAAAAATGCAACAGTGTTTTTTTTAATTAAGTTTAATTTTTAACATCAATGTGATTTAAATATCAAAATACTACAGACTCTGTACTTTGATAAGTTTTATTCCAAGCGTGTCCCTTTCCTCTGTCCTATCTCTGGTTCCTTATAAGTAATCATTTTAATACTTATATGTACATATTGTCAGTTTTTCTTTGTGGAAATATGAGGAAAATTAAACATGTATTCTTATATTTCTCCTCTCTTGACACAAAAGTAGAAAATTATGCAATATAATTTTAAACTACTCTCAATCATTATTGCTGTGTTCACTTTATTTGAATTTTTATTATCCAGTATCCTTCTTGAATTTCCAACTCATATTTTATCTTAAATATTGTTTTGTCTTTGATAGAACTTAAAAAATTATTTAAAAGATATGAATTCTCAAAACAAACATTTATTTTTATACTTATTTATTTATTTATTTTTGGCTGGTTATTCCTGTTGACTGACTTCTAAATCTTAAGATGAATGAAAAATTGCAGTCAATTAAATAGGTTAGTAGTTTTCAAATTTGTTTAAAGGATGGAGGAAATAAAATATTAATTATATTGATACTGACATAAATTTTACTGGGGAAGATAGAATGAGAATTTTATTAAGCTTCCTCTGTGTATGAAAATGAAGTGAAAGTGTTAGTCACTCAGTTGTGTCCGACTCTTTGTGACCCCCATGAACTGTAACCTGCCGGTCTTCTCTGTCCATGGAATTATCCAGGCAGAAACACTGGAGTGGGTAGCCATTTCCTTCTCCAGGAGATCTTCCCCATCCAGAGATTGAGCCCAGGTCCTCCTCACTGAATTCTTTACCATCAAAGTCACCTATGAAACAATTAATGATGTAATAAACTTCAGAAATTCTCAATCACATAAATGAGTTAATTTTTACTTGGAATCTGTAAAAGAAAAATATCATGTACAACATTTACTTCAAATTATTTAAAAATCTGACTAACATTACCAAGAACAAGTGCTCTTCAAAACAAAATTTGGATAAGTATGTGTAGTCTCAGGAAAACCAGTAGTAAAAGGGATTAATTTGAGATCCTAAATTCTACTCAGTATTTTAAGCTTTGTAAAACATTTCCCAGCATCGCTGCCCGTTTACAGTTGTTGATGGGATATCTAGGTAGAAACAATTTCAGGAGAATTTCAGTTCAATACATTTTTTTGGAAATATCTATGCTCTCAATCGGAGAAGG
Organism: Bos taurus; assembly: GCF_002263795.3. Taxonomy (NCBI): domain Eukaryota; kingdom Metazoa; phylum Chordata; class Mammalia; order Artiodactyla; family Bovidae; genus Bos; species Bos taurus. Next base: position 3,435,307 of record NC_037346.1, on the reverse strand, counting down.
CAATGGCAACACACTCCAGTACTCTTGCCTGGAAAATCCCTTGGACGGAGGAGCCTGGTAGGCTGCAGTCCATGGGGTCGCTAAGAGTCGGACACGACTGAGCGACTTCACTTTCACTTTTCACTTTCATGCATTGGAGAAGGAAATGGCAACCCACTCCAGTATTCTTGCCTGGAGAATCCCAGGGACAGAGGAGGGGGGACACTGCCTTCTATGGGGTCGCACGACTGAAGTCAGACACGACTGAAGCGACTTAGCAGCAGCAGCAGTAGCATGCTCTCAATACATCTAATGTACATATTAATAAGAGATGATTACAAACAGATTACAGCTGTTTTAATGGTTTGGAATTTAGTTTGAATCTGCATAATCTCTCTATCTACCCAGGACACTATATATATATATATATATATATAATAATGTGGAGATAAAAAATAAATCTATCCATTGGCAATTCAAAGATCTTTGGTAAAAACTCTGCAGCTGAATGTTAGAAGAGCTTTCTTAACACTCTTGTAATTAAAAAGTACTTGGTGATGATCTGAAGCCATTTATTGTACTCTGATTAAGGAAGCCAAAAAAGATAAAAATGTCACATATAAAAATAAGCATCATGACTGCTAAAGGAATCTGATCTTTGTGCAATGTGTCAAGGGACTAAATTTTATATAAAAAACTCTTTCCCCTAGAAACTAATCTTTAAAAATGTAGTAATTCTTTAAAAATATTTATTTCCAAGTAGAGATTTCAAATAAATAAGTTATTTAAAAAAAAAAAAATGTCTGTAGTCGAAGCTGATATGCAAAATAAGTAAAATAATTTCTGTACAAAATCTCAGTTAAGAAAATTCTGGTATAATAAGTGAAGTGTCATTTATTTTGGCCCTCCCTAGGAATATAATTATATTTAAACCCTCTTGACCTCAAGTAGTATTTAAAGACAACTTTCCTCTCCTTGAAAATTACTCCAAATGCTTTGTTTATGCCACTTGCTGCTAGAAATACAACTTCCTCATCTTATCCCAAATGGTGAGAATTTATGTTTCAAGTTTTCTTCACTACTACTTTTCCAAAAAAGCCTTTCTTTGAGATCCTTAATTGAATATGAATTCTGAACTACCGCTAAATTCTGTTTGTTCATATTAGAACTTAATATACTCAATTGTATACTTACTGTATTCTCTTAGACTCTAAGCTCCTGAGCACAAGTACAGCTTTGCATTTAGCATAATAATTTACAAGTATTAGGAGCTCACAAAATGACCAGTAAATGAGTTTACTAGAGTATAATTCAACATTGACCAGCCCTGGGAAAGTAAAGAGGGGGAGGACAACTTATGTTTGAGCCATTAATCCACACTACACTAGTATAATCTTCATTAAACTTTAATTTTTTATGACTTGCTTTTGATATTGACTGGCTTCCTTGGTGGCTCACTTGGTAAAGAGTCTGCTTGCAATGCAGGAGACCTGGGTTCAATCCCTGGGTCAGGAATATCCCCTGGAGAAGGAAATGGCAACCCACTCCAGTATTCTTGCCTCAAGAATTCCATGAATAGAGGAGTCTGGTGGGCTATAGTCCATGGGGTCATAAAGAGTTGGACACGACTGAGTGACTAACACTTTGATATTGAATGAATATATTGATATTGAATGATACTGAATTTTAGCATAAGGTGATTGAATACTTTTTTTGTATGCTTAAAAGTATATATATAAAAGTATACAAAAAAAGTATACAAAAAATGAACTATTCAATCACCTTATGCTAAAATTTATTTGGGGTAAAAAATATAAGGTGATCGACAAGTTGTTGTTGGGTGCACATCACATGCTTGGCATGTTCTAGCTGAAGTAAAGAACAGATTAAGAGCCCACAGCACAGTCATTTATTGTAGTGATTATTCATAGACCCGGTTCAGTTCAGTTCAGTTCAATCACTCAGTCATGTCCGAATTTTTGTGACCCATGGACTGCAGCACACCAGGGCTCCCTGTCCATCATCAACTCCCAGAGTTTACCCAAACTCATGTCCACTGAGTCGGTGATGCCATCCAACGATCTCATCCTCTGTCGTCCCCTTCTCCTCCTGCCCTCAATCTTTCCCAACATCAGGGTTTTTTCAAATGAGTCAATTCTTCGCATCAGGTGGCCAAAGTATTGGAGTTTCAGCTTCAGCATCAGTCCTTCCAATGAACACCCAGGACTGATGTCCTTTAGGATGGACTGGTTGGACCTCCTTGCAGGCCAAGGGACTCTCAAGAGTCTTCTCCAAAACCACAGTTCAAAAGCATCAGTTCTTCGGCATTCAGCTTTCTTTGCAGTCCAACTCTCACATCCATACATGACTACTGGAAAAACCATAGCCGTAACTAGATGGACCTTTGTTGACAAAGTAATGTCCATGATTTTTAATATGTTGTCTAGGTTGGTCATAACTTTTCTTCCAAGGAGTAACCATCTTTTAATTTCATGGTGGCAGTCACTTTCTGAAGTGATTTTGGAGCCCAAAAAATAAAGTCAGCCACTGTTTCCACTATTAACCCATCTATTTGCCATGAAGTGATGGGACTGGATGCCATGATCTTCGTTTTCTGAATGTTGAGCTTTAAACCAATGTTTTCACTCTCCTCTTTCACTTTCTTCAAGAGGCTCTTTAGTTCTTCTTCACTTTCTGCCATAAAGGTGGCATCGTCTGCATATCTGAGGTTATTGATATTTCTCCCAGCAATCTTGATTCAAGCTTGTGATTTATCCAGCCCAGCGTTTCTCATGATGTACTCTGCATATAAGTTAAATAAGCAGGGTGACAATATACAACCTTGACGTACTCCTTTTCCTACGTGGAACCAGTCTGTCATTCCATGTCAAGTTCTAACTGTTGCTTCCTGGCCTGCATTCTGGTTTCTCAAGAAGCAGGTCAGGTCATCTGGTATTTCCATCTCTTTCAGAATTTTCCACAGTTTATTGTGATCCACACAGTCAAAGGTGTTGGCATAGTCAATAAAGCAGAAGTAGATGTTTTTCTGGAACTCTGGTGCTTTTTTTTTTTTTTTAATTTTATTTTATTTTTAAACTTTACAATATTGTATTGGTTTTGCCAAACATTGAAATGAATCTGCCACAGGTATACATGTGTTCCCCATCCTGAACCCTCCTTCCTCCCCATACCATCCCTCTGGGTCATCCCAGTGCACTAGCCCCAAGCATCCAGTATCGTGCATTGAACCTGGACTGGCGACTCATTCCATATATGATATTATACATATTTCAATGCCATTCTCCCAAATCATCCCACCCTCTCCCTCTCCCACAGAGTCCAAAAGACTGTTCTATACATTAGTGTCTCTTTTGCTGTCTCGTACACAGGGTTATTGTTACCATCTTCCTAAATTCCATATGTATGCATTAGTATACTGTATTGGTGTTTCTCCTTCTGGCTTACTTCACTCTGTATAATAGGCTCCAGTTTCATCCACCTCATTAGAACTGATTCAAATGTATTCTTTTTAATGGCTGAGTAATACTCCATTGTGTATATGTACCACAGCTTTCTTAACCATTCATCTGCTGATGGACATCTAGGTTGCTTCCATGTCCTGGCTATTATAAACAGTGCTGCGATGAACATTGGGGTACACGTGTCTCTTTCCCTTCTGGTTTCCTCAGTGTTTATGCCCAGCAGTGGGATTGCTGGATCCTAAGGCAGTTCTATTTCCAGTTTTTTAAGGAATTTCCACACTGTTCTCCATAGTGGCTGTACTAGTTTGCTTGCCACCAACAGTGTAAGAGGGTTCCTTTTTCTCCACACCCTCTCCAGCATTTATTATTTGTAGACTTTTGGATTGCAGCCATTCTGACTGGCGTGAAATGGTACCTCATAGTGGTTTTTATTTGCATTTCTCTGATAATGAGTGATGCTGAGCATCTTTTCATGTGTTTGTTAGCCATCTGTATGTCTTCTTTGGAGAAATATCTATTTAGTTCTTTGGCCCATTTTTTGATTGGACCATTTATTTTTCTGGAATTGAGCTGTAGGAGTTGCTTGTATATTGTTGAGATTAGTTGTTTGTCAGTTACTTCATTTGCTATTATTTTCTCCCATTCTGAAGGCTGTCTTTTCACCTTGCTTATAGTTTCCTTTGTTGTGCAGAAGCTTTTAAGTTTAATTATGTCCCATTTGTTTATTTTTGCTTTTATTTCCAATATTCTGGGAGGTGGGTCATAGAGGATCCTGCTGTGATATATGTCGGAGAGTGTTTTGCCTATGTTCTCCTCTAGGAGTTTTATAGTTTCTGTTCTTACGTTTAGATCTTTAATCCACTTTGAGTTTATTTTTGTGTATGGTGTTAGAAAGTGGTCTAGTTTCATTCTTTTACAAGTGGTTGACCAGTTTTCCCAGCACCACTTGTTAAAGAGATTGTCTTTAATCCATTGTGTATTCTTGCCTCCTTTGTCAAAGATAAGATATCCATATGCATGGATTTATCTCTGGGCTTTCTGTTTTGTTCTATTGATCTGTATTTCTGTCTTTGTGCCAATACCATACTGTCTTGATGACTGTGGCTTTGTAGTAGAGCCTGAGGTCAGGTAGTCTGTTGCTTTTTTGATGATCCAATGGATGTTGGCAACTTGATCTCTGGTTTCTCTGCCTTTTCTAAATCCAGCTTGAACATCTGGAATTTCACAGTTCACATAATGCTTAAGCCTGTCTTGGAAAATTTTGATCATTACTTTGCTAGCATGTGAGATGAGTGCAATTATGTGGTACTTTGAGCATTCTTTGGCATTGCCTTTCTTTGGGAATGGAATGAAACCTGACCTTTTCCAGTCCTGTGGCCACTGCTGAGTTTTCCAAATTTGCTGGCATATTGAGTGCAGCACTTTCACAGCGTCACCTTTTAGAATTTGAAACAGCTCAACTGGAATTCCATCATATTCACTAACTTTGTTCTTAGTGATGGTTCCTAAAGCCCACCTGACTTCACATTCTAGGATGTCAGGCTCTAGGTGAGTGATCACACCATTGTAATTATCTGGGTCCTGAAGATCTTTTTTGTATAATTCTTCTGTGTATTCTTGCCACCTCTTCTTAATATCTTTTGCTTCTGTTAGGTCCATAGCATTTCTGTCCTTTATTGAGGCCACCTTTGCATGTAATGGTCCCTTGGTAGATTTCATTTTCTTGAAGAGATCTCTAGTCTTTCCCATTCTATTGTTTTCCTCTTTTCTTTGTGCTGATCACCGAGGAAGGCTTTCTTATCTCTCCTTGCTAGTCTTTGGAACTATGCATTCAAATGGGTGTATCTTTCCTTTTCTCCTTTGGTTTTCACTTATCTTCTTTTCACAGCTATTTGTAAGGCCTGCTTAGACAGCCATTTTGCTTTTTTACATTTCTTTTTCTTAAGGATGGTCTTGCTCCCTGTCTCCTGTACAATGTCACAAACCTCCATCCATAGTTCATCAGGCACTCTATCACATCTAGTCCCTTAAATCTATTTCTCACTCCCATTGTATAATCATAAGGGATTTGCGACTGAACTGAACGGAACGGTCTAGTGGTTTTCCCCACTTTCTTCAATTTCAGTCTGAATTTGGCAATAAGGAGTTCATGATCTGAGCCACAGTCAGTTCCGGGTCTTGTTTTTGCTGACTATATAGAGTTTCTCCATCTTTGGCTGCCAAGAATATACTCAATCTGATTTTGATATTGGCTATCTGGTGATGTCCATGTGTAGAGTCTTCTCTTGTGTTGTTGGAAGAGGGTGTTCACTATGACTAGTGCATTCTCTTGGGAAAACTCTATTAGCCTTTGCCCTGCTTCATTTGGTACTCCAGCCCAAACTTTCCTGTTACTCTGGGTAACTCTTGACTTCCTACTTTTGCATTCTGGTTCCCTATGAGGAAAAGGACTTTTTTTTTGGGGGGGGGGTGGGGGGTGTTAGTTCTAAAAGGTCTTATAGTTCTTCATAAAACTGTTAAACTCAAGCTTCTTCAGCATTACTGGTAGGGGCATAGACTTGGATTACTGTGATATTGAATGGTTTTCCTTGGAAACGAACAGATACCATTCTGTCATTTTTGAGATTGCATCCAAATACTGCATTTTGGACTCTTTTTTTGACCATGATGGCTACTCCATTTCTTCTAAGGGATTCCTTCCCATAGTAGTAGATATAATGGTCATCTGAGTTAAATTCACCCATTCCAGTTCATTTTAGTTCTCTGATTCCTAGAATGTTGATGTTCACTCTTGCCATCTCCTGTTTGACCACTTCCAATTTGCCTTGATTCATGGACCTAACATTCCAGGTTCCTATGCAATACTGCTCTTACAGTATCAGACCTTGCTTCTATCACCAGTCACATCCACAACTGGGTGTTGTTTTTGCTTTGGCTTCATCCCTTCGTTCTTTCTGGAGTTATTTCTCCACTGATCTCCAGGAGCATATTGGGCACCTACCGACATGGGGAGTTCATCTTTCAGTGTCCTATCTTTTGGCCTTTTCATACTGTTCTGTAAGAAATGTGCCCTAGTCCCAAATATGTGATTGTATAAAGTTAAAAGAATTGATTTACTGAAGTTCTGTCACACAGATTTTTGTTAGGTGATGTTTTCTAAAATACAAGATAATTTAAATATTCATTCTTACTTTAGACTATTCTTCTTCCCTCTAACCTGGAGTTATGTAAGGTTATCTTTCCAAAATCTACTTTTATTATTTTCTACTCATAAACATCTGACACGGGGTTTGTATGTTTTTATTTCTCCCTTTAAAAAGAATGTTTATTTCTATTACAATAACTATGACTATGTAGAGCTTTAAAAGTGAGAAAACTGGATTCAAAATAGGGGAAGAAAATAGTTGTGATAAACTTTCAGTATTGTCCTTCATATATTAAACCTGAAAGTTTTGTGGCTATGCATGGATTGCTTTAACCTCATCTTTACCCAGAAATGTTTTCGAAAATGTTAGTGACCTAATAATGAGACACCCAGCAGTGAAAAACAATATTCTCTTTATTTGGATTGGAAGCAAATCTAAAAACATAATAGTTTCATTATTTTTACACTAAGCATTCTCATATTAAGTGAACCTTACATCCAGCAGTTGAATCAATGTTTAGTGCAATTGCAGAATAAGATGCATTGCTTGTGTTTCTGCAATTTTAAAAGTGGACATATTTTTCATGTCTACTATTTTGATATAAGACTCAATTCTAATAGTATTTCAACAAAAACTATGTTTTGGGGGAATTAGTTTCATAGTTGATAAGATTCTGACAATGATTGATGTTTGATACTTCAAATCCATTCATAAATGTTTCAGTACTTTGATTGCCTTTGGAAGCAAATCTAAGACCCAAGGAGAAATATTATTTGAAACATGGCTCAAGCCTACAACAACAAAAATTCAAGCCAATGCAGACATAGCTTAAATGTCACAACAGTTGAAGTTGTGGTAATCATGTTTTACCTTATATAAAAGTTTGATTCCATAGAATTTATAGCATAAGTTTTTATTTTATAATTATTATGCTTAATATGATTATATAGATAATTTAAATAGATACCCATCAGTTACTGAAATAGGATATGAAGTTGATTTCAACTTCTCAGAATAAGACTTATTCTATTTCAATGCCATACTTCTTGTTATAGACTTGGTTTTATCTTATCTTTTCTGGATAGTCAGAATTGAGCACCGTTGTTCCTTTAGGTCAAGAATATAACAACAACAACAACAAAACCTTGATTTTAATGTTTATTAATTGAGAAGATGTTTCTATTTTAGTAGGGTGGTTTAGGAAAGTCTCTCTCAAGAATAATATTGGGACAGTGCTCTGAGTATGGGAAGAAAATATGTCAAGTTAATATCTAAGAAAGAATATTCCAAAGAAAGCGAATAGTTAACCTCACATTAAAGCCTGTGAGGAAAGGAAGACCTTGGGATGCACAGGAAAAGAAAAAAATTCCAAAGAGCACAGTGAGCTTGAGGAAAGAGGTTGAAGGTAAGATTGATTTTTTTTTTTTTTTTTTGCGTTTCTCTACTTTTATTTTATTTTTAAACTTTACAATATTGTATTAGTCTTGGCAAATATTGAAATGAATCTGCCACAGGTATACATGTGCTCCCCATCCTGAACCCTCCTCCCTCCTCCCTCCCCATACCATCCCTCTGGGTCATCCCAGTGCACCAGCCCCAAGCATCCAGTATCGTGCATTGAACCTGGACTGGCAACTCGTTTCATACATGATATTATACATGTTTCAATGCCATTCTCCCAAATCTTCCCACCCTCTCCCTCTCCACAAGAGTCCAAAAGACTGTTCTATACCTCAGTGTCTCTTTTGCTGTCTCGTACACAGGGTTATTGTTACCATCTTTCTAAATTCCATATATATGTGCTAGTATACGGTATTGGTGTTTTTCTTTCTGGCTTACTTCACTCTGTATAATAGGCTCCAATTTCATCCACCTCATTAGAACTGATTCAAATGTATTCTTTTGAATGGCTGAGTAATACTCCATTGTGTATATGTACCACAGCTTTCTTATCCATTCATCTGCTGATGCACATCTAGGTTGCTTCCATGTCCTGGCTATTATAAACAGTGCTGCGATGAACATTGGGGTACACATGTCTCTTTCAATTCTGGTTTCCTCAGTGTGTATGCCCAGCAGTGGGATTGCTGGATCCTAAGGCAGTTCTATTTCCAGTTTTTTAAGGAGTTTCCACAGTGTTCTCCATAGTGGCTGTACTAGTTTGCATTCCCACCAACAGTGCAAGAGAGTTCCCTTTTCTCCACACCCTCTCCAGCATTTATTGCTTGTAGACTTCTGGATCACAGCCATTCTGACTGGCGTGAAATGGTACCTCATAGTGGTTTTGATTTGCATTTCTCTGATAATGAGTGATGTTGAGTATCTTTTCATATGTTTGTTAGCCATCTGTATGTCTTCTTTGGAGAAATGTCTATTTAGTTCTTTGGCCCATTTTTGATTGGGTCATTTATTTTTCTGGAGTTGAGCTGTAGGAGTTGATTGATTGTTATGGTGAGACATTGTAGCATAAATGTAATTAGAAACACTTCAAAAGTTTGAGTAGGAAAGTGAAAAGATCTGAGAGATGTTTAAGAAAATTTAACTACTGGGTAGAGGGTGGGATATAGGGAATGATGAATAAAAGTAAGAAAACCATGAAACTATCAACTTCAACAACCCAGGTGAGGAATGATGGGAAATTTTACTAGTTGAAGGTCATATGCATGTCTTCTCAGTTGCTTCAGTCATTTCCAACTCTTTGCAATGCCATGAACTGTAGCCTGCCAGCTCCTCAGTCTGTGGGACTCTCCAGGCAAGAACACTAGAGAATGCTGTCATCTTCTCCAGGGACCTTCCTGACCCAGGGATCAAACCCGTGTCTCCTGTTTTGTAGGCAGATTCCTTACTGACTGAGCCACCAGGGAAACCCTGAGGGCTATATAGGTGTCAGTAAATGGTCATATCTGGAAAAAAATTACATTAGAGCTGCTGCTAAGTTGCTTCAGTTGTGTCTGACTCTGTGTGACCCCATAGATGGCAGCCCACCAAGCTCCCCTGTCCATGGGATTGTTCAGGCAAGAGTACTGGAGTGAGTTGTCATTGCCCTTTCCTAAGTTAGAGCTAAACTCTTGCTAATGGTTTAAATGTGGGTTCTGGGAGAAGAGAAGGAGTTGGCCAGGACAACTAAATGAGTGGTGGTGATGTTTTTGAAGATGGAGTAAGTTGGTGGAGAACATTTTAGGGGATAAGAAAGGAAGGAATCAACAGTTTTGTTTAGGGAATACACGCTAGAGATTCAGGTTGGTGACATACACACTTAAGAATCATCTGTGGATATATGATGTTTAAAGCCAAAGCAATGGATGAAATGATCTAAAGAATAAATTTAGATCAATAAAAAGAGAGTCTGAGGGTGAGTTCTTATGGGAATGCAACATGAAAAGGCCAAGGAAGAAAATCCTGAGAAGGAATAGCCCCTGCAGTCAGAGGAAACCTAGGAGATTCTTTTATTCCAGAAGGTAAGTGATGAAACAATTTCAAGAAAGATCAGATGCCAGTGAGAGCTTGTGTATGATGGAAATTATGAAAGGATTGCTGAATTTAGCAGCATAGAGAATGCTGCTGATATTGACAAGGGAAATTTAAGTGGAGAGATATGGGAGACTGCCTGATTAGTATGGATTCAAGAGGGAAAGAGAGGCAAGGAAGTGGAGACAATAAATTCTGAATTATTCTATTATTAAGAGGAGCAGAGAAGAAGTGCAGTAATTAGAAGATATAATCCACAAAAGGTATTTGTTTTCTTTGAATGCCATAAAAGAGGAAATGCTTAAAATGAAGAAGAGGAGAGATGATTATTAAAAGACATGTTTTTGAGTAGGCAAAAAGAGATGGAATTCAATGCACAGAAGGAGTTGGACTTAGGTAGCTGCAAGGACACTTCAGCAATTATAAGATGGAAGGAAGAATATATCAGTGAAGACGGGGATCAGATATTCATTTAGGAGGAAAAAAATAGGAGATGATTTCCTATCATTCCAGTATTTTATCTTAAAAGATTCAAAGGCATCAGCTGATGCTAAGAAAAAGAAGGTGTTGAAGATTGAAGGGAGAATAGAAGCTGTGAAGTAATCATACTACAGAGTGAGAAAGTAGTTTCACTAAGATAATACTAGGCAATATTAGGATTGCTAGGCAGTGTTGAGAGTTTACTTTAGAATTGTGGTCATAAATCCACAGGATATTTATCTGCATGCTGTATATTACATTCTATGTATGTTTAAATGTTTGGATAGAGGTAGAGTGTGAATATAAGGAGTTATATGCAATCGGGATAGAGATTATTCTGCACAAGTACAAAGTGAAAATAGAAGGGCAAGGTTGAGAGTATGTGTGAAGTAGTATTATAGTAATAAATGCAAGATGCAAAATACAAGGGAACTCATATAGTAGATAACTGCATCGGAAATACTAGTGAGATTGAAGAATTGCAGGAATTTATGTACTGGAGAAGATGAGCTGAACATACAGAAAGTCTTAGTTGAGCAGCAAGACACTTGACATGGTTTATATATTGAAAATTATTACTATGTAGTGATTAGTGATGAAGAATTAGAGATAACAGCAGGAAAAAGATGACTAGAACTGAGGAGGTTAAGGAAGGAAGCAAGAGGACAAAGTGTTAAATATTGAATAAAAAATAATAACAGCAGTAGTATAGCTACAAGTAAAGTGAGGCTTGTATTAAAATCTTCAATGGGGGTGACACAAAGGCTTATATAAGTATGCATTAATGAAGGATGGCTGATACTACCAGTGCACAACACTTGGTGATAGATGCTTCTAAGAAGCATTTCAGAAGCACCCTAAAATGCTTTGCATTTAGAGAAGGATGGATAAAAATGAATAAGGGTCTGGGAGAATAAGCCAAGATGAAGAAATATATACCTAAACTCTTACTTCTGGGCTCTGAGTTACAATGGAAGTATGAGAAAACCGAATTATCTCTTGACAGACTTTTAAGCAATAGCAATGTCCTAAGGGAAAGATTTCCTCTTCTTGGGCTCCAAAATCATTGCAGATAGTGACTGCAGCCACGAAATCAGAAGATGATTACTTCTTGGAAGGAAAACAATGACAAACCTGGACAGGGTGTTGAAAAGCAGAAACATTACTCTACCACCAAAGGTCCATCTAGTCAAAGTTATGGTTTTCCCAGAGGTCACATACAGTTGTGAGAGCTGGACCATAAAGAAGGCAGAATGCCAAATAACTGATGTCTTCAAACTGTGGTGCTGGAGAGGACTCCTGAAAATCCCTTGACAGAAAGGAGATGGAACTAGTCAATCTGAAGGAAGATCAACGCTGAATACTCCCTGAAAGGACTGATGCTGAAGTTGAAGCCCCAGTATTTTGGTCATATGATGTGGACAGATGACTCATGAAAAGTCCCTGATGCTAGGAAAGATTGAGGGCAGAAGGAGAAGAGGGCATCAAAGGATGAGATGGCTGGACAGCATTACCGATGCAATGAACATGAACTTGGGCAAACTGCAGGAGATGGTGAGGGACAGGGAGGCCTGGCATGCTGCAGTCCATGGGGTCACAAAGAGCTGGACATGACTGGACGACTGAACAACAACAACAAAGGGAAAGATAAAAGGATTTTTGCTGATGACAAACCAGGAGTCCCAGGAAGTATGGGAGAAAGGTATTGTGAAAATGGAAGGAGGAAAAAGTGAATCAGAATAATAAAAATCTCTCTGCAAAGCCACGTGAGAATAAGGGTCTTGGTGAATGCGGAAGACCACCTGTAGTGATTGAGGTAGAAGGGAATGTGAGGCACTGTCTGTCTATCCCTGCTGGATTCCTAGTCAAAATGAATCACCACTTTCTTGAGGTTGATCTAGTAGCCAGTTTGTTGATATAGAGGAAAATTACTCAGGGGAGAGGTGCCAGGGAGATGGATTAGGAGCTTGCTGGGAGTAATAATAGCTCCGAAGGACTCTTAAAAACACTGCTCTAGACAATATTTGAACCAAGTTAGCCTTCTTTAAAACTTGCTAGGGGTATGTTGGCAGAACAAAGGGGAATATTGAACACAGTATTCAGTATCACTTGGAGTCCACTGTGGATACTATTAAGATCTAAGGTTGGGGGATATCATGAGAAAAGCAAATGTTTCTCCATGGAGTCTGTCCTTGACTCCCATGGACACCAATGAAAATGCTTTGCCTTGCTGTAAATTGTGAACTATGTATCTTACCTTTGCCTGTATAGATCTAATTTCCATCTTTCTCTGCCCTGTTCTTTTCCCTGACTTTTGTGAACTCCATCCTTTGTCCTCCCTCTTTAGGTTAGGTTTGCTCAAAAGGATTGGAGAGGAAGGGAAGAATGGCATCACAGTGTTTACTTCCCCATTATTCTTCTCTTGGCTTCTGTGTAAACTACTATATTCCTTAACTACAAACCCACTGAAGATATATTTTTTTAAGCTTCTATGTAGTTCTTTTATTGTTCATGTTTTGTTAGCTACTCTTTGCTTTGTTATTTCAAGCCTACACATGGTCATGATATTCCAGTCTTAGGAACATGCTTAGGATTTTGCATTCTACCTTGTGGTTTTCCTACACCTTGCTCACAACTTTGCACATAACTTTTTCAGATTGCCAACTTTGAGTAAGTTGCTTCCTGCAGCAAAATATAGTAAATGGTAAATGGTGCATCAATGTCCAACAAGTGGACCTTAAATGAGATTCTGGAATTGGGTTGCTCATATATTTGAGAAATGCACAGATTTTTGCTGTGGAGAAATAGGAGTAACCCAGAGTATGTTCTAGTATTCAGGATGTGCATGCAACATGCAATGAGGCAGGTGAAAGAAAAAGTGTTTGGCAATTGAGGGCTGTGTTGATCCTTTACTACAACTACAGCAGTAATTATATAAATGTTGTAGTATTGGCTAGCATACTATGAAGGCTATTTAGTACAACCAACTTTTGACATATTGATAGTTTCTGATTAGGTAGCCAGTGAGGCATTGAAAGAATTGCTAGAACACAGTTGCCTAGACAGTATATTAAAAAGCAGAGACATCACTTTGCAGACAAAGGTCAATATAGTCAACAGATATGAGAGTTGGTCCATAAAGAAGGCTGAGTGCCAAAGAATTGATGCTTTTGAATTAAGGTACTGGAGAAGACTCTTTAGAGTCCCTCGGGCAGCAAGGAGGTCAAACCAGTCAATCCTTAAGGAAATCAACACTGAATATTCATTAGAAGAACTGATGCTGAAGCTAAAGTTCCAACACTTTGGCCACCTGATGGAAAAGAGCTGACTCTAGAAAAGACCCTGATGCTGGGAAAGATTTAGGGCAGGAGGAGAAGGAGGCAAAAAAGAATAGATGTTTGGATGGGATCATTGTCTCAATGGATGTGAGTTTGAGCAAACCCTTGGAGATAGTGAAGAACAGGGAAACCTGGTGTGCTGCAGTCCAGGGGGTAACAAAGATTCAGATACAACTTAGTGACTTAACAACAACAACACAGTTGTTATTATACAACAATCATTATCTTATCATTGGATTTGTTATATGTTCCTTGCTTGGATTGGGTAAAGGTTTTTGTGTTTAAGTCTCCAACCCTTTATATTTGCTCCCTGACCTCGGTTAACCTCATTCAATTCTATATCAGAAGTTAAATTAAGGCAACTTATTACTATCCAAATCAGTTCAGTTCAGTCATTCAGTCTTGTCCAACTCTTTGTGACCCCATGTGACCCCAGAGAAAAAGCACACCAGGCTTCCCTGTCCATCACCAACTCTGCAAGTAAATGTTACCAAATATTTCAATGACAAAATAAGAAAATGTGGCAGTTACCACATTCTCTGAGCAATATTAAACAATTTATGAAGTCACTAGCTTTGAAAGGTTATAGTACTGTAGATTTTGCTGAAAAGAAACTACATAATACGTCATATATAATTTCAACTTCTCTTTACACTTTTTCTCTGGTCCCAGAGAATTAGAAAGTTGTGTGATACAGTCTGAATACTGGCTAATTCATATACTTTCCTGGGACAAGTTAATTTATTATCTCTAGGTCATGTTTTCATCATCTACATAATTTGACTATTATAACATCTTCTACTATTTTGTGAAGAAAAAATATGATAATTAATGTGGCCAGTACAGTGCCCAGAACATATAAATGCACAGTAGAAGCTTTATCTTAATTCCCAGACCAAAATTCTGTCTGGGAAAATCACCTAAACTTTATCGATAACATTTATGATTTTTTTAACTTTTATTTTATATTAGAGTATAGTTGATTAACAATATTGTGACATTTATGATCTCTGAATAGAAAAATTAAGAACAAGTAGGGTGATGATGCTGTAATGAGTATGTGTATGGTGGGGGAGGTGGTGTTACAGCATCTGGCATTCAAGGAATTCTATCAGATCAGATCAGATCAGATCAGTCGCTCAGTCGTGTCCGACTCTTTGCGATCCCATGAATCGCAGCACGTCAGGCCTCCCTGTCCATCACCAACTCCTGGAGTTCACTGAGACTCACGTCCATCGAGTCAGTGATGCCATCCAGCCATCTCATCCTTTTTCGTCCCGTTCTCCTCCTGCCCCTAATCCCTCCCAGCATCAGGGTCTTTTCCAATGAGTCAACTCTTCGCATGAGGTGGCCAAAGTACTGGAGTTTCAGCCTTAGCATCATTCCTTTCAAAGAAATCCCAGGGCTGATCTCCTTCAGAATGGACTGGTTGGATCTCCTTGCAGTCCAAGGGACTCTCAAGAGTCTTCTCCAATACCACAGTTCAAAAGCATCAATTCTTTGATGCTCAGCTTTCTTCACAGTCCAACTCTCACATCCATACATGACCACAGGAAAAACCATAGCCTTGACTAGACGAACCTTTGTTGGCAAAGTAATGTCTTTGCTTTGAATTCTATAGGTTTTACCAAATGCTTGTATTCTTGACTGTAGAAAATATAATTTTAGCCAGATTATTTATTTGAAATAAAATTATCATTCAGGCCTCGCTATAGATTGAATTACATCCCCTCCAAAAAGATATGTTTAAGTTCTAACCACTTTAGAAAGTGACCTTATTTAAAAATAAGATCATTACAGATGTAATTAGTTAAGATGCAGTCATACTGGACTAGGATGAGCCCATAATCCAATGTGAGTGGTATCTTTAGAAGAAGATGTTCATAGAATATCATGTGAGGATAAATTCAGAAATTGGTAGTGATCCAATTGCAAGCCGAAGAATATCGGAGATTTCTGGGAAACCACCAGAAGCTGGAAAGAAGCAAGGAGGGATTCATATAGGGTTCAGAGGGAGCGTGGTACTACTGATATCTTGATTTTGGATTTCTAGCTTCTGAAACTGAGAAAGAATAAATGTCTGTTATTTTGATTAATGTTTCTTGGTACTTTTTTATGGCAGTCCTAGGAAAAAATACAGACTTAAAAGTTAGGTACAAACAGTAGAAATCATTGAGGAATAGCTTTCAGAACTCTGCTTGGGAATATATAATCACTCAAAGAAATGTAGTTCCCAACTACCTAAAGACCACTGACTTTAGGGTTGCAAACATGCAAATCAACTGCAAACATGAAATATATCCTACATAAGACAGAGATTACAACACTTCTCTTAAAAAGAGTGTGAATAATTGGATTAGTCTTGGATATTTTCCCTTTATGTTTTAGTTTTTATACCATTTTTTAACCAAATAGATGATGTTTTCAGGTATTTTTCTTTATTACATTTTTAGTCTCTCACTGGTCCAAATGATGATTTAAGCAAATTTAAAATGTTTTATTATTATTTTCTCAAAAACAATAGCTAGCTGCATCCTAAACTTCCAAATTGAGAAATTCACAATGGGTTAAAAATGAATGGCTCCAATGATCACCAAAATGAGTGATCATTACACTATTTACAAAAGTTGGACATTATCCTAATAGAGATGCTGTTATAAGAACTTCTCTTTATTGTTCTTTTCCACACACACACACACACACACACACACAATCACAAAAGAAGGGAAATGTGAATTGTTTTCTTTGAAAGAAATGAATTAATTTTTCTGAATTTATTTATTTATTTATTTTTAATTTTATTTTTTAACTTTACAATATTGTATTGGTTTTGCAAAGAAATGAATTAATTTTTAAAGCAAGAACACATTGCTATGCATGTATGTTGTTTAGGTCAAAACATATTGAAGAGAAACAGTTTGGAGATAAATATTCAAACATCCTCCAAATTAGTTAAAACCATTTCTTTAAGTATCTGGGGGTCACACCCATATCATGTATGCTGATACTTTACTGATTTTTTGTTCTCTTCCTGAAAGAATATCATTCTGGATAAGTGTACTTTGGGGAAGGAGTGATAGAGCCAAAACTGTTGAATTATTAAAAGTTTTATATAGTATCCACAGGAAAGAGTGTGTGGAATACTTGTGTCAAGATCATTTGGGAAGATAATCAAGCTAAGTAGACAGGCAGATCAGCCAAGAAAGAAATCGGATATAAAATGAGAACCACCAAAATCAAAATTATTTAAATATCATTGCCATGTTTACAAATGGACTGAACAAAATACCTCAGTAAATAAAAAGTTTTTCAAGGGAAAGATGGAAGTATCCACAACACAGAATAAGAATAAAGACAACAAATGCCAAGCATTCAGCTAAAACAAGCTGCTTAATTAGTTTTCCTTTGCCTCATGAAGAATAAACAATTGCTTTTCATGTTTATAACTAACCAAGCACATTCTTCAGGGAATAATATATTCTTATTAAAGCTTTGAGTGATCATTTTGTATTGAATTTACTTCACCTTAAAAGCATAATTCTAACTTTCATACTTTTATTTCAATAATCAGGTGTGGTCTTTACAAGTAGATGATAAAATAGGCGTTGGACCTATGCAACACCGGATGAGGTCTACAGACAGGTTTGCTCTGTAAGCTATTTGTTACCAGAAAGCAGTGAGTACAAAGGTTACAAGTTTTAAAACTTTTCTAGCAGTTGATGTTCTCATGACATCAAGCTTGTGGTGAATAGACTCTTCTCATTGGATGGAACCTAAACTAATTTGGATGTTGTTTAACTTATAGTTGAGTTCCATAGAACAGAAGCTTTATATTAGTCATTTATAGCTGGACCATATATTGAACTATGACAGAATGAAAACTAAACAAAGTGCCCTTTATTACACATAGTTTGGTATAGAGGCAGTGACATGGAGTCTGAAATCAGAAAGGCTTAATTTCAAATACAACACCACATTCCTTATTTCCTGTGATTTCAAGGATGTTGCTTGACTTCAAAAGATGGAGATGGAAATTTTTACCCCAAAGGGTCAGTAAGAACATTAAATGGAATGCCCTGACAATGAATGAAACAGTGACATAACATTGCTTCACAGTTGTTCAAGTAACTTAAGTTCCTATACTACCTTTCCCACTGAGGCAGCCACCACCACCAGGATAGACAAATCTAGTCTTCTAGCAAAAACAACACACTTTCTAATGTGACCATAAAATAGAACAGTTAGTAATTCTGTGTTGGAATTTTCTGAATAAAATAGAGAAACCATAATATACTGTATGTGTACATGTACATTCAACACTTTTGTTGTTGTTCAGTTGTTAAGTCGTGTCTAACTCTTTGTGACACATGGACTGTAGCACACTAGGCTCCTCTGTCTTCTATTATCTTTCAGAGTTTGCTCAAATTCATGTCCATTGAGTCAGTGGTACTATCTGATGATCTCATTTTCTGCCACTCCCTTCTTTGCATTCAATTTTTTCCATCACCAGGGTCTTTTCCAATGAGTCGACTTTTTGCATCAGGTGGAAAAGTACTGGATCTTCACCTTCAGCAACAGTCTTTCCAATGAATATTCAGGGTAGATTTCCTTTAGGATTAATTAGTTTGATATACTCATAGTCCAAGGGATTCTCAAGAGCTTCCTCCAGCACCACAGTTCAAAAGAATCAATTCTTCAGTGCTCAACCTTCTTTATGGTCCAACTTTCACATCTATACATGACTACTTTAAATTATATTTTAATCATAGTCTAATAAACCAACAGGAAAACAGTGTTTCCTAAATCCTCCCTAACATGCTTCCCTGAACTTGATTTTACTTTCTAATCAAGCTCTAAGCATTCTATGCTGGTTCTTGCTTTTACTGCATAAATACACTACTAAAATGAACTGATAGTGGTCTATTTCCACTATAGAGCATACTCTTTGTCTTGCAAATAACTATTATAATTGATATGGGCTAAGGGTGTGAATAGGAAGTTCCTAGGAAAGAAATGCAAATGGTTAAATAAATACATGAAATATTCAATATTGCTCATCGCTAAAGAAATAGAAATTAAAATGGTGGTGACATTTGTCATATCTCACATTGGCAAAGATTAATATGTTTGCTAAAATACAGTACTGACAATGTGCATGGGAGACAGAAATGTTCATTCTAATCCAAGCTATTGCAACAATTTAAAGAAAAAATGATACCTATCAAACTGAAAATACACATACCCTTTGACAAAGAAGCACTACTGTTAGGAGTTTACTATAAAATAACCTTGCAAAAATTTAGCAAAATATGTACATGGAGTTGCTAATGGCTTCATTACTACTACTATGAAAAAATGAAGTACTCTAAATATCCATCAAGATGAGACTGCTTGGTACCCATGGGTACCTTATTTTTGACAAATTTTGAATGCATAGTGGGGCAAAGACAGCCTCTTCAATAAATGGTGCTAGGAAAACTAGGCAGCTGTATGTAAGGAATGAAATTAGAAT
This sequence comes from Bos taurus, assembly GCF_002263795.3. NCBI lineage: Eukaryota > Metazoa > Chordata > Mammalia > Artiodactyla > Bovidae > Bos > Bos taurus. Next base: position 3,415,902 of record NC_037346.1, on the reverse strand, counting down.
GCTTCCTAATACCATATACAAAGATAAACTCAAAATGGAATAAAGACCTAAATGTAAGACAAGAAACCATTAAACTCTTAGAGCAAAACATAGGCAGAGCGCTCGATGAAATAAATCAAAGCAAGATCCCCTATGACCCACCTCCTAAAGTAACAGAAATAAAAATAAAAGCAAACAAGTGGGACCTGACTAAACTTAAAAGCTTTTTTGCAGCAAAGGAAACTATAAGCAAGGTGAAAAGACAATCCTCAGAATGGGAGAAAATAATAGCAACTTAAAAAACTGACAAAGGATTAACTTCCAAAATATACAAGCAGCTCATACAACTCAATGCCAGAAAAACGAACAACCCAATTAAAAAGTGGGAAAAAGACCTAAACAGACATTTCTCAAAGAAGACATAGAGATGGCTAACAAACACGTGAAGGCATGCTCAACATGGCTTATTATTAGAGAAATGCAAATCAAAGCTACAATGAGATATCACCTCACACCAGTCAGAATGGTCATCATCAAAAAGCCTACAAACAATAAATGCTGGAGAGGGTGTGGAGAAAAAGGAATGCTCTTGCACTGTTGATGGGAGCATAAATTGATACAGCCGCGATGGAAAACAGTATAGAGACTACTTTAAAAACTACGAATAAAACCACCATATGACCCAGCAATCCCACTCCTAGTCATATACACTGAGGAAATCAAAACTGAAAAAGACACATGTATCCCATTGTTCATTGCAGTACTATTTACAGTAGCTGGAACATGGAAGCAACCTAGATGTCCACTGACAGATGAATGGATAAAGAAGAAGTGGTACATATACACAATGGAATATTCAGTTCAGTTCAGTTCAGATCAGTTCAGTCGCTCAGTCGTGTCCGACACTGCGACACCATGAATCGCAGCACGCCAGGCCTCCCTGTCCATCACCAACTCCCGGAGTTCACTCAAACTCTTGTCCATCGAGTCAGTGATGCCATCCAGCCATCTCATCCTCTGTCATCCCCCTTCTCCTCCTGCCTCCAATCCCTCCCAGCATCAGAGTCTGTTCCAATGAGTCAACTCTTCGTATGAGGTGGCCAAAGTATTGGAGTTTCAGCTTTAGCATCATTCCTTCCAAAGAACACCCAGGACTGATCTCCTTTAGAATGGACTGGTTGGATCTCAGCCATAAATAGGAATGTGTTTGAGTCAGTTCTAACGAGGTGGATGAACCTAGAACCTATTATACGAGTGAAGTCAGTCAGAAAAAGAGAAATAAATATCTTATTCTAATGCATATATATGGAATCTAGAAAAATGGTACCGAATAATTTATTTATAGGTCAGAAATGGAGAAACAGACATAGAGAATGGACTTATGGACACAGGGAGAGGGGAGGAGAGGGTGAGATGTACGGAAAGAATAACATGGAAACTTACATTACCATATGTAAAATGGATAGCCAACAAGAATTTACTGTATGGCTCAGGAAACTCAAACAGGGGCTCTGTATCAACCTAGAGGGGTGGGATGGGGAGGGATATGGGAGGGAAGTTCAAAAGGGAGAGGATATATGTATACCTATGGCTGACTCATGTTGAGATTTGACAGAAAATAACAAAATTCTGTAAAGCAATTATCTTTCCACAACAACAACAACAAAAATTAATTAAAGACATATTTGAATAGCATGCACCACCATCCATTCTAAGTAATATAATATATTATATCATATAAGGGGTAATATAAGGGGTGTGTGTATGTGTGTGTGTGTGTTGTGTGGGAAAGTGTTATAAAGCAGGTGTTACATCCAAATTAAGATAATTTGAGGGCTGATTGATAATAGATCTTTTAAAATTGGTGAACATAGTACAGGGACCCAAGGAATAGCATACATCCTGGGGCTACTTTTAGCGAAACCCTTACAATCCCTAAACTTGCTGGGAGACAGAAGGCAGAAGCTACCAGGATCTAGAAGTTAAAAAGACATATAGGTGTCTGTCTTGAGAGAGCACTCAGAGAAGAACAAAATTCTGCTTCAAGCAAGCCAAAAGCAAGGGGACTAAAGAAATGTTTCACCCCTCACTCTCATTTCAGTTTTTGTCTTCCTTCTGGGTTCTGATTGGCCTAACTCAAATAGAACCCAGAGTACACTGGGATGACCCAGAGGGATGGTACGGGGAGGGAGGTAGGAGAGGGGTTCCGGATGGGGGACACGTGTACACCTGTGGCGGATTCATGTTTGATGTATGGCAAAACCAATATAATATTGTAAAATAATTAACCTCCAATTAAAATAAATAAATTTAAATTAAAAAAAATAAAAAACAAAAAAAGAAGCTAGAGTTAAGGAAGCCTGTAGAGATCAGTCTTTTGAGGCTAAATAATGATGTTAAAAGATACAAAGAGCATACCCAAAATAGTGTGTGTATACAAAAGTGTGCATATATATAACAAACATACACAAATAAGAAAAAGGGAGGTAGTCTGTCCTCATTGTATTTATCGAAGTGTTAACTGTAGTTATTAACTATGGTAAAGTGAGATTTAAAATGAATTTTACTTTCATTGTCTTTTTCAGAGTGATTTTTTTCTTATTAGATGGATATGATTTATATATTTAGAAACAAGAAAGGCAATTTTATGGGGAAAAAAAAAAAGTACAGGATTGGTGGTAGTTCAAAATAAAAAGGTAGATGAAAGAAGACATGATCCAAAATTTAAAACAGGCTTTCCTTAACCTTGCTTAAGCCTACTTAACCATCCAGTAGCTCATGCAGCTTCTAGCACATTGTAACAAAAGACACCAAAGCAAAAGCTAAGCATTAAAGAAGTACATTGTGAAAAACCCAAATGATGCAGAAACAGAAGAAATGAGAATAAAGACTCAAAACCTATTTCCACATAATCTGAAGTCGTGAGTCATAACACAGAGTGCACCAGAACTCTATTTTCTCAAAATATATAGAGATGATCCACTACCATGATTTTTAGAAAGGTCATAGATCCCAGGGAAAAACAGTCAGAAATCAGGACAAACAGAAAAATTGCATTTTGTTAGCAATGCTCAGTATAAATTGCATCTAAATAAAGGCTAACATGAAATTCTGACCTGACATGTTTTCCAAGAAACTATTTTTGTTTCAGCATATAGCAATGACAGAGCAGAGATATGAAATGCTTAAATCTCAGCTCAAATACTTACCTGTATCCATGACCTTGAAAATCCATCACACAACGTCTACAGATCAGAATTTCTCCAGCATGAGAGATAATATGACTCAAGCTCACACTGACTTCTTTTTTTTTTTTTCTTTTTTGTGTAACAGAAGTAAACTGTTAACCTACTTTTATTTACTGTAATTGTAAGAATATCCAAGTGTATCAGCAACTTGGCCCTTATACTGATCAGGAATAAAGGGGACCTGTAGGTCACCAGCTGTCTTTTCTCATTAATGACTTATTTGTACACACAGTATCACTTCCCTGTGACATCACACAGAAAGGCTCTAAATAGTCCCCACTCTTTGACCAAGCCTCCTTTCGGGTCTATGTCTGACACAACTCCTAGTTTGTATTATGTGATATTCTGGACTGTGGACCATGTAGCTTCAATCTTCTAAAGCATCTTTCAAGAAATAATGGGGCTTTTATATTCCTGGCACTATCCTAGGCACAGTGTATCCTAGAGGCCAGAGATAGACCAATGAACAGTACAGTTATAACCTATACCCTCATGGAGCTCTAGGATAAGTGGGTGTGATGTTTGATTTCACGTATCAAATTGGTTAAGCTATAGTTTCCAGATATTTGGTCAAACAACAGTTTGAATATTGATATGAAGCTAATTTTAGATAAGATTAACATTTAAATAAGTAAAATTTGAGTAAGGCAGATTATTCTCCATAATGTGAGTTGGCCTTATCTGATCAGTTGAAAGATTGAGGGCAGGAGGGCAAGGGGGCAACAAAGGATGAGATGGTTGGATGGCATTACGAAATCAATGGACATGAATCTGAACGAACTTTGGGAGATAGTGAAGAACAGGGAGGCCTGGAAAGCTGTAGTCCAACAAAGAATTGGATACAACTAAGCAACTGAACAACAAGAGCAAATCAGTTGAAGGCCTTTAAAGAAAACAGATTAGTTGTCCCAAGGGATACATGGTTCTTTCTAAAGACTGATTTTAGACACCATTACAACATCAACTCTTCCCTTGATATTCAGGCAGATTATGGACTTATCAACCTTCAAACAGGCATAAGCCAATTCTTTAGAATAAATTTCTCTCTCTTTCTCTCTTCCTCTCTTATGTATAGATGAGACAAGGAAGAGAGCTCGCACCAGGAACTGAATCAGCTGTTACTTTGATCTTGGACTGCCTAGCCTCCAGAACTGTGAAAAAAAAAAAAAAAGTTTCTACTGTTTAACCCATTAAGTCTATGGTATAACCTTCAGTTCAGTTCTGTTCAGTCATTCAATTGTGTCCTACTCTTTGCGACCCCATGGACTGCAGCGCGCTAGGCCTCCTCATCCATCACCAACTGCCGGACTTTTACCCAAACTCATGTTCATTGAGTCGGTGATTCCATCCAACCATCTCATTCCTTGTTGTCCCCTTCTCCTCTTGTCCTCAATCTTTCCCAGCATCAGGGTTTTTTCAAATGAGTCAGCTCTTCGCATGAGGTGGCCAAAGTATTGGAGTTTCAACATCAGTCCTTCCACTGAACACCCAGGACTGATCTACTTTAGGATGGACTGGTTGGATCCTCTTGCAGTCCAAGGGGCTCTCAAGAGTCTTCTCCAACACTGCAGTTCAAAAGCATCGATTCTTCAGTGCTCAACTTTCTCCACAGTCCAACTCTCACATCCATACATGACTACTCGAAAAACCATAGCCTTGACTAGACAGACCTTTGTTGGCAAAATAATGTCTCTGCTTTTCAGTATGCTCTCTAGGTTGGTCAAAGCTTTCCTTCCAAGGAGTAAGCGTCTTTTAATTTCATGGCTGCAGTCACCATCTGCAGTGATTTTGGAGCCCCCCAAATTAAAGTCTGCCACTGTTTCCACTGTTTCCCCATCTATTTACCATGAAGTAATGGGACTGGATGCCATGATCTTAGTTTTCTGAATGTTGAGCTTTAAGCCAACTTTTTCACTCTCCACTCTCACTTTCATCAAGAGGCTCTTTAGTTCTTCATTTTCTGCCCTAAGGGTGGTATCATCTGCATATCTGAGGTTAATGATATTTCTCCTGGCAATCTTGATTCCAGCTTGTGCTTCTTGTAAAGTAATTAACTTATTTAACTTCTATGCAGAGTACATCATGAGAAACATAAATAAGCAGGGTGACAATATACAGCCATGACATACTCCTTTTCCTATTTGGAACCAGTCTGTTGTTCCATGTCCAGTTCTAAACTGTTGCTTCCTGACCTGCATACAGGTTTCTCAAGAGGCAGGTCAGGTGTCTAGTATTCCCAACTCTTTCAGAATTTTCCACAGTTTATTGTGATCCACACAGTCAAAGGCTTTGGCATAGTCAATAAAGCAGAAATAGATGTTCTTCTGGAACTTTCTTGCTTTTTTGATGATCCAGCAGATGTTGGCAATTTGATCTCTGGTTCCTCTGCCTTTTCTAAAACCAGCTTGAACATCTGGAAGTTCATGGTTCACGTATTGCTGAAGCCTGGCTAGGAGAATTTTGAGCATTACTTTGCTAGCATGTGAGATGAGTGCAATTATGTGGTAGCTTGAGCATTCTTTGGCACTGCCTTTCCATGGGATTGGAATGAAAACTGACCTTTTCCAGTCCTGTGGGCACTGCTGAGATTTCCAAATTTGCTGGCATATTGAGCATAGGACTTTCACAACATCATCTTTTAGGATTTGAAATAGCTCAACTGGAATTCCATCACCTCCACTAGCTTTACTTGTAGTGATGCTTTCTAAGGCCCACTTGACTTTACATCCAGGATGTCTGGCTCTAGGTGAGTGATCACATCATCATGATTATCTGGGTCATGAAGTTCTTTTTTGTACAGTTCTTCCGTGTATTCTTTCCACCTCTTCTTAATATCTTCTGCTTCTGTTAGGTCCATACCACTTCTGCCCATCTTTGCAGGAAATAATCCCTTGGTATCTCTCATTTTCTTGAAGTGATCTCTAGTCTTTCCCATTCTATTATTTTCCTCTTTTTCTTTGCACTGATCACTGAAGAAGCCATTAAAAAAAAAAAATCTCTCCTTGCTATTCTTTGGATATTTTCATTCAAATACATATATCTTTCCTTTTCTCCTTGCCTTTCACTTCTCTTCTTTTCACAGCTATTTGTAAGGCCTCCCCAGATAGCCATTTTGCTTTTTGAATTTCTTTTCCATGGGGATGGTCTTGATCCCTGTCTGCTGTACAATGTCACAAACCTCCATCCATAGGTCATCAGGCACTCTCTGTATCAGATCTAGTCCCTTAAGTCTATTTCTCACTTCCACTGTATAATCATGAGGGATTTGATTTAGGTCATAATTGAAAGGTCTAGTGGTTTCACCCACTTTCCTCAATTTAAGTCTGAATTTGGCAATAAGCAGTTCATGATCTAAGCCACAGTCAGCTCCTGGTCTTGTTTTTGCTGACTGTATACAGCTTCTCCATCTTTGGCTGCAAAGAATGTAATCAATCTGATTTCAGTGTTGGCTATCTGGTTTTGTCCACGTGTGGAGTCTTCTCTTGTGTTATTGGAAGTGGGGTTTGCTATGACCAGTGTGTTTTCTTGGTAAAACTCTATTAGCATTTGCCCTGCTTCTTTCTGTACTCCAAGGCCAAATTTGCCTGTTACTCCAGGTGTTTCTTGACTTCTTACTTTTGCATTCCAGTTCCCTATCATGAAAAGGGCACCTTTTTTTGGGGTATTAGTTCTAAAAGGTCTTGGTCTTCATAGAACCGTTCAACTTCAGCTCTTCAGCGTTACTTGTCAGGGCATACATTGGATTACTGCGGTATTGAATGGTTTGCCTTGGGAACGAACAGAGATCATTCTGTCTTTTTGAGATTGCATCCAAATACTGCATTTCAGACCCTTTTGTTGACTATCATGACTACTCCATTTCTTCTAAGGAATTCCTGCCCACAGTAGCAGATATAATGTTCATCTGAGTTAAATTCACCCATTCCAGTCCATTTAGTTCTCTGATTCCTAGAATGTCGACGTTCACTCTTGCCATCTCCTTTTGACCACTTCCAATTTTCCTTGATTCACGGACCTAACATTCCAGGTTCCTATGCAATATTGCTCTTTACAACATCGGACCTCGCTTCTATTACCAGTCACACCCACAACTGTGTGTTGTTTTTGTCTTGGCTCTGTCCCTTAATTCTCTCTGGAGTTATTTCTCCACTGATATCCAGCAGCATATTGGGCATCTCCCGACCTGTGGAGTTCATCTGTCAGTGTCCCATCTTTTTGCCTTTTCATACTGCTCATGGTGTTTTCGAGGCAAGAATACTGAAGTGGTTTGCCATTCTCTTTTCCAGCAGGCCATATTTTGTTAGAACTCTCAACCATGACCCATCTGTCTTGGGTGGCCCTATATGGCATAGCTTAGTTTCACTGAGTTAGACAAGGCTGTTGTCCATGTGATCAAATTGGCTAGTTTTCTGTGATTGTGGTTTCAGTCTGTCTGCCCTCTGATGCCCTCTCTCAGTACCTACTATCTTACTGGGGTTTCTCTTACCTTGGACGTGGGATATCTCTTCATGGCTGCTCCAGCAAAGCACAGTCATTGTTTGGATGTGGGGTATCTCCTCTCCACTCGCCATTCCTTATAGCAGCCGAAACTGATTAAGATACCAAAATGTCAAGATCCTTCATATTTTTCAGTCTCCTCTGGGAAAAGACACAGAGTTCTGTGCATTTAGATAAGTAGAGACCACCTTCTTTCAGATTGTTTTGAAGATGATTATGTGTTTATTGTTCTCTCTATGTATTGTATACTTACAGTCTTCTCCTGTCATATGTTCCATAAACCATCAAAGACCAATAATTTTCACCATTTGAAGGATTCCATGATAACAACTGCTTTCTCACACCTCAGCTGTTTCCATCCTGAAACAGGTAGCAATTAAAGGCAGATCTTTAGAACTACAGTTTGCAGCTTGAACTTGCAATCCCACACTACTAACCTCTCTGTGCCAGGGGGTTTTACAATGATATAAACTTGGTTAGGACTGCCTAGGTGGCTCAGAGGTAAAGAATCTGCCTGCCAATGCAGGAGAGATGAGTTTGACCCCTGGGTAGGAAAGACCCATGGAGAAGAAAATGACAATCCACTCCAGTATTCTTGCTTGGAAAATCCCATGGACAAAGGAGCCTTGGGGCTGTAGAACACAGGGTTTCAAAGAGTCAAACACGGTTGAACATGCGTGCATGAGAGCTTAGTGAGTCAGTATATGTAAAACACATAGGCTTCACCCAGTTCATGGAAGAACTAAAATGATAATATTAGTTTTAGTACATTCTATGGTTGTTTCTGTACCCTCAAGCTTTCTTCCTAAACAATATACCTGGTTTCTAAACTGCTAGAATCCATCCAATGGATACAGTGATTAGAAGTCATCCTCTTCACATGCAACCTTTCTAACCACCTTGCCAAGGCTGACTTCACATTTTTGTAAGTGATTTTGGTCTTAGCTGACCAAGTATTTACTACAAATCACTTAATCATAGACAATTTAAAGAATAAAAAATACATATACAATTTATCATGTATATTTATCATACACCTACCTGCCAACCATGCCTGTAATGGACTCTGGTGCTGTGATAGTTGCTTCATGGATTTTGTTGAGTTAAATTGATTTAATTATAACTGCTAATGTATGTTTATCATCAGTTTTGAAGGCTCATTATTACTGTTTTTCATTATGGTTCTTTTAAATATTTTCAATTTGAGGCTAAGAAATGCTTTCATTCTGACTTGCCTTGGCAACTTTTGTTATCAAAACATTTCTCCAGAGTCAGCATTTCTGAATTACTTTTAACTGTGTTCAGCAACCAAGAGCCTTTTAAGTGGAACAGTTGACAGATTCACTCTAGTGAAAAGCACATTTCTGTGTAATAAATGACCCAAAATTTATAACTGAAAGAGATCTACATGTAGGAAAAGACAAACTAATGCAATTCTTCATATAATCGAATGGAAATAGTTCTATATTATAACCTACATTTCCTTGGGCCTCCCACATGTGGAGCTAAAAGATATTGGGGAATAGCTTTTGCTTTTACCTGCCCCCGAACACCAGCTCCCTATAGTTCCTTCCCTCTTGCCCTCTTTATTCAATTTCTATGGACAGTCCTTTGAAGATCATCCTTGCAAGTGTGTTTTAGGTAGTGTGACCAGCCCTCAACTACCAACAGCAGTTTTTGCAGATCCTGTTAAGCTTTTCTTTATTATTGTCATTTTACCAGTCAACATAAATCCTTCCAAAAGGTGCTTTAACTCCCCCACTAAGCACCATTGACTTTACTAGATGTTGGCAAGATATTTTCATTGGAACTGTTTTAGTTTCCTGGGGCTGATGTAAACTAGTGGCATAAAAAACAAAAATGTATTCTCTTCCAGAGTCCCTGGACTGCAAGGAGATCAAACCAGTCCATCCAAAGGAAATCAGTCCTCAGTATTCATTGGAAGGACTGAAGCTGAAGCTGAAACACCAATACTTTGGCCACCTGATGGGAAAATCCGACTCATGGGAAAAGACCCTGATGCTGGGAAAGATTGAAGGCAGGAGAAGGGGATGACAGAGGATGAGATGGTTGGATGGGATCATCAACTTGATGGACATGAGTTTGAGCAAGTTCTGGAAGTTGTTGAAGGACCGGGAAGCCTGGCATACTGCAGTCCATCGGGTCACAAAGAGTTGAACACCACTGAGTGAATGAACTGAACTGAACCAGTTCTGTAGGCCAGAAGTCTGAAATGAAGGTATTAACAGGGTTGTACCCTCTCTGACAGCCCTAAGGAGGATTCTTCCACATGTGTCCCTAGCTTTTAGCAGTTGCTGGCAATTTTTGACATCCCTTCATGTCAGCCTAATTTCTGCTTCTGTAGTCATTTGGCATTCTCCTTTCATTTACATTTTCTCCAAATTTCCTTTTCACAAAGATACCAATAACTGGATTAAAATGCATCCTAATCCAATATGTCCTTACTTTAACTTTATGGCCCTATTTCCAGATAACATCACATGTGTAGCTACCAGGGCTTAGGACTTATACATGACATTTTGAACACTGTTCAGCCCAGAAGACAGAGATCTTGAAGCCATTAAACAAATATTTCTCTAGCGCTTACTATGTGCTTGGGACTCAGCACTCCTTCTGGGGTTGCTGGTGCCTCTCATATTTCTATCTAACCTTGCCCACCAAGCACCAACTCTGCCATCCCCTTAGGAAGTGGTCAGACCACTAATATGTGAATGCCTTTCAAATGCCAGGGCTGCACAGAGTCAATGACAAAAGAATGGATCTATGTCTTCCTTTTGTAATTGGTTTTGTAAAGGAGTGCTGTTTGTGCCTAACAGTCTTAAAGAGTTTCACATGACATGGCTATTTTCTTTTTAACCTTTGGTTTTCATTCTACTGAAGGCATAAATGTGATTGAATGGGTGGGGGCTGGGCCAAGGACAAACTTAAATGAAAGACCTGGGCTATATTCAGAGAAGAAAACAAACAACAAAAATAAATCATTTTCTGACCCTATGGCTTTAAAAATGGCCCCAAATTCCCTTCCCAGGATCTTTTCTTGAGAAATATTTCTGTGAAGTCTAAGTCTGTCTTTCAAATTAGTTTTTATCTGTGCTCCTTCTATGCAAAGTTTACTCACTATTTATGTTATTAGTAATATTCAGACTCCTGAATAATCACCTTCTTTTGAAACTATCCATACCATCTCTCTTATTTTAAATGCCAGTGGCATTCAGTATTAAAGGAATGCTTAATAGTCTGAAAATGTAAGCCTGGTTTCAAAGAGACTTGTGATCTTAAAATGCTAGTTTTATAGAAAATAAATGAAAATAGTGATTATTGAGATCTTACCATTTACTAGATGCTATAATAAATAAATAAATAAATAAATAAATAAATAAATAAATATATATATATATATATATATATATATATATATATATACTGTGCTTAGTCCTTCAGGTGTATCTGACTCTTTGTGGCCCCATGGACTGTGGACCTCCAGACTTCTCTGTCCATGGGGATTCTCCAGGCATGAACCTTGGGGAGTGGGTGGCTATGCCCTACTCCAGGGTATTTTCCCAACCCAGGGATCAAACTCAGGTCTCCCTCATTGCAGGTGGATTCTTTACCAACTGAGCCACCAGGGAAGCTGTTATATACATATATACACACATATACACACACACACACACACATATATATATATGCACACATATACTTTATATTTACACATATATATGTATACATATATGTATATATGATTACATTCTCACAGACACTTATGAAAGAAGTAGTAATATCATGTCTACTGTACAATATCATGTCTATTGTACAGTAATATCATGTCTCTTGTACAACTTATTGTACAAATAAGTAGTAATATCATGTCTATTTTACATCTCTATTGTACAGTAACATCATGTCTATTAGTAACATGTATATTGTACAGTAATATCATGTCTATTGTACAAACTGATGTAGCTCCTCTAAACTAGATAAGTAAATTGCTAAGGTTGCATAGTTAGAACATAGCACACAGCTGTAACTTTTACTTTGCCTGTTGGTTCTTAACAATTTGTATTTTACTTTTGCATTATCATTCATGTAGCAGAATCCATAGGGCATTTAAAATTATACTCTATAAATATTTTACATGGCTTTTATCCTCTTAAATTTGATGAGCAATTAGTAAATAAAATATACTCTAAGTGCTCTAAGAAACTATGTAAAAATAAATCAGACAGGTGGAAGATTGTGCTTGGCAAACTGTAAGAATCCCACATTCATGTTTAATGCTGAGTTTAAAGGCATATTTTCCCAGAATGTGTCACTATTATAATCAGTGGTTGAATTGTTTTATACATAAATTGCATCTTCCAGTGTAATGTATACATTGTTACCTTAGCAATGACGCCTCTTCCATCTGCGGTTGCATGCAAATATTTTATGTATGCACACATAAATTTCCCCAAAACAAATCCAATTTATTGGTATTAGCATGTGCCTTCAACCTCCAATATGCTGAAACAACCAATTTATGTTGGAAACTTCATAAAAGCAGTTGCATATTCATAGATAGAAATGTCTCTGTAGGGTAATAAATTGCTTCATTTTGTTCTTTTTTTCTTTTGAATTTTTCTAAAGCAGTCAAATGAGGCTAAAGAATAATACTGGACAGCTTTATTTGTTTGACATAACTACTAACTTGAAAGCAGTCTTTTTTATTTATGACTGGTGTTTTTGTTTTCCCTTTTATTTATTTTTTTCTTCTATTTCAGGACAACCTCATTTATCCCAGGCAGTAGGTTAAATAAATAAATAAATATAAAAGCATAAGTCTTCAGTTTCCAAAATGATGTCCCACCTCACCAGTTTGCTATAATATAAGAAACATTGCCTTGGTCAAATACATCGTGTGACAATGATCCCTAGTGGTCCATTTGAGCAACTTTTATTATCATCCATCCATTTATCACCAACTTATCCTAGTCATCAATTATGTGTCAGACACTCTGATAAGTATTTAAGTGATTCCTTATGTAGTGGACTTTCTAGGACAGTATATCACTCTATGGTGAAACTGAGCCTTGAACTCAATCAGAGTAGAGATATTTCTATTCTGTTTGAAGTTTATCTTTAAGATAAGAGATATGCAATTACTTCAAGTAATATGAGTATTTGACAGTGGACAGGTCATTTTATCCAGCCTTAGAATTCATTTTCTTCATCTATAAAATAATAAAATTAAGACATGCCAAGTCAACACTGTAAAGCAATTTCCTCTAATTAAAAATACAAATAAAAGAATAATTAAAATGTCTTTTAAAAATTATAGTCAAATTCTTGATCACTGAGGAAATTTTAGATACTACCAATGCTTATAAAAATGGAAAACACAATTACCTTTAAATAATATATTCCAGAGATGAGTAATCAATATTTATCATTTTTATACCATAATTTTATAAGAAATTATATTTTATAAGATATTTTCATAATAAAATACTTTCTTTTTCTGATTATACAAGTATCTCCTTCTAGTCCCCAAGGTTTTGTGCATGTGTGTTCAGTCACTTCAGTAATGTCTGACTCTTTGTGACCCCATGGACCTACCAGACTCCTGAGTCCATGGGGTTTTCCCTCTAAGAATACTGTGGTGGGCTGCCATGCCCTCTTCCAGGGGATCTTCCTGACCCAGGGACTAAACCCGTGTCTCCTTCATCTCCTGCATTGCAGGCAGATTCTTTACATGCTGAGCCATCAGGGAAGCCCCCCAAGATTTTATAGTGGTTTTAAAATTGTTTTCTGTGTATTTATAGAAGTTCTTTGGTATCTCTCCAAGTTCTGCCATTGGGTGGGAAAAGCAGAAGAAAAACACCAGTTGTGACATCTCAGGGTAAATGAATTTCCACTGGATTCTAGGGAGGTCTAAAAGAGAGTTATATGAGCAATGAACACAATGCAGAAGGATTATCAGAATTAATCCAATGACTACTACTTGGGGCTCTTCATAGAAAGACCATTACACAGTTCAGAATGAGAAAACTGACAAGGAAATTTCTTGTAAAAGAAACTTGCTTTCTGAGCTCATTTGCACACTTACTGATTCTGGCTGTCTGGGTTAATCAGGAGTCAGGGAAGCAGCATTTATGCAACAGTGACTTCCAGGAAAATGATTCACAATGAAAGTAAATGAAGGTCTGTGTTCAATCCAAGAGAAACATTTGCTCAGCTGGAAAGTCAGCCAAGTGGAATATATGCCTGCTCACCTCAGCATTCTGTACTCTAGTCATCTTGTATTTAATTATATGATAACAGGAGGGACCTAATGCATATCTACCTTATTAAAACTGCAGAATTTCATAAAATTTCCTGACCTGAGAACATTTTTCCTGCTCCTTTTAAGTATCCTTTTATTTGGTGAAGTGTTATGGTTTTGCATTTTTATTGTTTTCGATCTCCTCTTTTTTCATTACCACTCATAAACGAAACACAAACGTGAAGCATTCAAGCATTCCTTTTAGTCTGGTAAAGTATATCGTCTGGTAAAGTAAAGCTCTTTATTAAATCTTCCTCTCACCTTTTTTCCTAGTCAAAGAATGCTGACCACTCTTGTTTTGAGCGAGGTATCACAGAGTTGGCATTAGATATGGGGAGAAGAGTGTTAGTTTTCTCACTATCTTATTATTTTGGTCTTAACCTAAGAAACTCTAAATCTGTAAGCCATATCACTCTTCTGTCAAAAGATAGAAAATAATAAGTCTCTCAAGAACGTATTAAAAAAATAAATAAGAGAAGAAGAAGAAGCCATGGGCAATCACACACTCTGCAATTCCTGATGATCCTCCTGATCATTCCCTCTTGCAGCTGTTGTTACTTGGTTTTATCCTCCATCACTGCACAGATTTCTCTTGAACGGTCTAATATATGAAACTAATTATCAACCTTGGGATGCAGTTTCTCTCCTAGCTTCCTGACAAATTTCTGTACATTTTTTAGTCTCTTGCTTTCACTTCCTGTAATCACATCATTGAATCAACCTTGGTGTCAATCAGGAAGTGTCAAGAAAATTACTGAAGTTGGCATAACATCTCCTCAAGAACTTCACAGGGCTAAGTTATGTCTATATAAGAAGTTTTTATCAGTAGTGGATGAACAACTCTAAACTTATTACAACAGGCTGTTTATATTTAACAGTGAAAACCTAATTGTTGTATATAGCAGAGGTCCCCAACCCCTCTAGGCCAGGATGGGTTTGTGGCCTGTTAGGAACTGGGCCACTCAGAAGGATGTGAGCAGTGAACCAGCAAGTGAGGCTTTATCTGCTGCTGACGATTGCTATCTGTTATTCTCATTACCACCGGAACCACTGCTCATATTACAGCCTGCGCCATCCCTCCCATGGCTCACATTGCTGCCTAAACCATGCTCCGTCTGCTATGTTCCCAGGTCCATGGAAAAGTTGCCTTCCACTAAACTGGTCCCTGCTGCCAGAAAGGTTAGAGATGACCGATCTAAAGTATTTCTTAAGAGCTTCAGATAAATTAAAAATTCTTAAGGCTCTGTCTCAATGTCTGATTTTTCCTCACTATTATTTCCGCATTTAACATCATTATTTCATCTATAAACTCTGTGTTAATTACCAACTTCAAACTGTAACATTAGGTTTTTTTTTTTTCCCTTAATTTAATGGCATCCAATACTGGATGAGGAAGTGACAGGTACAGTTACACAACTATTCCTGAAACAGAGCAGGACCTTGGTCCACTTGGAGGGCAGTGGTCCTTGCCCTCCACTGCCCCATGTCCTCAGCCAGGCTTTTGCCTGTGGAAAACTTGAGTCAAATGTAAGCTTAATCAGAAAAATAAGACATACAAAAAAGTCAAGGAATGTAGTCAAAGGAACCAAATAACAATAACGTAGTCATTAAGCATGGCCAAGGATCTTTAGTTTATTCTCAAGGATTATAGATAATACTCTGATTCATGTTTTAAGAGCTGCCTTAGAAAAACCACTAGACAATTCATGTAGGACCTAAATCCAATTCCTTACAATTATATAGTTCAGTTCAGTTCAGTTCAGTCGCTCATTCATGTCCGACTCTTTGTGACCCCATGAACTGCACCACGCCAGGCCTCCCTGTCCATCACCATCTCCCGGAGTTCACTCAAATTCACGTCCATCGAGTTGGTGATGCCATCCAGCCATCCCATCGTTTGTCATACCCTTTTCCTCCTGCCCCAATCCCTCCCAGCATCAGAGATTTTTCCAATGAGTCAACTCTTCGCATGAGGTTGCCAAAGTACTGGAGTTTCAGCTTTAGCATCATTCCTTCCAAAGAACACCCAGGACTGATGTCCTTTAGAATGGACTGGTGGATCTCCTTGCAGTCCAAGGGACTCTCAAGAGTCTTCTCCAACACCACAGTTCAAAAGCATCAATTCTTCGGCGCTCAGCTTTCTTCACAGTCCAATTCTCACATCCATACATGACTACTAGAAAAACCATAGACTTGACTAGATGGACCTTTGTTGGCAAAGTAATGTCTCTGCTTTTGAATATGCTATCTAGGTTGGTCATAACTTTTCTTCCAAGTAGTAGGCGTCTTTTAATTTCATGGCTGTAATCACCATCTGCAGTGATTTTGGACCCCCCAAAAATAAAGTCTACCACTGTTTCCACTGTTTCTCCATCTATATCCCATGAAGTGATGGGACCAGATGCCATGATCTTACTTTTCTGAATGTTGAGCTTTAAACCAATGTTTTCACTCTCCTTTTTCACTTTCATCAAGAGGCTTTTTAGTTCCTTTTCACTTTCTGTCATAAGGGTGGTATCATCTGCATATCTGAGGTTATTGATATTTCTCCCAGCAATCTTGATTCCAGCTTGTGCTTCTTCCAGCCCAGTTTCTCATGATGTACTCTGCATATAAGTTAAATAAGCAGTGTGACAATATACAGCCTTGACGTACTCCTTTTCCTATTTGGAACCAGTCTGTTGTTCCATGTCTAGTTCTAACTGTTGCTTCCTGACCTGCATACAAATTTCTCAGGAGGCAGATCAGGTGCTCTTGTACCCCCATCTCTTTCAGAATCTTCCACAGTTTATTGTGATCCACACAGTGAAAGGCTTTGGCATAGTCAATAAAACACAAATAGATGTTTTTCTGGAACTCTCTTGCTTTTTCCATGATCCAGTGGATGTTGGCAATTTGATCTCTGGTTCCTCTGCCTTTTCTAAAACCAGTTTGAATATCTGGTAGTTCACGGTTCATGTATTGCTGAAGCCAGGCTTGGAGAATTTTGAGCAGTACTTTACTAGCGTGTGAGATGAGCACAATTGTGCGGTAGTTTGAGGATTCTTCGACATTGCCTTTCTTTGGATTGGAATGAAAACTGACCTTTTCCAGTCCTGTGGCCACTGCTGAGATTTCCAAATTTGCTGGCATATTGAGTGCAGCACTTTCACAGCATCATCTTTCAGGATTTGAAAGAGCTCAACTGGAATTCCATCACCTCCACTAGCTTTGTTCGTAGTGATGCTTTCTTAGGCCCGCTTGGCTTCACATTCCAGGATGTCTGGCTTAGGTCAGTGATCACACCATCGTCATTATCTTGGCCATGAAGATCTTTTTTGTACAGTTCATCTGTGTATTCTTGCCACCTCTTCTTAATATTTTCTGCTTCTGTTAGGTCCATACCATTTCTGCCCTTTATCAAGCCTATGTTTGCATGAAATGTTCCCTTGGTATCTAATTTTCTTGAGTAGATCTCTAGTCTTTCCCATTCTGATGTCTTCCTCTATTTCTTTGCATTGATCACTGAAGAAGGCTTTCTTATCTCTTCTTGGTATTCTTTGGAACTCTGCATTCAGATGCTTATATTTTTCCTTTTCTCTTTGCGTTTTGCTTCTCTTCTTTTCACAGCTATTTGTAAGGCCTCCCCAGACAGCCATTTTGCTTTTTTAATTTCTTTTCCATGGGGATGGTCTTGATCCCTGTCTGCTGTACAATGTCATGAACCTCCATCCATAGTTCATCAGGCTCTCTGTCTGTCAGATGTATTCCCTGAAATCTATTTCTTTCTTCCACTGTATAATCGTAAGGGATTTGATTTAGGTCATACCTGAATGGTCTAATGGTTTTCCCTACTTTCTTCAATTTAAGTCTGATTTTGGCAATAAGGAGTTCATGATCTGAGCTACATCAGCTCCCAGTCCTGTTTTTGCTGATTTTATAGAGCTTCTCCATCTTTGACTGCAAAGAATATAATCAATCTGATTTCAGTGTTGACCATCTGGTGAAGTCCATGTGTAGAGTCTTCTCTTGTGTTGTTGGAAGAGGGTGTTTGCTATGACCAGTGCATTTTCTTGGCAAAACTCTATTAGTCTTTGCCCTGCTTCATTCTGTATTTTGAGGCCAAATTTGCCTGTTACTCCAGGTGTTACTTGACTTCCTACTTTTGCATTCCAGTCCCCTATAATGAAAAGGACATCTTTTTTGGGTGTTAATTCTAAAAGGTCTTGTAGGTCTTCATAGAACCGTTCAACTTCAGCTTCTTCAGCATTACTGATTGGGGCATAGACTTGGATTACTGTGATATTGAAGGTTTGCCTTGGAAACGAACAGAGATCATTCTGTCATTTTTGAGATTGCACCCAAATACTGCATTTTGGAATCTTTTGTTGACCGTGATATGCAGAGTGCATCATGCAAAATACTGGGCTGGATGAAGCACAAGCTGGAATCAAGATTTCTGGGAGAAATATCAATAACCTCAGATAGACAGATGACACCAGCCTTATGACAGAAACTGAAAAAAGACTAAAGAGCCATGAAAGTGAAAGAGAAGAGTGAAAAAGCTGGCTTAAATACAACATTCAGAAACTAAGGTCATGGCATCTAGTCCCATCACTTCATGGCAATTAGATGGGGGAACGATGGAAACAGTGAGAGACTTTATTTTGGGGGGCTCCAAAATCACTGCAGATGGTGACTGCAGCTATTAAATTAAAAGACACTTGCTCCTTGGAAGAATATCTATGATCAACCTAGACAGCATAGAGACATTACTTTGCCAACAAAGGTCCATCTAGTGAAAGCTATCATTTTTCCAGTGGTTATGTATGGATGTGAGAGTTGATCTATAACGAAAGTTGAGCACCAAATAATTGATGTTTGTGAACTGTGGTATTGAAGTAGACTCTTGAGAGTCCCTTGTACTGCAAGGAGACCCAACCAGTCCATCCTAAAGGAAATCAGTCCTGAATATTCATTGGAAGGACTGATGCTGAAGCTGAAGCTCCAATACTTTGGCCACATGATGGGAAAAGCAGATTCACTGGAAAAGCCCCCTATGTTGGGAAAGACTGAAGGCAGGAGAGAAGGGAACAACAGAGGATAAGATGGTTGGATGGCATCACTGACTTGATGGACATGAGTTTGAGTAAGCTCCAGGAGTTGGTGATGGATAGGGAAGCCTAGTGTGCTGCAGTCCACTAGGTTGCAAAGAGTCAGACATGACTGAGAGACTGAACTGAACTGAACTCATAAATACGGAAGCCCTAGGTGGAAGAAGTTAACTGCATGATGACCAAACTGGACACGGGACACATGCTGCCACAGTTCCAAGAACTGACCTCAAATAAATGGGAGCAAACAGACTCTGGAACTGAGTAATGCATGCATGCATGCTAAGTCGCTTCAGTCATGTCCAACTCTTTGTGACCCTATGAACAATAGCCTACCAGGCTTCTTTTGTCCATGGGATTCTCTAGGCAAGAATAGTGCAGTGGGTTGCTGTTTCCTCCTCCAGGGGATCTTCCCAACCCAGGGATCAAACCTGAGTCTCTTATGTCTCCTTCATTGGTAGATGGGTTCTTTACCACTAGAGCCACCTGGGAAGCCCCAGAACTGAATATTAACTGTACCTAAAATTACCAAGATGTTGCTGGTCAGACCACTGATGATCAGTTTGAAGATAACTGTCAGAGTTCACTGTGCTGTTTCTGCATGAGCCCACTCCTTCTGTCTATAAAACGTCTTGCCTCACTGGTTGCCAGTGGACGGGATGTTGGGCCTTGGACTGACATCCAACCTCCCTTCCCTCCAGTTGCTGACATTTGAAAGAAAACAAACTTTCCTTTCTACCAACCTGGCCTGTTTATTGGTTCTAAGCAGCTAGCAGCCAGATCCCACTCTTTTTGTAATATTCCTACACTGATCTTTTTTACCTCCTAAAGTTTTCATAATGAATACATGATATGATATCTTTAGTGCACAGAAAGTTGTGCTAGGTACCTGTCACTAGCATCTGATTAACATCATTTGTGATTAATTAATTCTAGATTAATTATTTTCAGTTTTCCTCATATACAGCCAGCCATACTCTTAGCAATACATGGAAATGAGTCAGGAATTGAATCACCATGAATGTTCTTACCTTCCAAGAGAGTCCATCATTAGGTGCAGTCTTAGACTCAAAAATAATCTTGGGAGCTTAATTTAAACAAAAGAGCCTCTGGCCTATAATTCCTCAGTCAGTACAATCCTTTGCCCTCCATTTTCCATTCAGTCCTTGTTATTAAATGTCACACACCAGTTTACTACTTATTTCATTTGCCTCAGAATCTCAAAATAGATAGAAATTTTCTCTCAGTAAATAGGGTTTAGTTTAGACTTCTTGCTTCTTCATCACTTGTCAAAATGATTTTGGCACTCCATATGGTTTTTATGTGTCAGCTAATGCCTATTAATTTTCCTTGATCTTAGTTTAATACCTATTCTTCTTCTTCAAGATGATCTGGTTTATTCACGATTGCTTACATTCATCGTTCCCAATTTATACAGATAAAATGCATGCATATATTTTATAGGCATACATAAATTAAACAAACTATATTGCCCTGCAATTATTATCCTTATCCTACTCAGACCTCCTGTGTTTCTTGTTTGATCATTTTCCTCCAAATTACAAAGGTTTGAAAATTTCAGTGTCATTGAAGATTCTAATTCTCCATCACTCCTTAAACTTAAAAAATGAAAGTGTAATCACTCAGTCATGTCAGACTCTTTGGCACCCTATGGACAGTTACCCATCAGGCTCCTCTGTCCATGGAATTCTCCAGGCAAGAATATTGGGGTGCCTTTTCCAGGGTATCTTCCCAACTGAGGAATTGAACCTGGGTCTCCTGCATTGCAGGCAGATTCTTTACCATCTAAGCCACCAGGAAAGCTCTCCTTAAACTTAATTGAAGCATCAAATTTTGTTTATTTCATCATACCTTTTAATTCCCAAAGCCATTTCCAGGACCAGTTCCTCATCACCTCTCTTGATTTGTCAAATATTGCCTGAAATGATTTTCACAACCTTTTCTTTTTTATCTGTCATTTGTAACTCCATGAAAATTTCTACCATACTATTAACAAACATTTATATTTAGATGTGTCACAGTTATCTTTTTATTTGATCATGATTGTAGGATAATCTCAGATTTACCAAGATTTCCAAACACCTCCAAGATCTCCCTATTTACAATTAAGCTATATAATCCTTACATTTTTCTATACTAACCATTTCATTAATATTCCATACTTTTGTTCATTCTAGTCCCTTTACTTAGGATGTTCTTCATAAGGTCCCAATTAGCTAAGGTTTAGTTCAAATATGATCCTCCTTCATTCAGTTTTCTAAGATTAACACCAAGCAGAATTCATACCATCTTTAATTCTTTTATGATCATCATGGGATACTCTAACATATACATTTTTATTTTAATATATATACCTTTCTCATTGTAACTTAGCTGTTTTACCTCTATTCTGTTGTTGAGAAAAAACAACACATTGTTTCATTGCTGGAGATTGATTTGTTTTTATTTTTAAAATATGCTTTTTCACATGGATCTATTCTTTTTTATTATAAGGTTTTATTGAGATATAACTCACAAATCATAAAATTCATCCATTTAACTTTATGATTCAGTGTTATTTTTAGTATACTCACAAGACAATAAAACAATTACCACAATCTAAGTGGTTGAAAATGCTAGAATATTTTCATCATTCTAAAAAGAAATCTTACATTCATCAATAGTCAGTCTCTATGCCCTTTGCCCAAAGCATTAGGCAACAATTAATAGTATGTTTTGTTTCTGCAGATTGCCAATTCTGTACATTTCATTTGGATGAAATCACATAATATGTGGCCTTTCGTGACTAGACTCTTTCACTCAGCATAATTTTTCAAAAGTCGTTCAAACTAGATTAAATATTTTTATAGATTATACTCCATTTAAAGTTGTTGAAAAATAATGATTATATTTCCCTGTGCTGTAAAAATATATTCTTCTTCCTTATTTATTTTATGCATAGTAGTTTATGTCCCTTAATCTCATACTCCTATCAACCCTTCCTCTTTTCTCTCCCCACTGGTAGCCACTAGTTTGCTTTCTATATCTGCAAGTCTGTTTGTGTCTTGTTATATACATTCATTAGTTTAACTTTTCAGATTCCATCTATAAGTGGTTACATAGACTATTTCTTTCTATATATGACTTATTTCACTTAGCATAATATTCTTTAAGTTTATCCAAGGTATTGCAAGTGGCAAAACTTCATTCTTTTCTGTGGCAGAGTAACATTCCATACTACACATATTCATTATTTATTCATTCATTGGTTGAGGGACACTTAGGTTGTTTCTATACATTGGCTATTATAAATAATACTACTATGAACATTGAAGTGCATGTATCTTATTGAATTAGTACTTTTGTTTTGTCTAAATATATATCCAGCTGTGGAATTTTTGGATTATATGGCAGTTCTATTTTTAGTTTTTTAAAGGAAACTCCAGTTTTTGTGTATCTATTAAATAATTTTAATTTGTGGTTGCTATGGGCTTCCCTGGTGGCTCAGATGGTAAAGAATCTGTCTGCAATGCAGGAGACCTAGTTTTGATCCCTGGGTTGGGAAGATACCCTGGGGAAGGGCATCGCTAACCACTCAAGTATGCTTGTTTGGAGAATTATATGTACATAGGAGGCTGCAGTTCATGGAGTTGCAAAGCATCAGACACGACTGAGCAACTAACACATAGGGTTCATATATGTTGACTTATAGGTATATCTACTGTTTTAAACAGGTACTCTTTTACATTCAAACACATTTTTAAAAATCTACATTTTTTACTCTCTTCCCCTTCATTTTGTTTTTTATATCATATTTTACATATTTATGTTTATTTCTTTACTGATTATTGCATAGTTATTTTTTTCATTTTTTTTAAATGGAAGCATAATTTACAATATTATGTTTTTCTCAGATATAGAGCAAAGTAACTGTATATATATATATATAGCCATATTCCTTTCAATTATAGATTATTGCAAGATATAGACTATAGTTCTCTGTGCTATTTGATAAGTCCTGTTGTTTATTTTATATATACTTATATAAGTACATATGGGGGTACCCTTGTAAATATAAGTCTTTGTTTTCCTGTTGATGCCTTTAGAACTACATCTTTAATTTTTACCATTTTTATTAGGATATGTCTTGATGTGGGTCTCTTTGGTTTTATTTGTTGAGACATGTTCTGTACTTGGAAATTTGTTTCCTTCTTCAGTTTAGGCAGTTTTTAGCCATAATTTCATCAAATACATTTTCTAATTGTTTCTTTTTCTCTTCTCCTGGGGCCCCTATAATGCAAATATTAGTACCTTTGATTTTTTTCTCCAGGGCCCTTAAATTATCCTCATTTAAAAAATGTGTTTTCCTTTTTTGATGTTCTGATTGAATGATTTGCATTATTCTGTCATCCAAATCACTTACATATTCTTCTGTATCAATGTCTGCTGCATTTTCCTCCTAGTGTGCTTTTCATTTAAGTTATCATATTCTTCAGTTTTGACTGGTTCTTTTTCATATTTTATAATTTCTTGTTAAAATTCTCACTGTGTCTATCTATTATTTTGTCTAATTTGGTTAACATTCTAATTGCTAATGCTTTGAATTCTTTATCTGGCAACTGTTTATATCTGTTTCATTCAAGCTTATTTGTTTCTGACATTTATTTTTTTCTCTTACTCTTTCAAATGAGACAAATCCCCTTGTCTTCTCATTTTCCTTTACTTTATCTATCTCTATAAAATTAGGTGATAAAGTTAGCTACTGTGATCTTAAATTGGTATCCTTATTTAGGAGTGCCTCTATGCAGTCTGTTTGTGCCCAGTGACTTGGATGGGAGATCTGGATTTGGCATGAACAGAAGCTATGTCTTTCCTAAGGGCGTGTTGGCAGCTATTGCCTTAGCAGAGGGTGGCGCTGGAAATGGAGGGGCTACGGTTGGAGCCAGGTGTGAGGCAGAGCATCCTCTCTGCTCAGTGTCTGTCATTGCCCTATTGGGCATATGGTTGGATCCCAGGTGGTTAGATAAGAAGCCTTTGGGTTCAGGTAAGTTGGTTCCATTCTCTTTTCCTTCCTCCTCCAAGCACCAGCACCTCTATCTCAGAGGGGTGTTGGAGCAAGAAGGGCTAGTGTGGGCACTTGGCCGAGTTCGGGGATGAGCTGTGGTGACCCACTACAGTCAGATCTTCAGACTGCTTCTGACACATTGCCTGCAGACTGTCCCTGTCCTTCTGAGGCAGCTTCAACTTAGTCTCCTCTGCCCTTCACAGATGATTTCTCCCCTTGACCTCTGCCACCTTCACCTTGGTGTGGATCACCCCAGGGTGAGGGGCGTGTGCAGGCTTCTGGTATAGTCAGGTCATGGGCTATGGTAGTTCAGTCACAGGTAAGATGTGACTGCTTCTGATACACTGCCTTTCTGAGTGCCAGTAATGGCATACCTCGCCCTTTGGCTCATATGGTAAAGAATTTGCCTACAATGCAAGAGTCCTTGGTTTGATCCCTGGGTGAGGAAGATCCCTTGGAAAAGGGAATGGCAACCCACTCCAGTATTCTTGCCTACAGAATTCCAGTGAGAGAGGAGACTTGCGGGTTCCATGGGATCACAAAGAGTCAGACACAATTACAAAACTAACACTTTCACTTCCACCTTGTTCAGATGCTGCTTCCAGTGTGATTAATCTGTGTCTCACAGCCAAGCTATCTCCTTGATCACTGCAGCCCTCACACAAGTGTAAAGTTGCAACATGAAAGAGCAGGACTGTGGGGGCTTTGGGGATGTGGAGGCGGTGGGTAAAGGGGAAGAGTTTGCAAGGCCAGTTGAGAACCGCCCTTGGCAGTAGGGAGAGATTGACCAGCCATTTGCACAGTTTGGAATCCACCCTATCCAACCTGCTTTGGGAGCAAGCAAGCCTGTGCGTATTCTTCAGAAGCAGATGCTGGGCTTCCCACAGTCCTCCTATTAATAACCAGCACTGCAACCAGCTAAGGGAGCTTGTCTTCCCTGTATAAAACCCAATATGTTTTGGGGCACACAATATGTGGCTTGAATCACTCACTCCCCAAAGAGGATCTCACCCATGCTGTTGCTGTCAATCTGACTCTTTTCTACCCAATGGATGCAGCAACCCAGGATTCCCTGTCCTTCACCATCTCCCAGAGCTTGCTCAAATTATGTCCATTGAGTCAGTGATACCATCCAACCACCCCATACTCTGTCATCCCCTTCTCTTGTCTTCAGTCTTTCCCAGCATCAGGTTTTTTTCCAATGAGTCGGCTCTTAGCATCAGGTGGCCAAAGTATTGAAGATTCAGCTTCAGCACCAGCCCTTCCAATGAACATTCAGGGTTGACTTCCTTTAGTATTAACTGGTCCCCTACAGTCCAAGGGACTCTCTTTTGAATTGTGTTCAATTCTGAAGCATCAGTTCTTCGGTGCTCAGCCTTCTTTATGGTCCAAATCTCACATCCATACATGATTACTGGGGGAAAAACAACAACAACAACAACATAGCTTTGATTATACTTTATTGACCTTTATTGGCAAAATAATGTCTCTGCTTTTTAACATGCCATTTAGGTTTATCATAGCTTTTCTTCCAAGGAGCAAATGTCTTTTAATTTCATGGCTGTAGTCATTGTCTGCAGTGATTTTGGAGCCCAAGAAAATAAAGTCTTTCACTGTTTCCATTGTTTCCCCATCTATATGCCATGAAGTGATGGGACCTGATGCCAATCTCAGTTTTTTTAATGTTGAGTTTATTGTGGTTATTTACATTTCTCCCTGCAATCTTGATTCCAGCTTGTGCTTCATCCAGCCCAACATTTCACATGATGTACTCTGCTGCTAAGTTACTTCAGTCATGTCTGACTCTGTGCGACCCCATAGACAGCAGCCCACCAGGCCCTGCCGTCCCTGGGATTCTCCAGGCAAGAACACTGTAGTGGGTTGCCATTTCCTCCTCCAATTGATGTACTCTATATAAGTTAAATAAACAGGGTGATGCTATACAGTCTTGACACACTCCTTTACCAATTATGAATCAGTCTGTTGTTCCATACTTGGTTCTAACTGTTGTTTCTTTACTTGCATACAGGTTTCTCAGGAGGCAGACAGGTGGTCTGGTAATTCCATCTCTTTTAAGAATTTTCCATAGTTCTGATCCACACAGTGAAAGGTTTTAGCATAGTCAGTGAAGCAAAAGTAGATGTTTTTCTGGAATTCTCTTCCTTTTTCTATGATCTAATGGATGTTGGCAATTTGATGTCTGGTTCCTCTGCCTTTTTAAAATACAGCTTTCACATCTGGAAGTTCTTGGTTCATGTACTGTTGAAGCCTAGCTTGGAAGATTTTGAGCATAACTTTGCCATTTATGTGAAATGAGTGCAAGTGTGTGGTAGTTTAAACATTTTTTGACATTGCCCTTCTTGGGTATTAGAATGAAACCTGACCTTTTCCAGTCCTGTGTCCCCTGATGAGTTTTCCAAATTTGTTGGCATATTGACTGCAGCGTTTTAACAGCATCATCATTTAGGATCTGAAATAGCTCAGCTCAAATTCCATCACCTCCACTAGCTTTGTCCATTGTGAAACTTCCTAAGGACCACTTGACTTCACACTCCAGGATGTCTGGCTCTAGGTAAGTGATCAAACCATTGTGGTTATCTGGGTCATTAAGATTTCTTTTGTATAATTCTTCTGGTTATTCTTGCCACATTTTCTTAATATCTTCTGCTTCTGTTAGGTCCATACCATTTCTGTCCTTTAATATGCCCATCTTTGCATGAAATATTCCCTTGGTATCTCTAATTTTATTCAAGAGATCTCTGGTCTTTCTCATTCTATTGTTTTCCTCTATTTCCACCCACATAATTTCTCTTTCCTTCTGATCCCTTGTTCCCTCCCAGGGGCATATGTCCTGACCTGACTGACTCTTTCACCTTTCTACTGGATTCTGTGTGTATCTTTCTTACAGTCTTGATTTTATAGGAATCTGTTGCCAGTCTTCAGCTAGTTTTCATTGAGAATTGTTCCACATGTAGATATATTTTGATTTGTGAAGATAGTTAAAATCTCCATGCTCTTGCTCTGCCATTTTGATTCAACTCCCATATTCCGTTTACTTTTGCTTACTTAGTATTTCATCTGCATATCTATTATAGTGTGGTTTTTTTTGTAGTATATTTTATGAAAATATATGGCTTCCAATTGCACTGAGTGCACATAATTATTGTGTACCCTACAGTACCTAGAACAGTGTGTTGTACACAAAAATAAAGGCAAATATCTGTAGGATTCAATAAATAAATTTACTTGTAACTTACTCATTAAATAATGTGAGTAACAAATCTACATGACACCTACTAATTCTGTACATTCCTGAGAATTTCATTTATATAATAAAGCTAGGTACATTTTATGTTCCTTGTTTCTACCAGTGGGTCCAGAACCATAAACTCATGTTTTTATTCTCATCTGTAAAATGAAGCTACATTGTTACATACCTGATGTCGTTATAGTAAATACTATCAGTCAATACACGTAAAATGCATTGTGATATATAGTGCTACCCATAAGCATTAAGAATTATTAATGATACATGGTTGAAAAGTAAATATAAAAACTTTGATAACATCAGTTACATTTCTAACCTCCCTATTAGACAAGAGTATACCAATTGAAATTTTAAAATAAAATTAACATTGATTATTTCATATTTCATCAAGGTAAGTCCTCTGATATGAGTAAAACTAACATTTTCTGACCTACAGTAAGAATTAAAATAATAACAATAAGAATATTTAACAGGGACTTTATATATATTTTCTTTGAAATAAATTTTAATAAAAATGCTATAATTCTTTCCATTTTGCAGATGAGGATGGCAAATGAAAGATTACACAGCTATTAAATGTAAGAAGGGATAGCTGAATCCTGACCTGTTTAACTCAATACCACATTCATCTGATAATTGTAAAGTTTATCAATATAGTGCTCCATATTTTTAAAATATATTTTCTCTCACTATTCACTATCCAAGTATCTCCAGGATATTTTATTCCTGATCACCACATATGCAAAAAATACTTATTTGAACGTCATCTAAATGAGAATTGGCATATGAAACTTCATACTCTGTAAACTTAACATTTTATATGTCAGAAATTTGATAGTAGTTTATCTCTATAACTTATAGCATCTATGGATTTTGATCTTGTTATAATTATTAACATATATTTTACCCTTATCTCTAAGTTTCTTGGCAAAAACACCTGTGTTTTACCCAGTTTTGAATATCCCAGTTTTGAAATATCCTTGGAATATTTAGCACACTATATTGTATACAGTAGGTGTATAAATATTTGAGATTATGTATCTTTATTTTTCATTCCAGCCTTATAACACATGTATGATAAGTCTACATTTTTTCTTTGCTTAAGTGGGGAAAAAGGAAGAGAATTCATTGTGAGCAATTTTTTTCACTATATAGCAATGTACGTGCACATTTGATCATAGGGCTAAATGTGTTTGAAGACAGTTAAATAGTAAATAGCTTTTTAAACTAACCCTGTTTTCTTTGATCTGCATGACTATCCTAAAGCTGGGTACTGAGAAACCTCATGAAATGTAGTTTCTAGAAATTGTGGTTCCAGTCAATTGAAAGTTTACTGTTGTGAATGCTACTAGGAAATGAATTTTAATTCCTGACAGAAACAATACAATTTCTATGTGAGAGTTTTATATACATATTTATATACATATTAAAAGGCAATCATTGTTAAGTGACCAATTACTTTATCATTGATCTTATTTTCTGGACCAACAATTCTTAGACACACAATATTAAGCTACCAAATTGAATCTACAAACTCCAAAACATCAATGGTTCCCTAAAGATCTACCCTGCATCCATTGATTTCTCCCACATCTATTACTTTCCAGGTTCAAATAAAATGTTTACAGCTTTCTTTAGTTGTTCAAATAATTAAGTTCCCAGAACTATAAATAGCCCATGCTATATGCCTAAACACATTTCTTGCTGATGACTGCTACCTTGAAACCTGTTCTCCAAGACTTTGTCCTGAACAGTGGAATCACAGCACTCACAAGTCTTTCATGAAATTTCCTATTCAAATTTGTTCAAGTCTTTTGAGCCAAATATTTCTTGTAAGGCAATACTGCATTTTTTAAATCAGAGAAAAGTTCTGTGGAATTGTTAACTAATCATGGAACTTAAACAGCTTAATTAAAACACCAGAAAATAGACTTGCCCCACACATAACATTGTACAGTCCTTGGATTTGTCTCTTTGTGTTATTCATTGTCTTCTTTTCATGTTTTATTTTAGCATTCTTTCTCCCTCTCTGAAAATGCTAGTCTTGAGCCAAACATCTTCACATCAGTGACTTACATTGTGACAGAGAAGCATCCATCCTTATTTAAACAATGACAATAGTATAAATAGAATCTCCCCTCCTAAAGCTAACAACATCAATTATTTAATCTCAAATATCATTAAAATTGCAACATACTTGCATAAAAAAGCACTAATGGATTTCAGTTGGTAAACACTTTATAAACTGTAATCTTGTCAGTCAACATGATTAACATATTTGCAAATTAACCTAGACTCTGAAAATACAAGACAATTAATTAAATTTCATATTTAGATTGAAGACAGTTTTTGAAACTATCATCAAAGTGGGAAAGCTTTGAGCCTATAGAACTATATGAAGGTAGTTCTGCCAATAGATTCAGATTGTACCATTATAGCATAGACAAAATTTCAGATTTTCAAATTGGTGATTTCAACGATAACAACTCCAATGCACAAATGCTTTAAAGCACAAGTAAGTCCTAAAAATGTAGTTTAAAAAAGAATATAGGAGATTCAGGAAATATGGCAGAGGAAGAACACATGGAGATCACCTTTTTCCCTACAAATACATCAAAATACATCTGCATGTAGAAAAACTCCTTCAAGATACCCACTGAATGCTGGCAAAGGCTTTCAACTTCCAAAAAGGCAAGCTAATCTCCATATAAAGGAGTAGGGTAAAAGAATTAAGGAGAAAAAACAATAGAAAGGGAGACAAAGGAATCTGGATGGAACCCACACACCTTGAAGGAATTGTGAAGGAGGGAAAATTTCTGCATACTTGGAAACCCCCTCCTGGGCAAAGACAGGGTGACACTTTTATACCTCAGAGGAGAGGGAAGCAATAGGTGTGTGGAAGGCAAAAGGAAGAGAATTCTGGATAGAGATTAGAGCCGAACACCCCCCTCCAGTCTGAGATGTGTGTCTACATGCTCGCCAGGGCAGATAGGGACCGGGTGCTGAAGCCCAGGCTTTGGAGATGAGACCCCAAGGAGAGGACTAGAGCGAGTATCACACAGGAAAAAGATTGGACCTGCTTAAAGGCAAGAGGTCATTGTTTTATGGACCTTTTAACTCAGGGCACACACAGACATCAAGATACTGTCTGAGAGTACCAGAAACCAGGCAGGATGCAACCCCTGACACCAGAAGTGGGCAGGCTAGTGATGTAACGGCCACTTCAGCTGGCTGTGAGCAGGTGCAGGTCACTGCACACATGTTCCCAGGAGCCTAAGTAGCCTTGCCCTGCCAAGAGACCCACTTCCTGGGGCCAGTTACCCTGAGAGAGTGCATGACTGCATCAGGCTGCAGCAGCTTTCAGCAGACTTCAGCTATCTTAGACAATCCCCGCATATCCCAACTTTGTCTGTCTCATCCCTCCATCTCACAGCCCAACTGATCAAGCAAGCCCCCGTAAGCTGCAGCTTTTGCCCCATCTTGTCTGTGTGAAGAACAGACATCAGAGGGTGGCCTACAAACAGGCATGGCCAAAACCAGAACAGAGGACCAGGGACTGTGTGTTCAAACAAGAGGAAGGAAATTCACTCTTTCAATCACAGAAGCAGTGGATTAAATCCCCACAATTGGTTTGAGACTGGATTTTAGAGGCAACTGTGGACTTTAGAAGCAAGTACAACCTGGACTAAGGCTAGATCTGAATCTAAGTTGACCCCACAGTGCCCACATTAGGTTCAGGGACACTTCTAGAAATATTGAAGGTCTTTCTGAGTAGGCCAATTGACTAGAGATCAATGCACTGGAGAGGACACCACTGAGGACACAGAAGAATATTCTTACTACTGTTGCAGGAAGGGGGACCTCTTCCAGGGCCCGAAACTGGGCTCTTGTCTAACACTCAGAAATGAATTGTCTGAGGAGACACATATGCTGACATAGCAAGATATTTTATTGGGAAAGGGCACCTGAGTGGAGAGCAGTAGGGTAAGGGAACCTAGGAGAACAGCTCTGCCACATGGCTTTCAGTCTCGGGTTTTATGGTAATGAGGTTAGTTTCTGGGTTGTCTTCAGCTAATCATTCTGACTGTCCTTCCTAGTGGTGCACACCTTGTTCAGCCAAGATGGATGGCAGAGAGGACTCAGGGAGGTGGTTGGACATGTGGTGTCTCCTTTCTACCTTTCCTGAACTCTTCTGGTTGGTGGAGGCTTATTAGTTCCATGTTCCTTACCAGGACCTCTTGTAAAACAACTCATGCAAATGGTTACTATGGTGCCTGGCCAGAGGTGAAGGTTTCAGTCAGTGTGCTTTCCCTAACAACTCCCCGCTGAGAGACTTCATATTCAAGATACGTCTTGGAAATTGGGATGCAGGTCACTTTCTTCTGTAACTTCTTCCTGCTGTGTATGGGCATAGGCCTGCCTAGCAGAGCAGAAGTCTCTCTCTACCTGATCTAAGTCAAGGTACTTTTTGCCTTGATTGAAACCAGAATTCACCCTTGTAATAACAGTACTTTAGTTTGAAACAGTTGGCTCCTCTCAGAGATGAAATAGACAGGGGCCAAACAGGAGCCCTAACAGGATGGTCATCACTGGTCCCCAGAAACAGGAGGCAACATTTGGGGTGAGGGCTGCAGGGTTTGTGACTTTTTTTTTTTTTTTTTTTTGATTAGTTGGTGGTGAGGCAACAGAGCTGTGCTCCAGGAATCTTGTGTTTAGTCTGAAGTTACCATCCTCCACGGGTGGGGGGCTACAGTTCTGTAGAAGAACTCAAAGACATTGATATGCATATTTCTTTGTGTAAGAACCAGGACCCTGTCTCAAAGCTGTATCACCATTTGATTGTTTCTTCTCTGTTTCTGTATCCCCTCCCTTCCCTGATTAGCAATTGTTTGAACCCACCCTTTGGAACTCAGGGAAGGTCAAGGAGCCTGAACAAAGCCTATATCCTACAGACAAGAAAGGAGAATACAGGACAGATCTGTACTCCAGAGCCCCATAGAGTTCTGCTCAGTTTTAACTTAGGGAACTGGGCTACTATGACTGTGATAGTTTCCTGTCAAAATGGGGCATAGGACTGCCTCAGCTTGGAGAATTGACACTGAATTGGAAGTATTCTGAGTTCCAAGTCCTAGATTTGAGCCTTGTATGATTAAAATCTCAATCCCTTGGTCTGCCATTTAGTTGTAACAGACCCAGTTAGAAGTAGCTGGAGGAGGGATAACAAATTTTAATAGACAAAATAAATCTCATTTCTTTTTAGGAGAATAGGCCTGAAACCCAGTCTGGACCTGGCACTTCAGGGCGACTTATAGCCTTGTAGCCAATTGCCTAGTTTTATAAAAAGTAAGGTTGCAGTTACTAGCTTCCAGCAGACATGGTTTTGAGAATGGTGGCATCTAAGCCTGACATGACTCAGAAAACTCAAGTGTTTAGCAATACAACGTCTAATCTGAAATTATACCCATAGTATCATCTAGTTATTTCCCAGGATGTCTGAACCACAGCTACTCTATTTTGACTTTTAATGTAAAAATTTCCTTCATAGCCAAAGCTGCTGCTGCTGCTGCTTCTAAGTCACTTCAGTCATGTCCAACTCTGAGCGACCCCATAGATGGCAGCCCATCAGGCTCCCCCATCTCTGGGGTTCTCCAGGCAAGAAGACTGGAGTGGGTTGCCATTTCCTTCTCCAATGCATGAAAGTGAAAAGTGAAAGTGAAGTCGCTCAGTTGTTTCTGACTCTTAGCGACCCCATGGACTGCAGCCTAACAGGCTTCTCCGTCCATGGGATTTTCCAGGCAAGAGTACTGGAGTGGGGTGCCATTGCCTTCTCTGCATAGCCAAAGCAGATGTCACCATTAATGATGTCAGTGTTTCTCTAGGTATGAGAAGATGCAAGAATTGGGACTCATAAAATCTTCTCCTGAATAGATCTAATAATTGAAGACCTGTTCTGCCAGTTTTTCCCAGAGCACAGAGTGTCTCCTTCCTGATTTTCACCCTGAATTCCTTTCAGGGAAATTGAAGGTCAGCAGTTGCAGTGGCCATGATTTAATCTTCGTAGACATAGATGGCAAGTGTCAGTTTTCAGTTGGCAGGGCCCCCTTTTGTTCATAAACTTGACCACGATTTTGAGGGAGGCATTTCATGACCATTCTATCCCATGGTGCCGAGAATGTCCATTCTCAGGTTTGGCAAAGATTTTGTTGACAGGCCACTCAATGTGCTTTTACTGGACTAGGCCATAAAACAGTATCCAAAATTCTCTGGACCACCTGTAGGAGACAGGAAGAATAAAAGAAAAGCAGGCCCCAGCAAGGGCCGCAAAAGAAATTTATAATTATTGATAAACTGGATGCTATAAGGTATGAGACTCTTGGAAAAAGTCCAGAGGGAACAGTTCATAATCTTGAAAACAAGATATGATCTTGGGGTCAGAAAACCGACCCCAGACTCTTTCTCAACTGGCATCTCAGAGTCATATGTTTTATGTAACTGGTGGAAAATCTATAGATAAGAATATTAGTCTTAGTTACTGATTTTTTATAGATAACTGTTTCCTAAGTACTTAATGATCATTTTGTTCTTTGGCCCTCAAGTTTCCCACATATTCTTTCATTCATGGCTGAAAGTATAATAAAGCTGGCTTGGATTCAGTTTTGGCACCTTCACCTTGGAGCCCTGATTCAAGGTGTTGGATCCCCGGATCCTCTCTTTTTTCTGAATTCTTGTGTCTTGTTTTTCATTCCCTTGCTGTATTGCACTTTTAGAAACCCTGCTTGTCAAGCTAGTCTTGACACCACCTGTCTTACTAGCCTCTTGGTCCAAGAAAACATTCCCTCTTGTTGCTTCTTCCCATATCTAGAGTTACACTGTTACCATCATCAATCTCATATGGAACTATATACTATTTTATCAGAGGCCTCAGTCACACATTTGGCAGTGTAAGAAACAGCAATTTTGCAAAACAGGTGAAATGCAAATAACATGGTTATCAGTATTAGTAAAGTCACAAGTAAGACTTAAGAGCTCTCATTAGATATAGTCCAGTATATCCCAGGTCATCTGACTTAGTCTACTCTGTATGAATCTTTACCTTCCAGGTAAATTATATATTGGCACTGTGTATAATGCACATAGTCCAGTTTTCTAGTGTTACTAGACTGATTATTCTTAGTATGATTTAATTGATTCCAACATAGAGGAGACTTTAAACCTAAATTACCATAGCCTGGTGTTATCTATACAAATCCATCCCATAATTGTGAGAGTTTTCCTCCTTTGATGAAACTTTGCTTGTTGCTCTGATTGAGCTTGAGTAATCAAAAAAGCTCAAATTTATGGTCAGAGTCAGAACAGGTATTATTAATTGGTCCTGTGAGGGATCCCATCTAGTAATTTCAATAGTGGCCTGAATATGACCATAATATTTTTTTTAAGTAAATTTTCTCAGGGCCAACCAGTTAGAACCTTGCAGTAGAGAAATTTACCAAGGTAAACCAGAACTAGACACAGGGATTGGCCACAAATTCAACAACTGGATTGATTTCTAAAACTAGCATAGGATCAGGCCTATAATAGAAAAGCATTTGATTTACATGCAAAGGTTTAAGAAGTCAAGAAAACATTATAAATGATCATATGAATCAAGCCCAGCATCTTGAGCAAGCTGTCTACCTCTGATGTTGTCATCTTCTCATCCTGGTGTAGTATACTTTCTCCTCTGTTTGAGCATCATTTTAAGGTGAGATCAGGTCACCTGTCTTTTCTATAGACCAGTCCAGTGTAGGGGACTTTGGAAGTGGGAATTAATCTAAGTTAATTTCCCTTCAGTTTCATTGTGCATGATCTGGTTAAGAATACCTGATAAAAAAAGTCCTTCCATCCAGGTTGGATAAAGTCCCTTAAGTTATGTCTTTTTCCAGTCCTGGTTGCAGGTCATGAGGCATCGGATCTTCATCCAAAGATAGATTACTGAGATAAGCTTCAGAAACAAACTTAGGGTGTTCTTTAAGAATTTAATTAAATTTTACATTAATATCACATAACAGCAAAGAACTATCCAAGAAATGAGTCTTACTAGATTCAGACCTTCATTAACAAACTGGGATTTAACATTTATTGAAACATCTTTCTCTCCCTAAAATTACCCCCATTTTTATAAAATATAACCAAATTAAGGCTAGTTTGTTTGCAAAATAGGTCTGCTTTCAGTAATTTTGGCCTGATTATTTATATAACCATAACTGATCATAGACTTTTTATTTTGCTGAAACGTTTATAGAGTCTCAGACAACTTTTAAAATAAAAGAAGGCTGGGAAACTCACACCAAAGGCTTATCACAGGTTTCACCTAACAAATCTAGGTGAATTTTTCCCTTTTTAAGGTCTCAAAAATTCCTCGAGATTTTTGTACTTGTTAGTGAGATAACATTCCTATCTCATTTGCTAAACTTACTGGAAACCTAAGAGTTTCCAATTTCTGGAGGAGTCAGATAAAGAGAAAATATAACTGTTTTGTTTATAATGTATAATTTTATTAAATTTTTGTCATAACTAGTTTGAGAGGAAGGTTTTTCCTAGTCCCAGAAAACACAAGATTCAAACCTATAATTTTTCAGATAGAAACCATAAAAGTTATAAACATATTGGCTGGTTCATTCAGTCCTTTGTTAACTTCTGTGAAGTCATCAGGTTTTTCATTAGAATACCAGGACATATCAGAATGTTAAGAGCTCCATATAATTTCTAGGATATCTATATTAATAATATTCACCATACATTATAACATGAGAGGATTTATTACTCATCTGATAATATTTTTTCATGTAATTTAACCAACCAAATAAGCACAGTTTAATATCTCTCTTTGGGATGTTTCAGGGGCCCTCTGAAACACCCCAAAGTTAGCTAGAGGCCAAAGGAACTTCAAAAGAACTCAATTTAGGAAATTTTGTCAAAAAAATCAATTAAAAGGGTTTAGAACATTTGCTCAGATTTAGTCAATGTTGATAATGTTTAGTTTGTTTAGTTTGTTGATATGTCATCATGGGTGCATATACCAAAGCTCAAGGTCTAGTAAAAGTTGACTCTGCCATCTTGGACCTAACCAGTTTTGGCTATAAACAGTTTTCCTATGGCTGTGTCATTCCTAACAAAATCCATTTATCTAACTAACTGTAATCCAATTTTTAAAAAATCCAGATCATGCATAACTCTTTTTAGTATTTTTTCATATCTTTTTTACTGAAAACCCACTTCCTACTTTCCTTTAGCAACCAAGAATTAATTTTATAGTAGCATTTTATAGATTGGTGAGCATAAATAACAGTGATAATTTCTAAAACCCTTGCTTTCTTGAAACATTTTAGGATGGCACCAAACATTATTCATTTATAGTCCCAAATCTCTTTAGTTTTTCTGTAAAAGGAAATCAGTTTAGTAGTAAATGTTTCAAAATCATTTTTTTTTTTGGAAATTACCTAACTATTCAATAGACTTCCAACACTTAGTTTAGCATAACCCTTAGCAATTCAAGTTACCCCAATCTCCAGAGACTATTTTAGACAGATATTCCTAAAGCATAATTATTCATAATACAGCATATCTATGGCCACCTAATGTGAAGAGTTGACTCATTGGAAAAGACTCTGATGCTGGGAGGTATTGAGGGCAGGAGGAAAAGGGGACGACAGAGGATAAGATGGCTGGATGGCATCACCGACTCAATGGATGTGAGTTTGAGTGTACTCTGGGAGATGGTGATGGACAGGGAGGCCTGGCGTGCTGCAATTCATGAGGTCTCAAAGAGTCAGACACGACTGAGCGACTGAACTGAGCTGAACTGAAAAGCTCATATCTCATTTACATTTTTTTTAGAAGTTTCTTCACTCGAGGCAATTTCCTTGTTGACAAACTTGTAACAGATATGATAATATTTAACTTATATTAAATCTAGGTACAATGAAAATATTCTACTTAATGTTAATTACTCTAAGACATGTCTATATTAGATAGGTCAACAAACAGACATTAATATCAGGTATTTAATACTGAATTTTTACCAGTTCACATGAACCTGGAATTTATTGTTTAATTGAGAATTCTTTTGGAGAAGGCAATGGCACTCCACTCCACTACTCTTGCCTGGAAAATCCCATGGATGGAGGAGCCTGGTAGGCTGCAGCCCATGGGGTTGCTAGAATCGGACACAACTGAGCGACTTCACTTTCATTTTTCACTTTTCACTTTCATGCACTGGAGAAGGAATAGGCAACCCACTCCAGTGTTCTTGCCTGGAGAATCCCAGGGATGGCGGACCCTGGTGGGCTGCCATCTATGGGGTTGCACAGAGTCGGACATGACTGAAGCAACTTAGCAGCAGCAGAATTATTTGATTTGTAAGTGATTACCTTTCTTTAAGCCAATTAAACAGAGCTCATTTACAAATTAACCTCAAAAATATTACCTAGAGAGAAAGACATACCAAGACATATTTAGACAGACACAAGGTCTAGCTTCATTTTCTAAATTTAACCATGAATTAGATCTTACAACATAAAATTTACTAGTTTACAAAAAACAGTTGGAATAAATAAAAAATTTTTTTCTCATTTTTCCTCAGTCTCAGGAGTTAGAGATGGTCTAGATAAGTGTTCCTGAGAGCCCTGGTCTCAAGGCACAAGGAAATAAAATCAAGTTCTAACAAAATGGAGGCAGGTCTAAACCAAATGGTGGTCAGACAAGGCAAAGTGGCCATCAAAAAATCACAACACAGAACAGAGAGTTAAAACACACACATATAAACCTGGCAGTCCTCATCAGACACTCCCTTAAATACAAGAATACAGTCTCTCAGAAAACCTCCTATAGAGAAACAGAACTTCATATTCAAGTACTAATAGAGTAAAGGAAAATATCTCAGGTCTTCAAAGATTTCAAGTGGAAGAAAGGAAGCGAGGTTGAAAGAAGAAGGGGGAGGAGGCTGAAGAGAGAGGGCAAAAGGGGCTGCCTTATAGATGTCTCCTGCTACCTACAGATACCCAGGTGTTACAAGACTTTACCCTGGGCCTCCACAGAAGGGAGGACTGGAACTCAGCCCTACCAGAAACCAGACCAGAACAGAACCAGAATTCGCCTTCTCTGCCAAGAGGAGGTTAT
Source organism: Bos taurus (assembly GCF_002263795.3). NCBI lineage: Eukaryota > Metazoa > Chordata > Mammalia > Artiodactyla > Bovidae > Bos > Bos taurus. The sequence continues at coordinate 3,377,273 of NC_037346.1, read as the reverse complement.
CAGTCTCCAACCCTCAGCTCAGGCTGAGGCCCTTTGACCAGATTCCTGAGTCCAGGACCAGGGGAATAGAAAATAGGGGAAGGATAGGAAGGGTTAAGGAGAGGAAAACAGAGGGAAGAGGAGAGAGGTCCATAAAGTATCTTGTTCCTTACCGATTGGGGCAATCTGGCCAATTGTCCACGTCAGGAGGAGACCAGGGACAAAAGGATCCCAGGTGAGGCCACTGTTTCTAGTCCATTGGCAGGCAAGCTGGCCCCTGAATAACCCAAATGGTCAGGATGTCAGTTGCAATGAAAAAGAATCCCCACCCAAGTCACCATTTGTTGCTGATTGAAACAGCCCACCCTGGCCAGGCACCATAGTAACTATTTGCATGAGTTGTTTTACAAGAGGCCCTGGTAAGGAACATGAAACTAATAAGCCTCCACCAACCAGAAGAGTTTGGGAAAGGTCAAAAGGAGACACCACATGTCTGACCACCTCCCACAATCCTTTTCTCTGGCATCCATCTTGGCTGAACAAGCGTGCACCATCAGGAAGGACTCTGAGTCAGAAGTACTGACTAAAGACAACCTGGAAACTAATCCCATTACCATAAAACCAGAGACTGCAAGCCATGTGACAGAGCTGTTCTCCTGGGTTCCCTTATCCTACTGCTCTCCACCCAGGTGCTGCTTCCCAATAAAATCTCTTGCTTTGTCAGCACACGTGTCTCCTTGGACAATTCATTTCCAAGTGTTAGATAAGAACCCAGTTTTGGGCCCTGGAAGGGGTCCCCCTTCCTGCAACACTACCACTCTCAATATACACATATTTTTGTCTCTTGTGTTTTTTGTTTTGTCTATTATTCTTTTTTATTTTTCCTTTTATATTTTTGCTTATTTTTCCTTTTTTTATGCTTCCATTTTTACATAAATTACTTCATTTTTTCCTATTTACACAATGTTTTTCATTATATTTCATTTTTCCCATGTTTTTGGTTTTCTAATTTTTCTAGCCTAGACTTTAGCATTTGTTTTCATTTATGGGTTTATTTATTGGCTTGATTGCTCTCTCCTTTTTTTATTCTTCTTATATATATATATATATATATATATTCATTCTTTTCTTTCTCTTCTTCTCTTCACAAGTGTGAGTGTGTGAGCTTCCTAATGTGTTCTTGTTTGTTTAGATTTAACACATACCCTGGGGTTTTGTCTTTTCATTCTTTTCTTGTTTGTTTGAATGTAATTTTTCTTTTTCTATTTCTTTCCTTCTCTTCTGTGTTATGTGGCTTGTGTAATCCTGGGGTTCCACAAAGCAGGCAGGCCTGAACCTCTGAAGTGAGAGGACTTTGGACCACCAGAGATCTCCTGACCCCATAGACGATTAATCAGTGAGAGCTCTCACAAAGACCTCCACCTCAACACTAAGATCTGGCCCCACCCAAAGGTCCGCAGACTCCAGTGCTAGATTCACACCAAACACATAGCAAAACAGGAACATAAACCTACCCAAAAGCAGACAGGTAGTCAAAGCCATACCAAAATCACAAATACCTTTAAACATATCACTGGTACAGTACTGCTTTCAGAGAGATAAGATCTAGCTTCACGCAACAGAATCCAGGCACCTCTCCTCCCCACATACAACAGGAAAACTTCACAAGACTTTCAACCCCATTCACTGGAGGCAGACTCCACAAGTAAGAGGAAATATGACTCTGCAGAATGTGGAAAGGAGATCCCAAACACTAAATTAAGCAAAATGAAATGATAGAGAAACATGTAGCAGATGAAGGAGCATAGTGGAAACCCCAAAGGCCAAAGAAATAAAGAGGAAATAGACAATCTGCCAGAAAAATATTTCAATATAATGATAGGAAAGATGATCCAAAATCTGGGAAATACGATAGAGGCAGATAAATAGAATGAAGGCACAGATTGAGAAGATTTAAGAAATGTATAACACAGAAGTAGACGAACTAAAGAACAGACAATCAACAATGAGAATGCAATAACTGAAATTAAAACAAAAAATGCACTGAAGGGAACCAATAGCTGAATAACTGAGGCAGAAAAATGGATAAGTGAGTTGGAAGACAGAATGGTGGAAATAACTGAAGCAGAGCAGAATAAAGAAAAAAGAATAAAAACAAACAAACAAACAAAAAAAAGTGAGGACAGTCTCAGAGACCTCTGCAGCAACATAAGCACCAATATTTGAATTATAGGAGTCTCAGAAGAAGGAGAGAAAATGAAAGAATATGATAACATATTTGAGGAAATTATAGTTGAAAAAATTCCCTAACATAGGAAAGGAAATAGTCACCTAAGTCCAGGAAACCTAGGGAGTTCCATAAAGGATAAATCCAAAGAGAAACACACCAAGACACATATTAATCAAACTAAAAATAATTGAACACAAAGGGAAAAAAATCTTAAAAGCAGCAAGGGAAAAGCAACAAATAATATTCAAGGGAATCCACATAATGTTAATAGCTGATTCTTCATCTGAAACTCTGTAGACCAGAAAGGAGTGGCAGGATATACTAAAAACGACAAAAAGAAATAACCTAGCAAGTATCTAATTAAGATTTTATGGAGAAATCAATGAAGAAAAAGAAATAAAGGGAATCCAGATTGGAAATGAAGAAGTAAAACTCACTTTTTGCAAATGACACTATACTACATGTAGAATATCCTAAAGATACCACCAGAAAATTGCTAGAACTATTAAATGAGTTTAGTAAGTTGCAGGATAAAAAGCTTTTGCACATAAAAGTAAACAATAAACAAAACAAAAAGCAACCCATAGATTGGGAGAAAATATTTACAAATGATGTGATAAGAAATCAGTCTCCAAAATTCGCAAAGAGTTTATGATGCTTAATAGCATCAAAACAAACAACCCACTTGAAAAATGGGCAGAAGACCTGAATAGACATTTCTCCAAAGAGAACAGACAGATGATCAATAGGCCCATGAAAATATATTCAACATTGCTAGTTAATAGATAAACTCTTTTCATAACTTTCTGAGTATATATGGTATTATTAACTAGAAAAAAATAGATAATTGCAAATCAAAACTACCATAAAATGTCACTTCATACTGGTCAGAATGGATATCATCAAAAAATCCACAAATAACAAATGCTGGAGAGAGTGTGGAGAGAAGGGAACCCTCCTACACTGTTGGAGGGAATGTGAATTGGTATCGCCACTGTGGAGAAAGTATGGAGGTTCCTTAAAAAACTAAAAACAGAGCTAACATGATCCTTCAGTCCCACTCCTGGGCATATATCTGGAGAAAACTTGATCCAAAAGGATACATGCATCCCAATATTCTTTGCAGCACTGTTTACAATAGGCAAGACATGCCAGCAACCTAATATCCACTAGCAAAGGAATGGGTAGAGAAGATGTGGTACACATTTGCAATGGAATATTACTCAACAATTAAAAAGAATGAAATAGTGCCATTTATAGCACCATGGATGGACCTAGAGTGTGTCATAATGAGTGAAGTAAGAGACAGAGAAGGAGAAATATTGTATGGCATCCCTTATATGTGGAATCCAAAAAGAAATGATAAAATAAACTTACTTACAAAATAGAAAGAGACTCATATACTTAGAAAAAGAACTTATGATTGCTGGAGAAGGGAGGGATAGTTAGGGATTTTGTGAAGGTCATGCATACACTTCTATATTTAAATTGGATAACCAACAGAGACCTATTGTACAGTATGTGGAATTATGTTCAATGTTATGTGTCACCCTAGGCAGGAGGGAGGTTTTGGGGAGAATAGATGCATGCATATTATGGCTGAGTCCTTTCACTGTTCACCTGAAACTACCACAGCATTGTTAATAGGCTACACCCCAATGCAGTCTTCTCTGGTGGCTCAGACAGTAACAAATCTGCCTGTAATGTGGTAGACCTGGGTTTGATCACTGAATTGGGAAGATCCCCTGGAGGAGGAAATGGCAACCCACTCCACTATTCTTGCCTGGAGAATCTCAATGGACAGAGGAGCCTGGACAGTTCAGAGGGTCATGAAGAGCTGGACACTACTGAATGACTAAGCACAGCACCCCAATACAAATAAATAAATAAATAAATAAATAAGGTGGAGAAAAAAGTTGACAAGTCATTAACCAGACTCATCAAGAAAATAAAGAGAAGATTCTAATCAATAAAATTAGAAATGAAAAAGGAGAAGTCATACAGATAATGCAGAAATACAAAGGATCACAAGAGACTACTATGAGCAACTATATGCCAATTAAATGGGCAATCTTGAAGAAATGGACAACCTTAAAGAAACTGACATATTTAAAAAATAATACAACCTTCCAAGACTGAACCAGGAAGAAGGAGAAAATAAGAACAGACTAATCAAAGCACTAAAATAAAAACTGTGATCAAAAATCTTCCAACAAACAAAAGCCCAGAGCCTGATTGCTTCACAAGTGAATTCTATCAAACATAGAGAAGAGCTAACACCTATCCTGCTCAAACTCTTCCCCCACAAAAAAGAAAAAAAAAAGCAGAGGTAGAAAAACTCCCAAACTCATTCTGCAAGGTCACCATCACCCTGATACCAAAAGAAGACAAATATATCACAGAAAGAGAAAATTATAACATCACTGAAGAATATAGATGTAAAAATCCTCAACAAAATTCTAGCAAACAGAATAAACAACACATTAAGAGGATCATACACCATAATCAAGTGAGGTTTATCTCAGGGATGCAACGATTCTTCAATATATGCAAATCAATCATTGTGCTATACCATATCAACAAATTGAAAGATAAGAATTATTTGATCATCTTAACATATACAGAGACAGTTTTGGCAAAATTTGACACCCATTTATGTTAAAAAAAAAAAAAAAAAGAAAAGAAAGAAAAGAAAAAGAAAAAAAACTCTCCAGAAAGTCAGTATAGAAGGAATCTATCCCAACATAATAACTGTTATATAACAAACACACAGAAAATATTATCAGTATTGAAAACCTTTAAGGATTTCCTCTAAGATTGGGAACAAGACAAGGGTGCCCACTTTAGCCACTATTATTCAATGTAGTTTTTGAAGTCCTAGCCATGCCAATCAATAAAGAAAAAGAAATAAAGGGAATCCAGATTGGCAAATAAGCAGAATTCTCACTTTCTGCATATGACATTATACTATAAATAGAAATTCCTAGAGATGCCACTAGAAAATTGCTAGAGTTAATCAATGAGTTTAGTAAAGTTGCAGGATACAAAATTAATATACACAAATCCTTTGGATCCCTGTACACTAACAATGAAAACTAAAAAGACAATCATATTTACCACTGCAACAAAAAGAATAGAATACCTAGGAGTGATCCTACCTAAACAAAGATCATGGAATCCGGTCACATCACTTCATGGCAAACAGATGGAGAAACAGTGGAAACAGTGGCAGACTTTATTTTTCTGGGCTCCAAAATCACTGCAGATGTGACTGCAGCCATGAAATTAAAAGGCACTTACTCCTTGGAAGAAAAGTTATGACCAACATAAACAGCATATTAAAAAACATAGACATCACTTTGCCAACAAAGGTCTGCCTAATCAAGGCTAAGGTTTTTGCAGTAGTCATGTATGGATGTGAGAGTTGGACTATAAAGAAAGCTGAGAGCCAAAGAATTGATGCTTTTGAACTGTGGTGTTGGTGAAGACTCTTGAGAGTTCCTTGGACTGCAAGGGGATCCAACCAGTCCATCCTAAGGGAAATCAGTCCTGAATATTCATTGGAAGGACTGATGTTAAAGCTGAAACTCTAATACTTTGGCCACCTGATGTGAAGAACTGACTCATTTGAAAAGGCCCTGATGCTGGGAAAGATTGAAGGCAGGAAGAGAAGGGGACAACAAAGGATGACATGGTTGGATGGCATCACCAAGACAGTGGGAATGAGTTTGAGTAATCTCTGGGAGTTGGTGATGGACAGGGAGGCCTGTCATGCTGCAGTCCATGGGGTCGCAAAGAACTGAACTGATCCTACCTAAGGAGACACAAAAGCTGTATGCAGAAAACTGTAAGACATTGATGAAATAAATCAAAGATGACATACTCATATGGAGAAATATACCATATTCTTAGACTGAAAGAATCCATATTGTGAAAGTGACTATATTGTCCAAAGCAATCTACAGATTCAATGCAATTCTGATCAAATTAACAATGGTAGTTTCCCCAGAGCAAGGACAAAAAATTTTACAATTTGTATGGAAAAACAAAAGACCCTGAATAACCAAAGCAATCTTGAGAAAGAAAAACAGAGCTGAAGGAATCAACCTTCCTGACTTCAGGCTATACTACAAAGCTACAGTCATCAAGATAATGTGGCACTGGCACAAAAATAGTAATATAAACCAAGGGAACAAGATAGACAGCCCAGAGATAAGCTTACACTTCTATGGGGACCTTATCTTTGACAAAGGAGGCAAGAATATACAAAGGAGAAAAGACAGCCTCTTCAATAAATGGCTCTAGGAAAACTGGATGGTAATGAAATGTGAACACTTCCCAACACTACACACAAAAATAAATTCAAGAAGGATTAAAGACTTAAACATAATACTAGAAGCTATAAAACTCTTAGAGGACAACATAGACAGAACACACTTTGGCATAAGTTGCAACAAGATCCTCTTGACCCACTTCTAAAGTAATAAAAATAAAAATATACAAAAGGTATCTGATTAAACTTAAAAGCTTTTGCACAGCAAAGGAAACTATAAATAAGATGAAAAGACAATCCTCACAATGGGAAAAAATAATCACAAACAAAACAACTGTCAAATGATTAAACTCCTAAATATATAAGTAGCTCATGCAGCTGAATATTAGAAGAAAAAAAAAAAACAATCAAAAAGTGGGCAGAATACTTACACAGGTATTTCTCTATTTCTCCAAAGATGATGTACAGATGTCCAATAAACATATGAAAAGATGCTCAATATTGCTCATTGTTAGAGAAATGCAAATCAAAGCTCAAATGAGATATCACCTTCCACCAGTCAGAATGGGCATCATCAAAATCTAGAAACAATAAATACTGGAGAGGATGCAGAGGAAAAGGAACCCTCTTGTACTGTTGGTGGGGTTGCAAACTGATACAGTGACTTTGGAGAACAGTGTGAAGTTTCCTTAAAAAACTAGGAATTAGACTACGATGTGACTCAGCAACCCAATTACTGGGCACATACCCTGAGAAAACTACAATTCTAAAAGACACATGTTATTCCAATGTTCACTACTGTACTCCTTACAATAGCCAGGGCAAGGAAGCATCCTAGATGTTCATCAACCGATGAATGAATAAAGAAGTTGTGATGCATATATACAATAGAATATTACTCAGCCATAAAAGATGAATTAATATAAGTCAGTTCTAGTGAGGTGGATGAACCTAGAGTGCATAAGTCAGAAAGAGAAAAAAATATATAGTATATTAAAGTATATATATGGAATCTAGGGGTTTCCCAGCTGGTGTTAGTGGTGAAGAACCCACCTGACAATGTAGGAGATGTAAGAGACCCAGGTTTGATCCCAGGGCTGAGAAGATCCCCTGAAGTAGGGCACAGCAACCCACTCCAGTATTCTTGCCTGGAGAATCCCATGGACCGAAGAACTGGACTGGCTATAGTCCATAGGGTTGCATAGAGTGAGACATGACTGAAGTGACTTAGCACAAACACATGTATGGAGTCTAGAAAAACAGTACTGATGAACCTATTTGCACTAAAGGACTGGAGACACAGGAGTAGAGAATGGACTTGTGGACTCAGTTGGGGAAGGAGCGTGTGGGATGAATTGAGAAAGTAGCATTGACATATATACACTACCATATGTAAAATATTTCACTAGTGAGAAGCTGCTATGTAACATTGGGAACACAGCCTGGCACTTTGTGATGACCGAGAGGGACAGAATGGGGAGGGGGGGAGGGATGTTCAAGGAACACTTAAGAGGCAGTTCAGTTCAGTTCAGCTGCTCAGTTGTGCCACACTCGTTGGGAAACCATGGACTTCAGCATGACAGGCTTCCCTGTCCATCTCCAACTGCCTAAGCTTACTCAAACTCATGTCCATCGGTTCAATTATGCTGTCCAACCATCTCATGCTCTGCTGTCCCGGTCACCTCCTGCCTTCAATCTTTCCCAGCATCAGGGTCTTTTCAGGTGAGTCAGTTCCTTGCATCAGGTGTCCAAAGTATTGAAACTTCAACTTCAGCATCAGTCCTTCCAATGAATATTCAAGACTGATTTCCTTCAGGATTGACTGGTTTGATCTTCTTGCAGGCTAAGGGACTCTCAAGAGTCTTCTCCAACAATAAATTTCAAAAGTAGCAACTGACAAAGAATTAATCTCAAAAACATACAAGCAACTCCTGAAGCTCAATTCCAGAAAAATAAACGACCCAATCAAAAAATGGGCCAAAGAACTAAACAGACATTTCTCCAAAGAAGACATACAGATGGCTAACAAACACATGGAAAGATGCTCAACATCACTCATTATCAGAGAAATGCAAATCAAAATCACAATGAGGTACCATCTCATGCCAGTCAGAAAGGCTGCTATCCAAAATTATACAAGCAATAAATGCTGGAGAGGGTGTGCTGAAAAGAGAACCTTCTTACACTGTTGGTGGGAATGCAAGTTAGTACAGCCACTATGGAAAGTAGTGTGGAGATTCCTTAAAAAAAAAAACTGGAAATAGAACTTCCATATGACACACCAATCCCACTGCTATGCATACACACAGAGGAAACAAGAATTGAAAGAGACACGTGTACCCCAATGTTCATCGCAGCACTGTTAGCACTGTTTATAATAGCCAGGACCTGGAAGCAACCTAGATGTCCATCAGCAGACGAATGGATAAGAAAGCTGTGGTACATATACACAATGGAATATTACTCAGCCATTAAAAAGAATATATTTGAATCAGTTCCAATGAGGTGGATGAAACTGGAGCCTATTAGACAAAGTGAAGTAAGTCAGAAACACCAATACAGTATCAGATCAGATCAGATCAGATCAGTTGCTCAGTCATGTCCGACTCTTTGCGACCCCATGAATCGCAGCACGCCAGGCCTCCCTGTCCATCGCCAACTCCCGGAGTTCACTCAGACTCACGTCCATCGAGTCAGTGATGCCATCCAGCCATCTCATCCTCTGTCGTCCCCTTCTCCTCCTGCCCCCAATCCCTCCCAGCATCAGAGTCTTTTCCAATGAGTCAACTCTTCACATGAGGTGGCCAAAGTACTGGAGTTTCAGCTTTAGCATCATTCCTTCCAAAGAAATCCCAGGGCTGATCTCCTTCAGAATGGACTGGTTGGATCTCCTTGCAGTCCAAGGGATGCACAAGAGTCTTCTCCAACACAACAGTTCAAAAGCACCAATTCTTCGGTGCTCAGCCTTCTTCACAGTCCAACTCTCACAGCCATACATGACCACAGGAAAAACCATAGCCTTGACTAGACGAACCTTTGTTGGCAAAGTAATGTTTCTGCTTTTGAATATGCTATCTAGGTTGGTCATAACTTTCCTTCCAAGGAGTAAGTGTCTTTTAATTTTATGGCTGCAATCACCATCTGCAGTGATTTTGGAGCCCCCCAAAATAAAGTCTGACACTGTTTCCACTGTTTCCCCATCTATTTCCCATGAAGTGATGGGACCAGATGCCATGATCTTACTTTTCTGAATGTTGAGCTTTAAGCCAACGTTTTCACTCTCCTCTTTCACTTTCATCAAGAGGCTTTTTAGTTCCTCTTCACTTTCTGCCATAAGGGTGGTGTCATCTGCATATCTGAGGTTATTGATATTTCTCCTGGCAATCTTGATTCCAGCTTGTGCTTCTTCTAGCCCAGCATTTCTCATGATGTACTCTGCATATAAGTTAAATAAGCAGAGTGACAATATACAGCCTTGACGTACTCCTTTTCCTATTTGGAACCAGTCTATTTTGTTTTTTAGTAAATGTAAACAAACACAAACACCTTGAAAATTCTTGCTTTAAAATTAAGGTAAAATTTTTATATGGTTTAGAATGTAACTTAAAATACTAATAAGAATGTGATAGCAGTTTCAACCTGGCTCTTAAACTTCTGAGCTCTCTTGTCAATCTACTCTGACACTAAGGAAACTTATTAGAGATATTTGAGAAATAGTGATATAAGAATTTTCCTGATTATGTAAGGTCAGAATTCTGATTAACATTCATTCTCATAAGAGAAGTCCCAAAGAATATCATAATGTATATTTAACAGGCGCAAATTATAGAAACATAGAAAAAATATTATAGAGGAATCATAACCATGGTTTAAAATAGATATGCAATGCTGCTGCTGCTGCTGTCACTTCAGTCGTGTCCAACTCTGTGCGACCCATAGACAGCAGCCCACCAGGCTCCCCTGTCCCTGGGATTCTCCAGGCAAGAACACTGGAGTGGGTTGCCATTTCCTTCTCCAATGCATGAAAGTGAAAAGTGAAAGTGAAAAGTGAAAGTGAAGTCGCTCAGTCGTGTCCAACTCTGAGCGACCCCCTGGACTGCAGCCTACCAGGCTCTTCCGTTCATGGGATTTTCCAGGCAAGAGTACTGGAGTGGGGTGCCATTGCCTTTTCCGAGATATGCAATAAATATACACAATAAATAATGAAACACAAAATAAAAATAAGCTAAATAACATAAGAATGTTGGCACTTGATCAGTAATGTCCAATGTTTGAGATTCACATTGGCAATCTGTTTTATAGGAATAATTCAAAATAAGGAAAAAAAAATACTACATTCCTATCACTGCAGACATCTTGCCGTCAATCCCCACTACATAACAGCAATGATATCAACTCCAAAGGCATTGTGGGACCATATTAAAGAGAATAGGTGTTAAAGTAGGAAGAGAAATTCATTAAAGCTCTGATTTCTGCATTATACTTTCTCTATGAAATATTCCATGTTGTCTTCCCTCTCTTGAATACCATGCTCTGTTTATTTATTGAAAAGTATAAGTTGAATGAAGAAATTAGTTATGTTCTAATCCTTAGGAAAAATCCTCTTATTTCTCTTAGTATTCTCTTACTATGTTTTTGGTTTTTTTCAGTATTAATTTTCTTTGCCTTTGTCCCCTCTCATCTCCAGTGGGACTAAATTGGGGTATGGATCTTGAAGAAAAATATTCAAGAATATATAAGGTAAGTTTTCAAATACATGCACAAATACAGACATTCATGATAAATGTAATCAATAGTCAGGAATGTTAGAAGTCAGAATTCTAGAAAACTTAGCCAGGTTTCTGAGAAGTATACTTATCTTGAAGGAAACAGTTTGACTTTATTAGTCAGATAGCTAAAGCCCCTAAACAATCATTAAACTTATCTTAATATTACTATAGTCAAAGTGGAAACTAAATGACTCCATAGAATTTTAGAGCCCCAAGCACCTTGATGAAGTACTTTTTCAATAAATGAGTTTAACACACAGGAAAGGAGATCATCTCTTTTATTTCAAAATATATTGTTGAGCTGACATGACATTATAAGTTTCAAGACTGTATATTACTGACTATAAATTCCTATACAACCCAAATCAGTCAGAAAACAGAGCTCTAGAACTGCTAGTCCAAAGGCTGCTGTCAAATCCTTTTCAATGACTATGATTCTGAAAAGTATACAATAGCCTGGTTGATTTGCAGACTTATTAATGTCACACTTGGGGATTCCCAGAAATACTCAAAAGAGAGAACTGTTCAAATGTCTGGATTTTTTCATGAATAAAGTGAGCTCTAGATTTTCGAATCTTGGTGCACATTCTTTCCCCTCTATTTCTCTTCTCTAGCTCTCCTGAGATATTATTAGCCAGTAGTGTTCTGAAGATATTTTGAAAATACTCATTACAGTGGTCTGAAAGACTGTTGTCTTTTTGGTTATTGTAATTCTGACAGGTGTGAGATGATACCTCATTGTAGTTTTGATTTACATTTCCCTGATGGTTAGTAATGTTGAGCATCTTTTCATGTGCCTACTGGCCATTTGTATGTTTTCTTTAGAAAAATGCTTATTTGAGACCTTTGCCCATTTCTCCATTGGGTTGTAGTTTGTTTTGCATATTGATTTGTGTGAGTTCTTCATATCGTTTGTATGCATGTGTGCTAAGTCGCTTCAGTTGTATCTGACTCTTTGTGACCCTGTGAGCTGTAGCCCACCAGGATCCTCTGTCCATGGGATTCTACAGGCAAGAATACTGGAGTGGGTTTCCATGCCCTCCTCCAGGGGATCTTCCTGCCCCAGGGATGGAACCTGCGTCGCTTATGACTCCTGCACTGGCATGAGGGTTCTTTAGCACTAGTGTTAAAAGTCTGTAGAACTTGAGAACACCTGAGAAGTTCACAATTTGAATATTAACCCTTTATTGGACATCACACTTATGCTCTTGCTTAGTTGCTCAGCTGTGCCTGACTCTGTGACTCCATGGACTGTAGCTGGCCAGGCTTTTCTGTCAATGTGATTTTCCAGGCAAAAGTACTGGAGTAGGCTACCTTTTCTTCCTCTACATGTTCTTCCCAACCCAGGGACTGAATCCATGTCTTCAGAGGCTCCTGCATTGCCAGGCAGATTCTTTTACCACTGAGCAACCTCGGAGGCCTTCATTTACACATATCTTTTCTCATACAGTGAGCTTCCTATGTGGCACAGTGGTAAAGAATCCACCTGCCATTGCAGGTGATGCAAGAGACTCAGATTTGATCCCTGGATTGGGAAAATCCTCTGGGAGAATAGAGTAGGTAGTGGCAATCTGCTCAAGTATTCTTGCCTGGAAAATTCTATGGACAGATGAGCCTGGCGGGCTACCATCCACGGGGTCACAAAGAGTTGGACACAACTGAGCACATGCACACACAATCTCCCATGCAGTAGGTTGCATTTTCATTTTGTTGATTATTTCCTTCACTGCTGCAAAGCTTTTAAATTTGATTTGGTCTCACTTGTTTCTTTTTGCTTCTGTTTCCTTTGCCTGATGAGACACTTTCAAAAAAATATTGCTGAGACCTATGTCAAAGAGTATATGCCTATATTTTCTTCTGAGAATTTTATGATTTCAGGTCTTAAATTTGAGTTTGTAATACATTTTGAGTTTATTTTTATATGGCATGAGAAAATGTTCTATTTTCATTGTTTCATATGTCGTTGTTCAGCTCTCCCATCACCAGTTATTGCAGAGACTATCTTTTCCCTGTTATATAATTTTTGCCCCTTTTGTCACAGATTAATCAACCATATGTGCATGGGTTTATTTTGACTCTTCAATTCTCTTCAATTGATCTATGTGTCTGTTTTTGTGCTAGTACTATAACTTGTACCATGATCACTATAACTTGTACCATAGTCTGAAGTCAGGGAGTGTGATATCTCTAGCTCTTGTCTTTTTTTTCTCAACAGACCTGGAGGGTATTATCCTTAGTGACATAAGTTAAACAGAGAAAGACAAATCCTGTATGTTTTCACTTATATGTGGATTCTAAAGTATAAAACAAATAAATATAACAAAGCAGAATCAGAGTCACAGATACAAAGAACACACTAGTGGTTATCAGGAGGGAAAGGGTTAGGAGGAGGGGCAGAATATGTGAAAATAATTAAGAGGTACAAACTACTAGGTATAAAATAAGTGTTACAAGGATGCAGTCTACAGTATGGGGAATATAGCCAATATTTTTAATGACCTTAAATGCAGTAAAACCTTTACAAATAATTGAAACACTATGTTAAACACCTGAAACTAATATAATATTGCAAATCAACTGCATTTCAACACATTAAAAAAGCTTATCATGAGAAAAACTTTTTGATGTATGCTTGTATAGTACTTTAATTATAAATGCTCTTGATTATTAAAAAAATGAAGAGTTTGCGTTTCAGTAGAAAATGAACTTAAATGATTAGCAATATGTGAGCAAAAATTTCACACAATGAAATGTATAGTCATTAAAATGTTGGTTATGAAAGCATTAAGATAGAAAATAACATTTCAAAAAAGTAAAATTGTAGAGTGCAGTTTCAACTGGATAGAAAATCATGGGAAATAGACTCAATAAAAATACACCAAAAAAATTAAGGTGGTAGAATAATATTGGACACACTCAGGACTAGCTCCCCTAGCTATACACATGCACCTTGCTAGCTGACTCCCATCAGAGGACTTCACTGCCATGTCCACACCTGTGGCAGGAATGTAGCCACAGGAGTGTATGTTGATGACCAGTGCCCAGGCAGCTGCTAGTGGGACCAGATCCAGCCTTGTCTCCCGTCAATAGTTTGCACAACTGGGTTCACCAGCAGAAAATGACTCCAGCTATTCACCACAGGACCCCTACCCAACAGGTAGCAATTCTCATATCAAACAAAAGAGACCTTAAAATAAAGGTTACAAGAGATAAGGCAGGACAATACATAATGATCGAGGGATCAGTCCAAGAGGAAGACATAACAACTGTAAATATCTATGCACCCAACATAGGAGCACCTCAATACCTAAGACAAACAGTAACAGACATAAAAGAAGAAATTGACAGTAACAATAATAGTAGGAAACTTTAATATCCCACTCACACCAATAGACAGATCATCAAAACAGAAAATTAATAAGGAAACACAAATCTTAAGTGATACATTAGATGAGATGTATCTCATTGATATCTTCAGGACATTCCATCCAAATGCAGAAGAATACACCTTCTTCTCAAGTGCACATAAAACATTCTCCAGGATAGACCACATCTTGAGTCACAAATCAAACCTCACTAAACTTCAGAAAATTGAAATCGTATCAGGCATCTTCTCCAACCACAATGCTATGAGATTAGATATAAATTGCAAGAAAAAAAAAACTGTAAAAATCACAAACACATGGAGATTAAACAACACATTTCTGAATAACCAACAGGTTACTGAAGGAATCAAATGGGAAATCAAAAAATTTCTAGAAACAAATGACAATGAAACATGGCAACTCAAAACCTATGGGATGTAGTAAAAGTAGTTCTAAGAGGGAAGTTTATAGTAATACAATCCTACCTCAAGAAACAAGAGAAACATTGAACAGACAGCCTAACTTTACACCTAAAACAACTGGAAAAATAAGAACCAAAAATCGCCAAAATTAGTAGAAGGAAAGAAATCATAAAGATCCGAGCAGAAATAAATGTAACAAAAATGAAAGAAAAAATAGTTAATAAAATTAAAAGCTGGTTTATCCTTGAGATTAAAAGTTTATCCTTGAGAAGATAAACAAAATTGACAAAACTTTAGCCAGGCTCATCAAGAAAAGAAGAGAAGAATCAAATCAACAAAATTAGAAATGAAAAAGGAGAGGTTACGTCAGACAATGCAGGGATACAGAGGATTATAAGAGAAGATTATGAGCAACTATATGGTAATAAAATAGATAACCTGTAAGGAATGGACAGATTCTTAGAAAAGTTCAATCTTCCAAAACTGAACTAGGAATAATTAGAAAATATGAACAACCCAATTGCAAGCACTGAACTTGAAACTGTGATCAAAAACCTCCCAAAAAACAAAAGCCCAGGACCAGATGGCTTCACAAAGGAGAATTCTATCAAACAATTAGAGAAGAGCTAATGCCCATCATTCTAAATCTCTTTCAAAAATTTGAAGAAGGAAAACTTCCAAATATTTTCTACAAGGCTACCATCACCCTGATACCAAAACCAGACAAAGACAACACACAAAAAAGAAAACTACAGGCTAATATCTCTGAAGAGCATATATGCAAAAATCCTCAACACAATTTTAGCAATCAGAATTCAGCAAAACATCAATAAACTCATACACCATTATGAAGTTGGGTTTATTACAGAGATGCAAAGATTCTTCAATATATGCAAACAAATCAATGTGATACACCTTATTAACAAATTGAAAGATAAAAGCCATATGATAAACTCAATAGATGCAGAAAAAGCCTTTGATAGAAAGCCTTTTAATCAACACCCATTTATGATTAAAACTCTTTAAATAATGCACATAGAAGGAAACTACCTCAACATAGTAAAGGCCATATATGATAAGCCTAAAGCAAACATTATTCTCAATGGTGAAAAACTGAAAGCATTCCCCCTAAGATCAGGATCAAGACAAGGGTGTCCACTTTCACCACTATTATTCATCATAGTTCTAGAAGTAATCATAGTTCAGCAATCAGAGAAGAAAAAGAAATAAAAGGAATCCAGATTGGAAAAGAAGAAGTAATGCTCTCATTATTTGCAGATGACATGACACTATTCATAGAAAACCCCAAAGATACTATCAAAGTATTACTAGAGCAAATCAGTGAATTTAGCAAAATTTCAGGACACAAAATCAATATACAGAGATCACTTGCATTTTTATATATGAACAATGAAAAATCAGAAAGAGAAATTAAGGAATCAATCCCATTTGCACTGCAACAAAAATAATTAAATATCTAGGAATAAACTTACCTAAGGAGACAAAAGAACTGTACATGAAAAATTATAAGACATTAAAGAAAGAAATCAAAGACTACATAAACAGATGGAGAGATATTTCATGTTTCTGGGCAGGAAGAATCAATATTTTGAAAATGACTATACTACCAACATAATCTACAGATTCAATGTGATCATTGTCAATTTACCAATGGCATTTTTCACAGATCTAGAACAAAACATTTCACAATTCATATGGAAACACAAAAGACCCCAAACTGACAAAACAGTCTTGAGAAAGAAGAATGGAGAAGGAAGAATCAACCTTCCTGACTTCAGATTATACTACAAAGCTACAGTCATCAAGGCAGTATGGTAATGACACTAAAGCAGATATATAGACCAATGGAACAAGATAGTAAGCCCAGAAATAAACCCATGCACCTTGGGTACCTTATTTTTGACAAAGGAGGCAAGAATATACAACGGGGCAAAGACAGCCTCTTCAATAAATGGTGCTGGGAAAACTGGACAGCTACATGTAAAGAATGAAATTAGAACACTTCCTAACACCATACACAAAGATAAACTCAAAATTGAATAAAGACCTAAATGTAAGACCAGAAAGTATAAAACTCTTAAAGGAAAACATAGGCAGAACATTCGATGACATAACAAAGTAAGATTCTCTATGACCCACCTCCTAGAGTGACGTGAATAAAAACAAAAGTAAAGAAGTGAGATCTCGCTAAACTTAAAAGCTTTTGCACAGCAAAGGAAACTATAAGCTAGGTGAAATGATAACCCTCAGAATGGGAGAAAATAATGACAAGTGAAGAAACTGACAAAGGATTAATTTCCAAAATATACAAGCAGCTCATACAACTCAATACCAAAAAACAGACAAACAAACAAAAAAACCCAGTCAAAAAGTGGGAAAAAGACCTAAACAGACATTTCTCAAAGAAGACATGCAGAGGGCTAAGAAACATAGAAAAGATGCTCAACATTGCTCATTATTAGGGAAATAAAAATCAAAACTTCATTGAGATATCACCTCACACTGGTCAAAATGGCCTTCATCAAAAAGTCAACAAACAATAAATTCTGGAGAGGGTGGGAAGAAAAGGGAATGCTCTTGCACTGTTGGTGGGAATGTAAATTGATATAGCTACTATGGAAGATGGCATGAGATTCCTTAAAAAAAACTCAGAATAAAATCACCACATGACCCAGCAATCCCACTCCTAGGCATATACCCTGAGGAAACCAAATTGAAAAATATACATGTATCCCACTGTTTATTGCAGCACTATTTACAATAGCTAGAACATGGAAGTGACCAAGATGTCCATTGACAGATGATTGGACATGGGGGTTATGGTACATATATCCAGTGGAATATCGCTCAGCCATAAAAATGAGCACATTTGAGTCAGTTCTAGAGGTGGATGAACCTAGACCCTACTATAAAGAGTGATGTCAGTGAGAAAGATAAATATCATATTCTAATGCATATATATGTGGAATCTAGAAAAATGGTACTGAAGAATTTATTTACAGGGCAGCAATGGAGACACAGACATATAGTAAAGAGTTGTTGGCATGGGGAGAGGGGAGGAGAGGGTGAGATATATGGAAAGAGTAACATGGAAACTTACATTACCATATGTAAAATAGATCAGATCATATCAGATCAGTTGCTCAGTCATGTCCGACTCTTTGTGACCCCATGAATTGCAGCATGCCAGGCCTCCCTTTTCATCACCAACTCCTGGAGTTCACTGAGACTCACGTCCATCGAGTCAGTGATGCCATCCAGCCATCTCATCCTCTGTCGTCCCCTTCTCCTCCTGCCCTTAATCCCTCCCAGCATCAGAGTCTTTTCCAATGAGTCAACACTTCGCATGAGGTGGCCAAAGTACTGGAGTTTCAGCTTTAGCATCATTCCTTCCAAAGAAATCCCAGGGCTGA
Organism: Bos taurus; assembly: GCF_002263795.3. Classification (NCBI taxonomy): domain Eukaryota; kingdom Metazoa; phylum Chordata; class Mammalia; order Artiodactyla; family Bovidae; genus Bos; species Bos taurus. Next base: position 3,358,801 of record NC_037346.1, on the reverse strand, counting down.
TCTCCTTCAGAATGGACTGGCTGGATCTCCCTGCAGTCCAAGGGACTCTCAAGAGTCTTCTCCAACACCACAGTTCAAAAGCATCAATTCTTTGGCGCTCAGCTTTCTTCACAGTCCAACTCTCACATCCATACATGACCACAGGAAAAACCATAGCCTTGGCTAGATGAACCTTTGTTGGCAAAGTAATGTCTCTGCTTTTGTATATGCTATCTAGGTTGGTCATAACTTTCCTTCCAAGGAGTAAGCATCTTTTAATTTCATGGCTGCAGTCACCATCTGTAGTGATTTTGGAGCCCAGAAAAATAAAGTCTGACACTGTTTCCACTGTTTCCCCATCTATTTCCCATGAAGTGGTGGGACCGGATGCCATGATCTTCATTTTTGAGCTTTAAGCCAACTTTTTCACTCTCCACCTTCACTTTCATCAAGAGGCTTTTGAGTTCCTCTTCACTTTCTGCCATAAGGGTGGTGTCATCTGCATATCTGAGGTTATTGATATTTCTCCTGGCAATCTTGATTCCAACTTGTGTTTCTCCCAGTCCAGCGTTTCTCATGATGTACTCTGCATATAAGTTAAATAAACAGGGTGACAATATACAGCCTTGACGAACTCCTTTTCCTATTTGGAACCAGTCTGTTGTTCCATGTCCAGTTCTAACTGTTGCTTCCTGACCTGCATACAAATTTCTCAAGAAGCAGATCAGGTGATCTGATATTCCCATCTCTTTCAGAATTTTCCACGGTTTATTGTGATCCACACAGTCAAAGGCTTTGGCATAGTGATAGCCCACAGGAATTTGCTGTATGGCTCAGGAAACTCGAACAGGAGCTCTGTATCAACCTAGAGGGGTGGGATGGGGAGAGAGATGGGAGGGAGGTTCCAAAGGGAGGGGATGTATACATACCTATAGCTGATTCATACTGAGGTTTGACAGGAAACAACAAAATTCTGTAAAGCAATTATCCTTCAATAAAAAATTAATTTTTAAAAAGTGAATGGAATACTGCCATTTGCAGCAATATGGGTGGTTCTGGAGATAATCATACGAAGTCAGGTAAGTCAGACAGAGAAAGACAAGTATCACATTATATCACTTTTATGTGGAATCTTAAGAATCTTGACAGAAATGACCTTATCTACAGAACAGAAACAGACTCACAAACATAGAAAATGAACTTATGGTTACTGGGGAGAAGAGTTGGGGGCAGGGATAGACTAGGAGCTTGAAACTGACATGTACTTTCTGCTGTATTCAGAACAGACAGCCAGTAGATCTGTACCATGTATCCCAAGGGACTGTGCTCAGTATTCTGTGATAACTTCAATGGAAAAATAATTTGAAAAGAACAGAAAGTAAATAAATGAACACAATGCAAATAATTTAATTGAAAATGATCAAAGGACATGAATAAACATTTTTCTAAAGATAAATTGTCAATAGGTACACTACAGGTGCTTGACATTACTAATTATCAGGGAAATGTAAATCAGAAACACAATGAGATTTTACCTCATACATGTTAGAATATGCATTATCAAATACAAGAAATAATAAATGCTGGTGGTGATGTAGAGAAATGAGAAGCCTGGTATCCTTTGGGGGGAATATATATTTGCATAGTCACTATAGAAAACAGTATGGATATTTCTGCACAAAAATACATATTTATATAAGCAATATCATATATTTATCTTTCTCTGTCTGACTTATTTCACTTAGCATGACAATCTCTAAGTCCATCCATGTTGCTGAAAATGGCATTATTTAATTCTTTTCTTATGGCTGAGGAATAATCTCTTGTATATGTGTACCATGTACAGTAGCTTTTTTGTCCATTTCTCTGTTGATGAACATTTAGGTTGCTTCCATGTCCTGGCTAATGTAAATAGCGCTGCAGTGAATATTAAAGTGCATGTATATTTTAAAATTATGGCTTTCTCTAGGTAAATGCTCAGGAGGGGGATTGTTGCATCATGCTAAGTCGCTTCAGTCGTGTCCGACTCTGTGCGACCTCATAGACGGCAGCCCACCAGGCTCCCCCGTCCCTGGGATTCTCCAGGCAAGAACACTGGAGTGGGTTGCCATTTCCTTCTCCAATGCATGAAAGTGAAAAGTGAAAGTGAAGTCGCTCAGTCGTGTCCGACTCTAGCGACCCCATGGACTGCAGCCTGCCAGGCTCCTCCATCCATGGGATTTTCCAGGCAAGAGTACTGGAGTGGGAATATGGTAGTTCTATTTTTAGATTTTAAGAAACTTCTCTACTGTTCTTCATAGTGTCTATACCAATTTACATTCCCTTCAAAAGTGTAGGAGAGTTCCCATTCCTCTACATTCTCTCCAGTATTTCCTTTTTTGTAGATTTGTTGATTATGGTCAAAAATAGAACTACTATATGATTCAGCATTCCCACTTCTGGTTATTTGTCCAGAGGAAATAAAATTTTAATCTCCTAGGGAGATCTGCATTCCCATGTTCATTGTAGCATCATTCACAATAGCCAAGATATGGAAACAATATAAGTGTAAGTCAAGAGATAAATTAATACAGAAGATGTGTTGTTGTATGAAGTGAAATATTATTCAGCCATAAAATAGAAAGAAATTCTCCCATTTGTGACAGTATGGATGGATCCTGATAGCATTATGCTAAGTGAAGTATGACAGAGAAAGACAAACACAGTATGATCTCATTTATTTTTGGAAGAAAATAAAGTCGTAGAAACAGGAAAGAGGTGGTTAATAGGAGCTAAGCCCAGGAGAGGTAATGCAGATTGTGAGTCAAATAATACAAAACTTTTACTTATAGATAAATAAATTCTGGAGATCTCAGGTACAGCATGGTGACTATAGTTAACATTATTGTATTATATTGCTATTTTTGTTGTTGCTAAGTCACTTCAGTCGTGTCTGACTCTTCCCATAGACGGCAGCCCACCAGGCTCCTCCATCCTTGGAATTCTCCAGGAAAGAACACTGGAGTAGATTGCCATTTCCTTCTCCAATGCATGAAAGTGGAAAGTGAAAAGTGAAAAGGAAGTCGCTCAGTCGTGCCCGACTCTTCGCGACCCCATGGATTGCAGTCTACCAGGTTCCTCCGTCCGTGGAATTTTCCAGGCAAGAGTACTGGAGCGGGGTGCCATCGCCTTCTCTGATTGTATTATATGGATCACAACAAACTGGAAAATTCTTAAAAAGATGAGATTATAAAATCACTTCATCTGCCTCTTTAGAAACCTGCATGCAGATCAAGAAACAACAATTAGAACTGGATGTGGAACAACGGACTGGTTCAAAATTAGGAAAGGAGTACATCAAAGCTGTATATTGAACCCTGCTTATTCAACTTATATGCAGAGTACATCATGCGAAATGCTGGGCTGGGTTAATCACTTGCTGTAATCAAGATTGCCAGGAGAAATATCAATAACCTCAGATATGCAGATGGCACCACACATAAGGCAGAAAGCGAGGAGTAACTAAAAAGCCTCTTGATGAAAATGAAAGACAAGAGTGAAAAAGCTGGCTTAAAACTCAACATTCAAAAAACTAAGATCATGGCATCCAGTCCCGTCACTTCATGGCAAATAGATGGGGAAACAATGACAGATTTTATTTTCTTAGGCTCCAAAATCACTGCAGATGGTGACTGCAGCAATTAAATTAAAAGATGCTTGCTCCTTGAAAGAAAAGTTATGACAGACACAGACAGCACATTAAAAAGAAGAGACATTACTTTGGCAACAAAGGTCCATATAGTCAAAGCTATGCTTTTTCCAGTTGTCATGTATGGATGTGAGAATTGGACCATAAACAAGACTGATTACCAAAGAATTGATGCTTTCAAACTGGTGTTGGAGAGTCCCTTGGATTGTGAATAGAACAGATCAGCCAATCCTAAAGGAAATATACCCTTGATATTCATTGGAAGGACTGATGTTAAAGCTGAAACTCCAATACTTTGGCCACCCGATGCAAAGAACTGACTCATTTGAAAAGACCCTGATGCTGGGAAAGATTGAAGGCAGGAGGAGAAGGGGACCACAGAAGATGAGATGTTTGGGTGACATCACCAACTCAATGGACATAAGTTTGAGTAAGCTCCAGGAGAAGGACAGGGAAGCCTGATGTGCTGTAGTCCATGGGGTTGCAAAGAGTCAAACATGACTGAGTAACTGAACAACAGCAAACCTATTGTATAGTTTAAAGTTGCTATGAGACTAAATCTTAAATGTTCTCATTATGGCAGCAATAATAAAAATGATAACCATGTGAGATGAATGATGTATAAATTAACCTTATTTAATAAAAAATTGCTACATATACATGTACCAAATCATCACATTGCGTTGCACCTTAAATTAAGGTATTGTTAATTATGTATGACTAAAACTTCGGGGGTGGGGGGAAGCATGTGATTCATGATAGCATTAAGGATTTTTTTTTTAATTTTATTTTTAAACTTTACATAATTGTATTAGTTTTGCCAAATATCAAAATGAATCTGCCACAGGTATACATGTGTTCCCCATCCTGAACCTTCCTCCCTCCTCCCTCCCCATACCATCCCTCTGGGTCGTCCCAGTGCACTAGCCCCAGGCATCTAGTATTTTTGTCACAAAGGCAATACAGCAATTGTAGGATATATGTATATTATGTAAATTCAGTTCTGTGCTATGTTGTAGAAGTAGAACAAACAGCTTATAATGAATATTATGCAAAGACATGGGATCATGAAATTTTAAGGACTGTATATATAAAAAACTGATTGGTTGTTCTATAAGTTGGTATGAAATAAAATAAAATATTTTGTTCATTTACAAATGATTGAAACTGAAGCTGAGTCCTAAAACTGAGTTTCACTACTCAGTGTTATGATTAATATCTCTATTCAAAGCATCATTCCATCTCTTCTCCCCTCTGACCTGTACTAAATAAACACTATCAACCAGAGTCAGATGATTCTGTTGCTGATGATGTTGTTACTGTACTTTTACATTGTAAAAGTCCTGTTGTCAGCATTATTATTAACGTATAACCTCAGTTGTTTCTTTTTCTTTTTTTTCATTAGGAAAGAATAGCAAACCCCTGATCCATGAAACACCTGGCCTTGGAATTATAAACCAGAGACATTCTGTCTCCTGAAACTATGGTAAAGAAGTGTCACAAGACAAGACATAACTCAACTTCTTTGCTCTTCCCCTTAAAAAAAGTCTTTAACACAAAGACTTAGATGGAGTGGATATGAGACTGGTCTCCCACCCCATTGCGTGATGTCCTGCAGATAAATAGTTACTTTGCTGCAAACACCCCATGTCAGAGCTTGACTTTCAGAGTCATGGGTATCAGCAGGCTTTGGTTACAGAATGAAAGTTTAGACTAGATGCCACTAAGTAGTTGTCTTTCAATTAAAAGCCAATATATCCTTCCCCCCTTATTTATCAACATCTAAATTCTGAAGGAGATCAGCCCTAGGATTTCTTTGGAGGGAAAGATGCTGAAGCTGAAACTCCAGTGCTTTGGCCACCTCATGCAAAGAGTTGACTCATTGGAAAAGACTCTGATGCTGGGAGGGATTGGGGGCAGGAGGAGAAGGGGATGACAGAAGATGAGATGGCTGGATGGCATCACTGACTCGATGTACTTGAGTCTGGGTGAACTCCGGGAGTTGGTGATGGACATGGAGGCCTGGCGTGCTGCAATTCATGGGATTGCAAAGAGTCAGACACGACTGAGAGACTGAACTGAACTGAACTGAACACTAAAAGTGTTCAATCTGTCTTTTTCTCAAAGAAACATTTCTATCCTGGTCTTTTTGAGAAGCTCTTTTCTTGTATCTGCATTTTATTAAAAATGACTGACCTAGCAAAGAGGGAAAGATAATATATTTTAAAGATATTTGGTGTCACACAGAAATGAAGTTCTACATTTCTTTAAATTTAAGAAATAGAAGTCAAATTCAAATAAGGTGGAGCATTATTTTCTTTAAGAATAATTTACTGTTCTCTAGAAGGAAGCCTGAAGCATCAGAAAATCACTGACTAAAATCTTGAGAGAGAAATTTTTCAAAGCCTTATCAATAATAAAGACAAACATATAGGCAACTTCACTAATAGCTTTTAATTAGGTAAATATTAATCATCTACAGTGAGCCCAACCAGACTTAACATTATAGGCTGTACCAGTGATTTTAATCATTCTTAGAGATTTTTAAAATTTTATTTTATTGGTTTACAAGAAAACATTTATTTACAATGTTGCATTAGCTTCTGCTGTACAAAGAAGCAGATCAGCTATATGTATACACATATCCTTTCCTTCTTGGACCTCCTTCCCAGCCCCACTCCCCAACTCTGTCCATCCAGGTTGTCAGGGACCACTGAGCTGAAATTCCTGTGCTTGATAGCAAGTTTCCATTAGCTGTGGTACATGTGGAAGTGTATATAAGTCAGTCCTCATTCCCCAGTTTGTCCCACCTGCCCCTCCACCCCCATATCCACATGTCCATTCTCCACATCTGTATCTGTATTCCTGCCCTGGAAAAAGGTTCCTCATAATAAGTTTTTTCTAGGTTCCACATTTATGCATTAATGTGTGATATTTGTTTTTCTCTTTCTGACTTATTTCACTCTGGATGGCAGATTCTGTGGCCATCCACATCTCTAGAAAGGACTCAATTTTATTCTTTTTAAAAGTTCAGTAACATATCAGTGCATACATGTACCACATCTTCTTTATCTATTCATCTATCATTGGACGTTTAGGTTGTTGCCAAGTACTGGGTATCATAGTTAGTTCTGCAGTGAACTTTGGGGTACATGTGTCATCTTTAATTATGGTTTTCTCAGAGTATTCAAGGCATAAGCCCAGTAGAGAGATTGTTGGGTCATATGGTAGTTCTATGTTTAGTTTTTAAGAGAGACTTTATGCTGTTCTCCACAGTGACTGTCTCAATTTACACTTCCAACAACAGTTCAAGAGGGTTCCCTTTTCTCTATACTCTCTCCAGGATTTACTGTTTGCAGATTTTTTTTTTTTTTTTTCTGATAATGGCCATTCTGACTGGTATGAGGTTATGCCTTATTATAGTTTTGTTTTTCACTTCTCTAATAAACAGTAACTGTTTCTAATAAATAGCAGACAAGATGGTGGAGTAGAAGGAAATGTGCTTATATTCTCCTGTGGGAACTCCAAAATTTCAACTTGCTGCTGAATAACCATCAACAGGAGAATGCTGGATCTCACCAAAAACAGATACCCAACATACAAGGACAAAGGAGCAGCTCCAACAAGATGGTTCAGTTCAGTTCAATCTCTCAGTCGTGTCCGATTGTTTGATACCCCATGAGACGCAGCACATCAGGTCTCCCTGTCCCTCACCAACTCCTGAAGTTTACCCAAACTCATGTCCATTGAGTTGGTGATGCCATCCAACCATCTCATCCTCTGTCGTCCCCATCCTGATGCTGGGAAAGCCCCCAATCTTTTGGGGATCTTTTCAAATGAGTCAGCTCTTCACATCAAGTGGCCAAAATATTGGAATTTCAGTTTCAACATCAGTCCTTTCAATGAACACTCAGGACTGATACTTTAGGATGGACTGGTTGGATCTCCTTGCAGTCCAAGGGACTCTCAAGAGTCTTCTCCAACATCACAGTTCAAAAGCATCAATTCTGCGCTCAACTTTCTTCACAGTCCAACTCTCACAGCCATACATGACTACTGGAAAAACCATACCCTTGATTAGATGGAACTTTGTTGACAAAGTAATGTCTCTGCTTTTTAATACGCTGTCTAGGTTGGTCATAGCTTTCCTTCCAAGGAGCAAGTGTCTTTTAATTTCATGGCTGCAATCACCATCTGCAGTGATTTTTGAGCCCCCCAAAATAAAGTCAGCCACTCTTTCCACTGTTTCTCCATCTGTTTGCCATGAAGTGAAGGGACCGGATGCCATGATCTTCGTTTTCTGAATGTTGAGCTTTAAGCCAGCTTTTTTACTTTCCTCTTTCACTTTCATCAAGAGGATCTTTAGTTCTTCTTCACTTTCTGCCATAAGGATGGTGTCATCTGCATATCTGAGGTTATTGATATTTCTCCTGGCAGTCTTGATTCCAGCTTGTGCTGCTGCTGCTCCTGCTAAGTCGCTTCAGTCGTGTCCAACTCTGCATGATCCCATAGATGGCAGCCCACCAGGCTCCCCAGTCTCTGAGATTCTCCAGGCAAGAACACTGGAGTGGGTTGCCATTTCCTTCTCCAATGCATGAAAGTGAAAAGTGAAAGTGAAGTTGCTCAGTCATGTCCAACTCTATGCGACCCTTCCAGCTTGTGCTAGGATGGGCAAAAATGAGTTTAGAATCAAACCCAATATCCACCAGAGATGCTCGGAGGGCTTAAACAAAACTTTGTGTGCACCAGGTGACCTGACAGAGAATGAGCCAGACCTGCCTTTTAGTGTTTGAGTATCTCCTGCAGAAAGATAGGTCAGCAGTGGCCTGTTTCAGGGGTAGGGGCTCTGGGTGCAGCAGACCTGGGTGTGGCATAAGGCCTCCTGGAGGAGATTTCCATTAACTCCACCATAGAGCTGCTGAGCAGACGACCCACAAACTGCAGAACAATTATATCAAATAAATTCTTGCACTGTTAGACAGTTCTAAGACCCACAACAGATTTCCCAACCTAGGGATCCGGCAAAAGGACTGAAATCCCCAGGGAATTTGACTTTGGAAACTACTGGGATTCGATTACACATCTTCAGGATCAAGACCATCCCCATAGAAAAGAAATGCAAAAAAGAAAAATGGGTATTTGGGGAGGCCTTACAAATAGCTGTGAAAATAAGAGAAGAGAAAAGCAAAGGAGAAAAGGAAAGATATAAACATCTGAATGCAGAGTTCCAAAGAATAGCAAGAAGAGATAAGAAAGGCTTCTTCAGTGATCAATGTAAAGAAATAGAGGAAAACAACAGGATGGGAAAGACTAGGGATCACTTCAAGAAAATCAGAGATACCAAAGGAAAATTTCATGCAAAGATGGGCTCGATAAAGGACAGAAATGGTATGGACCTAACAGAAGCAGAAGAGATGGCAAGATATTAAGAAGAGATGGCAAGAATACACAGAAGAACTGTACAAAAAAGATCTTCATGACCCAGATAATCACGATGGTGTGATCATTGACCTAGAGACAGACATCCTGGAATGTGAAGTCAAGTGGGCCTTAGAAAGCATCACTATGAACAAAGCTAGTGGAGGTGAGGGAATTTCAGTTGAGCTCTTTCAAATCCTGAAAGATGATGCTGTGAAAGTGCTGTGCTCAATATGCCAGCAAATTTGGAAAACTCAGCAGTGGCCACAGGACTGGAAAAGGTCAGTTTTCATTCCAATCCCAAAGAAAGGCAATGCCAAAGAATTCTCAAACTATGGGACAATTGCACTCATCTCACACGCTAGTAAAGTAATGCTCAAAATTCTCCAAGCCAGGCTTCAGCAATATGTGAACCGTGAACTTCCTAATGTTCAAGATGGTTTTAGAAAAGGCAGAGGAACCAGAGATCAAATTGCCAACATCTGCTGGATCATGGAAAAAGCAAGAGAGTTCCAGAAAAACATCCATTTCTGCTTTATTGACTATGCCAAAGCCTTTGACTGTGTGGATCACAATAAACTGTGGAAAATTCTGAAAGAGATGGGAATACCAGACCACCTGATCTGCTTCTTGAGAAATTTGTATGCAGGTCAGGAAGCAACAGTTAGAACTGGACATGGAAGAACAGACTGGTTCCAAATAGGAAAAGGAGTACATCAAGGCTGTATATTGTCACCCTGTTTATTTAACTTATATGCAGAGTACATCATGAGAAACGCTGGACTGGAAGAAACACAAGCTGGAATCAAGATTGCCGGGAGAAATATCAATAACCTCAGATATGCAGATGACACCACCCTTATGACAGAAAGGGAAGAGGAACTCAAAAGCCTCTTGATGAAAGTGAAAGTGGAGAGTGAAGAAGTTGGCTTACAGCTCAACATTCAGAAAAGGAAGATCATGGCATCCGGTCTGAAGATCATGGCATCCGGTCCCATCACTTCATGGGAAATAGATGGGGAAACAGTGTCAGACTTTATTTTTCTGGGCTCCAAAATCACTGCAGATGGTGACTGCAGCCATGAAATTAAAAGGCGCTTACTCCTTGGAAAGAAAGTTATGACCAACCTAGATAGTATATTGAAAAGCAGAGACATTACTTTGCCAACAAAGGTTCGTCTAGTCAAGGCTATGGTTTTTCCTGTGGTCATGTATGGATGTGAGTGTTGCACTGTGAAGAAGGCTGAACACTGAAGAATTGAGGCTTTTGAACTGTGGTGTTGGAGAAGACTCCTGAGAGTCCCTTGGATTTCAAGGAGATCCAACCAGTCCATTTTGAAGGAGATCAGCCCTGGGATTTCTTTGGAAGGAATGATGCTAAAGCTGAAATTCCAGTACTTTGGCCACCTCATGCGAAGTGTTGACTCATTGGAAAAGACTCTGATGCTGGGAGGGATTGAGGGCAAGAGGAGAGGGGGACGACAGATGGTGAGATGGCTGGTGGCATCACTGACTCGATGGACGTGAGTCTCAGTGAACTCCAGGAGTTTGTGATGGACAGGTAGGCCTGGCGTGCTGTGATTCTTGGGGTCACAAAGAGTCAGACACAACTGAGCGACTGATCTTATATGATCTGATCTTCCACAGGACTGGGGAAAAAGACTCTTGGAGGGCACAAATGAAATCTTGTGTGCACCAGGGGCCAGGAGAAAGGAGCAGCGACCCCATAGGAGACTGACCCAGACTTGCCTGTGAGTGTGCAGGAATGGAGGCATGGATCAATAGGGAAGGAACAGAGCCCCACCCATCAACAGAAAACTGAATTAAAGATTTACTGAGCATGGCCTGCCCATGAGAATAAGATCCAGTTCCCCCCACAGTAAGTCCCTTATCCTATTCATCAGAGGGCAGGTGGAATGAAAACTATAATCACAGAAAACTAACCAAACTGATCACACAGAACAGAGCCTTGTCTTAGTCAATGAAACCATGAGCCATACCATGTAGGATGGGTCATGGTGGAGAGTTCTGGCAAAAAAAAATGGCCCGCTAGAGAAGGGAAGGTAAACCACTTCAGTGTTGGTGCCTTGAGAACCCCATCAACAGTATGAAAGGTAAAAAGATGTGACACTGAAAGATGAACTCCCCAGCTCAGTAGGTGTCCAATATGCTACTGAAGAAGAGTGGAGAAATAACACCAGAAAGAATGGAGAGAAAGAGCCAAAGCTAAAACAACACCCAGTGTGAATGTGGCTGGTGATGGAAGTAAAGTTCAATGCTGTAAAGAAAAAATATTTCATAGCAACTAGAATATTAGGTCCATGAATCAAGGGAATCTGGAAGTGGTCAAACAGTAGATGGTAAGAGTAAATGTTGACATTTTAGGAATCAGTGAAACAAAATGGATGCATTTAACTCAGATGAACATTTTATCTACTAATATGGGCAAGAATACCTTAGAAGAAATGGAGTACGCCTCATAATCAACAAAGAGTCTGAAATGCAGTACTTGGCTGCAATCTCAAAAATCTCAAAAATGAAAGAAAGATCTCTGTTCATTTCCAAGGCAAATCATTCCATATCACAGTAATCCAAGTCCATACCCCAGCCACTAATGCCAAATAAGCTGAAGTCAAATGGTTCTATGATGATCTATAAGACCAGAGCTTGTAGAACTAACATTAAAAAAAGAAAATTTTTTCATCATAGGGGACTGGAATGCAAAAGTAGGAAGTCAAGAGATACCTGGAATAACAGCCAAGTTTAGCCTTGGAGTACAAAATAAAGCAGGGAAAAGGCTAACAGAATTCTGCGAAGAGAACACAATGGTCATAGCAAACACCCTCTTTCAACAACACAAGTGATGATTTACACATGGACATCACCAAATGTGAAATCAGATTGATTATATTCTTTGTAGCAAAGATATATAACCTCTATACAGTCAGCAAAAACAAGACCAGGAGCTGACCGTGGCTCAAATCATGAATTCCTTATTACCAAATACAGACTTAAATTGAAGAAAGTAGGGAAAACTACTAGACCATTCAGGTATGATCTAAATCAAATCCCTTATGATTATACAGTGGAAGTGACAGATTCAAGGAATTAGATCTGATAGACAGAGTGCCTGAAGAACTATGGATAGAGGTTTGTGACATTGTGCAGGAGGCAGTGATCAAGACCATCCCCAAGAAAATAAATGCAAAAAGGTTGATTGAGGAGGCCATAACAAATAGCTGAGAAAAGAAGAGAAGCTAAAGGTAAAGGAGAAAAGGAAAGATATACCCATCTGAATGCTGAATTCCAAAGAACAGCGAGGAGAAATAAGAAAATCTTCCTCAGTGATCAATGCAAAGTGATCTAAAGGAAAAAAGAAAGAAAGAAAGAAAGAAATTAGAATAAGAAAGACTAGAGATCTCTTCAAGAAAATCAGAGATACTGAGGGAATATTTAATGCAAAGATGGGAACAATACAGCACAGAAATGGTATGGACATAACAGAAGTAGAAGTTATTAAGAAAAGGTGGCAAGAATAAACAAAAGAAGTATACAAAAAAATATCTTCATGACCCAGATAACCATGATGGTGTGATCACTCACCTAGAGCCAGACATCCTGGAGTCCAAAATCAAGTGGGTCTTAGGAAGTATCAGTATGAACAAAGCTACTGGAGGTGATAGAATTCCAGCTGAACCATTTCAAGTCCTAAAAGATGATGCTGTGAAAGTGCTGCACTCAATATGTCAGCAAATTTGGAAAACTGAACAGTGGCCACAGGACTGGAAAAGATTATTTTAAAATTCAATCACATAGAAAGGCAATGCCAAACAATGTTCAAGTTGCCACACAATTGCACTCATCTCACATGCTAGCAAAGTAATACTCAAAATTTTCCAAGCCAGGCTTCAACAGTACATGAACTATGAACTTTCAGATGTTCAAGCTAGATTTAGAAAAGGCAGAGGAACCAGATGTCAAATTGCTAACACCTGTTGGATCATTAAAAAAGCAAGAGAGTTCCATAAAAAAACATCTACTTCTGCTTTATTGATTACCTCAAAGCCTTTGACTGTGTAAATCACAATAAACGGTGGAAAATTTTTAAAAAGATGGGAATACCAAACCACCTGACCTGTCCCTTGAGAAATATGTATGCAGGTCAGAAAGCAACAGTTAGAACTGGACGTGGAACAATAGGCTGGTTCCAAATTGGGACAGGAATACATCAAGGTTGTATATTGTCAACTTGCTTATTTACCTTCTATTCAGAGTACATCATGGGAAATGTCAGGCTGCATGAAGCACAAGTTGGAATCAAAATTGCCAGAAGAAATATCAATCACTTCAGATATGCAGGTGACACACCCTTATGGCAGAAAAGGAAGAAGAACTAAAGAGCCTCGTAATGAAAGTGAAGAGGAGAGTGAAAAAGTTGGCTTAAAACTCAACATTCAAAAGCTAAGATCATGGCATCTGGTCCCATCACTTCATGGCAAATATATGGGGACACAATGGAAACAGTAACAGTCTTTATTTTCTTGGGTTCCAAAATCACTGCAGATGGTGACTGCAGCCATGAAATTAAAAGACACTTGCTCCTTGGAAGAAAATCTATAACAAAAATAGACAACATATTAAAAAGCAGAGGCATTCCTTTGCTGACAAAAATCTATCTACTCAAAGCTATGTTTTTTCCAGTAGTCATATATGGTGTGAGAGTTGGACTATAAAGAAAGCTGAGGGCCAAAGAACTGATGCTTTTGAACTGTGGTGTTTTATTTTATTTTTTAATTTAATTTTATTTAACTTTACAATATTATATTGGTTTTGCCATATGTCAAAATGAATCTGCCACAGGTATACATGTGTTCCCCATCCTGAACCCTCCTCCCTCTTCCCTCCCCATACCATCCCTCTGGGTCATCCCAGTGCACCAGCCCCAAACATCCAGTATCGTGCATCAACCTGGACTGGCAACTCGTTTCATATATGATATTATACATATTTCAATGCCATTCTCCCAAATCATCCCACTCTCTCCCTCTCCCACAGAGTCCAAAAGACTGTTCTATACATCAGTGTCTCTTTTGCTGTCTTGCACACAGGGTTATTGTTACCATCTTTCTAAATTCCATATATATGCATTAGTATACTGTATTGGTGTTTTTCTTTCTGGCTTACTTCACTCTGTATAATAGGCTCCAGTTTCATCCACCTCATTAGAACTGATTTAAATGTATTCTTTTTAATGGCTGAGTAATACTCCATTGTGTATATGTACCACAGCTTTCTTATCCATTCATCTGCTGATGGACATCTAGGTTGCTTCCATGTCCTGGCTATTATAAACAGTGCTGCAATGAACATCGGGGTACACGTGTCTCTTTCAATTCTGGTTTCCTCAGTGTGTATGCCCAGCAGTGGGATTGCTGGATCCTAAGGCAGTTCTATTTCCAGTTTTTTAAGGAATCTCCATACTGTTCTCCATAGTGGCTGTACTAGTTTGCATTCCCACCAACAGTGTAAGAGGGTTCCCTTTTCTCCACACCCTCTCCAGCATTTATTGCTTGTAGACTTTTGGATTGCAGCCATTCTGACTGGCATGAAATGGTACCTCATAGTGGTTTTGATTTGCATTTCTTTGATAATGAGTGATGTTGAGCATCTTTTCATGTATTTGTTAGCCATCTGTATGTCTTCTTTGGAGAAATGTCTATTTAGTTCTTTGGCCCATTTTTTGATTGGGTCATTTATTTTTCTGGAATTGAGCTGTAGGAGTTGCTTGTATATTTTTGAGATTAGTTGTTTGTCTGTTGCTTCATTTGCTATTATTTTCTGAAGGCTATCTTTTCACTTTGCTTATAGTTTCCTTTGTTGTGCAGAAGCTTTTAAGTTTAATTAGGTCCCATTTGTTTATTTTTGCTTTTATTTTTTTAAATTAATTTTATCTTATTTTTAAACTTTACATAATTGTATTAGTTTTCCCAAATATCAAAATGAATCCACCACAGGTATACATGTGTTCCCCATTCTGAACCCTCCTCCCTCCTCCCTCCCCATACCATCCCTCTGGGTCGTCCCAGTGCACCAGCCCCAAGCATCCAGTATCGTGCATTGAACCTGGACTGGCATCTCGTTTCATACATGATATTTTACGTGTTTCAATGCCATTCTCCCAAATCTTCCCACCCTCTCCCTCTCCCACAGAGTCCATAAGACTGTTCTCTACATCAGCTTTTATTTCCAATATTCTTGGAGGTGGGTCATAGAGGATCCTGCTGTGATGTATGTCGGAGAGTGTTTTGCCTATGTTCTCCTCTAGGAGTTTTATAGTTTCTGGTCTTACATTTAGATCTTTAATCCATTTTGAGTTTATTTTTGTGTATAGTGTTAGAAAGTGTTCTAGCTTCATTCTTTTACCAGTGGTTGGCCAGTTTTCCCAGCACCACTTGTTAAAGAGATTGTCTTTAATCCATTGTATATTCTTGCCTCCTTTGTCGAAGATAAGGTGTCCATATGTGCGTGGATTTATCTCTGGGCTTTCTGTTTTGTTCCATTGATCTATATTTCTGTCTTTGTGCCAGTACCATACTGTCTCGAAGACTGTGGCTTTGTAGTAGAGCCCAAAGTCAGGTAGGTTGATTCCTCCAGTTCCATTCTTCTTTCTCAAGACAGCTTTGGTTATTCGAGGTTTTTTGTGTTTCCATACAAATTGTGAAATTATTTGTTCTAGCTCTGAAGTTAGAAGACTCTTGACAGTCCCTTTGACTGCAAGGAGATCAAACCAGTTAACCCTAAAAGAAATCAATCCTGAATATTCTTTGGAAGGACTGATGCTGAGGCTGAAACTCTAATACTTTGGCTACCTTATGTGAAGACCTGACTCAAAAGAAAGAAAAGACCCAGATGCTGGGAAAGATTGAAGGCAGGAGGAGAAGGGGATGACAGAGGATCTGATTGTTGGATCACATTACTAACTTGATGGACTTTATCAAGTTCCAGGAGTTGGTGATGGACAGAGAAGCCTGGTGCGCTGCTTCCATGGGGTTGCAAAGAGTCAGACACAACGGAGTAAATGAACTGAACTGTTAGTTACTTTATAATGTTGTGTTAGTTTATTCTGTACAGCAAAGTGAGCTAGCTATGTGTATACATATATCCCCTCTCTTCTGGATTCCTTTCCCATTTAGGTCAGCACACTAACTTTTAATTTCAAATTTTTAAGAAACTGAATTGGTAGTATGGATATGCTTTATTAAAATAAAGAAATACATACTTTAATTATTATTTAAGAGGGTAATTTACATAGCAACACAAAGAAAGGAAAATAAAGATATGCTTAATCATGCCTGATAGATATTTTTTATTCATTGATGTATAGGAAGTTCAGGAACTAATAGTAAAGGAGTGTATTAGGATAATCATCTCTTTGTCTGTTTACATTTTTACTGGTAAAGTAGGTTTACAAATTTCAATAGACCTAATCTGTTTCAGTTTTAAATATTTACTATTGCCAATTAAGACTTTTGTTAGTCAAATTGTCACATAAAAGTGCATGTTGAATTCAGCCATTACTCATGCTTTAAGTGAAATTTATGAAGGAGAAAGTAACTTTCCAAATTGTTAAGCTATTTTGTTATTAGAGAGAAAGTGAGTACCCTAGTTCTTGTTTACCTTTGAAAGATGGACTATTATAAATCTCAATAATAAAAAAAAAGAAAGAAAGAAAGAAAACAAGACAAGGCTCTAGAAAATGCATTAAGAGGAATCAATTATCTGCCAGAACATCTTGGATACTGGTTAGTTCACTATGTCAACAAAAACATAACCACATCTCAAAGAATTTTCTTTTATTACAATGGTTCACAAATCTATGTGAAAGACTTACACAGAATCAAAATATTCCTGCTATGTTTCTCTATTATCAGTCTTTGAGTTCTGTACACCATTTTTACTCTAATTACTACAAAATAGTAGGCAAGATTGGCATCAAGTTAATTTCTACAAGTTTGCTTTCCTGTAATATTCTGACTCTGATATGTCCTTCATGGCATGTTTATATAGATTGAGAGATTAAAATTTACAATTCTAAGATAATCTTTAAATTTGACTTTATTTCATTCTTTACCCTTTTAATTACCACTGCAAGTTCAGGTTGTAGGACAATACAGTTTTCTTGGCATTTGAAGAGAAGAAAGTCCTTATATGAGAAGATGTCAGTTTGATTGTCACTTAATCTTAACTGAGAAAATAAAGCTTGCTTAAATATATGTTGGAAGATCCTAAGAAACAAAAGCAGTAGTAACAGGGAGAAGCTAACTTTTGTGCCGTCAGACTCAATATCAAAACAAAACAAACATCCCAATCAAAAAATGGGCAGAAAATCTAAACAGTTATTTCTCCAAAGAAGACATACTGGTGACCAAAAAGCGCATGAACAGTTGGCAATATCAGTTCAGTTCAGTTCAGTTCAGTCACTCAGTCTTGTCCGACTCTTTGTGACCCCATGAATCGCAGCACGCCAGGCCTCCCTGTCCATCACAAACTTCCGGAGTTCACCCAGACTCAAGTACATTGAGTCAGTGATGCCATCCAGCCATCTCATGCTCTGTGGTCCCCTTCTCCTCCTGCCCTCAATCACTCCCAGCATCAGAGTCTTTTCCAATGAGTCAGCTTTTTGCATGAGGTGGCCAAGGTACTGGAGTTTCAGCTTCAGCATCTTTCCCTCCAAAGAAATCCTAGGGCTGGTCTCCTTCAGAATGGACTGGTTGGATCTCCTTGCAGTCCAAGGGACGCACAAGAGTCTTCTCCAACACCACAGTTCAAAAGCATCAATTCTTCAGCGCTCAGCCTTCTTCACAGTCCAACTCTCACAGCCATACATGACCACAGGAAAAACCATAGCCTTGACTAGACGGACATTTGTTGGCAAAGTAATGTCTCTGCTTTTTCAATATACTATCTAGGTTGATCATAACTTTTCTTCCAAGGAGTAAGCGTCTTTTAATTTCATGGCTGCAGTCACCATCTGTAGTGAGTTTGGAGCCCCAAAACTAAAGTCTGACACTGTTTCCACTATTTCCCCATCTATTTCTCATGAAGTGATGAGACCAGATGCCATGAACTTAGTTTTCTGAATGTTGAACTTTAAACCAACTTTTTCACTCTCCACTTTCACTTTCATCAAGAGGCTTTTGAGTTCCTCTTCCCTTTCTGTCATAAGGGTGGTGTCATCTACATATCTGAGGTTATTGATATTTCTCCCGGCAATCTTGATTCCAGCTTGTGTTTCTTCCAGTTCAGCGTTTCTCATGATGTACTCTGCATATAAATTAAATAAGCAGGGTGACAATATACAGCCTTGATGTACTCCTTTTCCTATTTGGAACCAGTCTGTTGTTCCATGTCCAATTCTAACTGTTGCTTCCTGACCTGCATACAGATTTCTCAAGAGGCAGATCAGGTGGTCTGGTATTCCCATCTCTTTCAGAATTTTCCACAGTTTATTGTGATCCACACAGTCAAAGGCTTTGGCATAGTCAATAAAACAGAAATAGATGCTTTTCTGGAACTCTCTTGCTTTTTCCATGATCCAGCAGATGTTGGCAATTTGATCTCTGGTTCCTCTGCCTTTTCTAAAATCAGCTTGAACATCAGGAAGTTCACGGTTCATGTATTGCTGAAGCCTGGCTTGGAGAATTTTGAGCATTACTTTACTAGCATGTGAGATGAGTGCAATTGTGCGGTAGTTTGAGCATTCTTTGGCATTGCCCCTCTTTGGGATTGGAATGAAAACTGACCTTTTTCACTCCTGTGGCCATTGCTGAGTTTTCCAAATTTGCTGGCATATTGAGTGCAGCACTTTCACAGCATCATCTTTCAGGATTTGAAAGAGCTCCACTGGATTTCCATCACCTCCACTAGCTTTGTTCGTAGTGATGCTTTCTAAGGTCCACTTGACTTCACATTCCAGGATGTCTGGCTCTAGGTCAGTGATCACACCATCGTGATTATCTGGGTCATGAAGATCTTTTTTGTACAGTTTTTCTGTGTATTCTTGCTATCTCTTCTTAATATCTTCTGCTCTGTTAGGTCCATACCATTTCTGTCCTTTATCGAGCCAATCTTTGCATGAAATATTCCTTTGGTATCTCTAATTTTCTTGAAGAGATCCCTAGTCTTTCCCATTCTGTTGTTTTCCTCTATTTCTTTGCATTGATCACTGAGGAAGGCTTTCCTATCTCTTCTTGCCATTCTTTGGAACTCTGCATTCAGATCCTTATATTTTTACTTTTCTCCTTTGCTTTTTGCTTCTCTTCTTTTCACAGCTATTTGTAAGGCCTCCCCAGACAGCCATTTTGCTTTTCTGCATTTCTTTTCCATGGGGATGGTCTTGTTCCCTGTCTCCTGTACAATGTCACGAACCTCATTCCATAGTTCATCAGGCACTCTATCTATCAGATCTAGGCCCTTAAATCTATTTCTCACTTCTACTGTATAATCATAAGGGATTTGATTTAGGTCATACCTGAATGGTCTAGTGATTTTCCCTACTTTCTTCAATTTAAGTCTGAATTTGGTAATAAGGAGTTAATGGTCTGAGCCACAGTCAGCTCCCAGTCTTGTTTTTGTTGACTGTATAGAGCTTCTCCATCTGTGGCTGCAAAGAACATAATCAATCTGATTTCGGTGTTGACCATCTGGTGATGCCAATATCACTATGTATTAAACAAAAGCAAATCAAAACTACAATGAGGTTATCACCTCACAGCAGTCAGAGTGGCCATCATCAAAAAGTCTACAAATAATAAATATTAGAAAGGGTGTGAAGAAAACAGAATCCTCCTACACTGTTAGTGGGAATACAAACTGGCATTGTCACTATGGAGAACAGCATGGTGATTTCTTCAAACACTAAAAATAGAGCTACCATATGATCCAGCAACTTCACTCCTGGGAATTTATAGAGAAAAGCATACTTAGAAAAGACACATGTATTCCAAAGTTCATTACAGCACTATTTACAATAGGCAGGACATGATGGCAGCCTATATGCCAACTGAGAGGGAAATGGATAAAGAAGATGTGATACGTACATGCAATGGAATACTGCTCAGCCACAAAAGAATGAAATGATGCCATTTGCAGCAGCCTAGATGAACCTAGAGACTATCATACTAAGTGAAATGTCAGACAGAAACTTATATGTGGAATCTTAAAAAATGATACAAATGAACTTTTTACAAAACAGGAACAGACTCACAGACAGAGAAAACACACTATAGTTACCAAAGGGGAAAACTAAGGGTGAAGCACACATTAGGAGTTTGAGATTAATGTATCACATGATTATATGTAAAGTAGATAATCAACAAGGACCTACTGTATAGCACAGAAAACTCTACTCAATACTTGTAGTAATCTAAATGGGAAAATAATCTGAAAGGAAAAATGGATATATGTATATGTATTGGACTCCAGTAGTGTTGCCTGGAAAATTCCATGGACAGAGGGGCCTGGCTGGCTACAGTCCATCGAGTCACAGAGTTGAACGTGACTGAGCACACAGCACATGTACATGTATATGTATAACTGAATCACTTTGTTGTACATCTGAAACTACCACAGTATTGTAAATCAATTACACTCCAATATAAAATTAAAAAATACAATAGTGAAGTAAAAGTTGCTTGGTCATCATGTCCGACTCTTTGCAACCCCATGGACTATACAGTTTATAGAATTCTCCAGGCCAGAATACTGGAATGGGTAGCCATTCTCACCTCCAGGGGATCTTCCCAACCCAAGGATCGAATCCAGGTCTCTCACATTGCAGGCAGATTCTTTACCAGCTGACCCACCAGGGAAGCACAAAAATACAATAATATCTGTAATAATTAAATGAACAGGTTAAATATTGGAATTATAGCTTTTGCAGATAATTCTCATAATTTGGGGTTCTTACATGTAACATTCGACATTTCTCCCAAGAATCATTTGGGAAGTAAATAAGTTTTTATATAATTCTGAAATACATAATTAAACTGATTATCAACATACGTCCCTTTGTAGTATTAAATAGAGAAAACAAAAATTGTAAGTAATTGAGAACTGCAGATTTCTTTTATTAGGAAACACAATGCTATGAGACTTTCTAAATGTTTGTTTTATTCTTAAAATTACAATAAATAGAATAATTTTAGAATTTCATATACATTCAAAACTGTACATGATTTGCTACTTTCACTCTGTACTGTAGAGCATTAAAGGAATCTGGATATTAGTGATGCCTGCACAGTCTGTGTTATATATTGTGGTCTATTCAAATCTCTTTGAGCTCAGAAAATAATTTTTTTTTTCAATAGAGAGAAAAAGTGGAGGGACAAAGCCTTTAAATTATATTCCAAATGGTGGTGGCTTAGTTCTTTTGTTTTCAAAATGATTTCACTATTGTTACTCTGTGATAATACTAGTTTGCAATTCTCTGATGCAATATTTTTTTGGGGGGAATATCCTTGTGTGACAAACCTAGACAGTGTGCTGAAAAGCAGAGACATTACTCTTCCAACAAAGTTATGTATGCTGCTAAATCACTTCAGTCTTGTCCAACTCTGTGCGACCCCATAGACGGCAGCCCACCAGGCTCCTCCCTTCATGGGATTTTCTAGGCAAGAGTACTGGAGTGGGGTGCCATGGCCTTCTCTGAAGTTATGTATAGTCAAGGCTATTCTTTCCAGTGGTCACATAGAGTTGTGAGAGATGGATTGTAAAGAAGGCAGAATGCCTAAGAATTGATGTTTTTGAACTGTGGTGCTGTAGAAGACTTCTGAGAGTCCCTTGGGCAAAAGGAGATCAAACCAGTCAATCTTAAGGGAAATCAACTCTGAACACTCAATAGAAGGATTAATGCTGAAGTTGAGGCTCCAGTGTTTTGGTCATCTGATGTGAACAGCTGATTCATTGGAAAAGTCCTTGATGCTGGGAAAGATTGAGGGCAGAAGAAAAAGAGGGTGTCAGAAGATAAGATGGCTGGATGACATCACCAATGTAATGGATGGAAACTTGGGCACATTTTGGGAGATGTTGAGGGGCAGGGAGGTCTGGTGTGCCAACAACAACAATCCTTGTGTGAAATTATAGTCACTGACCATATAAATATCTATTTTTATCATCACTCATGCTTCTGCTCTACTAAGAAAAAGAGTGATTCCCATAAGACAAAATTATATACTAAATCTAATTTAAAAATTCAACTCAGCTTTTGAGATTAGTTGTTTGTCTGTTGCTTCATTTGCTATTATTTTCTCCCATTCTGAAGGCTGTCTTTTCACCTTGCTAATAGTTTCCTTTGTTGTGCAGAAGCTTTTAAGTTTAATTAGGTCCCATTTGTTTATTTTTGCTTTTATTTCCAATATTCTGGGAGATGGGTCATAGAGGATCCTGCTGTGATGTATGTCGGAGAGTGTTTTGCCTATGTTCTCCTATAGGAGTTTTATAGTTTCTGGTCTTATGTTTAGATCTTTAATCCATTTTGAGTTTATTTTTGTGTAAGGTGTTAGAAAGTGTTCTAGTTTCATTCTTTTACAAGTGGTTGACCAGTTTTCCCAGCACCACTTGTTAAAGAGATTGTCTTTAATCCATTGTATATTCTTGCTTCCTTTGTCAAAGATAAGGTGTCCATATGTGCGTGGATTTATCTCTGGGCTTTCTATTTTGTTCCATTGATCAATATTTCTGTCTTTGTGCCGGTACCATACTGTCTTGATAACTGTGGCTTTGTAATAGAGTCTGAAGTCAGGTAGGTTGATTCCTCCAGTTCCATTCTTCCTTCTCAAGATAGCTTTGGCTATTCGAGGTTTTTTGTATTTCCATACAAATTGTGAAATTATTTGTTCTAGCTCTGTGAAGAATACCGTTGGTAGCTTGATAGGGATTGCATTGAATCTGTAAATTGCTTTAGGTAGTATACTCATTTTCACTATATTGATTCTTCCAATCCATGAACATGGTATATTTCTCCATCTATTAGTGTCCTCTTTGATTTCTTTCACCAGTGTTTTATAGTTTCCTATATATAGGTCTTTAGTTTCTTTAGGTAGATAAATTCCTAAGTATTTTATTCTTCCCGTTGCAATGGTGAATGGAATTGTTTCCTTAATTTCTCTTTCAGTTTTCTCATTATTAGTGTATAGGAATGCAAGGGATTTCTGTGTGTTGATTTTATATCCTGCAACTTTACTATATTTGCTGAAGAATGCAGGAAAAATGCATCCATTCATTCATTCATTCAAAAGACATTTATTATAAGAGTATATCAAACCAAGATCTCTGTTTGATATAAAGAAAACTGAGGTACAGCAAACAAGCAGCTTATATACAAGCCATGATGACTTGTATATTCCACACTATAATGAAGGATATAGAAGAGTTACAAGTAACATATATGGTAGATCAAATAGCTGATACTTTCAGATTTCCTAGCACATTCTGTTTGTCTTCTTAGTCCAATAAAATAAACCATTTTTTATAGGCAAAAAAAAAAAAAAAAAAAGTCAGTCCAGGAGGATTTGGGGAGATGAGTGTTGGATTTTAGATTTAAATAGTAAACCAGGTCTGTTCAATCAATGTCCTTTTACTCTCGGCCTCACAGATAAATTCAGTCAGACTAGAGTCCTATGGGGGTCATTCTCTGTGGTAACAGGGAAGATGGGTTCTTTCTGTTGTTGCTAAGTTGATTAAACATAAGCCTGCATCTGCTCGAGAACACATTTCTTACACATAACTATTTGCTTGAAAATAACACTGACTCAGTGGGGATCAGAGCTGAAAGCTGAAAAGAGATAAACAGTAATTCTGGTATTTTGATACCATTTCTAAAGCCTGGATCCTGTAATTTCTGTGAAGATCAGCCTCTGTGTTTTTATGGTATGAGTTAATTTATCTTTCAGCCTTAAGTTGTGTTGAGTTTATTTTACTTAGCTTCATTACCACGTCGAGAAGAGACTTAGAGAAGAGAGAGGATACCTATACATGAAAGGATCACATGAGACTCCATGATGGATATATTATTAACTGAACTCCTCCTCTGTAGTAGTGTGGTAGATGCTAAGTATCTAACATCACAGAATATCAGATGTGGTCCTATATCCATCAGATTAGTTGTGGTGGTGAAAGTAATAAAGAAGCACTTTTATAGTAGTGCTGATCTTGGGTGACCTCAGTCTGCAGTGGTTTAAAGCAGGGCATTGGTTTCCAGCCAGAAGTTGAGGCCAGATCATGGCAATGAGAGCGCCAAATCCTAGCCATTAGACCAGTGGACAGTGCCAAGCCCCTGGCCCTTCAGCTTTGTGGAAAGTAATTCCCATAATGATGGAAAGTAGTAAAACAAGTAAAATGTTTATTAGAAAGAAAAAGAGTACAGTGCATGTGGATAGCCACATGAGCAGGCTCAGAGAGAGTCACACACTCTTGGTGATTTGAATCACTTTTATGGGGCATTTCTTCCAGATTTCCTTTGGTTAATCATTTTGATTTTCCTGGTCCTAAGGCCATACTTGGTATATCTCAGGAACTCCCCATGTGTGGCTGTTCATTTCTTACTTAGCCAAGATGAATTTCAGTGAAGAGGCTATGGGTGGTTGACATCACTTGCCGTGAGGTGACATTCCTTTCCATTTTGACCTCCTGGAAGCCTTTCTGTGCATGTGTAGCTGGGGAGGTCTCCTTGACTTTAAGAATGAGGAATATGTGATCTTTTATCTCTTATCTGCACAGAGAACAGTCTCCTTCATCATATTACTTTTATGGAATTTCTGTTATTATGGAGTTTCTGTCAACAGAGGAGCAACTGTTTATCCTGGAGTCCCATCTATCTCCTGCTTCACTGTAATATGACAAGGGCCATGAAGGAACAAATAGATGCTGAGACTGAGATAAGGTAGTCAAGAAAGGCCTCTCAGAAGAGGAAGTGACATTCAGACTCAACCTGAAAAATGAGAAGAGATTGTGGAGGAGAGTTGAAGTGTGTGTCTGCATACATAAAGAGTCTTTGTAAATACATACAAAAGAAGAAGAGTCTTTATTTCAATAAGGTCAACTTCTATGGGTTCAGGCTTCTGAAATGTTTTTGGATGGAAGCCATACTTAGTTCAGTATTGCCCAACTCTTTGCAACCCCATAGATTGTAGCCCACAAGTCTCCTCTGTCTATGCAGATTTTCCAGGCAAGAATACTGGAGTGGGTCGCCATGCCCTCTTCCAGAGGATCTTTCCAACCCAGGGATGAAACCCAGGTCTCCCACATTGCACATTGCTTTACCATCTGAGCTACCAGAGAAGCCAAGAACTCTGGACAATTCATGTCAATTAAGTGATTCTTAGATTCACTACATTAAAGTTTTCTCTGATTTTAAATTAACTTATCTATTTATACATTTCAGTAAGTTCTTTTGTTTATGAGATATAAATTCAATGATAAATTAGGACTATTTCTGGGGTGGGATCTTCACTTTTAAAAGAACTGAAGGATTCTGTAAAATGAAAACTGAATAGTTGTAAATTTCAAATACCTGCAATTTCCCCCATACCTCATTTAGCAGCTTAGATCCATTCCAAGCACATTTTAGTCAAATGCCTCACTTAGCCTTCAAGCTAACATAGCTTCTTTGTGGCACTGAAACTCTTGTCAAATTCATTGCTGACTGCATCATTTGTGTTCCTCTTAAGAATGATTGGAGAGAGAGAGGAAGGGAAAGAAAAAGAGAAAAAGAGGAAGAAATAATACTTGGAACATTTGAGGAATGTCCTTGGGTGAACCCTTACTTGTATTTTTTCTCTCCTGCCTGGTTCTGCAGAGTAAGCAAGTTAATTCCTGCCTTGAAATCATTTTGTGAAAGGTTTACAACTTGACATCTGCTGAGTCATAACATCAAAATGGTTTTCCCAAGTTGATTGTAAGATAAATCAGGTCGACTCTTAGGTAGTAGCATTGATTCTGCATTAATCACCCAATTCTCTCTGCAATTTTTCTAAAGTGTATGAGCCTGTTATTTCTTCTAGAAAATTGTGCCTTTTAGAGATATGAATGTAACACTGCTAAACCTAACTTTTTATAATTGCAAATTACGTCTACATGTTTTAGTTATTGTTGGTTCATTTGCTTTACTTTGCTTTGGTTGATCTCCAAACTTTAGTATGCTAAAATTGTATTGTTTGAATTCTAATATGTCTTATATCATGAATACTGAAAACTCTAAGTTGATTATCTAAGTTAATTACATAAATGGTGACAGTAAGATTCTATTTAGCTGCTGTGATGATAACATACTCCTGCTTTTTCACAGGAGGATAAACCTGGAATTTTGTTATAAATTCAACATTCATAAGAGTAACAAAGGCAAATCAATAGAAAATGTTTCCTTCCAACAAGCAAACTACCTCTTAATATATAAGAAATGTTCTATTTTTAAAGGTCTAACACGTAATGTTAAAAAATTTTAAACCACTTCCTTTGGTCAAAGTAGAACCAAATAAATAGGGTAAACTATTAAGTTTTACCCTATTTATTTACTATTCTGATAATTGTAGAGTATTTGGAAACAAATCAAGATACAGAAAGTCACAAGAGATTGTCTCTTTTTCTATAAGTAAACAAGCTGAATAAACTACAAAAACTATAGTTTCTCTAAGTCCATCTGAAAAATCTAAATGCAAAGAAACCATGAAATGAACTTTAGAAAGTGATGAGTCATCTTTTAAAACAAAGAGAATCTGGACACATCTTTGGCAGAATGATAAGAATGAGGAATTTGACACTAACTGGAGTAGGAAGAGACCTGCTTTTAAGATCTACATCTGGACTTACATCCTACCTGTCTCCTGCAGGTCAAGAAGCAAAAGTTAGAACCAGACATGGAGCAACAGACTGGTTCAAAATTGGGAAAGGGATACAGCAGGGCTGTATATTGTCACTCTGCTTATTTAACTTATATGCACAGTGCATCACGTGAAATACCCAGCTGGATAAAGCTTAAGCTGGAATCAAGATTTCTGAGAAAAATAGCAATAACCTCAGATATGCAGATGATACCACCTCATGGCAGAAAGTGAAGAGGAACTAAAGAACCTCTTGAAGAAGTTGAAAGAGGAGAGTGGAAAAGCTGGCTTGAAACTTAGCATTCAAAAAACATAAGAACTAAGATTATGGCATATGGCCCCATCATTCATGGCAAATATATGGGGGAAACAATGGAAACAGTGGCAAACTTTATTGTGTGTTGGGGTGAGGGTTCCAAAATCACTGCAGAAAATAACAGCAGCCATAAAATTAAAAGATGCTTGATCCTTGGAAAAGAGCTATGACAAATCTAGACAGAATATTTAAAAGTCAAAACTGTTTTTCCAGTAGTCATGTATGGATGAGAGAGTTGGACCATAAAGAAGACTGAGCATGAACGAATTGATGCTTTTGAATTGTGGTGTTGGAGAAGACTCTTGACAGTCCCTTGGATTGTAAAGAGACCAAACCAGTCAACCCTAAAGGAAATCAACCCTGAAGATTCATTAGAAGGACAGATGCTGAAGCTGAAGTTCCAATACTTTGGCCACTTTATGTGAAGAGCCAACTCATTAGAAAAGACCCTGATGTTGGGAAAGAATGAGGGCAAAAGGAGAAGAGGGTGGCAGAAGATGAGATGGTTAAATAACACCACAACTCAATGGACATGAATTTGAGCAAACTCTGGGAAGTAGTGAAGGACAGGGAAGCCTAGTGTGCTGCAGTCCATGGGTTGCAAAGAGTCAGACACAATTTAGCAACTGAACAGGGAAGCGGCAGATTTTAAGGGAGGAAAAAAAACCTAGAAGCAAAAATAATTCTAGCTTGGCAAGAAGAAGAGGGAATTTTTCCATAATTTGGAAAGCTAGCAGCTCAGCTGTAAAGTGCAAAGATACCTCCAGAATCTTAAAAGTTCTCATACCCCAAGCCTCATAGAAAAAAAAAAAAAAAAGACATGGGACCAATCTCTAAACATAAAAAAGCAGTAATGAAACAACACAAACTAAAAAGATGTCAAATAGATGTGTCAAAAAACTCCGGCTTATCTTACTACAAATGAAATTAATTGAGTCCCCAATTAAAGCAGCCTAACATAGGAAGGTAAATTCTTTATTTCTAAATAAAAAATAATTTATTTCTGTCTATACGGTTCTTTAAAATAAATGGCCATTATATAATAACAAATTTACAAAACTCACAAACAAACAAAAACTAAGGGAGAGAGAAAGAGAGGTCCATAGTGAAGAGAGGAAAGTCATAAAAGTAGATATAGAGATTGCTCAAATATTAAAATTATAATTCAGGGATTTCATGATAACTTTCCTTTACAAAACCTTCTGGAACTTTTTTTTTTTTTAAGTGGCTTTACAGTATATAAATTCAACAAAATTGGCAAAAAATTAAAATAACTGCCAAAATACTAAAGGATGAAAATGTGGGAAGCATATAAATATATAGGGTATTTTTAGCAGAAATAAGGACTCTTTTAAAATGAATAAAATGAGAATGTTGCAAGTGTTACAGTATAGAAAAGAATTAAAGAATTTGAATACAAAGCAATAGAAAATTTAACTTAAGGAGAAAAAAATGTGAAAAAATAGAACAGAGTATCTAAGATCTGTAGAAATCATGTCATCTAAGATGCCTGCAGAAGGAAATGAAAGTGAATTGGAGCAGACAACATATTTCAAGAAATAATGACTATGAAGGTTCCAAAGTAAGGAAACAACATCATGGATAAATCCTCAAATTATTATATTGAATAAAAGAAGCTACACACATACACGAATATAGAACCAGCTGTATTGTTTTATTTCCATAAACTTTAAGAACATGAAACTAAATGATGACCATCAAAAACAAAAAAGTTGTTGCAATACAAAGGACATGGAAGAGAGAAAAGGGGATGCAAGTGAACTTACCTTGGTGATGAAAACTTCCTGTCTTGTTTCTGTAGAATTTCAAGGTCATGTAGATTGGTGAACCTAACTGAGCTGAACGCCAAGAACTGGTGTAAATATATGTAATACATATATGTAAACAGGAAATCATAAAAGTTTTATTTAAAATGGAGTTGGGGAGCCCTGAAAGAGGACCTGTTATACATATACCTTCCCTTACTGCTGCTGCTGCTACTGCTGCTAAGTCGCTTCAGTCGTGTCTGACTCTGTGCAACCCCATAGACAGCAGCCCACCAGGTTCGCCCATCCCTGGGATTCTCCAGGCAACAACACTGGAGTGGGTTGCCATTTCCTTCTCCAATGCATGAAATGAAAAGTGAAAGTGAAGTCGCTCAGTCATGTCTGACTCTTAGCGACCCCATGGACTGCAGCCTATCAGGCTCCTCCATCCATGGGATTTTCTAGGCAAGAGTACTGGAGTGGGGTGCCATTGCCTTCTCCGACCTTCCCTCACAGCTTATATTAAATTCTGAACAGAAAGACATTTATTTTATGTCCCAGGCAGGAGGAAGGAATATTTTCTCTTTGACCAGCAATAGTTCAGGCAATGAGAAACCATCACCATCCCAAATTCTCACTTTCCTGCAATGCACTTCTGTACAAAGTAGCCACTTCTGACTTTTTTTTTCCTATAAAGTAATGAGGTGCTCTTTTTTCTCTGAATTTGCCTGTGGGTAGCCATAGTTTGCATGTCTCAGATTACATTTCCTCTGTCATTTGCAAACAAAGTCACTTTTGCTGGTAAAATAACTGGCCATTTTATTTTTAAGCTTGACAAAATATAAATAAACAGTTTGTAGTACAATCATTCAAGAACTATCATGGGAAAACCCCTCTCTTGTACTTAATTTTTATTTATTTATTTATTTTAATTGGAGGCTAATTACTTTACAATATTGTATTGGTTCTGCCATACATCAACATGAAACCACCACGGGTATACACGTGTTCCCCATTCTGAACCCACCTCCTACCTCCCTCCCCGTACCATCTGTCTGGGTCATCCCAGTGCACCAGCCCCAAGCATCCTGTATCCTGCATCGAATCTGGACTGGTGATTCGTTTCCTATATGATACTATACATGTTTCAATGCCATTCTCCCAAATCATCCCACCCTCACCCTCTCCCACAGAGTCCAAAAGACTGTTCTAAACATCTATGTCTCTTTTGCTGTCTCGCATACAGGGTTATTGTTACCATCTTTCTAAATTCCATACATATATGTTAGTATACTATATTGGCATTTTTCTTTCTGGCTTACTTCACTCTGTATAATAGGCTCCAGTTTCATCCACCTCATTAGAACTGATTCAAATGTATTCTTTTGAATGGCTGAGTAATATTCCATTATGTATATGTACCACAGATTTCTTATCTATTCGTCTGGGGATGGACATCTAGGTTGCTTCCATATCCTGGCTATTATAAACAGTCTTATGATGAACACTGGGGTACAGGTGTCTCTTTCAATTCTGGTTTCCTCAGTGTGTATGCCCAGCAATGGGATTGCTGGGTCATAAGGCAGTTCTATTTCCAGTTTTTTAAGGAATCTCCACACTGTTCTCCATAGTGGCTGTACTAGTTTGCATTCCCACCAACAATGTAAGAGGGTTCCCTTTTCTCCACACCCTCTCCAGCATTTATTGCTTGTAGAATTTTGGATCACAGCCATTCTGACTGGCGTGAAATGGTACCTCATTGTGGTTTTGATTTGCATTTCTCTGATAATGAGTGATGTTGAGCGTCTTTTCATGTGTTTGTTAGCCATCTGTATTTTTTCTTCGGAGAAATGTCTGTTTAGTTTTTTGGCCCATTTTTTGATTGGGTCGTCTATTTTTCTGGAATTGAGCTGCAGGAGTAAGAAACTAAAGACCTATATATAGAAAACTATAAAACACTGGTGAAAGAAATCAAAGATGGCACTAATAGATGGAGAAATATACCATGTTCATGGATCGGAAGAATCAATATAGTGAAAATGAGTATACCACCCAAAGCAGTCTATAGATTCAATGCAATACCTATGAAGCTACCAACGGTATTTTTCACAAAGCTAGAACACATAATTTCACAATGTGTATGGAAATAAAAAACAACTGAAATAGCCAAAGCAATCTTGATAAAGAAGAATGGAACTGGATGAATCAACCTGCTTGACTTCAGGCTTTACTACAAAGCCACAGTCATCAAGACAGTATGGTACTGGCACAAAGACAGAAATATAGATCAATGGAACAAAATACGAAGCCCAGAGATAAATCCATGCACCTATGGACATTGTATCTTTGACAAATGAGGCAAGAATATATAATGGAGAAAAGACAATCTCTTTAACAAGTGGTGCTGGGAAAACTGGTCAACCACTTGTAAAAGAATGAAACTAGAACACTTTCTAACAATATACACAAAAATAAACTCAAAATGAATTAAGATCTAAATGCAAGACCAGAAACTATAAAACTCCTAGAGGAGAACATAGGCAAAACACTCTCCGACATACATCACAGCAGGATCCTCTGTGACCCACCTCCCAGAATATTGGAAATAAAAGCAAAAATCAACAAATGGGACCTAATTAAAAATTAAAAGCTTCTGTACTTCATTTTTAATACAGATACATATTACACTAGTTCAGTTCAGTTCAGTGTCTCAGTCATGTCTGACTCTTTGGAACCCCATGAATCACAGCATGCTAGGCCTCACTGTCCATCACCAACTCCCAGAGTTCACCCAAACTTATGTGCAGTGAGCCAGTGATGCCATCCAGCCATCTCATCCCCTGTTTTCCCCTTTTCCTCCTGCCCCCAATCCCTCCCAGAATCAGGGTCTTCTCCAATAAGTCAACACTTCACATGAGGTGGCCAAAGTACTGGAATTTTAGCCTCAGCATCAGTCCTTCCAATGAACACCCAGGACTGATCTAATTTTGGAGGGACTGGTTGGCTCTCCTTGCAGTCGAAGTGACTCTCAAGAGTTTTCTCCAACACCATACTTATGTTTGGCAAAACTAATACAATTATGTAAAGTTTAAAAATAAAATTAAATTAAAAAAAAAAAAAGAAGCATCAATTCTTCGGCACTCAGATTTCTTCACAGTCCAACTCTCACATTCATACATAACCAGTGGAAAAACCATACTCTTGACTAGATGGACCTTTGTTGGCAAAGTAATATCTCTGCTTTTCAATATGCTATCTAAGTTGGTCATAACTTTCCTTCCAAAGGGTAAAGCGTCTTTCAATTTCATGGCTGCAATCACCATCTGCAGTGATCTTGGAGCCTAAAAAAATAAAGTATGACACTATTTCCACTGTTTCCCCATCTATCTGCCATGAAGTGATGGGACCAGATGCCATGATCTTTGTTTTCTGAATGTTGAGGTTTAAGCCAACTTTTTCACCCTCCTCTTTCACTTTCATCAAGTGCCTCCTTGGTCCTCTTCACTTTCTGCCATAAAGGTGCTGTCATCTGCATATCTGAGCTAATTGATATTTCTCCCCACAATCTTGATACCAGCTGGTGCTTCTTCCAACATAGAGTTTTTCATTAATACTCTGCATATAAGTTAAATAAGCAGGGTGGCAATATATAGCTTTGATGTACCCTTTTTCTTATTTGGAACCAGTCTGTTGCTCCATGTCCAGTTCTAACTGTTGCTTCCTGACCCGCATATAAGTTTCTCAAGAGGCAAGTCAAGTGGTCTGGTATTCCCATCTCTTTCAGAATTTTCCACAGTTTATTGTGGTCCACAGAGTCAAAGGCTTTGGCATAGTCAATAAAGCAGAAATAGAAGTTTTTCTGGAACTCTCTTGCTTTTTCCATGATCCAGCAGATGTTGGCAATTTGATCTCTGGTTCCTCTGCCTTTTCTAAAAGCAGCTTGAGCATCTGGAAGTTCACGGTTCATGTACTGCTTAAGCCTGGCTTGGAGAATTTTAAGCATTATTTTACTAGCGTGTGAGATGAGTGCAATTGACCCGTAGTTTGAGCATTCTTTGGCATTGCCCTTCTTTGGGATTGGAATGAAAACTGACCTTTTCCAGTCCTGTGGCCACTGCTGAGTCTTCCAAATTTGCTGGCATATTGAGTGCAACACTTTCACAGCATCATCTTTCAGCATTTGAAATATCTCAACTGGAATTCCATCACCTCCAGTAGCTTTGTTCATAGTGATGCTTTCTAAGGCCCACTGGACTTCACATTCCAGGATGTCTGGCTCTAGGTCAGTGATCACACCATCATGATTATCTTGGCCATGAAGATGTTTTTTGTACAGTTCTTCTGTGTATTCTTGCCACCTCTTCTTAATAGCTTCTGCTTCTGTTAAGTCGATAATATTTCTGTCCTCTATTGAGCCCATCTTTGCATGAAATGTTCCCTTGGTATCTCCAATTTTATTGAAGAGATCCCTAGTCTTTCTCATTCTGTTGTTTTCCTCTATTTCTTTGCATTGATCACTGAGGAAGGCCTTCTTATTTTTACTTGCTGTTTGTTGTAATCTGCATTCAGATGCTTATATGTTTCATTTTCTCCTTTGTTTTTCACTTCTCTTCGTTTCACAGGTATTTTTAAGGCCTCCTCAGAGAGCCATTTTGCTTTTTTGCATTTCTTTTCCATGGGAATAGTCTTGATCCCTGTCTCCTGTGCAATGCCACCAACTTCCACCCATAGTTCATCAGGCACTCGGTCTATCAGATCTAGTCCCTTAAATCTATTGCTCACTTCCACTGTATAATCATAAAGGATTTCATTTAGGTCATACCTAAATGGTCTAGTGGTTTTCCCCACTTTCTTCAATTTAAGTCTGAATTTGGAAATAAGGAGTTCATTATCAGAGCCAAAGTCAGCTCCCAGTCTTGTTTTTGCTGACTGTATAGAGCTTCCCCATCTTTGGCTGCAAAAAATATAATTAATCTGATTTCGGTGTTGACCATCTGGCGATGTCCATGTGTAGCGTCTTCTCTTGTGTTGTTGGAATAGGGTGTTTGCTATGACCAGCACGTTCTCTTGGCAAAACTCTATTAGCCTTTGCCCTGCTTCCTTTCATATTCCAAGGCCAAATTTGCCTGTTACTCCAGGTATTTCTTGACTTCCTGCTTTTGCATTCCAGTCTCCTATAATGAAAAGGACATCTTTTTGGGGTGTTAATTTTAAAGGTCTTGTAGGTCTTCATAGAACCGTTCAACTTCAGCTTCTTCAGCGTTACTGGTTTGGGCATAGACTTGGATTACTGTGATATTGAATGGTTTGCCTTGGAAACGAACAGAGTTCATTCTGTCGTTTTTGAGATTGCATCCAAGTGCTGCATTTCAGACTCTTTTGTTGACCATGATGGCTACTCCATTTCTTCTAAGGGATTCCTGCCTGCAGTAGTAGATATAATGGTCATCTGAGTTAAGTCCACCCATTCCAGTCCACTTTGCTATCTCCTGTTTGACCTCTTCCAGTTTGCCTTGATTCATGGATCTAACATTCCAGGTTCCGATGCAATATTGCTCTTTACAGCATCAGACCTTGCTTCTATCACCAATCACATCCACAACTGGGTATTTTTGCTTTGGCTCCATCTCTTCATTCTTTCTGGAGTTATTTCTCCACTGATCTCCAATAGCATATTGATCACCTACTGACCTGGGGAGTTCCCCTTTCAGTATCCTATCATTTTACCTTTTCATACTGTTCATGGGTTTCTCAAGGCAAGAAAACTGAAGTGGTTTGCCATTCCTTTCTCCAGTGGACCACATTTTGTCAGACTCTCTACCTTGACCCTCCAGTCTTGGGTGTCCCCATATGGCATGACTTAGTTTCATTGAGTTAGACAAGGCTATGGTCCGTGTGAGCAGATTGGCTAGTTTTCTGTGATTATGGTTTCAGTGTGTCTGCCCTCTGATGCCCTCTCACAACACCTACCATCTTACTTGGGTTTCTCTTACCTTGGATGTGGGGTATCTCTTCATGGCTGCTCCAGCAAAGCGCAGCTGCTGCTCTTTACCTTAGACGAAGGGTATCTCCTCATGGCCGCCCCTCCTTACCTTGAACATGGAGTAGCTCCTCTCGGCCCTCCTTTCTATTACACTAGTAATAGATACAGATAAAACTTTGTATATCTAGTTAACTTGGCTTTGTACTAGGGTATTTCCATTAATATGCCCAAGGAGATCAATAAAAAAGAGGACACGCATCATATCTAGGATTCAAGTAGGAGAATAGCGTATTTCCATGTATTTTAACAAAGGATTAAAGCACATGTGGTTTCGGTTAAGATGTTGCCAAAATTAGCTTACAGAAAAGAATGAGGGTGAGAAAATGAAGAAGGGATTGTATTTTGTTTTGGAACACAAAGAAGAGATTATAATGAAAACTCCTGAGGGTAGTCACCCAGAAACTAGAAAACCTAACCAGGCACTTGTACTATTTACTGCACTTGAGTCACACTTGCCTTCTGTCTCACTGAGAATTCTCTCAGAGATCTATCTTCTTAATTATTTATTTGTGGTGATAACTGACTTTTTCCAGGGTTAACTCAAGCTCCATTTTGAATATTGTGGCTAAATATCGGATAGTCCTATGTAATAGCCTGTCTTTACCACAGGCTTGGCCCTGTAGCATTTTCCTTTATATCCATAACCTATCCAGCACCTTAATGTGGTTAAATATTAACTTGCTGCGAAATAGAAATGGTCTAAGGCTAATAATCCAATTGAATGTAGCTGCAAAACATAGTGTAAAACATGATGCAGACCCAGAGTCCAATCAAGAGCCTCTCAGTTCAGTTCAGTCGCTCAGTCATGTTCAATTCTTTGTGACTCCATGAATCGCAGCACGCCAGGCCTCCCTGTCCATCATCAACTCCCAGAGTCCACTTAAACCCATGTCCATCGAGTCAGTGATACCATCCCGCCATCTCATCCTCTGTCTTTCCCTTCTCCTCTTGCCCAATCCTTCCCAGCATCAGGGTCTTTTCCAGTGAGTCAACTCTTTGGATCAAGTGGCCAGGTATTGGAGTTTCAGCTTCAGCATCAGTCCTTCCAGTGAACACCCAGAACTGATCTCCTTTAGGATGGATTGGTTGGTCTTGCAGCCAGGGGACTCTCAAGAGTCTTCTCCAACACCACAGTTTAAAAGCATCAATTCTTTGGTGCTCAACTTTCT
The DNA here is from genome assembly GCF_002263795.3 of Bos taurus. Classification (NCBI taxonomy): domain Eukaryota; kingdom Metazoa; phylum Chordata; class Mammalia; order Artiodactyla; family Bovidae; genus Bos; species Bos taurus. Next base: position 3,322,546 of record NC_037346.1, on the reverse strand, counting down.
TCACAGTCCAATTCTCACATCCATACATGACCACTGGAAAAAACATAGCCTGATTAGATGGACCTTTGTTGGCAAAGTAATGTCTCTGCTTTTGAATATGCTATCTAGGTTGGTCATAACTTTCCTTCCAAGGAGTAAGTGTCTTTTAATTTCATGGCTGAAATCACCATCTGCAGTGATTTTGGAGCCCCCCAAAATAAAGTCTGATACTCTTTTCACTGTTTCCCCATCTATTTCCCATAAAGTGATGGGCCCAGATGCCATGATCTTAGTTTTCTGAATGTTGAGCTTCTAGCCAACTTTCACTCTCCTCTTTCACTTTCATCAAGAGGCTCTTTAGTTCTTCTTCACTTTCTGCCATAAGGGTGGTGTTATCTGCATATCTGAGGTTATTGATATTTCTCCTGGCAATCTTGATTCCAGCTTGTGCTTCTTCCAGCCTAGAGTTTCTCATGATGTCCTCTGCATACCATTCCTCAAATTGCAACACAAAAATGTTTTCCAAGAAATTTCAGAATGACTAAAAGACCCAGTAGCTGCTACTAAGTGCCCCTTTAAATGGGAATTTCAAATTCTGATCTCTTGTCTTTCCCTATTTCACTACTCTATTATGTGTCAGGGGATAGAGGAGGCATGAATAACTTGTTTACTTAGTTCATAGTTCTCCATATTAAGGATATCCATGTTTAGATGTTTTTTTTTTTTTTTTTTTTGGTTTTTGAACCTGTAGACATGATTAGATAAGATGAGACTCTTGGAGTTCTTGGAAAAGAGTGATTATATTTGACATGTAGGAAGTAACTAATGATTAGAGGAAAGACTGTGGTAATTGATTCTAGAAGGAAGACTGTATTAATTGATTATTATTCTGGCATGAATTAATTGCCCTTTTGTATCTATACTCTTTGCTCTTTAATTCTGTACTTTACCATCCATACTCTGATTCTGGGATGGCCTTTATTCTTGTTTTGTGTAATAGAACATGGCAGATGTGTTTATGTTTGCAAGTTCTGAGCCTGGGCCTGAAAAGTCTGTAAGGACTTTACAAGTTTAGTGTGATATTTTTTGTGCTTTGGGGCTTGCTTGAACTTATACTTCAGCCTTGTCTGAGAACATACCATACTAGGCTGCTGGAAGGATATGAGACATATAGAAATAAGAATCAGTCCTGGTGGCTCAGATAATAGAGTCTGTCTGTAATGCGGGAAACCCAAGTTCAACTCCTGTATTGAATGGTCCCCTGTAGAAGTAAATGGCAATCTACTCCAGTATTCTTGCCTGGGAAATCCCATGGACAGAAGAGGCTGGTGGGCTATTGTCCATGGGGTCTCAAGGAGTTGGACAGGACTGAGTGACTAAACAACAACAATAACAAAAACTCTGTTTCTAGCTGGAACACCTTCCATTTTCCCCCCTTAGTCTTATTTCTGTGTGTTAGTGCTCATCTCACTCTCATGGACTGCAGCACACCAGGCTTCTCTGCCCTTCACTATCTCCTGGAGCTTGCTCAAACTCATGTCCATTGAGTCAGTCATGCTTTCCAAACATCTCATCCTCTGTCACCCACTTCTCTTCCTGCCCTAAATCTTTCCCAGCATGAGGGTGACACGCAGCCAGAGCTGGAAGGGGGCAATCGCAGCCCCAGAGAGACATTATCTATAAAACTGTAGGCAGGCTTCTTTGCTAACTAAAACTTCTTGGGGGTCTGGACGGTCAACATCTCCCTGAGAAGGTGTGCCGGTTGTACACCTAGATAACTGAGTGGTGGGGAGGCAATAAGTCGCAGCAATCGTGCTCGCTAAACACCTCATCACCTGAGCTGCTCGGACCTGGGAAGGGCACAAAACGCAGGCCCAACTGAGTCTGCACCTCTGAGAACTACCCCAGTGCCTGAACCTGAGCGGCTTGGACCTGGGAGGTGCAGGCAGCCCAGGGCCGGCCATGGATGGTTCCTGGCGGAACAACCTAGAGCCTGAGCAGTGTGGGCAGGGAGGCTACACGCGCCGTGAGTTGGGGCAGAACCAGTGTGGCTGAGGCAATGCGAGCACATGCCAGTGTTACTTGTTTGCGGCATCCCTCCCTCCCTTCCTACAGTGTGACTGAACAAGTGAGCTTAAAAAGAAAAAAAAAAGTGTCCTCCACCATCCCCTTTGAGTCAGGGCGGAAACCAGACACTGAAGAGTCCAGCAAACAGAAGAATCTATAACAGAGGGAACCGCCTTGGAAGCTACAGGCAATAGATTAAAACCCTGTGGTTACTACTGACTACATAGGAAGGAGCCTATAGATCTTGAGAAATAAGAGTCGGACCAAGGAACTAGTCAAAAATGAGCTGAACCCACAATACTCACAACAAAACCAGAGAAAGTCCTCGATATATTTTTACTATTTTTACGATCATTCTTTCTTTCTTTTTAAAATTTTTTAAAAAAAATTTAAGTCCTCTATTATTCCTTTGATTTTCACTTTTATAACCTATTACTTTGCAAAAAAAAAAAAAAAAGACCCTATTTTTTTTTCTTCAGCAAACTTCATATATATATATATATTTTATAATTTTTTGACCTTTTTTTTTCCTTCTTTTCTTTAACATTGTATTTTTGAAATTCCAAACTCTAGAATTTTAATTTTAGCTTTTTGGTATTTGTTATCAATTTTGTACCTATAGTTTTTTTTTTTATAATTTCTGTGACATTTTGTTCCCTCTGTTTCTTTCTCTTCTTCTTTTATATAACATTGTACATCTGAAATTTCAAACTCTACTCTAGATTTTTAATTTATGCTTTTTGGTATTTGATATCAATTTTGTACCTGTATTTTCTTTATAATTTTTGTGACATTGTTTCTTTTTTTTTTTTCGCTCTCTTTCTTTTTCTTCTTTTTTTAAACATTGTATGTTTGAAATTCCAAACTCTAGATTTTTAACTTTTGCTTTTTGCTATTAGTTATCAATTTTGTACCTATATTTTGTTTATAATTTTCGCGACCTTGTTTGTTTTTGTTTGTTCGTTTTTTCTCTCTTTCTTTTCCTTCTTCCTTTCTTTAACATCATATTTTTAAAATTCCAAACTCTACTTTAGATTTTTAATTTTTGCTTTTATGTATTTGTTGCCAGTTTTGTACCTTTAAGAACCCAATCTTCAGTACCCTTTTTTCACTAGGGAACGAGATTACTGGCTTAACTGCTCTCTTTCCCTCTGGACTCTCCTTTTTCTCCACCAGGTCGCCTGTGTCTCCTCCCTAACCCCTCTCTACTCTACCCAATTCTGTGAATTTCTGTGTGTTCTGGACAGTGGAGAACACTTAGGGAACAGATTACTGGCTGGATCTGTCTCCCTCCTTTTCATTCCCCCCTTTTATCCTTCTGGCCACCTCTGTCTCCTTCCTCCATCTTCTCTTCTCTGTATAACTCCGTGAACAACTCTGAGCGGTCCAGGAAGTGATTATTGGCTAGTCCACTCTCTCCACTATTGATTCCACCTCATCTCATTCGGGTCACTTCTAACTCCCTCCTCCCTCTTCTCTTCTCCATGTAATGCTGTGAACCTCTCTCGGTGACCCTCATGGTAGAGAAACTTTTGATCTTTAACGTAGATGTTTTATCAATGGTGCTGTATAGAAGGAGAAGTTTTGAAACTACTGTAAAAATAAGACCAATAACTGGAAGCAGGAGGCTTAAATCCAAACCCTGACTCCAGGGAAGTCCTGACTCCAAGGAACATTAATTGACAGGAGCTCATCAAACGCCTCCATACCAACACTGAAACCAAGCACCACACAAAGGCCAACAAGTTCCAGGGCAAGACATACCAAGCAAATTCTCCAGCAACAAAGGAGCACAGCCCTGAGCTTCAAGATACAGGCTGTCCAGTCACCCCAAAACCATAGACATCTCATAACTCATTATTGGACACCTCATTGCACTCCAGAGAGAAGAAATACAGCTCCACCCACCAGAACACCAACACAAGCTTCCCTAACCAGGAAACCTTGACAAGCAACCTGTACAAACCCCCACACAGTGAGGAAACGCCACAATAAAGAGAACTCCACAAACTGCCAGAATACAGAAAGGACACCCAAAACTCAGCAATTTAAACAAGATGAAGAGACAGAGGAATACCCAGCAGATAAAGGAACAGGATAAATGCCCACCAAACCAAACAAAAGAGGAAGAGATAGGGAATCTACCTGATAAAGAATTCCGAATAATGATAGTGAAATTGATCCAAAATCTTGAAATCAAAATGGAATCACAGATAAATAGCCTGGAGACAAGGATTGAGAAGATGCAAGAAAGGTTTAACAAGGACCTAGAAGAAATAAAAAAGAGTCAATATATAATGAATAATGCAATAAATGAAATTAAAAACACTCTGGAGGCAACAAATAGTAGAATAACAGAGGCAGAAGATAGGATTAGTGAATTAGAAGATAGAATGGTAGAAATAAATGAATCAGAGAGGATAAAAGAAAAATGAATTAAAAGAAATGAGGACAATCTCAGAGACCTCCAGGACAATATTAAACACTACAACATTCGAATCATAGGGGTCCCAGAAGAAGAAGACAAAAAGAAAGACCATGAGAAAATACTTGAGGAGATAATAGTTGAAAACTTCCCTAAAATGGGGAAGGAAATAATCACTCAAGTCCAAGAAACCCAGAGAGTCCCAAACAGGATAAACCCAAGGTGAAACGCCCCAAGACACATATTAATCAAATTAACAAAGATCAAACACAAAGAACAAATATTAAAAGCAGCAAGGGAAAAACAACAAATAACACACAAGGGAATTCCCATAAGGATAACAGCTGATCTTTCAATAGAAACTCTTCAAGCCAGGAGGGAATGGCAAGACATACTTAAAATGATGAAAGAAAATAACCTACAGCCCAGATTATTGTACCCAGCAAGGATCTCATTCAAGTATGAAGGAGAAATCAAAAGCTTTTCAGACAAGCAAAAGCTGAGAGAATTCTGCACCACAAAACCAGCTCTCCAACAAATACTAAAGGATATTCTCTAGACAGGAAACACAAAAAGGGTGTATAAATTCGAACCCAAAACAATAAAGTAAATGGCAATGGGATCATACTTATCAGTAATTACCTTAAACTTAAATGGGTTGAATGCCCCAACCAAAAGACAAAGACTGGCTGAATGGATACAAAAACAAGACCCCTACATATGTTGTCTACAAGAGACCCACCTCAAAACACGGGACACATACAGACTGAAAGTGAAGGGCTAGAAAAAGATTTTCCATGCAAATAGGGACCAAAAGAAAGCAGGAGTAGCAATACTCATATCAGATAAAATAGACTTTAAAACAAAGGTTGTGAAAAGAGACAAAGATGGTCACCACATAATGATCAAAGGACCAATCCAAGAAGAAGATTTAACAATTATAAATATATATGCACCCAACACGGGAGCACCGCAGTATGTAAGACAAATGCTAACAAGTATGAAAGGAGAAATTAACAATAACACAATAATAGGGGGAGACTTCAATACCCCACTCACACCTATGGATAGATCAACTAAACAGAAAATTAACAAGGAAACACAAACTTTAAATGATACAATAGACCACTTAGACCTAATTGATATCTATAGGACATTTCATCCCCAAACAATGAATTTCACCTTTTTCTCAAGCGCACATGGAACCTTCTCCAGGATAGATCACATCCTGGGCCATAAAGCTAGCCTTGGTAAATTCAAAAAAATAGAAATCATTCCAAGCATCTTTTCTGACCACAATGCAGTAAGATTAGATCTCAATTACAGGAGAAAAACTATTAAAAATTCCAACATATGGAGGCTGAAAAACACGCTGCTGAATAACCAACAAATCACAGAAGAAATCAAAAAAGAAATCAAAATTTGCATAGAAACAAATGAAAATGAAAACAACAACCCAAAACCTGTGGGACACTGTAAAAGCAGTCCTAAAGGGAAAGTTCATAGCACTACAGGCATACCTCAAGAAACAAGAAAAAAGTCAAATAAATAACCTAACTCTACACCTAAAGCAACTAGAAAAGGAAGAAATGAAGAAGCCCAGGGTTAGTGGAAGGAAAGAAATCTTAAAAATTAGGGCAGAAATAAATGCAAAAGAAACACAAGAGACCATAGCAAAAATTAACAAAGCCAAAAGCTGGTTCTTTGAAAGGATAAATAAAATTGACAAACCATTAGCCAGACTCATCAAGAAACAAAGGGAGAAAAATCAAATCAATAAAATTAGAAATGAAAATGGAGAGATCACAACAGACAACACAGAAATACAAAGGATCATAAGAGACTACTATCAACAATTATATGCCAATAAAATGGACAACGTGGAAGAAATGGACAAATTCTTAGAAAAGTACAACTTTCCAAAACTCGACCAGGAAGAAATAGAAAATCTTAACAGACCCATCACAAGCACGGAAATTGAAACTGTAATCAAAAATCTTCCAGCAAACAAAATCCCCGGTCCAGACAGCTTCACAGCTGAATTCTACCAAAAATTTAGAGAAGAGCTAACACCTATCCTGCTCAAACTCTTCCAGAAAATTGCAGAGGAAGGTAAACTTCCAAACTCATTCTATGAGGCCACCATCACCCTAATACCAAAACCTGACAAGGATCCCACAAAAAAGAAAACTACACGCCAATATCACTGATGAACATAGATGCAAAAATCCTTAACAAAATTCTAGCAATCAGATCCAACAACACATTAAAAAGATCATACACCATGACCAAGTGGGCTTTATCCCAGGGATGCAAGGATTCTTCAATATCCGCAAATTAATCAATGTAATACACCACATTAACAAATTGAAAAATAAAAACCATATGATTATCTCAATAGATGCAGAGAAAGCATTTGACAAAATTCAAAATCCATTTATGATAAAAACGCTCCAGAAAGCAGGAATAGAAGGAACATACCTCAACATAATAAAAGCTATATATGACAAACCCACAGCAAACATTATCCTCAATGGTGAAAAATTGAAAGCATTCCCTCTAAAGTCAGCAACAAGACAAGGGTGCCCACTTTCACCATTACTATTCAACATAGTTTTGGAAGTTTTGGCCACAGCAATCAGAGCAGAAAAAGAAATAAAAGGAATCCAAATTGGAAAAGAAGAAGTAAAACTCACTATTTGCAGATGACATGATCCTCTACATAGAAAACCCTAAAGACTCCACCAGAAAATTACTAGAACTAATCAATGATTATAGTAAAGTTGCAGGATATAAAATCAACACACAGAAATCCCTTGCATTCCTATACACTAATAATGAGAAAACTGAAAGAGAAATTAAGGAAACAATTCCATTCACCGTTGCAACAGAAAGAATAAAATACTTAGGGATATATCTACCTAGAGAAACTAAAGGCCTATATATAGAAAACTATAGAACACTGGTGAAAGAAATCAAAGAGGACACTAATAGATGGAGAAATACACCATGTTCATGGATTGGAAGAATCAATATAGTGAAAATGAGTATACTACCCAAAGCAATTTATAGATTCAATGCAATCCCTATCAAGCTACCAACAGTATTCTTCACAGAGCTAGAACAAATAATTTCACAATTTGTATGGAAATACAAAAAACCTCGAATAGCCAAAGCGATCTTGAGAAAGAAGAATGGAACTGGAGGAATCAACCTACCTGACTTCAGGCTCTACTACAAAGCCACAGTTATCAAGACAGTATGGTACTGGCACAAAGACAGAAATATAGATCAATGGAACAAAATAGAAAGCCCAGAGATAAATCCACGCACATATGGACACCTTATCTTTGACAAAGGAGGCAAGAATATACAATGGATTAAAGACAATCTCTTTAACAAGTGGTGCTGGGAAAACTGGTCAACCACTTGTAAAAGAATGAAGCTAGAACACTTTCTAACACCATACACAAAAATAAACTCAAAGTGGATTAAAGATCTAAATGTAAGACCAGAAACTATAAAACTCCTAGAGGAGAACATAGGCAAAACACTCTCTGACATACATCACAGCAGGATCCTCTATGACCCATCTCCCAGAATATTGGAAATAAAAGCAAAAATAAACAAATGGGACCTAATTAACCTTAAAAGCTTCTGCACATCAAAGGAAACTATCAGCAAGGTGAAAAGGCAGCCTTCAGAATGGGAGAAAATAATAGCAAATGAAGCAACTGACAAACAACTAATCTCAAAAATATACAAGCAACTCCTACAGCTCAACTCCAGAAAAATAAATGACCCAATCAAAAAATGGGTCAAAGAAGGAAATAAACATTTCTCCAAAGAAGACATACAGATGGCTAACAAACACATGAAAAGATGCTCAACATCACTCATTATCAGAGAAATGCAAATCAAAACCACTATGAGGTACCATTTCACACCAGTCAGAATGGCTGCGATCCAAACGTCTACAAGCAATAAATGCTGGAGAGGGTGTGGAGAAAAGGGAACCCTCTTACACTGTTGGTGGGAATGCAAACTAGTACAGCCACTATGGAGAACAGTGTGGAGATTCCTTAAAAAACTGGAAATAGAACTGCCTTATGATCCAGCAATCCCACTGCTGGGCATACACACTGAGGAAACCAGAAGGGAAAGAGACACGTGTACCCCGATGTTCATCGCAGCACTGTTTATAATAGCCAGGACATGAAAGCAACCTAGATGTCCATCAGCAGATGAATTGATAAGAAAGCTGTGGTACATATACATAATGGAGTATTACTCAGCCATTGAAAAGAATAGATTTAAATCAGTTCTAATGAGGTGGATGAAACTGGAGCCTATTATACAGAGTGAAGTAAGCCAGAAGGAAAAACACCAATACAGTATACTAATGCATATATATAGAATTTAGAAAGATGGTAACAATAACCCTGTGTACGAGACAGCAAAAGAGACACTGATGTATAGAACAGTCTTATGGACTCTGTGGGAGAGGGAGAGGGTGGGAAGATTTGGGAGAATGGCATTGAAACATGTATAATATCATGTAGGAAACGAGTTGCCAGTCCAGGTTCAATGCACGATATTGGATGCTTGGGGCTAGTTCAGTGGGATGACCCAGAGGGATGGTATGGGGAGGGAGGAAGGAGGAGGGTTCAGGATAGGGAACACATGTATACCTGTGGCGGATTCATTTTGATATTTGGCAAAACTAATACAATTTGTGAAGTTTAAAAATAAAATAAAATTTAAAAAAAATCATAAAGTAATCGAGGGGTAGAAGTTTGGCCATTTTTTTTTCTTCTGTAATAGTAGATAGAACTACTTTCCTACTATTTAGTTACCAAAAAAAAAAATAAAGTCAGTAAAATAAAAAGAAAATATTGCACATTTCATATTTTCTAGGAAAAATGCAAAACCTAAGATATAAGCAATCTCTAGTATAGCAATACTTAGGTTAAAATTATTTAATTTTATAGAATTCAGGATAGGGGATACTGCTATAATTATTATTTTATTAAACACAAATATACCCCATAAGAAGAGACTTTGGAAAGAGAATGAAAATAATTATACACATATTTAACTTAATAGAATATACATCTTTTCTCATAGATAATTAATAGTTTTGAGTATTTCCATTTTTCAAAAAGTGGGTAAAGTAAGTAAATTAATAACAAAAATAAAACCAAACCTAACAGCAACATAATATTTGGGGGAAATACTCAAGATTAAGAAAAACAAAAATTAATAAAACAGTAAAGTATGGAATGAGGGGTCAACCAGGCTCAGAAATAATAGATAAATAATTCTTAAAACTGGCATATTACAAGTTAATGCTTGTGATTTAGCAAATATAATTCAAAGGAAATGGAAAAACATAACTATACAAAATGAGAGTATTAAATAGAATACTGATGAAATTATTAGATAAGAAATATAAACCTCCAGATATAAATTGATAGCAAACTTTTTTCTACCCAGTTCTGAAAGCAATAGGAAAGAAAAAAAGGGTGAAATAGAAACTGAAATCCCACCTTCAGTAATAATAGTAAGTACTGAAAAATAGAATTAACACTAAGCATGAAGTGTAGCAAAATTTTGTAAACAAACAAACAAAAAAAACATAATTAAAAAAAAAACAAACAGGCTGTGTTTTGGAAAAACAGCTGTCTCCAAAATAGGCAGTACTTAAACAGAGGCAGAGGCTGAAAGTACTGTGTGGTTCCAGTGTGGGTTGTCTAACTGCAGAGTCTCACTACCCCTATTTGAACCCAGTGTACCAAGGATGCAATGCCAAAGAAGGTGAGGCATAAAGAGGGAATCCCACAGGCATATTATCTTGCCATGTGTATCACATTATATAAGAAATTTGTGAGTGGTAAGTGGCCCTGTGAGTAGGGTTTTCAGGGGGAAAAAAAAAAAAAAAATATATATATATATATATATATACACCTAAACTTGAATTTCAGATTTAATTAAAGATATGTGTATATGTGTGTCCCAAATATTTCATGTGACATTCCTACACACACATACACACAGCTATTTATCATTTATTTGAAATTCAACTTTAATTGAGTATTCTGTATTTTTATTTTCTAAATCTGAAAACCTACTTATTCATCTTTGTTAACTGAAACAAAAACTAGCTATCTATTAGATACTGAAACCCTGATTCATATAGAGGTTGATTTGTGAGCCAATGATACTTTTCACTAGCCAAGGATTCCCTTATCTCCTCTTTAACACAGTGTTCACAAAATATCACTTATTTGGGAAGACTTTCCCATACTTAAAAGTAAGTAGTAGTGAAATACACAACATAAACATTTAGGCTCTATAAAAAATAAAAAATAAAAAAGACAAAAAAAACAATCAAAATAAAACAAAAAGATCACCATTAGAAAAAGTAAGAAATGAACAGAGGAGAAAAGGGGAAATAAAACTTATACAGCAGTAAGAATTTACCAGAAAATTGAAAATCAAGACATACTTCCCGACTAACTCATTCTGAGGCCATCATCACCAGACAAAAACATATCATATACACAAAAAACTACAAACTAATATTTTTTGTAAACATAGATTCAAAATGTCGAAACAAAATTTCAATAAATTGAATTCAACAATATCCAGAATAAATGTTACATCATGACAAAATAAGGGAACTAAAGTAACATTCAAAAGAAACAATGTGAAAGGGGATTCTGGAAAGATGGTGAAATAGGAAGCACCAGAAATCTGCTTCCCCACCCAGACAGCATCTGCACTGAAATAATCTGTCTGATGTAACTATTTTGGAACTCTGGAGTCTATTGAAAGCTTACAACTTCCAGGGGAAAACTTGGAAAGTACAGGCATACCTCAGAAATATTGAGTTATGTTTATACTACACTGTAGTCTTTAAAAGCCCACTCCAATGTTCTTGCCTGGAGAATCCCAGGGACGGCGGAGCCTGGTGGGTTGCCATCTATGGGATCGCACAGAGTTGGACACGACTGAAGCGACTTAGCAGCAGCAGCAGTGGCAGTAGTCTTTAAAAGTGCAATAGCATTATGTCTAGAGAAGTGCATACACTTTAATTAAAAAAAAATACTTTACTGCTAAAATATGCTAATCATCATTTGAGTCTTCAGTGAGTTGTAATCTTATTTAAGGTCCTTTGTTGTGATTTTAATCATCTTCACAGCTTCTTCACTAGGTGTAGATTTTGTCTTAGAAATAATTTTCTTTGTCAATTTGTAAGAACTGACTTCTTATCCATTAGTTTATTTTGAGATTGCAACAATTCAGTCATATCTTCAGGCTCCATCCTCCACTGAAGTCTTGAACCCCTTACAGTCATCTCTGAGGATTAAAATCAACTTCTTCCAAATTGTTAATGTTATCATCTTGATCTCTTTCCATGAATCATAGATGCTTTTAATGACATCTAGAATTATGAATACTTTCCAAAAGATTTTCAATTTACTTTGCCCAGATCCAGCAGAAAAATCACTGTCCATGGCAGGTATAGCCCTACAAAGTGCATTTTATAAAGAATAAGACTTAAAAGCCAAAGTGACTCCTTGATCTATGGACTGCAGAATGAATGTCGTGTTAGTGAGCACGAAAACAACACTGTAGTGGGTGGGTCTAGGGATGGGCCCTGAAGAATCAATAGAATTTAGGAAGAGAGGGAGGAATAAGAGTATTCTTTATAAAAGTAGCTATATGAAGAAAAAACACATAATGTGAAGGCTTTGACTTTTATTATTAGTATCAGAAGCACTTCTGTAATTTTAAAAATGCTTATTTAATTGTTTTAATTGGATGATGATTATTTCACACTGTTGTGTGGTTTCTGCCATAAAACAACATGAATTAGCTGCAAGTCATATATCCCCTTCTTGAACTGCTCTCCCACACCACCCCATTCCACCCTCCATCCCACCCCTCTAAATTGTCACAGGGAACCAGGTTGAGCTCCCTGAATTATTCAGCAACGCCCCACTATCTATCTATTTTGTATATGGTGATGTGTATGTTTCAATGCTACTCTTTCAATTCATGCCATGCTCTCCCTCCCCCAAAACTTCCACAAGTCTGTTCTCTTTGTCTGTGTCTCTGGTCTTGCCCTGCAAATAGGTTCATCAAAACTATTTTTCTAGATTCCATGTATATGCATTAATATATGATATTTGCTTTTTCTTTTTCTGACTTACTTAATTCTGCATAACAGGCTCTAGGTTCATTCACCTCAGTTCAACTCACTTGTTCCTTTTTAAGGTTGAGTACTATTCCATTGTATATATATGCTATAGTTTCTTTTATTTATTTATTTTTTTAATAACAAATTTTGTGTTTTTATTTTAGGGTACTATTGGTCTTTCAAGTGAGGTAGCCTCTGTTTTTTTTTTTTTTTTTAATTTAAATTTATTTATTTCAATTGGAGGCTAATTACTTTAAAATATTGTATTGGTTTTGCCATACATCGATATGAATCCTCCACGAGTGTACACGTGTTCCCAATCCTGAGCCCCCCTCCCACCTCCCTCCCCGTATCATCCCTCTGGGTCATCCCAGTGCACCAGCCCCAAGCTTCCTGTATCATGCATTGAACCTGGACTGGCAATTCATTTCTTATATTATATTATACATGTTTCAATGCCATTCTCCCAAATCATCCAACCCTCTCCCTCTCCCACAGAGTCCAAAAGACTGTTCTGTACATCTGTGTATCTTTTGCTGTCTCGCATACAGGGTTATCATTATCATCTTTCTAAATTCTATATATATGCATTAGTATACTATATTGGTGTTTTTCTTTCTGGCTTACTTCACTCTGTATAATAGGCTCCAGTTTCATCCACCTCATTAGAACTGATTCACATGTATTTTTTTAATGGCTGAGTACTACTCCATTGTGTATATGTATCACAGCTTTCTTATCCATTCATCTGCTGATGGACATCTAGGTTGCTTTCATGTCCTGGCTATTATAAACAGTGTTGCAATGAACATCAGGGTACACGTGTCTCTTTCATTTCTGGTTTCCTCGGTGTGTATGCCCAGCAGTGGGATTGCTGAGTCATAAGGCAGTTCTATTTCCAGTTTTTTAAGGAATCTCCACACTGTTCCCCAAAGTGGCTGTACTAGTTTGCATTCCCATCAACAGGATAAAAGGGTTCCCTTTTCTCCACACCCTCTCCAGCATTTTTTGCTTGTAGACTTTTGGATCACAACCATTCTGACTGGTGTGAAATGGTACCTCATTGTGGTTTTGATTTGCATTTCTCTGATAATGAGTGATGTTGAGCATCTTTTCGTGTATTTATTAGCCATCTGTATGGCTTCTTTGGAGAAATGTCTGTTTAGTTCTTTGGCCCATTTTTTGATTGGGTCATTTATTTTTCTGGAGTTGAGCTGTAGGAGTTGTTTGTATATTTTTGAGATTAGTTGTTTGTCTGTTGCTTCATTTGCCACTATTTTTTCCCATTCTGAAGGCTATCTTTTCACCTTGCTTATAGTTTCCTTTCTTGTGCAGAAGCTTTTAATTTTAATTAGGTCCTGTTTGTTTATTTTTGCTTTTACTTCCAATATTCTAGGAGGTGGGTCATAGAGGATCCTGGTGTGATGTATGTCAGAGAGTGTTTTGCCTATGTTCTCCTCTAGGATATTTATAGTTTCTGGTCTTATATTTAGATCTTTAATCCATTTTGAGTTTATTTTTGTGTATGGTGTTAGAAAGTGTTCTAGTTTCATTCTTTTACAAGTGGTTGACCAGTTTTCCCAACACCACTTGTTAAAGAGATTGTCTTTAATCCATTGTATATTCTTGTGTTTTTGTGTTTCTTGGCTAGAGAATATCCTTTAGCATTTGTTGGCGAGCTGGTTTGGTGGTGCTGAATTCTCTCAGCTTTTGCTTATCTGTAAAGCTTTTGATTTCTCCTTCATATTTGAATGAGATCCTTACTGGGTAGTGATCTGGGCTGTAGGTTATTTTCTTTCATCACTTTAAGCATGTTTTGCCATTCCCTCCTGGCCTGAAGAGTTTCTATTGAAAGATCAGTTGTTATCCTTATGGGAATCCCCTTGTGTGTTATTTGTTGTTTTTCCCTTGCTGCTTTTAATATTTGTTCTTTGTGTTCGATCTTTGTTAATTTGATTAATATGTGTTTTGGGGTGTTTTGCCTTGGGTTTATCCTGTTTGGGACTCCCTGGGTTTCTTAGACTTGGGTGATTATTTCCTTCCCCATTTTAGGGAAGTTTTCAACTATTATCTCCTCAGGTATTTTCTCATGGTCTTTCTTTTTGTCTTCTTCTTCTGGGACTCCTATAATTCGAATGTTGGGGCATTTAATATTGTCCTGGAGGTCTCTTAGATTGTCCTCATTTCTTTTCATTCATTTTTCTTTTTTCCTCTCTGATTCATTTATGTCTACAATTCTATCTTCTACTTCACTAACCCTATCTTCTGCCTCTGTTATTCTATTTGTTGCCTCCAGAGTGTTTTTTATCTCATTTATTGCATTATTTATTATATATTGACTCTTTTTTATTTCCTCTAGGTCCTTGTTAAACCTCTCTTGCATCTTCTCAATCTTTGTTTCCATGTTATTTATCTGTCATTCCATTTTGATTCCAAGATTTTGGATTATTTTCACTATCATTATTTGGAATTCTTTATCAGGTAGATTCCCTATCTCTTCCTCTTTTGTTTGGTTTGGTGGGCATTTATCCTGTTCCTTTACCTGCTGGGTATTCCTCTGTCTCTTCATCTTGTTTATATTGCTGAGTTTGGGGTGGCCTTTCTGTATTCTGGCAGTTTGTGGAGTTTTCTTTATTGTGGAGTTTCCTTGCTGTGGGTGTGGTTGTAGGGCTGGCTTGTCAATGTTTCTTGGTTAGGGAAGCTTGTGTAGGTATTCTGGTGGGAGGAGCTGGATTTCTTCTCTCTGGAGTGCAATGAAGTGTCCAGGAATTTGTTATGAGATGTCAATGGTTTTGGAGTAACTTTGGGCAGCCTGTATGTTGAAGCTCAGGGCTGTGTTCCTGTGTTGCTGGAGAATTTGCGTGGTATGTCTTGCTCTGGAACTTGTTGGCCCTTGGATAGTGCTTGATTTCAGTGTAGGTATGGAGGCATTTGATGAGCTCCTATTGATTAATGTTCCCTGGAGTCAGGAATTCTCTGGTGTTCTCAGGATTTGGACTTAAGCTTCCTGCTTCTGGTTTTCACTCTTATTTTTACAGTAGTCTCAAGACTTCTCCTTCTATACAGCACCATTGGTAAAACATCTAGGTTAAAGATGAAAAGTTTCTCCACAGTGAGGGACACCCAGAGAGGTTCACAGAGTTACATGGAGAAGAGAAGAGGGAGGAGGGAGTTAGAGGTGACCTGAATGAGATGAGGTGGAATCAAAAGAGGAGACAGCAAGCTAGCCAGTAATCACTTCCTTATGTGCACTCCACAGTCTGGACCCCTCAGAGATGTTCATTGAGTTATACAGAGAAGAGAAAGGGAGGAAGGAGACAGAGGTGGCCAGGAGGATAACAGAGGGGAATGAAAAGGAGAGAGATCTAGCCAGTAATCAGTTCCCTAAGTGTTCCCCACCATATGGAACACAAAGAGATTCACAGAGTTGTGTAGAGAAGAGAAGGGGAAGGGAGGAGACAGAGGCGACCTAGTGGAGAAAAAGTAGAGTCCAAAGGGGGAGACAGCAGTCAAGCCAGTAATCTTGCTCCCAAGTTAAAATGGGTACTGAAGATTACATTCCTAAAGGTACAAAATTGATAACCAATAACAAAAAGCAAAGATTAAAAATCTAGAGTAGAGGCTGGATTTTCAAAAATGCAATATTAAAGAAAAGAAGAAGAAAAAAAAAAAATAAGTCACAGAAATTATTTAAAAATATATATCTATATGAAATTTTCTTTAAAAAATAGGGTCTTTTTTGACAAGTAATAGTAGGGTATAAAAATGAAAATTAAAGGAGTAATAGAGGACTTAAAATTTTTTTAAATTAAAAAAAAAAGAATGATCGTAAAAATAGTAAAAAAATATATCTAAGACTTTCTCTGGTGGTGTTGTGGGAAGTGTGGGGTCAGTTCATTTTCAGATAGTTCCTCAGTTCAACTTATATTTCTCACGATCTATAGGCCCCTTCCTATGTAGTTGGTACTAACAACAGGGTTTTAATCTATTGCACCTGTCACTTCCAAGGTGGTTCCCTGTGTTTTAGCTTCTTCTGTTTGCTGGTCTCTTCAGTGTCTGATTTCCACCCTGACACAAGGGGGGCAGTGGTGGACACTTTTTTTAGGCTCACTTGTTCAGTTGCGCTGTGGGGAGGGAGGGACGCTGCAAACAAAAAACACTGGTGTGTGCTCGCAGTGTCTCAGCCACACTGGGCCTGCCACCGCTCACAGCGTGTGAGCCTTCCCTGCCCACACTGCTCAGGCTCTAGGTTGCTCCACCAGGAACCGTCGGAGGCCGGCCCTGGGCTCCATGCACCTCCCAGGTCTAAACCGCTCAGGTTCAGGCACTCAGGTAGTCCCCAGAGGTGCAGACTCCGTTGGGCCTGCGTTTTGTGCCCTTCCCAGGTCCGAGCAGCTCAGGTGATGAGGTGTTTGGCAAGTGCTGTCGTTGGGACTTATTGCCTCCCCCGTCCCTGCCACTCGGTTTTCTGGGTGTACAACCGGCGCACTTTCTCAGGCGGATGTTGACTATCCAGAACCCCAAGAAGTCTTAGTTAGCAAAGAAGCCTGCTTGCAGTTTGGTAGATAATGTCTCTGTTGGGCTGCGATTGCCCCCTTCAGGCTCTGGCTGCCTGTCACTGGAGAGGGATGGTCTGAAGCCGGCTAGTTCTGTTCAGTCCTTTGTTCTGTGCGCAGGCCTGGCGGTGTCTTAGGTTAGGGCTTTCACATGGTAGCTATCCCACAGTCTGGTTTGCTAGCACAAGTTAGTTCGCTCTGATTGCCCTCAGGGCATTCAAGCCCGGTTCTTATTCTAAGAAATGCAGCCCGCGCCTCCCTGCCCAGCCCCCGCTTGCTAGTGGTGGATGCAGGTGTCTGCGCTGCTTCTCTGCTGGGGGAGTTACTGTTGGGCTTGTAATCTGTGGGTTTTAATTATTTATTTATTTTTCCTCACTGTTATGTTGCCCTCTGTGTTTCCAAGGCTCACCACAGACTTGGCAGTGAGAGTGTTTCCTGGTGTTTGGAAACTTCTCTCTTTTTAAGACTTCTTTCCCAAGATGGAGCTCCATCCCTACCTCTTTTGTCTCTCCTTTTGTCTTTTATATTTTTCCTATCTCCTTTCAAAGACAATGGGCTGCTTTTCTGGGTGCCTGATGTCCTCTGCCAGCATTCAGAAAATTGTTCTGTGGAATTTACTCACCTTTTAAATGTTATTTTGATGAATTTTTGGGGGAGAAAGCGGTCTCCCCGTCCTATTCCTCTGCCATCTTAGGACCTCCCCCCTATGCTATAGTTTCTTTATCCATTCATCTGTAGATGGACATCTAAGTTACTTCCATGTCCTGGTTATAGTAAGTTATGCTACAGTGAATATAGGAGTACATGTGACCTTTTGAATTATGATTTTCTTGGGGCACATGCTCAGTAGAGAGAATGCTGGGTCAAATAGTAGTTTTATTCCTATTTTTTCAAGGAATTTCCATAGGGCTCTCCATAGGCTATATCAATTTGCATTCCCACCAACAATGCAAGAGGATTCATTTTTCTCCACATCCTCTCCAGTATGTATTATTTGCAAGCTTTTTTCTTTTTTTAAATCCTCCTTCATAACCATGTATTGAGGGTCAATGTTATGCTGGAATGCATAAATTCTGGAAACAAAAAGTCAGGTCCTATAAGACCTCTATTCTTCAGAGGCTGACACCTTAGTACAGCCATGGAGGGTAGTCAATAATTTCAGTGTGGTAATATCAAGGTTCAGTTCAGTCTCTCAGTCGCATCTGACTCTTTGAAACCCCATGGACTACAGCACACCAGGCCTTCCTGTCCATCACCAACTCCCAGAGTTTATCCAAACTCATGTGCATTGAGTTGGTGATGCCATCCAAATGTCTCATCCTCTGTCGTACCCTTCTTCTTCCACCTTCAATCTTTCTCAGCATCAGGGTCTTTTCAAATGAGTCAGAACTTTGCATCAAGTGGCCAAAGTATTGGAGTTTCAGTTTCAACATCAGTCCTTCCAATAAAACCCAGGACTGATCTCCTTCAGAATGGACTGGTTGGATCTCCTTGCAGTTCAAGAGACACTCAAGAGTCTTCTCCAGCACCACAGTTCAAAAGTATCAATTCTTCGGCACTCAGCTTTCTTTATAATCCAACTCTCACGTCTATACATGACTACTGGAAAAACCATAACTTTGACAATATGGACCTTTGTTGGCAAAGTAATGTCTCTGCTATTTAATATGCTGTCTAGGCTGGTCATAACTTTCCTGCCAAGGAGTAAGCATCTTTTAATTTCATGGCTGCAATCACCATCTGCAGTGATTTTGGGGCCCCTCAAAATAAAGTCTACCACAGTTTCCACTGTTTCTCCATCTATTTGTCATTAAGTGGTAGAACTGGATGCCATTATCTTAGTTTTCTGAATGTTACGCTTTAAGCCAAATTTTTCACTCTCCTCTTTCACTTTCATCAAGAGGCTCTTTAGTTCTTTACTTTCTACCATAAGTGTGGTATCATCTGCATATCTGAGTTTATTGATATTTCTCCCGGCAATCTTGATTCCAGCTTGTGCTTCATCCAGCACCGCGTTTCTCATGATGTACTCTGCATAGAAGTTAAATAAACAGGGTGACAATATATAGCCTTGATGTACTCTTTTCCCTTTTTGGAACCAGTCTGTTTTTCCATGCCCAGTTCTAACTGTTGCTTCCTGACTTGCAAACAAATTTCTTAAGAGGCAGGTCGGGTGATCTGATGTTCCCATCTCTTTCAGAATTTTCCACAGTTTGTTGTGATCCACACAGTCAAAGGCTTGTCATAGTCAATAAAGCAGAAATAGATGTTTTTCTGGAACTTTTTTGCTTTTTTGATGATGCAGCAGATGTTGGCATTTGATCTCTGGTTCCTCTGCCTTTTCTAAAACCAGCTTGAGCATCTGGAAGTTCACGGTTCACATACTGTTGAAGCCTGACCTGGAGAATTTGAGCATTACTTTGCCAGTGTGTGAGATGAGTGCAATTGTGCAGTAGTTTGAGCATTCCAACAACACAAGAGAAGACTCTATACATGGACATCACCAGATGGTCAATACCAAAATCAGATTGATTAAGTTCTTTTCAGCCAAAGACGGAGAAGCTCTATACAGTCAGCAAAAACAAGACCAGGAGCTGACTGTGGCTCAGACCATTAACTCCTTATTGCCAAATTCAGACTTAAATTGAAGAAAGTAGGGAACACCACTAGACCATTCAGGTATGACCTAAATCAAATTCCTTATGATTATACAGTGAAAGTGAGAAAAAGATTTAAGGGCCTAGATCTGATAGATAGACTGCCTGATGAACTATGGAATGAGGTTCGTGACATTGTACAGGAGACAGGGAAGAAGAGAAGTGAAAAGCAAAGGAGAAAAGGAAAGATATAAACATCTGAGTGCAGAGTTCCAAAGAATAGCAAGAAGAGATAAGAAAGCGTTCTTCAGCAATCAATCCAAAGAAAAAGAGGAAAACAATAGAATGGGAAAGACTAGGGATCTCTTCAAGAAAATCAGAGATACCAAGGGAACATTTCATATAAAGATGAGTTCAATAAAGGATAGAAATGGTATGGAACTAACAGAAGCAGAAGATATTAAGAAGAGATGGCAAGAATACACAGAAGAACTGTACAAAAAAGATCTTCATGACCCAGATAATCACGATGGTGTGATCACTGACCTAGAGCCAGACATCCTGGAATGTGAAGTCAAGTGGGCCTTAGAAAGCATCAATAGGAACAAAGCTAGTGGAGGTGATGGAATTCCAGTTGAGCTTTCCAAATCCTGAAAGATGATGCTGTGAAAGTGCGGCACTCAATATGCCAGCAAATTTGGAAAACTCAGCAGTGGCCACAGGACTGGAAAAGGTCAGTTTTCATTCCAATCCCAAAGAGAGGCAATGCCAAAGAATGCTCAAACTACCGCACAATTGCACTCATCTCACATGCTAGTAAAGTAATGCTCAAAATTCTCCAAGCCAGGCTTCAGCAATACATGAACCGTGAACTTCCTGATGTTCAAGATGGTTTTAGAAAAGGCAGAGGAACCAGATATCAAATTGCCAACATCCACTGGATCATGGAAAAAGCAAGAAAATTCCAGAAAAGCATCTATTTCTGTTTTATTGACTATGCCAAAGCCTGTGACTGTGTGGATCACAGTAAACTGTGGAAAATTCTGAAAGAGATGGGAATACCAGATCACCTGACCTGCCTCTTGAGAAATCTGTATGCAGGTCAGGAAGCAACAGTTAGAACTGGACATGGAACAACAGACTGGTTCCAAATAGGAAAAGGAGTTTGTCAAGGCTGTATATTGTCACCCTGTTTATTTAACTTATATGCAGAGTACATCATGAGAAACGCTGGACTGGAAGAAACACAAGCTGGAATCAAGATGCCGGGAGAAATATCAATAACCTCAGATATGCAGATGACACCACCCTTATGGCAGAAAGTGAAGAGGAACGAAAAAGCCTCTTGATGAAAGTGAAAGAGGAGATTGAAAAAGTTGGCTTAAAGCTCAACATTCAGAAAAGTAAGATCATGGCATCTGGTCCCATCACTTCATGGGAAATAGATGGGGAAACAGTGGAAACAGTGTCAGACTTTATTTTTCTGGGCTCCAAAATCACTGCAGATGGTGACTGCAACCGTGAAATTAAAAGACACTTACTCCTTAGAAGGAAAGTTATGACCAACCTAGAAAGCATATTCAAAAGCAGAAACACTACTTTGCCAACAAAGGTTCGTCTAGTCAAGGCTATGGTTTTTCCTATGGTCGTGTATGGATCTGAGAGTTGGACTGTGAAGAAGGCTGAGGGCTGAAGAATTGATGCTTTTGAACTGTGGTGTTGGAGAAGACTCTTGAGAGTCTCTTCTACTGCAAAGAGATCCAACCAGTCCATTCTGAAGGAGATCAGCCCTGGGATTCCTTTGGAAGGAATGATGCTAAAGCTGAAAGTCCAGTACTTTGGCGACCTCATGCAAAGAGTTGTCTCATTGGAAAAGACTCTGATGCTTGGAGGGATTGGGGGCAAGAGGAGAAGGGGACGACAGAGGATGAGATAACTGGATGGCATCACAGACTCAGTGGACGTGAGTCTCAGTGAACTCTGGGAGTTTTTGATGGACAGGGAGGCCTGGCGTGCTGCGCTTTATGGGGTCGCAAAGAGTCGGACACGACTGAGCGACTGATCTGATCTGATCTTGAGCCTTCTTTGGCCTTGCCTTTGTTTGGGATTGGAATGAAAACTGACATTTTCCTGTCCTGTGGCCACTGCTGAGTTTTCCAAATTTGCTGGTATATTGAATGCAGTACTTTCACAGCATCATCTTTAAGGATATGAGATAGCTCAGCTGGAATTCCATCACCTCGAGTAGCTTTGTTCATGTAATGTTTCCTAAGGCCCACTTGAATTCACATTCCGGGATGTCTGGCTCTAGGTAAGTTGTCACACTATCATTAAATTCTGGGTTGTTAATATATTTTTTGTACAGTTCTTCTGTGTATTCTTGCCATCTCTTCTTAATATCTTCTGCTTCTGTTAGGTCTATACCATTTCTGTCCTTTATCGAGCCCACCGTTGCATGAAATGTTCCCTTGATATCTCCAATTTTCTTGAAGAGATTTCTGGTCTTTCCCTTTCTATTGTTTTCCTCTATTTCTTTGCATTGATCACTGAGGAAATCTTTCTTATCTTTCCTTGCTATTCTTTGGAACTCTGCATTCAAATAGGTGTATCTTTCCTTTTATCCTTTACCTTTAGCTTCTCTTCTTTTCTCAGCTACTTATAAGGCCTCCTTTACTCAAGGTAGATATAGTCATATCAAATGGTGGGTATACAGACAGATCTCTGACCTAGATTTTGGGATCAACGACAATTATCTAGTAGAAATCATGTTCAAACTGAGAGTTTAACTATCATAAGGCTGAAGATGTCAGTCAACTTTAGACAGAATTGTTAGCACATTAGAAAACATAAACTATGGGGAACAAAGGCAGGGGAGCATACAGCTTGCTGTGGCAAGGTCAGAGGGATGGGAGTTGGGAGGAGAGTTATAAACTTAGGGCAAGATCCTATTGTATGCCCTGTGCTATCATCTGCAAAATATTTTTTGGCATGAAATACTTGTGTATTTAATGAATCTTGCATAAGCACATGCATCCCTGACTAAGAAGAAAATTTAATTACTGCAATAAATGAATTGTAGTTTGTACCAGTTGTTCCTTTCTCTGTTCTCTCATTCGTTACTTCAGGATTCTACAGGAATCTAAAATAATACAATGGGCAGATAAAATAAAATTCTTATTCTGAAGAGATTTATAATTTAGTTTGTGGGAACACAAATGAACATTACCCAGCAACTAGGAGGTGACTAGACTGCTTGGAAAATTCCATGGATGGAGGAGCCTGTTAGGCTGCAATCCATGGGGTCGCTAAGAGTCGGACACGACTGAGCGACTTCACTTTCACTTTTCACTTTCATGCATTGGAGAAGGAAATGGCAACCCACTCCAGTCTTCTTGCCTGGAAAATCCCAGGGACGGGGGAGCCTGGTGGGCTGCCGTCTATGGGGTCGCACAGAGTCGGACACGACTGAAGTGACTTAGCATAGCATAGACTGGAGTTAGAAGTGGTGGCTGTGGTATTGATTGTCTATAAGCCTTAAAGTTGTCTGGTAATGAGATGTCTCTTGCAGACATTTTCAGCACTAAAGGTGAATGGATAGTCATTATTATGAGGTTTTAAAATACTGGAAAAATATAGCTCTCTGAGGTAATTAACTTATTTTTAAGTGGTTTTAAAGACTTTAGGGATGATTGGAACTGAATGTAAGTCACAAAAGAATGCTTTCCTTTGGCACGTAACCCCCCTGTTTTTGTTTAATTACCAGTGTGGGCATAATTTTATAGAAAATGAGACATCTCAAGTGCAATAGTGCATATCTTCATTGGCTGAGGAGTGAACTGACTTCTCCAGGATAAAAATGTACTGATTATCAACCAATATAGGGTTAAATAGTCCAGCTCTATAGATTCTTCTACACAGCTGAATCTATAGACATTGCATTTATTAGTTAAAAGGAGATTCCAGGGACTGGAGACTTAGAGAGTCTTCTATTTCAAGCTTTATAATGTTTCCTGGATGGCTTCCCTGGTAATTCAGCTGGTAAAGAATCCTCCTGTAATGCAGAAGACTCCAGTTCAATTCCTGGGTCGGAAAGATCCCCTGAAGAAGGAATAGGCTACTGACTTCAGTATTCTTGGGCTTCCCTGGTGGCTCAGATGATAAAGGATCTACCTGCAATCTGGGAGACCTGGGTTCAATCCCTGGGTTATAAAGAGCACCTGGAGGAGGGCATGCAACCCACTCCAGTATTCTTGCCTGGAGTATCCCCAAGGACAGAGGAGCCTGGCAGGCTACAGTATATAGAGTCACAAAGAGTGAGACACAACTGAATGACTAAGCACAGCACAGCACAGCAATGCATTGGAAGAGATTTTAAGCAGAATTTTAGAAGGAAATTGCCTAGAAACTATAAACTCAAAGTCCAGGGAAAGTTTATAAACCTCTTGGAAAAGTTAGCTTTATTCTGTGTTGACTATAATCTA
Source organism: Bos taurus (assembly GCF_002263795.3). Classification (NCBI taxonomy): domain Eukaryota; kingdom Metazoa; phylum Chordata; class Mammalia; order Artiodactyla; family Bovidae; genus Bos; species Bos taurus. The sequence goes on along the minus strand of NC_037346.1, from coordinate 3,298,235 downwards.
CCATTGAGGGGATGGCTTTTGTTGTTGTTGTTCAGTCACTTAATCCTATCTGACTCTTTGTGACTCCATGGACTGCAGCACACCAGGCTTCCCTGTCCTTCACCATTTCCTGGAGTTTTCTCAAGCAACCATCCAACCATCTCAACATCTGGCATCCTCATCTCCTTCTGCCTTCAATTCTTCCCAGCTTCAGGGTCATTTCCAACAAGTTGACTCTTCACATCAGGTGGCCAAAGTATTGGAGCTTCAGCTTCAGCATCAGTCCTCCAAATAAATACTCAGGACTGATTTCCGTTAGGATGAACTGGTTGGATCTCCTTGGAGTCCAAGGGATTCTCAAGAGTCTTCTTCAACACCACAGTTCACGTATCTCTTTCCCTTCTGGTTTCTTCAGTGTGTATGCCCAGCAGTGGGATTGCTGGATCATAAGGCAGTTCTATTTCCAGTTTTTTAAGGAATCTCCACACTGTTCTCCATAGTGGCTGTACTAGTTTGCATTCCCACCAACAGTGTAAGATATGTGTACCCCAATGTTCATCGCAGCACTGTTTATAATAGCCAGGACATGGAAGCAACCTAGATGTCCATCAGCAGATGAATGGATAAGAAAGCTGTGGTACATATACACAATGGAGTATTACTCAGCCATTAAAAAGAATACATTTGAATCAATTCTAATCAGGTGGATGAAACTGGAGCCTATTATACAGAGTGAAGTAAGCCAGAAGGAAAAACACCAATACAGTATACTAATGCATATATATAGAATTTAGAAAGATGGTAACAATAACCCTGTGTACGAGACAGCAAAAGAGACACTGATGTATAGAACAGTCTTATGGACTCTGTGGGAGAGGGAGAGGGTGGGAAGATTTGGGAGAATGGCATTGAAACATGTAAAATATCATGTATGAAACGAGATGCCAGTCCAGGTTCGATGCACGATACTGGATGCTTGGGGCTAGTGCACTGGGACGACCCAGAGGGATGGTATGGGGAGGGAGGAGGGAGGAGGGTTCAGGATGGGGAACACATGTATACCTGTGGTGGATTCATTTTGATATTTGGCAAAACTAATACAATTATGTAAATTTTAAAAATAAAATAAAATTAATTAAAAAAAAAAAAAAACGTTCAAAATCATCAATTCTTCAGTGTTCAGCCTTCTTTATGGTCCAACACTCACATCCATATATGACTACTGGAAAAACCATAGCTTTGACTAGATGGATCTTTTTCAGCAAAGTAATGTCTCTGCTTTTTAATATGCTGTCTGATATTGTCATAGCTTTTCTTCCAAGGAGCAAGAATCTCTTAATTTAATGGCTGCAGTCACCATCTGCAGTGATTTTGGAGCCCAGAAAAATAAAGTCTGCCACTGTTTCCATTGTTTCTCCATCTATTGGCCAAGAGGTGATGGTACTGGAAGCCATGATCTTAGTTGTTTGAATATTGAGTTTTAAGCCAAATTTTTCACTCTCCTCTTTCACCTTCAAGAGGCTCTTTAGTTCTTTTTCACTTTCTGCCATAAGGGTGGTGTCATCTGCATATCTGAGGTTATTGATGTTTCTCCCAGGATTCTTGATTCCAGCTTATGCTTATCTATCCCGGCATTTTGCATGATGTACTCTGAATATAAGTTAAACAATCAGGTTGACACTATACAGCCTTGCCATACTCCTTTTCCAATTTGGAACCAGTCTGCTCATCCATCCAAGAATTTATGTTCAGTTAGAAACAGTTCTAACTGTTTCTTCTTGACCTTCATACAGGTTCTGGGGAGGCAGGTAAGGTGGTCTGGTATTCCTATACTTTTAAGAATTGTACACAGTTTGCTGTGATCCACACAGTCAGAGGCTTTAGTGTAATTGATGAAGCAGAAGTCGAATTTTTTTTTTTTTTTTTCTGGAACTCTCTTGCTTTTTCTATGATCCACCAGATGTTGGCAATTTGATCTCTGGTTCCTTTTCCCTTTCCAAATCCACCTTGAACATCTGGAAGTTCTTGGTTCCCATACTGTTGAAGCCCAAGTTGAAGGATTTTGAGTATTACCTTGCAAGCATGTAAAATGAGTACAATTGTGTGGTAGTTTGAACATTCTTTAGCAGTATCGTTCTTTGGGATTGAAATGAGTGGATCATATTAGTTAAAAAGAACAAAGCTAGAACTTTAATTTCATTAGAAATAAAATTAAATTAGACTTAAATAAATAAGGCCAATTGTAAACATTATGAAAACTATAAAATACTTCTCAAAATAAGAGTTCCTGGGACAAGTTAGGACTTTTAAACTAAACATTCCATTCTTCTCCTCTGCTTTCATGGAAGGAGTACACTTCCCCATCGCTTGATTTGGAAAGTTAGGCAATAGGATTTTGGAAATGATGAGAACATCATTTAGAAATTATGAGAACAGAGGGTTGATAAGTGCTTTCATTATTGATGTATGTCAAAATCAGTACACTGAAAAGCAATTTTCAAGAATTTTACATTAGCTGCCAAACACAACCATTATTCAAAAATAGTAAAAATTAAAAACAAAGGTAATACATACTCAAATCTCATCATTTCCTAAATTTTATACCTCTATACACTTGAGATTATTCACAGCTACTAAATCTATATGATGGGAATTCTATGTAAGGATGTGTTATTCTACATCTCTTACCAACTCTGCATTGGAACACATATTTTGCACTGTCATGGTGGAAATAGTCTTAAGAGATATGACAGAAATAACTATAATGGAAACAACTAATTTCCTTGGATGGTGTTTGTGCAGAGAAGAATTAACATAGAAAAACCTGCTTGCAAGTTTCAGCCTTGGCTAGTATCTGACTCTAGAATTTCTGCCTTTCCCAGGTAATTGTACCTAGCCTGTACAGACAATGTGCTTTATGTTGAACATCTGCTTTTGTTCTGGGAGCCAGGGAATGTGATACATGTTAAACAGAGGGTGTTTATGTGATTTTCTCCAAATTAAAGTCTTGGACACTGACTTTCAAATACGCTTTGTTAGTAGATAATGCTTCACACACAGTAGCACTAATGATGCTAGAGAAATTAAGTATGCCCTGTGTGATACCACAGGGAGAAGACACTTGGTAGCTTGGGCCTGGTTGCCCTGAACTTCACCCCATGCAACTTCATGCTTTACTGGATTTATTCTTTGTCATTTTGATGTAATAAATCCTATGCTGATTCTTGTGAGTCTTTCTAATAAATCACTGAACCTGGGTGTGGTCTTGGGCCTCCTAATATAGCATTGTATAAACATAGTTAAAAGACTATATTGGCATAAAGAGTTTATGTTTGGTAAATTCTTACCTTGGATTTCTTGATTCTAGTTCAGAAGATTAAGGACTGCTTTATATGATGATACTTTAAATGCTTAAACTTTATGAATTTCTCCCTAAACCCTAAACTTTGTATTGTTTGGGATCTTTATGTACTGAAGATTTCAGTAAATCTTCTGTTTATGTATTTGAATGATTTCAACTTTTGATGGTGAGTTGGGGGCTTTGTTTATATATTAATAAATATAAATTTGAGCCTCCTTAAGACTTTTTTTGCTGTTTTCAATCAGTGACATAGTATACTTCTTTTAAAATACAACATAGCAAGCTTATGAGGGCTGCACTGTATGTATGCTTAAAAACTAAACATAAGACAGGGTGAATATAGAAACTGCCATACATAATTCATTTATTGTAAGTTGTTATGCAACTTCCATGCTCTAGAGAAGGGTTACATAAAATTTTAATGAAAGTTTTGGCAACTTAAAACTCATCTTATGCTCTTGAGTGACACAGGGGAATATCACTTTTCCCAAGGTTGGATCTGGACAGCTAAATCACAAGCTGTCAAGGAGCTAAATTCATTAAGGTTCTTATAGACTTGCAGGAAATTAGATGGGATTTCCATTTATATTGTAGTTTCAACTATCACCTTTTTAATATTTTTTTTAAAGAGTAAACACAGCATTTACCAAAGAGGTCCATTGAATGTATTATATGTTATATTAGTATTTAGGGCCTTGATTGTTATTAATAATAATTCATTGCAAATTCTGGTTGGATTTTGCCTATATACCATCTAGAATGAAAGGAATAAAATGTTCTGTTTGGGGAATTATCCTTTAAGTGGTATCTAGGAGTTTGGCATGAGATTTTAGTAAGCATGAATAGTTCATTAGATTGACTTGTGAGAATATTATTCCTTAACCATCCACAATGGAGAGATAGAATTTTTATTTTTATAGAAGACAAAGATTGCATATGGGGCTCAATACACAGCTTTCATACTAAGTGTATTAAAATGCAAATGTATATTTAAGGCAGTTTTATCCTGGAATAGCCTTTTTTTTTTTTTTTTTTCCACTTTATGTTGATATCTAAATGGACTAGGATTTTGGGGATGAAAGCTTGACAAAAGTCATAAGAGACCATAAAGTTCATGCCTTTGATGAGCTAGTTACTCTAGGCAAACCTGTGTCAGATATAAACATATATTCAGTGAAAAATGAAAATGTGAAAAGCAAATCAGGAGGTAGAGAGTATGATCACTTATTTTGATAACATTCCCTCTTTGCTTTTTATCCAGGTGCTGTATTTAAAATTAAAAAAAAAAAAAAAAAGATCTTGACATTTTTCTTTGATGTAAATCAATCAGCTGAAGATTGATTAAATTCACAGGTCTTGAGCTTTTCAGATATACTGTCTGAAAGAAGAAAAATTCCTTCACAGGCTAAAAAATGAAATTTGCTTATGCTATGACATAAATATATTATTTAAGAAACCACAGGTGATACTAAGTGAAGAAAGTGACCACATTGTTATGTACAACATGCTTTAGCTATATAAAGCCACCTGAATCTGAGGGAAAATAAGCTATCTAATTATAAACAATGACTACCTCTGAGTTATTAAAGACTATAGTCTTTAGGATGTAACACATTTTAACAAATGAACACATGATTTTATTGTTTATTCAAAAAAGCAAGAGAGTGTGTCTAAGGTAATATGCAGATAGACATACCCAAGGGCAAGCTAATATGCATCATGATTTTTTTTCGGACTTGGCTCTCTTATGATTGAAACTAATGAGCTCCATTCCTGACATTTGAAACCCTACTTATGCAGCTAACTTCAGCCTTAAATCTTACCTAACTGTATGGTTTGTGTTTTGCTTCTCCTGCACTTTTTTATAGTAAATATTTGTCAAATTTTTAGAATAATTTTTTAGGATTAAGTTTATCATTACCTTGGATCTGGAGTTACTTGGCAATAAGTAACCATTTCCCAGGTGGCTCAGTGGTAAAGAATCTCCCTGCAAAACAGGAGATGTGGGTTTGACCCCTGGGTCAACAAGATCCCCTGGAGAAGGAAATGATTACCCACTCCAGTATTCTTCTCTGGAAAATCCCAGAAACACAGGAGATTGGTGGGATACAGTCCATGGAGTCACAAACAGTTGGACATGACTTAACAACTAAACAACAACAACAATATTGCATTTCTCTTTGAACTGATGTACCTCTACATACCAAATTTATTCCTCTATTCTCTCTAGCCAACCCCATCCAAACATATTTTTTCACATGTATCCTTGGGTAATTTATTTACTATACTGTAAAATTACTTCTTGTTTGCACCCATTAAGTTTTTCCTAGGTTCTCAATCAGTTCAGTCACTCAGTCCTGTCTGACTCTTTGCAAACCCATAGACTGCAGAACGCCAGGCTTCACTGACCATCACCAACTCCTGGAGCTTGCTCAAATTCATGTCCATTGAGTCAGTGATGCCATCCAACCATCTCATCCTCTGTCATTCCTTTCTAATACCATCAAACTTCCCCAGCATCAGGGTCTTTTTCCATGAGTCAGTTCTTCCCAACTTTGGTGGCCAAAGTATTGCAATTTATGCTTCAGCATCAGTCTTCCCAATGAATACTCAGGACTGATTTCCTTTAGGATAGACTGGTTGGATGTCCTTGCAGTCCAAGGGACCCTCAAGAGTCTTCTTCAACACCACAGTTCAAAAGCATCAATTATGCGCTCCATTTTCTTACAGTCCAATTCTCACATCCATACATGACCACTGGAAAAACCATAGCTTTGATTAGATGGAACTTTGTTGGCAGAGTAATCTCTCTGCTTTTTAATACGCTGTCTAGGTTGGTCATAGCTTTTCCAAGGAACAAGAATATTTTACCTTCATGGCTGCAGTCACCATCTGCAGTGATTTTGGAGCCCAAAAGATAAAGTCACTGTTTCCAATGTTTGCCTATCTATTTGCCATGAAGTAATGGGAGTGGATGCCATGATCTTAGTCTTCTGAATGTTGAGTTTTAAGTTTACTTTCCACCCTCCTCTTTCACTTTCATCAAAAAGCTCTTTAGTTCTTCTGTGCTTTCTGCTATAATTTTGGTTTCATCTGTGTATCTGAGGTTATTGATATTTCTCCCAGCAATCTTGTTTCCAGCTTGTGCTCCATCCACCCCAGCATTTTGCATGATGTACTCTCCATATAAGTTATATAAGCAAAGTGACAATATACAGCCTTGACGTACCCTTTTCCAAATTTGGAACCAGTCTGTTGTTCCATGTCTGGTTCTAACTGTTGATTCTTGGTCTGCATACAGATTTCTCAAGAGGAAGGTAAGGTGTTCTGGTGCCCCCATCTATTTAAGAATTTTCCACAGTCTGTTGTGATCCACACTGTCAAAGGTTTTGGCTTAGTTAATAAAGCAGAAGTAGATGCTTTCCTGGAACTCTCTTGCTTTTTCTATGATCCAATGGATGTTGGCAATTTGATCTCTGGTTCCTCTGTCTTTTCTAAATTCAACTTACACGTCTGAAAGTTCACGGTTCACACACTGTTGAAGACTGGCTTGGATAATCTTGAGCATTACTTTGCTAGTGTGTGAGAAGAATGCAATTGTGTGGTAGTTTGAAGATTCTTTGGCATTGCCTTCCTTTGGGATTGGAATGAAAACCGGTCTTATAGCCACTGCTGAGTTTTCCAACTTTGCTGGCATATTAAGTGCAGCACTTTCACAGCTTTATTTTTTAGGATTTGAAAGAGCTCAGCTGGAATCCTATCACATCCACTAGCTTTGTTCATAGTGATGCTTCCTAAGACTCACTTGACTTCACACTCCAGGATGTCTGGCTGTAGGTACTCACTTGAGTGATCACACCATTGTGGTTATCTGGGTCATGAAGATCTCTTTTGTATAGTTCTTCTGTGTATTCTTGCCACCTCTTCTTAATATCTTCTTCTTCTGCTAGGTCCATACTATCTGTCTGTTACTGTGCCCATCTTTTCATGGACTGTAATTTTCTTGAAGAGATCTCTAGTCTTTCCCATTCTGTTGTTTCCCTATATTTCTTTGCATTGATCATTGATAAGAATGCTTTCCTCAATGATCACTGCAAAAGCCCTCAATCTAAACTTAACAATTTGCTACTTCTACACTCCCTGTCTTGATCACGGTAGGTCCTCAAAAAAAATTTTTTTTTAGGATGAATGAATAAATATAAATGACTGAATTAGTTCTTTAAAGGAGACTTCCAGAATTGTATATCCCTTCTATGGATAGTGTATTTTCCTAATTGACTAAATGCTTCCACATCTTCAATCCCTGATTACTCAGCATTTGCTGTCTGAAGACCAGGTTTTCAGAGAGGATCTGAAAACCAGAGAGGTTTTTAGATTATATCTTTAGTTTTGCAGCTTGGTTTTATCTGAATGCTTGTATCTCCCCAAAATTTTATGCTGAAATCTTAACCCACAATGTGATGATTTTAGGTGGTAGGGCATTTGCATGTGTAATTAGGTTATAAGTGCAGAGTCTTCACAAATAGGATTGCTGCTGCTATTGCTGCTGCTGCTGCTAAGTCGCTTCAGTCGTGTCGGACTCTGTGCGACCCCATGGACTACAGCCTACCAGGCTTCTTCGTCCATGGGATTCTCCAGGCAAGAACATTGGAGTGGGTTGCCATTTCCTTCTCCAACGCATGAAAGTGGAAAGTGAAAGTGAAGTCGCTCAGTCGTGTCCGTGTCCGACTCTTAGCGACCCCAAGGACTGCAGCCTACCAGGCTCCTCCATCCATGGGATTTTCCAGGCAACAAATAGGATTAGTGTCCTTATAAAAGCAGTCTCAGAGAGGTCCCTTGTCCTTTCCCACGTATAAGAATACAGTGAAAATTTAGACACCAAACTGTCAGTACCATGCTCTTGGACTTTCCAGTCTTCAGAACTGTAAGAAATAAATATGTTTATAAGCCACACAGTTTATTGTATATCTGTTATAGAAGCCCAAATGGATTAAGACATAGCTAGCTGTTATTGCTGCTCATAAAAAATAATCAAAATCATGTTTTTTGCATCTACAAATAAGGGAAGTTGAATCCCCAAAATTTTAAATTACACTTTTCCCAAACCTGCTTTTGGATTCTCTGTCCCAACTATTATGTAAGAGTTTCCCTGGTGGCTCAGACAGTAAAGAATCCACCTGCAAGGCAGGAGATGTGGATACCTGGAGAAGAGAATGGAAGCTACCTACTCCAGTAATCCTGCCTGGTGGGACAGAGTCCATAGGTTGCAAAGAGTTGAACACAACTAAGTAACTAACACTTTTCACAATTATATAAAAATCATATATAACAGTATAAATTGCTAAGCAGTTTAAATTTTAAAGTGTTTTCAAATATCATGCTTATGGTTTAAGGATATAAAGTATAAACTATCATAGATTTGATGGTACAAACATTAGCTTCCTAATGATCAAAAATATCACATGTCCTAGGGAGCCTTAGAAATGCTGTTTGGTAGTCAGAATATATAAAATTAACATTCCAACAAACTGTAAATGCTAAATACTTAGACACAAAATCCTGGAAATATTTCAAGTACTATATTTTTTAAATTATTCATTGAACAATTCAACATTTGTAATCAAGAAGCAGGAAATTCTCTTAAAATTCTCTTGTATATAGTTATAAAGAAAAAAAGATAATTGCTTTAAATAACAAAAGCAGACTGTATTAATTTTTTGACTTTATTCTTTTATTGAAACCAAGCCCTGTCTTTGCAATTTTAGCAATTTGCAATAACAATAACAACAACAAGAACAAAATAATATAACCCATAATATAAACCCATAATATAACTTGAGGTTATATTATTTAGCAAGTGCCCAAGAGGGATAGAATCTGAGTGATGGACAGTTCTTTCCCAACTGTGGAAGGGAAGACTTTTCTAATAAGTTTCCATTTAATTTGGGTTATTTACAGGCTGATATAACTAGCAGCTGTACTGTTATCTTCCTGCAGTGAACCTGAGACTATAGTCTTGGTCAGTCTGAGGTAACATTAACTACTGTGCTCCCAAAAGGTCTTGACATTTTGGCTAGCTTGTCTCATCATAGTTAAGCTGAACCCAGAATTCATGTGTAAAAAAAGAGTTTCATAATTGATAACTTTGTCAAGATTTAACGATAAATAAAACATAATCAAGACTAAAAAAAAGAGTTTCAAAAGAGATTATCAATTTGCATGGAATATATTTAGCTGTTTTGCTTTTTTATGAATATATCAATCAACAAAAAAGCAAAAATAATTCTTAGAATTACATAAATGCATTGTATTTCCATTCATCTATGAGTATATTTTGGTAGGATTCTGGAACAAAATAGGTTATAAAACATCAATGTACTACTCATGAAAAAATTAAAATTTAAAATATTTATGCTCACAAACACAACTGAAGCACAAGAAAGTCAAGCTGGAGATTTGTGGTGACAGAAATTAAACTGATATTTCAGACTTGGTGACAGGTTACTTATCATTGCTATTACATATACATTATTTTGGCAGTTTATTCTCATGTGTAGCACTGAGCATTTTTTCCTCCTTATTAGTAGTTTTGAGCCAGTGCTATTTGCACTAACAAGGCATATTAAAATAAGAGCGCTGAATACCACAAAGCAAACAAATGTTCTATTGGCCAGCAATCCTCTCTGGGGCCAAGTTGACAGTTCAATTATCCAAACAGATTACCAATGATTGCATTGAAGACAAATGGCTGTCTATTTCCCTCTGTGAGTATCACTCAATAAAATTGAAAAATGTCAAAGAGAAGATGCCTTGTCTCTAAAGAACTGTATATTTGTGAGATGCAATAAAGATTGTGTGTGTGTGTGTAGTGCTTAAATATTTAAGATAAATCAAGGATTGGGACATTTTTTTAAATGGCAAGTTTACTGAAATTTTACGACTAAAAAGACAATTATCTCTTGCCCCTATGACATTACAATGAAAACTGTTGTCACTGTGAATATCCTGAAGTATTATAACATTCTGAATAACTTTTAGAATCACCACAGGAAAATTAAGTTTTGTGTTTAATATGAGAGCAGTGATTCTATTTTTTGCTGATAAACTAGAAATCATCAAATGAAACCTAGGGCAATCACTATCTATTTCATTTAATTAACAAAATACCTAATTTTACCAGTTGGATAGCTGTTTACCTAAAATTGAAAAGAACAGCTACAGAATAAATATGTGATTGAAATCTTTACATTGTTCTTTTTTTTTTTTTTTTAGTATGCTCATTTTATTTATTTATTTTTTAATTAATTTTATTCTATTCTCAAACTTTACATAATTGTATTAGTTCTGCCAAACATCAAAATGAATCCACCACGGGTATACATGTGTTCCCCATCCTGAACCCCCCTCCCTCCTCCCTCCCCACACCATCCCTCTGGGTCGTCCCAGTGCACCAGCCCCAAGCATCCAGTATCGTGCATTGAACCTGGACTGGCATCTCGTTTCATACATATTTTACATGTTTCAATGCCATTCTCCCAAATCTTCCCACCCTCTCCCTCTCCCACAGAGTCCATAAGACTGTTCTATACGTCAGTGTCTCTTTTGCTGTCTCGTATACAGGGTTATCGTTACCATCTTTCTAAATTCCATATATATGCATTAGTATACTGTATTGGTGTTTTTCCTTCTGGCTTACTTCACTCTGTATAATAGGCTCCAGTTTCATCCACCTCATTAGAACTGATTCAAATGTATTCTTTTTAATGGCTGAGTAATACTCCATTGTGTATATGTACCACAGCTTGCTTATCCATTCATCTGCTGATGGACATCTAGGTTGCTCCCATGTCCTGGCTATTATAAACAGTGCTGCGATGAACATTGGGGTACACGTGTCTCTTTCCCTTCTGGTTTCCTCAGTGTGTATGCCCAGCAGTGGGATTGCTGGATCATAAGGCAGTTCTATTTCCAGTTTTTTAAGGAATCTCCACACTGTTCTCCATAGTGGCTGTACTAGTTTGCATTCCCACCAACAGTGTAAGAGGGTTCCCTTTTCTCCACACCCTCTCCAGCATTTATTATTTGTAGACTTTTGGATTGCAGCCATTCTGACTGGTGTGAAATGGTACCTCATAGTGGTTTTGATTTGCATTTCTCTGATAATGAGTAATGTTGAGCATCTTTTCATGTGTTTGTTAGCCATATGACATGATCCTCTACATAGAAAACCCTAAAGACTCCACCAGAAAATTACTAGAACTAATCAATGATTATAGTAAAGTTGCAGGATATAAAATCAACACACAGAAATCCCTTGCATTCCTATACACTAATAATGAGAAAACAGAAAGAGAAATTAAGGAAACAATTCCATTCACCATTGCAATGAAAATAATAAAATACTTAGGAATATATCTACCTAAAGAAACTAAAGACCTATATATAGAAAACTATAAAACACTGGTGAAAGAAATCAAAGAGGACACTAATAGATGGAGAAATATACCATGTTCATGGATTGGAAGAATCAATATAGTGAAAATGAGTATACTACCCAAAGCAATTTATAGATTCAATGCAATCCCTATCAAGCTACCAACAGTATTCTTCACAGAGCTAGAACAAATAATTTCACAATTTGTATGGAAATACAAAAAACCTCGAATAGCCAAAGCAATCTTGAGAAAGAAGAATGGAACTGGAGGAATCAACCTACCTGACTTCAGGCTCTACTACAAAGCCACAGTTATCAAGACAGTATGGTACTGGCACAAAGACAGAAATATAGATCAATGGAACAAAATAGAAAGCCCAGAGATAAATCCACGCACATATGGACACCTTATCTTTGACAAAGGAGGCAAGAATATACAATGGATTAAAGACAATCTCTTTAACAAGTGGTGCTGGGAAATCTGGTCAACCACTTGTAAAAGAATGAAACTAGAACACTTTCTAACACCATATACAAAAATAAACTCAAAATGGATTAAAGATCTCAACGTAAGACCAGAAACTATAAAACTCCTATAGGAGAACACAGGCAAAACACTCTCTGACATACATCACAGCAGGATCCTCTATGACCCACCTCCCAGAATATTGGAAATAAAAGCAAAAATAAACAAATGGGACCTAATTAACCTTAAAAGCTTCTGCACATCAAAGGAAACTATTAGCAAGGTGAAAAGACAGCCTTCAGAATGGGAGAAAATAATAGCAAATGAAGCAACCGACAAACAACTAATCTCAAAAATATACAAGCAACTCCTACAGCTCAACTCCAGAAAAATAAATGACCCAATCAAAAAATGGGCCAAAGATCTAAATAGACATTTCTCCAAAGAAGACATACAGATGCCTAACAAACACATGAAAAGATGCTCTACATTGTTCTTTTAATGAGAGTGAGACTCGCTCTTAAAAACAAAAAAACTATACACACACACACACACACACACACACACACACACACACAGATCAAGACAGAAGAAACCTATCGGAGGGTTCACTAAAGAATGGTAAAGATAATGATTGAGTGGAGTCTTACAAGTGAATAAGGAGTATCTAGACAAAAGTGTTAGACAATAAGTGAAGGAATGTGTTAAAATCATTTGCTAATCCATTTATATTTGGGAAGGAAATTATAAAAATGTGTTTCCTAGGGATATACCTGTGGATAGCTATTCTAGTAAAAGAGTATACAGAATTACTACAGTCATTTAAAGATGTAGAATTGGAAAATATTAGCTACACATGGACAAACATTTTTAAAAATCCTATAGATATTTATGGGTTCATATCTCTAGATAGAGTTCTTTATAGATCTGACGTACCTAATCTAAAACATCTCCATTCACAAAAGCAAAATATGTTGCATTTTATCATAAAAAGCATAAAAATTAAAACAACAGTTTGACAGTGTTTTGTCAAAGTAAATGGCAGCTATTTATACCAAATTTGTATAGACAAAAAAATTGTTTTTTAAAGGCAGTGTTCTTTTAATCATAACTAGCTATTTTCTCTCTCTCTCTCTTTTTTTTTTTTATTGTTTCAGTCATGCAGTAATGTGTGGATCAGTGTTAACTTTAGTAACAAACAGTTGCATACACATCTGTACATATTGTTGAATTAAGTCTCATAAAAGGAGAATTAGATATACAATGACAATTAGACCTTAGCTCATGAGTATGGGCTTCCCTGGTGGCTCAGATAGTAAAATGTGTGCCTGCAATGCGGGAGACCTGGGTTCGATCCCTGGGTCGGGAAGGTCCCCTGGAGAAGGATATGGAAACCCACTCTAGTACTCTTGCCTGGAAAATATCATGAACAGAGGAGCCTGGTAGGCTACAGCCCATGGGGTTGCAAAGAGTTGGACATGACTGAGAGACTTCACTTTCATTTTCATTTCATAAAACATGAAAGAAATGCATTAATATATAGCATTGCTTAATTTTAATTTTTTAAAAGTTATTTTACATTTCTTTTAATTTTATTTTATTTTTAAACTTTACATAATTGTATTAGTTTTGCCAAATATCAAAATGAATCCGCCACAGGTATACATGTGAACAATATTGGATATGTTCCCTATATTGTACAATAAATACATCCTTAAATCTATCTTATGCCAAATAATTTGTACCACCCATTCCTTCACTCCTATACGCCCTGCTCCTTCTCTACTAACCACTAGTTTTTTCTCCGTATCTGTGAGTCTACTTCTTTTATTTTATATTCACTACTTGTGTATTTTAGATTCCACATATTATTAATATCATACAGTGTTTATCTCTCTGTTTAACTTATTTCACCTTATCATGAAGGCATTTCATCATAATGCCTTCTGAGTCTATTGTTGCAAATGACAAAATTTCATCCATTTTTATGTCTGAACAACATTCCATATATCTACATATATGTACCATATCTTCTTTCTTTATTCATTTATCTATTTATGGACACTTATTTTGTTTCCATATCTTGGCAGTAGCAAATAAGGCTGCTATAAACATTGAGGTGCATGCTGTGCTGTGCTGTGCTAAGTTGCTTCAGCCGTGTCTGACTCTTTGCAACCCGATGGACTGTAGGCCACCAGGCTCCTCTGTCCATGGGATGTGCCAGGCAAGAATATTGGAGGGGGTTGCCGTGCTCTTCTCCAGGAGGTCTTCCTGGCCTAGGGTTTGAACCCATGTCTCTCACATCTCCTGCACTGGCAAGTGGGTCTGTTACCGCTAGTGCCATGGCCAGATCCCATCAAGGTGCATATATCTTTTCAATTTAGTGTTTTCTCCTTCATGTATATACTCAGGTGTGGAATTGCTGGGTCCTATAGTAGTTCTTTTTTTCTTTTTTTGAGAAAACCCTCTCTGGTTTTCCATAATGGCTAACCCAATTTGAATTACCACCAACAGTGTACAAGAGTACACTTTTCTTCATATCTTTTCCAACATTTGTTACTTGCAGGGTTTTTAATGATCACTTTCTGACAGGTGTGAGGGGATATCACATGGTTTTGATTTGCATTTCCTGATAATTAGAGATGTTGAGCATCTTTTCATGTGCTGTTGGCCATGTACATTTCCTCTTTTGAAAAATATCTATTTAGTTCTTCTGTCCTTTTTTTTTTTTTTTCATGTTGAGTTGCTAGCATGACCTATTAATAGTGTGCCAGACAAAGAACCAAACACATGTTAGGGAAATTAAACAGTCTTTTTTAGGCTTCAGAGACAAAGCAGAGAGAGTCTATGACCTTGTTTCTAACTTGCTTGGAAACTGTCCTGACAATGAGTGACTGCCTGCTCTGAGTACAAGACTGGAAGTACCATAGATAAGATAGGAGTAATCTTGAGATTCTTGAGCCACTTGGAGGGGCCTGGCCAATCAAGCCCCAGGCTTAACAACATTCCAAGTTTTATATGACAAAATAAACACCATTAACATGAAACCAGAGCTGCAATTTGCTCACAGATCGATGATAATATCAGTTTGCATTCTGGAATTATAAGCAGGAATCCCACCCCCAAAATGCATATATATATATATATATATATCTTTGAAGTTCACCCACAGAGATGACCTGCTGCCTGGGACTTTCTCCCAACTGGGAATCCAGATGGCCTGTGACATGGGACTTCCAAGCACTGTTTTAAATCTGGATGTTGGTCAAAAAACAATTTGGCAAAGTATCCTACTGCTTCTATTTCTCTAATGTTAGTATAGTGAAGGTAAGCTACATAATTAAGTTCGGTTCAGTTTAGTCACTCAGTCATGTCCAACACTTTGTGACCCCATGGACTGCAGAACACAAGGTTCCCTGTCCATCACCCATTCCCAGAGCTTGCTTAAATTCATGTCCATTGAGTCACTGATACCATACAAACATTTCAACCTCGCTTGTTCCACTCTACTAATGCCTTCAGACTTTCCCAGCATCAGGATCTTTTCCAGTTAGTCAACTCATCATCACATCAGGTGGCCAAAGTAATGGGCTTCAGCTTCAGCATCAGTCCTTCCAGTGCATTTTGAGGACTAACTTCCTTTAGAATTGACTGAT
Source organism: Bos taurus (assembly GCF_002263795.3). Taxonomy (NCBI): domain Eukaryota; kingdom Metazoa; phylum Chordata; class Mammalia; order Artiodactyla; family Bovidae; genus Bos; species Bos taurus. Next base: position 3,282,339 of record NC_037346.1, on the reverse strand, counting down.
TGGATCTCCTTGCCATCCAAGGGACTCTCAAGAGTCTTCTCCAATACCACAGTTCAAAAATATCAATTATTCAGTGCTCAGCTTTCTTTCGGAGAAGGCAATGACACTCCACTCCAGTACTCTTGCCTGGAAAATCCCATGGAGGGAGGAGCCTGGTAGGCTGCCGTCCATGGGGTCGCTGAGGGTTGGACACGACTGAACAACTTCACTTTCACTTTTCACTTTCATGCACTGGAGAAGGAAATGGCAACCCACTCCAGTATTCTTGCCTGGAGAATCCCAGGGACGGGGATCCTGGTGAGCTGCCGTCTATGGGGTTGCACAGAGTCGGACACAACTGAAGTGACTTAGCAGCAGCAGCTTTCTTTATGGTCCAATTCTCACATCCATACATGACTACTGGAAAAACAATAGATTGTCTATATGGATCTTTCTTGGCAAAATGATGTCTCAGCTTTTTAGGTGGGTCATAGCTTTTCTTTCAAGGAGAAAACAAGTGTCTTTTAATTTCATGGCTGCCGTCACCATCTGCAATGGTTATGGAACCCCTCCCCTCAAATAAAATCTGTCACTGCTGCCATTGTTTCCCCATCTATTTTTCATGAGTGATGAGATTAGATGCTATGACCTTGTTTTTGAATGTTGAGTTTTAAGCCTACTTTTTCACCCTTCTCTTTCACTTTCATCAAGAAGCTCTTCAGTTCCTCTTCCCTTTCTGCCATGAGGGTGGTGCCATCTGCATATCTGAAGTTATTGATATTTCTCCTGGCAATCTTGATTCCAGCTTGTGCTTCATCCAGCCCGGCATTTTTCATGATGTATTCTGCATAGAAATTAAATAAGCAGGTTGACAATACACAGCCTTGACATACTCCTTTCCAAGTTTGGAACCAGTCCATTGTTTCATGTCTGGTTGGACTTTTGCTTCTTGACATGAATAAAGGGTTTCTCAGAAGGAAGGTCAGGTGGTCTGGTATTCTCATCTCTTGAACAATTTTCCATAGTTCCTTGCAATCCACACAATCAAAGGCTTTAGGATAGTCAAAGAATCAGAAGTAGACACTTCTGGAATTCTCTTGCTTTTTCTATGATTCAATATATGTTAGAAATTTGATCTTTGTTTCCTCTATCTTTTCTAAATTCAACTTGGACATCAGTAAGTTCCTGGTTCATATATTGTTGAAGCCTAGCTTGGAGAATTTTGAGAATTATTTTGCTTGCATCTAAGATGAGTGCAATTGTGTGGTAGTATGAACATTCTTTGGCTTTGCCTTTCTTGGAATTGGAATGAAAACTGACCTTTACCAGTCCTGTGGCCACTGCTGAGTTTTCCAAATTTGCTGGCAAACTGAGTGCATCAATAAAGCAAAAGCAACACCTAGTTGTGGATATCACTGGTGATGAAAGTAAGTATGATGCTGTAAAGAAAAATGTTGCATAGGAATCTGGAATGCTAGGTCCATGAATCAAGGTAAATTGGAAGTGGTCAAACAGGAGATGGAAGGTATGAACATCAACACTTTAGGGATTGGTGAACTAAAATGGACTGGAATGGGTGAATTTAACTCAGATAACCATTATATCTACTACTGTGAACAAGAATCACATAAAAGAAATGGAGTAGCCCTTATAGTCAACAACAGAGTCTGAAATGCAGTACTTGGATGCAATCTCAAAAATGACAGAATGGTTTCTGTTTGTTTCCAAGACAAACCATTCAATATCACAGTACTCCAAGTCTATGCCCCAATCAGTAATGCTGAAGAGGCTGAAATGAAATTGTTCTATGAAGAGCTACAAGACACTCTAGAACTAACACACACACAAAAAATGTCCATTTCATAGTAGGGAACTAGAATGCAAAAGTAGGAGGCCAAGAGATACCTGGAGTAAAGGCAAATTTGGCAATGGAGTATAAAATGAAGCAGGGCAAATGCTAACAGAGTTTTGCCAAAAGAACACAATGGTCATAGCAAACACCTTCTTCCAAACACAGAAGAGAAGACTCTACACACACCACCAGACACCACCAGATGGCCAACACCAAAATGAGATTGATTATATTCTTTGGAGCCAAAGATGGACAAGCTCTATTCAGTCAGCAAAAACAAGACTGGGAGCTGACTGTGGCTCGGATGATGAACTCCTTATCGCAAAATTCAGACTTAAATTGAAGAAAGTAGGGAAAACCACTAGACATTTCAGATATGACCAAATAAAATCCATTATGATTATACAGTGGAAATGAGAAATAGATTCAAGGGATTAGATCTGATAGAGTGCCTGAAGAACTATGAATGGAAGTCTGTGACATTGTACAGGAGGCAGCAATCAAGGCCATGCCCAAGAATAACAAATGCAAAAAGGCAAAATGGTTGCCTGAGGAGGTCATATAAATACCTTAGAAATGAAGAGAAGCTAAAGGCAAAGGAGAAAATGATAGATATACCCATTTGAATGTAAAGTTCCAAAGTATAGCAAAGAGAGAAAAGAAAGACTTCTTCAGTGATCAATGCAAAGAAATAGAAGAAAACAATAGAATGGGAAAGACTAGAGATCTATTCAAGAAAATTTTAGATACCAAGGGAATATTTAATGCAAAGATGGGCACACCAAAGGCAGGAGTGGTATGGACCTAACAGAAGCAGAAGATATTAAGAAGAAATAACAAGAATAACTAGAATAAGTATATAAAAAAGATATTCGTGACCATATAATCATGGTGGTGTGTTCACTCACCTAGAGGCAGACATTGTGGAATGTGAAGTCAAGTGAGTCTTAGGAAGCATCACTATGAATAAACCTAGTGAAGGTGATGGAATTCCAGATGAACTATTTCAAGTCCTAAAAGATGATGCTGTTAAACTACTGCACTCAATACGTCAGCAAATTTTGAAAACTCAGCAGTGGCCACAGGACTGGAAAATAACAGTTTTTATTCTAATCCAAAGAAAGGCAATGCCAAGCAATGTTCAAACTACCACACAATGGCCCTCTGCCGGGGTCCAGCCCCAGTGGATCCAGAGAATTCGAAGCGGGGACGGCGTCGGCGAGGATCAGGAAACAACTGCTTAATTAAACTTTAATTAAGGATATAAAGAGTAATAGAATAAGGATAGCTCAGTGAGGAAATTCAGTGGAGAAAAGAGGCTGAATAATTCAGCCAGAAGGTGAGAGAAAGAACGACATGGTGAGACCAAGTTTCGGTGAACAAGGCCCCCACTTTATTTTCCAAAGTAGTTTTTATACCTTAAGTTATGCATAGAGGATAATGGGGGAAGGGGTAGAGTCATGCAGCAAGCCAGGCTTTCTTCCTGCAAACTTATCATATGCAAAAGCTTAGGTGATTTGCATCATCTTCTGGCCCAGAGGCCTGTTAACATTTTAAGACCATTTCTTCAGAAAACTTATTTTTCTCTAAAGGTGATAAGTCAAGCGCCACCCCCCAAAAGCATTAGATAGCAAAGGTGTGGTGGGCTATAACAAGAAAAATAATTAACTCAAGGGTCCCAGGTTACAAACATTAAAGTTACTATTTACACCAATTATATTAATCAATATACTGCCAGGGACACAGCAGGTAAGGGATATGGAAACTTAGCAGCAAACATTGGCCCAACAAGTGAAAATCCCTTCACCAATACAATTTCTAATCAATCTTTTAACTGCTCAAAAGAATCTGTATTTAGACAGTTTAGAACATCTCCTGCCTCTCACAGTTGGGAGGCTCTGAACAATCACATGTGGCCGGAAAAAGCCTATTCAGGCAGGCTAGAGGACTTCCAAAGGAGTTTGTAGGTTGAAACACTGTCACACCCAGGAATTATTAACTGGAGCTGTAAGCTAACTCTTTTTTCAGAGAGAGGTAGTGGGGGACAGCCCCCTGTAAAGTCAGAGGTGTAGGTGAGAGCACAAAGCAGAAAGTAGGCAGACTCTGGTTTTGGGGGTAGATGCTTGAGAATTTCCAGGGAGACTCCTGAGGCTTGATCCCACCTTTGCGTATGCCAAGCCTCCTTCCTCAAGACCTTTGCCAGGGGCGGAGCTCGCTCCCCACACCTTCATCTCACATTTTAGCAAAGTAATGCTCAAAATTCTCATAGCTTGGTTTTAACAGTACATGAACTGTGAACTTCCAGATTTTCAAGCTGGATTTAGAAAAGTCAGAGGGACCAGAGATCATATTGCCAACATCCACTGGATCATGGAAAAAACAAGAGCGTTCCAGAAAAACATATATTTCTGCTTTATTGACTGTATCAAAGCCTTTCACTGTGAGGATCACAACAGTGATCTGGAAAATTCTTCAAGAGATGGGAATACCAGACCACCTGACCTGCCTCCTGAAAAATCTGTATGCAGGTCAAAAAGCAACAGTTAGAACTGGACATGGAACAACAGACTGGTTCCAAATTGGGAAAGGAGTATATCAAGGGTGTGTACTGTCACCCTGCTTATTTAACTTATATGCAGAGTACATCACGTGAAATGCCAGGCTGGATGAAGCATAAGCTGGAATCAAGATTGCCGGGAGAAATATCAATAACCTCAGATATGCAGATGACACCACTCTTTTGGCAGAAAGCAAAGAAGAACCAAAGAGCCTCTTGATGAAAGTGAAAGAGGAGAGTGAAAAAATTGGCTTAAATCTCAACATTCAGAAAACTAAGATCATAGCATCCAGTCATATCACTTCATGGCAAACAGATGGAGAAACAGTGGAAACCATGAGACACTTTATTTTCTTGGGCTCCAAAATCACTGCAGATTGTGACTGCAGCCATGAAATTAAAAGGCTCCTTGGAAGAAAAGGTATAAAAGGCTATGCCCAACATAGACATGATGATAAAAAGCAAAGACATTACTTTGCCGACAAAGGTTTGTATAGTCAAAGCTATGGTTTTTCCAGTAGTCATGTATGGATGTGAGAGTTGGACTATAAATAAGGTTGAAAAAAAAATAAATAAATAAGGTTGAGCACCAAAGAATTGATGCTTTTGAACTGTGGTGTTGGAGCAGACTCTTGAGAGTCCCCTGGACTGCAGGAGATCAAACCTGTCAGTTATAAAGGAAATCAGTCCTAAATATTCACTGGAAGGACTAATGCTGAAATTCCAATACTTTAGCCACTTTTCCAAAGAAATAACTCATTGGAAAAGACCCTGATGCTGGGAAAGATTGAAGGCAGGAGGATAAGGGGACGACAGAGGATGAAATTGTTGGATGTCATCACCAACTCGATGGACATGAGTTTGAATAGGCTCTGAAAATTGGTGATGAAAAGGAAAGCCTCATGTACTGCAGTCCATGGGGCTGCAAAAAGTCAGACATGACTGAGTGACTGAACTGATCGAGTGCAGAATTTAAAGAGAATCATCTTTTAGTATTTGGAATAACTCAGCTTGACATCCATCACCTCCATTAGTTTTGTTTGGAGTGATGCTTCCTAACACCCCTTTGACTTCACATTCCAGGACATCTGGCTGTAGGTAGAAGATCACACCATTGTGTTTATCAGGGTCATTATGATCTTTTTTGTATAATTCTTCTGTGTATTCTTGCCACCTCTTCCTAATATCTTCTGCTTCTGTTAGGTCCATATCGTTTCTGTCCTTTAATGTGCCCATCTCTGCATGAAATGTTCCCTTGGTATCTCTAATTTTCTTGAAGAGATCTCTAGTTTTTCTCATTCTATTTTTTCCTCTATTTATTCAAATGAAGAACTATAGGAAGGCTTTCTTATCTCTCCTTGCTATTCTTTGGGACTCTACTTTCAGATGGATATATCTTTACTTTTCTCCTTTGCCTTCTGCTTCTCCTCATTTCTCAGCTGTTTGTAAGGCCTCCTTAGACAACCATTTTGCCTTTTTCCATTTCTTTTTCTTGGGGATAGTTTTGAACACCACCTACTGTACAGTGTAACAAACCACTGTCCATAATTCTTCAGACACTCTGTCTATCAAATATAATCCCTTCAATTTATTTGTCACTTCTGCTGTATAATCATAAGGGATTTGATTAAGGTCATTCCTGAATAGTCTAGTCGTTTTCTCTACTTTCTTCAATTTAAGTCTGAGTTTAGCAGTAAAGAGTTCATGATCTGAGCTACAATCAGCTCCTAGTCTTGTTTTTGCTGACTGTATAGAGCTTCTCCGTCTTTGGCTCCAAAGAATATAATCAATCTGATTTTGTTAATGACCTTCTGGTCATGCCCATATGTAGAATCTTCCATTCTGTTGTGTTGGAAGAGGGCATTTGCTATGACCAGTGCATTCTCTTGGCAAAACTCTACTAGCATTTGTCCTGTTTCATTTTGTATGCAAAGGCCAAACTTAGCTGTTATTCCAGGTATCTCTTTACTTCCTACTTTCGCATTCCAGCCCCCTATGATGAAGTGGACATCTCTTTTTCATATTAGTTATAGAAGGTCTTCTAGGTCTTCATAGAACTGTTCAACTTCAGCTTCTTCAACATTGGTGTTTGGGGCATAGACCTAGATTACTCTGATACTGAATTGCTTTCCTTGAAATCAAACAGAGATCATTATGTCGTTTTTGAGATTGAACCCAAGTACTGCCTTTCATTTGGGAAGGTCCCCCGGAGAAGGGAACAGCTACCCACTCCAGTATTCTGGCCTGGAGAATTCCATGGACTATAGTCCATGGAGTGGCAAAGAGTCTGACATGGCTGAGCAACTGTTAGTTTCACTGCATTTCAGACTCCTTGTTGACTATGAGGGCTACTCCGTTTCTTCTAAGGTGTTCTTTCCCACATTAGTAGATATAATGGTCATCTATATTAAATTCACCAATTCCAGTTCATTTTAGTCACTGGTTCCTAAAATATCAATGTTTTCTATTGCCATCTCCTGTTTGACCACTTCCAATTCACCTTGATTCATGTACTTAGCATTCCAGTTTTCTATTCAGTATTGTTCTTTACAGTATCAGACTTTACATTCATCACCACTCATATTCACAAGTGGGCATTGTTTGTGCTTTGGCTCAGGCTCTTCATTCTTTCTGGAGATATTTCTCTGCTCTTCTCCAGTAGCTTATTGGGCACCTACTGACATGGGGAGTTCATCTTTCAGTGCCATATCTTTTTTTTCCTTCCTTTTCATACTGTTTATGGAGTTCTGAAGATAAGAATCCTAAAATGGTTTGCCATTCCCTTCTCCAGTGAACCATGTTTTTTCAGAACTCTGCACCATGACCTGTCCTTCTTGGGTGAAGCTCTAATACTTTGGCCACCTGATGAGAAGAACTGACTGTAAAAGACCCTGATGCTGGGAAAATTTGAAGGCAGGAGGAGAAGGAGACAATGGAGGATGAACGTTTGGATGGCATCACTAACTTGCTGGGCATGAATTTGAGCAAGTTCTAGGAGTTGGTGATGGACAGGGAAGCCTGGCATGCTGCAGTCCAGGGAGTCACAAAGAGTCAGACGTGACTGAGTGACTCAACTGAACTGAACACATCATGGCTCATAGTTCCATTGAGTTAGATAATGCTGTGATTCATGTGATCAGTTTGGTTAGTTGTCTATGATTGTGGCTTTCATTCTAACTGCCCTCTGATCAATAAGGATAAAAGACTTATGGAAGCTTCCTGATGGGAAGGACTGTCTGTGGGGCAATCTGTATGTTTCTCCGATGGCAAATCCATGCTCAGCAAATCTTTAATTCCACTTTTCTGTTGAAGGGTGAGGCTGTTTTCCCTTCCTGTCATTTGGCCTAAGGTCAAAATATGGTAGGGGTAGTGACAGTATTGCCGGCAGTAATATCAATAACCTCAGATATACAGATGACACCACCCTTATGGCAGAAATTGAAGAAGAACTAAAGAGCCTCTTGATGAAAGTGAAAGAGGAGAGTGAAAAAGATGGCTTAAAGCTCAACATTCAGAAAATGAAGATCATGGCATCTGGTCCCATCACTTCATGGCAAATAGATGGGGAAACAGTGGAAGTAGTGGCAGAGTTTATTTTTCTGGGCTCCAAAATCACTGCAGATGGTGATTGCAGTCATGAAATTAAAAGACGCTTACTCTTTGGAAGGAAAGTTATGACCAACCTAGATAGCATATTCAAAAGCAGAGACATTACTTTGTCAAAAAAGGTCCGTCTAGTTAAGGTTATGGTTTTTCCAGTCATCACGTATTGATGTGAGAGTTGGACTATAAAGAAAGCTGAGCACTGAAGAATTGATGCTTTTGAACTGTGGTGTTGCAGAAGACTCTTGAGAGTCCCTTGGACTGTAAGGATATTCAATAAGCCCATCCTAAAGGAGATCAGTCCTAGGTGTTCATTGGTAGGACTGATTTTGAAGCTGAAACTCCAATACTTTGGCCACCTGATGCGAAGAGCTGGCTCATTTGAAAATCCCCTAATGCTGGGAAAGGTTGAGGGCAGGAGGAGAAGGGGATGACAGAGGATGAGATGGTTGGATGGCATCACCCACTCAATGGACATGGGTTTGGGTGGACCCTGGAAGTTGGTTTTGGATGGTGAGGCCTGGTGTGCTGCAGTTCATGGGGTTGCAAAGAGTCGGACATGACTGAGCTACTGAAAATTGAACTGATTGGCAGTAATGGTGACCTCCTTCAAAAGGACTTATGCCAGGACTGCTGTAGTTAGTGCCCCTGACCCTGTGGCAGATCACTTTTGACCTCTGCTGGAGACTCCTGGATACTTGCAGGCAACTCTGGTTCAGTCTCTTTTGGGGTCACTGCTCCTTTCTCCTGGGTCCCAGTGCACACAAGGTTTTGTTTGTGCCCTCCAAGAGTCTGTTTCCCTAGTTTTGTGGAAGTTCTGTAATCAACTACTTCTGGCCAGCAAAATCAGATTCCTTGGGGGTTCTATTGGTATTATTTATTTGTATAGAATGAGTGGTTTACTTTGTTAGTAAATCCTTTGAACTGGAGACAAAAGTGAAAACTTTTGACAGAACAGCACATTATATTTTAATTCTCAATCTGATAAATAGGGCTTATTATCCCCATTTGATGATTAAAGTATTAAACCCCTAGGAACATGAGATACTTGTCCAAAGTCTGATAATTTATTAGAGGTAAGATCACTTTCCAAAACGACTTTGTGATTCCAAAGTTCATATTCCTTTCTATTATACATGATGTTCCTAGGAGCAACTTATTAAAACAAATAAACCAAAACCTAAAATTAAAATTTAATGAAACTTTATGAAATTACTTTCTAGCAAAAATGAACGTCAAATTTTGAACTCATGGCACATACAAGTTACATCTAGCTCTCTCCTGTGTGATTTTTGTGCTTTCTCTCTCTCTCTCTCTCTCTCTCTCTCTCTCTCTCTCTATATATATATATATATATATTTTTTTTTTTTTTTTCTGTCTATCATTCTGTGACCTGGAGGAGGAAGTGGCAACCCACTCCAGTATTCTTGCCTAGAAAATTCCTTGGACAGAGACGCCTGGGGCAGGTTACAGTCCATAGGGTTGCAAAGAGTCAGATACAACTGAAGCAACTTAACACGCATGCACACACGTAGTGACATAAATGCGAATGGTTAATAGGTAGGGAAAGCAAAAGAAAAACACTAAACTGATGACCCTCAGATATCATCTAGTGCTATCACGTGTATCATTACATGGATGAGCTTTCTGTAGTTTTTACTCACCATTTATTAGTTATTTATGGGATATTTTTAATTCTTAAGTACACTGAAGACCCATCTCTTGTACATTTTAGTTATTTGAATGTAGCTCTTTATAAAAACAATGCTAAGTACCATTTAAAAAATTCATTTAATCAAAAGCTCATGTTTAGTTAATTGACATCATTCCTATTTTCACTCAAAATGCTTAAATATGACTGCTAAAGTACACTTTATAGTAATAGAATTCATATTATAAGTACCATATAATTTGAATATAATTTGTTTAAATTTTCAAATAATTAAATTTTAGATACTAAATTTTATCTCTTCCTTACGTCCTATATATCCTTCTTTGCCTATGCTAATTTGATGAAATTAGAAAAACTATCATAATTTTACAAAGATTCCCTTTATTAATAAGAAAGTTATGGTATGAGTAGAGAGGTGCAGACAATTTAAAGTCTAGAATTGGAACAGTTTAGTAAAGAAGGCTTTATCTTTAAAATAGTGCCCCCCTTTTTTTTAACTTTAGGGAGGATAATTCCCTAAGGAAACTTCCAGATGGAGTAAAGATTGTTCATGTGTCTCTAACTTTGTTTCTGAATGTGACTGCTCTTTGCAATTGTCTCTGGCACTTCCAACCCTTAGCATCGTATATGAATCTTAAAATTCTAGTGTAAGTGAGGGGGAAAAAAATCCTTCCCCTTGGTGTCTCTTATCATAGAGACTTATGTTTGCTTAGAGAGTTTTTATAAAGTAAAAGATTAAAAAATTACAACCATAAAATACAATCTAATTACTCATGATTCAGTTCCTAAATACCTCATTATAGAATAAGAATTCATTACAGAAAAAAATCTCTGGACTTACTCAGTCCTCTGGTAATTTGAATTTTTTTTTTTTTTTTTTTTAAGGAACATTTGTGTGAAGTTCCCCTCTATCCTTAATTGTAGCATGATGTCATGGAAAGTGCACTGGATTTGTAGAATTCAGTTCTAATTCAGCCACATGTTTTAAGGTATCTTTGACAAGCCTTAACTTCCCTGAATACAATTTCAGTCATGAAAATAGCAAATTAAATGTTTTTTTCTATAAAACTTTGATAACTTTCAAATGAGATACAGCATCAGGATAAATTTCAATAAATATAATTTCACTTTTTATTTTTTACTGGAGTATAGTTGATTAATAGTGTTTTGTTAGTTTAAGGAGCAAAAACAATGGCCTATATTGAAAAGACTTTTCCTTAATTTATTCTCTCAAGATTTTAATTTTTTCCTGTATGGAAAGCTGTATATTTTAATAACATATTGGATAAATTTACTCTTCATGATAAAACTTTATTTCTCAGAACCCTCTAGAATTTGTTTATTCAGCTTCTGATCTTTACAACATCGATATGCCATAGTTCAGTTCCATTCCAAGCCTATAGCAAATCGTACTGCTCTGCTCAGTTCAGTCACTCAGTCATGTCCAACTCTTTGAGATCCCATGGACTGCATCACACCAGATTTCCCTGTCTTTCACCAACTCCTGGAGCTTGCTCAAGCTCATGTCCATGGAGTTAGTGATGCCATCCAACTATCTGTCATTCCCTTCTCCTAATGCCATCAATGTTTCCCAGAATCAGGGTCTTTTTCCCTAAATCGGTTCTTCCCACCTTTGGTGGCCAAAGTATTGGAGCTTCAGCTTTAGCATCAGTCCTTCCAGTGATTATTCATAGTGGTTTTCTTTAGGATTGACTGGTTGGATCTCCTTGCAGTCCAAGGGACTCTCAAGAGTCTTCTCCAATAACACAGCTTTAAAGCATCAATTCTTTTGTGCTCAGCTTTTTTTTATAGTCCAACTCTCACATCCATACACGACCACTGGAAAAACCATAGTTTTGACTTGACAAACATTTGTGCAAAGTAATGCTTCTGCTTTTTAATATGCTGTCTAGGTTGGTCATAGCTTTTCTTCCAAGGAGCAAGCATCTTTTAATTTCATGGCTGTGGTGATCATCTGCAGTGATTTTGGAGCACAAGAAAATAAAGTCTATCACAGCTTCCATTGTGTCCCTTTCTATTTGCCATGAAGTGTTGGGACTGGATGCCATGGTCTTTGTTTCTTGAATGCTGAGTTTTAAGCCTTCTTTTTCATTCTCCTCTTTCACTTTTATCAAGAAGCTCTTTGGGTCTTCTTTGCTTTCTGCCAAAAGAGTGGTGTCATCTGCATATCTGAGGTTATTGATATTTCTCCCGGCAATCTTGATTCCAGCTTGTGCTTCATCCAGCCTGGCATTTCACGTGATGTACTCTGCATGTAAGTTAAATAAGCAGGGTGACAGTACACAGCTTTGATGTACTCCTTTCCTAATTTGGAACCAGTCTGTTGCTCCATGTCTAGTTCTAACTGTTGCTTCTTGACCTGCATACAGATTTCTCAGGAGGCAGGTCAGGTAGTCTGGTATTCCCATCTCTTTAAAAATTTCCCACAGTTTGTTGTGTCATCATTAAACCATAGTTATTAATAATTGCCTTAGTTATTTCATTAGCTCTTCACTAAAGTATTTTTTGATGGTATGTTCATATAAAGACTGCTGCCCTCAGTTATCTATTTATGAAGATTATACTGTCATTTAGTATCTAGGATATAATTAAAATCAACTATATTATATTCTCACTACCTATAATTTTGATAATTGCATTATATTGGGAGACATTTTCAATCCAGTGATTATCTGAATTGACACTCATGTTACAGGAAATCAGTGTTTTTTTTTTTTTTTTTTAAATTGAACTAATGGAGGTCTGTCTAGTCAAGGCTATGATTTTTCCATTGGTCATGTATGGATGTAAGAGTTGGACTGTGAAGAAAGCTGAGCACCAAAGAATTGATGCTTTTGAACTGTGGTGTTGGAGAAGACTCTTGAGAGTACCTTGGACTGTAAGGAGATCCAACCAGTCCTTCTAAAGGAGATCAGTTCTGGGTGTTCATTGGAAGGACTGATGCTAAAGTTGAAGCTCCAATACTTTGGCAACCTCATGTGAAGAGTTGACTCATTGGAAAAGACTCTGATGCTGGGAGGGATTGGGGGCAAGAGGAAAAGGGGATGACAGAGGATGAGATGGCTGGATGGCATCACTGACTCTATGGACATGAGTTTGAGTGAACTCTGGGAGTTGGTGATGGCCAAGAAGGCCTGGCATGCTATGATTCATGGGGTTGCAAAGAGTCAGACATGACTAAGTGACTGAATGTTGGTTTCTGACATTATATACAACATGTGTACAACATTATATTTCTATTTCTGTATACATTACAACATGCTTGCCACCAGAAATTGAATTTCCATCCATCACTATACAGTTGACCTCGTTTATCCATTTCTCCCTCCACACCTTTCCTTCCCCTCTAGTAACCAATACTCTGTTCTCTATGTGTTCTTTTTTCTTTGGTTTGATTTGTTGTTGTTGTTTTTTTATATGTTTTTTTTTTTTTTTTTTAACATTGCATGTATGAATGATATCATTGGGTATCTGTTTTAACCTTAAGAAATATTTTTGGATTTCTCTTATAGTCTCAAAAGATGCAACATGAAGTTTTATGTTTCTGTTGTTCAGTTGCTCAACTGTGCCTGACTCTTTGTGACCACATTGGATTGCAGCATGCCAGGCTTCCTTGTCCTTCACTCCTTTGCCCAGAGTTTGCTCAGATTCATGACCACTGAGTCAGTGATGCTATCCAACCATCTAATCTTCTGCTGCCTTCTTCTCCTTTGACTTTCAATTTTTCCCAACATTAGTATATTTTCCAGTCACTCGGCTCTTTGCATCAGGTGGCCAAAGTATTAGAGCTTCAGCTTTAACATTAGTCCTTTTAATGCATATTCAGGGTTGATTTCCTTTAGGATAGACTGCTTTTTTTTTTAATGAAGTTTTTGAAGTTTTATGTATGTATTTATAAAATAGTGCCTTAAATTTATGAGCTTTACTTAAACTCTGTACCCCAGTTGTAGCCTACCTGCGTTTAATGCAGGATCTTACTCTCCCTTTAAATTCAACTAAGCAATTAGATTTTTTTTTAAGCCTGACAGTTCCATAGTAGCTAAATCCAAATATTAGATATGTACAGGGATCTCAGTCTTCCCTCCTTCTGCTTTTTCCCCAGAAGTTTGGGCTTGCACATGCACTCATTCACCCTACAAGCCTTACGTTAAGATTGTAGGATCTAGGATGCAGTTTTGTTGATAATTTGATGATCAGACTTTGTTATTAATTTTGGCAGAATTATTAAAGGAAGTATTTACAAGGAAGGAAAGTCATATGGGGGAAAAATGGTTCACAGCAAACTTAAGCAGCCCTCAGTAAAATCTTAGGTAGAGCTTTTGTAAAATTGGTTTAGAACATTAACTTTGGATAATGAGCCCATTCTTATTATTCTCCTCTTATCTGATAGGTTTCACTACCTTCTAACTTCAAGAAAATTTAGTCAGCAGATGGAAGAAGAAAATATAGGAAAAGCTTATCAGATACCCTTACTTTCAATGAAAACTATCACTCTATCATTTGTACTCACTTTCGTTATGAGAACTAGACAGATACCCACTCCTAGAGCAAAGACATGTGGGGAATGTGAAAAAAATAGCAATAACAGCATCACGTGGATAGTGTTGAGCACAGTTTCAAATATAGGAGGAAATTAAAAGGAAATGAAGAAAGAAGAGAGAGAAACTAAATGATTTCATGTGACTAGACTGCAGAAACTGAGTCCCGAAAATTTCTAATATATCCTGAAATTCAAGAGAACAATCTTTAGCTTATTTTATGATTGATGATTTAATAAGCACTTGCAACAAGTATGTTAAGAGCATCTCTATTATATAGATCCAAAATCAGAAACAAGTATTGTAAAGTGAGCAAATATAGTCAGAAAATAACTTTTCATATCAGTGTATTTGTAATATGCTACAATGGGAGTATATCCATGATTTCACATATGTCTTCAAATATTTCATCTCTTAAAAATGCTATTCATGTATAATAATTTTAAGTTGTTATACTGCTTAAATTTCCCTTTTCATTTAGAGAAAAGTTAAAGAGTAAAAATTTAGCATAGGAAATTTTTTTTGTGACACAATATCAGATGACTTATTATTGGGAGATGTAACATTGAAGTATGCAGAGCAAAGATTAATGTACATCTGCTTAAAACTCATAACCTAGTCTTCTTCTTGCAGTCACTTAATGCAGTATGGTACCTAGAATTTATAGGATGACTTTACAATACAAACCTTGGTCTCAGGAGGTATCCTTACCGTGCAAAATATTCCACTAGTTATCCAGCTGCATTTATGTATTTCAACAGATTTGCTTTGCATATTTATTTTTAAATATAAAGTTAGGCCTTTTTGCTTTCTTTTATAGAAAAATCAGCATACTGATAAATTTGAAGGTATAATGGCATTATTATTGGAATTCTGCTACTAGAACAGCACTGTAGTAAATATGTCTTAATGTATACTCATGAAACTGTTACAGGTAGTGACATTGCATATTATAAAGCCACCCAAGATGTGAATGGGTGAGTATATTAAAGAGAAAATGTAAATCTGCAAGCTGAATCAAGCCATAACAAGCTCATTCTACTAGATAATTGACATGGTGTAACTCATTAAAACCATTGTTCTCATTTTCAATTAATTTTCCCAATACTCTTTGTCTTACTGTAGCGATTAATTTGAGGGTAAATTAGAAAACATATGTATATAAATGCTCATAAAAGCTATTGCCTAGTAAATTGTAGTCTTTAAAACCAATCCCTACTGCTAAACTCTTCCAAATAGTGACTCCTCAAGAAGCAGTTGATAGGATTTAGCAGTTGATAAATAAAAATGAGAGCTATTATACAACTAATATGTCTATTTGTATTTCTTTCTTATTCATATAATAGATTATGGTCAAGATCCTAAGAATTATCATAGAAAGAACATATTATTGTATTCCTAGAATAACTTTTACATTTTTGTGGTTTAGTTAGATAAAATTTTGTATAGGGTATTTGAATCTCATGTGTAACAGAAATTTGTCAATGATATTTTCTTCTAGTTTTCATATCCACATTTTACATCAGATTACACTAGCTAGTTAAGTCTTAGTGTTTAAAAATGAACAAAGTATCATAGTAGAAATTATATAAATTGATCTGTATAAAGTAGCTTCTATAAAGTATTATTTCTTCATTTTTATTCTTCAAGACAATTGTATTCAATGAAGATTATCAGATTCTTGAAGTTTGGGTAAAAATGTTCTGTAAAATAGTCTGTATCTGATGCCTATATGTGCGGAGAGTGAAATGGTGGTAAATATTAATGTATCCAATTAATTAATGACTATAAGCTTATTCCGATTTCACTTTTCTTCTTGAATCAATCTTGATACATTAATTATCTCTCTAAGGTATCATTTATTTATTTAATTGGGTTTGTCAATTCTGATAAAACCTCAATTTGTGCTTGAAGGGAATGGAATCTTCCAGATACATAGACAAATGGAGATGTAGACAGAGATTTCTTCTCTAATTGATGAACATAAGACTGTATATTCTTATAAAGTCAAACTACTATCTGTTATTAAAAATGTATGTCAATTTCTGAGAGAAATATATTAAGGTTTCTCTCTGATTACAGATTCACCAAATATAATTTTCTTGAATTTTAATTTTGAACTTCAACTGTTAGATAAAGACTCGATCTGAGCTGCTATGTGTTTACAGTGAGTAGTTCATGGTATCAATTTGTTTTCAATAAGACTACTTAATAATAATGCACTTAAGATTTTAGTATTGCAGACCAGTTTTCCTTGGTGAATATCAATGTTTTCCTAGTGTACATTTTATTATAAAACTTTATAAATGTTGGAGTTAGTTGTTTTATATCCATTTTCAGACTCTTTTTCAATGTGTGATATACATCATATATATTCATATATATGTCCATATGTTCTGTGCTTAGTCTCTCAGTATTGTCTAACTCTGTGACACCATGGACTGTAGCCCACCAGGCTCTTCTCTCCATGGGATTTCTCAAATGAGAATACTGGAGTGGGTTGCCATGCTTTTCTCCAGGGATCTTTCTAATCCAGGGATTGAACCTATATGCAGGTCAAGAAGCAACAGTTAGAACTAGACATGGAACAACAGACTGGGTACAAATTGGAAAAGGAGTACAGCAAGGCTGCATATTTTCAACCTGATTATTTAACTTATATGCAGAGTACATCATGCGAAATGCCAGGCTGGATGAAGCACAAGCTGGAATCAAGATTGCCGGGAGAAATATCAATAACCTCAGATATGCAGATGACACCACCCTTATGGCAGAAAGTGAAGAAGAATTAAAGAGCCTTTTAATGAAGGTGAAAGAGGAGAGTGAAAAAGCTGGCTTAAAACTCAAACTTCAGAAAATTAAGATCACGGCATCCAGTCCCACGGGGAAAGAACAGAAGCAGTGACAGACTTTATTTTTGGGGGCTCCAAAATCAATGCAGATGGTGACTGCAGCCATGAAATTAAAAGACACTTACTCTTGGAAGAAAAGCTATGACCAACCTAGACAGCATATTAAAATCAGAGACATTACTCTGCAGACAAAGTTCCATCTAGTCAAAGCTATGGTTTTTCCAGTAGTCATATGTGGATGTGACAGTTGGCCCATAAAGACTGAGAGCTAAAGAACTGAGAGGTGGATGAAACTGGAGCCTATTATACAGAGTGAAGTAAGCCAGAAGGAAAAACACCAATACAGTATACTAATGCATATATATGGAATTTAGAAAGATGGTAACAATAACCCTGTGTACAAGACAGCAAAAGAGACACTGATGTATCGAACAGTCTTATGGACTCTATGGGAGAGGGAGAGGGTGGGAAGATTTGGGAGAATTGCATTGAAACATGTAAAATATCATGTATGAAACGAGATGCCAGTCCAGGTTCGATGCACGATACTGGATGCTTGGGGCTAGTGCACTGGGTCGACCCAGAGGGATGGTATGGGGAGGGAGGAGAGAGAAGGGTTCAGGATGGGGAACACATTTATACCTGTGGTGGATTCATTTTGATATTTGGCAAAAATAATACAATTATGTAAAGTTGAAAAATAAAATAAAATAAAAGAACTGATGCTTTTGAATTGTGGTGCTGAAGAAGACTCTTGAGAGTCCCTTGGCCTGAAAGGAGATCAAACCAGTCAACCCTAAAGGAAATCAATCCTGAATAGTCTTTGGAAGGCCTGATGCTGAAGCTGAAGCTCCACTTCTTTGGCCACCTGATGTGAAGAGCCAACTCATTAGAAAAGACCCTGATTCTGGGAAAGATTGAAGACAGAAGGAGACAGTGGCAACAGAGGACAGGGTGGTTGGATGCCATCACTGACTCAATGGACATGAGTTCAAGCAAGCTCCAGGAGATGGTGATGGAGAAGGAGGCCTGGCTGGTCATGTTGGTCACAGCAAGTCAGCGTAACGGAGTGACTGAAGAGCAATATATATATATGTCTATATATATATGTGTGTGTGTATTCATATATATATATAATCATATATGTATTCATATATATGGTGATTATTGATTTTTTTTGCTATTATCTAACATTGTGATATTTTTATTCTTTATTGAATTCATTGCAAAATTGTTTCTGTTTTATGTTTTGGGTTTTTGGCCACAACTAAGGTGGGATCTTCGTTCTCTGACCAGGGATCAAACCTACACCCCCTGTGTTAGAAGGCAAAAAATCTTAAACTTGGACCACCAGAGAAGTCCCTAATATTGTGATTTTTAGTTATCACACTTTTTCTGGTTTTCTTCATTTTTTTCTTTTTTGAACAATCTCCTTTTGCCTTTATAATGAATGAAAGAAAATATTATAATTTCAATTATCACACGCTTTTTTCTATGTTTTACATTATTTTCTGATATTTTGCATCTGTTCTATTTTAATATCAAGTTGGTTTGTATTTTGGATCATTCATGTCCAGTGCTTACTTTAAGTTGCAAACATTTTTGTCACATTTGCCAATTTATTTGTATGAGACTAATTGGGAAAAATAATTACTTGGCATTTCCTTTTAATCTTCTGTATTCAGAATTATATATTAAAAGATATAGTTTAGAAGTTCTTTCAGAGATAATCTCTAACTCTTAAACTCTGTCATTTTGTATTAGATCAGATCAGCCGCTCAGTCGTGTCCGACTCTTTGTGACCCCATGAATTGCAGCATGCCAGGCGTCCCTGTCCATCACCAACTCCCAGAGTTCACTGAGACTCACGTCCATCGAGTCAGTGACACCATCCAGCCATCTCATCCTCTGTCGTCCCCTTCTCCTCCTGCCCCCAACCCCTCCCAGCATCAGAGTCTTTTCCAATGAATCAACTCTTCGCATGAGGTGGCCAAAGTACTAGAATTTCAGCTTTAGCATCATTCCTTCCAAAGAAATCCCAGGGCTGATCTCCTTCAGAATGAACTGGTTGGATCTCCTTGCAGTCCAAGGGACTCTCAAGAGTCTTCTCCAACACCAGAGTTCAAAAGCATCAATTCTTCAGCGTTCAGCCTTCTTTCACAGTCCAACTCTCACATCCATACACGACCATAGGAAAAACCATAGCCCTGACTAGACGAACCTTTGTTGGCAAAGTAATGTCTCTGCTTTTGAATATGCTATATAGGTTGGTATTAACTTTCCTTCCAAGAAGTAAGCATCTTTTAATTTCATGGCTGCAGTCACAATCTGCAGTGATTTTGGAGCCCATAAAAATAAAGTCTGACAGTGTTTACACTGTTTCCCCATCTATTTCCCATGAAGTGATGGGACCAGATGCCATGATCTTTGTTTTCTGAATGTTGAGCTTTAAGCCAACTTTTTTACTCTCCACTTGCACTTTCATCAAGAGGCTTTTGAGTTCCTCTTCCCTTTCTGCCATAAGGGTGGTGTCATCTGCATATCTGAGGTTATTGATATTTCTCCCAGCAATCTTGATTCCATCTTATGTTTCTTCCAGTCCAGCTTTTCTCATGATGTACTCTTCATATAGGTTAAATAAACAGGGTGACAATATACAGCCTTGACGAACTCCTTTTCCTATTTGGAACCAGTCTGTTCCATGTCCAGTTCTAACTGTTGCTTCCTGACCTGCATACAGATTTCTCAAGAGGCAGATCAGGTGGTCTGGTATTCCCATCTCTTTCAGAATTTTCCACAGTATTGTGATCCACACAGTCAAAAGCTTTGGCATAGTCAATAAAGCAGAAATAGATGTTTTTTCTGGAACTATCTTGCTTTTTCCATGATCCAGTAGATGTTGGCAATTTGGTCTCTGGTTCCTCTGCCTTTTCTAAAACCAGCTTGAGCATCAGGAAGTTCACAGTTCACATATTGCTGAAGCCTGGCTTGGAGAATTTTGAGCATTACTTTACTAGCATGTGAAATGAGTGCAATTGTGTGGTAGTTTGAGCATTCTTTGGCATTCTTTGGTAGTTTGAGCATTTTGGCATTGTCTTTCTTTGGGATTGCAATGAAAACTGACCTTTTCCAGTCCTGTGGCCACTGCTGAGTTTTCAAAATTTGCTGGCATATTGAGTGCAGCACTTTCACAGCATCATCTTTCAGGATTTGGAATAGCTCAACTAGAATTCTAATACCTCCACTGGCTTTGTTCATAGTGATGCTTTCTAAGGCCCACTTGACTTCACATTCCAGGATGTCTGGCTCTAGGTCAGTGATCACACCATCGTGATTATCTGGGTCATGAAGATCTTTTTTGTACAGTTCTTCTGTGTATTCTTTCCACCTCTTCTTAATATCTTCTGCTTCTGTTAGTTCCATACCATTTCTGTCCTTTATCGAGCCCATCTTTGCATGAAATGTTCCTTTGGTATCTCTGATTTTCTTGAAGAGATCTCTAGTCTTTCCCATTCTGTTGTTTTCCTCTATGTCTTTGCATTGATCACTGAAGAAGGCATTCTTATCTCTTCTTTGTCTTAATATTTGTCTTAATGGGAGCTTAAAAAAAAAAAAAAAAACTACAAGTGTATGCTATTCCTATGATTACTTATCTAAGTATTCCAAAAATATAATATGAGCTTATTTATAAACAATGTATTTGAAGGCCATCCCTTGACTGTGATATTTAGACCTGGGTTTCCTCTGCTCTGCTAGTGTGGTTTGTTGTCAGCCACAAACACATAGCTATTTCTTTTCCAAAACAACTATGTATGCCACGGGATAGGTTTCCTAGGTTTTCATTAAGTTGTATGCTCTGTCTTATATGTGACCAAGATTTCTTCTTCACTTTTGCCTCATTACAGCCATCATTTCTCCAGTCCTTCCTGAATCTTATCTTCCCTACGAAGGAAGGATATTATCACAGCTAAAATAAATCATCAGCTATTATTATTTCATGAGTACATGTTTGTGGGTTGGAAGGTGATGTCTCTAGTTTCAGGGAACATTTTCATATACCTGTAGACATCTGGGCATTTTTAAGGTGGCCCTGATGATACTGGTCAAGTTTTGTTACATTTGGTTAGTTGTTGGCCTTTGGTTTGTTTCCATATGTTTTTCAAACATCCCTGTTTAGTCTCTACATGTTTTCATTAGTGTGGTGTGAGTACAAGAATGGAAACAACATTATTTAAGTGATTTTTCAATTTGTGCTAATGTTACACTTGCTAAATATATACATATATACATATATACATACATATATATATATATATATATGTGTTGGCTAAAGTAAGCTATGAGGATCAATCCTGTTTAGAGTACAATAAACATGGGCACAAGCAGATAAGCATAATTATTATAATCAATCACCACATTTGTTTAATTGATCTTTTATCCTTTACAGTCTTCCTTTGTAAAATCAATATTGCAGTGGCTTATCTCCAGCTTCAGGTAATTCAGTGGTAAAGAATCCACCTGCCAATACAGGAGCTGCAGGAGACATGGATTGAATCCCTTGGTCAAAAACATCTCTTGGAGAAGGAAATGACAACCCTCCAGTATTATTGCCAGGATATTCCCATGGACAGAGAAGCCTGACAGTGTACACTGTCCATGGAGCAAAAGATTAAACATTACTGAGCATGCATGTACACTATCTCCAGCTTACCTTCCATCCTTGAGAAAACGCAGTGATATATATTTCATAAAATCACACTGCTGGTAATTGGTGAATGTGGGTTTTGATTCAAGGTCTTCTGACTCAAACTGTCAAGTTTCTTTTCTTTCTTTTTCTTTCTTTTTTTTTTTTTTTACTATTATTTACTCTTTTATACTTGGTATTCATTTTTTATTTTGTTTTGTTTTCATTTTTGCTTTTAGTAAATATCTTTCAACTACATTGAAAATTCAGTATAGGTGACAAGTATGATAAATAAATAATATTTTACATATAAATTCCACAATATTTATTGGTTTTGGCTTAGCTTCTCTTTTGCTTTTTGCAGGGAAGTATGCAAATATAGTACTTATATTGAAGCATGCCAGGGCATTATTTTTGTCTGTTAAAAATATCACATTTGAAACAGTAAGTGGTATGGGTCAAATCTTTCTCAGTTTACATTTCACTCTGCATAATTTAAGATGTTTTAGACAGTTATTTTATCCTTGTGTGTGTTGGTAACATTTTTAGAATTCATACTCTTTTGCATTAGAAGGAACTATGGAAACTAAATCCACTTGCTATTTTTGTATTTATTTATAAACATCCTTGAGGAATATAAACAAAACTCACTGTTTAGAAGGTCATGCCCAGATGAGATTTACTATTAAGTAGTCATTTTTCTATCCTGCTTTAGAATACCTAGTATTTTCTTTAAAAAGACAGAAAAAAATACCAAAACTTCTTCTTTCATGGCAAGAATTCATTACTATTTTTTTAAGTTATTTGAAGGTCATGGCCTTATATCTGAATTACTTCAAGAATCTTTGAACTAATCCTCCCCTCATACCCCTGCTCCTCTCCCCACCAATTTTGGTCTATGTCCTTTTTCTTTGATACTTCATAACAGAAAATAATTTAATAGTCTCCTATTTTATCTAGTTTAAAACTCACCAAAGAATACTCACAGACCCAACTGTAAGCTGGGAAACTTCATGTATGTACATTTACTAAAATTCACTTCCTCCCCCTACCTCAGACCATGGTTGTTCCTTTTCAATAACTGTAATGCTCCTTATCCTTTATTCATGCTTCCAGTCACCTAAACCAAAGTTATATCAGATGATTTTCTTGCCTAACCTCCAAAGCTAATCAATTCTTAAATATTACAGATTTTACCCCTTAGTTTCTTCACAAGCATTCTCCATATTTTCATTCTAACAACTGTTCCCTATTTTGGGCTTCCCTGGGAACTCAGATGGTAAAGAATCTTCTGCAATGCAGGAGACCAGGGTTCAATCCCTGGGTCAGGAAGATCTCTTGGAAAAGGGAAGGAAATCCACTCCAGTATTCTTGCCTAGAGAATTCCACAGACAGAGGAGCCTGGTGGTCTATAGCCCATGGGATTGCAAAGATTCAGACAGTTCTTATTTGGCTTATACTTATGTAATTACAATATCCTCTTTCCTAGATACAATTCAACCTATAACATCTTCTATGTTGTTACTATTACATGATGGATTATTTATCCTGAGAATATGTGTGCACTCTCATGAATATTAATTCATTTTCACATGCTAGTCTTTCTACATCAATTTTCCACTTAAGGTGAGATTTTAACCTTTAATATTCAACTCAATTTTCACTATACTCCAAAATAACATCAAAGCATTCTTTCTTTTGTATTCTCATAGAAATTCTTATATGACTCTATGTTCACCTGAATCTCTTTCTATATACTTGTAATCCCACAAGTGGATGTGAACTCTGTCAGTGCAGTGTTTGTGACATTCATTTTTATATCCACAATGGCCAACACAATATTATGTAAAATATCAGGTCCTCAGTATATATTTTACATGGATTAATGAGTGAATGAATGGATTGATGAAGTGCCACTAGTGGGTATGATTTTATCACATGAATCCACTGCTTAAAACCATTAACCTTCAATTTTTCCTCAATATTGTTCAGGTTATTTATTGCCACTCCAAAAACATTTCATAATAGGGGAGGGTGCACTCTTACACTTCCTTAAATTGTCTACTTGGGCTATAAACATTTTATTACAGATTTCCCCAGTTACACAATTTTTCAAGCTACACTGTGTGTTCTATATTCAATAGACACATATGACCCTTGCTGTTACAAAGCAGTTACATAGTATTCTCTCTAATTGGTATACCAGCAGGTCATCTGTGCATCTGCTGTTCCACTTTCAAATATAATATCACTCTTTTTTCAAGCACCTTTTCGTGAATTCTCTATTTTGTACTTTCATTCTACAAAAGTACCCCCATTTAATTCTCAAGAAAACCATAACTTCACCACAGCTATCTCCTTTCTTGATGCCAGTGTAATGCTTCTTTAGCCCTGGGTCTTTTGAGTTCCGTCCCACTCAACTCTCTTTTTGAGCTCACTTCTTTATTATAGTTGCTGAGTAGTCATTTTCACCTCTTGAACTTAATTGAAAACCTAATATGGGCCAGACACAATATACATTTGGGCTACATCAGTGAATAAAATAGATCCTTCCCACTGTCTAGTTTATATTCTAACAGGAATAGCCAGATAATAAAAATAAATAGTAAACACAATAGATAAATTAAATGGAATCTTATACAATGATAAGTGATATAAAAATTAGAAAAAGTAAATCAGGGTAAGGAGGATAAGAGGAACTAAATTTCAATGACGGCAAGTAATAGTTCATTGAGAAGCTGACATTTGAACAACGATGTGAAGGAGGTGAAGGAGAGCTAAATCTGGTGAGTGAAAGAGAATAACAGGCAAAGGGGACAGTCAATGCAACTTGGGAAAGTGCTTACTTGAATAACAGCAAGGAACTCTGTTGTTGGAGATGAGTGAAAGGTAGATGAGAAGAAGTGAAAGAGATGACCCTAAGCTGTAACTCACAGGTCATGTATGATGTTGAAAATCATATCTGTTAATATAATGCCATAAGTAACCACAGAATTATCACTTTATATTTCTTCACCCTGCTTTGTTTTCTTCAGAGTACACATTACTATCTGTGATTATCCATTTTATTTATATTAAAGGACACGTAATTTATTTTTCATCCTTTCTCATACTGGACTATACGGTCCTTAGGATCAGAAACTTTATAATAGCTCTAGGGACACATTAGTGGTCCAGTTATATTTGTTGAAAAACATTAATGTTAATGGTGTTTCTTTACATCTTGTAATTGACATTTACCTTGGTAGTATCCTTCAGGTTTGTTTTTCTGTTTCCTGATATTGATGTTCAATATGTATTTGCTGCTTTAAACTATAATAATGGAAAATGAAAGCAGCATAGTAACTTATTATAGAAAAACTCCATGTCTTTCAAGGCATGAGACTTCATGGTGTTTATCTATTTATTTGTCTACAATCTGTATATGTGGATCCAGTGAAACTACTAACTGATAAGGAGAAGCCCCCGGTTGTGTTTCTAAAACACACACACACACCAAACAAGTTGTTCTCATTTTTTTTTTTTTTTTAAGGTGTAAAACTGAAACTAGTTCTAATTCTGGCTCTAATGCTGGGAGGGATTAGGGGCAGGAGGAGAAGGGGACGCCAGAGGATGAGATGGCTGGATGGCATTAGTGAGTTGATGGACTTGAGTATGAGTGAACTCTGGGAGTTTGTGATGGACAGGGAGGCCTGGCATGCTGCGATTCATGGGGTTGCAAAGAGTCGGAAACGACTGAGTGACTGAACTGAACTGAATTATAATTTTACAAATATTAACTCACAAATATCTCTTGACCAATAGATAAGGTAAAAGTAGTGCCAGTAGGGAATTTTGTGTTAATACCAGAGCCTCAGTATAAACAG
This sequence comes from Bos taurus, assembly GCF_002263795.3. Classification (NCBI taxonomy): domain Eukaryota; kingdom Metazoa; phylum Chordata; class Mammalia; order Artiodactyla; family Bovidae; genus Bos; species Bos taurus. The sequence continues at coordinate 3,256,715 of NC_037346.1, read as the reverse complement.
AATTGCCAATGCTTCTACTGACTCAGGATTTTTAAGACAAAATAAACAAAACAAAACAAAACCGGATATATAGATCATTGGAACAGGAAAGAAAGCCCAGAAAAAAAAAAAAAAAAAAACCCACAAACCTATGGTCAACTCTATGACAAGGGGGGCAAAACCATAGAAGACAGGAAAGACTGTCTTTTTAACAAGTAGTTTTGGGAAAACTGGAGAGATACATGTAAAAATGAAATTAGAACATTTCCTAACACCATACACAAAAATAAACTCAACATGGACTAAAGAACTAAATGTAAGACCAAATACTGCAAAACTTTTAAAGGAAAACATAAGAAGAATACTCTCTGACATAAATCTAAACATCTTTTTCAATTAATCTTCCAGGGTAACTGAAATAAAAACAAGAACAAACAAATGGGATCTAATTAAACTCAAAAGTTGTTTCACAGGAAAGTAAAGCATAGACAAAACTAAGAAACAACAGATAAAATGGGACAAAGTATTTGCAAATGATTTGACCGACAAAGGACTAGTCTCTAAAATGACTGTGTGGATCACAACAAACTGTGGCAAATTCTTCAAGAGATGGGAATACCAGACCACCTGACATGCCTCCTGAAAAATCTGTATTCAGATCAAGAGGCAGCAGTTAGAACCAGACATGAAACAACAGACAGGTTGCAAATTGGGAAAGGAGTACATCAAGGCTGTATATTGCCACCCTGCTTATTTAACTTAGATGCAGAGTACATCATGTGAAATTCCAGGCTGTATGTAGCATAAGCTAGAATCAAGATTGCTGGGATAAATATCAATAACCCCAGATACACAGATGACACCATCATTATGGCAGAAAGTGAAGAGGAACTAGTCTCTTGACGAAAATGAAAGGGGAGAGTGAAAATTTGGCTTAAAGCTCAGCATTCAGAAAACTACAATCAAGGCATTTGGTCTCATCATTTCTTTCAAATAGATGGGGAAACAATGGAAACTGTGACGTAATTTATTTTCCTGGGCTCCAAAATCACTGCAGATGATGACTGCAGCCATGAAACTAAGACAAGGAAGAAGCTTGTTCCTTGGAAGAAAAGCTATAGCCAACATAGACAGCATATTAAACAAACAAACAAACAAAACAGAGACATTACTTTGCAGACAAAGGTCTGTCTAGTCAAAGCTATGGTTTTTCCAGTAGTCATGTATGGATGTGAGAGTTGGACTGTAAAGAAAGCTGAGCACTGAAGAATTGATGTTTTTGAACTGTGGTGTTGGAGAAGGCTCTTGAGAGTCCCTTGGTCTGCAAGGAGATCAACCAGTCAATCGTAAAGGAAATCAGTCCTGAGTGTTCATTGGAAGGACTGATGCTGAAGCTGAAACTCCAATATTTTGACCACCTAATGCAAAGAACTGACTCATTGGAAAAGACCGTGATGATTGGAAAGATTGAAGTTGGGAGGAGAAGGGGACAACAGAGGATGAGATTGTTAGATGGTATCACTGACTCAATGTACATGAGTTTGAGCAGGTTCCAGGAGTTGGTGATGGACAGCAATGCCTGGAGTGCTGCAGTCCATGGGGTGTCAAAGAGTCGGACATGACTGAGTGACTGAACTGAACCTATTGTTTGAATATCATAAAAGCAAAAAAAAAAAAAAAAAACTCAGTCACAAAATGGGCAGAAGATATACATGAATATTTCTCCAAAGAAGACCTATAGATGATCAAGAGGTGCAGGAAAAAAAAAAAATAATAATCAACATTACTAACTACTAGAGAAATGTAAGTCAGAACTTTAATGAGATATCACTCCACAGCATTCAGAAAGCCCATCATCAAATATTAAGAAACAATGAATGATTGAGAAGGCATGGAGAAAAAGAAACCCTCTTACATTGTTGATGAGAATGTAAATTAGTGAAGTCACAGTGGAAAACAGTATGATGGTTCCTTATGAAACTAAAAATAAAGCTAACATATGATCCAAAAATCCCACTCCTGGGGATATATATATATATATATATATATCTCAGAGAAGGCAATGGCACCCCACTCCAGTACTCTTGCCTGGAAAATCCCATGGACGGAGGAGCCTGGTAGGCTGCAGTCCATGAGGTCACTAAGAGTCAGACACAACTGAGAGACTTCACTTTGACTTTTCACTTTCATGCATTGGAGAAGGAAATGGCAACCCACTCCAGTATTCTTGCCTGGAGAATCCCAGGGATGGGGGAGCCTGGTGGGCTGCCATCTATGGGGTCGCACAGAGTTGGACACGACTGAAGTGACTTAGCAGCATATATATAAAAACAAGAAAAAACAAACAAAAAGCCAAACTTTTGCATCTATTCATGCAGGGTCGCTTCACTTGTGTCCCACTTTGCAACCCTGTAGACGGTGGCCTGTCAGTCTTCTCTGTCAGAAAGAGTGTTATCCAGGAAAGAATACTGGAGCATATTGGCCAATACTGGCGGCCATACCCTTCTAGAGCAGTATATTTCCTGTTGCCCTAGCTGCCAACTCCCCTGAATACCTGGTGCTGCCAGTACCCATGTGACCCAAGCAGCTGTACCACTTCCACACCTGGTTCTCCCAGGGGTGAACCCAAACCCTCAAGGGTATCCTCAGGAGCTAAACCCCAGTAGATGACCCATATGTAGAGGTGGAAATAAAATCACAGTTGAAACACAGGGGCAGCGTGGCTAAGGAAGAAGACCCAAAAACTTCCCACCAGCTATAGAAGCTGCAGATGAAATCCACACGATCAACTAAGCAAACTCTGTGTTGATGGAATATATAAAAGGTTATTGAGAGCTCCTATAAAAGAAAACTCACTAGTTCTGATAGCTGTGGACATTGGAGGCAAGAACACATAGGACAAGGACAAGATTAGAATCTGAGCTGCGCCCACAGCAGGTCCAGAAATCAGCACTTTGTTGGAGAGGATCCTAGGGAAGTAAGGTGTACTGTGACTACCAGTGAGGGAAAGGACTCTGAGAGCAGTGACTCAAGAAAACATTTACTATGCTTATTTTTTAATTTGCTCTGTAGATTTTTCTGGATTTTTTTCCCCCTTTCTTTTTCCTTTTTTTCCTCCTCTGTTGTAGTTATCAATTTCATTGGCACTATGAAATCTAACTAAGCTTTTGAGCTTTCTTCCCCCCCCACCCAGTTACATTTTTTTTGTTTGTTTGTTTTTTTGTCATAAACCTCTGCCTCTACTTTGGGTTTTTGCAGTTCTGTGGAACTTTTTTTTTTTTTTTTTAACTTTTCTCTTTAATTTTTAAACCTATTATTATTTTTTTCTACATTTATTCCCTTCTTTGCTTTTCCTACTGTCCTTTTCCCCTTGCAGTTAATCTTAAGTATATATAAATCTTCTTTATCTACCTCTATTTAACTTTGCACATCTATTCTTTCTTTCTTTTCTTTCTTTCCTTTCCTCTCCACATATTTGTTTGTTTCATTTTTATTGCTTTATTCCCCACTGGGCACCTTGCTTTGGCTTTGTTTTCCAGTTTGTGCTTTAATTAGTTTTGTCCTGGTAGATATAATTTTTGTTTTCCTTTGTTCACCAGGTCAATCTATTGTACTTTATTTTTCTTGGTCTGTTTTGATTTTGATTATGGGTGTATATGTATATCTGTATATTCAGTCACACTTTCTATTTTTGTTATAAACCTCTGACTCTATGTTGGGTTTTTGCAGTTCTATGGAGTTTCCCTTTATCCCTCCCCCCTTTATTTTTTTTTCCTTCTTTTTTCCTCTTTTTTATAATTTTAACTTTTAATTTTTTAAACTGATTACATTTTTTTGTCTACATTTATTCTTTGTTTGCCTTTCATACTGATCTTTCCCCCTTGCAGGTAATCTGTAATGTGTATGTCTTCTTCATCTACCTTTATTTAGCTTTGCATATCTATTCTTTCTTTCTTTTCTTTCCTTTCCTTTCAACATACTTGTTAATTTTGTTTTCATTGCTTTATTCCCCACTGGGCACCTTGCTTTAGTTTGGTTTTCCAGTTTGTACTTAAGTTAGTTTTGTTCTTAACTGATAAATATAATGTTTTATTTCATTTGTTCACTGGGTGGATCTACTAATTCTGTATTTTTGTTGGATTGTTTTCACTTTCCTCATGGGTGTACATATATATGTGTATATTCCATTATTTTAATTATTATTTGCCTGATTTTTTAACTGTCATTTGTCTGGAGTTCATCTTTGGTTTCTCGTTTTTGGATATTTGTTTTAATCTCACTTAATCCCATAACAAACCATTTGTGGAATCTTCGTTCCTGACCAGAGATCAATCCCTGGGCCTTTGGAGTAGGTGAACTTATTCCAAGACTCTAGACTACCAGAGAACTAACCTTAGGGAGTATTAAATGATGAGAACACACACTAAGGGAACCTCTTGAATAAAAGACCCTGCATCACCCAGCCACCAGTAGCACACGGTGCAGGATGCCTCATCGAAACAATAAACAAACAAAAATACAAACCCAATTATCAGCACACAGGATTACCGCCTCACTCAGCCTACCCATCAGAGGCAAATCAAGCAAACAAACAAACAAACAAACAAAACTCAGCGCAAATCTCACCCTAAACAAAGTTCACACAAACCACTAGACCAATCTTAGGAGGGCAGAAACCAAAAGGAAGAATTCAGTCTTCTTAAAGGAAAGAATACAATGTTCCTTGAAGCCTGGAAAAGGAAACCTTAAACACAATAACTAAAAAAAAAAAAAAAAAAAAGTAATGAAAAGTCAGAGACATACTGCACAAATGAAGGAACAAACTAGAAACACAGAAGTCAAAATAAATGAAGAGGAAATAGGCAAACTACCTGAAAAAGAATTCAGAATAATGATACTAAAGATGATCAAAAATCTTGAAAATAGAGTGGAGAAAATGCAAGAATCAAACAATAGAGACATAGAAACATACAGAGACAAACAACACAATTACTGAAATTAATAATACTCTAGAAGGATTCAATAGCAGAGTATGTGAAGTAGAAGAAGGAATCAGTGAGCTGGAAGATAAAATGGTAGAAATAACTTCTGAGGAGCAAAATAAAGTAAACAGAATGAAAAGAGCTGAGGACAGTCTCAGAGACTTCTAGGACCATATCAGACACACCAAAATTCGAATGATAGGGGTCCCAGAAGAAGAATAAGAGGAAAAGAAAGGGTATGAAAAAATTTGTGTAGAGATTATAGTTGAAAATTTCCCCAAAATGGAAAAGGAAAGAGTCAATCAAGTCCAAGAGACACAAAAAGTCCCATGCAGGATAAATCCAAGGAGAAACATGTCAATACACATATAAATCAAATGAACAAAGACTAAACACAAAGAAAGAACATTAAAAGCAGCAAGGGAGGAGCAACAAGTAACATACAAGGGAAACCCCATATGTTTAATAGCTGATCTTTCAGGCCAGAAGGGAATGGCAGGATATATCCAAAGTACTGAAAGGGGAAAATCTACAACCAGGATTACTGTACCCAGCAAGGGTCTTATTAAAAATTCATGGAGAAATAAAAAGCTTTTCAGACAAGCAAAAGTTATGAGACTTCAGTACCACTAAACCAGCTTTACAACAAGTGTTAAAGGGATTTATATAATCCCTTTATATATCCCTTGGGTCAGGATATATTCAAAGTACTGAAAGGGGAAAATCTACAACCAAGATTACTATACCCAGCAAGGATTTCATTAAAAATTCATGGAGAAATAAAAAGCTTTGCAGACAAGCAAAAGTAAAGAGACTTCAATACCACTAAACCAGCTTTACAAGTGTTAAAGGGATTTATATAATCAAGGGAAAAAAAAAAAAAAAAAACCACAAAAAAACAGAAGAAAAAAGTTCTGCAAAATCAACCCTGAACAATTAAGAAAGTGGCAATAGGAACATATATATCAATAATTACTTCAAATGTAAATGGATTAAATACTCCAACCAAAAGACACAGACTGGCTGAATGGATACAAAACAAGACCCATATATAAGCTGTCGACAAGAAATCCACTTCAGACCTAAAGACACATATAGACTAAAAGTAAGAGGATGGAAAAATATATCCCATGCAAATGGGAAGCAAAAGAAAGCTGGAATAGGAATTCTCATATCAGACAAAATAGGTCTTAAAATAAAGAAGATTATAAGAGATAAGGAAGGATACTACATAATGATCAAGGGATCAATCCAAGAGGAAGACACAACAATTGAAAATATCTATGAACCCAACATAGGAACACTTCAATACATAGGACAAACACAAACAAACATAAAAGGAAAAATTGTCAGTAACACAATAAGAGTAGGAAACTTTAACATCCAACTCATATCAGGGACAGATAATTAAAACAGAAAATTAATAAGGAAACACGTCTTAAATGATACATTAGATAAAATGGATCTCATTGATATCTTCAGGACCCTCTGTCCAAATGCAGAAGAATACACCTTCTTCTCAAGTGCACATGGAACATTCTCTGGGATAGACCACATCTTGGGTCACAAATCCAACCTCTGTAAATTTTAGAAAATTGAAATTGTATCAAGCATTTTCTCCAACCACAATGCTATGAAACTAGACATAAATTACAAGAAAAAATGTGTAAGAAACACAGACACATGGAGATTAAACAATACATTTCTAAATAGCCAACCAGTTACTGAAGAAATCAAAGGTGAAAAAAAAATTGTAGAAACAAATGACAAAGAAAATACCACAACTCAAAACCTATGGGATGTAGCAAAAGCTGTTCTAAGAGGGAAGTTTATAGCAATGCAATCATACCTCAAGAAACAAGAAAAACATAGAATAGACAACATAACTTTATACCTAAAACAACTGGAAAAAGAAGAACAGCAACAAGAAAAAAAAAATTAGTAGGAGGAAATAAATCATAAATATCCAAGCAGAAATAAATGAAAAAGAAAGAAACAATAGCAAGACTAATAAAACTAAAAAGCTAGTTATTTGAGAAGATAAACAAAATTGATAAACTTTTAGCCAGACTCATCAAGAAAAAAAGAGAGAAGAAGCAAATCAACAAATTTAGAGATGAAAAAGGAGAGGTTACAACAGGCAGTGAAGAAATACAAAGGATTATAAGAGACTATTATGAACAACTATATGGCAATAAAATAGATAAGCTAGAAGAAATGGACAGATTCTTAGAAAAGTTCAATCTTCCAAGACTAAACCAGGAAGATATAGAAATTATGAACAACCCAATTATAAGCACTGAAATTGAAGCTGTGATCAAAAATCTCCCCCAAAACAAAAGCCAAGGACCAGATGGCTTCATAGAATTCCTTTCTTTCTTTCTTTTTTTTAATTGATCTATTTATTTTAATTGGAGGCTAATTACTTCACAACATTGTTGTGTTTTTTTTTTTTTTCTCATAGATTGGCATGAAACATTTAGAGAAGAGCTAATGCCTATCATTCTAAAACTCTTTCAAAAAATTGAAGAGAAATGGATACTTTTGAACTCATTCTATGAGGCTACCATCACCCTGATACCAAAACAAGACAGAGACCATGCAAAAAAAAAGAAAACTAGAGGCCAATATCACTGATAAACACAGATGCAAAAATCCTGAACAAAATTTTAGCAAACAGAATTCAGCAACACACTCAAAAGCTCATACACCTTGATCAAATTGGGTTTATTTCAGGGATGCAAGGATTCTTCAATATACGTAAATCAATCAGTGTGATACACCATATTAACAAACTGAAAGATAAAAACTGTATGATCATCTCAAAAGATGCAGAAAAAACCTTTGACAAAATTAAGCACCCATCTATGATTAAAAGCCTTTAAAAAAGGACACAGAAGGAACCTACCTCAACATAGTAAAGGTCATATATGATAAGCCTACAGCAAATATTATTCTCAACGGTGAAAAAATGAAAGCATTTTCCTTAAATTCAGGCGTAAGACAAGGGTGTCCACTTTCAACACTATTATTCAGCATAGTTCTGGAAGTGAACATAGTTTAGCAACCAGAGAAGAAAAATAAATTAAAGGAATCCAAATTGGAAAGAAGAAATAAAGCTCTCACTGTTTTCAGAGGACATGAAACTGTACATAGAAAACCCTAAAGATAGTATCAGAAACTTACTAGAGCTAAACAGTTACTTTAGCAAAGTTACAGATACAAAATCAATACGCAGAAATCATTTGCATTTCTTATACTAACAAGGAAAAATCAGAAAGAGAAATTAAGGAATCAAACCCATTCACTACTACAGCAAAAATAATTAAATATCTAGGAATAGACCTTCTTAAGGAGACAAAAGAACTGTACATAGAAAATTATAAGACACTAGTGAAATAAATCAAAGATTACATAAACAGTTGGAGAGCTATCCCATGCTCCTGTGTAGGAAGAATCAATATTGTGAAAATGACTATACCACCAAACACAATCTGCAGATTTAATGTGATCCCTATCAAGTTACCAATGGCATTTTTCACTGAACTAGAGCAAAATTTTTCACAATTCGTATGGAAACACAAAAGACCTTGACTAGCCAAAGCAGTCTTGAGGAAGAAGAATGGAACTGGAGAAATCAACCTTCCTGACTTCAGATAGTATTATAAAGCTACAGTCATCAAGACAGTATGGTTACTGGCACAAAAACAGACATAGACCAATGGAACAAAAGAGAAAGCCCAGAAGTAAACCCATGCACATATGGGTCTCTTATTTTTGACAAAGGAGGCAAGAATATACAATGGCACAAAGAGAGCTTCTTCAATAAATGGTGCTGGGAAAACTGGACAGCTACATGTAAAGAATAAAATTAGACTACTTCCTAACAGCCTACAAAAAGATAAACTCAAAATGGATTAAAGACCTAAATGTAAGATCAGAAACTATAAAACTCTTAGAGGAAAATATAGACCGAACACTCAGTGACATAAATCAAAGCAAGATCTTCTATGACCCACCTCCTAGAGTAAGGGAAATAAAAACAAAAGTAAACAAGTGGGCCCTGATTAAACTTAGAAGTTTTTTTCACAGCAAAGGAAAGTATAAAGAAGGTGAAAAGACAACCTTCAGAATGGGAGAAAAAAAATAGCAAATGAAACAACTGACAAAGGATTCATTTCCAAAATATACAAGCAGCTCATACAGCTCAATACCAGAAAAACAAACAACCCACTCAAAACGTGGGAAAAAGACCTAAACAGACATTTCTCCAAAGAAGACATACAGATGGCTAACAAACACATGAAAAGATGCTCAACATCGCTCATTATTCAGTTCAGTTCAGTTCAGTTCTGTTCAGTCCTTAAATCGTGTCCTGCTCTTTGAGACCCCAGGAATCACAGCACGCCAGGCCTCCCTGTCCATCACCAACTCCCAGAGTTCACCCAGACTCACGTCCATTGAGTCAGTGATGCCATCCAGCCATCTCATCGTCTGTCATCCCCTTCTCCTCCTGCCCTCAATCCCTCCCAGCATCAGAGTCTTTTCCAATGAGTCAACCCTTCACATGAGGTGGCCAAAGTACTGGAGTTTCAGCTTTCGCATAATTCCTTCCAAAGAAATCCCAGGGCTGATCTCCTTCAGAATTGACTGGTTGGATCTCCTTGCAGTCCAAGGGATTCTCAAGAGTCTTCTCCAACACCATAGTTCAAAAGCATCAATTCTTCGGTGCTTGGCTTTCTTTATAGTCCAACTCTCACATCCATACATGACCACTGGAAAAGCCTTGACTAGATGGACCTTTGTTGGCAAACTAATGTCTCTGCTTTTTCATATGCTGTCTATGTTGGTCATAGCGTTTCTTCCAAGGAGCAAGCGTCTTTTAATTTCATGGCTGCAGTTACCATCTGCAGTGATTTTGGAGCCCAGAAAAATAAAGTCTGACACTGTTTCCATTGTTTCCCCATCTATTTCCCATGAAGTGATGGGACCAGATGCCATGATCTTCATTTTCTGAATGCTGAGTTTTAAGCCAACTTTTTCACTCTCCTCTTTCACTTTCATTAAGAGGCTTTTTAGTTCCTCTTCACTTTCTGCCATAAGGGTGGTGTCATCTGCATATCTGAGGTTATTGATATTTCTCCCAACAATCTTGATTCCAGCTTGTGCTTCTTCCAGCCCAGCTTTTCTCATGATGTACTCTGAATAGAAGTTAAATAAGCAGGATGACAATATACAGCATTGATGTACTCCTTTTCATATTTGGAACCAGTCTGTTGTTCCATGTCCAGTTCTAACTGTTGCCCCCTGATCTTCACACAAATTTCTCAAAAGGCAGGTCAGGTGGTCTGGTATTCCCATCTCTTTCAGAATCTTCCACAGTTTATTGTGATCCACACAGTCAAAAGCTTTGGCATAGTCAATAAAGCAGATATAGATGTTTTTCTGGAACTCTCTTATTATTAGAGAAATACAGATCAAACCTGCAATGATATCTCACCTTACACCAGTCAGAATGGCCCTCATCAAAAAGTCTACAAACAATAAATACTGTAGAGGGTGTGGAGAAAATAGATCACTCTTGCACTGTTTGTGGTAATGTAAATTGATACAGACACTGAAAGACGGTATGGAGATTCCTTAAAAAACTGGGATTAAAACCACATATGACCCAGCAATCCCACTCCTAGGCATATACCCTGAGGAAACCAAAATTGAAAAAGACACATGTATCCCACTGTTCATTGCAGCACTATTTACAATACCTAGGACATGGAAGCAACCTATATCATCATCGACAGATGAATGGATAAAGAAGTTTTGGTACATATACACAATGGGATATTACTCAGCCATGATAGGAACAGTTTTGTGTCAGTTCTAATGAGGTGGATGAACCTAAAACCTTTTATACAGAGTGAAGTTAGTCAGGAAGAGAAAGATAATTACTGTATTCTAATGCACAATCTGATGCTAAAGCTGAAACTCCAGTACTTTGGCCACCTCATGCGAAGAGTTGACTCATTGGAAAAGACTCTGATGCTGGGAGGGATTGGGGGCAGGAGGAGAAGGGGACGACAGAGGATGAGATGGCTGGATGGTATCACTGACTCGATGGACATGAGTCTGGGTGATCTGCGGGAGTTGGTGATGGACAGGGAGGCCTGACGTGCTGCGATTCATGGGGTCACAAAGAGTCAGACACGACTGAGTGACTGATCTGATCTGATCTGATCTGAATGCACAATCTAGAAAAATGGTACTGAAAAATTTATTTGCAGGGTTGCAATGGAGCAACAAAATACAGAGTAGCCTTATGGACATGGGAAGAGGGGAGGAGAGGGAGAGATGTATGGAGAGAGTAACATGGAAACTTACATTACCGTATGTAAAATAGATAGCCAACAGGAATTTGCTGTATGGCTCAGGAAACTCAAACAGGGGCTCCATATCAACCTAGAGGTGTGGGATGGGGATGGAGATGGGAGGGAGTTTCCAGTGGGAGGGGATATATGTATACCTATAGCTGATTCATGTTGGTGTTTGACAGAAAACAGCAAAATTCTGTAAAGCAATTATCGTTCAATAAAAAATAAATTAACAAAATAAAGAATGAAATAATGACATTCGAGGAGCATGTGTAGACATAGATATTATCATACTAGGTCAAGTAAGTCAGACAGAGAGACAAATATCTTATTATATCACTTACATGTAGAATTCTAAACTAACACAGTGGTGGCTATTTATAAGACAGAAACAGACTCACAGACTTAGGGAATGATTTTTGATTATATGGTGTAAGAGACGGGAAGAAATAGATTGGGAACCTGGGATTAACACATATACACTGTTAAATTTAAAGTAATCAACCAACAGGTGTCTACTGTATAACACAGGGAATTCTTCTCAATATCTTATAAAAACCTAAATAGGAAAACAATTTGAAAGTGAACACACACACACACACATATATAACTGAATCATTTTTCTGTACACTTAAACCTAACACAACATTTTTAATCAGTATACTCCAATATAAAACAAAAATTAAAAAATAAAGTTGTGCTTAGTAGGCTCTTCCTACAAATGCACATATGCCTTTATATTTAGTCCTTTCCCTTAATTTTTGAGATTAGTCTTGTTTTCTGTATATTGTTTCTTTGGACTCTTCATTTTCTTCAGCAAATACAGACTATTCCCTTCCTCTTGACATTTATTCTTGTACTATATTTTCTTTGTTGGCAATAGTTCCCTTATTTGAAAAGAACTAAATCACTACCACTTAGGAACTCCTCAATTTGCAAGGATGAGAATGCATTTGGAATAGTTCATGCAAGACGATTTTTCTCAGTAGGAAAAAAAAAAATACTACCTTTCTTCATTTTAAAATTAATTTACTTATTTTAATTGGAGGATAATTACTTTACAATATTGTGATGTTTTTGCCATACATCGACATGAATCAGCCACAGTGTACATGTCCCCCCATCCTGAACACCTCTCTCACCTCCCTCCTCACTGTATTCCTCTAGATTGTCCCTGCTTCACGCATCAATTTGAACTAGTCATCTATTTTACATATGGTAATATACATGTTTCAATGCTAATCTCTCAAATCTTCCCACCCTTGCCTTCTCACACAGAGTCCAAAAGTCTGTTCTTTACATCTGTGTCTCTTTTGCTGCCTTGCATATAGGATCGTCGTAACCGTCTTTCTAAATTCCATATATATGCTTTAATATACTGTATTGGTGTTTCTCTTTCTGACTTACTTCACTCTGTATAATAGATTCCAATTTCATCCACCTCTTTAGAACTGACTCAAATGCTTTCTTTATTATACCTAAGTAATATTCCATTGTGTATGCACTACAACTTCCTTATCCATTTGCCTATGGACATCTAAGTTTCTTCCATGTCTTAGCTATTTTAAATTGTGCTGCAATGAACATCGAGGTACATGTACCTCTTTCAATTTTGGTTTCCTCGGTGTGTATGCCCAGCAGTGGGATTGCTGGGTGATATGGCACAATAAGGCATCATCTCATGCTGGTCAGAATGGCCACCATCAAAAAGTTTGCAAACAATAAATGCTGGAGGGACTGTAGAGAAAAGAAACCCTCTTACACTGTTGGTGGGGATGCAAACGGTACAGCCACTATGGAGAACAGTGTGCAGATTCCTTTAAAAACTGTAAATAGAACATCCTTTCTTTTTAAATTTTCATTTAACTATGTTGTTCAGTTACTAAGTTGTGTCTCTTTGCAACCCCATGGACTACAGCATACCAGGCTTCCCAGTCCATCACTATCTCTGGGAGTTCACTGAAATTTATATCCATTGAGTCAATGATGCTATCCAACTATCTAATCCTCTATATGCTCTTGGCCTTTTGCCTTCAATCTTTTTCAGCATCGAGGTCTTTTCCAATGAATTGGCTTTTCATATCAGGTGGTCAAATTATTGGAGCTTCAGCATCAGCCTTACAATGAATATTCAGGTTTGATTTCCTTTAGAATTTACAGGTTGGATCTCCTTGAAGTCCAAAGGACTCTCAAGAAACATCTCTAGCACCACAATTCAAAGGCATCAGTTCTTTGGCACTCAGCTTTCTTTACAGTCCAAATCCTACATCCCTGCATGACTACTGGGAAAACCATAGATTTGACTATATGGACCATTGTCAGCAAAGTGATGTCTCTGTTTTTTAATACACTGTCTAGGTTTGTCATAACTTTCTTTCCAAGGAGTGTCTTCAATTGCTTGGCTGCAGTCACCATTCACAGTGATTTTGAAGACCAATAAAATAAAATCAGTCACTGATTCCACTTTCCCTTTTTATTTGCCATGAAGTGATGGGACCATCTGTGGCAATGTTAGATTTTTGAATGTTGATTTTCAAGCCAGCTTTTTCACTGTATTCTTTCCCCCTCATCAAGAGTCTTTTTGAAGATACGTGTACCCCAATGTTCATCGCAGCACTGTTTATAATAGCCAGGACATGGAAGCAACCTAGATGTCCATCAGCAGATGAATGGATAAGAAAGCTGTGGTACATATACACAATGGAGTATTACTCCATTAAAAAGAATACATTTGAATGAGTTCTAATGAGGTGGCTGAAACTGGAGCCTATTATACAGAGTGAAGTAAGCCAGAAAGAAAAACACCAATACAGTATACTAACACATATTTAGAAAGATGGTAATGACAACTCTGTATGCAAGACAGCAAAAGAGACACAGATGTATAGAACAGTCCTTTGGACTCTGTGGGAGAGGGAGGGGAGGGATGATTTGGGAAAATGGCATTAAAACATGTATAATATCATATAAGAAATGAATTTCCAGTCCAGGTTCGATGCAGGATACAGGAAGCTTGGGGCTGGTGCACTGGGATGACCCAGAGGGATGGTATGGGGAGGGAGGTGGGAGCGGGGTTCAGGATGGGGAACATGTGTACACCCGTGGCAGATGCATGTTGATGTATGGCAAAACCAATACAACATTGTAAAGTAAAATAATAATAATAATAAAAAATAATAATAAAAAGTAAAAAAAAAAAATGTCTTTTTAGTAACTCTTCACTTTCTACCATCAAAGTAGTATCACTTGCATAACTGAAGTTCTTGATATTTCTCTTAGTAATCTTTATTTCAGCCAATAATTCATTCAGCCTGGCATTTCATGTGATGTACTCTGCAACCAAGTTAAATAAACAGGGTGACACTATACAGGCTTGTCTTACTCCTTTTCCAGTTTTGAACCAGTCACTAGTAAGGTTCTAAATGTTGCTTGTTGACCCATATACAAGTTTCTCAAGAGACAGGTAAGATGGTCTGGTATTCCCATCTCTTTAAGAATTTTCCATAGTTTGTTGTGATCCACACAGTCAAAGGCTTTACCATAGTCAATGAAGCAGAAGTAGATGTTTTTCTGGAATTTCCTTGCATTTTCTATGATCCAAATAATGTTGGCAATTAGATCCCTAGTTCCTATGCATTTTCTAAACTCAGCTTGTACATCTAGAAGTTCTCAGTTCATGTATTGTTGAAGTCTAGTTTGTAGAATTTTGAACGAATCTTTCTCGCATGCAAAATGAGTGAAATTGTATAGTAGATTGAACATTCTTTGTCACTGCCCTTCTTTGGGACTGGAATGAAAACCTGAAAATTTCCAGTCTTGTGTCCATTGTTGAGTGTTCAAAATTTGCTGATACATTGAGTGCATCACTTTAACAGCATCATCTTTTAGGATTTGAAACAGCTCAGATGGAATTCCATCACCTTCACTAGCTTTGTTTGCAGTAATGTTTCCTAAGGCCCACTTGACTTCACACTCCAGGATGTCTGGCTCTAGGTGAGTGATTACACCATTATGGTTATCCATGACATTAAGACTTTTTTGTATAGTTATTTTCTATATGCTCTCCACCACTTCATAATCTTCTTTGCTTCTGTTAAGCCCTTATCATTTCTGTCATTTATTGTGCCCACACTTGCATGAACTGTTCCCTTGATATATCCAATTTTCTTGAAAAAAAAAAAAAAAAACTCTCTAGTCTTTCTCATTGCATTATATTCCTCTACTTCTTTGCACTGTTCATTTTAAAAAGGCTTTCTTGTCTCTCCTTGTTATTCTTTGGAACTCTGCTTTCAGATATATATATATATATATATATAATATTATATTATATACAGATATATATTGGTATATATCTGTTTCTCCCTTTCTTTTTGCTTCTCTTCTTTCCTCAGCTATTTGGGAAGTCCCCTCAGACAACCACTTTGCCTTCTTTCATTGCTTTTCATTTGGGATGGTTTTAGTGACTACGTCCTCTACAAGGTTAAGAACCTCTGTCCGTAGTTCTTCAGACACTCTGTCTACCAGATTTAATCCACTGAATCTATTCATCACTTCCACTATATAATCATAAGGTATTTGCCTTAGGTCATACCTGAATGACCTAGTGGTTTTCCCCACTTTCTTGAATTTAAGCCTGAATTTTGCATTAAGGAGCTCCTGATCTGAGTCACAGTCAGCACAAGGTCTTGTTTTTGCTTAGATAGATAGAGAAGTGTATAGAGCTTCTCTATCTTTGGCTGCAAAGAATATAATCAATCTGATTTCAGTATCGACCATCTGGTAATGTTCATGTGTAGAGTTGTCTCTTGTGTTGTTGGAAAAAGGTGTTTCCTATGACCAATGTGTTCTCTTGACCAAACTTTGTTAGTCTTTGTCCTGCTTAATTTTGTACTCCAAGGACAAACTTGCCTGTTGCCTCAGATATCGCTTGACTTCCTACTTTTGCACTCTAAATCCCTATGATGAAAAATAATTTTTTTTAATTTTTATATTAGTTCTAGAAGGTCTTGTAGGTTTTCATAGAACAGTTCAACCTCAGCTTCTTCAGCATCAGTGGTTGGGGCATAGTTTTTTATTACTGTGATAATGAATCATTTGTTTTGGAAATCAACTGAAATCAGTCTGTCATTTTTGAGTTTGCACCCAAGTATTGCATTTCATTTTTTTTCCCCTTGACTATGAGGGTTCCTCCATTTCTTCTAATATATTATTGCCCACAGTATTAGATATAATGGTCATCTGAATTAAATTCACCCATTCCAGTCCATTTTAGTTCATTGATTCCTAAGAAATCCTGTTCATGACTAATTTTGAGTAATATGGTAGGGTGAATTTTTTTAATGTAAAGCTCAATTTCTTTTCTATTATTTACCATTAAAGTAATATATGCAATTAAAATATTTTTACCACATATAAAATAAATTTAAGTTGGTTCTTTATATTTGGTAACATATTACATAATAAAACAAACTGTAAAATCTGTTATATAGGGAGCTGAATAATAAATTATAAGAGCTTACAGAAGAATATGACAATAAGAAGTTGAAAAAAATTTAGCTGTGTCTCAAGGAATTTGGAATATGGTAGGATAAGCATAGCATTACCAATGTAAGTAACAAACAAAATTTTAAATTTGATCATGCTGCTGCTGCTAAGTCACTTCAGTCACGTCTGACTCTGTGACCCCATGGACTGCAGCCCACCAGGCTCCTCTGTCCATGGGATTCTCCAGGCAAGAACACTGGAGTAGGTTATCATAACTATGATATGTCCTGTAATATGATGTTAGACCCATTATGGTCAACAGATACAGATTAAATGATGATAATATTTCATAAAATAAAAATAAAAACTTTGCCTGTTATCTCATTATCTCTCCCTTGTGACAGATTTTAAGTTGGAACTGCTCCTGTTTCAGTTTTCTCTATCCATGAATGATGGACTTTTCACTTGAAGCTCTAAGATATGCTTTTTTTTTTAAGAACTTATTTGAGCAATTAATCTATGAGAAAGAAAGCAATATTATACAACCAGGCAAATAGAACCTCTTCATTAACGGTGCTGGAAAAACTGAACAGGTCCATGAAGAAGAATCAAACTGGGCTACTTTCTCACACCATATACAAAAATAAAATTAACATGGGTAAAAGACTTATGTGTAACACCTGAAACCATAAAATTTCTAGGGGAAAATAAAGCAATACTCTCTTTGACATTGATCTTAGTAATTCTTTTTGGATATGTTTTCTCAGTCTAGGAAAACAAAAGCAGAAATAAAAAAAATAGGTCTATATCAAACTAAAAGGCTTCTGTAAAGCAAAGGAAACCATCAACAACAACAAAAAAGGATGCCTACTGAATGAAAGAAGATATCTGCAAACAATATATCTGATTAGGTGTTAATATCCAAAATGTTCAAAGAGCTCATGCAACTGAACAATGGAAAAACAAAGTCAACTTGATTTAAAAATGAGCACAAGAATTAAATAGACATCTTTCCAAAGAAGATATACAGATTGCAACAGGTACATGAAAAGATACTCAACATCACAAATAAAAACTACAGTGAGATATTATCTCACAGTTGCCAAAATGGTTCTTATTAAAAAGACAAGAAATAAAAGGTCTTGGTCAGGGTGTGGAAAAAAAGAAACACTCTTCCACTATTGGTAGAAATTCAAATTGGTGCAGCTACTGTAGAAAATGGGACTTCTTAAGTGGTGCAGTGGTAAAGGATCTCCCTGCCAATGCAGGAAGTGCAAAAGCCATGGGTTCAATCCCTGTATCAGGAAGAACCTGGATAGGAAATGACAACCTGTTACAGGCTTCTTGTCTGGAAAATTCAATGGACAGAGGATCCTGTTAGGCTATAGTCCACGGAGGTTACAAAGAGTCATACATGACTAACCAACTGAGCACAAACATTATGGATAATAGTATGAAGTTTCTCCAAAAAAATTAAAAATAGAACTGCCTTATCATCCAGCAATTCCACTCCTGGGTATTTATCTAAGGAACACTAGTTGGAAAAGACATGTGCACTCCAATGCAGTAGTATTTAGAATGGCCAAGATATAGAAGCAACCTAAGTGCCCATTAATAGATGAATGGATAGAGAAGACTTTGCATATACATATACAATGGAATATGAGCCACACAAAATAATGAAATACTGTAATTTCAGCATAAATGAGCTTATAAGGTGTTATGCTAAATGAAATGAGACAGAAAAACAAATACTGTATGATTTCACTTGAATACCAAATCTAAAACAAACAAAAAGACAAAAAAAAAAGCAAATATAACCAAACAGAAGCGATCATAGATACAGAGAACAGATTAAAGATAGAAATAGATGAGGTACATTAAGAGATACAAACTTCCAGTTCCAAAATAAATAAGTCACATGTATGAAGTGTACAGTGTGAGGAATACAGTCAATAATTACATAATATCTTTGTATGATGACAGACGGTAACAAAACTTACTGTGGTGATGATTTTGAAATGTATAGAAATATTCACCCACTACTTTGAGTAGCAGGAAATGCTATTCAATTATACCTCAAAAACTAGCAAACTTGTAGAAAAAGACATCAGATTTGTGGTCAAAAGCAGAGGAGGAGGAGACGGAATTGGATGAAGATAGTGAAAAGAAACAAGCATCTGTTTATATAAGTAAATAACTACTGGAGTTGCAATTTACAACATAATATATGTTATTAACATTGTTACATATTATATATGAAAATTATTCTCATCACAGGGAAAATATATATTTTATATTTAATTTTGTATCTATATGAGATGATAGATATTTATTGAATTAATTATTTCATGATGCATTAAGTCAAATCATTATGGTATATACCTTAAACTTATATAGTTCTGTGTGTCAATTATATTTCAATAAAAGTGGAAGGAAAAAATTAAGACCAAAGAAAAGCCCCCTTCCCAAATCCTATTTTGGTTCATAGTTTTATGTTTGCTAATGTGATATCCAATTTGCTATTTCTCCCACTGTAACTTTTGTGAGAACAGGCTCTTGTTTATTTTTGATCACCCACAGATGTATATGTCTGGTCTAATACCTTGTATATATGCATCACATAATAAATATTTGCCAAAGTTAATTGAATTACTAGAGACCTATGTGGTAAGTGTTCACAATAAGGAAGCCTGAGAAAAGTATTCTAGGTAAAAGAAACAGAAATTTAAAAGTTCTGAAATAGAGCAATCTTGCAGATTTTGAGAAGTGACAACATAGCCATGGTGGCCAAAGCAGAACACAGTTGGAAGAACTGTTTGTAGGTAGGCTCAGAGAGATTCAGAATACAGATTCTATAGAGCATGTAGGATCAAGTAAGAGACTAGATTGCATTCAAAGAGTAGTGAAACATTATTACATGGTTTTAGGAACAGAGAGTTATGTGATATAATTTATATATTTAAAGGTCATTTAATTTATTTTAATTTAAATTAAATTGGGCACCTGATGCAAAGAGCCAACTCTAGAAAAGACCCTGAGGCTGGGAAGATTGAAGGCAGGAGAAGTGGATGAAAAAAGATGAAATGGTTGAATGGCATCACTGACTCAATGGACATGAGTTTGAACAAACTCCAAGAGATGGTGAAAGAAAGGGAAGCTTGGCATTTTAGATAGGAGTGGAGATGGATATGGGATTCCTTGGTGGCTCAGATGGTAAA
Source organism: Bos taurus (assembly GCF_002263795.3). Classification (NCBI taxonomy): domain Eukaryota; kingdom Metazoa; phylum Chordata; class Mammalia; order Artiodactyla; family Bovidae; genus Bos; species Bos taurus. The sequence goes on along the minus strand of NC_037346.1, from coordinate 3,236,681 downwards.
GAATTTGCATGCAATGCAGGAGACCTGGGTTCATTCCCTGGGTTGGGAAGATCCCCTGGAGGAGGGCATGGCAACTCACTCTAGTATTCTTTCTTGGAGAATCTCCGTGGAAAATCGAGCCTGGCAGGCTACAGTCCATGGGGTCATAGAGAGTCAGACACAATTGAGCAACTAAGCACAACACAGCACAGTAGAAAATTGTAATTGAACATGAAACTTGAGATAAATGATTAGCATATGATTAGCATCTATCATTGATAATTATATTGGAAATATATTTGATATTATTGCTCTGATGTTAAATCCAAAGTACTTAAGTAACTTGGTGAAGTTCATGTTTTATTAGTGAAATCACAGTTCAAACCCTGGTCTGGTTCTCAAGCTAAGGTTGATTTATTATGCTTCACATGGTTTATGTGTTCAGTCGCTCAGTTGTGTCCGCCTCTTTGTGACCCTGTGGATTGTAGCCTTCCAGGTTCCTCTGTCCATGGAATTTTCCAGGTGAGAATATTGGAGTTGGTTATCATTTTCTCCTCCAGAGGATCTTCCCAACCATGGGATCAAACCTGAGTCTCTTGTGTCTCCTGAATTGGCAGGAGGATTATTTACCACTGCACCACCTGGTAAGCCACATTACTTGGTCTAAACTGTGATGAAGCAGCAAAAATATTTTCAGACAGCAGTGATTTAAGGCAGAATTTAATCAAATGTCTATCTGAGGAGGAAGAACACTTTTTCATTGGGGTAATGCATGGTGTCTTCCTAAGGGAAGTATTTAGTGAGTTGAGGCAGAGTTTCAATAGGAAAACTAGAGGCAAAGATTTCCTGTCAGAACAACATAAGAAAATCATATATGAGCAAGAGCAAAGGAGTAAAAAGAAGTGTTGATATACCTTTTGGAATTTTAACCTTCGCATAGCTTTAACAGAAGGTTTAGGGTTAGGCAGAGTGAAAAAAATGCTGGAATGTTGGCTGTAGACACTAGATGTCCTTGTAAATAAATTAGATTTTAATTTGGAAAGGAAAACTTCTATAAGATTTTGAGTAAGGCTAGATGACTGATCCTATACATGTAATATCAAGTGTATGTTATTCTCACAGAAAATCGTAAGTCTAAGCCAAAAGGAAATAAAATTCAAGTATTTAACATATGATAAATCTGAAACTAAGATGACATATTACTCACCCCAAATCATGTAGGACTTCCCCAGTCATCCAGTGGTAAAGGATTTGCTTGCCAATGCACGGGACATGGCTTCGATCCCTAGTCCAGAAAGATTCTACATGCCATGGGGCAACTAAGCCCCTGCACCTCAACTACTGAGCCTGCACTCTAGAGCCCATGAACTGCAGTTACTAAGTACACACCCTAGAGCCCATGGTGCACAACAAAAGAAGCCACAGGAGTGAGAAGCCCACCCACCAATATAGAGTAACTGCTGCTCACCCCAACTAGAGAAAGACTATGCAGCAACGAAGACTGAGCTCAGCCAAACACACACGCACACACACACACACACACACACAATGAAAACATACATAAATACATAAATAAATAACAGTATTTTAAAAATCGTATAAATATTAATGGTTAATCTGTAATTAGAACTCAGGTTCTTGATTAATGTCTTGTCTGTCTGTTTTATGCAGGACAATTTCTTATAATCCCTTACACTGCTATTGTTTACTCTCATAATTCTTCTATCTTCACCACTTCAACCATAGTGCTGCTTACTGCTGCTGCTATAAGGACTCATATTTATTTGTTCAGGATTCTGTGCTGATTGTAGCTCTGACAATAAAATTTTACTGCTGTTGTTATATTAATATATTTGTTTCTTCCTAAAGTTAAAACAGCAATCAGGACAGTAAAACAGCCTCTCCCTCAAAAAAAATCTACAAAAATGCTAAGCATTCCCACAAGTTGCAAAATGATTGACAGGTGTCTTGCTTTTTGCACTGTTTGCTGAAACCAGGTTAGACAAGGTGCGAGCGAGAAAGCTGGGAAAACACTCGAGGAGCTCTAGAAACTGCAGATATGTTTATTCTTTCTGGGCAACAGCAACCGGGGGTTCCTCAGGTAGGATTTGTATATTTGTGCAGAATAAAAGTGGCCTGTGGCCAGGTGGGTACAACGTGACACACACGTGCAGTACTGTGAGTGATCTCAGCTGTTACACAACCATGCAAAGTCAGCGAAGTCACTGTTTACAGAACGCAGGGTGAGAGGGAGTGGGGCAAGAGAGCCTGAATCACACCACTTTGTTAATTTCTTCACTTTTGTTTGTTAGTTTCCCCACAACTGGCAACAAAACACTGAAGGCAACAAGACCTCCAGGATATCAGTGCCTATGCAGCACGAAATGAAGAGAATGCTTGGGGACCTCTGATGACCTGTTATACAGAGAAATCTAAAATAGCCTATAAACACTCTGGAGATTATAACAGTCCAATCAAAGGACTGATGTGGGGCTAGTGAGTACTCAAAACAAGCCAAATGAGGCTCCATTGCAGGATAAAGCCACATACTGCAGAAAATCCAAGCTAACAAGACAGAGAGAATAGGGAAAAAACCATTCAGATGTAGGAGTGTGGGAAAGAAAATCAGATATCACAAATTACAAAACTGTCTTTCATGCACTTCACAAAGCCAGTGGAAGGGGGAGATTAGGAGCTGTGGAGCCATATATAACTGCAAATGTAGTTTTTCTTCCTCAGAAGAAAATAGAAACAGATATCAGTGCCCATTGGCAACCCTATTGCATGTAGAACCATTGCTCTCCTAAGACTTAGTTCCATATCCTGATATTGATAGAGGCAGAGTAGACAAAATTAAAATGATCCTTTATATGTGTATATGCAGAATGCTGTGTTTATATCCAAATACTCTACTGTAAGAAAATTCACATATTATTAAATAATCTTTAGAAACATTTTGATTACTGGCCACCACATACTCCCTTTTGTATTTCCCTATTGCTTCTCTATCACTTGACACTTAGGCTGTTGTCAACCATTTGCTATTTTATACAAATTATAAGATACACACAGTTATGTATAACTCTCTGTCTACATTAATAATTCTTTTTAAATATAAGTTCTTAGTGGGTATACATGTGTTCCCCATCCTGAACCCTCCTCCTTCCTCCCTCCCCATACCATCCCTCTTGGCGGATTCATTTAGATATTTGGCAAAACTAACACAATATTGTAAAGTTTAAAAATAAAATAAAATTAAAAATAAATAAATAAAGCCAAACAAGCAGTCAAAAAAAAAAAAAAGTTCTCAGTGGGGAATTTCTTATAAAACTTTATGAATAATTTTTATGGTTCTTGCTATATACTGTCAACTTTCCCTGTATAAATGTAAAAGTTTGCATTCCTACATGGGTGTATCAGTGTCTACTACCTGGGACAATGCTGGGCATTATCACTTTTTAAAAAGCATTTAAAGTTTGTAGGGAGAAATTATCTCTGTATTCACAAAGCATATATTTTTTTTAATTTTGTCTTAAAGATTATAATAGTATCCATGCCCATTACATTTATGTTAAGGCAATCAAAATCAGAATTAAGAGCTCAGAATCAGATAAGTTTATTGAAATGTGGAAATTGGTTAAGTCCCTTTTTTTTCAATGAGAAGAAAGCATGAAAACTATAGTTTTCTGAATGGCTTTAAAAGGAAAGATTGGTTAATATTTGCCACACAGACAATCCATCTTTTCTAAGTACTTGATAAAGAGCAGCCATTTTGTACACCACTATGAACTGGACATGGACAAACAAATGGTTCCAAATAGGAAAAGGAGTACGTCAAGGCTGTATATTGTCTCCCTGCTTATTTAACTTATATGCAGAGTACATCATGAGAAACACTGGGCTGGAAGAAGCACAAGCTGGAATCAAGACTGCTGGGAGAAATATCAATAACCTCAGATAGGCAGATGACACCACCCTTATGGCAGAAAGTGAAGAGGAGCTAAAGAGCCTCTTGATAAAGTGCAAGTGGAGAGTGAAAAAGTTGGCTTAAAGCTCAATATTCAGAAAACTAAGATCACGGGAATCTGGTCCCATCACTTCATGGAAAGTAGATGGGGAAACAGTGGAAGCAGTGTCAGACTTTATTTTTCTGGGCTCCAAAATCACTGCAGATGGTGACTGCAGCCATGAAGTTAAAAGACACTTACTCCTTGGAAGGAAAGTTATGACCAACCTAGATAACATATTAAAAAGCAGAGACATTAGTTTCCCAACAAAGGTCCATCTAGTCAAGGCTATGGTTTTTCCAGTGGTCATGTATGGATATGAGAGTTGGACTGTGAAGAAGGCTAAGCACTGAAGAATTGATGCTTTTGAACTGTGGTGTTGGAGAAGACTCCTGATAGCCCCTTGGACTGCAAGGAGATCCAATCAGTCCATTCTAAAGGAGATCAGTCCTGGGTGTTCATTGGAAAGACTGATGCTAAAGCTGAAACTCCTATATTTTGGCCACATCATGCAAAGAGTTGACTCTTTGGAAAAGCCCCTGATGCTGGGAGGGATTGGGGGCAGGAGAAGGGGAGGACAGAGGATGAGACAGCTGGACGGCATCACTGACTCAATGGAGGTGAGTCTGAGTGAACTCCGGGAGTTGATGATACACAGGGAGGCCTGGCGTGCTTCAGTTCATGGGGTCGCAAAGAGTCAGACACGACTGAGCGACTGAAGTGAACTGAACTGATGAACCTATACTCTCTATACTCTTTCAATCTGAGGATTGCAGATTTCTATGAGCTATACAATAAGTGCTTGTTGGTAATCCATTTTTAAATATAGCAGTGTGTATATATTGGGTTTTCCTGGTGGTTCAGATGGTAAAGAATTTGCCTGCAATTCAGGAGACCTGGGTGCAATCCCTGGGTCAGAAGGGGATGAACTTGGAGAAGGGAATGGCAACCCACTGCAGTATTCTTGCCTGGAGAATTTCATGGACAGAGGAGCCGGGCAGGGTACAGTCCATGGCATCACAAAGAGTTGGACATGACTGAACGACTAAGTGGGGGAAGGTAGGGTGTACATACCTATCCCAAACTCCTTTTAACTATCCCTTCCCCCCATCCTTCCCCTCTGGCAAACATAAATTCATTTTCTAAGTCTGTGAGTCTGTTTCTGGTTTGTAAATAAATTGCATTCATATAATTTATTTTTAGATTCCTTTATATAGACATATAAGGGATGTCATATGATATTTCTCCTTCTCTGACTTACTTCACTCTGTATGACAATCTCTAAGTCCATCCATTCTGCACATGGCATTATTTCATTCTTTTTAATGGTTGAGTAATATTCCATTTAATATTGATTAATATCCATATTGAATATATGTACCACATTTTATTTATTCTTTCCTCTGCCAATGAATCGTTCAGTTACTTCCATGCTTTGGATACTGTGAATAGCAATGCAATGTATATTGGGTTGCATGTATTCATTTGATTCATGCTGGATCATAAGGTAGCTTTACTTTTAGCTTCTTAAGGAACCTCTATACTCTTTTCCATTCTCTGTATTAGAACTATGCATATGTTATGTCATAAGATCTAAGGTATGCCTGTTTTCTAGTCTGTCTTGAAGAAATTTTATTTTTATAAATGTATTCCTGATACCTAGCTCATAGGTTGTTAAGTAGTAGTTGCTTTTTAGCAATTATGAAACATTGATTACCCAAGAATGCAAAATAACTGTAAGAATTTAAAAATTACTATATCATCATCATTATTGTCATCATCAAGAATACTCACCTAACTCTTATCTGAGTTATCCCATGAACAGCATATACACAACACATTAAACCTAATATTCTTTATTTTTGGAAAGTAAAAAAGTAAAAATATTGCATCCAAAAGCCTCTAAAAGAAATTTGAAGCAATAAAAGAGTCACATCACTTATGAAATACTGAAATTTCATAATGGTATCATACTATAAATGGTATCTAACAATGATAAATTGAAAATATGAACTCTTTATCTGTTAGAAGCAAGATTCAGTATTAAAGAGTTAAAGTGTTCAAGTGTGAAAACAAGACATGTATACTGCAAAGAAATAAATATAACTGACTCTATAAATATAAATAAACAAGGAAATGACAGGAGCAACCACATAACACAATAGTTGTATACATCATAGGTTGTATATAATAAATTGTGGCAACTAATTTCTATATATAACAATTGACATTTAAAATGCTACCAGAAATTACCAAATGAATTCTGAACCTGTTAAAGATTATAAATTTAAGATAAACATTTATTTTTGCTTCAAATTACACTAACCTGAAATATTTTTATATAATGTACTGAAACTTTGGTTATGTAATCTATAATTCACATTTTTAGATAAATATATATATACATTTAGAACTCTAATACTGTTCATAAAATTATGTTACAGCTGAGGCATCCAAATTTTATATTCCTGCTATACTTTTAAAATGTTCCCATTGAGTCACTTAAATCTTTCTCTTAATTTATTAAAATCAAATCTACCAAATTTCAGAAAATTTTTACAATCAATCATTTGTGACAAAGTAAATTTCATTTGATAAATTTATTTTTAGCAAATTGGCTTAATTTCATGCTTGAGTGAAGGACAATTTGAATTTTCATGGATGTCTTCTACACTGAAGTCCTAGATTTATGCCAGTGATAGATAACAAACAGATGACACCCCAGATATCCCTATTTTCAGTTTAGCAAACATCCCTTCTCTTTTTGTGGTAGAAAACCACTCAAGTGCTGGTGGTTAAAAATGTCATGCTTCCAAATGAGATTGTTAAAGGGGCAGAAATAAACTGACTATTTAAATCATGTCTTTGGAATACCTTTATCCCTTTGCATCAACTTAATTTTTAGCTTCATGACAATAATTTTCTTTTTAAATATATATATACATTTTATTGAAGTATAGTTTACTTATAATATTACGGGTTCACAACAAGTTGATTTGGTCATAAAAATACACATATATTATTTTTGAAATTATTTTCCATCATAGATTATTGCAAGATATTGACTAAAGTTCCCTATGTTATGCAGTAAACTTTTTTTGCTTGTTGCATATCTATTTTTAAATTAGAAATCTAGGATTCTATTCATACTACCTCAAAGTGGATCAAAGTGCCATAAATTTTTTAGTTAGGCAGAAATTCATAAGTTTTCTAAAATATATATATTATACACATTTTATATATACATTTGATAAAAGCTTGAGAAAGAATATTAAAAAAAAAATAGAAGAGACAGAGAAACTAGAAAACAAACTAAATGAAATGAGAGCACTCAATATGAAACAGAAAAAGTGAAACTAGATAAAAGTAAAATATTATCATATAGTCCAGCTGTTTTTTACATGACAGTTCATTAGAAGCATATCTGGAGTTCTGGAGGAAAAAAGTAATACCTGAGCATTTATATTTTCCAAAAAAGTTCAAGATAATTCTGATATGCATCTGGATTGTAAAAAGTGATTATAGGTTTTTCTATTAGGTCCTAGTTTTGGTGATATAGAGTTCTATTATCTTTCTGTTGACCAATCATGATAACATCATATTAAGTGAGTAATAGTTACATAATTACAATAGTAAAAAAATCAGTTTTCACAATCAACAGCCAGACAAAAAAGATAATTACAATTGCAAGTAATAATGGAAACATGATTAATTTAACAATATAAAAAAATTGCATACAATTTGGGGTGTGTAAGCCGAGTGATGGGTAAGTGAAAGTGGATATATGCATATGTTTTCATCCACCCAGCCAGTCTATGTCTTTTGGTTGGTGCATTTAATCCATTTACATTTAAGGTAATTGTTGATATGTATAATCCTATTGCAATTTTATTGATTGTTTTGGGTTTATTTTCTGCAGATCTTTTCCTTTTCTTGTGTTCCCTGCCTAGAAAAGTTCTTTATCATTTGCTCTAAAGCTGGTTTGGTGGTGCTGAATTTTGTTAACTTTTGCTTGTCTGGAAAGCTTTAGATTTCTCCATCAAATCTGAATGAGAGTCTTGCTGGGTAGAGTATTCTTGGTTGTAGTTTCTTCCCTTTCATCATTTTGAATATATCATGCCATTCCCTTCTGGTTTGTAGAGTTTCTGTTGAAAAATCAGCTGATAATCTAATGGGACTTCCCTTGTATGTTATTTGTCAATTTTTCCCTGTTGCTTTTATTTTTCCTCTCTGTCTTTATTTATTTTTTTTTTTTTCAATTTGATTACTATGAGTCTCAGTGTGTTCCTCCTTGGGTTTATCCTTCCTGGGACTCTCTGTGCTTCCTGAACTTGTTTAACTATTTCCTTTCCCATGTTCATGAAGTTTTCAGCCATTATCTCTTCAAATATTTTCTCATGTCCTTTCTCTCTCTCTTCTCCTTCTGAAACACCTATAATGGGAATGTTGGTGCATTTAATGTTGTCCCAGAGGTCTCTTAGGCCATCTTCATCTTTTTTTTTTTTCATTGTTTTTTTGTATATTTTATTTGGTGGCAGTGACTACCACAATTCTGTCCTCCAGGTCATTTTTCTGTCCTGCCTAAGTTATTCTGCTATTGATTCCTTCTAGTGTATTTTTCATCTCTGTTTGCTATTTGGTTCTTCAAGGTCTTTGGTAAACATTTGTCTTCTCAATCCTTGCCTCCATTCCTTTGCTGAGATCCTGGATCATCTTCACTATCATTATTCTGAATTCTTTTTCTGAAACCTTGCCTATCTCCACTTCATTTAAGTGTTTCTCTTGGGGTTTTACCTTGTCTCTTTATCTGGGACATAACTTTCTGCTTTTTCATCATGATTTACTTTATATAATATGGTTTTTGTTTTAGCCACTATGAGACTGTGCTCTATGGTAGGCTTAATGGTAAACTCCAAGAGGGTTTCTGCCAAGGGGGACCTTCCAGTGCCCCTGCCCCTGTAGTGGGCCTCTGCTGACCCACGCCTCCATAGGAGGCCCTCCAACACTAGCAGGTAGTTTTTGTTCAGTTTCATATGGGGATCACTGTTCATCTCCTCTGGGTCTTGGTGCATGCAAAATTTTTTTTATGCCCTCTAAGACTGGAGTCTCTGTTTTCCCCAGTCCTTTAGAAGTCCTATAATCAAATCTGCTGGCCCACAAGGCCAAACTTCCTATGGATTCCCAGTCCCTTTGTTGGGTTTCCAAGCTGGGAAGCCTGATGTGGGGTTCAGAACCTTCAGAACAGTTCAAGAACTTTTTTGGTATTATTGTTCTGCAGTCTGTGGGTCACCCACCTGGTGGGTATGGGATTTGATTTTCTCATGATTGCACCCATCCGACCATCTCACTATGGCTTTTTCTTTGTCTTTGGATGTGAGGTATCTTTCTTTGGTGAGTTCCAGCATCTTCCTGCCAATGGCTGTTCAATAGCTAGTTGCAGTTTTGATGCTCTTGGAGGAGGAGATGAGCATATGTCCTTCTACCACCATCTTGAACTGGAAGCCTTTATTTTTATTTCGAGCACTAACTCTTGTCAGAAGATTTGATATCACCTGGATGTAAAAATGGTTGTTTTTAGTCCTTTTCTGCTTCTGTAGCTTGCTTTGAAAATTGGCTAAGTATCTGCTATAGGTTTGGCATTAAGGCAGATACTTAATACAACATCAATAAATCACAGGCAGTGATGGATATTTCAATGCCATCAGTGCCATAGACCAAAATCCATTTCCAATCCTCAAAGGTGACCTTAGTGGGAATATTTTGTGTATATGTGTGTGTGTGTGTGTATGTGTGTGTGTGTGATTTTAAGTTTTTAACAAATAAGAACCTTACTCAGAAAGTAAAACCTGAGAATTTGAAGACTTTTCTGGAAGAGAATTACTCCAGAGAAAGGGAAGAGAAATATAAAAGACCTCAACTTCGAGGTTATCTGTTATGTTCCAAGAGGAAGGTCAGTAAAACTGGAGGGAATGAGAAAAGGGAAGAATAGTATGAGTTGAGGTTAAGGAAGTGACTGGAGGCTAGAATGTGTGGGAGATTGCTCTCATCATAAGGAAATCATTGTAAGGTATTACTATAAGGAATCATGAGGAATTTCAGGCATTGCTGGCAATTTCTTCTTCTTCAGTCAATTGCTAAATTCTATAGATCTACTCCAGGAACATCCTTTTAACTCTGCTGCTTCTTTTACTTCTCATGATCATTGTACCAGATCAGCTATCTCTTGCTTATGCAAGTACAATAGCATCCTCATTTTTTCCAGTCTTTGCTCTGAGAGAAATCTCTCTCAATTCCTTTGAAAATACAAATCTAATCATATACTTATACATATTTTTGTTGCAGCACAATGAAGCCCAAATGCTAGAATGACATTCAAAACACCAGATAATCTTTTGCAATTTAATATTTCAGGTTTATCTCTAGGTAGTACCCTCTTCCCCATTCTCTCTACACCTGTAGCAATCTACCCATACCTCATTAAAATTGAATAACAAGGGTATTTTGCACTTTATTGTATGACTTAATATGTTTTAAGGCTTTGAGCTCTGTGTCCACACACTGTTCCTATCTGTGTTGCAAGGCTGCTCCCTGCATGTGGCCTTATACTGTATATTCAACATACTAGGCCATTTCTGTGTATTTCTGGCAGGCAAGAGTGGTGAGATCACATGGGTGCTCCTTACAGAAATATCAAGCTTCTTGATGATAAGAAATAATGACTGAGCTGTACCCTGGATTAGGGATGCTTGATATTGAGAAAGTGACTTAAACTTTTATATATAAACTGCTGCTGCTGCTAAGTCGCTTCAGTTGTGTCCGACTCTGTACGACCCCAGAGAGAGCAGCCCACCAGGCTCTGCTGTCCCTGGGATTCTCCAGGCAAGAATACTGGAGTGGGTTGCCATTTCCTTCTCCAATGCATGAAAGAGAAAAGTGAAAGTGAAGTCGCTCAGTTGTGTCTGACTCTTTGCAACCCCATGGACTGCAAGCTACCAGGCTCCTCCATCCATGGATTTTCCAGGCAGGAGTACTGGAGTGAGGTGCTGTTGCCTTCTCCAATATATAAACTAGAGATGATCATAATGCCAAATTCATTGAGTCATTGTAATAATTATTATAGTGACTATTACATATCATATTCTCAGTAAACGATACCTATAGTGAATATTAAAAATCTGATTCATCACTGCACTAGTGGGTAATGAATTCACCCCAGTAAGATAAAATCAGGTATGAGAACAGCAAATGAGTTCTACTAAAAAACAAAAACAAGGACTTAATGGAAAGTTAAATAATATTTTACTACAGTGGGAACACCTTAAATAGACATAGATATAACATTGATGCTAAGTGCAACCATGAATTGATTCTCTTGGTAGTGGCTGGGCTCCTGGATACCCCAATAAGAGGAAGCCCTACCATACTAACAGAGGACCACCTTCATCCATATTAGCACTATTTGTGAAATATGCCAGACAGTATTCACTGCTTAGAATCAGGGTTAGAGAAAATAATTAGCAAATTTGTCTGAAGAGTTTGGAGCTATAAAATGACACTTGGCACTGTTTCAATTCAACTCTACCCCCAAGTTGGTGCAGCCAAGATAATTATTTGCTATCCCAGGGACCTATTGCAAGGAAAGGCATATAGTAGGACTCCATAAGTTTTTACAGAAAGAATAAAAGCTTAATCTTCACTTCCTCTTGGCAATCGATATTTTAATTACATTGGTGGCAATAATGGTTAATTCATGAAGCACTAATGGGAAACAAGTACATTTAATAGGAAGAAAATATAAACCAGAATGCAGCAAATAACATTATGGATACCACTAGGTAAATATGTTTCTCCTCTCCCCTGGCTGTATACTATAAGCTTAATCCCATATGAAACAAAGGATCGTACACATTCTGATGTTTTCATTTCTATTCATTTTAAAACTGTATCTGCAGTCTTTGAGGCTTAACATGTTGTCACCAAATTTGGCTTTCTTTTTTTTACCCTCATTACTTTAATCAACCTGTATTTATTGACCATTTACCGTATACAAGGTACACTGTTAGGTGTTAAAGTAACAATGATTAAGGAGGGAGTTTGTGATCTCAGATTTCTCAAGACTTTGGTATCAATACAGCTTTTCTTACAATTTGATCAGATAGTATTTTAAGGTAAATTTTATCTTCCTGGTTGTACTACATTTTATGACACTCTCTCCTCCAACCTGCATGAAAATGGAATGTAAAGGAAGAATAACCATCCATCCAAGTTTAATGTATGGTAGTCTATTCTATACCTATTATCCAGTTTAATTATTAATAATGTCCTCTTCCACTCTCAAAGTGAAGTGCATTAAGAAATAAATTATATGACTATATTATTAAAGACTGAACAGACACTGTTAATATTTCTTTCCATTTGGCTAACTTGAAGCAGGTTTCTTCCGCCCTCTAGGTCCAACTTCCTTCTTACTCCCTGTCCTTATGGAAGCCAGCTGACTTAACTGCAAGAGCTCTTCCCCCACCCATTTTCTTAGCATTTTTTTCTTTGGAAAACTTGTAATGGTAAATTCTTTCTCTGACCCTTTGAGATGTGAATCATTTTCAAAGCCTCTTGCCAACTGTACAATGCATGAATGTTACTTTCAAGGATGCAGGAGACATCCCTTTGAAATACAGCCATCAAGGAATATCCTGATTTCTATGGGAGAGCAGAAGTCTAAGTTTGGTGGGCACCTTGCTGCAAGTTGTAAAACTACCTCATGTCATGAAGATATATGTATGTTCACTTATACTTTAGACACAGTCAGTTAGCAAACACAAAACAATGGACTAAGGTCTCCCCGCCCCCACCATAGCTCTTAAAAACCCTCCAGCCCTTTGTTCTACGTGGAGTTCAGTTCTAATATCTTTCTCTTAATATAACAGTCTTGAATAAAGTCTTCCTTGCCTGTTCAACTTGTTCAGTGCAATTTTTGTTTCAACATGAGTATGTCTATCAGGTGTGCAGGCAAAACCAAAGAGAGGTTTCCAGCAGCTTCTCTGAACAGTAGACTCAAATATCCTACCATCTGCTGACTATCACTTAGGTATCTGAGAGAGCTCGCAAACTTTAAATGTTTAATAACTAATACTCAAAGTTAAACATCAGTCCCACTACCACCACCTCTACATACACTGAAATTACCTTTTGGTAATTTCTTTGTTTCAGTGTATAGAAACTTTATTGTCCTTGTTGCTCAGACAAAAATCCTTGAAATCATCCTTTACACATTTCTTTTTGCTCTTATATCTTATCTTTTGGCAAAATTCACTGAGTTTACATTTGAAATATATTCAGTATTCATTTCCTATGCTTAAACATTTATCACCCTAGTTTAATTTACTGTTTTCCCTTATTTTGGATTGTATGTATTTTTTGTAAATCATCTCTAAATTTATTCCTTGCTTCTAAACTTGATTCCTCTCCCTACTTTCCCTAAGGAAGACAATTCTGAGAGTAGAATCTATCATTCTACTCTAGACAGTAGAGCTATCTTTTAAAAATGGTCGTCTGTTTGAAACATATTTCACTTCCAATATAAAATAAGAATAAAAACCAAAAACCTAATGCCCAAGTGGTAGACCAAGTCAAGGATGTTGTGAAAACCATAGTTAAGATTCCAGAAAGAGTTAAAGAGGTGTCTAGTTTCCCCCAAGGGAAATGTTAATCATTTTTGCTTTTAGGGGCCTAGAAGAGAACTTTTTGTCATTTAGTATTTTATGAGCTAGTATTTCAGGTCTCATTCACTTTTTTCATTCCTGTATCTGACAGTTCTTTTTTTTTTTTTTGCAAAGTGATTAATCTTCTAAAAAGAGGACACAGTTTGGTTTTACACAGAAGATCTTGCAATTTTGTGTGTGTGTGAAAGAGAAAACTTTTTAGCATAGACCATAGTCTTATTTTCTCCACAAAGCAAGTTTTGATATTTATATTGTCAATTGATACATTTCTTATGTCTTCACTGAGGCTTGTTTGATTAAAATGGAAAGTTTGCATCAAATAATGTCTTAATTTGAAGTCATTCTCGTTAAGTCTCTCTACCCCCCCCTCAGCTGTATCACTTATCTTTAAAACAAAGACTTTGAAATTGAAAAGTGCTGAAGCTGGAACTCTCTGACTAATCATTTTAGATAAAGGACTGCAAGAAGCCTCTAATGCAAGTTGACCTTAGACAAGAAGGCCAAATAGCAATTACAGGAGCAAGAGCAAGCAAATATTATTTTTCTTTTTTTTGTCTTATAGATCATCAATTTTCAAACATACTCTAATAGTTGCCCAGAGGATGAGGCCCTGGTGAATTTTAGGTAGTTGGCATAAGGGTTAAATGTATTTTTAAACACCCATCATTGAAATGAAATTATTTATTAAGTTTTGCAAAAGTTTTGGAATAGATTACTATCAGATATTTGCTAACAAATGTAAGTGTGCTTGTTATAAACTATTTTCAAATGAAATAAAAGAGTGAAAATATTCTGAGTGGAATTAATATTCAAAAGTCAATATTTTCAAAACAGTTTGTGTAGTTTTTTCCTGAACTGTATTTACCTCTACTTTTCACAAATGTCAGTAGAAGTGTGGCAGAGTGGTGAGATACCAATTTAGGAACCTCTTTGCAAGAGAGACGGACTTGTTTCTGGGGAGAAAATTGATGAGATAGTGGTATAGAGAACCAAGTAATGCAACAGTGCTCATTATAAAACTATCTTAAAACAGTAATTATATGAAGGAGGGACAATTCAGAGAACAGCATGCTGTCTGTCACTCAGATCTACCCAAAATATGTGGATTTATGGTGGTGGGAGTGAAATGGTGGTGGTGGTGAAATGTGTTTGACAAAGTTTTAAGCCACATAGTCCAAATAACAAGTACCACTCAGTTCAGTTCAGTTCAGTCAGTCATGACTGACTCTTTGCAACCCCATGGACTGCAGCACACCAGGCTTCCCTGTCCATCACCAAACTTACTCAAACTCACGTCCATCAAGTCGGTGATGCCATCCAACCATCTCATCCTCTGTCATCCCCTTCTCCTCCTGTCTTCAATTCTTTCCCAGCATCAGGGTATTTTCCAGTGAGTCAGTTCTTCGGATCCAGTGGCCAAAGTATTTGAATTCCAATAAATATTCAGAACCGATTTCCTTTAGAATTGTCTGGTTTGATCTCCTTGCTGTACAAGAGACTCTCAAGAGTCTTCTCCAAAACCTCAGTTCAAAGTACCACTAGGCTAAGGTATTTTCTCTCCTAGACATAAGACCTCTTTTTCTGCTTTCTGTTGTAGATGAATTCTTTTCAAGTCATAATAGTTATTTTAGCATGCAACCAGATTGTCAACCAAGTTTAGTAGAGCAGATATGCAAACAAGACTGCATTAGCGTTAATTCCCAAAATTCATGGTGCAGTGCCCTATTATCTGAACAAAAACTATCATCCCTTTACCCCCATCTACCCAACCACAGAACTCTTACTTTACTCCAAACTACTTTTTCTAGGAATTTTCAGTGATTTCTCACATGCTGTGGACTGATCATTTCTTTTCTCATATGGTCTCACTGGGAGGGAAAAAAAAAAAATGCCCAAGGAAAGGTTTTAAGGTTCCAGAACAAAGCTGGATTAGACACAGAAGTAGAAGTATTACCCTTCTTTCTAAGTTCACCTTATATTCTGTCACCTGGCCTTCTGCCACATTATGTCTATACAGAGCACTTCAGGATAACAACTTTTGCAACATTTGGTTCTGCATTTCTTACCTCAGACTTCAACAAAGGCTCTCAGGTCAGTGGGACCAAGCAGAAGCCATTATAATGTCTTTCTCCAGTAAAATTATAAATATAATAATGATGATGACAGCAATAGTAAACCACCTTGTTCTTTTCTTATTCAGTTGCTAAGTCATGCCAGCCTCTTTCTGACACATGGACAGCAGAAAGACCATGCTCTTCTGTCACTCACTATCTCCTAGTTTGCTCAGATTCATGTCCTTTGAGTCTGTCATGCTAGCTAACCATCTCATCTTCTCCCTTCCACTTCTCCTTTTGACAAATTCTTTCCCAGGATCAGAATCTTTTTCAATGAGTTTGCTCTTTATATCAGGTTGCCAAAGTGCTGGAACTTCAGCTTCAGCATCAGTCTTTCCAATGGATATATACAGTTGATTTCCTTTAGAATTTACTGGTTTGATCTCCTTGCAGTCTACCGGAGACTGAAGAGTCTTCTCCAGCACCACAAGCCAAAAGCATCAGTGCTTTGATCTTTGGTTCCTCTGCCCTTTCTAAAACTAGCTTGAACATCAGGAAGTTCACGGTTCACATATTGCTGAAGCCTGGCTTGGAGAATTTTGAGCCTTATTTTACTAGCATGTGAGATGAGTGCAACTGTGCGGTAGTTTGAGCATTCTTTGGCATTGCCTTTCTTTGGGATTGGAATGAAAACTGACCTTTTCCAGTCCTGTGGCCACTGCTGAGGTTTCCAAATTTGCTGGCATATTGAGTGCAGCACTTTCACAGCATCCTCTTTCAGGATTTGGAATAGCTCAACTAGAATTCCATCACCTCCACTAGCTTTGCTTGTAATGATGCTTTCTAAGGCCCACTTGACTTCACATTCCAGGATGTCTGGCTCTAGGTCAGTGATCACACCATCGTGATTATCTGGGCCATGAAGATCTTTTTTGTACCGCTATTTTAAAGCCTTCTTAGATAGGCTTTGCCTTCTTTTATTACTTTTTTGGGGGATGATTTTAGTCATTGCACCCTTCATGGTTCATAGCCTTGTTGTGGCGAAGGACCTTGGATAACTCAATGAAGCTGTGAGTCATGACATGCCCAGCCACCCCAAGATGGATGGGTCATATTGAAAAGTTCTGACAAAATTTGGTCCACTAGAGGAGGAAATCACAAACTATTTCTATATTCTTGCCACAAGAACCCCATGAACACTAAGAAAGGCCAAAAGATATGACACCAGAAGATGAGCCCCACCCCAGGGTCAGAAGGTGTTCAATATCCTACTGGGGAAGAGCAGCGGGCAATTAGTGATAGCTCCAAAAAGAATCAAGAGGCTGGGCCAAAGCAGAAAGGACGCTCAGATGTGGAGGTGTCTGGTAGTGAAAATGAAGTCCGATGCTGTAAAGAACATCATTGCAAGAAATATGGAATGTTAGGTCCATGAAACAGTATAAATTGGATGTGGTCAAGCAGAAAATGGGCTTCCCTTGTAGCTCAGTTGGTAAAGAGCCTGTGTGCAATGCAGGAGGCCTGGAATCGATCCCTGGGTAGGGAAGATCCCCTGGAAAAGGAAATTGCAACCAACCCCAGTATTCTTGCCTGGAGAATCCCATGGACAGAGGAGCCTGGCAGGCTACAGTCCACAAGGTCACAAGAGTTAGACATGACTTAATGACTAAAACCACCAGCAAACAGGAGTTGGCAAGACCAAACATTGATATCTTAGGAATCAGTGAACTGAAATGGATAAGGCTGAGTAAATTTAATTCAGATATAATTTAATTCATTATATCAACTATTGTGGGCAAGAATCTTTTAGAAAAAAATGGAATAGCCCTCATAGTCAACAAAAGAGTCCAAAATGTAATAATTGGGCACAAACTAAAAAATGATAGAAGGATCTTGGTTCTTCTGTAAGTCAAACTTTTCATTATCACAGTAATCCTAGTCTTTGCTCCAACCACTGATGCTGAAGAAACTGAAGCTGACCTGTTCTATGAAGACCTACAAGACCTCTTAACTAATGCCAAAAATGATGCCCTTCATCATAAGGAATTGGAATGCAAAAATAAGAAGTCAAGTGATATCTGGAGTAACAAACAAGTTTGGCCTTGGAGTACAAAATGAAGCAGGGCTAAAACTAACAGAGTTTTTTTCAAGAGGACACACTGGTCACAGCAAACACTGTTTTCCAACAACACAAGAGACTCTACATATGAATATCACCAAATGATCAACACTGAAATCAGGTTGATTATATTCTTTGCAGTTGAATATGGAGAAGCTCTATACAACCAGAAAAAAAAAGAACTGGAGTTGACTGTAACTTGGATCATGTGATCCTTATTGAAAAATTTAGGCTTAAATTGGAGAAAGTATGGAATATCACTAGGCCATTAAGGTATTACCTAAATCAAAGCCCTTATAATTTTACAGTGGAGATAACAAGTGTATTCAAGGGATTAGATCTAGTAGACAGAGCAAACCACCTACTGAGTGTTTAGGGAATTTCAGGTACTATTATAAGCACCTATCATGTGTCAGGCTTTATTGCAATAAATTATTAAAGCAATGCTGTGGGGTTGGTGGTACTATGTTCATTTCACTGATAAGATACCTGAGTCTTAGAGAAATTAAGTCCATTGAGAGAGTTGTTACTCAAACACAGCTCTTTCAAATTTGAAATCCATTGCATTATATTGTGATTTCTCCATACTCTCTGTTCTCCAAGGGATTGTATGCATATTTCTCCTCTCTCTTAAAGAGAATGTATTACATATAAAATTTTAAAATAAAGAATAAATGAAAAGGATAAAATAAAAGGGAGAGAAAGCTCAAAAAAATTTCAGCTTGGCACTCAGGGAATTCTACTAATGTAGAAATAGCAGTATCTTCAGTAAGTGGACCAAATGATGTAGTTTGTGAGATTTTTGCCTGTTTATTCTGGTATCAAGACACAACAGACTTAGCAAAGCTCTCAATTAATGGATTTATCCCTTTATTCAGTAGCTGAATAACAGAAGCTAGTATTAGGCACCTCAAATATGCTTTAAAGTGTGCTAGATGCTGGAATTCTAACAATGAAAAGATAAAAATAATTCATTCTCTACCTTCATCAGTTAATAGTGTAGTAGGAGCAACTAACTTTAAGCAAAAAATGCACAAGTGTAAATTATGTAGTTTGTAACTATCAAAAAACAGTTTTAAATACTAAAAGAGAAAAGTACAGCATGACCTGAAAGCATTCAAGACATAGGTATAATTTTATCTGGATTGGTCTTTTGGAAGCTGTTTGTCCTTTATAGCTAGCTTTATGATGTTCTGTTTTTTTGCTAGGTTTTTATTTCACTATATGGCAAAATATAATTATAATAATTGATACTATATTCATGGCAGCTTATTCTAAGCACATAGCATCATACTGTGCAAAAAGCATGTGCTCAGTAAATAATAGTGCCTTTCCTTTCTGGATTCTCTGCCAAGTATGCACTTTCTGTCTCACCTTCAAGAATCAGCATGTGGAGCATCTTTTTATGTCTTTATTAGCCATTAGTTGGAGAAGACTCTTGAGAGTCCTTTGGACTGCAAAGAGATCCAACAAGTCCATCTTAAAGGAAATCAGTCCTGAATATTCATTGGAAGGACTGATGTTGAAGCTGAAACTCCAATACTTTGGCCACCTGATGCGAAGAGCTGACTCACTTGAAAAGATCCTGATGCTGGGAAAGACTGAAGGCAGGAGGAGAAGGGGACAACAAAGGATGAAATGGTAGGATGGCATCACTGACTCAATGGACATGAGTTTGAGTAAATGCTAGGAGTTGGTGATGGACAGAGAGGTCTGGCATGCTGCAGTCCATGGGGTCAGAAAGAGTCAGACACGACTGAGAAACTGAACTGAACTGAACTGAGCCATGTGTATGCCTTATTTGGAGAAATGTCTTTTTAGGTCTTTTCCCCACTTCTTGATTGGGTTGTTCATTTTTCTGCCTTTGAGCTATATTAGTTGCTTGTATATTTTGGAGATTAATTCTTTGTCTGCTGTTTTGTTTGCTATTATTTTCTCCCATTCTGAAGGCTGTCTTTTCACTTTGCTTATAGTTTCCTTCGTTATGCAAAAGCTTTGAAGTTTGATTAGGTCCCACTTATTTATTATTGTTTTTATTTCCATTACTCTGGGAGATGGTTCATAGAGGATCTTGCTGTGATTTATGTCAGAGAGTGTTCTTCCCATGTTTTCCTCTAATATTTTTCATAGCTTCTGGTCTTACATTTAGGTCTTTAATCCATTTTGATTTTATTTTTGTGTATGGTATTAGAAAGTGTTGTAGTTTCATTCTTTTACACGTAGTTGACCAGTTTTCCTAGCATCACTTGTTGAAGAGACTGTAAATTCCATTATATATTTTTGCCTCCTTTGTCAAAGATAAGGTGTCCATATGTGCATAGATATATCTCTGGATTTTTTATTTTGTTCCATTGATTCATATTTCTGTCTTTGTGTCAGTACCATACTGTTTGTAGGACTGTAACTTTGTAGTGTGCTCTGAAGTCAAGAAAGTTGATTCCTCTAGTTCCATTTTTCTTTCTCTAGATTTATTTGGCTATCCAAGATCTTTTGTATTTCCATACAAATTGTGAAAGTATTTGTTCTAGTTCCGTGAAAAATATAAATGGTAATTTAATAGGAATTTTGTTGAATCTATAGATTGCTTTGGGTAATATGCTCATTATTACAGAAATGCAAATCAAAACCAAAATGAGGTATCATCTCACACCAGTCACAATGGCCACCATCAAAAGTCTACAAAAAATAAATAATCAAGAGGGTGTGAAGAAAAGGGAACTCTCTTTCACTGTTGGTGGGAATGTAAATTGGCACAGCCACTATGGAGAACAGTGTGGTGATTCCTTTAAAAACTGGGAATAGAGATGCTATACAACCCAGCGATTCCACTGCTGGTCATACAACTCAAGGAAATCATCCCAATGTTCATTACAGCACTATTTACATAGCTAGGACAAGGAAGCGACCTAGATGTCCATAAGCAGATGAATGGATAAGGAAATCATGAAACATATACACAATGGAATTATTACTCATGTCTAAAAAGGAATGCATTTTAGTCAGTTCTAAAGAGGTAGATGAACCTGGTGCCTATTATACTGAGCAAAGTAAGTCAGAAAGACAAATATTGTATATTAATGCATATTATGGAATTTAGAAAGATGGTACCAATGATCTTACATGCAGGGCAGCGAAGGAGACACAGATGTAAAAAACAGACTTTTGGACTCAGTGGGAGAAAGTGAGGGTGGGATAATTTGAGAGAATAGCATTGAAACATGTACATTACCATATGTAAAATAGATGACCAGTGCAAGTTTGATGTGTGAAGTAGGGCAATCGAATCTGGTGCTCTGAGGCAACCTAGAGGGATGGTGTGTGCTGGGGGGGTGGGGGGGGGAGGGTGGAAGAGAGAGGGGGTTTCAAATGGGGGGGGCACATGTATACCTGTGGCCAATTCATGTTGATATATGGCAAAAATCATCACAATACTCTAAAGTAGTTATTCTCCAATTAAAATAAATTAATTAAAAAAAGAATCAGCACATTTAACTCAATCTAAAATAGCATAGTTTGTTCATGAGAAGTAATGATTTTTTTTTTCCCCTTTTGACTAACTCCTTAGTTTTTTCAACCTTTGAATAGTTCATTACAAAAAAAAAAAAAATCCAGGACTTTTTTGTTTTGTTTTGTTAAATGAATATTTAACAAATATTTTCATCTATAATTGTAGGCCCAGATTATTAAAACCTTTATCAGATACAAACATTTTTGTTTTTCAGTTAAAATAAGTGGATTGATATTAAGTAGGATTAGATTTTGTTCAAGTGAGTCATATCCATGGACCTCAATTACTTTTTATTTGAAGTATACCTGACTTAGAGCACTATCTTAGTTCCTAATTTATAACAAAGTGATGTAATATTTTTATATATTACAAAATGATCACCACAATAAGTCCAGTTGACTTTCAGCACACAAATATTTTATCCCTGTGACATTTATTTTGTAACAGAAAGTTTGTGCCTTTTAACTCCCTCATCTATTTTCTCTTCCTCTGATTTCCATCCCCTCTGGCAACCACATGTTTGTTCTCTATATAAGGCTGCTTGTATTTGGTTATTCCACGTATACGTGAAACTGCATGGGAGTTGGTCTTTGTCAGATATTTCACGAAGTAGAATACCCTCTAAGTGAATCTACGTTATGGCAAATGGCAAGTACTTATTATTTTCTGTGTCTGAGTAATATTCTATTACACATATATACCATATCTTTTTTTTTTTTCCCATTAAGCTATCAATGGATATTAGTTTGCTTTCATATCTTGGCTAATATGAATAATGTTGGAATGAACATAGAAGTGAATATATCTTTCTCAGTTAGATATTTTGTTTTCTTTAGACCAATACCTGGAGAAGGCAATGGCAAACCACTCCAGTACTCTTGCCTGGAGAATCCCATGGGTGAAGGACCCTGGTGGGCTGCAGTCCATGGGGTTGAGAAGAGTCAGACACGACTGAGCGACTTCACTTTCACATTTCACCTTCATGCATTGAAGAAGGAAATGGCAATCCACACCAGTGTTCTTGCCTGGAGACTCCCAGGGACGGGGGAGCCTGGTGGGCTGCCTTCTATGGGGTCGCACAGAGTTGGACACGACTGAAGCGACTTAGCAGCAGCAGCAGCAAACCAACACCCAAAAGAGGAATTACTAAATTGCATGGCAGCTCTCATTTTTTGAGGAACTTCCATACCTTTTTCTATGATGGCTATACCAGTTTGCATTCTCACTAACAGATTGCAAGAGAGTTCTCTCTTCTCCATTCTGACATGTGTGAGGTAATATCACATTACACTTTTGACTTGTGGTGTTGAGCGTCTTTCCATGTGCCTATTGGCCATCTGTATCTCTTATTTGGAAAAAAATGTCTATTCAGATCCTCTGTCCACTTTTAAATCAGGTTGATTTTTTCTTTTTTTTTTTTTCCTTAAACTTTGCATATTAACACCTAATCAAATATATCATTTGCAAATATCTTCTTTCATTCAATAGGCAGTCTTTTTGCTTTGTTGACAGCTTGCTTTGCTGTGCAGAAGGTTTTTAGTTTGATGGTCCCATTTGTTTAATTTTGTTTTGCTTCTTTTTTTGTGAGAAGACAGCCAAACAATAGTACTAAGACTGAGGCCAAAGAGAGTACTTCCTATGTTTTCTTCGAAGATTTCTATGGTTTTAAGTCTTACATTTAAGTTTTTAATGCCTTTATTTTTGTATTCAATATGAGGAGGTATTCCAGTTTGATTCTTTTGCATAAAGCTGTCCAATTTTCTCAACAGTACTTACTGAAGAGTCTCTTTGCCCCAATGAATATTACTGCCTCCTGTTGGAGTGTGGGTTCATTTCTGGACTTTATATTCTGTTTTATGCACCTACTTTTGTACCAATACAGTACTGTTTTATTACTATAGATTTAGTATAATTTTGTAGTGTAGATTGAAATCATGGATACCACCACTTTTATTCTTTCTGAAAATTGTTTTGGCTATTTTGGCTCTATTGTGTTTCCATATAGATTTTATAATTCTTTCCTCTAGTATGCCATTGGCATTTCAATAGGGATTTTATTTAATTTATACATTGCCTGGTGGCTCAGATGGTAAAGCGTCAGCCTGTAATGCGGAGACCCGGGTTCAATCCCTAGGTTGGGAAGATCCCCTGGAGAAGGAAATGGAAACCCACTCCAGTACTCTTGCCTGGAAAATTCCATGGACTGAGGAGCCTGGTAGGCTGCAGTCCATGGGGTCTCAAAGAGTCGGACAAGACTGAGGAAATTCACTTTCACTTTTACTTTGTGTAGTTTGGTCATTTTAACAACATGAGTTCTTCCAATATATGAGCACATTATATCTTTCTGTTTGTTTGTGTCATGTTCAGTTTCTTTCATCAGTGTCTTACAGTTTTTTGAGTACAGGTCTTTAAATTCCTTAGATTTACTTCTAGGTACTGACAGAATGCTGTCCACTGGAGAAGGGAATGGCAAACCACTTCAGTATTTTTGCCTTGAGAACCCTATGAAAAGTATGAAAAGGCAAAATGATAAGATACAGAAAGAGGAACTCCCCAGGTCAGTAGGTGCCCAATATGCTACAGGAGATCAGTGGAGAAATAACTCCAGAAAGAATGAAGGGATGGATCCAAAGCAAAAACAATACCCAGTTATGGATGTGACTGGTGATAGAAGATTCAATGCTGTAAAGAGCAATATTGTGTAGGAACTGGAATGTCAGGTCCATAAATCAAGGCCAATTGGAAGTGGTCAAACAAGAGATGGCAAGAGTGAACATCGACATTCTAGGAATCAGCAAACTAAAATGGACTGGAATGGGTGACTTTAACTCAGATGACCATTATATCTACTACTGTGGGCAGGAATCCCTTAGAAGAAATGGAGTAGCCATCATGGTCAACAAAAGAGTCCGAAATGCAGTACTTGGATGCAATCTCAAAAACGACAGAATGATCTCTGTTTGTTTTCAAGGCAAACCATTCAAATACCACAGTAATCCAAGTCTATGCCCCAAACAGTAACACTGAAGAAGCTGAAGTTGAATGGTTCTATGAAGACATACTTTTAGAACTAATGCCCCCAAAAGATGTCCTTTTCATTAAAGGGGACTGGAATGCAAAAGTAGGAAGTCAAGAAACACCTGGAGTAACAGGCAAATTTGGCCTTGGAGTATGGAATGAGGCAGGGAAAGGGAAACAGGGCAAAGTTTTGCCAAGAGAATGCACTGGTAATAACAAACACCCTCTTCCAACAACACAAGAGAAGACTCTACACATGGACATCACCAGATGGTCAACACCAAAATCAGATTAATTATATTCTTTGCAGCCAAAGATGGATAAGATCTATACAGTCAGCAAAAACAAGACCAGGAACTGACTGTGGCTCAGATCATGAACTCCTTATTGCCAAATTCAGACTGAAATTGAAGCAAGTAGGGAAATCCACTAGACTGTTCAGGTATGACCCAAATCAAGTCTCTTATGATTACGCAGTGTAAGTGAGAAATAGATTTAAAGGACTAGATCTGATAGGCAGAGTACCTGATGAACTATGGATGGAGGTTCGTGACCTTGTACAGGAGAAAGGGATTAAAACAATTGCCATGGAAAAGAAATGCGAAAAAAGCAAAATGGCTATCTGAGGAGGCCTTATAAACAGCTGTGAAAAGAAGAGAAGGGAAAAGCAAAGGAGAAAAGCAAAGATATAAACATTTGAATGCAGAGTTCCAAAAAATAGCAAGGAGAGATAAGAAAGCCTTCCTCAGCGATCAATGCAAAGAAATAAAGGAAAACAACAGAATGGGGAAGACTAGAGATCTCTTCAAGAAAATTCGAGATACCAAAGGAACACTTCATGCAAGGATGGGCTCGATAAAGGACAGAAATGGGATGGACCTAACAGAAGTAGGAGATATTAAGAAGAGGTGGCAAGAATACACAGAAGAACTGTACAAAAAAGATCTTCATGAGCCACATAATCATGATGTTGTGATCACTGACCTAGAGCCAGACATCCTGGAATGTGAAGTCAAGTGGGCTTTAGGAAGCATTACTATGAACAAAGCTAGTGGAGGTGATGGAATTCCAGTTGAGCTATTTCAAATCCTGAACGATGATGCTGTGAAAGTGCTGCACTCAATATGCCAGCAAATTTGGAAAACTCAGCAGTGGCCACAGGACTGGAAAAGGTCAGTTTTCATTCCAATCCCAAAGAAAGCCAATGCCAAAGAGTTATCAAACTACTGCACAATTGTACTCATCTCACACATTAGTAAAGTAATGCTCAAAATTCTCCAAGCCAGGTTTTCACAATTCGTAAACCATTAAATTCCAGATGTTCAAGCTGGTTTTAGTAAAGGCAGAGGAACCAGAGATCAAATTGCCAACATCCGCTGGATCATCAAAAAAGCAAGAGAGTTCCAGGGAAAAAAAAATATATTTTTGCTTCACTGATTATGCCAAAGCCTTTGACTGTGTGGATCACAATAAATTGTGGACAATTCTGAAAGAGATGGGAATACCACACCACCTGACCTGCCTCTTGAGAAACCTATATGCAGGTCAGGAAGCAACAGAACTGGACATGGAACAACAAACTGGCTCTAGATAGGAAAAGGAGTACATCAAGGCTGTATATTGTCACTGTGCTTATTTAACTTATATGCAGAGTACATCATGAGAAACGCTGAGCTGGAAGAAGCACAAGCTGGAATCAAGATTGTCAGGAGAACTAACAATAACCTCAGATATGCAGATGACACCACCCTTATGGCAGAAAGTGAAGAGGAACTAAAAAGCCTCTTAATGAAAGTTAAAGTGGAGAGTGAAAAAGTTGGCTTAAATCAACATTCAGAAAATGGAAATCATGGCATCTGGTCCCATCACTTCATGGGAAATAGATGGGGAAACAGTGGAAACAGTGTCAGACTTTACTTTGCGGGGTGGGGGGGGGACTCCAAAATCTCTGTAGATGGTGATTGCAGCCATGAAATTAAAAGACACTTACTCCTGGGAAGGAAAGTTATGACCAGCCTAGATAACATATTAAGAAGCCGAGATATTACTTTGCCAACAAAGGTCCGTCTAGTCAAGGCTTTGGTTTTTCCATTGATCATGTATGGATGTGAGAGTTGGACTGTGAAGAAAGCTGAGCACCAAAGAATTGATGCTTTTAAACTGTGGTGTTGGAGAAAACTCTTGAAAGTCCCTTGGACTGCAAGGAAATCCAACCAGTCCATCCTAAAAGATACCAGTCTGGGTATTCATTGGAAGGACTGATGCTGAAGCTGAAACTCCAATACTTTGGCCACCTCATGTGAAGAGTTGACTCATTGGAAAAGACCCTGATGCTGGGAGGGATTGAGAGCAGGAGGAGAAGGGCATGACAGAGGATGAGATGGCTGGATGGCATCACGGACTCAATGCACGTGAATTTGAGTGAATTCCGGGAGTTGGTAATGGACAGGGAGGCCTGGCTCGCTGCGATTCATGGGGTCGCAAAGAGTCGGACACGACTGAGTGACTGAACTG
The DNA here is from genome assembly GCF_002263795.3 of Bos taurus. Taxonomy (NCBI): domain Eukaryota; kingdom Metazoa; phylum Chordata; class Mammalia; order Artiodactyla; family Bovidae; genus Bos; species Bos taurus. Next base: position 3,209,766 of record NC_037346.1, on the reverse strand, counting down.
AACTGAGTGATGGTACCTGAATGGATGAAAGACAGGTCACAGGCATAAACAGTTTTGATATTCACACATGCTATCTTTTTTTCCCACTTATATTCTAATCTAGCTCTTTCTCTTTTTTCTTTTGACTCTTTTAACAATTTGGGTATTCCCGAATATTCAGCTCTGTTGATTTCACATGATATTTAATTATTTTATTTCACATGATAGTTAATGATATTTGTCTTGGATGTTCTTATAGCAATTGTTGCTGAAAGTGGAATCTGGATGCTCAGCACTAAAAAGACATGGTTGGTGGAAAGGAAAGTTTGCTTTATTTTAAGAGTGGCAACCTGGTGGGGATAGGTGGACTGTTGTCCAAAGGCTGATTACCTCCAACCCTGCTTCACGTGACAATCAGTGGTCAAGAGATTTTATAGATGAAAGTAGGGGGTTACATGCAGAAACAGCACAGTCTTCTCTGACAGTCTTCTTGAAATTAGTCATGTAATGGTCTGATTAGTGTCAGCTTGATTCCTTTAAATACAGTTAGTGTTTAGTTCCAGTTGGTTCATTACCATTCCTGTGAGGTCAGTTCTTGGAACTGTGAGAGCTTATATTATGGCTACCATGTGGCCATCCTATAGTTAACTTTTTCGACCTGATGCAGTTTTTAGTATCTATAAGACAGTTCAAGACTTCTCTGGTTGTCCAGCAGTTCAGATACTATGCTCTCAATGTAAGGAGCCTGGATTTGATCCCTTGTCAGGGAACTAGAACCTGCAGGCTATAACTGTTAGTAAGAGCCTGCATGCAACAGCTAAAAGATCCTGCATGCTGCACCAATGATATAGAAATTAAAATAATAATAATAAAATCATATTAAATACATAGAGAGCTTAGAGGGCATGGCTTAGAATATTATCTCTAGGCTTTGAGGAAGAATTAAAGGTCCTTGACTATATTCAATGACTAAACTGTTATTATTTAATCTTGTATAACTGTTTTCCTTTGTTTCTAATTTTCTCACTTGTCTGATTAAACTTACTCTTTATCCAAAGTTTTTCCACAGACAAAAAGCAGGTGGAGAACATGGGGAGCAAGGAACATAGGGTTCTGCTCCATTTAATAATGATAAATTTAGATAAATATTTCTTGAGTAAAACTCTGCACTCTTCATGATATTTATGTTCTATATTTTTTAAACTAGTTAAGAATAAAAGAGTTGTCAGTTTATCTGTTTCAGTTGATAGCAATTTAACTTTGCTTAGTTGAAAAAGTTAATCTCATTAAGCAATTAACCTATTCCAAAAGGATGAGTTGGTTTTCACTTGACTGCTGCATGCAAAGCTGTCAGATTTATAATGATTGCCCCAGTTGAATGTGCATTATAATGATTATCATATTTTCAGTAAGTTAATGTTAATATAAATTGTTTTTCCAGTAGTCATGTACCAACATGAGAGTTGGATCATAAAGAATGCTGAGCAATTAAGAATTCATGCTTTCAAACTGTGGTGCTGGAGAAGATTGTTGAGAGTTCCTTGGACTGTGAGATCAAATGAGTCAATCCTAAAGGAAATCAACCCTGAGTCTTCATTGGAAGGACTGATGCTGAAACTGAAGCCCCAATATTTTGGCCACCTGATGAAAAGAGTGAACTCATTAGAAAAGACCTTGATGCTGGGAAAGATTAAGGGCAGGAGGAGAAGGAGGAACAGAGGATGCAGTGGTTGTATGGCATCACTCACTTAATGGACAAAAATTTGAGCAAACTCTGAGAAGTGATAAAGGACAGGAAAGCCTGATGTTCTGCAGTCCATGGGTTGTAAAGAGTGAGAAACAACAAAAATCAGACACAATTTAGCCACTGAACAAGAACAAATATAAATTACACAGATTTTCCTGGCTTACGTCACTCTACCTAAGACAGGGGGGTCTCTACAAAATATTTGTGCATTCAATTTAACTCTGTTGAAATAAAGAAGACAGTAAAGAAAAGAAGTTGACAAATCTCTGTTCTCAAAAATTTGAAAGGGAGACCAAATGCACTTTATTGATTTTCATGGAAAAGATCTAAGATAAAAAGGAAACATTTTGACACCAACATGCAAAGTGTACAGGAAGGCACATATGACACCACATTCAGTTCAGTTCAATTCAGTTCAGTCAGTCATGTACAACTCTTTGAGATCCCATGGACCGCAGCACGCCAGGCCTCCCTGTCCATCACCAACTACCAGAACTTACCCAAACTCATGACCATCGACTCAGTGATGCCATCCAACCATCTCATCCTTCGTCGTCCCCTTCTTCTCCAACCTTCAATCTTTCCCAGCATCAGGGTCTTCTCAAATGAGTCAACTCTTTGCATCAGGTGGAAAAAGTATCGGAGTTTCAGCTTCAACATCAGTCCCTCCAATGAACATTCAGGACCGATCTCCTTTAGGATGGATGGTTGGATCTCCTTGCTGTCCAAGGTACTCTCAGAGTCTTCTCAACATCACAGTTCAAAAACATCAATTCTTCAGCACTCAGCTTTCCTTATAGTCTAATTCTCCCATCCATATATGACTACTGGAAAAATCATAGCCTTGACTAGACAGATCTTTGTTGTCAAAGTGATGTCTTTCCTTTTTAATATGCTGTCTAGGTTGGTCATAACTTTCCTTCCAAGGAGTAAGCGTCTTTTAATTTCATGGCTGCAATCACCATCTACAGTGGTTTTGGAGCTCAAAAAATAAAGTCTGTCACTGTTTCCACTGTTTCTCCATCTATTTGCCATGAAGTGATGGGACCTGATGCCATCATCTTAGTTTTCTGAATGTTGAGCTTTAAGCCAACTTTTTCACTCTCCTCTTTCACTTTCATCAAATGGGTCTTTAGTTCTTCTCACTTTCTGCCATAAGGGTGGTGTCATCTACGTATCTGAGGTTATTGACATTTCTCCCAGCAATCTTGATTTCAGCTTGCACTTCATCCAGCCCAGCAGTTCTCATGATGTACTCTGCATATAAGTTAAATAAGCAGGGTGACAATATAGCCTTGACATACTGTTTTCCCTATTTGGAACCAGTTTGTTGTTCCATGTCTACTTCTAATTGTTTCTTCCTGACCTGCATACAGGTTTCTCAAGAGGCAGGTCAGGTGGTCTGGTATTCCCATCTGTTTCAGAATTTTCCACAATTTATTGTCATCCACAGAGTCAAAGGCTTTAGCATAGTCAATAAAGCAGAAGTAGATGTTTTTCTGGAACTCTCTTGCTTTTTCAATGATCCGATGGATGTTGGCAATTTGATCTCTGGTTCCTCTGCCTTTTCTAACACCAGCTTGAACATCTGGAAGTTCACCATTCACATATTGCTGAAGCCTGACTTGGAAAATTTGAGCATTACTTTACTACCATGTGAGATGAGTGCAATTGTGCAGTAGTTTGAGCACTCTTTGGCATTGCCTTTCTTTAGGATCGAAATGAAAACTGACCTTTTTCAGTCCTGTGGTCACTGCTGAGTTTTCTAAGTTTACTGGCATATTGAGTGGAGAAGTTTCACAGCATCATCTTTTAGGATTTGAAATAGCTCACCTGGAATTCCATCACCTTCACTAGCTTTGTTCATAGTGATGATTCCTAAGGTTCACTTGACTTTACATTCCAGGATGTCTGGCTCTAGGTGAGTGATCACACCATCATGATTATCTGGATCGTGAAGATCTGTTTTTGTACAGTTATTCTGTGTATTCTTGCCACCTGTCCTTAATATCTTCTGCTTCTGTTAGGTCCATACCATTTCTGTCTTTTTTGAGCCCATCTTTGCATGAAATGTTCCCTTGGTATCTCTCATTTTCTTGAAGAGATCTCTAGTCTTTCCCATTCTATTGTTTTTCTCTATTTATTTGCACTGATCACTGAGGAAGACTTTCTTATCTCTCCTTGCTATTCTTTGGAACTCTGCATTCAAATGGATATATCTTTCCTTTTCTACTTTGTTTTTCACTTTTCTTCTTTTCACAGCTATTTGTAAGGCCTCCTCTGACAGCCATTTTACTTTTCAGCAGTTCTTTTTCTTGGGTATGGTCTTGATCCCTGTCTCTGTACAATGTCAGGAACCTCCATCCATAGTTCATCAGGCACTCTGTCTATCAGATCTAGGCCCTTAAACCTATTTCTCACTGCTACTGTATAATTGTAAGGGATTTGATTTGAGTCATACCTGAATGGTCTAGTGGTTTTCCCTACTTTCTTCATTTTAAGTCTGAATTTGGCAATAAGGAGTTCATGATCTGAGCCACAGTCAGCTCCTGGTATTGTTTTTGCTGATTATATAGAGCTTCTCCATCTTTGACTGCAAAAATATATAATCAATCTGATGTCAATGTTGGCCATCTGATGATGCCCATGTATAGAGTGTTCTCTTCATAAAGATGACCTTTATGATAGTTTGAACTGTTAAATAAAACTGACTTAGTATTTCACACAGTTGTGATTTAACTTGTGAACTAACCAAATTGACAACTGTAGAGGATTCTGTACATGGGGAGTTTTCTTTGCTGGGGAATTCAGCTAGATTATTTTTACTCTCTCTAGTTGCTCTAAATTCCTGTGGCTAAAAAGCAGCTTTCCCCCCGCCCCCCCCCCCACTTCTAAAGTATTAAGACGAGCTGAGAAAACATTACAGTAAGTTTTTTACAATATATAAAATATATTTTCATCAATGAAAACATTTTCCAGAGTTAATTTGTTCAAAGAGCAATTAATAATTCACTGCTTCCTTAAAAATTATGTCTTGCTTTATTTTTATTTTTTGTTAGTACAACTTATAGCAGAGGTGACTTTGAACTCTTGAGTCATACAAGGTTTTATGCCATATGGATAATGAATACCAGAAAGTAAAGAGGATATGTGTTTGAATATCTCTATCAAATCTACATCAAAATGAATAGTTTCAGTATTTCTGCAAGTGTCACAAATAAAACTTCCTTTTTTTCACAGATGTCACTTGCATATACAGTTTTGAACAATGCAGTGATTTTTTTTTAATAATTCATTTAGTTAACACAGTATTACAGAGGCAAGGTATGCAAAAGATTATCTAATTCAATCTCTTCTGTGAGGAAATATGCTCACAGAAGTAAAGTGACAATGAGAAGGTGGAACAAACCTTGCATACATCTTATTTAGATGTGCTGGCTATTACACTGCATGACCTCCTTTGCTGAGACCTACAGTACTTTGTTCATCTACCTCTTTCTACAGTACTGTGTGGTTTAAATAACTATTTACTTAATTCATTCAAGCATTAGATCAAGTTAAATTGAATCAATATTCATGCTGCAAGTCCTGAAATTCTCAGTCCTCTTAGCAAATCTTTATTGAGTGTATATTATGTTCCACAATATTTATAATGCCCTAAATATATAAGGGGAAATATCTTCATACTGTAAAAATTCATATCTAAAAGAGAAGACAAACAGTATAGTGGTTCAAAAAGCAGTAAATGCTATAATACAGTACAGTGATATGAGCAGATAGAGTGAGGCTTGCAACTAATCCAAGTACCAAATGAATAGAGTTTTTGTTTGTTTGTTTGTTTGTTTGTTTTTTTAATTTGATGCAAATCTAGTGCTTAGAATACTGTATGGGAGAATTCTAGAATGAAAAGAAATGTGCAAAGCCACAGAGTCATGAGTCAGGAGAGAATAGGTTGGGTTCCTTGCAGCTAAAATTTCAGTATACACTTGGAACATGGTGAAAGATGAAGCTGAAGGTTGCCATAGGAGCAAGATCATAAAGAGTGGGGTGGTCATACCAAGAAGTTTATATATCTCTGGAAGCCAGTGGAAGGATTTTAAATGGGGGCAACAATCACTTTAATGACTGCACACAGAAGGGAGGAAGCAGTTTATGGAGAGATGGAGGAAGGACACTGAGCAATTCACAGGAACAAAAGAGAACAATTGGGAAGCTAAACAAGCCACGTTTAAAAAAAAAAAAAGTGAATATGCTAATAAGGATCATTTAAAATAGCCTGTATATCCTTATGTAGTTACTTTGTACTTGACATATAATTTATCTAGTGTCATTTCTTAATACGAATCTGAATTATTAAACAGCATGAGTTTATTTCCTAACTTGAAGTGTCCCTGTTGCAATGATATTTAAGCCCCAGGAAGGGTATTCCTGGGAGAGGTAGCAGCATTTGCTAAGATTAGGAGAGGAGAACATGGAAGAGAGCTCAGGAGGGACGGGAAGTTCTCCATTCGCATTGAAGTATGACAAACGGAGTCTGAACTAGGAAAGTAGACAGAAGCAAAATTATAAAACACTTTCTTCACTAGGTTTAGGAACTTGAATAGAATCCTGAAAAGCTATAAGTCCCTCAAATAATGGAAGAAAAGAAGCAACATAATCCAGAAAATGCCAACAGTCAAAATACAATAATATCTCGGTAGATATATTAGCTCTGCAATGACTCAAACTTCTACCTCAGAACACCATACTAGGAATACTTTAGATTGGGAAATTGAAAAGCAGTCAAACAACTCAGTACTTTTAATCTGTTTTTATGTTTTTAATATAATCTTTTTATTTGTTTTGTTTTTTTTTTCTTTTTCCTTTTAGTCATGGTGAAAGTTGGAGCATTCTTTTTCCCATGTCCATCTTTTAAGAGTGGTTTGGAAAAAGGAAGGACAGTAATCTGGTTTTGTTTGCTAAAACCATTTAATATAGACATGGAAATTCTAATGCTCAGAAAATGGGAAAGCAGAAGGTGTAACTGTCAGTACCACAATTAAAGTCAAGCCAACGACTCTTGGCCAGAAGCAAGTGGTGACCAGGTCTCCTTCCATTTGTGGATGGTTTATGATGGAAATAAAGATGAGAGTGAATGAGTGGGGCAGTAGTGTCTAGTTCAAGTTGAATGACTTTTTGACCAGTAAGAAATTTTAAAGAGAAATCTTAAAAATACAGTTACCCAAAAAGGACTTAGGTGGAAATTGTGTACAGGGGCCAGAGCAGTGCCATTCATGTCACAGGGGAACTGCCTTCTGGCAAACTTCAGTCTCCATTTTTCTTTCTCTTTCTAACACAAACACACACAACATAGATACAGATTTGTTTTGATATTGCTGCTGCTACTGCTACTGCTAAGTTGCTTCAGTCGTGTTCAACTCTGTGCGACCCCATAGACAGCAGCCCATCAGGCTCCACTGTCCCTGGGATTCTCCAGGCAAGAACACTGGAGCCGGTTGCCATTTCCTTCTCCAATTTATGAAAGTGAAAAGTGAAAGTGAAGTCGCTCAGTCGTGTCCCACTCTAAGTGACCCCATGGGCTGCAGCCTACCAGGCTCCTCTGTCCATTGGATTTTCTAGGCAAGAGTACTGGAGTGGGGTGCCATTACTGCACCCAATCATGTTGTAAAAATAAAACTAACCTCTTACTTTTTGAATGCCAAGCTTTAAATGCTTGTATAACCTAATCCTCCTCCACACCCTAAAAGTTCAAGTATTGCATCCGTTTAAAGTTGAGACAAATCTCAGAGATGGTAAATAACTTCTACAAAAGTAAAAGATAAAACGTAATTCATTCCAAAATGTCTATATCTAAGAAATGCAACATATTCACATAAAACTTCTAGCAAATATTTATAGCAATATTATTTATAAAAACCACAAATTGGAAAGAATCTAAATTTCCATCAACCAGTGAACTGGTAAACAATTTTTGGTATATCCATATAACGGAATATTATTCAGGAATAAAAGACGTAATAATAATGCTATTAATGCAGTAACTTTGAAATCACTGCACTATGTGAACGAAACCTTCACACATTAAAAACTACTTGTATTATGATTACTTTTATGTGAAATGTCAGAAATAGCAAAAAGCATAATGACTGAAAATTGATTAGTGATTTACTAGGACTGAAGCATGGAAGTCAGGAAAGAGGAGGAAAAAAGATAATGACTATAGTTCGGTTCTTTTGTGGAATGTTGTAAATTACAACATTAGAGTATAGTGATGATTCATAATTAAAAAAAAAAATTACTGTGCTTAGTTGCTCAGCAGTGTCCAACTCTTTACAACCCCATGGACTGTAGCCCTCTAGGCTCTTCTGTCCATGGAAGTTCTCCAGGCAAGACTCCTGAAGTGGGTTGTCATGCCCTCTTTAAAAAATTTGAACCATACACTTGGGTTAATGAGTGAATTTTAGGGTATGTAAAATTTATCTTCAATTCAATTCAGTTCAGTCACTCAGTCATGTCCAACTCTTTGTGATCCCATGGACTGCAGCATGCCAGGCTTCCCTGTCCATCACCAACTCTCTGAGTTTACTCAAACTCATGTCCATTGAGTCAGTGATGCCATCCAACCATCTCATCCTCTGTTGTCCCCTTCCCCTCCTGCCCCTACTCCCTCTCAGCATCAGGGTCTTTTCAAATGAGTCAGCTTTTCACATCAGGTGGCAAAAATATTGGAGTTTCAGCCTCAACATCAGTCCTTCCAATGAACACTCAGGACTGATCTCCTTTAGGATAGACTGGTTGGATCTCCTTGCTGTCCAAGGGACTCTCAAGAGTCTTCTCCAACACCACAGTTCAAAAGCATCAATTCTTCAGCACTCAGCTTTCTGTTTAGTCCAACTCTCACATCCATACATGACTACTGGAAAAACCATAGCATTAACTAGGTGGAGCTTTGTTGGCAAATTAATGCGTCTGCCTTTTAATATGCTGTCCAGGTTGGTCATAACTTTCCTTCCAAGGAGTAAGCATCTTTTAATTTCATGGCAGCAATCACAATCTTCATTGATTTTGGAGCCCCCTCAAATAAAGTCTGCCACTATTTCCACTTTATCTTAATACGGTTTAAATGGTAGAGTCAGGTTTTATTCTAGGTCTGCCTGTAAACCTGAACTTGTAACTAATAAACTAATCAGTCTTCTACTTATACATAGGAATTGCCACCACAAGCTGGCTTCTATGAATTGCATGACAGTTTCCATCCATCCTCTTACCTCTTGTTGTTCATTGTCATTCAGTCGCTCAGTCATGTCCAGTACTTCGTGACCCCATGGACTGCAGCATGCCAGGTTTCCCTGTCCTTCACTGTCTCCCAGAGCTTGCTGAAACTGATGTCCATTGAGTTGGTGATGTCATCCAACCATCTCATCCTCTGTCGTGTCCGTCTCCTCCTGCCTTCAGTTTTTCCCAGCATCAGGGTCTTTACCAGTGAGGGAGCTCTTCACATCTGTTTGATATTCACATGGCCAAAGTTTTGGAGCATCAGCTTCAGCATCAATCTTTCCAAAGAATACTTAGTGTTGATTTCCTTTATGATTTACTGGTTTGATCTCCTTGCTGTCCAAGGGACTCTTGAGAGTCTTCTCCAACACCACAGTTCAAAAGCCTCAATTTTTTTGGTGCTCAATCTTTATGGTCCAACTCTCATATCCATACATGACTACTGGAAAAACCATAGCTTTGACTAGACAGATCTTTGTTGGCAAAGTAATGTCTCTGCTTTTTAATAAGCTGTCTAGATTGATCATAGTGAAAGTGAAAGTGAAGTCACTCAGTCGTGTCTGAATCTTTGCAACCCCATGGACTGTAGCCTACGAGGCTCCTCCCTCCATGGGATTCTCCAGGGAAGAGTACTGGAGTGGGTTGCCATTTCCTTCTCCAGGGGATCTTCCAGACCCAGGGATTGAACCCAGGTCTCCTGAATTCCAGGCAGATGCTTTAACCTCTGAGCCACCAGGGAAGCCCAAGATTGATCATAGCTTTTCTTCAAACAAGCAAGTGTCTTTTAATTTCATGGCTGCAGTCACTATCTGCATGATTTTGTAGCCCAAGAAAATAAAGTCTCTCACAGTTTCCATTGTTTGCCCATCTATTTTCCATGAAGTGATGGAACTGGATGCCATGATCTTAGTTTTTGAACGTTGAGTTTTAAGTCTACCTTTTCATTCTCCTCTTTCATTTTCATCAAGAGGCTCTTCAGTTCCTCTTCACTTTCTAAGGGTTGTGTCATCTGAATATCTGAGGTTATTGATATTTCTCCTTAGCAATCTTGATTTCAGCATGTGCTTCATCCAGCCGGGCAGTACACATGATGCATTATACGTATAAGTTGAATAAACGATGTCAATATACAACCTTGATGTACTTCTTTCCCAATTCAGAAACAGTCCATTGTTCCATGTCTGGTTCTAACTGTTGCTTCTTGACCTGCATGCAGGTTTCTCAGGAGGCAGGTAAGTGGTCTGGTATTCCCATCTCTTTCAGAATTTTCCACAGCTTGTTGTGAACCACACCGTCAAAGTCTTTAGTATAGTCAATGAAGAAGAAGTAGATATTTTTCTGGAATTCTCTTGTTTTTTCTATCATCCAACAGTTGTTGGCAATTTGATCTCTGGTTCCTCTGCCTTTTCTAAGTCCATCTTGAAGATCTGGAATTTCTCATTTCATGTACTTTTGACACCTAGCTTGGAGAACATTGAACATTACTTTGCTAGTGTGTGAGATGAATGCAATTCTCTGGTTGTTTGAACATTCTTTGGCATTGCCTTTCTTTGAGACTGGAGGGAAAACTAACCTTATTCAGTCCTCTGGCCACTTTTGAGTTTTCCAAATTTTCTGGCATTTTGAGTGCAGCAATTTAATAGCATTTACCTCTCAGGATCACCTAAACAGTGAAGTGTATGCAGTGCAAGCTATCAAATTAACTCTCCTGGGCTTCAGAATGACACAGATCATGGCCTCATTGTTTTTTTCTCTCTTTTATTTACTTTTTTAGACAGAATATGTCCTCTCTAAAGAAGATGTCTTCACTTCAAATCACTCGATTTGATCCTGTTTTATCTCTTTTCTGATTTCACTGTTTGACTCTTCTTCTAAAATTGTTTATTTCTCTATATTCCTTGTTCTCTGGCTTTAAACATTCTCAGGCAATCCTCATTCTTGGGGCAGGGAGGGGGGGAAGCAAAGAGACAAAAAAGTGTTTCTGTGCCTTTACTTCCATACTCAACCTATTACCTTAAACCTCATTTAATGGCTGATAAACTACTTGTAAGAGATCACTTGATGGCTCCATTTCTCCAAATTCCACCCAGGCAAAATTTTATGACATCATAGAGTGGCTTTCATCTGTAGTGGTTATCTATTCTTTAAATTTGTCTTCCAGTTACTTCTTAATGGCCAAATCAAGAAGACTTTCAAAACTTTAAATCCAAGGGCAAAATGGAATTTTAGCATAAGGCAGATAAAAATTTAAATGCTTAAAATAAAAAGTTTGCCAGTCTCCCAAACTAATTGGTATTTTAACTACTACAGTAAAAGGTACTGAAAATATTGTTTTTGTGTCAGAACCATTTATTAACATTAAAGAGTGCTGGACTTACACATAATATAATAAGTATGAGTTAACACTTCTGGACTTCAAGAAATGAAGAAAAAAAACTTCAACCTACCCTATCTTTAAGTAATTCTGATTATGCTTCCAAAAGAAAATATACAAGGTAATGTAAGAATACTGCTTCGAGGAAAAAATAAATTATTTCTTTAGGTCTTGCTTATTTCAGCTTATAATATGGTATGAATGAAAAAAATTTAAGGTTATGAATTATAAGATAAATTAAATTCATGTTTGTATCATTTTTTTTTTAATAATGGAAGTATAGGTGAATTACAATTTGTGTTAGAGGCATATAGCAAAGTGATTCAGTTAAACATACATATATACCTATGTTTTTCAGATTCTTTTTTCCTTCTATGTCATTATAAAATACTAAATATAGTTCTCTGTGATATCTGGTAGGTCTGTGGTATTTATCTATTTTATATGCAGTAGTGTATATGTTATTCCCAAACTCCTAATTGATCCCTCCTCCCCTTTACTCTTTGGCAATATAAATCTTTTTTTCTATGGATCTATTTCTGTTTTGTTCATTTGTACCATTTTTTTTTTTTTTTTAGAATCCACATAAAAGTGATGTCCTATATTTGTCTTTGTCTGGCTTATTTAACTTAGTGTGATAATATTGAGGTCCATCCATATTGCTGCAAATGGCATTATTTTATCATTTTTATGACTGAGTAATATTCTATTGTACAAATATACCACATCTTCTTTATTCATGTATCACTAGACATTTAGTTTGTTTCTATGTCTTGGCTATTGTAAACAGTGCTGCAATGAACACTGAGGTACATGGTAGAAATGTAAATTGGTGCAGCCACTATGGAGAATAGTATGGAGGTTCCTTAAAAACTAAAAGTAGAGCAACTGTATAATCCTGCAATCTCATTCCTAGAAATATGTCCAAAAAAATGATAGTATTAAGTATTATTTTCTTTTCCTTTTTACAAGCAAGATTTGCTCACTTTCATTTGGGCAAAGCATACTTGTTGTTCATTGTTGTTCAGTTGCAAGTCATGTCTGACTCTTTGTGACTCCATGAACTGTTGCATGCCAGGCTTCTCTGCCTATTACTATCTCCCTGAGTTTTCTCAAACTCATGTCCACTGATTCAGTGATGCCTTCTCACCATCTCATCCTCTGTCATCTCCTTCTCCTCTGGCCTTCAATTTTTCTCAGCATCAGGGTCTTTTCCAATGGGTCAGCTCTTCATATCAGTTGACCAAAGTATTGGAGCTTCAGCTTCAAGAGAAGTGCTTCTAATAAATATTCAGGGTTGATTTCCTTTAAGATTGGCTGGTTTGTTCTCCTTGCAATGCAAAGGGCATTCAAGAGTCTTCTCCAATGCCACAGTTCAAAACCATCAATCCTTCACTGCTCAGCCTTCTTTATGATCCAACTCTCACATCCATACATGACTACTGGAAAAACTATAGCTTTGACTATATGGATCTTTGTCAGCAGAGTGATGTTTCTGCTTTTTCATCTAGTTTTGTCACAGCTTGTAGGGAGAAAGCAGATTAGACAGGATGGTGTGTTCAGGCTCTTATTTCACATTTTGTAAATAATGATTATGTAACAGCTGAGATCACTTATGGAACTGTGCATGCATGTCACAAGGTTTATGTAACAGCTGAGATAGCTTACAGCATTGCGCATGCATCATGAGGTACTTGCTTGCTCATGAGCTATTTTGTGCGTGCACAAATGTGAGCTCCACGTAGAAAGTGGTGGCAACTGCTGCTGCATAATGACTGTGTCTGTTGAATCAGCCATGAGAGGAGAGAATAGTGGCATGGCTGCTGCATCAGCCAGAGGAGAATACTGCTACAGCTGCTGTGCCAGCCAGGAGAGAATAAATATGTCTGCAATTTCTATGGATCTTCATGTCTTCTTCCATCCTCATAGCTTACATCTTGCCTAGCCTGAGTTCAAGGAATATTGTGCACAGTGTGAAAAGCAAGACAATTGTCAACATGAAGAGGATCAGCAATACATAACTATTCTTCCAAGGAGAAAGGGTCCTCTAATTTCTTAGCTGCAGTCACCATCCACATTGATTTAGAAACCAAGGAAATAAAATCTGACACTATTTCCACATTCTCCCCATCTATTTACCATAGAGTGATAGGACCATATATCATGATCTTAGTTTTTTGAATGTTGAACATTAAACCAGCTTTTTTACTCTCCTCTTCCACCTTCATCAACAGACTCTTTAGTTCCTCTTCACTTTCTGCCATTAATGTTGTATCATCTCCATATGTGAGATTGTTGATATTTCTCCTGGCAATCTTGATCTGGCTTGTGATTCATTCAGCATGGTATTTCACATGATGTACTCTGCATATAAGTTAAATAAACAGGGTGGCAATCTATAGACTTGGCATACTCCTTTTCCAATTTTGAATGAGTCCATTGTTCCATGTACAGTTCTATCTGTTGCTTCTTGACCAGCATATAGGTTTCTCAGGAGGCAGGTAAGGTCGTTTGGTATTCCCATCTCTAAAAATTTTCCAACGATTTTTTGTGATCCACACAGTCAAAGGCTTTATCATAGTTAGTGAAACAAAAGGAGCTTTTTTCTTTCTTCTTTTTTTTTTTTGGAGTTCCCTTGCTTTTCCTATGATCCAGCATATGTTGGCAATTTGATCTCTGATTCCTCTGCCTTTTCAAAATCCAGAATGTACATCTGCAAGTTCTCAGTTCACAAACTGCTGAAGCCTTGCTGAAGCCTAGCTTGAAGTATTTTGAGAATAACCTTGCTGCTGTGTGAAATGAGTACATTGTATGCTAATTTGAACGTTCTTTGACATTGCCTTTCTTTGGGATTGGAGTGGAAACGGATGTTTTCCAAACCTGTGGCCATTGCTGAGTTTTCCATATATTCTGACATAATAAGTGCAGCACTTTAACAGCATCTTCTTTCAGATTTGAAATAGCTCCTCTGGGATTCAATCACTGCCACTAGTTTTTTTTTTTTTTTTTTGTAGTGATGCTTCCTAAGGCCCACTTCACACTCCAGGATGTCTGACTGTAGGTGAATGACCACATGACCACGGTTAACTGGGTCGTTAAAAGCTTTTCTGTACAGTTCTGTGTATTCTTGCCAACTTTTCTTAATCTCTTCTGCTTCTATTAGGCCTTTTCCTTTTTTGTCCTTTGTTGTACCTATCTTTGTATGACTTGTCCCTTGGTATCTTTAATTTTCTTGGCGAGATCTCTAGTCTTTCCCATTCTATTGTTTTACTCTATTTCTTTGCATTGATCAATTAAGAAGGCTCTCTTATTTCTCCTTGCTATTTTCTTGAATTCTGCATTCACTTGGATATATCTTTCCCTTTCTCCTGTGCCTTTTGCTTCTCATCTTTCCTCAGCTATTGATAAGGCCTCGTCAGACAACCACTTTGCCTTCTTTCATTGCTTTTTCTTAGGGATGGTTTTGGTCATCACCTTCTGTACAATGTTACAAACTTCCGTGCATAATTCTTCAGGAACTCTGTGTACCTGATCTAGGTCATTAAATCTATTCATCACCTCCACTGTATAATCATAAGGGAATTTTTTTTGTGTGTTTGTGTGTGTGTGTGTGGGGGGTCATACATCAGTGGCCTAGTCGTTTTCCCTGCTTTCTTTAATGTGAACCTGAATTTTGAAATAAGGACCTGATGATCTGAGGCACAGTCATCCTGAAGTCTTGTTTTGTTGACTGTATAGAGCTTCTCCATCTTCAACTGCAAAGAGTGTAATCAATCTGATTTTGGTATTGACCATTTTGTGGTGTCCATATGTAGAGTCTTCTCTTGTGTTGTTAGAAGAAGGTTTTTGCTATGACCAGTGTGTTCTCTTAGCAAAACATGGAGAAGCTCTATATGGTCAACAAAAAATAAGAGGAGCTGACTGTGGTTCACATCATAAGCTTCTTACTGCAAGATCCAGACATAAATTGAAGAAAGTAGTGAAAACCACTAGACCATTCAGGTATGACCTAAATCATATCCTTACAATTTTACAGAGGAAGGGACAAGTAGATTCAAGGCATTAGATCTGATAGACAGAGTACCTGAAGAACTATGGACGGAGGTTTGAGACATTGTATAGGAGGCAGTGATCAAGACAATCCCCAAGAAAAAGAAATGCAAAAAGGCAAAACAGCTGTCTTAGGAGGGCTTAAAAATAGCAGAGAAAAGAAGAGAAGCTAAAAGCAAAGGAGTAAAGGAAAGATATACCCATTTGAATGTGGACTTCCGAAGAAGAGCAAGGAATGAAAAGAAAGCCTTTCTCAGTGATCAGTGCAAAGAAATAGAGGAAAATAATAGAATGGCAAAGACAAGAGATCTCTTCAAGAAAATTAGAGATACGAAGGGAACATTTCATGCAAAGATAGGCTCAATAAAGGACAGAAATGATATGGACCTAACAGAAGCAGAAGATATTAAGAAGAGATGGCAAGATTATGCAGAACTGTATAAAAAATATCTTCATGACCCAGCTAACCACGATGATGTGATCACTAACCTAGAGCCAAACATCCTGGAGTCTGAAATCTAGTAGGCCTTAAGAAGCAGCACTATGAACAAAGCCAGTGAAGGTGATGGAATTCCAGCTCAACTATTTAAAGTTCTAAAAACAAGATGCTGTTAAAGTGCTGCACTCAATATGTCAGCAAACTTAGAAAATTCAGCAGTGGCACAAGACTGGTAAAGTTCGTTTTTCATTCCAATTCAAAGAAAGGCAATATCAAAAAATGTTCAAACTACTGTAAAATTACACTCATCTCACATGCTAGCAAAGTAATGCTCAAAATTTTCCAAGCCAGGCTTCAACACAACATGAACTGAAAACTTCCAGATGTTCAACCTAGATTTAGAAAAGCCAGAGATAAAATTGCCAACATCTTCTGGATCATTGAAAAAGGAAGGGAGTCCCAGAAAAACATCTGCTGCTGCTGCTAAGTCGCTTCAGTCATGTCTGACTCTATGCCACCCCATAGACAGCAGCCCACCAGTCTCCCCCGTCCCTGGGATTCGCCAGGCAAGAACACTGGAGTGGGTTGCCATTTCCTTCTCCAATGCATGAAAGTGAAAGTGAGGTCACTCAGTTGTGTCCGACCCTTAGTGACCCCATGGACTGAAGCTCACCAGGCTCCTCCATCCATGGGATTTTCCAGGCAAGAGTACTGGAGTGGGGTGCCATTACCTTCTCCGAGAAAAACACCTACTTCTGCTTTACTGACTATGCCAAAGCCTTCATCTGTGTGGATCACAATAAACTGTGGAAAATTCTGAAACAGATGGGAATACCAGACCACCTTACCTGCCTCCCAAGATACCTGCATGCAGGCCAATAAGCAACGGTTAGACTGGACATGGAACAAAAGACTGATTCCAAATCAGGAAAGGTGTACATCAAGGCTGTGCATTGTTACCCTGCTTATTTAACTTATATGCAGAGTACATCATGTGAAATGCCCAGCTGGATGAAGCAAAACTGGAAACAAGATTGCCATGAGAAATATCAGTAACCTCAGATATTCAATTGACACCACTTTTAGGGCAGAAAGCAAAGAAGAATGAAAGAGCTCTTGATGAAAGTGAAAGAAGAGAATGAAAAAGTAGACTTAAAATTCAACATTCAAAAAACTAAGATCATGGTATCCAGTCCCATCACTTCATGGCAAATTGATGGGGAAACAATGGAAACAGTGACAGACTTTATTTTGGGGGGCTCCAAAATCACGGCAGATAGTGACTATAGCCATGCAATTAAAAGATGCTTGTTCCTTGGAAGAAAAGCTATGACCAACCTAGACAGCATATTAAAAAGCAGAGACATTACTTTTTCAGCAAAGGTCTGTCTAGTAAAGGTTATGATTTTTCCAGTAGTCATGCATGGATATGAGATATGGACTGTAAAAAAAGCTGAGTGCCAATGAATTGATGTTTTTGAGCTGTGGTGTTGGAGAAGACTCTTGAGAGTCCCTTGGACAGCAAGGAGATAAAACCCGTCAATCCTAAAGGAAATCAACCCTGAGTATTCATTGGAAGGACTGATGCTGACGCTGAAATTCCAGTGCTTTGGCCACCTGATGCTAAGGACTGACTCATTGGAAAAGACCTTGATGCTGGTATAGATTGAAGACAGGAGGAAAAGTGGACGATAGTGGATGAGATGGTTGGATGGCATCACTGACCCAAAGGACATGAGATTAAGTAAACTCCGGGAGTTGGTGACAGACAGGGAAGATTGGCACACTGCAGTTCATGGGTTTGCAAAGACTTCAACTTGACTGAGTGACTGAGTTGAACTGAACTGTGAATGGATAAATATTTACAGTATATCTGTCCATTGACATACTAATAGACCATAGTAGGAACCATCTATAACTGTGGATGTGACAAAATGGATATACTTTCAAAAACATTGCTAAGTAAAAGAAGATAAACACAGAAGTCTTAATATTGTAGAATCATATTTATTAGAAATTTCCAGGAAAAGGGTGTCTATAAAGACACATAGATACCCTTTGCCTGAGATAGATATCCTTTTTCTAACACATAGAATAGAAGTGAGAAATGGCTGTGATCTTGTACTAAGAATCTTTCAGGGTTGACATAAATATTCTAAGACTGAATTGTGGTAACGGTTGTATAACTCTATATATTTGCTAACAATACTTTCAATGAGCATAATTTGTGATACAACATTCAAAGATTGTCTTAATATTTTTTTTTCTTTAATGACTGGTACTACTCAATACTTTCTCTTGAATTAGTTATTGGATATGGACTACTGGAGCAAGATTGTTACTTTGAGCAAGAGAACTTTACAGTTGAAATGATCCCTGATGTATTGACAACTGAAATCTGTCTTAAGATAGAACTGAAAAAGAAGTGGGGATAAAAAGTTTTTTATTTAAGAAGGATCTGAGCTTTGCATTATAGTGCACCACAGAATTTTCAAAATTTCTTAGAGAATATTGAGAAGACAGTCTCAGTTAAGCAGATATTTTGGTGCTGTTTTAGAAGTAGAAAGATATACATTTGGGCAACTAATGGTAGAGGGCTTTAAAGTCATACTTTTACTAAATCTGTAGAAATTGAGAGTTATGTGATTATTAATGAAAGTGATATAGTGAAATTAATACATTGGGTGAGCTATTTGAAAATAAAATTTAAAATATTTAAAGTAGAGAAAATTTTGAGAATCAGACTTTGTAACTATTTGTAGAGAATTTTTTTTTAAACTGAAGAATGCAAATGATATGAGGGATGACTGAAAAAATAAATAAATCATTTTGGCTTCAGGTTGGATGTCTCCATGAAAGAGCATAAACTTGCAATGTCATAGGGTATATTAACCAAAAGCCTGAAATGAAGATGAAATACAAATAAGTGCTCACAGACTTAACTTGGAGTTGAGGCTGTTAAGTAGCCATACTGAGCATTGATGGAAACAGAAATACAGATGGTGTACCTTTTGGGTACACCATCATGTAGTGCTGCCTCATGCAGTGCTGCCCTTACCTGGGCCCTGGCTGGAGAGCTTGGGTGCAAGTGCTTCTGAGCACATCCATGTCCTCCTGCTCCTCCTCTTAGTGCTGGCCACTAGCACCCCGACTGGTGCCTCTGGCTGGGTACTGTGCTGGCTCCCATGAGAGCCCTGCCCCTTGGCCTCACCAATGATGCTGGGTTCTGCCAAAGTAAGCAAATATTGAATCATAAATGCCTCCTACTCAGAGGAGGAGCTTAGTATGGTGGAGTAGAAGGACATGGGCTCACTTTTTTTATGGAAACACCAAAACCACAACTAACAGTTGAACAACCATGAACAGAAAAAAAATCACTGAAATCTACCAAAAAAGAATACCCTCTAAGCAAAGACAAGCCACTATGAGACAGTCGGAAGGACACAATCATATTAAGTCCCATACTCTCTGGGTGGGTGGCCCACAGGGGGAGAGCAATTATACCATGGAGACCCTCCCACAAGAATGAAAGTGGTGAGCTCCAAATCAGGGTTTGCAGTCTAAGGTTATCACAAGAGGAGGAGGTTTTGAAAGAACCTGGTTCTGAAAGAAAGAATTTGGTTTTGAAAGCCAAGAGTATCTGATTACAGGTAATCCATGGGATTTGGAGAAACAAAGACTACATTTCTGGAGGGCACACACAAGGTCCTGTGCTCACGAAAAAATGCAGTGACCTCATAAGAGACTAGTCCATAGCTACCCACTAGTATTGGAGGGTCTTCTGCAGAGCCAGGGAGTAGCTATGATTCAAGGTTGAAACAAAGACACTGGCAACAATAGTTCTGGAGGCTACTCATTGGCCTCAGGCATCCCAGGGCAGAAACAGCCTCACCCATAGAAGCAGACAGGCTGCTTAAAGTTTTCCTGAGCATGGCTCTGCCCACCAGAGGGACAAGACACAGCTCCACCTACCATAGAGTGCCTTCCATCAGGAAGTCATCACAAACCTCTTAGAGAGCCTCATCCACCAGAGGGCAGACAGCAGAAGAAAGAAGAACGATAATACTGCAGCTTGTGGAGAAGAAACACAATCACAGAAAGTAAGATGAAATGAAACAACAGAGGATTATAGCCCAGATGAAGAAACAAGATAAAGCCCCACAAAGCAACTAAGGAAAATGGAAATAGGCAATCTACCAGAAAAAAACAGAGGCATTACTTTGCCAACAAAGGTCTGTCTAGTCAAAGCTATGGTTTTGCCAACAGTCATGTATGGATGTGAGAGTTGGACTTAAAAGAAAGTTGAATGCTGAAGAACTGATGCTTTTGAACTGCAGTGTGGGAGAAGACTCTTGAGAGTCCCTTGTACTGAAAGGAGACCCAACCAATCAACGTAAAGGAGATAAGTCCTGAATGTTCATTGGAAGGACTGATGCTAAAGCTGAAACTCTGATACTTTGGCCACCTGATGCAAAGAACTGACTCATTGGAAAAGACCCTGATGCTAGGAAAGATTGGAGGCACAAGGAGAAGGTGATGACAAAGGATGAGATGGTTGGATGACATCATCATCTTGATGGACATGAGTTTGTGTAAGTTCCAGAAGTTGGTGATTGACAGGGAAGCCTGGAATGCTGCATTCCATGGTGTCACAAAGAGTTGGACATGACTGAGTGACTGAACTGACTGACCAGAAAAAGAATTCAGAATAGCCTAGCATGATGAAGTCCATGGGATTGCAAAGACTAAGATATGATTTAGTGACTGAACAACATCAGCAACAACAAAATGATCCAAGATCTCTGAAAAAGAATGGAGGCAAGGATCAAGAAGATGCAAGAAATGATTAACAAAGAACTAGATGTACTAAAGAACAAAGCAGCAGAACAATACATAAAATAAAATACATTAGAAAGAATCAATAACAGAATAAGTGATGTAAAACAACAGATAAGTGACCTGGAAAACAGAATTTCAGAAATCACTACTGTGTAACAGAGTAAGGAAAAAAATAAATAAATAAAGACTATAAATGAATGAAGATAGCCTCAGAGACTCTTGGGGTAATACTTAATGTACCAACATTCATTTTATAGGGGTCCCAGAAAGAGAAGAGAGTGAAAGTACTTGCAAAAATATTTGAAGAGATAATAACTGAAAATTTCCTAAGATGGGAAAGAAAACAGACACCCAAGTCCAGGAAGCACAGACAGTTCCAGACAGAATAAGTCACATAGCAATTAAATTGACAAAAATCCGACAAAAAAAATAAATAAATAAACTAAAAACAACAAATATTATACAAGGAAACTCTCTTAAGATTATTACCTGTTTTCTCAGCAGAAATTCTGAGAAGGACAGAAAGGAGTGACAAAATATATTTTAAGTGATAAATGGAAAGAACTTACAACCAAGAATATACAGCAAGGATTTAATATGGATTCTATGGAGAAAACAAAATCCTTATAGACAAACAAAAGTAGAGAATTCAGAACTGCAAGACTAGCTTTGCAACAAATGTTAAACTTCTCTAAACAGAAAAGAAAAAGTCACAACTTATAACAGGAAAATTACAAATGGAAAATCCCACCAGTAAAATCAAATATATAGTAAAGGTAGGACTTCAGCCACACACAAAACAATATTAAAAGCCACAATTGTGAGAAAAGTAGAGCACAAAAACAGAATATAGGATATGCACTTGAAATAAAAAAAAAAAAACAGCTTAAAGCAACCTTATGTACAGACTGTTATATCAGAACTTCATAATAACCACAAATCAAAAGTCTACAATAGATGCACACATATACACACACAAAAAAATAATCCACAAACAGCACTGAATGTAGTCAGAAAATGAAAACAGAAGAGAAAAAAGAGGAAGTAAAGAAAAAAAGACCTACAAAACTAATCCTAAACATATATCAAAATAGCAATAAAAATATTCATATTTATAATTAATTAATCATAAACAGACAAAAATGTTCCAACCATAAGACACAGACTGACTGAATGAATATAAAGACAAGGCCATGTATATGCTGTCTGTAATAGATCTACATAAGAATGGTATTCCTTGCAAATAGTAAACAAAAGAAAGTTAAAGAAGCAATACTCATTTCAAACAAAGCATACTTCAAAATAAAAACTGTTATAAGAGACAAAGAAGGGCACAACATAAAGATTAATGAAACAATCCAAAGAGAAGATATAACAACTGTGTGTGTGTGTGTGTGTGTGTGTGTGTGTGTGTGTGTGTATCCAACATAAAAGCATCTCACTGTATGAGACAAATACAGCCAGTCATAAAGGGAGAAACTGACAGTAGCACAGTAATAGTGAGAGATGTTAACACCCCCACTTGGAAATCAGCCATTAGAAAAAAAAGCTAAAAAACACAAATGTATGGAGGGTCAGAAAATATGTTACTAAACAACCTACTGAAGAAATTGAAGAAATTTCTTCATTGAAGAAATTTCATTTCTTCATTGATTGATGAATCAAATGATTTGATTTCTTCAATGATTTGATGAATCAAATGATTTGATGTAATTGATTTCATTGAAGAAATCAAGAAGAAATTGAAAAATACTTGGTGGCAAATGAAAATGACGGTAAAACAATCTAAAACCTAAGGGACACAGTCAAAGTTCTAAGAGGGAAGTTTATAGCAATGAAATCTTACCTCAGAAAACAAGAAAAATCACAAATAGCAACCAAATCTTATGAACAAAAGAAAGAAGCAACAAAAGACAGGAGAACAAACAAAACCCAAAATTAGTAGAAAGAAAGAAATCTTGAGGATCAAGACAGAAATAAATGAAATAGAGACCAAGAAAATAATATTTTTAAAAATCCGTTAAACTGAATGCTGACTCTTTCAAAAGATAAATAAAACTGATGTACCTTTAGCTAGACTCATCAAGAAATAAAGGGAAAGGGCACAAATCAATAAAATTAGAAAGGAAAAAGAAGCTACAATGGACACCACAGAAATGCAAATGATAAGACAAGCAACTATATGCCAATAAAATGTACAGCTTGGAAGAAATGGACCAATTGCTAGAAAGGTAAAATCTCCCATGGTTGGACCAGGAAGAAATAGAAAATATAAACAGACCAATCACAAGTACTAATATTGAAACTGTGATTAAAAACTCCCAGTAACAACAAAAATGTCAAGCCCCAGATGGATTAACAAGAGAATTCTATCAATCATTTAGAAAAGACTTCACCCCTATCCTTCTGAAAGTCATCCAAAAAATTTCAGATGAAGGAATACTCCCAAACTTGTTCTATAAAACCACTATCACCTTGATACCAAATCCAGACAAAGACGTAACAGAAAACAAAATCACAGGCCAATAACATTGACAAACAGAGGTGCAAAAATCCTCAATGAAGTACTAGTAAACTGAATTGAACAAAAATGTCGTATACCATGATCAAGTGGCATTTATCACATGGATGAAAAGATTTTTCAGTATCTGCAAATCAATCAGTGTTAACCCCATGTAAAATTAACTCCATGTTAAGAAATTGAAGAATAAAAATCATATGATTATTTCAATAGTTGCAGACAAAAATTTTGACATAAAGTTTAACACCCATTATGACAAAAAAAAAAACAAAAAAACCTCTCCAGAAAATGGACACAGAGGGGATACATCTCAACATAATAAAGGCCATATTTGACAAATCTACATGTAACATCATATTCAACCATGAAAAGCTGAAAGCATTTCCTCTAAGATTAAAAACAAGGCTAGGATGTCCACTGTGGCCACTTTTATTCTACATAGTTTAAAAATTCTAGCCACAGCAATCAGAGAAGGAAAAAAGAAAAAAAGAAAAAAAGACTCCAAACTGGAAAAGAAGTTAAACTGTCACTATTTGCATATGACTTGATACTATACAAAGGAAATCCTAGTGATGCTACCAGAAAACTATTAGAGCTCATTGATATATTTGGTAATGTTTCAGGATAAAAAAAAAAATTAATACACAGAAATCTGTTGCATTTCTATATACTAACAATGAAAGATCAGAGAAATTAAAGAAATAATTCAGTTAATCATCTGAAAAGAATAAAATACCTAAGAATAAACCTACAAATTCTTGTACTCTGAAAAGTGTGAGACACTGGTGACAGAAATGAAAATTGACACAGATAGATATATCATATTCTTGGATTGGAAGTATCAATCTTATCAAAATGACTATACTATCCAAGGCAATCTGCAGGTTCAATGCAATCCCTGTCAAATTGCCTGTGGTATGTTTCATAGAACTAGAATATAATATCTTGACGTCTGTATGGAGACATCAAAGACTCTGAATGGCCAAACAATCTTGAGAAAGAAAAACAGAGCTAGAGTGCTGAGACTCCCTGTCTTTAAACTACTATTATACAAAGCTACAATAGTCAAAAATTTATGGCATTGGCACAAAAGCTGAAATATAGATCAATGGAATAGGACAGAAAGCCCAGAAATAAACCCATGTACTGATGGTCAAAATACAAAAAAGGAGGCATTATTATACAATGTAGAAAGACTGATCTTCCATAAACAGTGCTGGGACAGTTGAGCAGCAGGTACATGTAGGAATTGAAACTAGAATATTATTTAACACTCTACACATAAATAAATGCAAAATGGATTGAAGACCTAAATGCAAGGCCAAATACTATAAAACTCTTAGAGTAAAACATAGACAGAACATTCCTTGACATAAATCACAGCATTATCTTTCTAAATATGTCTTCCAGAATGATGGACATCAAAACAAACAAACAAACAAATGGGATCTAATTTTTTTTTATCCAAAATAAAAAGTTTTTACACAACCAAGGAAATCACAAACAAAATGAAAAGACAACTTATAAAAGGAGATAAAATATTCACAAAATGTGTCCAACAAGAACTTAGTCTCCAAAGTTTACAAAGAACTCATGGAAAGCAGTATTAATAAGTAAAAAATCCTAATCAAAAATAAATAAATGAGCAGAAAACCTAAGTAGACATTTCTCCAAAGAAGATATACAGATGGCCAAGAGGCACATGAAAAGATGTTCAACATTACTATGTATTAGAGAAAAACAAATCAAAACTACAATGAACTATCATCTCATAGTAGTCTGACCAGTAATCATTAAAAGTCTGCAAGCAAGAAATGCTGAAGGTGTGGACAGAAGTGAACCCTCCTACACTGTTAGTGTATATTGCTACACCACTGTGAAGAACAGAATCAGTATTCTTTAAAAACCCAAGAATAGTGATACCAAACGATCCAGAAGTCCTTCTCCTGGCCATATATTCAGAGAAAAACACGGTTTGAAAGGATACAGATCAGATCAGTCGCTCAGTTGTGTCTGACTCTTTGCGACCCCATGAATCGCAGCATGCCAGGCCTCCCTGTCCATCACCAACTCCTGGAGTTCACTGAGACTCACTTCCATCGAGTCAGTGATGCCATCCAGCCATCTCATCCTCTGTCGTCCACTTATCCTCTTGCCCCCAATCCCTCCCAGCATCAGAGTCTTTTCCAATGAGTCAACTCTTCGCATGAGGTGGCCAAAGTACTGGAATTTCAGCTTTAGCATCATTCCTTCCAAAGAAATCCCAGGGATGATCTCCTTCAGAATGGACTGGTTGGATCTCCTTGCAGTCCAAGGGACTCTCAAAAGTCTTCTCCAACACCATAGTTCAAAAGCATCAATTCTTCGGCACTCAGCCTTCTTCATAGTCCAACTCTCACATCCATACATGACCACAGGAAAAACCATAGCCTTGACTAGATACAGGCACCCAATATTTATTGCATCACTGTTTGCAATAGCCAAGACATGAAAACAACTTAAATATCCATTGACAAATGAATGAAGAAAGAAAATGTTATATATAAACACAAAGGACCATTAGTCAGTAAATAAGGAAAATGAAATAATGCCATTTGCAGCATCATGGATGAACCTGGAGATTATTTAAATGAAGTAAGACAGAGAAAGAGAAATATCATGTATTTTTTATTTGTGGAATTTTAAAAAAATGACACGATTTAGCTCATTTACAAAAAAGAAATAGACTTATAGACTTAGAGAAGGAATTTACAGCTACCAGGGGTGAAGAATAGGAAGAGCGATAGATCAGGAGTTTGGGATTGACATATGAACTTTACTATATTTAAATTAA
This sequence comes from Bos taurus, assembly GCF_002263795.3. Lineage (NCBI taxonomy): Eukaryota > Metazoa > Chordata > Mammalia > Artiodactyla > Bovidae > Bos > Bos taurus. The sequence goes on along the minus strand of NC_037346.1, from coordinate 3,183,709 downwards.
ATAACCAACCAAGAACCTACTGTAAAAAATAATAAACATAAAATGAAAAATAAGTAAAGTGAAAAGATAAAAAAAAATAATAATCAGTTATAAAAGAAAATATAATTTTTCAAAAATGAAGAGCTGAATCTTTCATTTTGGGCTTCCCTTGTGGCTCAGCCAATGAAAACAAACAACAAAAACCTAAGGCAGTGTCTGCATTGTTAGTGTTTAATTGATATTGTATTACTATTATTATAGTTTATGTCAGAGTGTTGGTAGAAGAATACAGAGCTATTATAAATAAATTTATGTGACCATAGCAATGTCAAAAAGCATATGTTTAGAGGTTTGCTGTTATATTTTGTATTCTAAAGAAAATTGATATCACAAAATAAATAATAATGATTTTGTTTTATATAATTCCATATGGACATGATATATTTCATGTCACATTTTATAGGAAATATTCTACCAAAATTATTTCAAAAGTGGTAATATTTTTTCATCATTTTTTAAATCAGTGAATAACATCTATTTTTAAAATTATTGTTATGCCAGAGGCTTTCCTCTGATTTCACAATGTTTTTCTAGCATAATTTGTTATGCCTATTTTAGTATGAAATGTGGAATTGAGTAAGCATGAGAAGTGAAAAGTCTTTCACCATTTCAATAGGTATAATATAAAGTGGGTTTTTATGACTGGCATTTCTAGTGCTTCTTAAAATTTGTGCACTCTGCTTGAGAAGTACCCTTTGACTAGATGGATGGAGGAGCCTGGTGGGCTGTGGTCCATGTGGTCACACGACTGAGCTACTTCACTTTCACTTTTCACTTTCATGCATTGGAGAGGGAAATGGCAACCCAATCTAGTATTCTTGCCTGGAGAATCCGGGGGACAGGGGATCCTGGTGGGCTGTGTCTATGGGGTCACACAGAGTCAGACACGACTGAAGTGACTTAGCAGCAGGAGCAGCAGGCAGCAGAAAAGACATTTCCATGGCCTACTGATCTACTGGTAAGAATACCAATAGTACATCAGAGGATCCAAAAAGCATCAAAGCCTGCTGCTACCAAGCTGGCCCTGAGCTGGCCCTATCCCAGCTGAGGCTCCCTGCATCAGTGGGGGATGGTTTTTCCAATTAGTTGAAGTAGAAGAATAATCAAACTGAAGCTGAAATCTACACAGTACAGACTTGCTGTGACTGGAGAGTGGAGAAGCAGGAACTAAGTTCACAGATCAACTTCTCACCCACCTAGTAGAGGGATTTAATTTTAAAAGTAAAGACAAAGAGTGAAAGGATGAGGCTAATTGAAAGGTTGTTGCTGAATGAAAAGATGCCGGGATTCTTGGCCTCTGGAGGAGAAGAATTCAATCCGGGGCCAGAGATGAGGCTTGATTGCTCAGAGCTTTTGTGTAATAAAGTTTTATTAAAGTATAAAGGAGATAGAGAAAACTTCTGACATAGGCATCAGAAGGAGGAAAAAAGAGTACTCCCCTGTTAGTCTTCAGCTGGATGTTATAGTCACTAGCAGTCTGTTAATGAAAGAAAGGAATGTCTTAAAACTCAGAATGGCACCAGGCCCCTCATCCATTACATGCATTTTGGGATAATCTTGGCACCAGATGATTCATCCCAGGCCATAAAATGATTGACTTGAATCTTGTAGAAGGGCAGATTACCATACAAATAGTTTCGTTTACATAGATTAGGGAAACAATATTTGTGTATAACATACTAGTTTGTCCAGTAGGTTCTGAGCCATTAGATGGAACCGACTTGAAGACAGAGTCTGGGGTAAATGCATAGTACATTAACATAGCTTAAGACAAGCATTTCCATAAGAAGAATGCATTGGTTAACTCAAGGTTTGAGAATAGTTAACTTCAGGTGAAACCAGGATATCTTTATGGCAACACAGTATTTTAAGAGAAACTTCCTTTTAAATTTGTATAGAGAAGTAAAAAAATATCGCTGGTTTGTTTCTTCCTGCCCCTTAAGAGAGATAAAAATGTCTTAACACTTGCACCCTATTTCCTCCATTTGGAGACCCCTGGCCTTCCTGCCTGTTACCCCCTCATGATGATGGGGAGGCATATGCACTAGTCTGTGGGGAAGTGGCAGGGCTTTGTACAAATTATGATGTCACTCCTTTTTTTTTTTTTTTTTTTTAATACATCAGTGTCTCTTTTGCTGTCTTGTACAGGGTTATCGTTACCATCTTTCTAAATTCCATATATATATGCGTTAGTATACTGTATTGGTGTTTTTCCTTCTGGCTTACTTCACTCTGTATAATAGGCTCCAGTTTCATCCACCTCATTAGAACTGATTCAAATGTATTCTTTTTAATGGCTGAGTAATACTCCATTGTGTATATGTACCACAGCTTGCTTATCCATTCATCTGCTGATGGACATCTAGGTTGCTTCCATGTCCTGGCTATTATAAACAGTGCTGCGGTGAACATTGGGGTACACGTATCTCTTTCCCTTCTGGTTTCCTCAGTGTGTATGCCCAGCAGTGGGATTGCTGGATCATAAGGCAGTTCTATTTCCAGTTTTTTAAGGAATCTCCACACTGTTCTCCATAGTGGCTGTACTAGTTTGCATTCCCACCAACAGTGTAAGAGGGTTCCCTTTTCTCCACATCCTCTCCAGCATTTATTGTTTGTAGATAAATCCACGCACATATGGACACCTTATCTTTGACAAAGGAGGCAAGAATATACAATGGATTAAAGACAATCTCTTTAACAAGTGTTGCTGGGAAATCTGGTTAACCACTTGTAAAAGAATGAAACTAGAACACTTTCTAACACCATATACAAAAATAAACTCAAAATGGATTAAAGATCTCAACGTAAGACCAGAAACTATAAAACTCCTAGAGGAGAACATAGGCAAAACACTCTCTGACATACATCACAGCAGGATCCTCTATGATCCACCTCCCAGAATATTGGAAATAAAAGTAAAAATAAACAAATGGGACCTAATTAAACTTAAAAGCTTCTGCACATCAAAGGAAACTATTAGCAAGGTGAAAAGACAGCCTTCAGAATGGGAGAAAATAATAGCAAATGAAGCAACCGACAAACAACTAATCTCAAAAATATACAAGCAACACCTACAGCTCAACTCCAGAAAAATAAATGACCCAATCAAAAAATGGGCCAAAGATCTAAATAGACATTTCTCCAAAGAAGACATACAGATGCCTAACAAACACATGAAAAGATGCTCAACATCACTCATTATCAGAGAAATGCAAATCAAAACCACTATGAGGTACCATTTCACACCAGTCAGAATGGCTGCGATCCAAATGTCACTCCTTTTTAATCCTTCTTTAGTCATTAATGTCTGGTCCTGGCTTCCAGAACGTGTATCATTTAGTAAGTAAATACAGTAAAATTAGTGTATAATAAGACTCAGGGTCTTTCAGGAGTCATATTTATCACCATCTATTTGTTTAAACAATGGAAACAGTGACAGATTGTTTTCTTGGGCTCCAAAACCACACTGGACAGTGACTGCAGCCATGCAATTAAAAGACACTTGTCCATTGGAAGAAAACCTATGAAAAAGATACTGAATTCAAAAGCAGGGACATCACTTTGGTGACAAAAGTCTATATAACAAAAGCTATGGTTTGTCCAGTATGGATGTCCATGTACGGATGTGAGAGCTGGACCATAAAGAAGGCTGAGCACCAAAAGATGGATGCTTTAGGACTGTGGTATTGGAGAAGATTCTTGAGAGTTCCTTGGATTTGAAACAGATCAAACCAGTCAATCTTAAAGGAAATCAACCCTGAATATTAATTGGAAGGACTGATGATGAAGCTGAAGCTCCATTACTTTGGCCACCTGATGTGAAGAGCTGACTCACTGGAAAAGACCTGATGTTGGGAAAGATTTAAGGCAGGAGGTGGGGATGACGGAGGATGAGATGGTTGAATGGCATCACCAACTCAAAGGACACAAGTTTCAGCAAGTTCTGGGAAATAGTGAAGGACAGGGAAGCCCGGTGTGCTGCAGTCCGTGGGTTCAAAAGAGTCAGACATGGGTTCCAAAGAGTGACTGAACAATTTTTGTTGTTGTTGTTTGTTAGTTTCTTTTTGCTTCCTTTTTTTGTAGCTTCTTTTCTTATCTTTGGACACTTTTACCTAAGGACTTATGCTATCTCCTGCTAAAGGTGGGGGTTGGAGGGTGTGAGCAAGGACATTCCTGCTAAAGATAGGGGTTGATGGGTTTTGAGCAAAGACCTGGAGGAGCTCTGGCAACATGTCTAGATTGTATTTTAATTGGACTTGCTATTGAATTCACAGAAGATAAAAAATGAGTAGCAGTAGTCACCATGTTTCTTGTATTTGCAAAGAGATGTGTTTTCTTTCTTAATATATGTTAATGTTTTATACATTTTAAAGATTAATTTTGATGGTGGGATACAACAGACACTTGAGCACATGCAAGGTAGAAAACTTTCTTACTTAGAACTCAAAATGAGAGAAGGCTGCCATGCAAATTCACATAGAGGGTTGCACTCACAGTCAGGGTAACAGCAACCTGGGGTTGTAGGAGGCAGTTTATATATGGTAAATGACTGTGATTAAGTAGGTTCCTAGGCTCCCCATGAAATGAATAAATTTAATAGGCTTTTGGGCATAGGAGCTATCCATATAACTTCTGGCCCCAAGGTTTTAAAGAGAGTGCCTATTGGTCCCAGGTCGCTCAAGAAAGGAGACTGTTCAGCTTCTAACCAGGGCTTTAATACTGGATCAAAGCAGCATTAAAGTATGTATTATTAGTAGTGCTATCATCATCAATAATACTACTATAATAAGTATTATTATATAAATTTGATATTAATTAAACATTTACAATGAATTATCAAATTATTCACAACTTCAGATATGTAGATACCACTCTAATGGTAGAAAGTTAAGAGGAACTAAAGAGCCTATTGATGAAGGTGAAAGAGGAAAGTGAACAAGCTAGCTTGAAACTCAACATTAAAACAAACTAACCACTAAGATCATGGCATCAGTCCCATCACTTCATGGCATATAGAAGGGGAAAAGTGGAAACTTGCAGATTTTATTTTCTTGGGCTCCCAATTATGCAGATGGTGACTGCAGCCACAAAATTAAAAGACACTTGCTAACTGGAAAGAAAGCCATGGCAAACCTCATTGTGCTTGTTCTTGGTTTGTCAGCTGTGGCCGACTCTTTGTGACCTCATGGACTGTAGTCCACCAGACTCTTCTGCCCATGGGATTTCTCAAGCAAGAATACTGGAGTGAGTTGTCATTTCCTTCTCCAGGGGATCTTCCAGACCCAGGGATTGAAACTTCATCTCCTGTGGCTACTACATTGGCAGATGGATTCTTTCACCATTGGGTCACCTGAGAAGCCCATCTTGTCGAAACCTAGGAAGCATATTAAAAAGCAGAGATATCACTTTGCTGACAAAAGTCTGTATAGTCGAAGCTATGGTTTTCCCAGTTGTTATGTACAGATGTGAGAGTTTGATTATAAAGCTGACTGAGCGTCAAAGAATTGATGTTTTCAAATTGTAGTGCTGGAGAAGACTCTTGAGAGTCCCTTGCACTGCAAGGGGGTCAAATCAGTCAATCCTAAGGGAAATCAACCCCAAATAATCATTGGAAGGACTGTTGATGAAGTTGAAGCTCTAATACTTTGGCTACCTGATTTGAAGAGTCAACTCATTGGAAAACACCCCAATGTTGGGAAAGAATGAAGACAAAATGAGAAGTGGGTAGCAGGGGATAAGATGGTTAGATAGCATCATGGACTCAATGGGCATGATTTGAGCAAACTCTGGGAAATAGTGGAGTATAGAAGAGCTTGGCATGCTACACTCCATATGGTCACATAGAATTGGACACTACTTAGCGACTGAACAACGTCATATTGAAACTGCTGTTAACTTTGTATTGTAGTAATAAAAAAATGAGCATCAAGGAAGATAAGAAAAGTGCTAATGTACTCTACAGTTGTAACTGACAAAGCTTCAATTTAATTTTTCTATCATACTCAATCTATATTCTCAGAGTTCCAGTCCAAGATGGAGACATAGGAGTTTCAATGAACTCACCTCCTCCCAGGGACACATCCAATCTATGTGTCCCTCCCAGGGACACACAGGGTGCTATTGTCTCTAAAAGAAATATAGAAACTAACTGAACAGCTCCTACACATCAGATAAATGAGAAAGTCTCCATATTGAAATGGTTTATGTGAGACACACTCACATAAACCCCACAACTGGGAGGTTATTCACAATAACTACTTCTCCCTGAGGAGTTTGAAGGTTTTGGGTTGAACATATACTGCTTCAACTTTTAAGATCTTTACTTGGAGGACTGGCCTGTAAAACACCTTGTTCAGAAACCCAACTTGGCTTGTGTCCATGAGACTCACAAGTGTTAGTTTCTCAGTCATGTTCAACTCTTTGTGACCCCATGGACTGTAGCCCACCAGGTTCCTCTGTCCATGGAATTATCCATGCAAGAATTCTGGAGTGGGTTGTCATTCCCTTCTCCAGGGGATCTTCCCCAACCAGGGATCCAATTCAGGCCTCCTGCACTGCAGCCAAATTATTTACCATCTGAGCCATCAGTGGGCTTGTGTCCCTGAGACTCACAAGACTACAGCAAAAAAGAAACAATTCTTAAAGAACTTGGGAGAACTCACTGTGTCTATTGCTCCAGGACTCAATACAGGGGGAGAGAGAAAAAAAAAAATGCTGTTCCTCAGTCTTTCTCTTAAAGAGGCCTATTTGCATATTATAAAAGCTGCTGCCTAAGGGTCAGGCTTCTAATTTAGCACCCATATAGAGGCTGACTGAAATCCTCCCCTTTGTGATTCTGACAGGTTCTCCACACATTCTCAACTGCTGGATACACTAAGAACAAAGAAGGTGATTTTGATAACCACCAAAGTTTTAGAGACAGCCAAGAGTTCAGGTCAGGCTAAAATATTAGGTTCATCTCCTACATGAGGCCATTGTCAGGATTGGAAGAGGTTACTCACTTAATACATATTCTCTTGTGCAGATCTAGATGAGAGCTCTCCTTGATTCTGACTCCTCTGGGTCCTCTTTCACTCTGATATATTCATTCTATGCATTGCCAAATCCTTATGATTAACATCAACCTAAAGTAGAAGAAAATTAAGCAATGGAATCTCCATATTCACTCATTGAAGTCTAACCATAAATGTACTTTCACTGTTTCAACTCACCCAGCTCTGATAATCATAATTCATCCCAGCACCTAGTTCCAGATTTTTCATTCATCCTACCTATTAATTAATGGGACAAGTGAATAAAAACAAGAATTGAAATAATAACAGAATAGAAGATGCTTACTTACTTTCATGAGGGATGAAAGCCACTCACAAGTTTGCTATGAACCAATTATAGTAAGTTTCAAGTGATTAAAGGATTCTTGACTATGGGAACAAAATACTCTAAGATACAGAAAGATGAAAGACACCAATGTGTTCATAGAACAGTTTGTAAATCAATGTGGCTAAGGAAGAAAATACATTTGTGGCAGGGTCAAGAGAAGAACTAGGTACATTAAAGCATTAGAACATAGAATGGATGTTTTGTTCTATTGTTTGTAAATTTTATTTTATGAATCTACTTAAATTTAAAAATAGTAATATGGTCATGTTTGCACATTAGAAATACTACTGTCTGTATTGCAAAGAACATGTTGGAGCAAGGAGAGAGTAGAGGAAAGATCAATTGAGAGACTGTTATGGCACTCTAGACAGGGAAAAATGAAAACATATATTCAGGTAGAATTAGTAGAAATTAATAGAAATGAAAATCAGGGCAGAGGAGGAGGTAAAATCAACTCTGAAAAAGTGTAGCATGTGTGCTCTGTTTCTTCCGACTATTTGCAACCCCATGGATTGTAGCCCACCAGACTCCTCTGTCTATGAGAGTTTCCTGGTAAGAATACTGGAATGGATCGCTATTTACCACTCCAGGGGATCTTCCTAACCCAGGGATCAAACCCTCATCTCTTGCATCTCCTGCACTACAAGCAGATTCTTTACCACTGAGCAACTTGGAAAGCTCATGAAAAAATGTGGAGTACCTCCTAAAGCTCAAAAGCAATTAAATCTGTTTTGAATGTGCCACATGAATGCCAATAAGCAAAAGCAAATCTATCTGCTAGGGACATATTATGGTATCTGAGTTTTCTCTGCTTGCGGAATGTAGAATTGTAGGTATGGCAACCAGGATACTAAGGATGAAATGTGTGCCTTGAAATGTATCTCTGAAGTTTGTATTCTCTGAGAACAATATGTCTGTAATCCATCCTGAAGTTAATATTTGGAAATATGCTATATTTACATCTAAATCACATTTGAATTCTGTGCCAGTTTAAATGGGGAAAGGTTTTTAGGATTCCTGGAAATGATTCTTTATTTTACCTTCACTCTAGAGTTTTAGACAGGTAAATAGAGTGTTATTAAAAAGAAATGAAATAGCTTTGCTGTGATACATTCTTTGCATGTTATTATTTTTAATCCAAATTTCATTCTATGTACGAGGATTATATGAACAATAAAGACAACAGAATTAGAAAGAGAGAAAAAGAGGTTCAGTATCCTTCCCCTTTAGTAGCTCATTTAGTGATTAAATGACTAAACTGTCAAGAATTATTATCATAAAAATAGATATCAAAGAATCACTTTCTCTTTTGCTTTTCCAATTATTTCTGCTGTTCTTTCATGAGGTGCTTCTGTGACTGAGACAAACTTTAATAATGGAAGACTGTATTTCAGTCATTTAATGTCTTAGTACAATGGACTTGCTAACATATTGTGATAAGCTGTTTAAATATTTCTGTATGTAAATATTTATAATGGGAATTTTTGATATGGAAAAAAAAACCTGTACTTTCTACAAAATGTAGATTTGAAGTTTGAGTTCTACAAAATAGCATGAGAAAGACAGAGAAAATAGACACCAGTGATCTCCTGAAGATGGTTGAACTGTGCTAGCAAGTGAAGTGTCTCATTGTGATTGGTGACTAGACTAAACTGTTAATGAAATAATTACTTAATTCACATTCATTGATTTACTCTTTATTGCCATGTCACCCTTTATAACTATTACTGTGTTCTTAAAATTCTATTTTGTCTGGTATTAATATTGGTTCACTAGTCTTCCTTTGCTTATAGTTGGCTATCTTGCTCATATCTCCTATTTTATTTGTAAGGATACTGTAAATTTTTTGTTAAAGAAATAACCCTTATAGCAGCATATAGCTGCAATTTAAGAAATTCAATTTAAGTGGTTGTACTATAACAGTCTTATTCTGTTAGCATTTATTGTGGTTAATGTATTTAGACACTTTTTTCTAGTTTTTTGCTATGCTTCGGTATCCTTCCCTTTTTAAATCTATTTTTCTCCTTTTGTGGTTTGTAAACTTAAAATAACTATTACCTTTATTGGTGTCACCTAAAATTTTAATACATATATCTTACTGTACACATTTCTAACAAGTCTAAAATCATTTAGTTCTACTATGTTATTTCTCTTGTGTTTTAACATTGTTTATACTTCACCCCATGCTCTTTTTAAAATGGCTTTCTGAAAGTTTTGTGCACAAAATTAGCTATTATTAATTATAGTCAATACCGAATTAAATTTATAAACATTTGTTTGTTTTTATGATGCCTAATTTTTCTTTCAATATACTCCAATACTTTTTATTTTTCTTTATGTTAAAGCACATTCTTTAGCAATTATTTCAAGAAAGCCTGTGTATGACAAGTTGCCATTATTTTTTATACATATACTTCTGTTTTTCTTACTTCGTCTTAAAACCTGAATGTTACTTTAACTGACTATAGAATTCTAAAATGCAACTACTTTCAATCAACATTTTATAGATGTGTTTCTATTCTCTTCTGGCTTATATCACTGTTGCTGAGAAGCCTGTTGTTTCTGTTTATCTTGAAATAATTTATTTTTTTTAATTGGAGGCTAATTACCTTACAATATCGTGGTGGTTTTTGCCATACATTGACATGAATCAGCCACGGATGTACATGTGTCCCCCCAGTCCCTCTGGGTTGTTCCAGAGCACTGGCTTTGATTGCCCTGCTTCATGCATCAAACTTGCACTGGTCATCTATCTTACATATGGTAATATACATGTTTCAATGCTATTTTCTCAAACCATCCGACCCTACCCTTCCCCAACAGAATCCCAAAGTCTGTTATTTACAGCTTTGTCTCTTTTGTGTCTTGCATACTGGGTCGTTGCTACTGTCTTCCTAAATTCCATATATATATGTATGAATATATATATATGGAATATATATGTGTGTGTGCATGTGTTAATATGCTGTATTGGTGTTCCTCTTTCTGATTTACTTCACTCTCTCTTATTTCACTCAGTTTCATCCACTCATTAGAACTGATTCAAATGCATTGTTGTTATAAGATCAGATCAGATCAGTCACTCAGTCATGTCCAAATCTTTGCGGCCCCATGAATCACAGCACGCCAGGCCTCCCTGTTCACCAACTCCCGGAGTTCACTGAGACTCACGTCCATCGAGTCAGTGATGCCATCCAGCCATCTCATTCTCTGACGTCCACTTATCCTCTTGCCCCCAATCCCTCCCAGCATCAGAGTCTTTTCCAATGAGTCAACTCTTCCCATGAGGTGGCCAAAGTACTGGAGTTTCAGCTTTAGCATCATTCCTTCCAAAGAAATCCCAGGGCTGATCTCCTTCAGAATGGACTGGTTGGATCTCCTTGCAGTCCAAGGGACTTTCAAGAGTCTTCTCCAACACCACAGTACAAAAGCATCAATTCTTTGGTGCTCAGCCTTCTTCACAGTCCAACTCTCACATCCATACATGACCACAGGAAAAACCACAGCCTTGACTAGATGGACCTTTGTTGGCAAAGTAATGTCTCTGCTTTTTGAATATGCTATCTAGTTTGGTCATAACTTTCCTTCCAAGGAGTAAGCGTCTTTTAATTTCATGGCTGCAGTCACCATCTGTAGTGATTTTGGAGCCCCAAAAAATAAAGTCTGACACTGTTTCCACTGTTTCCCCATCTATTTCCCATGAAGTGATGGGACCGGATGCCATGATCTTCGTTTTCTGAATGCTGAGCTTTAAGCCAACTTTTTCCCTCTCCACTTTCACTTTCATCAAGAGGCTTTTTAGTTCCTCTTCACTTTCTGCCATAAGCGTGGTGTCATCTGCATATCTGAGGTTATTGATATTTCTCCCGGCAATCTTGATTCCAGCTTGTGTTTCTTCCAGTCCAGTGTTTCTCATGATGTACTCTGCATATAGGTTAAATAAACAGGGTGACATTATACAGCCTGGATGAACTCCTTTTCCTGTTTGGAACCAGTCTGTTGTTCCATGTCTAGTTCTAACTGTTGCTTCCTGACCTGCATACAGGTTTCTCAAGAGGCAGTACAGGTGATCTGGTATTCCCATCTCTTTCAGAATTTTCCACAGTTTATTGTGATCCACACAGTCAAAGGCTTTAGCATAGTCAATAAAGCAGAAATAGATGTTTTTCTGGAACTCTCTTGCTTTTTCTGTGATCCAGCAATTTGATCTCTGGTTCCTCTGCCTTTTCTAAAACCAGCTTGAACATCAGGAAGTTCACGGTTCACATATTGCTGAGGCCTGGCTTGGAGAATTTTGAGCATTACTTTACTAGCATGTGAGATGAGTGCAATTGTGTGGTAGTTTGAGCATTCTTTGGCATTGCCTTTCTTTGGGATTGGAATGAAAACTGACCTTTTCCAGTCCTGTGGTCACTGCTGAGTTTTCCAAATTTGCTGGCATATTGAGTGCAGCACTTTCACAGCATCATCTTTCAGGATTTGGAATAGCTCAACTGGAATTCTCTCACCTCCACTAGCTTTGTTCGTAGTGATGCTTTCTAAGGCCCACTTGACTTCACATTCCAGGATGTCTGGCTCTAGGTCAGTGATCACACCATGGTTATTATCTGGCTCGTGAAGATCTTTTTTGTACAGTTCTTCTGTGTATTCTTGCCATCTCTCTTAATATCTTCTGCTTCTGTTAGGTCCATACCATTTCTGTCCTTTATGGAGCCCATCTTTGCATGAAATGTTCCTTTGGTATCTCTGATTTTCTTGAAGAGATCTCTAGTCTTTCCCATTCTGTTGTTTTCCTCTATTTCTTTGCATTGATCCCTGAAGAAGGCTTACTTATCTTTTCTTGCTATTCTTTGGAACTCTGCATTCAAATGTTTATATCTTTCCTTTTCTCCTTTGCTTTTCACTTCTCTTCTTTTCACAGCTATTTGTAAGGCCTCCCCAGACAGCCATTTTGCTTTTTTGCATTTCTTTTCCATGGGGATGGTCTTGATCCCTGTCTCCTGTACAATGTCACAAACCTCATTCCATAGCTCATCAGGCACTCTATCTATCAGATCTAGGCCCTTACATCTATTTCTCACTTCCACTGTATAATCATAAGGGATTTGATTTAGGTCATACCTGAATAGTCTAGTGGTTTTCCCTACTTTATTCAACTTAAGTCTGAATTTGGCAATAAGAAGTTCATGGTCTGAGCCACAGTCAGCTCCTGGTCTTGTTTTTGCTGACTGTATACAGCTTCTCCATCTTTGGCTGCAAAGAATATAATCAATCTGATTTCGGTGTTGACCATCTGGTGATGTCCATGTATAGAGTCTTCTCTTGCGTTGTTGGAAGAGGGTGTTTGTTATGACCAGTGCATTTTCTTGGCAAAACTCTATCAGTCTTTGCCCTGCTTCATTCCATATCCCAAGGCCAAATTTGCCTGTTACTGCAGGTGTGTCTTGACTTCCTACTTTTGCATTCCAGTTCCCTAAAATGAAAATGACATTTCTGGGGGGTGTTCACTCTTGCGATCTCTTATTTGACCACTTCCAATTTGCCTTGATTCATGGACCTGACATTCCAGGTTCCTATGCAATATTGCTCTTTACAGCATCGGACCTTGCTTCTATCACCAGTCACATCCACAGCTGGGTATTCTTTTTGCTTTGGCTCCGTCCCTTCATTCTTTCTGGAGTTATTTCTCCACTGATCTCCAGTAGCATATTGGGCACCTACTGACCTGGGGAGTTTCTCTTTCAATATCCTATCATTTTGCCTTTTCATACTGTTCATAGGGTTCTCAAGGCAAGAATACTGAAGTGGTTTGCCATTCCCTTGTCCAGTGGACCACATTCTGTCAGATCTCTCCACCATGACCCGCCCATCTTGGGTTGCCCCACGGGTGTGGCTTAGTTTCATTGAGTTAGACAAGGCTGTGGCCCTAGTGTGATTAGATTGACTAGTTTTCTGTGAGTATGGTTTCAGTGTGTTTGCCCTCTGATGCTCTCTTGCAACACCTACCGTCTTACTTGAGTTTCTCTTACCTTGGGTGTGGGGTATCTTTTCACAGCTGCTCCAGCAAAGTGCAGCCATTGTTCCTTACCTTGGACGAGGGGGTATCTCCTCACTGCCACCCTTCCTGACCTTCAACGTGGGATAGCTCCTCTAGGCGCTCCTGTGCCCGCACAGCCATGGCTCCTTGGATGTGGGGTTGGTCCTCCTGGCCACCGCCCCTGGCCTTGGGCGTGGGCTGCTCCTCCCGGTCGCCGGCCCTGGCCTCGGACGTGGTGTAACTCCTCTCGTCGCTCCCCCCACCGCCCCAGACCTCAGACGCGTGGTAGCTCCTCTCAGCCGTTCCTGCGCCGTCGCAGTCTGGCACTCTCGGCCACTGCCCCTGCCCTCAGATGTGGAGTAACTCCTCTTGGCCGCCGCCCTTTGGGCATGGGGTCCTCCTGGCTTCTGCCCCTGACCTCGAACGTGGGGTGGCTCCTCTCGGCCGTGCTTAGCGTGCTGGTCGCAGCCACCTGCATTGTTGTTATAGCTGGGTAATATTCCTTCCTTATCAGCTATAGGTATGCAACTTATTTATTTATCCATTAATTTTCACTATTTTTGTCTTTAACCTTAATATTTCATTTTTTAAACTAAAATGTTAGAGTTATAAACTTATTTTCTTTTTTGTTTTTTGGTTTGATACTTAGTGTACTGATTTAATCTGAGGAGGAAGCACAATCTAATTATTGGGAATCCAGTCCCTGAACAAATATGTAGTTTAGTATAGGTTTTAGCTGAAGAGGGTATGACGCTTTGCCTACTTCCAGTTTATTTCTTAAAAATAAGTTTCACATAAACCATTGTATCAGTTAGTAGTGTCTAATTAACTGGATATAATGGGCTATATAATTAGCATTCTTTCACCACCTGGGGAGCATTAACACATCTCTGATTTGAAGGTATGAGTTTTACATCTGTCTTCCATGTGTGATCATCAAATATTCTTATATCATTAAAACACTTGATTTTTTCCAGGCTGCAAAACCACTCATGTCAGGACCCAGGTCTGCCCACCAGATGGCCAACACCAGCCTTGGGAACCCCCAACAATCTAAACCAGTTACAATGGGACTCAGCTTCCCTACCAGTAGACCAGCAACAGCTCTGGTACCACATAGCTGAACAGTCAGTCACTCTGGAACCAGATCTGCTCATCAAAGCGATGGAGCCATTGCATGAAGCAGGGCTATCAGTCAACCTGGCCAGGGGCCAGTCCTGCCTACAACTGGACCCACAGCAGTTGGCTCTAACACAACAGAAGTTTCCATGCAGCCCATATAGAAGACACCTTAGAACATGGAGCTCTGATGACCAGAGGGGAGTGTGCTACTCACTCTCAGAGGATGTTTTATATAAGGCCATTTCTCTAAGAATGAGAAATATAACCAAACTATCTAATGTATAGAAATAAACATAAATAATTGGGTAAAATAAGAAGATACAAGAATATAAGTTAAATGAAAAATCAAAACAAAACAAAAAACAAACAACAACAACAACAAACAAAGAGGAAAAAAAAAAAATAAGCAGAGAGTAAATGAGTAATGTCCACAATGAATAGTTCAAGGTATTAATCATAAAGATACTCAACCAACTCATGAGAATGGATGAACACAGGGGGATTAACAAAGAGTTAGAAGACATAAAGAAGAACCATACAGAGATGAAGAAATCAATAACAGAAATTTAAAAAATACATTAGGAGAAATCAATAGTAGATTAGAAGATACAGAGGAACAGATCATTTAACTGAAAAAAGGAGAAGTGGAAAAACCATTCAAGTTGAACAGAAAAAAAAAAAAAAAAAAAAGGATAGTTTTCCTCTGGGGCAACATCAAGCACACTAACATTTATTTAAGGGGTCCCAGAGGGAGAAGAGAGAAAGAAAGGGGCAACGAATTTATTAAAAGGAAGAATAGATGAAATTTTTTCTAACCGGTCAAAGGAAACAGACATTTAGGTCCAGGAAGCACAAAGCATCCCAGATAAGATTAGTCCAAAGAGGTACACACCAAGATACATTAAAATTAAAATGATGAAAGTTAAAGATGAAGACAGAATAATGACAGTAGCAAGAGAAAAACAACTAGTTGTGTACAAAGAAACTGCCATAAGTCCATCAGCTGACTTTCAGCAGAAACTTTATGTCAGAATGGAGCACGATATATTCAAAGTAATGAAAGAAAAGAAACCCACAGCCTAGAATACTTTATCCAGCAAGGTTATCATATCAGCAAAGTTATCATTCAGATTTAAATGTGAGATAAATTGTTTTACAGACAAGAAAAAACTAAAAGTATTCAATACCAGTCAACAAGCTTTAGGAAAAGACAACAGCTAGAAATAAAAATTTATGACAGAAAAACCTCATCACTAGAGTCAAATATACTATAAAGGTAGGAGATCAACCATGTATAAAGTTAACATGTGTGCATGCTCTGTCACTCAATCATGTATCGCTCTTTGAGATCCCATGGATTATAGCTAGCTAGGCTCCTCTGTCCGTGGAACTTTCCAGGTAAGAACACTGGAGTGGGTTATTATTTACTACTCCAGGGGATCTTCCTGACCCAGGGATCAAACCTGTTCCTCCTGTGTCTCCTGCATTGGTAGGTGGTTTCTTTACTATTGAGCCACCTGGGGAGTCTCATAAAGTTAGCACAAAGGTTAAAAGACAATGCAGTAGTTCGATACATGAAGCAGGGCACTTAAAGCCAGTTGTCTGGGACAACCTATAAGGATGGGGTTAGGGGCGGTGGTAGGATGGGGGGAGGTTTCAGGATGGGGGACACTTGTGCACCTGTGACTGATTCATGTCAGATCAGATCAGATCAGATCAGTTGCTCAGTCGTGTCCAACTCTTTGCGACCCCGTGAATCGCAGTATGCCAGGCCTCCCTATCCATCACCAACTCCTGGAGTTCACTTAGACTCACGTCCATCGAGTCAGTGATGCCATCCAGCCATCTCATCCTTTGTCGTCCCCTTCTCCTCCTGCCCCCAATCCCTCCCAGCATCAGAGTCTTTTCCAATGAGTCAACTCTTCCCATGAGGTGGCCAAAGTACTGGAGTTTCAGCTTTAACATCATTCCTTCCAAAGAAATCCCAGGGCTGATCTCCTTCAGAATGGACTGGTTGGATCTCCTTGCAGTCCAAGGGACTCTCAAGAGTCTTCTCCAACACCACAGTTCAAAAGCATCAATTCTTTGGTGCTCAGCCTTCTTCACAGTCCAATTCTCATATCCATACATGACCACTGGAAAAACAATAGCCTTGACTAGACGAACCTTTGTTGGCAAAGTAATGTCTCTGCTTTTGAATATGCTGTCTAGGTTGGTCATAACTTTCCTTCCAAGGAGTAAGCGTCTTTTAACGTCATGGCTGCAGTCACCAACTGCAGTGATTTTCGAGCCCCCCAAAATAAACTCTGACACTGTTTCCACTGTTTCCCCATCTATTTCCCATGAAGTGATGGGACCGGATGCCATGATTTTCGATTTCTGAATGTTGAGGTTTACCAACTTTTTCACTTTCCACCTTCACTTTCATCAAAAGGCTTTTTAGTTCCTCTTCACTTTCCGCCATAAGGGTGGTGTCATCTGCATATCTGAGGTTATTGATAGTTCTCCCAGGAGTCTTCATTCCAGAGTGTGTTTCTTCCAGTCCAGTGTTTCTCATGACGTACTGTGCATATAGATTAAATAAACAGAGTGACAATGTACAGCCTTGATGTACTCCTTTTCCTATTTGGAACCAGTCTGTTGTTCCATGTCCAGTTCTAACTGCTGCTGACTGACCTGCATATAAATTTCTCAAGAGGCAGATCAGGTTCATGTCAATGTATGGTAAAAACCATCAAAATACTGCAGAATAATTATCCTCCAATTGCTATTTCAAATCCTGAAAGATGATGCTGTGAAAGTGCGGCACTCAATATGCCAGCAAATTTGGAAAACTCAGCAGTGGCCACAGGACTGGAAAAGGTCAGTTTTCATTCCAATCCCAAAGAAGGGCAATTCCAAAGAATGCTCAAACTACCGCACAATTGCACTCATCTCATATACTAGTAAAATAATGCTCAAAATTCTCCAAGCCAGGCTTCAGCAATATGTGAACCATGAACTTCCTGATGTTCACGCTGGTTTTAGAAAAGGCAGAGGAACCAGAGATCAAATTGCCAACATCCACTGGATCATCAAAAAAGCAAGAGAGTTCCAGAGAAACATCTATTTCTGCTTTATTGACTATGCTAAAGCCTTTGACTGTGTGGATCACAATAAACTGTGGAAAATTCTGAAAGAGATAGGAATACCAGACCACCTGATCTGCCTCTTGAGAAATCTGTATGCAGGTCAGGAAGCAACAATTAGAACTGTACATGGAACAACAGACTGATTCCAAATAGGAAAAGGAGTATGTCAAGGCTGTATATTGTCACCCTGTTTATTTAACTTATATGCAGAGTACATCATGAGAAGCACTGGACTGGAAGAAACACAAGCTGGAATCAAGATTGTTGGGAGAAATATCAATAACCTCAGATATGCAAATGACACCACGCTTATGGCAGAAAGTGAAGAGGAACTAAAAAGCCTCTTGATGAAAGTGAAAGTGGAGAGGGAAAAAGTTGGCTTAAAGCTCAACATTCAGAAAACGAAGATCATGGCATACAGTTCCATCACTTCATGGGAAATAGATGGGGAAACAGTGGAAACAGTGTCAGACTTTATTTTGGGGGGCTCCAAAATCACTACAGATGGTGACTGCAGCCATGACATTAAAAGATGCTTACTCCTTGGAAGGAAAGTTATGATCAACCTAGACAGCATATTCAAAAGCATAGACATTACTTTGCCAACAAAGGTTCGTCTAGTCAAAGCTATGGTTTTTTGTGTGGTCATGTATGGATATGAGAGTTGGGTTGTGAAGAAGGCTGAGCACCGAAGAAGTGATGCTTTTGAACCGTGGTGTTGAAAAAGACTCTTGAAAGTCCCTTGGACTGCAAGGAGATCCAACCAGTCCATTCTGAAGGAGATCAGCCCTGGGATTTCTTTGGAAGGAATGATGCTAAAGCTGAAACTCCAGTACTTTGGCCACGTCATGGGAAGAGTTGACTCATTGGAAAAGACTCTGATGCTGGGAGGGATTGGGGGCAAGAGGATAAGTGGACGTCAGAGAATGAGATGGCTGGATGGCATCACTGACTCGATGGACATGAGTCTCAGTGAACTCCGTGAGTTGGTGATGGACAGGGAGGCCTGGCGTGCTGTGATTCATATGGTTACAAAGAGTCGGATATGACTGAGTGACTGAACTGAACTGAAAATAAATTAATTAAATAAAAAAAGACAATGTAGTTAAATCTTCTCTATCCTCAATAACTGGTTAAAAGATACACAAAGGAAAAAGTTATAAAATGCTATGTCAAAAACATTAATTGTCAGTTGGTGGAGTAAAAATGCAGAATTATTAGAGTTATTCGTGCTTAAAGAGATCATCAACTTAAAATAATTACCAGTACATATAAAGGTTTTTTATATGTGAACTTTATGATAACTAGAAAACAAAAACCCATAGAAGATGCACACATACACACAAGAGAAGGGAATCCAAACTCCATAGATAGCCATAAAATCACACAGCAAGAGAGCAAAGGAAGAGAGGAAGAAAACAAAGAAAAAACAAGTAATAAAATGACAATAACTACATGTGTATTAATAAGTAATTTAAATATAATTGACTAAATATTCCAATCAAACATATAGAATGATAAACCCAAGTCCAGGGCCAAATAACTTCAAGGTGAATTTTATCAAACATCTAAAAATGTCAACAACTATCCCTCTTAAACTATTTTAAATATATATATATATATATATTTAAAAGTAAGAGCACTTCCGAACTCATTCTAGGAGTCCAGAATCATTCTGATACCCAAACCAGGGAAAGAAACCACACAAAAAGAATACTACAAGCTAATATTACTGATAAACATAGACACAAAAATAGTAAACAAAATATTAGTAAAGTCAATTTAAGAATATATTAAAAGGATCATACACTATGATCAAGTGGGATCTATCCAACTTTTTATCCCAAGGATGCAAAGATGATTCAGTATTTGTGAATCACTCAGTGTCCATGTTAACAAACTGAAAAACAAAAATCCTATTACATGATAATCTGAATAGAAAGCTTTTGATATATTTTGACATCAACTTGAGATTAAAAAAAAAAAGCTCTCAACAAAGTGGTTATAAAAGATTCTTCAATATAATTAAGGATATAAATGCAAACCTACAGCCAGTATCGTACTCAATGACAAAAAGCTAAAGGTATTTTTAAAATCAGGAACAAGATAAGAAAGCCCACACTTGACACTTTTATTCAGCTATATTATTGTAAATACTTGCCATAGGAATCAAACCAGAAAAATAGGAAAAAAAAAAATACATAAAAGGAATCTAAATTGGAAAGGAAAAAGTAAAACTGTTATTGATGGTGGATAACAGAATACAATAAATAACTGTTAGAACTAGCAAAACAAATTGCAGATTCAAAATTAATATACAAAAACCTGTTTCATTTCTATATACTAATAACAAACCATCAGAAAGAAAAACTAAAAAAAAAAATTCACTTATAAAAATATCAAAAAGAAGAAAATACCTAGGAATAAACTTAACTAAAGAGATAAAGGACCTATGCTCAGAAAACTGTAGGCACTGGTGAAAGATATTGAAGAACATACAAGCAGAAAGATACACTGTATTCATGGATTGGAAGAATATTGTTAAAATATTTATGGATTAGAAAAATATTGTTAAAATGATCATATTTCCAAAGGCAAAATACAGATTAAATGCAATCTTTATGAAAACGATTATGATATTTTCACATAACTATAATGAATAATTCTAATATTCACATGGAAATGCAATAGACCTTGAATAGCAAAAGAGTCTTGAGAAAGAACAAAAACGTTAGAGGTTATCACATTCTCAGATTTTAAACTATACTACAAAGCTAAAGTAATCAAAACAGTATGGGTAGAATGATTAGCTCAATGGCAAAATAGAAGGACATGAGCTCAATCTTTTTTATGTAAACATCAAAATCACAACTAACTGCTGAGCAATCACTGATCAAAAAAAAACAAAAAACAAAAACAAAAAAAACCACGCTGGAATCTACTGGAAAAGATAGCCTACATCCAAAGTAAAGAGGAAGCTACAGTGAAAGTGTAGGAGGGGATGCATTGTGATAAAATTAAATTCCACACCCACTGGGTGGGAGACCAAAACCTGGGAAACAATTATACCACAGAAGTTCTACCAAAGGAGTGAAGGTCCTGAGCAGCACGTCAAGCTTACCAGCCTGAGGGTCTGGCAACAGCGGGGTACCCGCAAGAAATCTCTTTGAAAGGCAATGAGGCTTGATCACAGTAATTCCACAGGACTGGGAGAAGCAGAAACTCCACTCTAGGAGGGTGCATGCAATGTCATGCTCACACTAGGGCTCAGGGAAAAACAAACAAACAAACAAACACTGTCTCATAAAAGACTGGGCTAGACCAACCTAGACCCTACCTGCTAAAATTGGAGAGTCTCCTGTTGAGATGAGAGGCTGCTGTGGGTCATGGGAGTGAATCACTAGCAGTGGCAATTCTAGGGAGTACTCATTGACTTCAACATCTAGAAGCCACATTAACCCCACCTTACAGCCTGCAGGCTTTAGTGCTAGGATTCCTTGGACTAAACAACCAAAAAAGCAGGAATAGTCACAGCAAACAACAGACAAACTGTTTAAAGTCTTTCTGAGAATAGCCTTGCTTTTGAGAGGGACAAGACCTAATTCCACCAACCAGTAGACCAGAACCAGACCCTACCATCAGAAGTCTGCACAAGCCTCTTAAATAGCCTCATCCATCAGACTACAATCCTGCAGCCTGTGGAACAGAAACTGCAATCACAGAAAGTGAGATGAAATGAGATGACTGAGGAATATGCCCCAGATGAATGAACAAGACAAAATCCAAGGAAAACAATTTATTGAAGTGGAGGTAGACAACCTCTCAGAAAAAGAATTCAAAATAATGGTAGTGAAGATCTCAGAAAAAAAATGGAGGCAGGGATTGAGAAGATGCAAGGAATGTTTAACAAAGATCTAGAAGAGCTAAAGAACAAACAGAAATAAGCAGTACTATATCTTTTCAGAATAGGCTAAGGCATATAGTAATCAAAGTAACAACAATTAAAGGAAAAAGAGAAAAGCAATATACATTATACAAGGGTACTCCCATAAAGTAATCAGCTTATTTATCAGCAGAAACTCTGCAGGACAGAAGGGATTGGCATGATATATTCAAAGTGATAAAAGGGAAGAAACCAAAGCTAAGAATACTGGACACAACAAGGCTCTCATTGACATTTGATAGAAAAATTTAAAAAAAAATACTGATAAGCAAAAACTAAAAGAATATGGCACCACTAGACTAGTTTTGCAACAAATGCTAAGGGAACTCTCCTAAGCAAAAAAGAAAAGGCCACACAATCAGAAACAGGAAATTTACAAATGGAAAAGCTCACAGGAAAGCAAAAAAGAAAATGAAAAACAGTAAAGTAGGAAACAATCCATACATAAATATGGTATCAAAACCAAAAATTATAAGAAGAAAAGAGCACAAATTTAAGAAATTGTAAATGCATTTGAAATTAAAGACCAGTAACTTAAGTCAATCTTGTTTATATACAAATTGCTATATCAAAAACTTTTGGTAACTGCAGAATGAAAATTACGATAGATACATAGACAAGAAAGAAAAAATTCAAATATATCACTAAATGTAACCATCAATTCACAAAAGAATAGAACAAAAGAGGAACAGGAAGGAAACAACCTACAAAAATAAATTCAAAACAAGTAACAAAATGGCATTAAGAATATATGTATAATTACTTTAAATATAAATAGATTAAAATTTCCAGCCAAAAGACGTGGAATTGCTGAATGGATACAAACACATATGCAACTATATACATGCTATCCACAGGAGATCTATCAGATCAGGGACATATACAGATTTAAAATAAGGGGATAGAAAATGACATTCCATGCAAATTGAAATGAAAAGAAAGCTGGAGTAGCAATATTCATTAAAAATGAATAGAATTTTAGAGGCTTCCATTTCAAGATGGCAGATTAGAAGGACATGTCCTCACCTCCTGTGAGAGAACCAGAATCACAACTAGCTGTTCAACAGTCATCAAGAGAATACTAAAACCCCCCAAGAAAGATACCCCACATGCAAAGACAAAAAGAAGTCACAGCAAGATGGTAGGAGGGGCACAATCACAATAAAATCAAATCCCATAACTATTAGGTGGATGACCCACAAACTGGAGAACAATAATAACAAAGAAGTTATCCCACTATTGTGAAGGCTCTGAGCCCCAGGTCAGGCTTCCTAACGTTGGGATCTGACAGAGGGACTGGGAATCCCCAGGGACTCTGACCCTGAAGGCTAGTGGGGTTTGCTCATAGAACTTCCACAGGGCTGGGGGAAACAGAGACTCTAGTCATGGAGGGCACAAACAAAATCTTGTGCACACCAAAATCCAAAGGAAAGGATCAGTGGCCCCACAGGAGACTAAATCAAAACTACCTGCTAATGTTCGAGGTCTCCTGTGGAGGCATGGGTTAGCAGGGCTCACTACAGGAAAGAGGGCAATGAGAGTAGAAGTTCTAGACGGCCCTCTTGGCATAGGCCCTCTTGGAGGTCATGACTAACCCTACCATAGGCCTATAGAGCCCAGGACTGGATTGACTCCAACCAATAAACTAACAAGGAGGGAGTGAAACCCCACCCATTAGCAGGTGATTGGATTAAAGTTTTACTGACCAAGACCCTGCCAACCAAAGCAAGACCCAGTTTTTCCCACTGGTAGCCCCTCCCATCAAGAAGCTTACATAAGCCTGTTAGCTTCCTCCATCAGAGGAAAGACAGATGAAGCAAGAATAACCACAATCCCACAGCAGCCAGAACAAAAGGCACTTTACAGAATGTAAATCAGAATGAAAAAGCAGAAAGTTATGTCCCAGATGAAGAGACAAGGTAAAATCCCAGAGAAACCCTTAAATGAAGTGGAGGTAGACAATATTTCAGAAAAATAATTCAGAATAATGATAGTGAAGATGATCCAGCATCTCAGGAAAACTATGAAGAAGATTCAAGAAATGTTTATCAAAGACTTAGAAGAATTAAAGAACAAGCAAACAGAGATGAATAATATACTAGAAGGAATCAATAGCAGAATAACTGAGACAGAAGAACAGATAAATGACCTTGAGGCAGAATGTGGGCAATCACTGAAACAGAACAGAATGTAGGAAAAAAAAAAAAAACAATGGAAAGAAATAAAGACAGTCTAAGAGACCTCTGGGACAACATTAAGTGCACCAACATTTGCACTATAAGGGCTTCAGAAGAAGAGAGAGACAAAGGACCTGCTGCTGCTGCTGCTGCTGCGTCGCTTCAGTCGTGTCCAACTCTGTGTGACCCCATAGACGGCAGCCCACCAGGTTTCCAGTCCCTGGGATTCTCCAGGCAAGAACACTGGAGTGGGTTGCAATTTCCTTCTCCAATGCAGGAAAGTGAAAAGTGAAAGTGAAGTCGCTCAGTCGTGTCCAACTCTAGCGACCCCATGGACTGCAGCCTACCAGGCTCCTCCATCCATGGGATTTTCCCAGCAAGAGTACTGGAGTGGGGTGTCATTGCCTTCTCCCAAAGGACCTGAAAAAATATTTAAAGAGATAATAGCTGAAAACTTCCTGAACATGGGAAAGGAAATAGTCAACAAAGTCCTGGAAGTACAGAGAGTTCCAGGAAGGATAAACCCCAGGAGGAACACACTGTCACTGATAGTAATCAAACTGACAAAAATTGCAGACAAAGATAAAATACTAAAAACAACAAGGGAAAAATGGCAACATGCAAAGGAAGTCCCATCAAAAGTCCCATTTCTCAACAGAAAATCCACAAGCCAGAAGGGAATGCCACAATATATTTAAAGTGATGAAAGGGAAGAACCTACAACCAAGTATACTCTACCCACAAAAACTCTCATTCAGATTTGATGGAGAAATCTAAAGCTTTCCAGACCAGCAAATGTTAACAAATTTCAGCATCACCACACCAAAAATGGATAAGTGCAAAGTTACTTGGACCTGGAGTGCAAAGTCTAGTGGGCCTTACAAAGTATCACTACGAACAAAGCCAGTGGAGGTGATGGAATTTCAGTTGAGCTACTTCAAATCCTGAAAGATGATGCTGTAAAAGTGCTACACTCAATACACCAAAAAATTGGGGAAATACATCTGTGGCCACAGGACCAGAAAAGATCAATTTTCATTCCAATCCCAAAGAAAGACAAAGGCGAAGAATGTTCAAACTGCAGTGCAATTGCACTCATTTCACGTGCTAGAAAAGTAATGCTCAAAATTTGCCTAGAGAGGTTTCAACAGGACATGAACTGAGAACTTCCAGATGTTCAAGCTGGATTTAGAAAAGGCAGAGGAACCAGAGATCAAATTGCCAACATCCATTGGATTATGGAAAAAGCAAGAGAATTAAAACAAAAACAAAACAAAAAAAAATCTGCTTCATTGAGTACTCTAAAGCCTCTGACTGAGATGGGAATACCAGACCACCTGACCTGCCTCATAAGAAACCTGTATGCAGATCAAGAAGCGACAGTTAGAACCAGAAATGGACTACTGGACTGGTTCAAACTTGGGAAAGGGGTACATCAAGGCTGTATACTGTCACCCTGCTTATTTAACTTATAGGCATAGTACATCATGTGAAATGCCAGGCTGGATGAATCACAAGCTGGAATCAAGATTGCTGGGAGAAAGATCAATAACCTCAGATATGCAGATGACACCACCATTATGGCAGAAAGCAAAGAGGAACTAAAGAGACTCTTGATGAAAGTGAAAAAGGAGAGTGAAAAAGCTGGCTTAAAACTCAACATTCAAAAATTTATGATCATGGCATCATGTTCCATCACTTTATGGTAAATAGATGAGGAAACAATAGAAACAATGACAGACTTTATTTTGGGGGGCTCCAAAATCACTGCTGATGGTGATTGCAGCCATGAGACTAAAAGAGGTTTGTTCCTTGGAACAAAAGCTATGACAAACCTAGATAGCATATTAAAAAAAACAGATACATCACTTTGCCAACAAAAATCTGTCTAGTCAAAGATATCGTTTTTCAACTAGTCATGTATGGATGTGACAGTTGGACCATAGAGAAGTCTTAGTACTGAAGAATTGATGTTTTGAACTGTGATATTGGAGAAGACTCTTGAGAATCCCTTTAACTGCAAAGAGATCAATCCAGTCAATCCTAAAGGAAATAAATTCTGAATATTCATTGGAAAGTCTGATGCTGAACCTGAATCTCCAATACTCTGGGCGACCTACTGGAAGAGCCTACTCATTGGAAAGTACCCTGATGCTGGGAATCATTGAGGACAGGAAGAGAAGATTACAAAGGATGAGATGTTTGGATGGTGTCACTGACTCAATGGACATGAGTTTGAGCAATCCCTGAGAGATGGTGAAGTGCAGGGAAGCCTGACATACTGCAGTCCATAGGGTCACAGAGTGTGAGACATGACTGAGTGACTGAAAAACAACAAAGCAAGTTTTCTATGCAGGAAACCACAAAAGAAGGAAAAATTTTCCATAAAATAAACCCAAACTAATTAAGTAAATGGTAATAAGTTCATACATATCAATCATTACTTTAAATATAAATGGATTAAATGCACCAACCAAAAGACATAGACTGCCTGGATAGATGAAAACATGCAGATATATCCACTTTCACTTACCACATCACTCTGCTTGACCCCCCAAAAATTTTTAATTATTTTATTGAGCAGTCATGTTTAAAAATAACTAGACTATATGATGATATTTTACTTTCATTCTGTTTGTTTCACTTTTTCTATTTCATATTCAGTGGTCCCATTTCATTTAGCTTATGTTTTTCAATTTCCCCACCTTTTAATTTTTTTGATATTCTGTTTCAAGTCTTCAAGCATAGTAGGCAAGCTTTTGCATACATATTTATGTGTATGTACATATATATTTTTAGTATGCATAATATGCATATTTTAGAAAACATGAATTTTTGCCTAACTAAAATTTTTGTGACATTTGATTCCACTTGTTTGACTTAGTATGTATAGAATGCTTAATTTCTAATTTAAAATCTAGATATGCAACAAGGAGCAATGCTTTATTGGATAGCATGAGGAACTATAGTCAATAGCTTCTAATAACCTAAAGTGGAAAATAGTCTGAAAAATAACATGTGTATAACTGCATCACCTTGATGTGCACCTGAAACATTGTAGGTCAACTATATTCCAATAGAATATATATATTAGGAAATATATATATATATGAAAATAAAGATATAATTTAAAAAATAAAGACTTTTATTAGAGACAGAGGACACTACATAAGATCAAGGGAAAAACTCAAGAAAATATAGCAGTTGTGAATATACATGGATCCAACAAGGGAGCACTGAATGCAATAGGCAAGAGCTAATAGCTTAAGGGAGAAGTCAACAGTAACACAATAATAGTGGGAAACGTTAACACCCAACATTCATCAGTGGACAGCTCATCCAAGCCAGAAATCAATAGGGAAACAAAGGACTTAAATGACACATCAGTCCAGACGGATTTAACTGACATTTATAGAGTATTCCATCCTAAAGCATCAGAATACACACTCATCTTAAGTGCACATGGATCACCAGGATTGATCACATGCTGAGTAACAGGTGAGACTTGTTAATTTTAAGAGAAATGGAATCATATTGAGCACTTTTTCTGATTACAGTGCTATAAGATTGGAAATCAATTAGAAAAAAATCTAAAAAAAAAAAAAAAACACAAGCAAGAGGTTAAACAATATGCTACTAAACCACATGCTTAAGCAACCAATTTGCTATTGTATCCAACCATTTGTGATCCCATGAACTGCAGCACGCCAGACTTTCCTGTTCTTAACCATCTCCTAGAGTTTATTCAGACTCATGTCCATTGAGTTGGTGATGCCTTCCAACTATTTCATTCTGTTATTCCCTTCTCCTGCCTTAGATCTTTTCCAGCACCAGGGTCTTTTCTAAGGAGTCAGCTCTTCACATCAGGTGGCCAAAGTACTGGAGTTTCAGCTTCAGCATCAGTCCTTCCAATGAGTATTCATGGTTGATTTTGAAAGGTTGTTGCTGAACCACAAAACACGCCTGGATTCTTGGCCTCTGGAGGAGAAGAATTCAATCCAGGGCCAGAGATGAGGCTTGATTGCTTAGAGTTTTTGTGTAATAAAGTTTTATTAAAGTATAAAAGAGATAGAGAAAGCTTCTGACACAGACATCAGAAGTGGGCAGAAAGAATACCCACCTTCTAGTTTTTAGCTGGATGTTATATAGTTACTAGCAGACTGTTAATAAAAGAAAAGAGTGTCTTAAAACTCAGAGAATGGCACCAGGGCCCTCACACACAAGATGTATATTGGGATAATCTTGGCACCAGACAAATCATCCCGGGCCATAAAACGATTGACTTGAATCTTGTAGAAAGGCAGATTACCATACAAATAGTTTCATTTACATAGATTAGGGGGACAATGTCTGAGTACAACATACTGGTTTGTCACATCAGTTCTGAGCTATTAGGCAGAACCGACTTGAAGACAGAGTCTGGGGTAAATACATAGAACATTAACATAGCTTAAGACAAACATTTCCATAAGAAAAATGCATTGGTTAGCTCAAAATGAGGAAAATTAAGTTCAGGTGGAACCAGGTGTTATTATGGAAACACAGTATTTTAAGAGAAACCTCTTTTTAAATTTGTATAGAGAAGGGGAAAAAATATATCACTAGCTTGTTTCCTCCTGTCACTTAAGAGAGAGAGAGAAAAAAAAAAAAAGTCTGACAATTGCAGCTTATTTCCTCCGTTTGGAGAGCCCTGGCCTTCCTGCCTGTTACCCTCTCAATTTCCTTTAGGATTAACTGTTTTGATCTCCTTGCAGTCCAAGGAACTCTAAGGAGTCTTCTCCAACACCACAGTTCAAAAGCATCAAATCTTCAGTGCTCAGTCTTTGTTTTAAAATTTTATTTATTTTTTAATTGAAGCATAATTTCTTTACAGAATTTTGTTGTTTTCTGTCAAACATCAGCAAGAACCAGCCATCGGTATACATATGTTGCCTCCCTCTTGAACCTCGCTCCCATCTCTCTCCACATTCCACCCCACTAGATTGTTACAGATTCCCTGTTTGAGTTCCCTGAGTCATGCAGCAACTTCTCATTGGCTATCTATTTTATATATGGAATTTAAATTTCCCTGTTACTCTCTCCATACTTCTTATCCTCTCTCTCCTCCTCTCCCTCCATATCCACAAGTCTGTTCTCTATGTCTGTTTCTCCATTTTTGCCCTGCTAATAAATTCATCAATATCATTTTTCTAGATTCCATATGTATGCATTAGTATAGGATATTTCCCTTTCTGGCTTCTCTTTCTCCTTCTTATTTCACTCTGTATAATAAGCTCTGGGTTCATTCACCTCATTAAAACTGACTCAAATGCATTCCTTTTTACACCTGAGTAATATTCCATTGCATGTATGTACCACAGCTTCTTTCTCCATTCATCTCTTGATGGACATATACATTGTTTCCATGTTGTAGCTCTTGTAAGTAGTGCTGCAATGAACTTTGGGTTTTATTTGTCTTTTTTCAGTTTTTATTTCATCAGAGTATATGCCTAGGAATAAGACTGATGGGCCATATGGTGGTTTTATTCCTCGCTTTTTAAGGAGTCTCCATACTGTCTGCCATCGAGGCTGTATCAGTTTACATTCCCGCCAGTAATGCAAGAGGGTTACCTTTTCTCCACATCCTTTCTAGTGCGTATTGTTTGTAGACTTTTTGATGATGGCCCTTCTGATTGGTATGAAGTAATATCTTATTGAAGGTTTGATTTGAATTTCTCTTATATTTAGCCATATTGAGCATCTTTTCATGTGTTTGTTAGCCATCTCATGTCTCCTTTGGATAATTGTCCTTTTAGGTCTTTTTCCCACTTTTTGACTGGGTTGTTTGTTTTTCTGGTATTGAGTTGTATGAGCTACTTGTATATTTTGAAAATTAATTTTCTGTCAGTTGTTTCCTTGACTAATATTTTCTCCCATTCTGAGGGCTGTCTTTTCACCTTGTTTTTGTTTGTTTTGTGTGTGTGTGTGTATGCTTTGCAAAAGCTTTTATGTTTAATTAGGTCCCACTTGTTTATTTTTATCTTTATTTCCCTTACTCTAGGAAGTGGGTCATAGAGAATCTTGATTTAGTTCATTGTGTGTTCTGCTGGTTTTCTTCTAAAGTTTTACAGTTTCTGGTCTTGCATTTAGGTCTTTAATTCACTTTAAGTTTATCTTTGTATATGACTTTATAAAGTGTTCTAATTTCATTATTTTACTTTAAGCTGTGCAGTTTTCCAAGCATCACTTATTGAAGAGACCATCTTTGCTCCATTGTATATATTTGCCTTCCTTGACAAAAATAAAGTACCCATAGATGCGTGGGTGTATCTCTGGGCTCTCAATCTTGCTCCATATTGGTCTACATTTCTGTTTTTGTGCCAGTATCATACTGCCTTGATGAGTGTAGCTTTGTAGCATATTCTGAAATCAGCAAGGTTGAATCCTCCAGCTACATTCTTCTTTCTCAAGACTGCTTTGCCTATTCAGGGTCTTTGGTGTTTCCATAAGAGTTGTGTTTTTGTTGTTGTTGCTGCTGTTGTTCTAGTTCTGTGAAAAATGCCATTGATAATTGGATAGGGATCTCATTAAATCTTTAGTAATATAGTCATTTTCAAAATATTAATTCTTCCTAACCAGGAACATGGAATCTTTGATTTCTTTCATCAATGTCTTATAATTTTCTGTATATAGTTCTTTTTTCTCCTTAGGTAATTTTTTCCTAGGTATTTTATTATTTTTCCCACAATAGTGAATGGGATCGATTTCTTAATTTTTCTTTCTGATTTTTCACTGTTAGTATATAGGAATGTAAATGATTTCTGTGTATTAACCTTGTATCCCACAACTTTGCTGATTTCACTGATTAGCTTTAGGAATTGTCTGATAGTTTTTTGGGGGTTTTGTATGTATAGTATTGGAGAAGGCAATGGCACCCCACTCCAGTACTCTTGCTTGGAAAATCCCATGGACAGAGGAGCCTGGTGGGCTGCAGTCCATGGGATCGCAAAGAGTCGGACACGACTGAATGACCTTACTTTCATTTTTCACTCTCATGCATTGGAGAAGGAAATGGCCATGTCATCTGCAAATAGTGAGAGTTTTCCTTTGTCTTTCTGATCTGGATTACTTTCATTTCTTACTCTTCTTTAATTGCCCTAGCTAGGACTTCTAAAACTATTGAATAATAATGGTGAGAGTGAATAAGCTTGGCTTCTTCCTTATCTTAGAATGCTTTCGAATTTTCACCTTTGAAAATAATGTTTGTGGTGGGCTTATCATATACGGCCTTTACTATGTTGAGGTAATTTCCTTCTATGCCATTTTTTGAAGCAATTTTATCATAAATCAGTGCTGAATTTTTTCAAAGGCTTTTTCTGCATCTATTGAGCTGATCATACAGTTTTTATCTTTCAATTTGTTAATACAGTGTGTTGCATTTATTGACTTGCATATATTGAAGAATCCTTGCATCCCTGGAGTAAACCTAACTTGACCATGGTGTATGAGCTTTTTAATGTGTTGTTGAATACTATTTGGTGGAATTTTGTTGACGATTTTTGTATCTGTGTTCGTCAATGACATTGGCCTGTAATTTTCTTATTTTCTGTTCTTTCTGGCTAATTTTGGTATCAGGGTATTGTGATTTCATAAAATGAGTTTGGAAGTATTCCACTTCTGCAATTTTTTGGAAGAGTTCAGAAAAATAGGCATTAGCGCTTCTCTAAATGTTCAATAGTATTCCCCATGTGAAGCCATTTGGCCCTGGGCTTTTGCTTTTGGGGAGATTTTTGATCACAGTTTCAATTTCAGGTTTTATAATTGGTTTGTTTATAAATTCTATTTTTTTCCCTAGTTCCATCTTGGTAGGTTGAACTTTTCTAAGACTCTGTCCATTTCCTCTAGATTGTCCATTTTACTACCATATAGTTGCTCATAATATTATCTTATGATCCTTTTTGTTTCTGTGTATTTCTGTGTTGTCTGTTGTAACATCTCCTTTTTCATTTCTAATTTTGTTGATTTGATTTTCCTTCTTCTTCTTCTTTTTTTTCCTTGATGAGTCTGGCTAATAGTTTTTCTATTTTGTTTATCTTCTCAAATAATTAACTTTTAGTTTTATTAATCTTTGCTATTTTTCCTTCATTTCTTTTTCATTTATTTCTGCTCTGGTCATTATTACTTGTTTCCTTCTGCTGACAGTGGGGGATTTTTGTTCTTCTTTTTCTGGCTGCTTTAGGTATAGAGTTAGGTTGTCTGTTCTATGTTTATCTTCTTGTATTGTTACAAACTTCCCTCTTGGAACTGCTTTTGCTGAATCCCATAGATTTTGGGTCATCATGTATGTATTATCATTTGTTCCTAGGAGTTTTTTTTTATTTCCCTTCTTATTTCTGCAGGAACCTCTTTGTTAGTTAGTAATGTATTGTTTAATCTCCATGAGTTTGTGTGTGTGTGTGTGTGTGTGTTTTGCAGTTTTATTTTCCCCATAGTTGATATCGAATCTCATAGCATTGTGGTCAGAGAAGATACTTGATATGATCTCAATTTTCTTAAATTTTCTGAGGCTTGATTTGTGGCCCAAGATATTGTCTATACTGGAGAATGTTCTATGTGCACTTGAGAAGAAAGTATATTCTTCTGCACTTGGATGGAAAGGCCTGAAGGTATCTATTAGGTCCATTTGACCTAATGTTTCATTTAAGGTTTGGGTTTCCTTTTAGATTCTCCGTTGTGATGATCTGTCTACTGATGTAAGTGGTGTGTTAAAGCTCCCTACTATTATTGTGTTGCTGTCAATTTCCCCTTTTATTCCTGTTAGTGTTTGCTTTATGTATTGAGGTGCTCCTATGTTGGGTGCATAAATATTTATAGTTGTTATGCCTTCTTGGATTGATCCCTTGATCAGTATGTAGTATCCTCCTTTATCTCTTATAATATTCTTTAAAGTCTATTTTGTCTGAAATAATGATTGCCACTCTGGCTTTCTTTTGGTTTCCGTTCACATAGAATAACATTTTTCCATCCTTTTGCTTTTTGTCTGTATGTGTCTCTAGGTCTGAATTAGCTCTCTTGTAGGCAGCATTTATATGGGTCTTGTTTTTGTATCCATTCAGTCAGTATGTACGCTTTGGTGGATTCATGCTATCCATTTACATTTAAAGTAATTATTTAGATATATGCTCCTATTGGCATTTCATCAGTTGTTTTGGGTTTGCTTTGTAAGTCTTTCTTTCTCTTGTGTTTTCTGCCTATGTAAGTTCCTTTATTATTTGTTGTAAGGCTGATTTAGTCGTTCTAAATTCTCTTAACTTTTGCTTGTCTGTAAACCTTTTGATTTCTCCATCAGTTCTGAATGAGGTCTTTGCTGGGTATAGTAATCTTGGTTGTAGATTTTTCCTTTCAGTATTGTGCTGTATTTCTGTTTTTTTTTTTTTTTTTTTTTAATGTGTTCCATTTGAGGTCTCCTTTCTCCAGGCTTTAGGGTTGTATTCCATATTCCTTTTCTTTTTTGCCCTTGGAGGGAAAGGTTGGTTGTGGTTTCTGTTGTTTTCTTATTAGGGGTGACTTGTGTCTGTACTCTAGTGGGAGGAGGTGAGGTTATTTTCTTTTAATTTTTCCCTCTGATGGGCAAGGCTGTGTGAGGTAGTATATTTCACAGTGTCTGTGGGACTCCTGTCTGTTGATTGTTTTTGTATTTTTGTCTTGCTTTTTGTTTGGGAAAATTGCCCTGGAGTGTATACTTTCAATAGCTGGGTAGTATTAAGCTTTGTGTACAGGTGTCAAAGTTCTCAGTAACTAATATCCTCTGGGATTAGGAATTCTCTGGCATCTGGGATCTTGGGCTCAATGCTCTCACCTCACTGGTTCAGGTGCAACCCTTGATCAGGGGATTTGGGCTCCATAAGTAGCTTATGATGGGATTAAAGGGATTAAAGCATACACACCAAGACAAAAAGCAAAGCATTACATGAAATAAAAGTTGAACCCAGATAGATGATAAATGCAAGATCAAGCAGGTAATTAGAGAAATAATGGCGTAATACAAAAAGAATACAGAAGATTGACTTGATGAACAAGGGAAACTAAAAATGATATCAACCAATTAAAAGAAGAAATAAGTAACTCTCAACCTGGAAAACTGAGTTTGAGCAGAGTGCCACTTAGGGAATATAGCAAAGAGAGCACAACAATGTAACTTACATGGTGAAGAAAGAAAGAGTGAAGGAAAAAAGCAAAAAGAAAAAGGAAAAAAAGAGGAGAAGGGAGAGAAAAGAAAAAAATGAAGGGTAGAAGAGAATGTAAAAAAAAATTTGAAAAGCAAAAATAAATAGACATATGTGAAGATTTATATATATTCAGGAATAGCCACAGCCAGTAAAGAACTATAAGAAAAGCAGACAAATATATCAAAAGCAAAATCAGAAGAATCACAAAAAAGGGTGAAAAACTATTTAAAAAAAACATTTATTTTATTTTTCCCCACAGAATGTTACTCTTTATTTATTTAATATCCAAGATGTTTTTTAATTTCTTTTTTTTTTTTTCTTTTAATTACTTTACAATATTGTATTGGTTTTGCTATACATCAACATGAATCCGCCACGGGTATACACGTGTTCCCAATCCTGAACACCCCTCCCCAAAACAAGAAAAACAAAGAGTAATACTCCACAGCACTGCAAAAGGCTAATGTGAAGGTAGAATTTTGTAGTGGGAATAGACAGTGTGATTTAAAACCGAGAAAAGAAAAAGGTTCTTAAGGTCATTGTTCTTCTGGATTGTGGAGCCTGACCCCATGGATGGGGTTGGATTAGTGTTCTGTGATGTTTTCCTTGTTGGGGGAGCTTCTACCTGTATTCTCTTTGATGGAGCTGGATTTCATCTCTCTGAAGGGCAATGAGTACAGTGTCCAGTAGTAGGTTTTGGGGTGTCTATGGGGTCAATACCTTGGCCAACTGATGTGAAGAACTGACTCCTTAGAAAAGACCCTGATGCTGGGAAAGAATGAAGGCAAGAGAAGGGGACCACAGAGGATAAACTGGTTGGATGGCATCACCAACCTGGTGAACATGAGTTTGAGCAAGATCTGGGAATTGGTGATGGACAGGGAAGCCTGATGTGCTGCAGTCCATGGGGTTGCAAAGAGTCAGACACGACTGTGTTCAGGATGTTTTGGGGCAGTCCTTCTGGCTTTGGCAGTGTTAGACACATCTATTTTCATAGCCATGTTGAAATGGCCCTCTCAGGATATCTTCACTGCCTCCAGCCCCCTACTTCTCCCTGGAATCTTTACCATTGCTTCTGTCCCCTGGTCCCACCCTGAACTGCAGGCGGAAACAGACTAGGTAGGGGCTTGTGTTCTCAGCTCCCAAACCATGCCGTCTGCATCATGGTGACTTGTGTGGGCTTCCCTCAGCTTCTTGAGCTTGCTCTCTATGTCATAGGGCTTCTGTGCTCTTGTTTCGGCTCCCTGGGACCACTCTCTATGCCACATGGTTTGTGTGTGCTGCAGGGGTTTGTGTTTGCCTCTCTGTCGATCCCCAAGGCCTAGACTGCATAGCAAGGCTTGTGAGAGCTGCAGAGACTTGTGTGCTGTGCTTCTTTTAGCACCCTGGGCCCACCCTCTATGACGGAGGGCTTCTGTAGGTTTCTCTCAGTTCCCCTATCCCACTCTGTAGTCAAGGCCACAGTCTGTGAGCTGTTTCTGGGCTGAGAAGTGCAGCTTTCTCTGTTTTCTGCCATCTAAGTTCCTGCTCTGCCTGGCTTTCCAAGATTCCATAGCTTCCTCTTGGGTCTGCCTTCAAGGGAACTTCCAAGTGCACGGAAACTCTTCCTCCTTCATGACTCCCTCCCTCCCTTAGGGCACAAGCTCCCACCCTGAAGTTCTCCATCTCTTCCCTTTTTTTATGTCTCTATCCTCTCTCCTACCTCATCCCAGGGAGCTTAGCCTGCCCCCTGGAGGCCTGCAGTCTTCTATTGTTGCATCAGTTCAGTTAAGTTCAGTTGCTTAGTCATATCTGACTCTTTGTGACCCTATGGACTGACGCACACCAGGCTTCCCTGTCCATCACGAACTCCCAGAGCTTGCTCAAACTCATGTCCATTGAGTTGGTGATGCCATACAACCATCTCATCCTCTGTCATCCCCTTCTCCTCCCGCCTTCAATCTTTTCCAGCATCAGGGCCTTCTCAGTTGAGTCAGTTCTTCACATCGGGTGGCCAAAGTACTGGAGTTTCAGGTTCAGCATCAGTCCTTCTTATGAATATTCAGGACTGATTTCCTTTAGCAAGGAGAGATAAGAAAGCCTTCTTAAGCCAATAGTGCAAAGAAATGGAGGAAAACAGTAGAATGGGAAAAACTAGGTATCTATGCAAGAAATTTGGAGATATTAAGGGTATATTTCATGCAAAGATAGGCACAGTAAAGGATGGAAATCACAAGGATCTAACAGAAGCAGAAGAGATTTGAGAAGTGGGGCAGTGGCAGGTACAGACAGAAGAACTTAGCAAAAAAGGTTAGGAAGACCTGGATAACCATGATGGTGCTGCCACTCACCTAGAGCCAGACATCCTGGATTGCAAAGTTCAGTGGGTCTTGCTACAAAGCTATTTAGTTCTGGTCTTTTGTTGCTTGTTGCGAGTCCTTTAAATTTGTGATTTAGTGTTCTCAGTGGTTCTCTGTTCAGGTTTTCTTTTTTCTTATCCAGTTTGTGTTATTATATGTTTCTAGGAATTTATCATTTACTTTTAGCTTTTCTGTATTTTTGATATACAGTTGCTAGTAGTAATCTCTTTTGATTCCTGTTTTCTGTGGTGTCAACAGTAACTTCTCTTTTCATATTAGTTTTACTTACTTGGGTCTTTCCCTCTTTCTATTAATGTCTGTCTAGTTATTTAATAACTTTTTTAATCTTTTCAAAGATAATTGCATTAAAAATTTCTTTTTTTTTAATTTAATGGAGATAGAGTTGGTTTAAAATGTGTTAGTTTGTGACATAGAGAAAATAGATTTAGTTATATATATATTAACTTTCTGCCATATTAAAAAGCAGAGATATTTCTTTATGGACAAGTGTGTTTAGTCAAAGCTATGTTTTTTCCAGTTGTTATGTATGGATGTGAGAGTTGGACCATAAAGAAAGTTGAGTGCTGAAGGACTGATGCTTTTGAACTGTGGTGCTGGAGAAGCAAGTAGATCAAACCAGTCAATCCTAAAGGAAAGTAGTCCTGAATATTCATTGGAAGGACAAATGCTGAAGCCAAAGCTCCAATACTTTGGCCACCTCATGGGAAGAACTGACTCATTGTAAAAGACCCTGATGCTGGGAAAAAATGAAGGCAGGAAGAGAATGGGGTGACAGAGGATGATATGGTTGGATGGCATCACTGACTCGATGGACATGAGTTTGAACAAGCTCTGGGAGTTGGTGATGAACAGGGAAGCCTGGGATGCTGCAGTCCATGGGGTCGCAAAGAGTCAGACACGACTGAGTGACTGAACTGAATCACAAGTGTTGATATTGAAACAGTAATTTTAATGCTCCCAACAAACAGTATTCCAGGACCTGATGGGTGTATAAGTAAATGCTATGAAGCATTTAGAAAAGAATTAAAAGCTATCTTTCTGAAACTCTTCCCCAAAATTGCACAGGACAGAATACTCCTAACTTATTTCTATGATGCCACCATCACCCTAATACCAAAGGCAAACAAAGATATCATTAAAAAGAAAATTATGGGCCAGTATGGAGCTTCTCTGGTGACTCGGTGGTGAAGAATTGCCTGTAATGCAGGAGAGGCAAGAGACGTGGGTTCAATTTGTTTGCTGGGAAGACCCCCCTGGAGAAGGAAATGGCAACCAGCTCCAGTATTCTTGCTAAGAAAATCCCTTGGACCATAGGAGACTGGAGGGCTACAGTCCAAGGGGTTGCAAACAGTTGGACACAGTTGAGCAACTGAGAATGCATGCACCAATTATGAACACAGAGGCAAAAATCCTCAACAACATACTGGCAAACTGAGTCAAACAATGCATTTAAAAGGCCATGTAACATGATAAAGTGAGATTTATCCCAGGGGTGCAAGGATTTTTCAATATCCACAAGGCAATCAATGTGACAGTTCTTATCATCTAAAAAAAAAAAAAAACTTATGATAACCCAATAGATCTAGAAAAACTTTTGATAAAATCTAACAATCATTTATGATTAAAAAAAAGAACTTCAGAAATTGGGCATAGTGGGAACATACATCAATATAATAAAGGCCATATATGACAAACCTTTAGCTAATATCACATTCAATGATGAAATACTGAAAGCATTGTTTTGGAAGTCCTAAATGTGATAATCACAAGAGAAAAATAAACAAAAGGAATCCAAATTGGAAAAGAGGAATGAAACTGTCACTGTTTACAGATGACATGATACTATAGATAGAAAATCCTAAAGATGCTACCAGAAAATTAAGAGTTCAACAGTGAATTTGGTAATGTTGTAGATTACAAAATTAATACAAGAAATCTGTTGCACTTCTATACATTAATAATGAAAGATAAAGAAAAATTAAAGAAATCATCCTATTTACCACCTCACTGAAAAGAATAAGATAGCTAGGAGTAGATGTTCCTAAGAAGACAACTTCTACTCCAAAAAGTTAAAGATGCTGATGACAGAAATTAAAGATGACATAAACAACTGGAAAATATACCATGTCCTTGGATTAGGAGAATCAAGACTACCCTAATGACAATACTACCCAAGACAATCTACAGAGCCAATGCAATCTCTATCAAATTACCAGTGGCAATTTTCACAGAACTAGAATAATAAATCTTAAAGTTGTATGGAGACACAAAAGAACCCAAATAGCCAAAGCAATCTTGAGTAAGAAAAATTAAACTGGAGTAAGCACAGTATCCTCTTTCACATCTGTCTTAGTGATATTTTTGAATTTGTCTCCTCAAGTAAGGGGAAGAAAAGAAAAAAATAAATAAACAAGTGAAACAATTCTAAATTAAAAAAAGGTTTTTGCACAGCTAAGGAAACTATTTTAAAAAATCAAAGACAACCTACTGAATCGGTGAAAATACTTGCAAACAGTATTTCTGATAAGATATTATTATACTAAATATACAAAGAACTCATTTATCTGAAAAAAAAAATTAAAATGGGAGAAGGCCAGGGCAAACTATTTTCTGAAAAATACAGGCAAATGGAAAATAGCCACATGAAAAATTTCTTAGTATCCTTGGGCTTCCCTTATGGCTCAGCTGGTAAAGAATCTGCCTGCAATGTGGGAGACCTGAGTTCGATCCCTGGGTTGAGAAGATCCCCTGGAGAGGGGAGAAGAAAATGGCAACCCACTCTAGTATTTTGGGCTGGAGAATTCCGTGGACTGTGTAGACCATGGGGTCACAAAGAGTTGGACACAACTGAGTGACTTTCACTTTCATGTCCTTAATCATTAGAAAGTTTGATGAAACAGTGACAGACTTTATTTATTTGTTTTGGGGCGGAGGAGGTCCAAAAATCACTGCAATGACAGACTTTATTTGGTTGTGGGAGGCTCCAAAATCACAGCAGATGGTGACTGCAGCCATGAAATTAAAAGACACTTGCTCCTAGGAAGAAAAGTTTTGACCATCTTAGACAGTATATTAAAAAGGCAGAGACATTGCTGACAAAATTCCATCAAGTCAAAGCTATAGTTTTTCCAGTAGTCATGTATGGATGTGAGAGTTGGACTATAAAGAAAGCTGAGTGCAGAATTGATGCTTTTGATCTGTGGCATTGGAGAAGACTCTTGAAAGTCCCTTGGACTGCAAGGAGATCCAACCAATCCATCCTAAAGGAAATTAGTCCTGAATATTCATTGGAAGGACTGATGCTGAAGCTGAAACTCCAATACTTTGGCCACCAAAGATGGGAAGAACTGACTCGTGGAAAAAGACCCTGATGCTGGGAAAGTTTGACAGTATTAGGAGGAGGGAACAACAAAGGATGAGATGGTTGGGTGGCATCCCCAACTTGATAGATATGAGTTTGAGCAAACTCTGGGAGTTGGTGATGGACAGAGAAGTTTGGTGAGCTGCAGTCAATGGGACCACAGGGAGTCAGCCACAACTGAGTGACTGAACTGAACTGAACTCATAGAAACTCTGTTGCTTCCTGTGTCAATGGAAAAATCCTATATTTGTTTTCACATCTGTTTATGCACACAGTTCTTTTTTTTTAATCTGCTTTTTGTACCTTCTGAAAATAAAAGAAGGAAATGAATTATCTAGTTATATCTATATTTTGTGTTTAGTAACTTCTAATATTAAAATATCTCAACATTTATGATATACACACACACACACACACACACACAGAGTCTTGCATCTGACAATGAAGTAGACAAATGAACAAATAGGAAAATGCAGGATGGCTAGGATGGAACACAGATAGATTATAAAAAATATGCTGTGTTTGATTTTTGTTTTTTGTTTCTAATTTTTCTTTGGCTCAATAGCAATGCAAACTTTCAAAAGTAACATTTCCTTTACTCAGGCCCAATACATTGGAAGAGAGCCTGTGAGAGCATTGTTGATGATTGAATTCCCACAGCTTTCAAAATCCTATTTTCCCTCACTGAAGCTGTCAGCCCTCAAAGGCAGAAACTGTAGATTGCTAATACATGGCTGAAGTCTAAGTGGTACAGCACATTTTTTGGTCTTGAGAAAATTGAATAACAAATCTCAAACTGCCCATAGCTTGCCTTGCAGTAGTTTCATTTCAGAAATCAAGAGGAATTTCTGATTCGAAAATTTATGGCTGATGGAACCTAAGTAGAGTGGCAAAGGCTCATATGCAGAACATGTAAACAAATCTCAAGTGAAGGCATTACCCAAGCCTATAGATTTTTTACCTTGGGTTAAGGGGTAAAGAGACATATTTAAAAGTTAACAAACCAATACATAAAATCATTCTTGTGCAGCATAGGCTGCATATCTCAGCTTTATTTAAATTGCTTGTCTCTTAAGGGAGGGGCTTCCCAGGTGTCTCAGTGGTAAACAATCCGTCTGCCAATGTAGAAGACGCAGGTTCAATCGCCAGGTCAGGAAGATCTCTTGGAAGATGAAATGGCAACTGACTCCTGTATTCTTGCCTGGAAAATCCCTTGGACAGAGAGGCCAGGCAGGCTACAGTCCATATCATTGCAAAAAGTCAAACACAACTGAGACTGAGCAAGCATACATGTACTCCTAGGGGACATCAGAAGTCAATATTCAATGTGTGTGTATATGTGAGTGTATTCATGCCTTGGTATTTTTCTATTTTTTAACATTAAACCCTTTTAGTTATTTATCTTGGCTTCTCCAATTTAACAGGCATACACACACACACACACATATATATATATATGTGCACACTAAATCGCTTCAGTCGTGTCAGACTCTTTGCAAACCTATGGACTATAGCCTGCCAGGTTCCTCTCTCCATGGGATTCTCCAGACATAAATACTGGAATGAGTTGCCATGCCCTCCCCCAAGGGATATTTTCGACCCAGGGATAGAATCTGCATCTCTTATGATGGCATGAAGGTTCTTTACCACTAATGCCACCTGAGAAGCCCATATACAATCTATACTAAGTGAAATTTTAGGTTCAAGGTGAAATTAAACAAAATATTTGGAGAGTCTTCATATATCCTGAGAAGTCCACCAACAAGACTCCCTCCTATCAATATCCCACACTGTAGAGATATATTTGTTACAGTCAGTAAGCTTACATTATTACCCAAAGTCGATAATTTGCATTATGGTGTTATATATTCTTGGTGTTATATATATACTCTTGGTGTTATATATTCTATGATTTTTCACACATATATAATGACATATATGTACCATTGTAGTGTCATACAGAACATTCTCACTGCCTCTGTATTCTGATTACATATCCCTCTCCACTTCCTAGCAACTATTGGAAACATTTGATCTTTTTATTGTCTCCATAGGTTTACCTCTTCCAAACTGTCATTTGGTCGGACTCACAGTACATAACTTTTCTGATTGGCTTCTTTTAGTAATATGTATTTAAGTTTCCTCTCTATATTACCATGGCTTGGTAGGGCATTTATACAAAGCACTGAATAATATTCCATTGCCTGGATGTACCACAATCAATCTATCCACTCTCCTATTAAAGCAACCTACTATATCTTGCTGCTGCTGCTAAGTCGTTTCAGTCGTGTCCGACTCTATGCAACCCCCCAGATGGCAGCCCACCAGGCTCTGGGATTCTCCAGGCAAGAACACTGGAGTGGGTTGCCATTTCCTTCTCCAATGATGAAAGTGAAAAGTGAAAGTGAAGTCTCTCAGTCGTGTCCGACTTGTCGCGACCCCAAGGACTGCAGCCTACAGGCTCCTCCATCCATGGGATTTTTCCAGGCAAAAGTACTGGAATGGATTGCCAGTGCCTTCTTCGATTATATCTTAGTTGTTTCCAAGTTTTGACAATTGTAAATGAAGCTGCTATAAATATCCATGTGCTGGTTTTGTGTAGACATAAGTTTTTCATACATTTGAGCACAGTTACTGGATTCTCTTCTGCAGTAAGAGTGTGTTTCTCTTTGTAAAAAACTGGCAGTCTGTCTTCCAAAGGAGGTCTACAATTTTGCATTCTTATCTGGAATAAATGTGAGTTCAATATCCTCACCACTATTCAGCATTATAAAAGATTTGAATTTTGGCCATTCTAATAAGTATGCCATACTCAATATTGTTTTATTTTGCTTTTCCATAATGAAGTGATATATAATGTATTTTCATATGCTTATATACTATCTGTCTATCTTCTTTGATGAGATATCTACTCAGATGTTTTGTACATCTTTAAATCAGCTTGTCTGTTTCCTTATTGTTGAATTTTTGTGTACTTTGTATCCAGTAACAGTCTTCATCTGATATATCTTTTGCAATTTTTTTCTCCCAGCCTGTGGCTAAGCTTCTTCTCATTCTCTTCATAGTATTTTCTGCAGAGCAAAAGTTTTCAGTTTTAATTAAGTATGTTTAGCAATTATTTCTTTCATGAACTGTGCTTTGGTATTGCATCTGAACAGTCACCACCATAGGAAAGGTCATATAAATTTACTCTGGTGTTATCTACTAGGATTTTTATACTTGTATTTTATATTATGTTTATGATCTACTTTGAGAAATTTTTGTTAAGAGTATAATGACTATGTATCATTTTCCTTCATTTATTTGTGTAGAGATATCTAGTTACTTCAGCTAGCACCATTTATTGAAAAGACTAACTTTGCTCCATTGTATAACTTTGCTCCATTGTCAAAGATGAAGAGAGTACATTTCAGTTTAGTTCAATTCAATCACTTGGTTATGTGCGACTCTTTGGAACCCCATAGAATGCAGCATGCCAGGCTTCCCTATCCATTACCAACACCTGGAGCTTGCTCAAACTCACATCCATCGAGTCAGTGATGCCATCCAACCTCTGTCATCCACCTCTTCCTGCCTTCAATTTTTCCCAGCATCAGGGTCTTTTCCAATGAGTCAGTTCTTTTCAGGTGGCCAAAGTATTGGAGCTTCAGCTTCAGCACCAGTCCTACCAGTGAATATTCAAGACCAATTTCCTTTAAGATTGACTGGCTTGATCTCCTTGCAGGCCAAAGGACTCTCAAAAGTCCTCTCCAATGCCATAGTTCAAAGGCATCCATTCTTAAGTGCTCAACTTTCTTTCTTTATGGTCTCACATCCATACATGAGAAATGGGAAAAAAAAGATATCCTTGTCTATACGGAAGTTTGTAAAGAAATGTTTCTGCTTTTTAACATGCTGTCTAGGTTGGTCATAGCTTTTCTTCCAAGGAGCAAGTGTCTTTTAATTCTATGGCTGCAGTCACAATCTGCAGTGATTTCCGAGCCCAAGAGAATGAAGTCTGTCACTGTTTCCATTGTTCCACCATCTATTTGCATGTAGAGATAGGACTGATGCCACAATCTTAGTGTTTTTTATTTTTCTTTGTTTTTTACTGTTGAATTTTAAGCCAGCTTTTTCACTCTCTTCTTTCACTTTCATCAAGAGGCTCCTTAGTACCTCTTCATTTTCTGCCAGAATGATGGTGTCATCTGCATATCTGAGATTATTGATATTTCTGATTCCAGCTTGTGCTTCATTCAGCCCAGAATTTCATGTGATGTACTTATTCTGCATAGAAGTTAAATAAGCAGGATGACAATATACAGCCTTGACATACTTCTTTCCCAATTTGGAACAAGTCTGTTGATCCATGTCCGATTCTAACTGTGGCTTCAGGACCTGCATACAGATTTCTTAGGAGGCAGGTAGGGTGGTCTGGTATTCCCATCTCTTGAAGAATTTTCCACAGTAAGTTGTGATCCACATAGTCAGATACTTAAGCATAGTCAGTAGTAGAAGCAGTAGTAGAAGCAGAAGTAGAAGTTTTTTTCTGGAACTCTCTTGCTTTTTCTACGCTCCAAAGGATGTTGGCAATTTGATCTCTGGTTCATCTGCCTTTTCTAAATCCAGCTTGAACATCTGGAAGTTCTCAATTCACGTACTGTTGAGGCCTAACTTGGAGAATTTTGAGCATTACTTTGCTAGTGAGTGAAATCAGTGCAACTGTGTGATAGTTTGAAAATTCTTTGGTATTGCCTTTCTTTGGGATTGGAATGAAAACTGACCTTTTCCAGTCCTGGGGCAATTGCTGAGGTTTCCAAATTTGCTGATATATTGAGTGCAACATTTTCACAGCATTATCTTTTAGGTTTTGAAATAGCTCAACTAGAATTCCATCA
Organism: Bos taurus; assembly: GCF_002263795.3. NCBI lineage: Eukaryota > Metazoa > Chordata > Mammalia > Artiodactyla > Bovidae > Bos > Bos taurus. The sequence continues at coordinate 3,139,074 of NC_037346.1, read as the reverse complement.
CCTCCATGAGCTTTGTTTGTAGTGATGTTTCCTAAGGTCTGCTTGATTTTGCATTGCAGAATGTCTGGCTCTAGGTGAGTGATCACTCATCTGGATTATGAAAATATTTTTTGTAGAGTTCTGTGTCATCTTGCCACCTCTTCTTAATATCTTCTGCTTGTGTTAGGTACATATAATTTCTGTCCTTTATTGTGCCCATCTTTGCATGAAATGTTCCTTTGGTATCTCTAATTTTCTTGAAGAGATCTCTAGTCTATCCCATTCTATTGTTTTCCTTTATTTCTTTGCATTGATCTCTGAGGAAGATTTTCTTCTCTCTCCTTGCTATACTTGGGAACTCTGTACCCTAATGGATGTATCTTTTCTTTTCTCCTTTGCCTTTAGCTTTTCTTCTTTTCTCAGCTGTTTTTAAGGCCTCCTCAGACAACCATTTTTCCTTTTTCCATTTCTTTTTCTTAGGGATGGTCTTGATCACTGCCTCCTGTACAACATCACAAATCTCCATTCATAGTTCTTCAGGGACTGTCTATCAGAGGTAATCCCTTGAATCTATTTGTCACTTCTACTGTATAATCATAAGGGATTTGATTTAGGTCATACCTGAATGGTCTAGTGGTTTTCTCTACTTTATTCAATTTAAGTCTGAATTTTTGAATAAGGAGTTCAGGATCTGACTGACAGTCAGCTCCTGTCTTGTTTTTGCTGACTGTGTAGAGCTTGTTAATATTTGGCTGCAAAAAATACAATCAATCTGATTTCAGTATTGATCATTTGGTGATGTCTATGTGTAGAGTCATCACTTGTATTGTTGGAAGAAGGTGTTTGCTATGACAAATGTGTTCTCTTGGCAAAACTCTGATAGCCTTTGTCCTGCTTCATTTTGTACTCTGAGGGCAAATTTTCCTGTTACTCTGGTTAAATCTTGACTTACTACTTTTGCATTCCAGTCCCCTGTGAGGAAAAGGACATCTTTTTTGGAAGTTAGTTCTAGAAGATCTTCTAGGTCATCATAGAATCATTCAACTTCAGCTCCTTTGACATTAGTGGTTAAGGCATAGACCTGGACTACTGTGATTTTGAATGGTTTTCTTTGGAAAGGAACAGAGATCATTCTGTCATTTTTGAGATTGCACTCAAGTACTGTATTTTGGACTCTTTTGCTGACTATGAGGGCTACTCCATTTCTTCTATGTGATTCTTGCCTACAGTAGCAGATATAAGGGTCATATGAATTAAATTTGCCCATTCTGGTTCATTTTACTTCACTGATTCCTAAAAGGCAGATGTTCACTCTTGCCATCTCCTGTTTGACCACTTCCAATTTACCTTGATTCATGGACCTAACATTCCAGGTTGGCGTATGCAATATTGTTATTTACAGCATTAGCCTTTACTTCCATCACCAGTCACATCCATATCTAGGTGTTGTTTTTGTTTCAGCTTCATCTTTTCATTGTTTCTGGAGTTATTTTTTCACTCTTCTCCAGTAGCTTACTGGTCACCTTCCAACTTGGAGGATTTCATCTTTCAGTGTCCTATCTTTTTGCCTTTTCATACTGTTAAGGGTGTTCTCAAGAAAAGAATACTGAAGTGGTTTGCCATTCCCTTCTCCAGTGGAACATGTTTTGTCGGAACTCTCCACCATGACACATCCTTCTTAAGGCATGGCTCATAGTTTCATTGAGTTAGACAAGGCTGTGGTCCATGTGACCAGTTTGATTAGTTTTCTGGAATTGTGATTTTGATTCTTTCTGTCTTCCCTTTGATGGATAAGGATACGAGGCATATGGAAGCTTCCTGATGGAAAACACTGACTGTCTCTTGTCCTGGGTCTTATTCTCATGGGCAGGGCCATGGGCAGTAAATCTTTAATCCAATTTTCTGTTGATGGGTGTGCTGTGTTCTCTCCCTGTTATTTGGCCTGAGTCCAAACTATGGTATGGGGAGTCACAGTAAGAGACCTCCTTCACAAGGGCTTATGCATGCACTGCTGTATTCAATGCTCCAACCCTGCAGCAGGCTGCTGTCAACTCTTGCCTCTGCTGGAGACTACTGGACACTCACAGGCAAATCCGGTTCAGTCTCTTGTGGGGACACTGCTCCTTTCTCCTGGTGCACACAAGGTTTTGTTTTTGGCCTCCAAGAGTCTGTTTCCCCAATCTTGTGGAAGTTCTGTGGAAGTTCAAATCTCACTGGGCTTTAAAGTCAAATTCTGTGTTCCCTTTGCCAGATCTCCAGGTTAGTAAATCTGTTGTGGGTCCTAGAACTTTCTTAACAGTGCGAAAATTTCTTTGGTATAACTGTTCTGCAGTTTGTGGGTCATCTGCTCAGTAGCTCTATGGTGGGGCTAATGGCAACCTTCTCCAAGAGGGCTTATGCCACACACTGTGTGCCCCAGGTCCTCTGCAGCCAGAGCCACTGTTCCCGTGCCAGACCACTGTTGACACATGCCTCTCCATGACACATGCAAAAGCAGGTCTGGCTCAGTCTCTATGGGGTCTCTGGGTCCTGGAGTATGCAAGGCTTTGTTTGAGCCCTCTGGGCGCCTCTCAGAGTATACTTATGGGAATCTACTTCTGAGCTCTCTACTCTATCTCATAGGTTGATTTGCTTATTCTTTCACCAATATTACATTGTCCTGATTACTACAAACTGTATTGATTGTCAGTTACACCTTTATAGTGAGCCTTGAAGGTTTGTAGTGCCAGTCTTTCCACTTTGCTTCTCTCCTCCAATATTGTGTCAACTATTCTGTCCTTGCCTCTACATATACACTCAAATTAATTTATCAATATCCACAAAGTCACTTAGTGAAATTTTTATTTGATTCATATTGAATCTCTAGTTTAATTTGGGAAGAACTGATGCATTGACAAATTGAGGTTTTGCATGGAAAATGTCTTATTTATGCAGGTCTTTTAGTTCTTCCATCAATTTTATAATTTTCTCATATAGATCTTGGACATATATTTTTAGATTTACACCAAAGTATCTCAGTTTTTAGGATACTAATATAAATGTTATTTGCTTTTCATTTTAAATTCTACTTCTTTGTTGTTGCCATATAAAAGCTGACTGAGTTTTGTATATTAAACTTATATTCTGCAATCTTTCTATAAATACTTACTAATTTCTCAATTTTCAAAGATTATTTTTGGATTTTCTTTTTTTTAAATTTTCTTATATTTTATTTTTTAACTTTACAATATTGTATTGGTTTTTCCATACATCAACATGAATCCACCACAGGAATACACGTGTTCCCCATCCTGAACCCTCCTCCCTCCTCCCTCCCTGTACCATCCCTCTGGGTTGTCCCAGTGCACCAGCCCCAAGCATCCAATATTGTGCATCAGACCTGGACTGGTGACTCGTTTCATATATGATATTATACATGTTTCAATGCCATTCGCCAAAATCATACCACCCTCTCCCTCTCCCACAGAGTCCAAAAGACTGTTCTATATTTTTGGAATTTCTACAAGAAGTAGTCATATTGCATTTGCAATAATACAGTTGTATTTATTCCTCCTAAATTTGTATACTTTTACTTCCTTTTCTTGCATCATTGCATTGCTAGAACTTCCAGTATAATAATGAAGTGATGAGAGTGGATATTCCTACCTTGTTCAGACCTTATCAATAAAGCTTATAATTTCTCAACGTTAAGTATGATGGTAGCCAAGGGTTTTCATGTAGATGTTCTTCATCAGGTTGAGGAAACCCCTTCAATTCATAATTTGGTTAAAGTTCTTTATCATAAAAGGTGCAGAATTTTCTAAACTACTTGTTCTGCATCTGTTATAATTACTTTATTTTTATTCCTTAGTCTGATATGATGGATTGCATTAATTGGCTTTCTAATGTTGAACCAGCCTTGTATAACTTGAATAAATCTCACTTTGTTGTGGTAAATAGTCTTTTGGAACATTGTTGGATTTGACTTGTTAATATGTTGCTTAGAGTTTTTGCACTTACGTTCATGAGATATTTTGGTCTATGCATGTGTGTGCTAAGTCACTTCTTCAGTTCAGTTGCTCAGTCATGTCTGACTCTTTTTGACCCCACCGACTACAGCACTCCAGACTTCCCTGTTCATCACCAAATACCAAAGCTTGCTCAAACTCATGTCCATCGATGCCATCCAACCATCACATCCTCTGTCATCCCCTACTCCTCCTTCCTTCAACCTTTCCCAACATTAGGGTCTTTTCCAGTGAGTCAGTTATTCCCATCAAGTGGCCAAAGTATTGGAGACTCAGCTTCAGCATCAGTCCTTCCAATGAATATTCAGGACTGATTTCCTTTGGGATTGACTAGTTGGATCTCCTTGCAGTCCAAGGGACTCTCAAGAATCTTCTCCAACACCACAGTTCAAAAGCATCAATTCTTTGGTGCTTAGCTTTCTTTATAGTGCAACTCTCACATCCATATATGACTACTTGAAAAAACCATAGCTTTGACTAGACAGACATTTGTTAGCAAAGTAATGTCTCTGCTTTTTAATGTGCTCTTTAGATTTGTCATAGCTTTTCTTCAGTCGTGTATAACTTTTTGTGACCCTATTGAGTGTAGTCCATCAGACTCCTCTGTCCATATGATTCTCCAGGCAAGAACACTGTAGTAGGGCGCCTGGTCTAGCTCTGGCCCTGTCCCGATCACCCAGCCTAGCCCACTCTGCTTCTGCACCGTTGAGTGGTCCCTGAGGCACACAGCAGCCTCCGGAGCAACTCCAGCTCATGAGGGTCGCCTGCCTGGCCATTGGCACTGATGAAACAGAACTCTCTGCCCCAGAGGAGGAGAGGAGGATCAATGAGGTTTCAGAATCGATTCCAGCAGTTCATGAATCACTGGGCCCAGCCAAAGGCCGCTACAAGCCAACAGGTTACAAACATGCTGCTAACTGTTACACACATGCATTCCTCATTGCTCCGGCCATTGTGGGCAGTACCCTCCTTCACCAGCTATCTGATGACTGCTGGGAAAAGATAACAACTTGGATTTATGGAATGGACCTCTGTGCCTTCTTCATCATTTCCACAGATTTCACATCATGTCATGGAAAAAGAGCCACTTAAGGACAGTAAAGCATTGCTTTTACATGTATTATAGAATGGTTATCTATTTCTTCATTGCTGCATCTTACACTCCATGGGTAAATCTCCATGCACTTGGATCCCTGGCATCTCATATGCATTGGTTTATTTGGCTCATGGCAGCTGGAGGAACCATTTATGTATTTCTCTACCATGAAAAACCTTCTGATATAAACCAAACCCATATTCTTCCCTAGTTCCCTGATATGATTACTTCCTGGTGAACTTTGAGTACAAAACACTAAGAACAAGATGCATCACCCTTGGTCATTGAGTTTGGCAGGTATAAGGTCGTTGAGCTCTTTATCTATCCCATGATGGGGTTTTCTCCAGCCTTGGTGGTAACATCAATGGACAACACCAATGGACTTCACAAACTTGCTGGTGGGGTTTAATCTTTTGCCTGGGAGTTGTATTCTTCAAGAATGATGGCATCATTCCATTTCCACATGCCATCTGGCACCTGTTCATGGCCATGGCAGCTGCAGCGCATTACTATGCCATTTGGAAATATCTTTACCTAAGTTCTACTGACTTTATGTGACATTTATGGCCAATCCTCAACTGGTCTCCAAACCAATATTATTTCAATTATGGCACTCAGGAGTGGGATAAGAGCTGAAAATTGCACAGGGGAAGAAAAGAAAACAACTGTACTGACTTTCTTTATATCTTTTGAATATAATTACTGTGAAAGTGTGAAAGCTGTGTTCTGGAATTTTCCCCCTCACAGAAAGTAAATAAGGTAGTGACTTAGCTATTCATTCCATTTCATTATCATGAAAGACTCTGGGGAGACTTGGCCAATTGAAGTTTACAAACAAGAATTTTGTATTTTAATTTTACAGATTTTACTACATGATTTTTCTAAATTGTTAGATCAGATTGTAAAAGTCAGTGCAATAACAAAACTTCCTTTTTAAGAGAAAATATTTATATCACTTTCCCACTAGCTGTGTAAAGAATCATTGACAGAACTTACACTACTTTTCACTATGTTTCATCTTAGCATGCATGGTTATTTTTTAAATAGGAACTTCAGTTTTTTGTAAATTAAAAAAAAATACTTCATTGAAGCGCATTTCTGTGGTTTTTCATTCATGTGAATTTTTGCAGCAATCTGTCAACATTCCACAAATGAACAAACACTATACCTCTTCTCTGATAATTTTACTAAGCATGGAGAAATCGCCAATTTTTAAAAACTTGAAGTTTTCCAAAACTTTCCTGCCAACCTCTGACTCTGAATTCCGTGCTGCTTTGGGCCATATATTTGACCTAGTTTGGTTTTCCAGCAATAGAAAAGTATTTTGATATCACTAACTTTTCAAAAGATTGACTTTTTTCTCTATGTCTTTTCCATGTCTTCTTCAAGGTCTTTTCCCACAGAGGATGAGTATCCAGTCTGTATTAAGACAGGATTGCTGGCTTGGCCATCCACGGAACAATTCTGAAGAGTGTTATGAATTACAGTGAATAGTGGTCATGCCTGTCTGGTGCCCAGTGGTTTTAGCTTTATGTTATCAGTTTGATAGTCATTTTAAGTTGTGGAACTAAATGCATAAATTCACATTTCTACCTTTCCTTTGCATCTCCTGATACACTTTTTTATCATAGAAAAGTATTTAAAGCACTGTTTGACAAACTCAAGTGTCTATTGTCCATCAGTTATATCCTGGTTCAGTGGAGTGATATTTAATATATTGTTTTTGGTTTTCCTTCAATGACTTATATTAAGATTAACATATTAGTTGCTTTTTGGTTAATCTCCTGTTGGTGCTTTAATAAATAACCTTGTATTTAACTGGTGCTGATATTGCCTATTTTCTAGTGATAAATTTGATCATTGGAAATGTTAGTTTGACATATTGAATTCAGTTCATTGAAATTTTCTACTAATGTAGCTTTAAAGGAGGGCTTATTTCGTGTGTACATGTTTAGAATTCTGACTTTGGTAAGTTATACGGGAATGAGGAACAGAAGAACTGCCTTTTGCTAATGAATTCTTCAACAGGCAAAAGTGAAAGTGATAGTTATTCAGTCATGTCTGACTCTTTGCAACCCCAAATAAGCAAGGTACCCAGTGAAAACACCAACCAGACCATCCCTTCTGCATGGTTCTGAACATCTGGATGCCTCTTGTTTTACTGTGTATATTTAATTTTAAGTATATTAACTTTTGTGGATTCATTTGAAGTCTGCTCAAAAGTACCATTGTCAAAACCACTAAAGTGTAGGTAAAATTTTGTGCTGTAGACTAAAATAAAATTGTTACTTGGACTTGCTAAAAAAGAAAAAAAAGAATACTGGAGTGGGTTGCTTGTCCTCCTCCAGGGAGTCTTCCACACCAGGGATCAAACCTGGGTCTCTTATGTTTCCTGCAGTGGCAGATGGGTTCTTTACCACTAGCACCACCTGGGAAACCCATATTGATCTATGTGCACATTCATTCAGTCGTGTCCGACTCTGTGACCACCCAGACTATAGCCCATCAGGCTGCTCCACCAGGCAGGAATACAGGAGTGGGTTGCCATTTCCATCTCCAATATTGATCTATAGTTGTGCTTTTTTTTTTTTTTCAATGTCTTTGAATGATTTTAGTGTTAGGGTAATGCTGGCCTGAAAGTTTGGGTTAAGAAGTATTGCCTTTGCTTCAGCTTCTGGAAGATATTAAAAAATTGCTATATATTTTTCTTAAATGTTTGGTGCAGTTTACTGGTGACCCTTCATACCACAGCCAGCACTGCTGCTGCTGCTAAGTTGCTTCAGTCGTGTCCAACTCTGTGCAACCCCATAGACGGCAGCCCACCAGGCTCCCCCATCCCTGGGATTCTCCAGGCAAGAACACTGGAGTGGGTTGCCATTTCCTTCTCCAATGCATGAAAGTGAAAAGTCAAAATGAAGTCACTCAGTCGTGTCCGACTCCATGGACTGCAGCCTACCAGGCTCCTCTGTCCATGGGATTTTCCAGGCAAGAGTACTGGAGTGGGGTGCCATTGCCTTCTCCAACAGCCAGCACAGTGGGTAAGAAAGACCTGAAATGGGATGAGAGCATAATGAAAAAAACAGAAACATATAACTTGTTGAGCAGGGAGTCAGAGGGCCCTCCTTCTTTCCATAGCAGGAAGATAAAATGGCTCCTGTCAGCCCGCAGTTTTATTGGCAGAAGTCACATGAGATCATTAGGGAATAGCTATACTGGGGAGTCTGATTAGCACACTTTAAAGAGGGAGTAAAGTTAAAGTTCTGCTGTTGATCAGGAACATCTTGTTTTGTTTCCATGGGGACAGAGGCAGGGGTAGGCAGTGAAGCAGAGCAGAGAGCACATCCAGCCCCAAAAATGTCCATTTGGCATGCTTACCAGGACAAAAAAAAGGGCACAGCTTGCCACATGCTCAAGTCATGGGGCAGGTTCTTGTCTCTGCTCAGCCAGGCTGCAATATCTCACCCTTTTTTTTTTTAAACTTTTTTTTTTTAATTTTATTTTATTTTAAAACTTTACATAATTGTATTATTTTTGCCAAATATCAAAATGAATCCGCAACAGGTATACATGTGTTCCCCATCCTGAACCCTCCTCCCTCCTCCCTCCTCCCTCCCCATACCATCCCTATGGATCGTCTCAGTGCACTAGCCCCGAGCATCCAGTATCGTGCATCGAACCTGGACTGGCAACTCGTTTCTTACATGATATTTTACATGTTTAAATGTCATTCTCCCAAATCTTCCCACCCTCTCCCTCTCCCACAGAGTCCATAAGACTGTTCTATACATCAGTGTCTCTTTTGCTGTCTCATACACCGGGTTATTGTTACCATCTTTCTAAATTCCATATATATGCGTTAGTATACTGTATTGGTGTTTTTCCTTCTGGCTTACTTCACTCTGTATAATAGGCTCCAGTTTCATTCACCTCATTAGAACTGATTCAAATGTATTCTTTTTAATGGCTGAGTAATACTCCATTGTGTATATGTACCACAGCTTTCTTATCCATTTATCTGCTGATGGACATCTAGGTTGCTTCCATGTCCTGGCTGTTATAAACAGTGTTGCGATGAACATTGGGGTACACGTGTCTCTTTCCCTTCTGGTTTCCTCAGTGTGTATGCCCAGCAGTGGGATTGCTGGGTCATAAGGCAGTTCTATTTCCAGTTTTTTAAGGAATCTCCACACTCTTCTCCATAGTGGCTGTACTAGTTTGCATTCCTACCAACAGTGTAAGAGGGTTCCCTTTTCTCCACACCCTCTCCAGCATTTATTATTTGTAGACTTTTGGATCGCAGCCATTCTGACTGGTGTGAAATGGTACCTCATAGTGGTTTTGATTTGCATTTCTCTGATAATGAGTGATGTTGAGCATCTTTTCATGTGTTTGTTAGTCCTCTGTATGTCTTCTTTGGAGAAATGTCTATTTAGTTCTTTGGCCTATTTTTTGATTGGGTCATTTATTTTTCTGGAGTTGAGCTGTAGGAGTTGCCTGTATATTTTTGAGATTAGTTGCTTGTCAGATGCTTCATTTGCTATTATTTTCTCCCATTCTGAAGGCTGTCTTTTCACCTTGCTAATAGTTTCCTTTGATGTGCAGAAGCTTTTAATTTTTAATTAGGTCCCATTTGTTTATTTTTGCTTTTATTTCCAATATTCTGGGAGGTGGGTCATAGAGGATCCTGCTGTGATGTATGTCAGAGAGTGTTTTGCCTATGTTCTCCTCTAGGAGTTTCATCGTTTCTGGTCTTATGTTTAGATCTTTAATCCATTTTGAGTTTATTTTTGTGTATGGTGTTAGAAAGTGTTCTAGTTTCATTCTTTTACAAGTGGTTGACCAGATTTCCCAGCACCACTTGTTAAAGAGATTGTCTTTAGCCCATTGTATATTCTTGCCTCCTTTGTCAAAGATAAGGTGTCCATATGTGCGTGGATTTATCTCTGGGCTTTCTATTTAGTTCCATTGATCTATGTTTCTGTCTTTGTGCCAGTACCATACTGTCTTGATGACTGTGGCTTTGTAGTAGAGCCTGAAGTCAGGTAGGTTGATTCCTCCAGTTCCATTCTTCTTTCTCAAGATCGCTTTGGCTATTCGAGGTTTTTTGTATTTCCATACAAATTGTGAAATTATTTGTTCTAGCTCTGTGAAGAATACTGTTGGTAGCTTGATAGGGATTGCATTGAATCTATAAATTGCTTTGGGTAGTATACTCATTTTCACTATATTGATTCTTCCAATCCATGAACATGGTATATTTCTCCATCTATTAGTGTCCTCTTTGATTTCTTTCACCAGTGTTTTATAGTTTTCTATATATAGGTCTTTAGTTTCTTTAGGTAGATATATTCCTAAGTATTTTATTCTTTCCGTTGCAATGGTGAATGGAATTGTTTCCTTAATTTCTCTTTCTGTTTTCTCATTGTTAGTGTATAGGAATGCAAGGGATTTCTGTGTGTTGATTTTATATCCTGCAACTTTACTATAATCATTGATTAGTTCTAGTAATTTTCTGGTGGAGTCTTTAGGGTTTTCTATGTAGAGGATCATGTCATCTGCAAATAGTGAGAGTTTTACTTCTTCTTTTCCAATTTGGATTCCTTTTATTTCTTTTTCTGCTCTGATTGCTGTGGCCAAAACTTCCAAAACTATGTTGAATAGTAATGGTGAAAGTGGGCACCCTTGTCTTGTTCCTGACTTTAGAGGAAATGCTTTCAATTTTTCACCATTGAGGATAATGTTTGCTGTGGGTTTGTCATATATAGCTTTTATTATGTTGAGGTATGTTCCTTCTATTCCTGCTTTCTGGAGAGTTTTTAATCATAAATGGGTGTTGAATTTTGTCAAAGGCTTTCTCTGCATCTATTGAGATAATCATATGGTTTTTATTTTTCAATTTGTTAATGTGGTGTATTACATTGATTGATTTGCGGATATTGAAGAATCCTTGCATCCCTGGGATAAAGCCCACTTGGTCATGGTGTATGATCTTTTTAATGTGTTGTTGGATTCTGGTTGCTAGCATTTTGTTAAGGATTTTTGCATCTATGTTCATCAGTGATATTGGCCTGTAGTTTTTTTTGTGCGATCTTTGTCAGGTTTTGGTATTAGGGTGATGGTGGCCTCATAGAATGAGTTTGGAAGCTTACCTTCCTCTGCAATTTTCTGGAAGAGTTTGAGTAGGATAGGTGTTAGCTCTTCTCTAAATTTTTGGTAGAATTCAGCTGTGAAGCCGTCTGGACCTGGGCTTTTGTTTGCTGGAAGATTTTTGATTACAGTTTCAATTTCCATGCTTGTGATGGGTCTATTAAGATTTTCTATTTCTTCCTGGTCGAGTTTTGGAAAGTTGTACTTTTCTAAGAATTTGTCCATTTCTTCCACGTTGTCCATTTTATTGGCATATAATTGTTGGTAGTAGTCTCTTATGATCCTTTGTATTTCTGTGTTGTCTGTTGTGATCTCTCCATTTTCGTTTCTAATTTTATTGATTTGATTTTTCTCCCTTTGTTTCTTGATGAGTCTGGCTAGTGGTTTGTCAATTTTATTTATCCTTTCAAAGAACCAGTTTTTGGTTTTGTTGATTGTTGCTATGGTCTCTTTTGTTTCTTTTGCATTTATTTCTGCTCTAATTTTTAAGATTTCTTTCCTTTTACTAACCCTGGGGTTCTTCATTTCTTCCTTTTCTAGTTGCTTTAGGTGTAGAGTTAGGTTATTTATTTGACTTTTTTCTTGTTTCTTGAGGTGTGCCTGTACTGCTATGAACTTTCCCTTTAGGACTGCTTTTACCGTGTCTCACAGGTTTTGGGTTGTTGTGTTTTCATTTTCATTCGTTTCTATGCAAATTTTGAATTCTTTTTTGATTTCTTCTGTGTTTTGTTGGTTATTAAGCAGCGTGTTGTTCAGCCTCCATATGTTGGAATTTTTAATAGTTTTTCTCCTGTAATTGAGATCTAATCTTACTGCATTGTGGTCAGAAAAGATGCTTGGAATGATTTCTATTTTTTTGAATTTACCAAGGCTAGCTTTATGGCCCAGGATGTGATCTATCCTGGAGAAGGTTCCATGTGCCCTTGAGAAAAAGGTGAAATTCATTGTTTTAGGATGAAATGTCCTATAGATATCAATTAGGTCTAACTGATCTATTGTATCGTTTAAAGTTTGTGTTTCCTTGTTAATTTTCTGTTTAGTTGATCTATCCATAGGTGTGAGTGGGGTATTAAAGTCTCCCACTATTATTGTGTTATTGTTAATTTCTCTTTTCATACTTGTTAGCATTTGTCTTACATACTGCGGTGCTCCCGTGTTGGGTGCATATATATTTATAATTGTTAAATCTTCTTCTTGGATTGATCCTTTGATCATTATGTAGTGACCTTCGTCTCTTTTCACAGCCTTTGTTTTAAAGTCTATCTTATCTGATATGAGTATTGCTACTCCTGCTTTCTTTTGGTCCCTATTTGCATGGAAAATCTTTTTCCAGCCCTTCACTTTCAGTCTGTATGTGTCCCCTGTTTTGAGGTGGGTCTCTTGTAGAAAACATATGTAGGGGTCTTGTTTTTGTATCCATTCAGCCAGTCTTTGTCTTTTGGTTGGGGCATTCAACCCATTTACGTTTAAGGTAATTACTGATAAGTATGATCCCATTGCCATTTACTTTATTGTTTTGGGTTCGAATTTATACACTGTTTTTGTGTTTCCTGTCTAGAGAATATCCTTTAATATTTGTTGGAGAGCTGGTTTGGTGGTGCAGAATTCTCTCAGCTTTTGCTTGTCTGAAAAGCTTTTGATTTCTCCTTCATACTTGAATGAAATCCTTGCTGGGTACAATAATCTGGGCTGTAGGTTATTTTCTTTCATCATTTTAAGTATGTCTTGCCATTCCCTCTTGGCTTGAAGAGTTTCTATTGAAAGATCAGCTGTTATCCTTACGGGAATTCCCTTGTGTGTTATTTGTTGTTTTTCCCTTGCTGCTTTTAATATTTGTTCTTTGTGTTTGATCTTTGTTAATTCGATTAATATGTGTCTTGGGGTGTTTCGCCTTGGGTTTATCCTGTTTGGGACTCTCCGGGTTTCTTGGACTTGGGTGATGATTTCCTTCCTCATTTTAGGGAAGTTTTCAACTATTATCTCCTCAAGTATTTTCTCATGGTCTTTCTTTTTGTCTTCTTCTTCTGGAACCCCTATGATTCGAATGTTGTAGCGTTTAATATTGTCCTGGAGGTCTCTGAGATTGTCCTCATTTCTTTTAATTAGTTTTTCTTTTATCCTCTGATTCATTTATTTCTGCCGTTCTATCTTCTAATTCACTAATGCTATCTTCTGCCTCTGTTATTCTACTATTTGTTGCCTCCAGAGTGTTTTTAATTTCATTTATTGCATTATTCATTATATATTGACTCTTTTTTATTTCTTCTAGGTCCTTGTTAAACCTTTCTTGCATCTTCTCAATCCTTGTCTCCAGGCTATTTATCTGTGATTCCATTTTGATTTCAAGATTTTGGATCAATTTCACTATCATTATTCAGAATTCTTTATCAGGTAGATTCCCTATCTCTTCCTCTTTTGTTTGGTTTAGTGGGCATTTATCCTGTTCCTTTATCTGCTGGGTATTCCTCTGTCTCTTCGTCTTGTTTAAATTGCTGATTTTGGGGTGTCCTTTCTGTATTCTGGCAGTTTGTGGAGTTCTCTTTATTGTGGCATTTCCTCGCTGTGTGTAGGTTTGTACAGGTGGCTTGTCAAGGTATCCTGGTTAGGGAAGCTTGTGTCGGTGTTGTGGTGAGTGGAGCCGTATTTCTTCTCTCTGGAGTGCAATTAAATGTCCAATAATGAGTTATGGGATGTCTATGGTTTTGGGGTGACTTTGGGCAGCCTGTATCTTGAAGCTCAGGGCTGTGTTCCTTTGTTGCTGGAGAATTTGCTTGGTATGTCTTGCCCTGGAACTTGTTGGTCCTTGTGTGGTGCTTGGTTTCAGTGTAGGTATGGAGGCATTTGATGAGCTCCTGTCAATTAATGTTCCTTGGAGTCAGGAGTTCCCTGGAGTCAGGGTTTGGACTTAAGCCTCCTGCTTCCAGTTATCGGTCTTATTTTTACAGTAGTTTCAAAACTTCTCCTTCTATACAGCACCATTGATAAAACATCTACATTAAGGATGAAAAGTTTCTCTACTGTGAGGGTCACTCAGAGAGGTTCACAGCGTTACATGGTGAAGAGAAGAGGGAGGAGGGAGTTAGAAGTGACCCAAATGAGATGAGGTGGAATCAATAGTGGAGAGAGTGGGCTAGCCAGTAGTCACTTTCTTATGTGCACTCCACAACTGGACCACTCAGAGATGTTCATGGAGTTATACAGAAAAGAGAAGAAAGAGGAAGGTGACAGAGGTGGCCAGAAGGATAAAAGGGGTGAATGAAAAGGAGGGGGACAGATCCAGCCAGTAATCAGTTCCCTAAGTGTTCTCCACTGTCTGGAACACACAGAAATTCACAGAGTTGGGTAGAGTAGAGGGGGGTTAGGGAGGAGACACAGGCGACCTGGTGGAGAAAAAGGAGAGTCCAAAGGGAGAGAGAGCAGTCAAGCCAGTAATCTCACTCCCTAGTGAAAAATGGGTCCTGAAGATTGGGTTCTTAAAGGTACAAAATTGGTAACAAATACATAAAAGCAAAAATTAAAAATCTAGAGTAGAGTTTCGAATTTCAAAAATATGATGTTAAAGAAAAGAAGAAGGAAAAGAAAGAGAAAAAATGAACAAACAAAAACAAACAAGGTTGCAAAAATTATAAAGAAAATACAGGTACAAAATTGATAACAATACCAAAAAGCAAAAATTAAAAATCTAGAGTAGAGTTTGGAATTTCAAAAATACAATGTTAAAAAAAAAGAAGAAGAATAAAAATAAAGAGAGAAATCAAACAAACAAAAACAAACAATGTCACAAAAATTATAAAGAAAATACAGGTACAAAATTGATATCAAATACCAAAAAGCATAAATTAAAAATCTAGAATAGAGTTTGGAATTTCAGATGTACAATGTTATATAAAAGAAGAAGAGAAAGAAACAGAGAGAAAAGAAAGTCACAGAAATTATAAAAAAAACTATAGGTACAAAATTGATAACATATACCAAAGAGCTAAAATTAAAAATCTAGAGTAGAGTTTGGAATTTCAAAAATACAATGTTAAAGAAAAGAAGAAGAAGAAGAAAAAAAAACAAGGTCAAAAAATTATAAAATATATATATATGAAGTTTGCTGAAGAAGAAAAAATAGGGTCTTTTTTTTTTTTTTGCAAAGTAATAGGTTATAAAAGTGAAAATTAAAGGAACAATAGAGGACTTAAAACATTTTTTTAATTAAAAAAAAAGAATAATTGTAAATATAGTAAAAATATATCTAGGACTTTCTTTGGTTTTGTTGTGAGTATTGTGGGTTCAGTTCATTTTTGGCTAGTTCCTTGGTCCGACTTATATTTCTCAAAATCTATAGGCCCCTTCCTATGTAGTCTGTAGTAACCAAAGGGTTTTAATCTATTGCCTGTAGCTTCCAAGGCATTTCCCTCTGTTATAACTTCTTCTGTTTGCTGGTCTCTTCAGTGTCTGGTTTCCACCCTGACACAAAGGGGACGGTGGAGGACACTTTTTTTTTTTTTTAGGCTCACTTGTTTACTCGCGCTGTGGGGAGGGAGGGAGGGATGCTGCAAACAAATAACACTGGCGTGCGCTCACAGTGCCTCAGCCACACTGGGTCTGCCTCGCTCACGGCGCGTGTAGCCTCCCTGCCCACACTGCTCGGGCTCTAGGTTGTTCCGCTGGGAACAATCCGAGGCTGGCTCTGGGCTGCATGCACCTCCCAGGTCCAAGCCGCTCAGGTTCAGGCACTCGGGTAGTCCTCAGAGGCGCAGACTCAGTTGGGCCTGCATCTTGTGCTCTTCCCAGGTCCGAGCAGCTCAGGTGATGAGGTGTTCGGCAAGCGCCAATGCTGCGACTTACCGCCTCCCCACCACTCGGTTATCTGGGTGTAAAACCGGCACACCTTCTCAGGCAGATGTTGACCATCCAGACCCCCGATAAGTTTTAGTTAGCAAAGAAGCCTGGTTACAGTTTTATAGATAATGTCTCTCTGGGGCTGTGATTGCCCCCTTCCAGCTCTGGCTGCCTGTCACCGGAGGGGGATGGTCTGCAGCCGACTATCTCTGTTCAGACCTTTGTTCCGTGCTCGGGCCTGGTGGTGTCTTAGGTTAGGGCTGGCTTTTTGGGTGGTAGATATCCCACAGTCTGGTTTGCTAGCCCAAATTATTTCGCTCAGATAACATTCAGGGTATTCAGGCCAGATTCTTACTCTCAGCGATGCAGCCCGCGCCGCGCCTCACTGCCCAGCCCCCGCTTGCTAATGGCGGATGCAGGCATCTGCGCTGCTTCTCCGCTGGGGGAGTTACTGTAGGGCTCGCAATCTGCGAGTTTTAATTGTTTATTTATTTTTTCTCCCTGTTATGTTGCCCTCTGTGCTTCCAAAGCTCAGCACAGATTCGGCAGTGAGAAGGTTTCCTGGTGTTTGGAAACTTGTCTCTTTTTAAGACTCCCTTCCCGGGAAAGAACTCCGTCCCTCCCTCTTTTGTCTCTTTTTTTGTTTTTATATTTTTTCCTACCTCTTTTCGAAGAGTTGGGTTGCTTTTCTGGGTGCCTGATGTCCTCTGCCGGCATTCAGAAGTTGTTTTGTGGAATTTACTCAACGTTTAAATGCTCTTTTGATGAATTTGTGGGGGAGAAAGTGTTCTCCCCATCCTACTCCTCTGCCATCTTGGCTCCTCCCCCATCTCACCCTTTTTGACTGCAGGACTATCATGGTCACTCCAGAATAATAATATAGAGCTCTTTTTTGTGTGTTAAATTTGGAGGTGCCCTGTTAGAATCAGGGAACCAGTGAGAACTCTTGGTCCAAATTGAAGGGGAAGGGTCAATCCAAGTTAGTTCAGTTCATTCATTCATTTGTGTCTGACTCTTTGCGACCTCGTGAACTGCAGCACGCCAGGCCTCCCTGTCCATCACCAACTCCCAGAGTCCACCCAAACCCATGTCCATTGAGTCAGTGATGCCAAGTTAAGGGTCTAGCTAATGGAGAGTGCTGCACTCAATATGCCAGCAAATTCGGAAAACACAGCAGTGGCCACAGGACTGGAAAAGGTCAGTTTTCATCTCAATCCCAAAGGAAGGTAATGCCAAAGAATGTTCAAACTACTGCACAATTGCACTCATCTCACACACTATCAAAGTAATGCTCAAGATTCTCCAAGCCAGGCTTCAACAGTGCATGAACTGTGAACTTCCAGATGTTTATGCTGGATTTAGAAAAAAGTCAGAGGCACCAGAGATCAAATTGCCAACATCTGCTGGATCACTGAGAAAGCAAGAGAGTTCCAGAAAAACATCTACTTCTGTTTAGTGACTATACCAAAGCCTTTGACTGTGTGTTTGTTAGTTGCTCAGCCATGTCTGACTCTTTGAAATCTCACAGACTGTAGCTCTACAGGCTCCTCTGTCCATGAGATTCTCCAGACAAGAATACTGGAGTGGCTGGCATTCCCTTCTCCAGAGGATCTTCCCAACCCAAAGATCGAACATTGGTCTCCTTCATTTCAGGCAGATTCTTTACTGTTTGAGCTACAGGGAAGTCCTTAAAATCTGTCTGTGTGGATCACAACAAACTTTGGAAAATTCTTCAAGAGATGGGAATACCAGACCACCTAACCTCCCTCTTGAGAAATCTGTATGCAGGTCAGGAAGCAACAGTTAGAACTGGACATGGAACAACAGACTGATTCCAAATTGGGAAAGGAGTGTGTCAAGACTGCATATTGTCACCCTGCTTATTTAACTTATATGCCGTGTACATCATGTGAAATGCCAGGCTGGATGAAGCACAAACTGGAATCAAGATTGCCAGGAGAAATATCAGTAACCTCAGATATGCCAATGACAGAAAGCAAAGAAGAAATAAATAGCCTCTTGATGAAATTGAAAGAGGAGAGTGAAAAAGTTGGCTTAAAACTCAACATTAAGAAAACTAAGATGGCATTCAGTCCAATCACTTCATAGCAAATAGATGGGGGAACAATGGAAACAGTGACAGACTTTATTTTGGGGGGGGCTCCAAAATCACTGTAGATGGTGACTGCAGCCATGAAATTAAAAGACACTTGCTCCTTGGAAGCAAAGCTCCTTGGAAGGAAAGCTATGATCAACTTAGATAGCATATTAAAAAGGAAAGACAATACTTTAACAACAAAGGTCTGTCTAGTCAAAGCTATGGTTTTTCCAGTAGTCATGTATGGATATGAGAGTTGAACTATAAAGAAAGCTGAGCACTGAGGAATTGATGCTTTTGAACTGTTGTGCTGGAGAAGACTCTTGAGAGTCCCTTGGACTGCAAGGAGATCCAACTAGTCCATCCTAAAAGAAATCAGTCCTGAATGTTCATTGGAAGGACTGATGCTGAAGATGAAACTCCAATACTTTGGCCACCTGATGTGAAGAACTGACTCACTAGAAAAGACCCTGATGCTGGGAAAGATTGAAGGTGGGAGGAGAAGGGGATGATAGAGGATGAGGTGGTTGGATGGCATCACCAACTTGATGGACATTAGTTTGAGTAAGCTCTGGCAGTTGGTGATGGACAGGGAGGACTGGCTTGCTGCAGTCCATGGGGTCACAAAGAGTCAGACATGACTGAGTGACTGAACTGAACTAAATGGAGGATTTGGAACATAAGCCCAATATAAATCAGCATCTGCCCCAGTTACCACACATGAGACCAATGCCACCATAGCCAACACCATGGTGACAGGGGTTTTAGGTGTTTCTGTGCAAGGGCATTTGTTTGCTCTTCTGACTGAGGCTCTTCAGTTGTCTCCAAGTCACAGGAGGTGCCTTAAGATTGTGTGGTCCTGGTTCTCACTCTGGTGGGGTCCATCTGGCATAATCTCTGGACTTTCTAAGTCACTGTCACCACACTCACTGTGGGATCCCACATCTCCTGTGGTGCAAATGGAGGGTTCACGGTTTGGCTTGATGCACCTGCTTGGTATCCAATGAGGGCCTTGACTTGTTGAGACACAACCATATCCTCCTCCCCATGTTAGTAGGGGGTTGGTCCTTCCCAAGGACCACCTTCTGGCGCCTTCCACCAGACCTGTATGCATTGCACTGAAGGAGTATGTGAATAGTGTTTCTCACATGGGTTGATTTTTGGTCATTTGTTGTGAAAAAAATTTAAGGTTAGGAGAAGTAAATGCAGATGTGTAGGTGGAGATTTCCCTGCTATTCCCCCTTTTTGTTTTAAAAGCTGATTTTTAAGAGCATAATGTGCTCATTCAACTACAGCTTGGCCAGTTGGATTATATGGGATGCCTGTGGAGTGATCAATGGGCCAAAGAGTGCAGAAGGCTTTACTGGTGTAAGCAGGCCCATTGTCAGTTTTAAGTTTCTTTGGACTGCCCATATGAGCAAAAGCAGCTAATAAATGGCATTGGGCATGAATGGTGGTTCCACTGGGATGAGTAGAAGCCCAAAGCATGTGAGAATAAGTATTGAAAAAAACAGGGAGGTAGTTAAGGCGTCAAAACTCAGGAAAATGGGTTACATCCATCTGCCAAATTTCATTTGGAGTAAGCCCTTGGGGGTTAACTCCAGGTGATGGAGGTTGATAAGCACCGACTTGTTGACAGCAAGGACAGGCTTGGCTAATTTTTGTTGTTTGGGATTTAGTAATGTTGAAATGGTGTCTAAGGAAGCCGACAGATTGATGAAGAAGTTGATGAGACTAGTAAGCCTGTTTAAAAATGGGCATCATTAAAAGATCAGCCTGAGAACTGCCAAGAGTGAGAGGCCCCAGGAGGGGGCAGTGAGCTCAAACATGTATAATAAAGAAAGGAAAGGAACAGGAACAAATGACTTTTTTGAAGTTGGAGAAATAGGAGGAATAATTTCTCAGAATTAACATGTTTAATTTTTGCAGTTTCAATAGACTTGGTCATTCCAAAAATACAGGCAGAGTCACTAACAATATTAATAGGGGTCTTATCTTTAGAAACAAGTACTGTAATTACTGCTCCTAGTTCCACCTGCTGAGCCAAAGCATGGGGCATAGCTAGTTTCTCATTCCTCAGGCCTGGCAATGCCTGCTTTGCCATTGTTAGAGCCATCTGTAAAATAAGTAGGAGCACCTCAGATAGGTGTGGCCTTTGTGACTCTGGGCCACGCAAGGGGAGTTAGGGAAATAAATCATAACAATTTATGTGCAGGAGGGTGATTGTCTAAAATGCCCACAAAATCAGTGAGAGCAACCTGCCATAATAAGCAAGTTTGCCAAAGTTGCTATTGTTGAGTTTTGTCAAATGGAACATGAACAGTTTGAGGATCAAAGCCAGTCAACTGGTGAGTATGTTTTCTTCCCTGTGTAATTAAATTATACATAAGGGTAACATATGTCATCAGGGTTTTGCCCTCTTGAGAATGCAGGAACAACCATTCTATGATGCCAAATGTAGGCTGTTCCTAAAATAAAACTCCTGCAGGGGCATCTGGAGAAGCTATGGCAATGAAGAGAATAGGGTAATCATAATGAATACGATTAAGTTGAGCATTTTGAATGGCAATATTTACCATATCAGGTTCCTTTTTAGATTATGGAGTCAGAGTCCAAGGGGAGGAAAAAGCTGAGCCCCCTTTACGAGTCTCAAAGAAGTGTTTATGTGAACTGGTAGGAATGCCCAGAGCAGGGGGCAACCAATTAATATCTCCTAAAAGCTTTTGAAAATCATTTAATGGTTTGAGATTATCATATCTAATGGATATCTTTTGGGGTATAATGGTGTGTTCTGAAACCCAATAACCTAAGTAGGAAAAGGGAGTGGTGTTTTGAATTTTTGGGGGTGCTACATGTTGTCCCCATAAGATCATGTTGAACTTGGTGAAAAAGTGGATTTAGGAGAAACTCCTCTGGGGCAGCTAAGAGTATGTCATCCATATAGTGAATGACGTAGGCTTGAGGATAGAGGGATCAAGCTACCCCCAGAGTGCTAGCCATATATTGTTGGCACAGCACAGGACTACTCATCATCCCCTGAGGCAACATTTTCCATTGGTACCATTTCATGGGAGCTTGTTGGTTAATATTGGACACCAAAAATGCAAAGTTTTCTTTGTCTTGTGGGGCTAAGGGGATTGTATTAAAAACAATCTTTAAGATCCAGAACTATAATTGGCCAATCTTGAGGTATGGCTGAAGGGGATGGGAGTCCAGGCTGCAAGGCCCCCAGGGGGTGCATAACTCCATTAATAGCTCAAAGATCAAGAAGCAGCCTCCATTTGCAGGACTTTTTAGGGATTGTAAAAACTGGAGTATTCCAAGGACTAGTACATTCCTCTATATGCCCTGCTTGAAATTATTCTTCTACTAAGGCTTGTAAATGCATAAGTTTCTCCTTTGTTAGAGGCCGTTGATCCACCCAAACAGGTTTAGATGTAAGCCACAGTAGAGGTGTGGCACATGGTGGCAGAGAAATTTCAATGGCCCCCATTAAAAACTTTTATATCCTAGCCCTTTTTTGTCCAATTTGGGATGAATAGGTAAAGGAGAAGGATCTCCCTGTAAATTTTTTCCTAGCCTTTTTCCTGGTTGGTACTGCATTCTTGCCATCATGATTTGCCTTTCCCTAATTGGAGAGAACTAGATGACATTGGGCGAGAACATCTTATAAATTACAGGGAATGTCTGCAACAAAAGGCTGGAAATGAGCAAGTTGTCTATTGGGTCCTAGGCAAGGAAGAACTGTTGCACTTTGAGCAAGTAGTTGAGGTTCTTGCAAGCTTTATATTTTTCCCTGGGGTTCAGTCAAGGGCCAATCATCTGGCCATTGACGAGAAGCAATGATGGAAACATCAGCCCCAGTATCTTAGAGACCAGAGAAGGATTTTCCTCGAATTTTAACCTTACAAGTGGGCCAATCTGAGAGTATTTGTTGAGTAAAGCACACTACTTGATCACTTGTGCTTCCACATCCTTTTTCTCCTCTGGTGACAGGATTAAAATTGTTAGGGGCATGGTGAGGCAAGAGAAGGAGCTGAACAATTTGCTGACCTTGAGGAATGACATGGAATGAATGAGAGAGAGCCATTACTTTAATTTCTCCTGAATAGTCTGGATCAATAAGGCCAGGGAGAATTTGGAGGCCCTTAAGAGTAAAGCCACTTCTCCCCAAAATGAGTCCTATGGTCCCCAGTAGAATAGGGCCTTGAATCCCAGTAAGGATAGCTATGGAGGGATCCAATTCACTAATCCGAACAGTTACTCTGGTTGGGAGGTCCCACCCAGCATTTCCACTGGTAGCAGCTGAGGCTGGAAATACACTGAAGGGTGGAGGTCCTCACAGGGTATGACCCCATTGTCTGTGGGGTCTGAGGCTGGCCCCATTGACCGTTTCCCAGCTGTAAAGGGACACCGTTTTTATGAAATTTAGATCTGCATTGATTAGCCCAGTGATTGCCTTTCTGGCACCGAGGACATAGTCCTGGTGCTTTATTGTCACCAGTAGGCGGAGGAATTGTAACACCTGTTTTGGGCCAGAACGGCAATCCTTTTCCATATGTAGGGGCTTTCCACATTGAAAGCATTTGGCAGGGGAAGAGCTAAAATTATTTTTAAAGGCAGTAGAACTTGCTTGGGCTAGAATGGTTTGTCTGTGAGCCTGTGTACCAATATTTTGACAAAATAGGCAAGGCTGCCATTTTGATGAATAAGGTTAAGGGCGGCCTTGCAGTCTTCATTGGCATTTTCATAGGCTAATTGTTTTAACAAAATGTCCTCCACTGTAGGACTGTTAATTTGACGGTGGAGAGCAGATGAGAGCCAGTCTACAAATTCAGTTCAGGGTCTTCTCCAGGTCTCTGTAATATTTTAACAAATGAACCAGTAGGCTCGCTAGGGTCTGACGCTGTCTGCCACACCCTTCGGCACCATTTGGCGATCTGTTCATATGCTCCCGTTAGTATACCTTCATAAGTCAACTGGGCTACTGGACTGGTATATTGTCCTGTTCTCGTGAGCATTTCAAAAGTAAGATTATGTCCATTGGCCAAATTAATATGGGCTTGCTCTTGGCACAACTCAGTATAAGAGGCAAAAAACTGTAAACATTGGGGACCACTTAAAGCAGCTTTCGCTAACATCTTGACATCCTAAGAGAGCATCTCCCATGCAAACAAATTTCCAATAGTTCTTGTGCATATGGGGAATTAGCCCCATTCGACCTAATGCTAGATTTTAATTCCATTAAAACCTTGATGTCAAAAGTTTCATGGGTTGCAACAACCTGGGTGGAATCATTGGGGTCAGGCCTATAATCAATAGGGAAAGCAATATCCTCAACGTCCAAAGCACCAGAATGAAGGGCGGAGGTCATACCCTGCTGAGTCAGCAGCTTATCCTCCGGAGACATTTCTGGACCTGGTGGAGGTTTAAGTGGCGGAAAATCGTCCTCAGGCTTGGATGGCAAACGGGCGGAAGGGTTAGCAGGAGCTGCCTCTGAGGACTCTGCCTTCTCGCATCATTTCTCACTCTGTAGAGGGTATAGAACCGATCGCACTAGCCCCCAGGTAGCAGATACCCTCACGGGTATGTTGATCCCCTCTCCTGTGTGCATTTTAAAATTTTCTCCCACTCGAGCCCAATTTTCAATATCTAGAGTGCCTTCTTCTGGAAACCAAGGATTATATTTAACCACCTCTTTTAGCAATTGCGTCAGTTGCTCCTCTCACCTGCATTTCAGCAGTCTGGAGGAGGTGCTTTAAAAGCTGGGGATAATGTTTCTCAGCTTTACTCAAATCATTCCCCATTGTTACCCTGACTTTGTAAGACAAGGGACTTTCCACCCTTAGAGTCTGAGGGCCTGGCGGGGATCCAGGTGTCTCACTTACTGCTCACTCTCTCCACTTTCAGTTTTCCCTTTGGGGGAATCCTTCCCGACTTCAGGTCCCCTTGGGCGCTACCTGCCGCCTCCAGCACAGTGGGTAAGAAAGACTTGACATGGTATGAGTGCATAATGAAAAGACAGATATGTAATTTGGTGAGCAGGCTGTCAGGGGGCCCTCCTGCTCTCCATGGCAGGAAGATAAAATGGTTCCCTTCAGCCCACACTTTTATTGCAGAAGTCACATGAGATCATTAGGGAATAGCTATACTGGGGAGTCTGAATAGCACATCATAAAAAGGGAGTAAAGTTAAAGCTCTGTTGATCAGGAACATCTTGTTTTGTTTCCATGGGGATAGAGGCAGGGGTAGGCCGTGAGAGGAGCAGAGAGCACGACCCGCCCCACGAATGTCCGTTTGGCATGCTTACTAAGGACAATCACGAGGGCGCAGTTTGCCTCACCCTCGAGTCATGGGGCAGGTTCTGGTTTTTGCTCCTCCAGGCTGCAGCACATCCGGGCTCTATGTTTTAATATAAATTGCATTGAAAGAAATCAGGCAAATACTTTGAAAAACAAAACATTTTATATTTTTCACTTGAGTTTTAAGCAGCATCATCTTGTTCATGCTTTGTAGCACTATTATTATTATTTTTCTTTCACAGTTGACTTAGAAAGACAATGGGATAAACACTACTCCACCGGAAGAGAGCAGATGTGTGGTTCAGGCACTGAGTCATGTCCGACTCTTTGGAACCCGGTGGACCACAGCATGCCTGACTGCCCTGTCCTTCACCATCTCCCAGAGTTTGCTCAATCTCATGTCCATTGAGTCAATGATGCCATCTAATCATCACATCCTCTAGTGCCCCCTTTTCCTCCTGTCCTCAATCTTTCCTAGCATTGAGGTCTAGCATCAGGGTCTTTTCCAATGAGTCAGCTCTTCTCATTAAGTGGCCAAAGTATTGGATCTTAAGCTTCAATATCAGTCCTTCCAGTGAATATTCAGGGTTTACTTCCTTTAGGATTTACTGGTTTGATCTCCTTGTTGTCAAAGACATTCTCAAGAGTTTTCTCCAACCACAGTTCAAAAGCATCATTTGTTCAGTGCTCAGCCTTCTTTATGGTCCAACTCTCATATCCATACATGACTAAGTTTATCATAGCTTTTCTTCCAAGGAGCAAGTTTCTTTTAATTTCATGATTGCAGTCACCATCTGCAGGGATTTTAGAGGTCAAGAAAATAAACAGAAGAGAGCAGGTCTAATATTTCTCTAGTGAAGTATCAAAAGCTTATACTTGGTTACACCACTAATAGATCATAGTACTCATAAAATAAGTTCTGAATTTGATAAAATAATGTAGCATATAATTCCATATAACTGTGATTCATAAATTTAATGTTAATTTATACTTATTCATTTACTTCAACAAATATTTCTCAAATGGTCACCATAGCTGATCTCTGGTTCTAGTTACTGGGAAGGATACAAGATATTCCTTTTAAACAAGGAAATTTGAATATAGTAAGATGGAAAAGATCAATAAAAAATTCAAAGAAAATGTAAAAGATATTAAAAAAAAACACCAAATGAAGTTTTATAGATTTATAGAGGTATGGGAAATAATTTAAATTGGAGGCAATGTTTACAAGTCAAATGTTTACAAGCTTAATGTGCTTCATGTAATAGGTGAGGATATCTGGACATGTGAATATTATAATATTCAAAAGAAAATTTATTCTAGAGCTTAAAACTCTGATTTGGATTGATTTTCAAAATAAAACTGTCAACATGCATTATACTGTTTAGAAGCAGCATAATACACTGACATGAAGCAAGTGTCTCGTAATTGCATGACTGCAGTCCCATTCTGCGAGTTGGACACGACTGAGTGATTTCACTTTCACTTTTCACTTTCATGCATTAGAGAAGGAAATGGCAACCCACTCCAGTGTTCTTGCCTGGAGAACCCCAGGGATGGGGGAGCCTGGTGGACTGCCATCTATGGAGTCGCACAGAGTCGGACACGAATGAAGCAACTTAGCAGCAGAAGCAGCAGCAGCAGCAGTCCCATTCTGCAGTGATATTGAAGATCAGGAAAAGAAAATGTTACTGTTTCCACTTTTTCTTCTTTTATTTGCCATGAAGTGATGGGATTGGATACCATGATCTAAGATTTATGAATGTTGAGTTTTAAGCAAGCATTTTCACTCTCCTCTTTCACTGTCATCAAGAGGCTTTTTAATTCCTCTTCACTTTATGCCATTAGAGTGGTTACCATCTGCATATCTGAGATTGTTGATATTTCTCTTGGCAATCTTGATTCCAATTTGTGATTAATCCAGCCTGGCATTTCACGTGATGTACTCAGCATAGAAGCTAAATAAGCAGAGTGACAATATACAGCTTTGATGTATTCCTTTCCCAATTATGAATCAGTCCATTGTTCTACCTGTTGTTTCTTAACCTGCATGCAGGTTTCTTGGGAGATAGGTAAGCTAGTCGGGTATTCCCAACTCTTTAAGTATTTTCCAGTTTGCTGTGATATACACATTCAAAGGCTTTAACATAGTCAATGAAACAGAAGTAGATGTTTTTTCTGGAAATCACTTGCTTTCTCTATGACACAACAAATGTTGTTGACAATTTGATTTTTGGTTCCTCTGCCTTTTCTAAACCCAGCTTATACATCTGGAATTTCTTGGTTCATGTACTGCTGAAGCTTTGAAGGATTTTGAGCATTACCTTGCTAGCATGTGAAATGAATGCAATTTTATGGTAATTTGTATTCTTTGGGATTTCCTTTCTTTGGGGTTGAAATTTTCCAGTCCTGTGACCACTGACCAGTTCTCCAAATTTGTTGATACATTAAGTGAAGCATTTTAACAGCATTATCTTTTAGGATTTTAACTAGCTCAGCTAGAATCCCATCACCACTTGAATTTACTGTCCAGGGTATCTGGCTCTAGGTGAGTGACTACAAAATCATGGTTATAAGACCATGGTCATAAGACCTTTATTTGCATATTTCTGTATATTCTTGCCACCTCTTCTTAATCTCTTCTGCTTCTCTTAGGTCCTTATATTTTTGTCTTTTATTGTGTCCATCCTTGCGTGAAATGTTCCCTTGGTATCTCCAAGTCTCTTAAAGAGAACTCTACTACTACTACTACTACTACTACTACTACTACTACTAAGTCCAACTCTGTGCGATCCCACAGACGGCAGCCCACCAGGCTTCCCTGTCCCTGGGATTCTCCAGGCAAGAACACTGAAGTGGGTTGCCATTTCCTTCTCCAATGCATGAAAGTGAAAAGTGAAAGTGAAGTCACTGAGTTGTGTCCAACTCTAGTGACCCCATTGACTGCAGCCTACCAGGCTCCTCCATCCGTGGGATTTTCTAGGCAAGAGTACTGGAGTGGGGTGCCATTGCCTTCTCCAAAAGAGAAGTCTAGTCTTTTGCTTTCTATTGGTTTCCTCTGTTTCCTTGCCTTGTTCATTTTCCTATCTCTCCTTGCTATTTGAAACTCTGCTCTCAGTTGGGTATATTTTTTCCTTTCTCCCTTGACTTTCACTTTGCTTCATTTCTCAGAAAGTTGTAAAACCTCCTCAGAGAAGCACTTTGCCTTCTTGCATTTCTTTTTCTTTGAGATGGTTTTTGTCCCTGCTGCCTGTAAAATGTTGTGAACCTCTGTTTATAAGAAGAACCTCTATTCTTAAACTCTCAATACAAGTCTAATCCCTTGAGTATATTCATCACCTCCACTGCATAATCATAAGGGATTTGATTTAGATTATACTTGAATGGCTTAGTACTATTCTCTACTTTCTTCAATTTAAGCCTGGATGTTACAGTAAGGAGCTCATGATTTGAACATTTGCTATCTGTGTAAACCTTCTCCAGCTTTGGCTGCACAAAATACAATGAATCTGATTTTGGTATTGACCATCTGGTGATGTCCATGTGTAGAGTTGCCTCTTTTGTTGTTGGAAGAGGGTGTTTGCTATGACCAGTGTGTTCTCTGGACAAAATTGTTAGCCTTTGCTTTGCTTCATTTTGTGTGTGGATGCTCAGTTGCTTCAGCAGCCATACATCGCATGGCTCATAGCTTCATGGAGTTACACAAGCCCCTTCACCTTGACAATGCTCTGAGCCATGAAGGGGAATCATAATACATTACTTAGAAGAAAGTGAACAATATCTACATAATCAGAATTAATTGGCATTTTAAAAAAGGTTTTGACTTTAGGCATCTTCCTTTTTTAATTGGTAATAATATTTCTGAAACCATCAAAAGTGATTATGATGATTAAACAAGATGATGTATTATACAGTCCAGTTCAGTTCAGTCACTCAGTCATGTCCAAGTCTTTGCAACCCCATGGACTGCAGCACGCCAGGCCTCCCTATCCATCACCAATTCCTGGAGTTTACTAAACTCATGTTCATTAAATCAGTGATGCTATCCAACCATCTCATCCTCTATCATCCCCTTCTCCTCCTGCTTTCAGTCTTTCCCAGCATCAGTGTCTTTAGGGAAATTAAAATAGAGGCAGTTTGTTCAGGCTTCAGAAGTTGGAGAACAGACTTATGACCAACTTTTGACCTTACCTGGACCCTATTTGGACTACATGCATGCCTGCTGGCACACCAATTACTACCAGTACATTAAGCAGCACTTTAGACGGGAAAGGGAGTGGGTTTGGAATTTCTTAAGCTCCAGGGACTTCACTAGTCCCCCAGGGTCCAAGGAATCTTATGGCTCACAAGGTGCAACAAACAGTATTATAAAAGTTAAAGAAAAATCAGAGTTGCATTTTTGCACATGAACTGAAGAGGATGTCATTTTGCAGCCTGCGATTATAAATTGGAGGCCTTAAATCTGCAATATGAAGTCTTACTGTGAGGTGGGCACATCACTTTGGATTCGTTTCTAATTGGGATTCCAGACTGATATTATGTGGAATTTCCCAGTGCTATCCAAGTCTGAATATTACATTTGGCCAAGTTTGGTGATGTACACACTGTTATTTCTCTCTATTGTTTCTATTTTTTTTTAATTACTGAATATTGAAATTAAGTTAAATAATCTTCTACTAAATATTGACATTGTCATTTGTATGTAGCAAGTGGTTTCTTTGTTAATGAACACTTCAAACCTAAAACCAGAGTAAAACTTTCAGCAAAACAAAAAAGAAGGGTGCTTATCAAAGCATGTATTATATGGTGATATTTAATTAATTGTACTTATTAAAATAAATGATTGCTCAGACAAATGAGCATATGTAACATTCATAAAATAAGAATGGTCTTATTGGAGAAGAAAAAAGAATAAAAACTCTTAGAAAGTATAGTCAAGATTACTTTGTAGTCTCCCATAAAGGTGAAGGTGAAGGTGAAAATCATTCAGTCATGACCTACTCTTTGCGACCCCATGGACTTAGTCCATTGAATTCTCCAGGCCAGAATACTGGAGTGGGTAGCCTATCCCTTCTCCAGCAGATCTTCCTGACCCAGGAATTGAACCAGGGCCTCCTGCATCGCAGGTGGGTTATTTACCAACTGAGCTATGAGGGAAGCCCTCAGCCTCCCATAACATAGAACTTAATAGATAAAATCAAAGAAAAATAAGAAATAATATATATGGAAATTAGGAAAATATTTAAGAGATCAAACATCCAACTAACAGGCATTAGAGAAAATAGATAGTGGATAATGATAGCTTACAGTGAACGGTGTCAGATTCGTGATCTCAGAAGAAGATTTAGCTTTGGAACCAGGGACAAGGCTTGATCACTCAAGAGCTTTTGTGTAGCAGAGTTGTATTAAAGAATGAAAAGGGAAAAAGAAAGCTTCTGACATAGACATGAGAAGGGGAATGGAGAGTGCCCCCTTGATAGTCTTAGCAAGGCAGCTATATACTTTTCAATTGGTTATTAGCAATAAATCAAAAAAAGTCTCAATGTTGTGAAGGTCTTGCCAGACCCTCTTCCACAATATATATTTTTAAATAACAGGATTAGAACTAACAATAGAAAGTTCTTACCAAACCCACTCCCATAATATAGATTTTAAGATGACAGGATTAGTCAGAAGGTTCTCAAGAAGGAGAAATTTGTCCTCAAATAGGATACATTGCTGACATATAATCATTGGTTCAGAATTTAAGGGAAAGCATATCCTTGAACAAGATGAGTTGCTTTGTTGTACAATCATCAGTTTTGGGCTTAAAGAAAGAAGTATTTGTCTTTTTCTCCTCCTTGATAACTCCAGACCTCTATCTGTTCATCAAAAGCCCCACACTTCTTTCTCTTCTGGGGGACCATAGCCTTCTTATCAATCTGCCTAGGAATTGATTCTCTCAGATAATCTTTAAAAATTAATATGTCCTACAACTAAAGGACATGAACTTCTATACTTATGCTTTCATGGAGAGTCCAAATACAATAAATTAAGAAAAATAAAAGGCTCACATTTAAGTACATCATAGTGAAATTTTATTACAATTGGGTAAGGTAAGTTGTACTTTTCTAAGAATTTGTCCATTTCTTCCACATTGTCCATTTTATTGGCATATAATTGTTGATAGTAGTCTCTTATGATCCTTTGTATTTCTGTGTTGTCTTTTGTGATCTCTCCATTTTCATTTCTAATTTTATTGATTTGATTTTTCTCCCTTTGTTTCTTGATGAGTCTGACTAATGGTTTGTCAATTTTATTTATCCTTTCAAAGAACCAGCTTTTGGTTTTGTTGATTTTTGCTATGGTCTCTTTTGTTTCTTTTGCATTTATTTCTGCTCTAATTTTTAAGATTTCTTTCCTTCTACTAACCCTGGGGTTCTTCATTTCTTCCTTTTCTAGTTGCTTTAGGTGTAGAGTTAGGTTATTTATTTGACTTTTTTCTTGTTTCTTGAGGTGTACCTGTATTGCTATGAACTTTCCCCTTAGGACCGCTTTGTACAACTTTCCAAAACTCGACCAGGAAGAAATAGAAAATCTTAACAGACCCATCACAAGCATGGAAATTGAAACTGTAATCAAAAATCTTCCAGGAACAAAAGCCCCAGTCCAGACGGCTTCACAGCTGAATTCTAATAAAAATTTAGAGAAGAGCTAACACCTATCCTGCTCAAACTCTTCCAGAAAATTGCAGAGGGAGGTAAACTTCCAAACTCATTCTATGAGGCCACCATCACCCTAATGCCAAAACCTGACAAAGATCCCACAAAAAAAGAAAACTACAGGCCAATATCACTGATGAACATAGATGCAAAAATCCTTAACAAAATTCTAGCAATCAGAATCCAACAACACATTAAAAAGATCATACACCATGACCAAGTGGGCTTTATCCCAGGGATGCAAGGATTCTTCAATATCTGCAAATCAATCAATGTAATACACCACATTAATAAATTGAAAAATGAAAACCATATGATTATCTCAATAGATGCAGAGAAAGCCTTTGACAAAATTCAACACCCATTTATGATTAAAAACTCTCCAGAAAGCAGGAATAGAAGGAACATACCTCAACATAATAAAAGCTATATATGACAAACCCACAGCAAACATTATCCTCAATGGTGAAAAATTGAAAGCATTTCCTCTAAAGTCAGGAACAAGACAAGGGTGCCCACTTTCACCATTACTATTCAACATAGTTTTGGAAGTTTTGGCCACAGCAATCAGAGCAGAAAAAGAAATAAAAGGAATCCAAATTGGAAAAGAAGAAGTAAAACTCTCACTATTTGCAGATGACATGATCCTCTACATAGAAAACCCTAAAGACTCCACCAGAAAATTACTAGAACTAATCAA
Organism: Bos taurus; assembly: GCF_002263795.3. Lineage (NCBI taxonomy): Eukaryota > Metazoa > Chordata > Mammalia > Artiodactyla > Bovidae > Bos > Bos taurus. The sequence continues at coordinate 3,107,214 of NC_037346.1, read as the reverse complement.
TGACTATAGTGAAGTTGCAGGATATAAAATCAACACACAGAAATCCCTTGCATTCCTATACACTAACAATGAGAAAACAGAAAGAGAAATTAAGGAAACAATTCCATTCACCATTGCAACGGAAAGAATAAAATACTTAGGAATATATCTACCTAAAGAAACTAAAGACCTATATATAGAAAACTATAAAACACTGGTGAAAGAAATCAAAGAGGACACTAATAGATGGAGAAATATACCATGTTCATGGATTGGAAGAATCAATATAGTGAAAATGAGTATACTACCCAAAGCAATTTATAGATTCAATGCAATCCCTATCAAGCTACCAACGGTATTCTTCACAGAGCTAGAACAAATAATTTCACAATTTGTATGGAAATACAAAAAACCTTGAATAGCCAAAGCGATCTTGAGAAAGAAGAATGGAACTGGAGGAATCAACCTACCTGACTTCAGGCTCTACTACAAAGCCACAGTCATCAAGACAGTATGGTACTGGCACAAAGACAGAAACATAGATCAATGGAACTAAATAGAAAGTCCAGAGGTAAATCCACGCACATATGGACACCTTATCTTTGACAAAGGAGGCAAGAATATACAATGGATTAAAGACAATCTCTTTAACAAGTGGTGCTGGGAAATCTGGTCAACCACTTGTAAAAGAATGAAACTAGACCACTTTCTAACACCATACACAAAAATAAACTCAAAATGGACTAAAGATCTAAACATAAGACCAGAAACTATAAAACTCCTAGAGGAGAACATAGGCAAAACACTCTCCGACATACATCACAGCAGGATCCTCTATGACCCACTTCCCAGAATATTGGAAATAAAAGCAAAAATAAACAAATGGGACATAATTAACCTTAAAAGCTTCTGCACATCAAAGGAAACTATCAGCAAGGTGAAAAGACAGCCTTCAGAATGGGAGAAAATAATAGCAAATGAAGCAATGGACAAACAACTAATCTCAAATATACAAGCAACTCCTACAGCTCAACTCCAGAAAAATAAATGACCCAATCAAAAAATGGGCCAAAGAACTAAGTAGACATTTCTCCAAAGAAGACATACAGATGGCTAACAAACACATGAAAAGATGCTCAATATAACTCATTATCAGAGAAATGCAAATTAAGACCACTATGAGGTACCACTTCACACAAGTCAGAATGGCTGCAATCTAAAAGTCTACAAGCAATAAATGCTGGAGAGGGTGTGGAGAAAAGGGAACCCTCTTACACTGTTGGTGGGAATGCAAACTAGTACATCCACTATGGAGAACAGTGTGGAGATTCCTTAAAAAACTGGAAATAGAACTGCTTTATGATCCAGCAATCCCACTGCTGGGCATACACACTGAGGAAACCAGAAGGGAAAGAGACACGTGTACCCCAATGTTCATTGCAGCACTGTTTATAATAGCCAGGACATGGAAGCAACCTAGATGCCCATCAGCAGATGAATGGATAAGCAAGCTGTGGTACATATACACAATGGAGTATTACTCAGCCATTAAAAAGAATTCATTTGAATCAGTTCTAATGAGGTGGATGAAACTGGAGCCTATTATACAGAGTGAAGTAAGCCAGAAGGAAAAACACCAATACAGTATACTAACGCATATATGTGGAATTTAGAAAGATGATAACAATAACCCTGTGTACAAGACAGCAAAGAGACACTGATGTATAGAACAGTCTTATGGACTCTGTGGGAGAGGGAGAGGGTGGGAAGATTTGGGAGAATGGGATTGAAACATGTAAAATATCGTGTAAGAAATGAGATGCCAGTCCACGTTCAATGCACGATACTGGATTCTTGGGGCTAGTGCACTGGGATGACCCAGAGGGATGGTATGGGGAGGGAGGAGGGAGGAGGGTTCAGGATGGGAAACACATGTATACCTGTGATAGATTCATTTTGATATTTGGCAAAACTAATACAATTATGTAAAGTTTAAAAATAAAATAAAATTTAAAAAATAAAAAATAAAAAATAAAAAAAAAACCAATTGGGTAAGGTACTAAAAGATTTCTGAAAAAAAAAAAAGGCAAAAAAATGAAGGGAAATTATCATGATGAAATTAATCTTATGAACAACAATACTGGAAATTAAGAGAAAATTAGTATCAATAAATGTAATGGGGGCAAAGACATTTTAAGAAATTAACAGTCTCAAAAATATTGCCTCCTATGCACCTTTAATTGATAGATGCTATTAAAAAGCACCTATTTGACCCAAGTATTGAACCTCGGTGCTATTCGATCCAGGGGTCAAATCCAGGTCTATTACATTGCAGGTGGATTCTTTATTGTCCTAACCACAAAGGAAGCCCCATTAAAAACTTAAGAATTAAACTAACAAAGAAGTAGATATACAATCTAACTATAGAGGTACAAAGAGCTTATAATAGACACTGTGTAGCTGTGACCTATAGAACAGTCCATTAGTTTGCAGAAGAAAGACAGACCACTCCTCCAGGGAGATACTCAATAAGGTACTAAAAATATATGTATTTTTACAGGGATATGAGAAGATTTCTAATATATTTGAATATTTTGAGTACACATAATTAAATTTTTATTTGAATATCCTGAAAATAATACTTGTGTTAGAAAGATTTGTTTAGGTTTAAAAAATTATCTTTACATAGAACAGCAGATTAAAAATAAAAAAAAAAAAAGAAAATCTAGAAAGAGCAAAATGTACAGGAAAATAAATACTGTAATAGTGTATTACTTAATGCAGCAGTGAACAACATTTACCAATAAGGATAATGCTATTATGACTACAATATTCCAAAAAATTCCATGAAATTGAGTCAGGTTTGGAAGGTACATGAAAGTCAATAAGATAATAAGGGTGGGAGTGACCAGGCCAATCATAGAGTTAAATATTTTCCAGCTGTAAATGAAATCTGAATTTCCTTAATGCAAATCACAATATAAGCAACCATTTTGAAACATGGAAATGGTTGCTTCTGAGAAGTACACCTGGTTAGTGTGACACCATGGGATGAAGACTGTTCCTTTTTGGTATGAGCCTGATAACATTATTTGGATTTTAAATGATGCATGTACTTGTATAACTCTAAAAATCCAAAGTACATTTAATAATATTAACAAAGTGTGTGGCTTCCCAGGGGAATAAATCACCTTTCTCTTTCAAAAAACTAAAACAAGTTTACCTTCTGCACCTGCTGAGTAGGTTTAATGCAATTGTAAGATCTATATTCCTGCTCCCCACACCCAACACACATACACCAAACATTTTCAACTGTCTTCATATGCTTAAGATGTCATTAGTGTGTAGAAAAACTTTTTTTGTGTGTAATTATAAACAACAGAATTTAATTCAAATGTGTTTATAAAATTGCTCTTAGATATAAATGCATTTCCATGAACAGCAATTATTCATTAAGCTAACCTGTTCAGGTTGTTCTATGAGACTTTATTAAACATTTCCAGAATGTTAACCTGTGATAGTAATGTTGAAAAATGACAACCTAGCGTAACTGAAACTTTAATATGTTAGCTAAGCATTACACTTTTAGTAAATGATCTCATCCCTGCTGAATATCAGAATTATCTGGATCCAAAGAGAGTGCAAGATTGGTGTAATAGCTCAGCCCTGAAGACACAGAAGGATTTGATGCAGTTTCATCCCTACTAAAATATCTTTCAGGGAGAATTGTTGCCCACAGAGAAGCTACTCAAGGAACAAAAGTCTGACTCAGAGCTTTTTGAAGAAGTCTGGTGTCAAAAAAAATTACCTGAAATAAACTAGATCTCTTTAATGCTGAATAAAAATATGAAGAAAAAGACAAATAGAAATATGTGGAGAGGATGAGAGAAAGAGATTTTCCATTGCTAGTGAGGCTGAAGAATCCTGATAAAAAAGATGGGTCTGAGTGGCCACAATGAAAAATCTGTAAGCCACATTTGTAAGGAAATAGATGCTGAATGAACAAGAGATATGAGGTATGGTTTGGGATATTATATAGTTGAGGAGAGGGCATATGTTTTGATATAGTCATTGTGAAGAGTGGGCAAGCAGGAAGTCAAGAAACAAGAGCACACAGAAATGTCTCCTGCCCAAATGAGTCTGGAGATCACAAATCTGTGCTTAATCTATTCCTAACTTTCTCTGTCAACATGAGGACTTGAAAAGTCATCTGCCCATCTAGGTCTCTGTTTTTAAAATATAATTTTTTTAATTAAATTTATTTATTTTAATTAGAGGCTAATTACTTTACAATATTGTATTGGTTTTTTAAAATATTCATTTCTTTAGCTATGATGTGAAGGGGCTAGATTTTGCCCTAGTTGTTCCATCCCACATGTAAAAAAGATAATCATCATAATTCACTGGTATGAGGCTAGGGAATGTGAAGTAGAAAGTTTCACCAGGCAAATTCCTGCTCATGAACACTTCACAGTCTTTGTGGACAAGCTATATCCTTTTGACAGGAGTCAGAGGCTCCATTTCAATAATCATATTGACTATGAATTTTCTTTCATGTTAGCATAATTGATGATATTTTTCTAGTCCACAAATCAGTGTTTCTCAGGGCTTCAGCGTCCTTAATTAATGCCACCTGATATTTTTCTTCTCATGCTATGTATTTTCTAATGGATTTCCTGCTACAGCATTTTGATTATTTACATTTTGAAGCTTCTTACTAAAATTGCTCTTGGGGTGGGGATCTGCAAGGAAATAAAATATGGTTTGTAATCTCACAGAGTGAGTCAGGAATTAGAGTCCAAGCACTGAGTCCCTAGCTTATAACCTGTTTAGCTTGCCACATGAACCTCTGTTTAAAATGTCTGAAGTTTCACGTTTGAATGTGAAATGTCTCTGTTCTAGTTGTTTTCCTCTGATGTAAACATGTAAACTCTTAGTACACTGTTCTTGACAGAGATGAATATAAAATGTCATCCAGGGAATTTTTAGCATATAATGTCAAGGCCTTGTATTTAGAGATTTAGTATTGAGTATTTGGTATTGAGTATGCTCAAAGCATGCTTTCTTTTTTCAAGTTTACCAGATGATTCTCATGTGTAGTCAGAATTGAGACCCACTGTTTTCAGAATAGAGAAAAAGTAGGCTAAGTGAGTAAATTGTACAACATCTTGGGAAAGAATGCAGAACACCTGCTCTGGTCCAAACAAAATACTTTTAAAAATGTTCCAAGATTTGATTAAAAAAATAAAAGTCAAATGATAGGGAATGGAAGAAGGTAAGTTAAAGAATAATAATGTTTGATATTGGGAGCAGAGTAGGAGGGAGAATAGAGACTTTGTAGGGAGGTTCTTTAGAATCTGAGATTTACCCAGTGTATAGAAATTACATGCATGATATCTACATGAAGCTCTTCATTAAATAATTTAAAGAAAAATTATGTTTTTGTGAAGACATTTCTGACATTTTCCAGGTCTATTTAGCATTGCTCTTAGTATGAGTATGATTTAGCTAAAGGCCTGTAGTCTAGTGTTAATTTGCATGCCTAATCCCTTGATGCTGCTGCAGCTGCTAAATTGCTTCAGTCGTGTCTGACTCTGTGCAACCCCATAGACAGCAGCCCACCAGGCTCCCCCGTCAATTCACCCTCAAAGATAAAATAAAATGACTATCTATATCAGGTAAGGAAAAGAAAGGGTGATTTCCCATGTGAGAGGGCCACCATTACAGATTTAGAGCTCTATCTTCTGGCTATATTACTGATACTTATTTCCAAATGGGTTTAGAAAAACAAGACTAGATATGAATGGCATAATTGACTGCTCACAAGGGATTTGCCTGAAGCCAAACTCCTGCTTTACCTTCACACAGTATCTTAGTCTCTAAATGACACATGTGTGACTCCTCATCAGAAATTTTCAAAGCTATGGCAGACTCAGAAACAATAGGATGGAGGAGGCCAGACAGTTTTGGAGGAAGAAATAACAAGATCAAACAAAACCAGGAAGTGCATTTTCCCATGGAATAACTTTAAGAGAAAAGCCAGCTGATAATATACTTAATTTACATGCATTGTAAAAGCTACTGCCTTCTGCTGCTAATTAGTGTGTGGTGCATTAATGTGAGTTCAGGAGCAGCCTCACTCCTGGTCAGTCACTTAGAGAAGCATAAGCTGGGGAAATGCAAATTTCCTACAGGTCTGTAGAGTAATGAAACTGTCGAAAGAGTAATGAACTGAGGATTTGTACATACACAGTCATTAAAATGAATTTTAATCTAGTTCCAATTCATAATATCTTTGCTAATTTAGTCATTTTTTGCAAGATTTTGCATGAATTCTTTTGTTTTACAATTAGGTTTACACAGTGTTTATTTTATTCTTTTAAATGAAGATTTCTAAAAAGCTAAAGTATTTCCCTGAAATCTTGAAGGACAGGTAATCTTTTTGAGGATCACTCTCCCAGAATAATGTGGTATAGTGACTTTAACCCCAAAATCTCTTTAGTTTTCAAGTGGCAGGGTGTTTTAGGATTATCTTTTCCTTAAGGTATTAAAAGGTCTCCAGTGTTTATCTCTGTCAGTTTTATATTATTTGATGTCTCAACTAGTTTTATTGTCATTATTTGGAGCATGTGGTTATTACCAAACTCTATTGTTCTCTTAATTAATGTCTGTATAATTTGGACAAAGTTCTCAAGTTTAAAGTCAAATAACTCCTTGTGTTCTATTTTCTACTAATATTTTGTGCAACTTAGAACAAGTTGATTAAAAATTAAAATATTCCATTTTATGTCAGAGGCAGAGAATCACCTGTTAAATGAGACATTGTAATTAAAGTGTCTAACTAAGTAAATGCTAGACTAAGTAAATTAAAGTAAAGTAAGTAACTAAGACTAAGTAAAGTAACTAAGTAAAGGCACAAACTAAGTAAATGGTAGATTTTGCTATTGCTTCTAGAGCTACTATGAGTTAAAATGCTGGTAGTGGTATTGAGACAAGAAGAATAAGAAACAGACTTTCTGAGATGACAGATATAATCTATGTCATCTTCTAGGTGAAAGCTCATTGAGCAGTTCACTTATGATTTGCATGTCTTACTATTTTTTTAAATGTATTTTATGAAAGCAAGGTACTATCCCTTAATTGCTAAATACTAATGTGAAAATTATTAATGTGAAACTTCCTAAGCACTAATGTGATCATCTTAATAAAACTGATATATTAGTAGAGCATAGACATATAAACCAGTGTAGTTAGAAGACAATGCATGTACCAGGATGAATGAGTGAAGTAGTGGGTATAAAAATTATAACACCTAGTTTGCTTAGAATATAAAACTTATATGATCATAGCTTTTGAAAACATTTTTTATTAGAGTATAGTTGATTTACAATGTTGTGTTAATTTCAGGTACACAGCAAAGTGAATATATATATATATCCACTTTTTTATGGATTCTTTTCCCATATGGGTCATTACAGAGTATTGAATGGAGTTCCCTGTGCTATATAGTAGGTCCTTATTAGTTATCCATTTTATGTATATTAGTATGTATATCTCAATCCCAGTCTCCTAATTTACCCCTCTTCCCCCCTTTCCATCTGGTAGCCATTAGTTTGTTTTCTATGTTTGCAATTCCATTTCTATTTTGAAAATTAGTTCATTTGTCTCATTTTTTAGATGTCACATATAAGTAATATCATATTTTTGTCACTATCTTCCTGACTTATTTTACTCAATACGTCAGTCTCTAGGTCCATCCATGTTGTGCAAATGGCATTATTTTGTTCTTTTTTATGGCTGAGTGAATTTCCATTGTTTATATGTACAACATCTTCTCTATCCTCTAAACCTCTCTTGATGGACTTTTAACTTGTTTCCATGTATTGGCTCTTGTAAATACAACAGCAATGAACATTGGGGAACATTTTTTTTTTTTTTTTAATTATGGTTTTCTCTGGTTGTATACACAGGAGTAAGGATGCTGGATCATATAGTAGTTCTATATTTAGTTTTAAACATACTATATTTCTATTCTTCATAATGGTGTACTAATTTATATTCCCTATTTATCAGCAGGATAGGAGGGTTCCCTTTCCTCCACATCCTCTCCAGCAATTATTGCCTGTATATTTTTTTGATGATGGCCACTTTGACTGGTGTGAGGTGATGCCTCAATGTTGTTTTGATGTGCTTTTCTCAAGTGATGGAAAGCATCTTTTCATGGGCATTTTTTGCCATCTCTATGTCTTCTTTGAAGAAATATCTACTTAGATATTCTGTCCATTTTTTTTATTGGGTTCCCATTCTGCAGGCTGTCTTTTTGTTTTCTTTATGATTTCCTTTGCTGTGCAGATGCTTTTAAGTTTAATTTACTCATATTTATTTATTTATTTCTGTTTTTATTACTCTATGAAGTGGACAAAAAAATAATCTTGCTGAAATTTATGTCAGAGTGTGTTCTGCCTTTGTTTTCCTCTAAGAGTTTTTTAGTATCTATATTTACATTTAGATCTTTAATCCATTTTGAATTTATTTTTGTGTATTGTGTTAGGTGAAGTTGCTCAGTCATGTCTGACTCTTTGCGACCCCATGGACTGTAGCCTACTATGCTCCTCCATCCATGGGATTTTCCAGGCAAGAATACTGGAATGGGTTGCCATTTCCTTCTCCAGAGGATCTTCCAGACCCAGGGATCGAACCCCAGTCTCCCACATTGTAAGCAGATGCTTTCATTCTTTTATATATAGCTGCCCAGTTTTTCCAGGAGACTTATTGAAGAAGCTATCTTTAATCTATTGTATAGTCTTGCCTCCTTGGTCATAGGTAATTGAGGTTGAGTGCATAGGTTTATCTCTGAGATTCTCTATCCTCTTCTACTAATCTATATTTATGTCTGGGGGCTAGTATCTAACTGTTTTGATGACTGTAGCTTTGTATTATAGTCTGAAGCCAGTGTGCCTGATTTCTCCAGTTCTTTTTTTTTCCCCCTCAAGATTAACTTGGCTATTTGAAGTCTTTTGTGTTTCCCCATAGACTGAATTTTTTGTTGTTGTTTTAATTTTATGAAAAATGTCATTGGTTATTGGATAGGGGTTGCACTGAATCTGTGGTTTGCTTTGAGCAATACAGTCATTTTGACACTATTGATCCTTCCAATCCCAAAATATGCTGTATCACTCCATCTGCAACATCTTTGACTTCTTCATCAGCATCTTATAGTTTTCTGAGTGCAAGTGTTTTGACTTTTTAGATAGATTTATTCTTAAATATTGTGTTATTTTTGATGCAATGATAAATAGGGCTGTTTCCTTAATTTTTCTTTCTGATCTTTTGCTGTTAGTGTATAAGGAATGCAAGAGATTTCTCTGTATAAATTTTGTAACCTGCAACTTTATCAAATTAATTGATAGGTTCTAGGAATTTTCTGGTAGCATATTTAGAATCTTCTGATCCATAATCAGACGTATTGTCTATTGTGCCACTGCCCCCCATTGGTAGCATACTTAGGAATGTTTATGTAGAGTATTGGGCTTCCCTGTTGACTCAGAGGTAAAGAATCCAGCTGCAATGCAGGAGACATGGGTTTAGCCCCTGGGTTGGGAAGATCCCCTGCAGAAGGAAATGATAATTAATTCAAGTATTCTTGCCTGGGAAATCTCACAGACAGCAGAGACTGGTGGGATAAGTCCATAGAGTCACAAAAGAGTAGTACATAACTTTGCAACTAAACAACAATAACATGTATAGTACTGTGGATCTGGCAAACAGAAATAGTTTTACTTATTCTTTTCTAATTTGGATTTTTTCCGCTCTATAATTGCTGTGGCTAGTATTTTTAAAACTATGTTGAACAAAAATGGTGAGAAGGAATACTTGCCCTATTTCTGATCTTGGAAATGCTTTCAGTTTTTCACCATTAAGAATAATAGTTGGTAGCTTGTATGTGGCCTTTATATATGACCATTTATTATGGAATAGGTTCCCTCTATACCTACTTTCTGGAGAGTTTCTAATTATAAATGATTGTTTAATTTGATCAAAAGTGTTTTTCTGCATCTATTTAGATGATCAAATGGTTATTTGCCAGTTTGTTGATATAGAGTATCATATTGATTGATTTACATTTATTGAGGAATCCTCATATTCCTGGGATGAATCCCATTTGATCATGGTGTGTGATTCTATTAATGAGTTTTTGGACCCAGTTTGATGGTATTTTGTTTAGGATTTTGTGTCCATATACATCAGTGATATTGGCCTATAACTTGCTTTTTTTCCCCCCACTGTGGTATAATTGTCTGATTTTGGCATCAAGGGTATGGTGGCCTCATAGAATGAATTGAATTCTTTCTTCTGCAAATTTCTGGAAGGTTTTCAGAAGGGTGGATGTTAACTTTTCTTTAAATGTTTGAGTGAGTTCACCTTTGAAGCCATCTGGTTCTAGACATTTGTTTGTTGGAAGTATTTAAATCAGTTTCAATTTCACTACTTGTGATTGGTCTGTTTATATTTTATATTTGTTCCTGGTTCAGTCTTGGGAGATAGGACCTTTCTAATGTTTTGCCCATTTCTTCCAGGTTGCCCATTTTATTTGCATACAGTTGCTTGAAGTAGTCTCTTATGATCCTTTGTATTTGTGTTTGTTGCAAATTCTTTTTTTTTAACCCCTCTCAAATTTTATTGATTTGAGTCCCTTCCCTTCTTTTCTGATTAATCTAGATAAATGTTTTTTGTTTGCTTGTTTTAATTTTGTTTATCTTCTCAAAGAACTAGTTTCACTTATCTTGCTATTGTGTTCTTGGTCTCTATTTCACTTATATCTACCCTGATTTTTATATTTTTTCCCTTGTACTAAATTTGTGTTTTATTTTTTCTTCTTTCTCTGGTTTCTTCAGTTGTAAGGTTAGGTTGTTTATTTGAGATATATCTTGTTTCCTGGGGCTTCCCAGGTGGCTCAGTGGCTAGAGAATCCATCTGAAATGCAAAAGACATCAGGAGATGCAGATTTGATCCCAGGTTGAGAAGAGGGCCTGGAGGAGGGCATGACAGCCCACTCCAGTATTCTTGCCTGGAGAATCTCATGGACAGAGGAGCATGGTGGGTACAGTCCATAGGGTCACAAAGAGTTGGACATGACTGAAGTGACTGAATATAAATGATTATACAGGAAATACATATTTATTTCCTATGATAAAATGTTATTGCTATAAACCTTCCTCTCAAAAATTGCTTTTGCTACACCCCATAGGTTTTGCATTGTCATATTTTCATTCTCATTTATGTCTAGGTATTTTTTTTTAAGTTTCCCCCTGGATTTTTCAGTGATCTATTGGTTATTTAGTAACATATTATTTAGCTTCCATGTGTTTGTTTCTTTCTTTTTTTAATATGTTTTTTTCCTGTTGTTTTTGTTCATTGCTAAGTTGTGTTTGACTCTTTGAGACCCGTGTCCTTCACTATCCCCTAGAATTTGTTCAAATTCATGTCCGTTGAGTACAGTAATGTTATCTAACCATCTCACCCTCTGCCACACCCTTATCTTTTTGCCTTCAATCTCTCCCAGCATCAGGGTATTTTCCAATGAGTCAGTTCTTTGCATAAGGGAGCCAAAGTATTGTTGCTTTAGTGTCAGGATCAATCTTTCCAATACATATTCAGGGTTGATTTCCTTTAGGATTGATTGGTTTGATCTCTTTGTGATCCAAAGGACTCTCAATAGTCTTCTTCAGCATCACAGCTGGAAAGCATCAACTCTTTAGCACTCAGCCTTCTTTATGGCCCCATTTTCATATCTGTACATGACTATTGGAAAAACCATAGCTCTGACTATGCGGATGCTTACTAGCAAAGCGATGTCTCTGCTTTTTAACATGCTGTCTAGATACTCTTGCCTGGAAAATCCCATGGATGGAGGAGCCTGGTAGGCTGCAGTCCATGGGGTCGCTAAGAGTAGGACATGCCTGAGCGACTTCACTTTCACTTTTCACTTTCATGCAGTGGAGAAGGAACTGGCAACCCACTCCAGTGTTTTTGCCTGAAGAATCCCAGGGACAGGGGAGCCTGGTGGGCTGCTGTCTATGGGGTCACACAGAGTTGGACACGACTGAAGTGACTTAGCAGCTTAGCAGCAGATTTGTCATAGAGTTTCTTTCAAAGAGCAAGTGTCTTTTAATCTCATATCTGCAGTCACCATTGGCAGTGATCAGTCCCTCACTTTCAGTCTGTATTTGTCCCTAGCTCTGAGTTGGTTGCCTTGTATCATTTCACCTTTCTATATCTTGTAGTTGGAATATTTAATTCATTTACACTTAAGGTAATTGTCCATATGTCAGTTCTTGTTACTATTTCCTTAATTATTTGGGGTTTGTTTTGTTGGTTTTTCTTTTCTTCTTCTTTGGTTCTATTCCCTTGGGGTTTGATGACCACCATTAGTGTTGTGATTGGAATGCTTTTTTTGTGTGTATGTGTATATTGTAGTGATTTATTTATTTATTTATTGGTTTACATTTCCCATGAAATTTTGATATAATAGTCTATATATATACAAAGTTCTTTAAGTTGCTGTCTCTTGATTCAAAATGAAATTAGAATTTCCTACATTTTTACTTTCCTCATGGTTTCTTTCTCAATATCATTACATGTTTGGATGATTTCCTACTATTGCTTTATATTTGCCTTCACTGGTAAGCTTTCCCATCTGTGATTTTCTTGTTTCTAGTTATGATATTTTTTTTAATGCCATAAAAAAGGGCTAAAGTTCCTTTAGCCTTTGTTGTAAAGCTGTTTTGGTGCTGCTAAATTAGCTTAGATAAAAGTGGCCACAGGACTGGAAAAGGTCAGTTTTCATTCCAATCCCAAAGAAAGGCAAAGCCAAAGAATGTTCAAACTACCACACAATTGCACTCATCTCACACGCTAGTAAAGTAATGCTCAAAATTCTACAAGCCAGGCTTCAGCAATATGTGAACCGTGAACTTCCTGATGTTCAAGCTGGTTTTAGTAAAGGCAGAGGAACCAGAGATCAAATTGCCAACATCCACTGGATCATCGAAAAAGCAAGAGAGTTCCAGAAAAAACATCTATTTGTGCTTTATTGACTATGCCAAAGCCTTTGACTGTGTGGATCACAATCAACTGTGGAAAATTCTGAAAGAGATGGGAATACCAGACCACCTGATCTGCCTCTTGAGAAATTTGTATGCAGGTCAGGAAGCAACAGTTAGAACTAGACATGGAACAACAGATTGGTTCCAAATAGGAAAAGGAGTTCATCAAGGCTGTATATTGTCACCCTGTTTATTTAACTTATATGCAGACTACATCATGAGAAACACTGGACTGGGAGAAACACAAGCTGGAATCAAGATTGTTGGGAGAAATATCTATAACCTCAGATATGCAGATGACACCACACTTATGGCAGAAAGTGAAGAGGAACTAAAAAGCCTCTTGATGAAAGTAAAGTGGAGAGTGAAAAAGTTGGCTTAAAGCTCAACATTCAGAAAACGAAGATCATGGCATCCGCTCCCACCACTTCATGGGAAATAGATGGGGAAACAGTGTCAGACTTTATTTTTCTGGGATCCAAAATCACTACAGATGGTGACTGCAGCCATAAAATTAAAAGACGCTTACTCCTTGGAAGGAAAGTTATGACCAACCTAGATAGCATATTCAAAAGCAGAAACATTACTTTGCCAACAAAGGTTCGTCTAGTCAAGGCTATGGTTTTTCCTGTGGTCATGAATAGATGTGAGAGTTGGACTATGAAGAAGGAAGAGCACCAAAGAATTGATGCTTTTGAACTGTGGTGTTGGAGAAGACTCTTGAGAGTCCCTTGGAGTGCAAGGAGATCCAACCAGTCCATTCTGAAGGAGATAAGCCCTGGGATTTCTTTGGAAGGAATGATGCTAAAGCTGAAACTCCAGTACTTTGGCCACCTCCTGCGAAGAGTTGACTCATTGGAAAAGACTCTGATGCTGGGAGGGATTGGGGGCAGGAGGAGAAGGGGACAACAGAGGATGAGATGGCTGGATGGCATCACTGACTCGATGGACGTGAGTCTGAGTGAACTCCGGGAGTTGGTGAGGGACAGGGAGGCCTGGCGTGCTGCGATTCATGGGGTCGCAAAGAGTCAGACACAACTGAGCTACTGATCTGATCTGATCTGATTGCTCTTCTATAAATATTTTAATTTCTCCACTGAAACTGAGTGAACTCTTGCTGGGTAGAGTATTCTTCGTTGTACATTTTTCCCTTTCATCACTTTAAATATAGTATGACACTGTCTTCTGGTTTGCAGAGATTCTGCTGAAAATCCAGCTTATATCTTTATGGTCTTTCACTTTTATGTTACTTATTGATTTACCCTTGTTGCTTTTAATATTTTTTCCCTGTATTTAACTTTTGTCAGTTTGTCATGTGTCTCAGTGTGTTCCTCCTTGAGTTTTTTTTTTTTTTTTCCTCCATATAGAACTCTCTTGCTTCCTGGAATTGGGTGACTGTTTCTTTTCCAATGTTAGAAAATTTTTCAGCTATAATCTCTTCAAATATTTTTGTCAGGCCCTTTCCCTTTCTGTTATTTTTCTGGGACCCCTATAATGCAAATATTGGTGCAATTAATGTTTCAGATGTCTCTGAGACTGTCTTAATTCCTTTTCATTTTTTTAAAAATTTTATTCTGTGACAGTGACTTCCAGCATTATGTCTTCCAGCTCACTTATTCGTTCTTCTGACTCATTTATTCGGCTAGTGTATTCTGCTAGATTCTAGTGTACTTTTCCTTTCAATTATTCTGTTGTTCTTCTGCTTGTTTGTTCTTAAACTTTCTATCTCTTTGTTAAACTTTTCTTATATCTTCTCTGACTGTGCTTCTATTATTTCCAAGATTTTGAATCATCATTACTTTGAATTATTTTTTAGGTACATTGCCTACCTCTTCTTCATTTAGTTATCCTTGTGGGTTTTTACCTTGTTCCCTTATCTGCAACATATTTCTCTGTTGTATCATTTTTTTTTTTCTCTTAATTTCTGTGTTTGTGGTCTTCTTTTTACAGGCTGAAGAACCATAGTTCTTGTTGTTTATGGAGCCTTCCCCCAGCTAGATTGTTGGGTGAGGTCAGTTCTTGGTGCCAATATGGAGACCTCTGGGAGAACTCAGGTTAATCAATATTTCCTGGGCCCTCTACTACCTGTGTTCTTCCCATTACAGAGAGTTACAGCCAATCCCCACCTATCCAGGAGGCCATATAAGATCCCTAGATAGGTCTGTCCCAGGTTCCTGTGGAAGTACTACATTGTGCAGAGTTTCAGTGCATGTGAGACCTTGTGTGCATCCTCCTGGAGTAGAATCTGTTTCCTCCAGCTCTGTGGAGCTCCTGCACTCTAGCCTTGTTGACCCTCAGGGATAAATGCTCTGGGGTTTCTTCCTCCTGATGCAGAAACTCAGACTGTCTTGGAGGGCTATTTTTATGTGAGAGTATCCCTGTGTAACCTGTGTGGGCTTAATTTGTTGTGCCAAAGGTTGTTTTTAATATAAATGTCTGCTGTCTCTTTCCTCAGTGTATGCTGCCTAATGTCCCTTCAATAGGCAGTGTGACTAATGTGGTGACTATAGCCTGCACCACATGCTGAGTACGGCCTCCCCACTGCAGTTGTCTCTGTCCTATTAGGGGTAGGGTCTGCTTCCTAGTTTTTGGAGTAGGGCCCCCAAATCTGTTTCTTATCTGTGTTTCTGATACGCAGTGTGAGGTAGGTGGGGTTGGGGCATTCAACTGGGAGAGATCACTGAGTATTCATCTTCTGGAGCTGTTCATCTGTGAGTGTACTCTGTCATGTCACTTTTCATCAGCTGTGCAAGCTCTCAGGTTACACAGAGCAGTTGGCACTGCTCTCAGCCTCACCTTAACTGTGGTTATGCTAGCAACTGCCCATGACAACTCTTAGACTTTGTTTTCACCCAGGCCACCAGTATCAATCCACAGAAACCATGTCTTAGGAATGAAGTAATCATTAATCTAGACTCACTGTGGGTTCCACGAGGACAATGACACAGGTCCCTTCTTCCTCTTCCTTCCTTCTTTCTTTCATCATATTCCATTACACAGGGAACTTTCCTGTCCTTTCAGGTTTCCAAAGTCCTCTGCCAGTGCTCAGGAGGCTGTGAGAATTGTTCCATTTGTAGATGTAATCTTGATGCCTTTTTGGAAATAGATGTACTATATGTCCTCCTACATCTTGGCTGTCTTGACTCCTCCCTCTATAATTGTAGTTTTTTAGAATATAAAAGTATTTTTTTTTTATTGTGGAAATCAAGCGATCAAATCAGTCAGTTATAGAAGATAATTCATGATGTCATCATCTAGAGACAACCACAGTTGGTATTTTGCTTAGGTCTTTTTGTATTATATACATTTACACATATATATGTCACATAAACTTTAATAATGTTGTATCTTACTGGGGTAATTTAGCATTTTTATTTAATGATGTATTATATTCCCTGAATTTCAGATAGTTTTACATTATTTCTAATGTCTGCAGAAAAGTTCAAAATATAAACATAAACTTTATAAATAATGTCTTATTCTGGCATTTGGATTATTTCTCCTTTGGATTTGATTTAATTATGGTTACTTTGCAATAATATTATACAGAAAAATACTAAATATATCTACCTAGCAGTAGATTGCTAGACTAAAATATACATATATTTTAAACCTTTTGATAGCTTTATCCAAATTATCCTTTCAAAAACTTAGTTATTTACATTCCTGCCTGAAATGAATCAGAGGCCATTTTCTCACATGTTTACCAGTGAGAAAAACTAAACTTTACCAAAGCAGTAGGCAAGACACCACATTTTGTGTTACACTATTTTGTTTAATTGTGATGTTAAATGCTTTTTAATATTTTTTACTTTCTGTTATTTCTATACATACTTTTGCTTACTTTATCATAAGCTTCATGTAATTAAGTGGGATTTTATCTGGAGAAGGCATATTTTAAATACAATTGCACCAGAATTTGATGCAGGGACAACATCTGGTTAAACTTATACATTCTTATAATTCCTCAGCGTTACAAATTATTAGAGGTTTCTTTAATGAGGGCAAAGGTTTTCTTCTTCAGTGAAATTAAAAGTGTCAAAATTCAAAATGCCCTTTTTTTTTTTTTTTAATGAATTATGAAGTGAACCTCTTCTGTCTGCTCTGTTGGGGAATAAATGATGAGACTGAACAATAGCAGACAACCTCCCTCCCCTGCCCACCCCCTGCCTTTTTTCCCCTGAACATCATGTTGGAGGTTAGTAGCAACCATTGACCTGGGAACAAAACCATAATATACCATGTAGCTGTTCAGTTTTCCCAGCACCATTTATTGAAGAATATGTTTTTCTCCATTATACAATGGAGAATACAGTTCAACTATGTTGAATGAAAGTGCTGAGAGTGGACATCTTTGTCTTGTTCTTAATCTTAGAGGAGATGCTTTCGGGTTGCCCAGTTTTGCCTTTTTGCATAGGTGCATTGGTTATTGCTGGGTTTCCTATCCTGCTCCACTGGTCTGTATTTCTATTTTTGTGTCAGCACCATACTATTTTGATGACTACAGCTTTGTAGTATAGTCTGAAGTCAGGGAGCTTCCTTCCTCCTACTCTGTTTTCCTTTATCAATATTGATTTGGCTATTTGGGTTTTTCTGTGTCTCTATATAATTTTAAGTTTTCTTGTTTTAGTTCTGTGAAAAATGCCATTGGTATTTTGAAATATTGATTCTCCAAATCCAAGAACATGGGATAACTTTTCATCTGTTTGTGTCATCTTTGATTACTGTCATAAGTGTCTTATGCTTTCCAGAGGACAAATCTTTTGCTTCCTTAAGTAGGTTTATTCTAAGGTATTTCATTCTTTTTGATGCAATAGTAAATGAGATTGGTTCTTGAATTTCTCTTTTTATTATTTCTCTGTTACTGTATAGAAACAATAGATTTCTATATATTAATTTTGTAACCTGTAACTAACCTAATTCATTGATGAGCTCTAGTAGTTTTCTCATTGTGTCATTAATATTTTTCTTGTTTAGTATCATGTCATCTTCAAACAGCAACAGTTTAAATTCATTTTTCCCTATTGGGAATTTTTTATTTCTTTTCCTTCTCTTATAGCCATGGCTAGAACTTCCAAAACTGTATTGAATAAAAGTGCTGAGAGTGGACATCCTTGTCCTGTTCCTAATCTTAGTGGAAATGCTTTCAGGTTGCACAGTTGAGTATGAAGTTAGCTGTAGTTTTGTCATATATGACTTTTATTACATAAGGTATGTTCCTTCTATGCCCAGTTTCTGGAGAATTCTTTTATCATAAATGGATGTTGAATATTGTCAAAAGCTTTGTCTGCATCTATTGAGATGATCATATGATTTGTATTCTTCAATCAGTTGATGTGGTATATCACACTGACTTGCAGATAATGAAAAATCTTTGTATCCCTGGGATAAATCACACTTGATCATGCATGAAATATGATTCTTTTAATGTGTTGTTGGATTTGGATTTCTAGTATTTTGTTGAAGATTTTTGTGTCTATGTTCACAGTGATATTCACCTGTATTTTTCTTTTTTCTGTGGTATCTTTGTCTGGTTTTGGTATCAGGGTGATGACGGACTCAGAGAATGAGTTTGACAGCTTTACTTCCTTTGAAATTTTTTGGTATGAGTTTGACAAGGATAGATGTTAGCTCTTCAAATGTTTCATAGAATTTTGTAGCCACCTAGAATTTTGATAGGTGTCTGTGAAGCTACCTGATCCTGGACCTTTTTTCATTGGGAGTTTTTAATTAGAGTTTCAACTTCAGTACTTGTGATTGGCCATTCCTATTTTCTACTTTTTCTTGATTCAGTCTTGGGAGATTGTCCGTTTCTAAGAATTTGTCAATTTGTTCCAGTTTGTGGGTTTTTTGTTTTGTTTTGGCTTGTTTTTTTTTGCATACAGTTGCTCAGAATAGTTACTTATGATCCTTTGTATTTCTGTAGTATCCTATGTAACCTACCCTTTTTCATTTCGAATTTTATTGATATAAGTCCTCTCCTCTTTTTTCTTGATGAGTCTGCCTAAATGTTTATCAATTTATTTGTCTTTTCAAAGATTCAGATTTTAATTTAATTGCTCTTTCCTATTGTTTTCTTCATCTCTATTTCATTTATATCTGTTCTGATCTTTATGACTTCTTGCCTTCTACCAATTTTAGGTTTTGCTTGTTATTCTTTTTCTAGCTTCTTCACGTGTAAGGCCATTAATTTTATTTGAGATTTTTCTTGTTTCCTGAGATAAGGTTGTATTGCTATAAACTTCCCTCTTACAATGTATTTTGCTGTATCTCATAAGTTTTGGATCATTGTGCTTTCATTTTCATTTGTCTCTAGGTATTTTTTGAGTTTCTCTTTTATTTCTTTAGTGAAGAATTGGTTGCTTAGTAGCATATTATTTAGCCTCCACATGTTTGTGTTTCTTATAGTTTTTTGTTTGTTTTTTCTTGTAATTTGTTTCTGATCTCATAATATGGTTAGAAAAGATGCTTCATATGATTTCAATTTTTCTTTCTTTTTTTTTTTTTTTTTTTAATCTATTGAGGTTCACTTTCTGGCCCAGCATGTGATCAATCCTGGAGAATGTTTCTTGTGCACTTGAGAAGAATGTATATTCTGCTGCTTTTTGGATAGAATGCTCTATAATATCAGTTAAGTTCATCTGGCCTAATGTATTATTTAATGTGTTCCCTTACTGATTTTCTGTCTGGTTGATCTGCTCATTGATGATACTGAGATGTTAAAGCCCCACCAATATTATTGTATTACTGTTAATTTCTCTTTTTGTGGTTGCTGTTAGTATTTGACTTTTAAGTTAAATTGAGGGGCCACTATGTTGGGTGCATGTATGTTTACCATTGTTATATCTTCTTCTTGGATTTATTCCTTGACCATTGGTAGGGAAATTGGACAGTTGCATTAAAAATAGACCACTTACCATACACAAAAATACATTCAAAATGGATTAAACACCCAAATGTGAGACTGGACAGGATAAAACTCTTAAAGGACACCACTGGCAGAACACTTTCTGACATAAATCACAGTAATATCTTTTTTGAGCCATCTCCCAGAGTAATGTAAATAAAAACAAAATATGAAAACTGAACCTAATTAAAGTAAAAATCTTTTGCACAGCCAGGGGACCTTAAACAAAATGAAAAGATAGCCATAAGAATGGAAGAAAATATTTCCCAATGATGTGATCTATAATGTATCAGTTTCCAACATTTATAAACAACTCATGTAACAATATCATTAAAACAAAAGGCCAAATTAAAAAAAAAAAAAGGTAGAAGACATAAATAGAAATTTTTCCTAATTAGACATATGGATGACAAGAGGCACATGAAAAGATGCTCAACTTCACTAATTGTTAAGAAAATGCAAAACAAATCTACAAAGAAATAACACTTCACATCCATCATAATGGCTATTGTTAAAAATTCCACAAACATCAAATACTGGACAGAGTTTGGAGAGAAGGTAATCCTCCTATACTCTTAGGGGGAATGCAAATTGGAACGGTCACTTTGGAGAAGAGTATGGAAGTTTCTTAACAAACTTAAAATTGAGCTACCATATGATTCTGTAATCTCACTCTGGAGCATGTATCCAGAGAAGTACTTGGCCCCAAAAGATACATTCATCCTAATGTTCATTGCAGTTCTTTTTTTATAATAGCCAAGACATGGAATCAACCTAAATGTCCACTGATAGAAGAGTGGATAAAAACGATGTGATGCATATATACAATGGAATATTTCTCAGCCATTAAAAAGACTGGAATAATGCCATTTGCAGCAACATGGATGGACCTTCTGAGTGAAGTAATTTTGAAAGATAAATAGAAATCATGCATGCTATCCCTTATAAGCAGAATCTTATAAATGATGCATATGAACTTATTTACAAAGCAGTAACAGGCTCTGAGACTTAGAGAATAAACTTACAGTTACCAAGGGAAGGGTGGGAGAGAGGGAAAGTTACACCGTTTGGAATTGACAGGTATGCAGTGCTATATTTAAAATGGATAATCAACAGGGATCTAGTGTATGGTACAGGAAATTCTGCTAAATATTACATATCAACCTAAATGGAAAATAATTTGAAAAATAATAGATGCAAGTATATGTATAATTAAATCACTTGCCGTATACTTGAAACTAGCACAATATTGTTAATCAACTATATTTCAATATAAAATAAATAAAATGTTCAAAAGACATAATACACAAGAACTGCTTTGAATACGTATTTTGGAATTTGTGCAGAACAGGAATTGTGTTGACAAAAAGGGATACCCCTTTAGTGTGTTGGGCAGCAGGACCCTTCCACTACAGATACTGCTGCTACTGCTAAGTCACTTCAGTCGTGTCCGACTTTGTGTGACTCCATAGACAGCAGCCACCAGGCTCCCCCGTCCCTGGGATTCTCCAGGCAAGAACACTGGAGTGGGTTGCCATTTCCTTCTCCAATGCATGAAAGTGAAAAGTGAAAGTGAAGTCGTTCAGTCGTGTCCGACTCTTAGTGACCCCATGGACTGCAGCCCACAAGGCTCCTCCATCCATGAGATTTTCCAGGCAAGGTACTGGAGTGGGGTGCCGTTGCCTTCTCTGACATATACACTTTGACTAAATGTATGACAATGACCTTTTGAGTCATTTCAGTTGTAATGATTTATTGATAAATAGTTATTAAAATGAATAAAAAGGAGGATACATTCTTTTTTTTTTTTAACTGTCGTATCAGCAAGTACTTGTGAAGTATCTTTGCAATATCCAAGCACCATCATTCCCTGTCTAGTTCAGAAATCATCTATATTATTTGCTTGTTTTGCTTTACTTTATTGTCAACTGCACAGTTTCTGGCTAATTTCAGATCTCCCATTATTAGAAAGGTTTCAATACCATTATTGCTCATAATGATATAACTCTTTGGGATTCATGTTGAAATAATATAGATCTTCTTGTCTCTGTGGTTCCTAATATCACTCCTTTATGCTGGTTACATACTCAAGATGCTACATCATCCATCCTGTCACCATTGACCACTGACTTCAGATGACTTGCTTAAGATTGTTACATTGCTTTATGATGATGCTCACAAATGCAGTTTTAACCATATTACCCAGGATATTGTGCGTAATAATTAATTTTCCAGTCATTAAACTTATTGTTGTGAATTTCATAGCACAGACATAAAACTATGTTTTTTCTTGAACTCTTTAAGCCATAGCTATTGCATTCCTAGAATGACCTCTTTCAGTTTGACAGCATCTCTGCTTAGGTGATGGGCCTGAAGGTATAGTGAGATTTTGTTGTTGTTGCTATTCAGTTGTTATATTGTGCTCAACCGTTTAGGACCTCAGGGAATGCAGTACTCCAGAAGGACTCTGTCAAAGTTTGCTCAAATTCTTGTCCATTGCATCAGTGATGCTATCTAACCATCTTATCCCCTGCCACCCTACTCTTGGTGCCTTCAATTTTCCCCAACATCAGTGTTTTCTGCTGTTTATATTAGGTGGCAAAAGTATCAGAGTTTCAGCTTCAGCATCAATCCTTCCAATGAATATCCAGGGTCAATTTCCTTTAGGACTGACTGGTTTGATTTCCTTGCAGTCCAAGGGACTCTCAAGAGTCTTCTAAGAACCAAGACTCAAAAGCACCAATTCTTTGGCACTCAGCCTTATTTATGGTTAAACTCTTACATCTGCACACGATTACTGGGAAAACCATAGCTTTGACTATACAGACCTTTGTTGGCAAAGTGATGTCTCTAATTTACAATATGCTGTCTAGGTATGCATAGATTCTTCCAAGGAGCATTTTAATTTCAATCCTGTAGTCACCATCCACAGTTGATTTTGGAGGCCAATAAAATAAAATCTGTCACTGTTTCCACTTCTTCCCCTTCTGTTTGCATGAAGTAATGGGACTGGGTGCCATGATCTTATTTATTTATTGCACTCTCCTTTTTCCCCCTCAAGAGGCTCTTTAGTTCATTTTCACTTTCTACTATTAGAGTAGTATCATGTACATATCAGAGATTGTTGATATTTCTCCTGGCAATCTTGATTCCACCCTGTGATTCATCGAGCCCAGCATTTCCCCTGAGGTACTCTGTATATAAGTTAAATGAGCAGGGTGGCAATATACAGCCTTGTCATACTCTTTCCCAATTTTAAACCAATCCATTGTTTCATGCGTCATTCAAACTGTTGTTTCTTGACCCGTATACAGGTATCTCAGGAAACAGGTATGGTAGATTTGTACTCCCATCTGTTTAGAAATTTTCCTAATTGTTGTGATCCACATAGTCAAATCTTTAATATATTCAGTGAAGCAGAAGTAAATGTTTCTCTGGACTCCCTTGCTTTTTCATGATCCAACAAATGCTGGTGATTTGATCTCTGATTCCTTTGCCAATTTGAAAGCCATCTTGTACATTTGGAAGTTCTCCATTCATCACTACTGAAGTCAGATTGAAGGTTTCTGAGCATATCCTTAGTAATGTGTGAAGTGAGCCCAATTATATAGTAGTTTGAACATTCTTTGGCATTTCCCTCCTTTCAGATTGAAATGAAAACTAAAATTTTTCAGTCCTATGACCATGGCTGAGTTCTCCGAATTTGCTGACATATTGAGTGCAGCACTTTAACAGCATCATCTTTTAGAATTTGAAATAGCTCAGCTGGAATCCCATCACCTCCACTAGCTTTGTTTGCAGTAATGCATCCTAAGACCCACTTGACTTCACACTCCAGAATATATGACTTAGGTGAGTGATGACCCCATCATAGTTATCTGGGTCATTAAGTTTTTTTTTTTTTTTTGTATAGTTCTGTGTATTTTTAACACCTCTTCTTAATTTCTTCCACTTTTGTTAGGTCCTTACTGTTTCTGTCCTATTTCATGCCCATCCTTGCATGAAATGTTCTCTTGGTATATCCAATTTTCTTGAAGAGATCTCTAGTCATTTACATTCTATTATTTGACTCTATTTCTTTGCATTGCTTATTAAAGAAGTACTTATTATCTCTCCATGCTATTCTCTGGAACTCTGCATTCAGTTGGGTATATTTTCCCTTTCTCCTTTGCCTTTTTTTATTTCCTCAGCTATTTGTAAATCCTCCTCAGACAACCACTTTGCCTTCTTGCATTTCTTTCCCTTTGGGATGGTTTTGGTCACTGCCTTCTGTAAAATGTTACAAACCTTTGTATAGTTCTTCAGGCATTCTGTCTACCAGATCTAATCCCTTGAATCCAATTTTCATCTCTACTGCGTAATCAGTCATAAGAGATTTTATTTAGGTCATACCTGAATGGTCTAGTGGTTTTCCCTACTTTCTTCAATTTACATCTGAATTTTGCCATAAGTTCTTAATCTGAACAACAGTCATCTTCTGGTCTTGCTTTAGCTGATCGTATAAAGCTTTTCCATATTTGGCTTCAAAGAACATAATCTGATTTTGGTATTGACTATCTGGTGATATCCAGGTGTAGAGTCATCTCTTGGGTTGTTGGAAAAGGGTGATTGATATGACCAGTGTGTTCCCTTGACAAAAGTCTGTTAGCCTTTGCCTTGATTCATTTTGTACTCTACAGCCAAATTTGCCTTTTACTCTGGGTATTTCTTTACTTCCAACCTTTGCATTCCAGTTCCCTATGATGAAAAGGACATTTTTTAAAAATTAGTTCTAGAAGATGTTGTAGGTCTTCATAAGATTGGTCAACTTCCACTTCTTTGACTTCAGTGGTTGAGACATAGTCTTGGATTACTGTGATGTTGGGGCTGCCCTGATGGCTCAGATGGTAAAGAATCTGCCTGTGATTCTGCTGACTTTAGCTTGGCCTCTGGGTCATGAAGATCTCCTAGAAAAGCAGATGGCTGCCCCCTCCAGTATTCTTGCTGGGAGAATCCCATGGACAGAGGAGCCTGGTGGTCTGCAGTCCATGGTGTTGCAAAGATAGAACATGACTGAAGGACTAATGCTCTCACTTACACTGTGATATTGAATGGCTTGCTTTGAACATGCACTGAGATCATTCTGTCATTTTTGGAGTTGCACCCAAGTACTTCTTTCAGACTCTTTTGGTGATATGAGGGTTACTTCATTTCTTCTAAGGGATTCTTGCCCGTAGTAATAGATATGCTGTTAAGTCACTTCAGTCGTGTCCGACTCTGTGCGACCCCATAGATAGCAGCCCACCAGGCTTCCCCGTCCCTGGGATTCTCCAGGCAAGAACACTGGAGTGGGTTGCCATTTCCTTCTCCAATGCATGAAAGTGAAAAGTGACAGTGAAGTCACTCGGCGTGTCCGACTCTGTGCGACCCATGGACTGCCGCCTACCAGGCTCCTCTGTCCATGGGATTTTCCAGGCAAGAGTACTGGAGTGGGGTGCCTTTGCCTTCTCCGAGTAATAGATATAATGGTTATCTAATTAAACTTGCCTATTCCTAATATGTTGGTGTTCAATCCTGCCATCTCCTGCTTGACCACCTCCTATTTATCTTGATTCATGGACCTTACCCTAATGGACAGGGGATCCTGCTGTGCTGCAGTCCATGGGGTCACAAAGAGTCGGACATGACTGAGCAACTGAACTGAACTGATGGACCTAACATTCCAAGTTTCTATGCAATATTGTTCTTTACAGCACTTTATGTTCACCACCAGACTCATCCACAACTGAGCATCATTTCAACTTTGGCCCAGCTGCTTCTTTCTTTTTGAAGTTATTAGTAATTGGCTTTCCCTCTTCCCCAGTAACATAATGCATGCCTTCCAACCTGGGGGCTCATCATCTAGAGTCTTATCTTTTTGCATTTTCATACTGTTAATGGAGTTTTTCAGGCAAGATTCTTGGAGTGGGTTTCTATTTCCTCCTACAGTGGACCACATTTTGTCAGAACTCTTCACTATGACCTGTCTGTCTTGGGTGGCCTTCCACGACATGGCTCACAGCTTCACTGAGTTATGCAAGCCCTTTTACCACAACAAGGCTGTGATCCATGAGGGGAAAAGTGAGATATGTAGTCCCATTTTTTCAAGGAATGTCTCTTCCTCTAATCTTCATGTAATAAGAACAATTCTGGAGATAAAAATTTCATCAATGTCAGACACCAGAAAAGGTACAGTTGAAAGGAGCCCCTTTTGTTGCAGAGCAATAGTTTGGACAGAGACATGAACACTCCTGGGAGGGCTGTTGGACCCTGGATACAGAGCCAGAGTTGATGTGGAAGTTTAGCCTTAGTTTTAGCACTAGAAGCCACATGGTCCAAAAGTATTTGTCCCTATTACTATTACTCTTTATTTGCTCCATGCAGCACCATGATCAAAACCAACACTTAAGTCCACAGGCATAGCCTAAGCCACAGGGGCAGCTGTGGACAAAACTTTAATAGACTTCAACGCATCCTATGTGAAATGTGAGGGAGACGCATTAAAAAACAGCACAGAGTACCTGAATCTCACACAACCTGGTTTGTAAAGATATTGTTTTTTGGCCTTTCATTTCTGTTTTCAGTTTTGTCTCTGGTCACAAAACTGGTATCTGCACAATGTAAGAAAAAGTTGATAAATTCTAAGCAATGTAACAAAAATAATCAGTGATAATAGCATAATTCAGTGGTAATATTCTTAATGGGCTTTGAACAACAAGAAAGATAATGTTGGATTATTAATCAAAGAACAAAATATTTATAAGTAACTCCAAACCAATTTAAAATTAATAAATAAATAACTGGAGAGGGATATTTCTTAAAGAATTATTCCAAATAACACTTGTAAATACATCCTTCTCTAGGTAGTATGGCTTAAATTCCTTCATCTTGAATGTGAGCTGTGCTTAGTCACTCAGATTAAATGAATAGAGTATGAAGATAGAAAAATCATAATTTCACAGTGAGAAACTTGGCAAACACTACTTCAGCTAGGTGATCAAGGTTAATATAACTAGCAGAATTTCATTTTGTTATCATTTATCCCCCAATAGGATATGATGAGAAGAGTGCTTCACTTCCATGGTACTCTTTCAAAAATATTGATAAATCCAGACTAACCCAGACTGGGAAACATTCCAAAAAAGAAAGACCTGACAGGTATTCTTCAGAATTTTTTAAAGCCTGGGAGGGGGGAAATAAAAGAAAAGAAAATACTGAGAAACTCTCACAGATTCAAAAAAAGGAAACAGTGACAAAATATTATTATCCTACATTAGATACTGGAACAGAAAAAATGATGTTAGTGAGAAAACTGGTAAAATTTAAACCAAGTTTGTAGTTCAGTTAATGGTATTGTAACATTGCTAGCCCATTCACAATGTCAATATTAGAGGAAGCTAAGTGTGAAGGATTCACAGAAACTCTCCACAATACCTTGGAAAACTTTATGTATATTTAACACTATTTCTAACCAGAAAGTTTTAAAAATATTTGTGCATTCCTAGCCAGTTTTTCTCCTGCAAATACTTTTTCATACAAATGATTTTTTAATAATTTCTATGGAACTTAATATCTGTTTTACAAATTACAATTTCATGTGTGTTTCAATGTCATTTAGAGTTCACAGAAATCTTTAAAAGGTGCTGTAGAGGAATAACAATTAGCCAAGATGGTGGTGGTCAGACTGTCTCGCCCCACATCCTATCACTCTCAATCCACATTCTATAAATAATGACTTTGCAAATTTGTGTAACAGCTGAGACCATTCATAGCACTGCTCACGCACATCATGAGGTAATAGCTTAGCGAATTGCCACCTTTGTTCATTTAAACATACCTAAGCTCTACCTGAAACAGCCCTTACTGCTGTGTCAGCCATGAGAGAGAAGAAAGCATGTCTGCCTTGCTGCTGCATCAGCCATTGGTGGATAAAGTATATTTGCAGTTCCTACAGCTCCTCACATTTTCTTCCAGTTTCCCAGCTCTCACCTTGCCTACCCTGGGTTCAGTGATCAGTGAGACAGGAGCATAATATTTTATTTTAGGAATAATTTAACTATTTCAATATCATTCAGCATATAGATTTTAGTAAATTTCATAATTTTTACAAATAATTCTGTGATTAATATATCTGTGTGCATAAATCTTTGTGTGCCATTTGGATTATTCATTTAGAATGAGCTTTCAATAAATGAGAATGATTAGCTAAAAAGAATATGAACTAAAAGAAGAGTTTCTGGTGCATATTATCAACTTTATTTGCAGAATTTAGTGACTCATTTTAAAAGAAGTACGTGATGTCTGAAAAACAGTAGAATATCACAAACAAAACTCTATCAAGGAGAAAATAATTGAGACAGCTAAACCTTAAGAAGAAAGAGAGAGAGACAGGAAGTTGTATTCCTATAGGAGGAGGTAAAATATCCCAGACCCAGCAGATATTACACACATTTGGATCAAGTGAAATTCAAGGGTCAAGAGAAGCAAGAAATTTTTAAACATCAAAATTAATAAATGGAAAATGTATACACTTATTTTTGTGAGACTGCCTTTCTCTCTCTCTCTTTTTTTTTGGATTTGCCAACTGCCACTCATCCAGTATCGGAGAAGGCCATGGCACCCCACTCCAGTATTCTTGCCTGGAAAATCCCATGGATGGAGGAGCCTGGTTGGCTGCAGTCCATGGGGTCACTAAGAGTCGGACACGACTGAATAACTTCACTTTGATTTTTCACTTTCATGCATTGGAGAAGGAAATGGCAACCCACTCCAGTGTTCTTGCCTGGAGAATCCCAGGGACGGGGGAGCCTGGTGGGCTGCCATCTATGGGGTCGCACCGAGTCGGACACGACTGAAGTGACTTAGCAGCAGTAGCAATAACAACTCATCCAGTATTCTTGAAATTGGATGAGTGGTGGTTGGTAAATAGCACCCGATCCTGGTTCTACCAATTATGAGTTGCAACTCAGGTTGAGTCATTTCATCTATCTCAGCCTCAGTTTCTTCAAGTAAAAGGAGACAATATTAAAGCAGATATTTTTGAAAATCATTCATTTACATTTCTTGGTTAGTAGTCACCAGGGATTTATTCATGCTTTTAAATTGGTACAGAAATATTTGGTTACCTCCCCCTATTTAAAGGAGGGGTAGGTATATGGGATTTCTAATAACTGTTTTTCTTATGTTTCCCTTCTGATTATGGAGTTTAAGGAGCTACATGCACTGCAGACTTTTAGTTGATATAAGAGACTGTGGTCATCCTACCCATCTTTATTGAATAAGTTTACCTGAAACATGCTATTCACTTGTGTACTCCAACAGTGGCTTCTCTACTAGATTGACTATCTATTCCCTAGGGTCAACAATCACGAATCATTATGCTTTTTTTGTGATTACTTTATGAAGCCATGGGTCAAACAATTATTTTTGAGAGCATGAGACAAACTGACTTTGGTTATTGTGCTAAGACCTAAGGATATCTCTAATTATACTCTGCTTACTTTAAATTAGAGATATTATTTTAAATTAAACATTTTGTTGGCTCTTAAGATTAAGAAAAATAAAAGCTCATTTATCTTATCATGGTGATGAAGTTACATTATTACGTACTATTTCACTTCTATAGACTACTGTCACCATGTACATGTGCCCTTTTCCTTCTCCGTATATCCAAACTGAATCTTCCTCAATGCCCTGTTCAAATTTTGCTCTTGAGTTTGGTTTTTTTCTTAACTCTTCTCCAAATTCACACAAATCTTGATATCCTCTAATGTTTAATGTTTTTTTTAAAGTAAAGCTTAGCTAGATATTTACCAAATTCTGGTTTGTGTGGTGTGCATGGATAGATGGTTATTTAATAGAGCATAGCTTCCCAAGTTATGAAGCCCTGGACTTAAATCTCAGCTGCAACATTTACCAACTTGTACTCTGGGCAGGTTATAGAACCCCACAGAGTTGCATTGTTAAAAGAGTGGACACAATGCCTTTCCAGGCTTCTTGTGTGGCTTAAGTAGGACATTCATAATGTAAAATGTCATGCTCTAAATTTTATTTCTAATGTTTCCTCCCTTAGTTGTTGCTTATTTTCTTATAAAATAGAGTTTTGGTTAAATAATGAATACTAGCACATTGAAGGATTTTGGAGAATTGAATATCACAAATTTAGCACACATCAAACACCAGAGAAAGTTGGGGTCCAGTTTTTGAAATACTGATAAATAAAGTTTGCCATGTTAAATTAAGTTCACTCTCTTGTATTGATAATTTACTTCAGTGACTCTTTCCCCATTCTAATGTATTTTAGTTGTTTTCTTGTGGTTAATATTCACATTTCATCCTATTGTCTTCAGTTCTGTTAATAACTAAATGGTTCTAGATAGATTATTATTACATGACCTAGGGGATCTGTACAATATAGAATGCTTTGTATACTAGACAAGTTCAGAATTACTGACCTTACAAGAAATGTAGCATTTGTAAAGTGTAATTGTAATCTTGTTTTGATAGATTTCAATGGTGAGTAATTAAACATTGCTAATCTAGTGTTGTGATGTTAATTACATTCTCATTTGCCAGAGGCTATGGATTCCCCCAAACACCCAAAGACAGTATCAGGAAAAACAAGATAGATTAGAGGCAAACAGTTCAGTTCAGTTCAGTCACTCAGTCATGTCCGACTCTTTGCAACCCCACGGACTGCAGCATGTCAGGCATCCCTGTCCATCACCAACAACTGGAGTTTACTCAAACTCACATCCATTGAGTTGGTAATGCCATCCTACCATCTCATCCTCTGTAATCCCCTTCTTCTCCCACCTTCCATCTTTCCCAGCATCAGGGTCTTTTCAAATGAGTCAGTTCTTCGCATCAGGTGACCAAAGTATTGGCATTTCAGCTTTAACATCAGTCCTTCTAATGAATATTCAGGACTGATTTCCTTTCTGATGGACTGGTTGGGTCTCCTTGCAGTTCAAGGGACTCTCAAGAGTCTTCTCCAACACCACAGTTCAACAGCATCAATTCTTCAACAGTCAGCTTTCTTTATAGTTCAACATTCCCATCCATACATGACTACTGGAAAAAAAACCATAGCTTTGACTAGATGGACCTTGTTGGAAAAGTAATGTAACTGCTTTTTAATATACCATCTAGGTTGGTCATACCTTTTCTTCCAAGGAGTAAGTGTCTTCTAATTTCATGGCTGAAGTCACCATCTGGAATAATTTTTGATCCCAAAAAATAAAGTCTGCCACTGTTTCCACTATTTGCCATGAAGTGATGGGACAGGTGCTATGATCTTAGTTTTCTGAATATTGAGATTTAAACCAACTTTTTCACTCTCCTCTTTCACTTTCATCAAGAGGCTCTATAGTTCTTCTTCACTTTTTGCCATAAGGGTGGTATCATCTTCATAGCTGAGGTTATTGATATTTCCCCTTGCAATCTTGAATCCAGCTTGTGCTTCATCCAGCCCAGCATTTCACATGATATACTCTGCATATAAGTTAAATAAGCAGGGTGACAATATACAACCTTGATATATTTCTTTCCCAATTTGGAGTCAGTGTGTTGTTCCATGTCCAGTTCTAACTGTTGCTTCTTGACCTTCATACAAATTTCTCAAGAGGCAGGTCAGGTGGCCTGGTATTCCCATGTCTTTAAGAATTTTCCATAGTTTGTTGTGATCCACACAGTCAAATGCTTTGGCATAGTCAATAAATCAGAAATAGATGTTTTCTGGAACTCTCTTGCTTTTTCAATGATCCAATGGATGTTTGCAATTTGACCTCTTGTTCCTCTGCATTTTCTAAAACCATCTTGAACATCTGGAAGTTCATGGTTCACATATTATTGAAGCCTGGCTTGGAGAATTTTGAGCATTACTTTACTAGTGTGTGAGATGAGTGCAATTGTGTGGTAGTTTGAGCGTTCTTTGGAATTGGAATGAAAACTGAATTTTCCAGTCCTGTGGCCACTGCTCTGTTTTCTAAATTTGCTGGCATACTGAGTGCAGTACTTTCACATCATCATCTTTTAGAATATGAAGTAGCTCAACTGGAATTCATTCACCTCTACTAGCTTTGTTTGTAATGATGCTTCCTAAGATCCACTTGACTTCACATTTCAGGATGTCTGGCTCTAGGTGAGTGATCACACCATTATGATTATCTGGGTCATGAAGATGTTTTTTGTATAGTTCTTCTGTGTATTCTTGCCACCTCTTCTTAATATCTTCTGTTTCTGTTAGGTCAATACCTTTTCTGTCCTTTATTGAACGCTTCTTTGTGTGAAATATTCACTTTGTATCTCTAATTTTCTTGAAAAGATCTCTAGTCTTTCCCATTCTATTGTTTTCCTCTATGTCTTTGCATTGATCACTGAGGACGGCTTTCTTATCACTCCTTGCTATTCTTTGGAACTCTTCATTCAGATGGGTATATCTTTCCTTTTCTCCGTTGCTTTTTGCTTTTCTTCTTTTCACAGCTATTTATAAGGCCTCCTCAGACAGCTATTTTGCTTTTTTTGTATTTATTTCTCTTCTATACAATGTCACGAACCTCCATCCATAGTTCATCAGACACTCTATCAGAGGCAAATAATAGATATGTACATTTATTTACTTTGTGGATAAGTCACTAATTCGTGTCTGACTCTTGCGATCCTGTGGACTGTAGCCTGCCAGGCTCCTCTGCCCATGGGATTCTCCAGGCAAGAATACTGGAGTGGTTTGCTATTTCCTTCTCCAGGGAATCTTCCCAACCCAGGAATCGAACCTAAGTCTCCTATATTGCAGGCAGATGATTTACAAACTTAGCTGGTTAGGCAATTAATTTTTATGTCATTCATAAGGGTTAATCAGTCCTCAAGTTTGACTCTTGAAGAAATAGAATAGTCAAGTGGTCAAAAATGTGATGAGCTTCCCTGGTCACTTGATGGCAAAGAATCTGCCAGAAATGCGTGAGACCCCGGTTCAATCCCTTGGTTTGGAACATCCCCTGAGGGCAGGACTAGCTCCCCATCTCAGTATTCCTGTGGCTTCCCTGGTGGCTCAAACTATAAAGAATCTGCCTACATCAGCATATTCTATTTGTCCTAATTTCAGCTGTGATGATTATGTATTACATTGCTGAAAAACACATTTCCTTCCTTAAAGGAGCAGAGAGCGTTCTTTTGAAACTGTAACAATGGCAAATATTTAAATCTCTTTTGTTATCTGACCAAAAAGTTTATTATTAAGTCTTTTACCCTCTCAGTCACAAAAGGTGATCCACCTTGTTGAGAGATTAGAAAGTCACAAAATATTATGTTTGGGAAAATTATTGTAGTTTTGCACATTTGAGACAGATAGTTGAGGTTGCTGATGAAGCTAATTGTTCCTTCATCTGTGTTCAACACACCAGGTTGCTGATGTGTTTTTTAGCTTTTTCATGTGCTCTCATCAAGTTTGGTGTCATTACCTGTTCTTTATAATAACACAAGATTAATAGCAAAATTATATTGGGGAAAATTGCAAAGCTATGACACATAGGGAGATATCTTTTCTAAGAAAAGATTCTTAGAAAATATTTCAAAAAATGAATGAAGAATGGAAATAGACAATTGACAGAAACAAAAAACTAACCAAAGCATGCAGATATAGTCAAATTCAGTATCAAATCTGTGCGACCTCATGGACTGTAGACTACCAGGCTCCTTTGTCCATGGTGATTCTCCAGGCAAGAATACTGGAGTGGGTTGCCATGCCCTACTCCAAGGGATCTTCTCAACACAGGATTGAACCCAGGTCTCCCCCATTGTAGGCAGATTCTTGACCATCTGAGCCCCTAGGGGAGCCCCAATATTGATCAGGGACTTACCAAATAAAATAACAATGAGATACCACTTTTATCCACCACAGTGGCATTAAAAACATAGTGTTAAGAACTATTGCTGCCAGAGAAATGAAAAGTGTACTGCATGAATTTATTTTGTAAATATTAAACCACTTTTACAAAAGTATGAAGCAACATTTACTAAATTTAAAAATAACTGTAACTCTAGTAATCTCTGACCTGGGAATATGTCTTAAGGAGATAAGCATCCAAGATGAATACTTTAGCATATTCAGGTTTATTGAACAGTGTCCATAGTGGGAATAAACAACCATGGGTGCATAAGTGCATGCTCAGTCATGTCTGACTCTTTGAGACCCCACGGACTGTAGCTTGCCAGGCTTCTCTGTCCATGGAGTTTTCCAGGCAAAAATACTGGAGTGGGTTGCCACTTCTTCCTCCAGGGGATCTTCTTGACCTAAGGATTGAAGCTGAGTCTCTTGTGGCTCCTGCACTGACAGGCAGATTTGTTACTACTGTGCCACCATGAGTAAATGACTATCAATAAATTGGTTGCATAAATTATGGACACCAACAACATTGTATATTATGTAGCCATTCAAAAAATAGTTACATATAAATTTCCATTATATATTGCATAATAATAAAAACACAAATAAGTTAAATTAATTTTAAAATAAATATGCTTATTTACACAGAAAAGTGTGTATTTCCATTTTCATATGTTAGTGTTAGTTGCTCAGTCATGTCCGACTCTTTGCAACCACCAGGACTGTAGCCCCCACATTCCTCTGTCCAAGGGATTCTCCAGGCAAGAATACTGGAGTGGATAGCCATTCCCTTCTCCAGGGGATCTTCCTGACCAGAGATTGAACCCTGATCTCCTTAATTGCAGGCAGATTCTTTAACATCTGAGCCACCAGGGAAGCCCTCCACTTTCTTACACAAGTATAAATATTTGCAAAATGTACAACATTTAACAAAAATTATATGTGGTTAACTGAGCTGAGAACAACATTTGGAAAAATATAAAAAAGGACACCAGATATTTTAAGTTAGTTACCTTTAATGGAATGAGGTGGAATGAGGTGGAGGAATATGTGGAATTGGGTAAAGAAGAGAAAAAGAAGGAAGTGTGAAGTAAAGATAAAACACTATAGCAAGATAAAAAGAATGTGCAGTGTGATACTCTATTTATAAATGTTTATAAAAATTAAAAAAAGTTAATATTTACCAACATGAAATATATCTATTGTTAAGGTATTAAA
The DNA here is from genome assembly GCF_002263795.3 of Bos taurus. Taxonomy (NCBI): domain Eukaryota; kingdom Metazoa; phylum Chordata; class Mammalia; order Artiodactyla; family Bovidae; genus Bos; species Bos taurus. The sequence goes on along the minus strand of NC_037346.1, from coordinate 3,072,104 downwards.
AATTGCTTGCTTAAAATTAAAGATTGGGGTTCTCTATTGTAAGCATAATGGCTTTGGTGGGAATAAGAGATAGGAGATGCAATTGAAGAAGTGTGCCTAAGATCTCCAGCTATTAACACTTGTTACAACATTGTTAATTTTTGTATCTTCTGTATATATGCCACATATTGGATTGTATATATGAAATGTAACATAATATTAAAATGCAATTTTATGTGTAATATAAGAACAATAGCTAAGTAATGTGGGTGCATTATTACATTTTAAATAAAAAACCAAACAAACCCCTAAAACTTCATAAAACACATATAATTTCAGAAACCATGTATCTCAGGTTTCTTTTTAATATGGATTCATGAACACAGAAAAGTTGTGAAAGGAACTGTGAAAGAAAAATCAAAATGGAGTTATTAAAGGAATATCTCTAAAATGGAGCTGGGAGGTCAATGAGGAATTGAGACTTAGCACATCTCAGCCCAGATGGAATTTGAGTTTTTGACCAATTATTGTCAATGCAGGCATGGAGAACATCTTCACAGTTTTCAAAAATTCAAGATAATTATCATGCCCTTAGCCTAAATAACTGATGATAGCCTATGCCTTGAGGGCAAATATTTATTTCTTGCATAAAAGACAACCACAATTCTTGAAAGACAACTTTAATTGTGTCACTTCCCTTTATAAACCACTGATTCTTTCTCTTCATAGAATGCCCTTTCAGTTTTGCCCATATATGTGTCTTCCAAATTGCAATTCCCAAGACTCCCGATAAAGCTCTATGTTCTTTGCAGTGTCCATTGACACTGTGTAAAAAACATTTCTCATACTACTGTTACAATTTGGAAAAGGAAAAAAACAAACAAAACCTTTAAGAGAGAATATTACCAAAAATTTGTTATTGGAAAAACAAGGTTGATATACACTGAGCTACAAATCTTTTTCACCTTTTAAATTCAACACAGATGCTATATCTTTCCAACAATCTTTCTTCTATTTTTCCTCTTTTATCTCATATAACTATAGATTCTGCCTTATCACTCATTGTATCCAACTGTGACAGTCAATAAAATTATTGAAATTATAACAGCTTATTTGTTACCTTCACTAGAGTTGTGATTCCAAGGTTTTAAGCATTATGAATGTGTATTGTAACATACATGCATCCACTATATCAAATATACTTCTCAGAAATATTTTATTTAAAACAAAAATTTCATCAAACTTTTATGTGTTTATTACATAAAAGGTATTTTTTTTCTAAATTTTATTATCTTGTTCAATTTAGGATACAATCATTATCTTGATTTGTCAGGCAAGAAAAGTGAAGCAAAGACAAGTTGACTAACTTGATAAAGACCATAGAGCTAGAAAATATTGGAACTCAGGCTTCCCTGGTGGCTCAGATGGTAAAGCATCTGTCTGCAATGTGGTAGAACTGGATTTGATCCCTGGGTTGGGAAGATGCCCTGGAGAAGGAAATGGCAACCCATTCCAGTACATTGCCTGGGAGAATTCCATGGACAGAGGAGCCTGGTAGGCTACAGTCCATGGGGGTCACAAAAAGTCGGACATGACTGAGTGACTTCACTTTTTTTTCCACTGTTTTTCAGGAAAGAAAAATGAAGCAAAGACACATTGAATAACTTGTTAAAGACCACAGAGTTAGAAAATATTGGAATTCAGAATTTAATTCAGGTAGTCTCAGAGTCTGTGCTAAGTTACTTCCAAATAAAAGAAATGCTTTTTAAAAGTTAAAAGATGCTCTTTAGTTTTCTTTCTATATAAATAATTAACATGAACACACATAATTGTTTCATTTTAAAAACAGTTTTGCTTAAGCATTTCTATAATACAACATTTTAAAAGCTTTCTAAGTATAGTTGTGATTTTTGCTGATTAAAAAAATCTATCACTTTTGTAAGTTGAGTAAAGGCAGAGAATTTTTAAATTGGAAATGATCCTAAGAATTCCTTTTATCAAAACATTCACTCAAACTAGGATTTTCTTTTATGATACACCTTACATTTTTAATTTCTACTCAAAATTCCAGTGCAATAAATTGGATCTATTCATCCCCACCTCTATCTGCCATGTTCAGTGTCTTCTTTGTATTCCAATCATTTCTGGAAATTATTAGGTCTTTTATTAGAAAATTCACAGAAAAAACAAATGGTTCTTTAGATATGTTTTTGAGCACTTTAGTTTATCTCTCCTACATCTATGCATGTATTTGTCCTTATCTTAAAAATGTGGTACAATGCTAATCTTTAAAGCACAGAAAAGATTTACCTCTTCTGGCAATAATTTATGAGTCAGGTTATTCATTCATCTGCTTTTGATCCTTGATCATCCCTCGTCTGCTTTTTGAGTCACTAATTTGCTACCTCAGTTCCTAATATCTGCCTCATGCCGAGTCTGGAAAAAATATTGAACATTAGAACTCCAATCCATCACATCTTGAGTTAATTACATTGTTGTTATTGTTCAGTTACTCAGTCATGTCTGATTCTTTGTGACCCCATGGACTGCAGCACACCAGGCTTCCCTGTAGTTCACAATCTTCCGGAGTTTGCTCAAACTCATGTCCATTGAGTCCGTGATGCCATCCAACCATCTTATGCTCTGTTGTCCTCTTCCCCTCCTGCCTTAAATCTTTCCCAGCATCAGGGTCTTTTCCAATGAATCGATTCTTTGCCGGTGGTCAAAGTATTGGAGCTTCAGCTTCAGTCCTTCCAACGATTGATGGTTCTAGGCCCCACAACAGACTTCTCAACTGAAGGATCTGGAAAAGGGACTGTGTATCTCCAGTAATATGACTTTGAAAGTCAGCAGGGTTTGATTACAGAATTTCCAGAAGACTGGGGAAACAGAGACTCTTGGAAGGCACAAACAAAACCTTGTGCACACCAGGACCCAGGAGAAAGGATCAGTGACTCCTCACACTATTTCTAGACTACATTTCCTCAGGCTGTATATCATAATGTGTATATTGTGACTTTCATATACTTTACTATGAAGATCATCCTTTTCTGTAAGTGCTCTGCTCTTCCAGTGAGCTATAAATTCATTGTAGCTGAAAAGGGCTTTTGATGCAGAGCCTGACCAGAACAGTGATGTGGGGACAAGTTCCTCCCTTGCTCACAGAGAGAACTGCATTTAACACAAGTCCTGTTACACTGCTGTCTCATTAAGTGTGCTGTCAGTGTTACCTCCACGTTTCATTTATTTATTTACCTCATTTTATTATCTGCTTTTAAGCCACATCTCTTCAAGGTGCAGGGCTTCCCTGGCAGCTCAGGGATAAAAAAATCCACAAGAAACTCAGGAAACATGAGTTTCATCCTTGGGTCAGTAAGATCCCCTGGAGAATGAAATGGCAACCCACTCCAGTATTCTTGCCTGGGAAATCCCATGGGAAGAGGAGCCTGACAGGTTACAGTCCATGGGGTCACAAAAGTGTTGGACATGACTTAGTGACTAAAACAACAACAAATTTAGGCCCTCGTAGACAAAGAAAGGTAATGCCAAAGAATGCTCAAACTACCGCGCAATTGCACTCATCTCACACGCTAGTAAATTAAGCTCAAATTTTTCCAAGCCAGGCTTCAGCAATACGTGAACCTTGAACTTCCAGATGTTCAAGCTGGTTTTAGAAAAGGTAGAGGAACCAGAGATCAAATTGCCAACATCCGCTGAATCACTGAAAAAGCAAGAGAGTTCCAGAAAAACATCTATTTCTTCTTTATTGACTATGCCAAAGCCTTTGACTGTGTGGATCACAATAAACTGTGGAAAATTCTAAAATATATGGGAATACCAGACCACCTGACCTGCCTCATGAGAAGCCTATATGCAGGTCAGGAAGCAACAGTTAGAACTGGACATGGAACAACAGACTGGTTCCAAATAGGAAAAGGAGTACGTCAAGGCTGTATATTGTCACTCTGCTTATTTAACTTCTTCTTCTTCTTCTTCTTTTTTAGTTTTCAATATGTATTTATTTATTTTTTTAAATTTTATTTTGTTTAACTTTACAATACTGTATTGGTTTTGCCATATATAAAAATGAATCTGCCACAGGTATAAACATGTTCCCCATCCTGAACCCTCCTCCCTCCTCCCTCCCCATACCATCCCTCTGGGTCGTCCCAGTGCACCAGCCCCAAGCATCCAGTATCGTGCGTCGAACCTGGACTGGCAACTCGTTTCATATATGATATTATACATATTTCAATGCCATTCTCCCAAATCATCCCACCCTCTCCCTCTCCCATAGAGTCCAAAAGATTGTTCTATACATCAGTGTCTCTTTTGCTGTCTCGTATACAGGGTTATTGTTACCATCTTTCTAAATTCCATATATATGCATTAGTATACTATATTGGAAAGATGCTCAACATCACTCATTATCAGAGAAATGCAAATCGAAACCACTGTGAGGTACCATTTCATGCCAGTCAGAATGGCTGCAATCCATAAGTATACAAGCAATAAATGCTGGAGAGGGTGTGGAGAAAAGGGAACCCTCTTACACTGTTGGTGGGAATGCAAACTAGTACAGCCACTATGGAGAACAGTGTGGAGATTCTTTAAAAAACTGGAAATAGAACTGCCTTATAATCCAGCAATCCCACTGCTGGGCATACACACTGAGGAAACCAGAAGGGAAAGAGACACGTGTACCCCAATGTTCATCGCAGCACTGTTTATAATAGCCAGGACATGGAAGCAACCTAGATGTCCATCAGCAGATGAATGGCTAAGAAAGCTGTGGTACATATACACAATGGAGTATTACTCAGCCTTTAAGAAGAATACATTTGAATCAGTTCTAATGAGGTGGATGAAACTGGAGCCTATTATACAGAGTGAAGTAAGCCAGAAAGAAAAACACCAATACAGTATGCTTATTTAACTTCTTTGCAGAGTACATAATGAGAAACGCTGGGCTGGAAGAAGCACAAGCTGGAATCAAGATTGCCAGAAGAAATATCAATAACCTCAGATATGCAGATGACACTACCCTTGTGGCAGAAAGCGAAGAGGAACGAAAAAGCCTCTTGATGAAAGTGAAAGAAGAGAGTGAAAAAGTTGGCTTAAAGCTCAACATTCAAAAAATGAAGATCATGGCATCTGGTCCCATCACTTCATGGGAAATAGATGAGGAAACAGTGGAAACAGTGTCAGACTTAATTTTTGGGGGCTCCAAAATCACTGCAGATGGTGATTGCAGCCATGACATTAAAAGACACTTACTCCTTGGAAGGAAAGTTATGACCAACCTAGATAGCATATTGAAAAGCAGAGACATTACTTTGCCAACAAATATCTGTCTAGTCAAGGCTATGGTTTTTCCAGTAGTCATGTATGGATGTGAGAGTTGGACTGTGAAGAAAGCTGAGCGCCTAAGAATTGATGCCTTTGAACTGTGGTATTGGAGAAGACTCTTGTGAGTCCGTTGGACTGCAAGGATATCCAACCAGTCCATTCTAAAGGAGATTGGTCCTGAGTGTTCTTTAGAAGGACTGATGCTAAAGCTGAAACTCCAGTACTTAGGCCACTTCATGCGAAGAGTTTACTCATGGGAAAAGACTCTGATGCTGGGAGGGATTGGGGGCAGGAGGAGAAGGGGACGACAGAGGATGAGATGGCTGGATGGCATCACCAACTTGATGGACATGAGTTAGAGTGAACTCCGGGAGTTGGTGATGGATAGGGAGGCCTGGCGTGCTGCAATTCATGGGGTTGCAAAGAGTCGGACACGACTGAGCGACTGAAGTGAACTGAACTGAGACAGTTGACTATATGTTTATAACCATAAGAAAATATTTTATAGTAAATTTGTTTAAATGTTTTATTGAGTTATACCAGATGATACATATTGAGATTTCTGATTGTCATCATATATTTTAGGAATTCCTCACATCTGTAGGACATCTGTGAACTTGATAAGCTTGCCTTCTGTGTTTCTTCATGTCACTGATAATCAAATTTTTGGGGACTCAAAACTCATACATTGAACGTGATTTCTTCACCTACTGACTGGTAATGTCAGTTTTTTTTTTGTTTTCCCCTTCTATTTTTAAAAAAGAGACAGCAGACTCAAAATGTAACTATTTGTGGTAAGCCTACACAATCAAATCAAGACTTAATACCTAACTTAACTAAAGTTTCAACTTCTCCCAGGAATAAAATCTTAACTGGTCAATCTGGAGTTAACTGGTCAGTGCTAACGAAATAATCTGCCTGATAGACCCCTGTTGTCCCCCCAGTTAAGATGATCTTGCCACAAATAACCAACACTTTGCTTGTAATAGCTTTCTTGTCCCAAGTTGTGCCTACAAAATTCTTTAATTTTGTACAGCTCTTTCTGTTTGCTCTATGGGATACTGCTCAACATTAATTGTTAATATGATGAATAAGGTCTTTAAAATTTACTCTGTTTTTCTTTTAATAAAATTTGTTTATTCATCCATTCAGTTATTGTCAATCCATTTCTTGAATGCTAATTATGTATCAGAGATTGTGTTATATGCTAGGAACATAAATCAAAGATAAGTCACACATCCCTAAGAAATTCACAAATGAATGGGTTACAAAAAAAATGCCTGAAACATTATGATAAAATAAAGAACAATTAAGAGAGTATCAAAAGACTACTACTTGAGAACAAAGATTTTTCATAGTTTTCTTTTTTTTTTTTTTTCTTTTTTAGCTAATACTGCTTGACACAGAGAAAATACTAAATGCTTATTTTGTGAATGAACATCTCGTGTTCTCAATGATAAACAATGTCATATGACTAGGGTACTTTCTTCTTTAGTAACAACTTTAAATTCCTCACATTTTTTGAGCAATGGCATACAACTTTTCCTATCATCTCTGGTGAGAAGAATAGCATCCTTTTGCCAAAAAATATTGTTAAAATATTGTAAACTATGGTCCAGTAAGCCAAATTCAGTTTTTAACACCATCTATGTGCTCAGGGTATCCACATTTGATTTCCTTCTATCTTTGTCTTTGACACAACATTTAACTGGGAAAAAAAAAAAAAAACAAAGTATCAGTTCAGTTCAGTTCAGTTCAGTCGCTTAGTCATGTCCGACTCTGTGACTCCATGAATCATAGCACGCCAGGCCTCCCTGTCCATCACCAACTCCCCGAGTTCACTCAGACTCACGTCCATCGAGTCAGTGATGCCATCCAGCCATCTCATCCTCTGCCGTCCCCTTCTCCTCCTGCCCCCAATCCCTCCCAGCATCACAGTCTTTTCCAATGAGTCAACTCTTCGCATGAGGTGGCCAAAGTACTGGAGTTTCAGCTTTAGCATCATTCCTTCCAAAGAAATCCCAGGGCTGATCTCCTTCAGAATGGACTGGTTGGATCTCCTTGCAGCCCAAGGGACTCTCAAGAGTCTTCTCCAACAGCACAGTTTGAAAGCATCAATTCTTCGGTGCTCAGCCTTCTTCACAGTCCAACTCTCACATCCATACATGACCACAGGAAAAACCATAGCCTTGACTAGATGGACCTTTGTTGGCAAAGCAATGTCTCTGCTTTTGAATATGCTATCTAGGTTGGACATAACCTTTGTACTATGTACTATGAGATCTTTACATCTCTATCTCAAACTTCAAAATGAAAAAGGATACTTTCCAGGAAGTTGTTTTACTTGTTTTCCCCTAGAATAACTTCTTCACACTTTGTATTAGTCAAGCCAAGCAACATAAACCAAATTTGACTGATTTAATATTGATAAAAAGTGTATCTATTAAAATGATGGTTGGCACATTAATGAATTGAGAGGAAAGCTTCATAGTTAAAAGTTGAAAATTGACAGAGCAATGGAAGCCTGTCAGAACCACAGCCAAAATCATGCCACAAAAGCAGCAGAGTGATGGCAGGGCTACCATCCCTTTCAAGTGGTAGATCACAAAGCTTGCAACAACCATTTCTGCTGGTCTATAGATTCTGTTGTCATGTTCTGCCAGTGCTATTTCTCCAAGCTCAATATGTTGCTGTTTCCACCTACACCAAAATCTCTACTAGGTTGGATATTTTTGACTGTCTGAACCTGGGTCACATGCCTGTATTCTAATGACAAGAGGTCAGATTTCAAACAGACTTTTCCACCCACAGAGGCTTATAAGTAAAAAATCAAAATAAGATTGATCATACTCTTTGAAGCCACAGATGGAGACACTCTATAAAGTCAACACAAACAAGACTGGGAGTTGATTGTGGCTCAAATCATTAACTCCTTATTGCCAAATTCAGACTTAAATTGAAAAAAGTAGGGAAAACCATTAGACCATTCAGGTATGACCTAAATCAAATCCCTTACAATTATACAGTGGAAGTGACAAATAGATTCAAAGGATTAGATCTGATAGACAGAGTGCCTGGAGAACTATGGACAGAGTTTCATGACATTGTACAGGAGGCAATACCCAAGACCATCTCCGACAAAAAGAAATTCAAAAAGGCAAAAATGGTTGTCTGAGGAGGACTTAAAAATATCTGAGAAAAGAAGAGAAGCAAAAGGCAAAGGAGAAAAGGAAAGGTATAGCCATTTGAATGTGGATTTCCAAAAAACAGGAAGGAGAGAGAGATTTAAAAAAAAAAAAAAAAAAAAAAGCCTTCCTCAGTGATCAGTGCAAAGAAGTAGAGGAAAATAATAGAATAGGAAAGACTAGAGATCTCTTCAAGAAAATTAGAGGTACCGAGAGAACATTTCATGCAAAAATGGGCACAATAAATGGGAGAAATGGTATGGACCTAACAGAAGCAGAAGATATTAAGAAGAGGTGGCAAGAATACACAGAAGATCTATACAAAAGGTCTTCATGACTCAGATAATCATGATGGTGTGATCACTCACTTAGAGCAAGACATCCTGGAATGCAAAGTCAAGTGGGTCTTAGGAAGCATCACTAGAAACAAAGCTACTGGAGGTGATGAGATTCTAGGTGAGCTATTTCAAATCCTAAAAGATAGTACTGTGAACATGCTGCACTCAGTATGCCAGCAAAATTGGAGAAGTCAACAGTGGCCACAGGACTGGAAAATGTCAAATTCCATTCCAATCCCAAAGAAAGGCAATGCCAAAGAATGCTGAAACTATGGCACAATTGCACTGATCTCACACACTAGCAAAGTAATACTCAAAATTCTCCAAGCCAGGCTTCAACAGTAGGTGAACCTTGAACTTCCAGATGTGCAAACTGGATTTAGAAATGGCCGAGGAGCCAGGGATCAAATTGCCAACATCTGTCGGATCATTGAAAAAGCAAGAGAGTTCCAGAAAAAAAACATCTATTTCTGCTTTATTGACTATGCCAAAGCATTTGACTCTGTGGATCACAATAAACTGTGGAAAATTCTGAAAGAGGTGGGAATAGCAGACCACCTGATCTGCCTACTGATAAATCTGTATGCACGTCAAGAAGCAACAGTTAGAAGTGGACATGGAAAAACACACTGGTTCAAAATCGGTATAGGAGTATGTCAAGGCTATATATTGTCACCCTGCTTGTTTAATTTATATGTATTGTACATCATGAGAAATTTTGAACTGGATGGAACACAAGCTGGAATAAACATAGCTTGGAGAAATATCCATAACCTCAGAAATGCAGATGACACCACACTTATGGCAAAAAGTGAAGAACTAAAGAGCCTCTTGATGAAAGTGAAAGAGGAGAGTGAAAAAGTTGGCTTAAAACTCAATGTTCAGAAAAATAAGAAAATGGCATCTGGTCCCATCACTTCATGGCAAATAGATGGGGAAACAATAGAAACAGTGACAGATTTAATTTTGGGGGTCTCCCAAATCACTCCTCATGATGACTTAAGCTATGAAATTAAAAGATGCTTGCTCCTTGGAAGGAAAGTTATGACCAACCTAGACAGCATATTAAAAAGCAGATGCATTGCTTTGCCAACGAGGTCTGTCTAGTAAAAGCTTTAGTTTTTCCAGTAGTCATGTATGGATGCGAGAGTTGGACTATACAGAAAGCTGAGCACCGAAGAATTAATGCTTTTGAACTGTGATGTTGGAGAAGACTCTTGAGAGTTCCTTAAGCCGCAAAAGATCCAAACAGTCCATCCTAAAGGAAATCAATCCTTAATGTTCATTGGAAGGACTGATTCTGAAGCTGAAACTCCAATACTTTGGCCACCTAATGTGAAGAACTGACTCATTTGGAAAGACCCTGGTGCTGAGAAAGATTGAAGGCGGGAGAAGAAGGGGGTGACAGAGGATGAGATGGTTGGATGGCATCACAAATTCAGTGGACATGAGTTTGAGTAAGCTCTGAGAGTTGGTGATGGACAGAGAGGCCTGGCATGCTGCAGTCAATGGGGTCACAAAGAGTCAGACAGGACTGAATGACTGAACTGAACTGAACTGAACCGATTCTTTAAACATGGATAAGACTTCAGCTGCTAGATGTTACAAGATGGAGAAAGCAGAAGAAAAATGTCTACCACCCATTTGTACTAAGTAAAATATATAGCAGAGACAACGGATGTTATACTTCATTGCAAATAATCCAAGAACCAAACATGAAACAGAACATTCCAGAGAAAAAATAAAAAAGTATATTGTCTCTGGTTATCCTTAGTTATCGATATAACCAATAGTGTATGTGAAAATAAGTGAAAGTAAAAGTCCCTCAGTTGTGTCCGATTCTTTGCGACCCCATGGACTATACAGCCCATGGAATTCTCCAGGCCAGAATATTGGACAGAGTAGTGTTTTCCTTCTCCAAGAGATCTTCCCAACCCAAGGATCAAACCGGGTCTTCCACAATACGTAACTCTTGCTAAAAAGGGCATTCCTACACATCATTAACTACACATCATTAAAGGTATTTTCATAAAGAAACTACATTTCTATAAACCTCATAATCCTTACAGATTGTCCATAGAAAATCTATGGGACAAGGTACATATTTATATTACAAGTAAGTATTCCATTTTCACTGTAGAAAATAGAGGGGAGAGAAATATCACACCCATTTAATGGCTCTCCTTCTAGACGTATATGTCCCTATATGTATTGTGCCTCTATATTTATAATACAATGTGTGTGCATCTATGTTATGTTTGTGTATGTGACATATTATTATACAATGTATGCTTTAATTCTTATTTTATAATTTATTAACTCAGAAAATACTTTCAATGTTAAAATTCTTGGATTACTTCTATAGGGATAGATTGTTTCTCCTTTCCTTTTTGTTCTTCTCTGTCATTTAAAAAAAAGTTGTACTCTTGAAATATTTTTATTTGCCTATGCCACTTCAAGAAACCAATTCTTTCTATATGTCCATATTGTATAATTTTTGCATACTGACTCTGGACATTTTTTATTTTCTTGAAAGGTATTACTCAAAGTCATGTAAGGAAACCAGTTGACATTTTCACATAATTGGTGCATTCCTCAGGTAATAAGACAAATATAACTCATCCCCTGCAAGTTGCTGAAATATTTCCATCTGTGTTCATACCTCTAGGATATCAGGATAGATTCTTCATCTTCTTGTTAACCAGTAGCAAACCCTCTTATCGCTGCTTCAGGGAATAGTGGGCTTTGACACCTTGAGTTTCCATTCTGGTCACTCTGGAAAAAGTTGCATTTTTTCCCCCTAATCTATTTTACTCTCACCAGCATCTGTTAATAAGGTCCAATTAATTCTTCTATATAAAAAGAGGATAAGTGGGTTAAAGAGCAACTTTTTTTTTTTCTATTTTTTGGTCATACTGCAGTATCTTAAGTTCCTCAAGAATAGCTGGTTATACTCTAATAGGATGAGATTTTTGAGATGGAATGGACAGAGCAGAATGAGAAAAACTGTCAGTGTCAGGCAGATCTAAACTTTCACGTTTGCCCTGTGTTAAGGATATGTGGAAGATCCTGAATTGAACTATGTTTGAATTAACACCCTCTCACCAAAATCAAGGGTTTGGATTTTTTATTTCTCATTTTTTTTTAGCTTAAGTGGTTATAAAATTGTATATTGACTATAACTTAACAATAGGTATTACTTTTATAATGATTTAAGCTTGAAGTTATTTTGCATGGCCTCTTTTGATCACCAAAATACGTTTTTTTTTAATATATATACATACATATATATGTACACAATATCTTGTGTTATAAGATATTCATAATTATTTGTTCATTTTTTTAAATAAAAAAATACATGAATCTGCATACCATGAATGCCATCTACTATATATATATATATATATATATATATATATATACAATCTCCCCTGCAAGTTCCTGAAATATTTTCATATATGGAATATAGTTTTATTACTGTTATCTTCTTACACATCCTAGAATTCCTAGTGGCTCAGATGGTAAAGAAATCACCTGCAATGCAGGTTTGATCCCTGGGTTGGGAAGATCCCCTGGAGAAGGAAATGGCAACCCACTCCAGGATTCTTGCCTGGGAAATCCCAGTGGACAGAAGAACCTTTTGGGCTACAGTCCGTGGGATCAAAAAGAGTCATACATGACTGAGCAACTATCACTTTCTTAAACATCATCCACATCTTAAAAATAAATGTGTAGACTAATATTATATCATTTAAAAGACTTACTTAAGATCACACAGAAGAGACTGAACCCAAAAGTGTGTGCCTGTTGATTCCAGTAGTTATGTGTTTCTCATGAGACTAAATGCCTCCAAAGAAGAAGAATGTGATTAAAGTAATATTAATCTTCTATGTTTGTGTTTCCCTTTTACTTTTGGAGGGGCTCCTCTGGTGGCTCAGACAGTAAAGAGTCTTTCTCTAATGCGGGAGACCCAGGTTCAATTCCTGGCCCTGGAAGGTCCCCTGGAAAAGGGAATGGCTACCCAATCCAGTATTCTTGCCTGAAGAATTCCAAGGACAGAGCTACAGTCCAGAGGGTCACAAAGAGTTGGACAGGACTGAGTGACTTACATGTTACTTTTGGAAAAATCACTTAGAGATAGATAATAGACACATAGACAACAGACACATTTGTGTTTTCTTATGTCACCATACAAGATATTCATGATTATTTCTTCATTATTTAAAATAACTTAAAAAAAGTATGGATATATATGTCATGACTGCTCATTTATTATACTTATTTACCTTCTTTCTTTTCAGAATCTACTGTTTTAAAATATCTTAAGAAAGCCCAACAGAAATCTTTATTTGTTTTACAAATTACTAAATTTAAGTTACTACTCTATAGTAAACTCAATAGAAACTTGAAATTTAAAGATAAATAAGACAAGATTCCTGACAGAATGTACAGTCTCATGAACTACAAGTCTGATTATGTTCACAACTAAGACAATACTACATGTGCTTATCAAGTCAAGAGAGTGAATTCTGTCTGTGGCAGTTGGTTAAGTATTCATTGTAAATATGACACTACAGCTAAATCTGGATAATTAGTTATACCCTGGGGAACAGATCCATATGTTTTATCAGATTCTCAGAAGCATCCATAAATTAAAGACATTTTAAGAAATATTTATTTTGAAATGGAGAAATGGTAGCCCTGGGCTTAATTACATAGAATAAGACTAGAGAATTACTGGTTTATATCCCCTAGGACCAAGTCTAAACTTTACCCTGGAAGCAGTGAGAAGCAGTCAGTGTTTTTAAGCAAAATAATATGATTGATATGTGTTTTAAAAATCTCACTTATATTAATCATGTTTGAAAATAATTGTATTTTAAATTTATATATATCTTGAAAAATGCTAATGTAGTTATCCCTTTTCATCCAACAACATTTTTGTCCAGAGATGAGTTTCTATGTCATGGTAGTTCACATCCACAGCTAGATATTTCTAGAATTATTCTAGAAATAATTCTAGAATTACATCTGGAATTCAAGATGTAATATTTGGATCATTACATTAATTTTGATCACTGATTTATTGCATTTTGTTTCTATACTTTACAAAAACTGAAAAGAATCAGATTTGAAAGATTGAATCATTTTGTAGGAAAGGCTTCCTGGTCTCATGATTTCAGTAAGATGGCTCTGTTTCACATGTCTATCAGCATATTTATTCCTATTTCCTTAAGTTTAATAAGAAATGGCCTAGTTGTTATTTTGTTAATTCCATTTCAGTTCAGTTCAGTCACTCAGTCATGTCCAACTCTTTGAAACCCCATGGGCTGCAGCACCCCAGGGTTCCCTGTCCATCACAAACTCCTGGAGCTTGCTCAAACTCATGTGCATCGAATCAGTGATACTATCCAAACTTCCAGTTAGATGTCTTCATTTAACACAATCATATATAAAAGTGAATGCAATTAAAATGTTTTAACCAACGTTAATATTAAGAACAAATATTTCTAGGGTAAATAAACACACATTTATTAAGTAATTACATATGTAAAATATACAACTATATTGTGTTATTTAAAGAGAAAAGCAGAGGCAATAAATAGGGTATTTAGAATAGCAATCAATGTATAAAATTATAAATCTGTGTTAACACATATAAGTCATAATCTTGTATTCCCCCTTCCCATTATAAAAAGTGTGAAATCTTGTTCAGAAGAACAAAATATATTTTAAAAATATATCTTTTTACTTTCATTTGGCATCTACAGATGTTAAGACAAGAGGATGAGAATAATATCAGAACCTTCCACCCTTTCCCTGAAATACTTCTCAGTGGGTCACATGTACTCCTAACGGTAATTGACATGGTCATTCCTAGTCTGGTTCGCCATCTTTGGATTTCTGTATGATTTTTCGGTCATTCTCAAGACTCAAGACTGACCCTGAGACATGTTAGGGTCAGTCGCTTAAAAATACTCTGAAATCATTATCACTCTTGACATGGTCACTGTAATGGTACATCTACTCTGATTACTCTGGTATTTCTCTTACTGATTCAGAAGAGGGTCAAAATCACAAATGCCACACATCTTTTGGCAGGCTTCTAAGAGAGGAGTCTTTTCTTCTAACTCCTGGTGGTACCATAACATTTATTTTTTAATGGAATTTGTTGCTTAATTTTCTTCTGTTCTTCTGATATTACCAGAATAAACATCAAGTACTCCAGCAACAAATCTACCAGTGTATTTGGACTGAGTCAAAGTATCTCTGATCCCTATTAAAACAGAACTGTTCAAAAGTGTCACCCAAGCAACCAAAAGGTCCCTTTGCTCTTGTTGCTGTTGCTAAGTCACTTCAGTTGTGTCCAGCTCTGTGTAACCCCATGTACTGCAGCCTACCAGGCTTCTCCATCCACGGGATTCTCCAGGCAACAGTACTGGAGTGGGGTGCCATTGCCTTCCCCCAAAAGGTCCCTAACCCATGCCTAAACTGTCTCTATAAAACACAAGTACACCTGCTTTGAGCAACAAAGCAAGGAAGCACCCTCCTAAGCCCCACATCTTTCTAACAAAAACCTCCCTCTGGGTGAACTTGCAGAAAATCAAAATTGACTGTTTCTTCTTGTTCATTTACAGGACAGGAATAATAGGATTAAATAAAGAGAAACTCGCATAAACTGCCTGAACATCTATGTTGGGACAAAGGCCAGTATACAGCTCATTATCATCTTATTTTAATGTTAAAATCCCCATCTGACAGTGAAAGATTGCTGCTGAGCTGAGAAAGATGATGGAATTCTTGGCCTCCAGGGGAGAAGAATTCGATCTGGGGTCAGTGACTAGGCTTGATTGCTCAGAGCTTTTGTGTAATAAAGTTTTATTAAAGTATAAAAGAGATGGAGAAGGTTTCTGACATAAACATCGGAAGGGGGCTGAAAGAGTGACCCCCTGCTAGTCTTTAACTGGAAGTCATGTATCTACTAGCAGGCTGCTAATTAGAGAAAGGAAATGTCTCCAAACTCAGAGAGTGGCACCAGGTGCCTCACCCATAACATGCATTTGAGATAACATAGGCACAATGTGAGTTATCCCGGATCATAAAAGGACTGACATAAATCTTGAAGAAAGGCAGATTTCTAAGCAAATACATAGTCTCATTAACCTAGATTAGGAGAACAATGTTTTATGATTAAAACATACTGATATGTTGAGCTTCTGAGTCTTAGGAGGACCCAACTTGAAGAAAGACAGAGTTTAGGGTAAATACATAGTTCATTAACATAGCTTAAGAAAAACATTTCCACAAGAAAAATGCATTTGTTCGCTCAAGGTTTGAGAAAAGTTAATTTCAGGTGGAACCAGGTGTCAGCATGGCAACACGGATTTTAAAATAAACCTCCTTTTAATTTTGTATAGGGAAGGGAAAAACAAACAAGCAAATGTAGTTTGTTTCCTCCTGAAGCTTAAGAGGGAGATAAAAAAATGTCTGACATGTGTAGCCCGTTTCCTCCATTTGGACACCCCTGGCCTCCTGCCTGATACCCTCTCAACAGCACCATGTTGGTTCCACCTGCATTTGACCTAAAGCCCAAAAGACCATAAAGAGGCAGAAAAAAGGCACAGACCCCATTCTAGGAAATCATCACCTATTTCCATGAATCAGGATGATGAAAGACTGCCATCCCCTATAACATCCTTCACTCTCTTCCCTATTCTATTAAAAAAAAAAAAAAAAAAAAAGCATGCCCCACTTGTAATCAGAGAGAAGGCACTTGAAGAGCATAAGCACCCCCTTCTCCATTCCTTGGCCAATGAATAAAGTATTTGTCTGTTGCTTCAAAAATAATTTCATTTACTGCTTCAGTAAATACCCAAGCAGATAAAGAACCAAAGAGGGATCAGGATCAGGAACAAAAAGGAATATAGGATATTAACTCCCCAATCTTCATCTCTCCTCCTCCAAACCCACCTCCAATTCAGGAACCTTATAACTAGAATTCACTTCTAATGTGTGTGTGTGTGTGTGTGTGTGTGTGTGTGTGTGTGTTTTATCATATTTTTTAAATAAAAATCTCAATACTTGAATAAAAATACAAACTGATTTTTGTAATTTTAGGTCAACACTAGATTGAAACAAATGTATGTTGCAATAGAAGTTTATATCTTTTCATTAGCAACTATAACAACTACAATTTGGTGATATTTACTTTATGATACATATTGGACTAGGCATTTTATATTAACTCTTTTTTTTTAATCTTTTGAATCATTGATTTAAGCAAAGGTGTCACAAAGGGAACACTAAAAGTATTACAAGTTATGTTGGCTTTAGGTATTTAAAGTTGTTTGCTTGATACACTTTGACTCACAAGTGCTTCAGCCATTCATCTACTCATTTGTTGGCTTAACAAATACTTACTTGTGTCCTATTATTGTTAATGTACTACTGATAGAAAAATAAAAGTGCCCTGTTTAATAACACATCATACTGGAAACCTGAAAACTGATTTTAAATATTATATTGGAGGCTGAATAGAGTTTATTAGTACTGTTGCAAAGTCCAAATTTATCCCTACACTCCAGCTTTCTCTATTGATTCAAAAGCAAATCTACAGTTATTCAAATTGCAGGTATAGTGATAAATCTGCTAAATTATTTTCCTTGGCAGTTAAGTTCGACAACCTTGTGTGGTGGAGTGGTTGTGTCTTTATGTTATAAGTTGTTTTCTTTTCTTTTTCAAATAAAGTGAGCCATATCTCTACTTACCACATCCCCAGATGTTTAGATAATGTGGAAGTTTTATCTGGGCAGTATTCTATTGTTATGTATGAATATATTATTAAAATCCACAAATATTGTATATTGGCGAACATAAGAGTAACTAGCATACTGTTATTATACAGTAGAAGCAGCTGAACTGTAGAGGGAGAGGGAATGATTTTGTTATAATGCAGAATATTGAGCATAAGTAGGCTAAATAGCTCCTGCAGGCAGAGTCAAAATTCAAACCCAGGATACTGTGATTTGAAAATCTATCCACTCTCTAAAATACATCATGTTGGCTTTTAATGGGCACAAAATGTAGTAACACAAAATGCCTTTCATAAACAAAAATAAGGAAAAATATCCTTATGTAATTTTCATACCACTTTAACATCAAAAAGAACCACCTTAGAATTTGGTATTTATTAAACAACTTTCAAACATACTTTCCTTTTGACCTGGCAACTATCCTGGTAAAAATAATAATAATAACAATGAGTAAATATCACCATTAAAGAGCTGACTTAAAAATCATCATTCAAAAAACTAAGGTAATGGCATCCAGTCCCATCACTTCATGACAAATAGATGGGAAAACAGTGGAAACCGTGACAGACTTTATTTTTGTGGGCTCCAAAGTAACAGCAGATGGTGACTGAAGCCATGGAATTAGAAGACACTTGCTCCTTGGAAGAAAGGCCATGACAAACCTAGATAGCATAAAAACAGAGACATTACTTTGCCAACAAAGGTCCATCTAGTCAGAGTTATGGTTTTCTCAGTAGTTATATATGGATGTAAGAGTTGAACCATAAAGAAGGCTGAGCACCAAAGAATTGATGCTTTTGAACTGTGGTGTTGGAGAAGACTCTTGAGAGTCCCTTAGACTGCAAGGAGATCCAACCAGTCAATCCTACAGGAAATCAACCCTTAATATTTATGGGAAGGACTGATGCTGAAGCTGAAGCTCCAATACTTTGGCCACCTGCTGTGAAGAACTGACTCATTTGAAAAGACCCTGATGCTGGGAAAGACTGAAGGTGGAAGGAGAAGGGGATGACAAAGGATGAAATGGTTGGTTGGCATTACTGACTCGATGGACATAAGTTTGAGCAAGTTCAGGGAGATGGTGAAGAACAGGGAAGCCTGGTGTACTGCAGTCCATGGGGTCACAAAGAGTTGGACATGACTGAGTGACTCAACAACAAAAACAATTTATCCACAACAATCTCAGAGTTATTCCTAATGCTCTCCTCAAGCAGTTGTTTCATGCTTGAAAGTCAGTAATTTTGTACTCTCCACTGTAGCACTTCAACATGCTTTCTCTCTTAAGTGGATATTTATGTTTACATATTTAGTGCCTCTTCTTTGACTTTTTGTGGTAGTTTAAGCTCAACAATTAGTGCACACTGAAGCAATTCTGCCAAGAAGAGATATGTATTAAAAGTGACTTTGGAAAAATTCTTGTAACTATAAGACAACTTGATGCTATTTTTCTTCCTAAAACTTTCCAACCAATTCCAGTCAATCAAGAATGGAATCCTTGCTTATTATTTTGAGTTGCCTATCTTCTTTGCCCTATAAAATACCACTCTGTCTCTAGCTCTTTGAGCTCCAGCTATACTCCACTCTCAGTTCTTAAACTGCACTGATGTTCCCTCTATACTTAGGATAATTGAAAATGAGCCTCTTCTGCCTTAGAAAACTTGTCATTCTGTACCCCCTTTATCTTGTCACACTTACCCATTCTTCAGTTTTTGATCAATGTTGCTGCTGTTATTGTTCAGTTGCTAAGTCATGTCCGACTCTTTGCGATCCCATGGATTACAGCACACCAGGCTTCCCTGTCCTTCACTATCTCCCAGAGTTGCTCAAATTCTTGTCTATTGAGTCAGTGATGCCAACCAACCGTCTGATCTTCTGTTGCCCTCTTTTCCTCTTGTCGTCAATCTTTCCCAACATCTTTTCTAAAGAGTTGGCTCTTCCCATCAGGTGTCCAAAGTATTGGAGCTTCAGCTTCAAAATCAGTCCTTACAATGAATATTCAGGGTTGATTTCCTTTAGGATTGACTGGTTTGATCACCTTGCTGTTCAAGGGACTTTGTCTTCTCTAGCACCACAGTTCAAAAGCATCAATCCTTTGTCCCTCAGCCTTCTTTATAGTCCAACTCTCACATCCATACATGACAAGAGGAAAAACCATAACTTTGACTACACACGGAACTTTGTTGGCAAAGTGATATCTCTGCTTTTCAATATACCAAGTTTGTCATAGCTATTCTTCCCAGGAGCAAGCATCTTTTAATTTCATTGCTGCAGTCACCATCCACATTGATTCTGGGGCTCCAGGAAATGAAATCTGACATTGTGCCATGGAGTGATATGACCAGATGCCATGATCTTCATTTTGTGAATGTTGAGTATTAAGCCAGATTTTTCACTTTTCTCTTTCAACTTTATCAAGAGGCTCTTTAGTTCCTCTTCACTTTCTGCCACTGAAGTGGTATCATCTACATATCTGAGGTTGTTATTTATCTCTGCAAACTTGACTCCAGCTTGTGCTTCATCCAGCCTGGCATTTTGCATGATGTATTCTGCATATAAGTTAAATAAGCAAGATAACGATATACAGCCTTGACATACTCCATTCCCAATTTAGAATCAGTCCATTGTTTCATGTCCAGCTCTAACTGTTCCTTCTTGTCCTGTATACATTTTTCTCAGGGTGCAGGTAATGTGATCTGGTATTCCCATCACATTAAGAATACTGACATCAGATTGATTACATTGTTTGCAGTCAAAGATGGAGAAGCTCTATACATTGAGCACAAACAAGACCAGGAACTGACTGTGGCTCAGATCATGAACTCCTTATTGCCAAATTCAGACTTAAATTGAAGACAGTAGGGAAAACCACTAGACCACCTGGGTATGACCTAAATCAAATCCCTTACAATTATACAGGGGAAGTAACAAATAGATTCAAGGGATTAGATCTGACAGACAGAGCGCCTGAAGAACTATGAATAGAGGTTCATGACACTGTACAGGAGGCAGTGATCAAGATCATCACCAAGTAAAAGAACTGCAGAAAGGCAAAATGGTTGTTTGAAGAGGCCGTACATATAGCTGAGAAAAGAAGAGAAGTGAATGGCAAAGGAGAAAAATAAAGATAAACCCATCTGAATGCAGACTTCCATAGAATAGCAAGGAGAGATAAGAAAGCCTTCCTCAGTGATCAATGCAAAAAAATGGAGGAAAACTATAGCATGGGAAAGACTAAGATCTCTTCAAGAAAATTAGAGATACCAAGGAACATTTCATCCAAAGATGGGCACAATAAAGAACAGAAATGGTATGGACATAACAGAAGCAGCAGATATTAAGAAGAGGTAGCAAGAGTACACAGAAGAACTATGCAAAAAGGATTTTCATGAGCCAGCCAATCACAATGGTGTGATCACTCACCTAGAGCCAGACATTCTGGAATGTGAAGTCAAGTGGGCCTTAAGAAGCATCACTATGAACAAAACTAATGGAGGTGATGGAATTCCAGTTGAGTTATTTCAAATCCTAAAAGATGTTGCTGTGAAAGTGCTGCACTCAATATGCAAACATGTTGGAACATTCAGCTGTGGCCACAGGACTGGAAAAGGTAAGTTTTCATTCCAATCCAAAGAAAGACAATGTCAAAGAATGCTCAAACTACTGCACAATTGCATCCATATCACATGTGAGCAAAGAAACGCTCAAAATGCTTCAAGCTAGGCTTCAAAAGTATGTGAACCAAGAACTTCCAGATGTTCAAGCTGGATTTAGAATAGGCAGAAGAAACAGAGGTCAAATTGCCAACATCTGGTCGATCATAGGAAAAGCAAGAAAATTCCAGAAAAACGTCTACTGCTGCTTTAATAACTATGTCAAAGCCTTTGACTGTGTGGATAATAGCAAACTGTGGAAAATTCTGAAAGAGATGAAATACCAGAGCACCTTACCTGCCTCCTTAGAAATCTGTATGTGGGTCAAGAAGCAATAATTAGAACCACATGTGAAACAATAGACTGGTTCCAAATTGGGAAAGGAGTACATCAAGGCTGTGTATTGTCATCCTACTTATTTAACTGTATGCAGAGTACATAATGGAAAAGGCTGGGCTGGATGAAGCACAAGCCAGAATCAATATTGCTGGGAGAAATAACAATAACCTCAGATATGCAGATGACACCGCCCTTATGGCTAAAAGTGAAGAGGAACTAAAGAGCCTCTTAATGAAAGTGAAAGAGGAGAGTGAAAAAGCTGACTTAAAACTCATCATTCAAATAACTAAAATCATGGCATCCAGTCCCACCCCTTTATGGCAAATACATGGGGAAACAATGGAAGCAAAATTCCATTGCAGACAATTACAGACTTCATCTTCTTGGGCTCCAAAATCACTGCAGATGGTGATTGCAGCCTTGAAATGAAAAGCCATGACCAACCTAGACAGCGTATTAAAAAGCAGAGATATTACTTTGCTGACAAATGTCCATCTCGTCAAAGCTATGGTTTTTCCAGTAGTCATGTATGGATGTGAGACTTGGCTCATAAAGAAAGCTGAGCACCAAAGATTTAATGCTTTTGAACTGTAGTGTCCAAGAAGACTCTTGAGAGTCCCTTGAACAGCAAAAATTTAAAACATAAATTATAAGGGAGCTCATTCCTGAATAATCATTGAAAGGACTGATGTGTAAGCTGAATCTCCAATACTTTGCCCACCTGATGCCAATAACTGATTCATTGGAAAATGTAGTGACCCAAGGTCAAAAAAGAAGATAAAAAAAAAGAAAAAAAAAAGAGAGTCTTGGAATGCGGGAACGGAAAAAACAGACCGTTTTGTCCTTCCTTCCCTTGTTTTGTAACTATTAATGGATTTCATGTCCTTCTGAATAGTATAACCTGTCTCCTCTCCTACCCCACACAGAGAGAGGTTATTTACTTTACTCTTCCCTAGCCCAGTATACGGGCCTCATCCAATCAGAAAATGATCTTCAAGGCCCCTACCACACTCCTTGTACCCTGGGTGTAAAAGAGGACTAAGGACCCCTGTTCAACATCAGTTCTCCCTCGAGCTGGCCCAGTGTTCTAACAGCATCTCCTACTGTAATCAATTTTATTTTTCCTTCATTCTGTCTCATGTGTGGAAGTTCCTTTCCAACCCATGCTCAGAC
Organism: Bos taurus; assembly: GCF_002263795.3. NCBI lineage: Eukaryota > Metazoa > Chordata > Mammalia > Artiodactyla > Bovidae > Bos > Bos taurus. Next base: position 3,049,278 of record NC_037346.1, on the reverse strand, counting down.
CACGGCATTTTGGGGGGCCTGTACCAGGACTTGGGGTCTCTTCCCCACTTCCTGGCTTCTTTCTCATAGGGACCCTCTGAGAACAGGCAAATGCTGTGGAAGCAGCTGAGGGACTCTGGGCAGGATTACCCTGTGGTGTGTTCCAAAGGCCCCACTGCTCACAGTGCCCCAGTAGCTGCCACCCGAATGGGTGAGGGCCACTCCTTTGTCTTCTTTCCAACTGAGGACTAGGTCAACCAATATCGTGTGGGCACAAGTCAGGAACTTAAAAGCCATTAGGGCGCCAGCCACATGAAGACTCCCATGTGAGGATAAGGGGGACATGGAACATATCAGGCCACAAGAGTATCCACCCCCAGCAAGACAATTTCCGTGCACCATGTCAGGCATATAGTGGTTGAAGCAAAACAGAGACCATTGTCCCCTGGCCACCACCTCCCCAATAGGATTGTAAGGAGGATTCCTCAGTCTTCGTCCCTGTCACTTTCATTTCTTTCCCTTTTGGTACTAATTGATTTACAGGAACCTGAGTGTTGCCTCTGAACCTTCCCAAGAGTGCCCTCCACATTTCAGGGAATCACCAAACGGTGAGTCACCTGGTTGCTCCTGGGAATCTCTGTCTTTTTCTGCCCAGGTCACATGGTGCCATAGCTGCACAGTTCTCAGGGGTCACCTGTCACTGTCGGATGTGACTGTTGTGATGGTTGGCCATTTTGTGCCATTAGTCACAGAGAGAGATCACTGGGACAAAAGGGATGCCTTTCTGTCAGTCAGTGACTCTCAGTACCCTCATTCTATGGCAGGTAGGCTAAAAGTGGGTTCTGGTACATCCCAGGATCCTCTCTCAGACTCATCCCTTGGCTACATTCTCAGAAAATGGAAGATTTTGACCCTCCAAAAGGCCTGGCCCCAATACAAACTGGGGGACACTGCCCCAAAAAAATGACCTCTGAATGGCACACTAGCTTTAGCCAAAATAAGGGAAAGGAGTCAGAATTTTCTTATGTTCAGTCCCTCATGGCCCTCAGTCAGAATCCAGATTTCAGGGACTCATGCTGCATGTATCTTTCTGTTGCTACCCTATCTCCTGTCCCGCTCTGTCTCTCTCCACCAGATTTCCTAGATGACCCCTACTTGACCTTTCACATGCGCGTGACCTCTAGGAAATAATTCTGAGGTTCCCTTTGCTTCAGGTCCTTCTATTTGCAAAAGCCTGAGGGATCAAAAACTCTCCTAACATTCTAAAGAATTCCCTTCTAACTACTCCTGTCTCTCCAGGTGTGTGGAGAAGGACCAAACTTCCCCAACTCTGGCAAATTCCCTTAACCCTTCAGATTCTTCTGATGTGACAAAGACCTCACTTTCCACCAGAGGTACAATCTAAGATTTTTATCAGCTGCTTTACCCCTGATATCAGAGTCAATTTGAGCACTATTTAGTCTATATTTTAGCTATAAAATTTTGACTACAGAAAAGAAAGATGACTTTTTGACACAGGATGGCCATGATATTCTTTAGAATCCAGAGAAAACTGGTTAAAATGATCCCCCCGCCCCCTTGGAAACTGCAAGACTAATTCTTTTTGAATATGCATTTAAAAACAACTAGCTTGTTAAAAGGCCTGCCTAAGGAAAAGCTTGAGGTTACCCTTTCCATGTCCTTGAAATACACAGCCCACTTGGTCTGAGACTTCTGCTACTGCTACTGCTAAGTCACTTCAGTTGTGTCCGACTCTGTGCGACCCCATTGACGGCAGCCCACCAGGCTCCCCTGTCCCTGAGATTCTCCAGGCAAGAATACTTGAGTGGATTGCCATTTCCCTCTCCAATGCATGAAAGTGAAAAGTGAAAGTGAAGTCGCTTAGTCGTATCTGACTCTTAGTGACCCCATGGGCTGCAGCATACTAGGCTCCTCCGTCCACAGGATTTTCCAGGCAAGAGTACTGGAGTGGGGTGCCATTGCCTTCTCCAGTCTGAGACCTCATCCTTGGGCAAATTAGAACTTCAAGGAAAAAAAAGGAGGCGGGGGGGGGGTTCAAAGAGACATTTTAAATCTCAAGCAGAAAACTATGAGATCACTATATGTATGTCTGGATTTATTTTTGTCTCAGTGTGTGTCTTTTTTTTTTTTTTAATAATATTGGTGAGGTTGTAAATGAGTTCTAATTTAATTGGCCTAAAAGAAAAGTAAGCACCTGCAAATCAGACGATTCTAAATACAAGAGAAATTAACCTAAATGAATTTCAGATTCATGTAAAGTGGGAAATATTCAATATTAAATATTTAGTATTAATGTTTGTTCAGTCAGTTCAGTTCAGTTCAGTTCAGTCGCTCTGTCGTGTCCGACTCTTTGCGACCCCATGAATTGCAGCACACCAGCCCTCCCTGTCCAACACCAACTCCCAGAGTTCACTCAGACTCACGTCCATCGAGTCAGTGATGCCATCCAGCCATCTCATTCTCTGTCGTCCCCTTCTCCTCCTCCCTTCAATCCCTTCCAGCATCAGAGCCTTTTCCAATGAGTCAACTCTTTGCATGAGGTGGCCAAAGTACTGGAGATTCAGCTTCAGCATCATTCCTTCCAAAGAACACCCAGGACTGATCTCCTTTAGAATGGACTGGTTGGATCTCCTTGCAGTCCACGGGACACTAAAGAGTCTTCTTCAACACCACAGTTCAAAAGCATCAATTCTTAGCGCTCAGCTTTCTTCACAGTCCAACTCTCACATCCATACATGACAACTGGAAAAACCATAGCCTTGACTAGACAGAACTTTGTTGGCAAAGTAATGTCTCTGCTTTTGAATATGCTGTCTAGGTTGGTCATAACTTTTCTTCCAAGGGATAAGTGTCTTTTAATTTCATGACTGCAATCACCATCTACAGTGATTTTGGAGCCCCCCAAAATAAAGTCTGACACTGTTTCCACTGTTTCCCCATCTATTTCCCATAAAGTGATGGGACCAGATGCCATGATCTTCATTTTCTGAATGTTGAGCTTTAAGCCAACTTTTTCACTTTCCTCTATCACTATCATCAAGAGGCTTTTTAGTTCCTCTTCACTTTCTGCATTAAGTGTGGTGTCATCTGCATATATGAGATTATTGATATTTCTCTCGGCAATCTTGATTCCAGCTTGTGCTTTTTCCAACGCAGCGTTTCTCATCATGTACTCTGCATAGAATTTAAATAAGCAGGGTGACAATATACAGCCTTGACGTACTTCTTTTCGTTTGGAACCAGTCTATTGCTCCATGTCCAGTTCTAACTGTTGCTTCCTGAGCTGCATGTAGGTTTCTCAAGAGGCAGGTCAGGTGGTCTGGTATTCCTATCTCTTTCAGAATTTTCCACAGTTTATTGTGATCCACACAGTCAAAGGCTTTGGCATAGTCAATAAAGCAGAAATAGATGTTTTTCTGGAACTCTCTTGCTTTTTCCATAATCCCACGGATGTTGGCAATTTGATCTCTGGTTCCTCTGCCTTTTCTAAAACCAGCTTGAACATCTGGAAGTTGATGGTTCACGTATTGCTGAAGCCTGGCTTGGAGAATTTTGAGCATTACTTTACTAGCGTGTGAGATGAGTGCAATTGTGCAGTGGTTTGAGCCTTCTTTGGCATTGCCTTTCTTTGGGATTGGAATGAAAACTGACCATTTCCAGTCCTGTGGCCACTGCTGAGCTCTCCAAATTTTCTGGCATATTGAGTGCAACACTTTCACAGCATCATCTTTCAGGATTTGAAAGAGCTGAACTGGAATTCCATCGCCTCCACTAGCTTCGTTTGTAGTGATGCTTTCTAAGGCCCATCGGACTTCACATTCCAGGATGTCTGGCTCTAGGTGAGTGATCACACCATCGTGATTGTCTTTTGTCATGAATATCTTCTTTGTACAGTTCTTCTGTGTATTCTTGCCACCACTTCTTAATATCTTCTGCTTCTGTTAGGTCCATACAATTTCTGTCCTTTTTGAGCCCATCTTTGCATGAAATATTCCCTTGGTATCTCTAATTTTCTTGAAGAGGTCTCTAGTCTTTCCTATTCTGATGTTTTCCTCTATTTCTTTGCATTGATTGCTGAGGAAGGCTTTCTTATCTCTTCTTGCTATTCTTTGGAACTCTGCATTCAGGTGCTTATATCTTTTTTTTTTTCTCCTTTGCTTTTCACTTCTCTTCTTTTTACAGATATTTGTAAGGCCTCCCCAGACAGCCAGTTTGCTTTTTTGCATTTCTTTTCCATGGTGATGGTCTTGATCCCTGTCTCCTGTACAATGTCACGAACCTCTGTCCATAGTTCATCAGGCACTCTCTATCAGATCTAGTCCCTTAAATCTATTTCTCACTTCCACTGTATAATCATAAGGGATTTGATTTAGGTCATAGCTGAATGGTCTAGTGGTTTTCCCTACTTTCTTCAATTTAAGTCTGAATTTGACAATAAGGAGTTCATGATCTGAGCCACAGTCAGTTCCCAGTCTTGTTTTTGCTGACTGTAGAGAGCTTCTCCATCTTTGGCTGCAAAGAATGTAATTAGATCCTTCTTCTTGTACCCTGGGTTTAAAAGTGGACTAATGACCTGTGTCCAACGTTGGTTCTCCCTTGAGTTGGCCCGCTGTTCTAACAGCATCTCCCTCTCTAATAAACTTTATTTCTCTCTCATTCTGTCTCATGCCTAGAAATTCTTTTCCAATTCACACCCAGACCACAACAGAAAAGACGTTCATGCTGAGAAAAATTGAAGGCAGAAGGAGAAGTGGATGGCAGACTATGAGATCACTGGATGGCATCAGGACTCAATGGACATGAGTTTGAGTAAGCTCTGGGAGTTGGTGATGGACAGGGAAGCCTGATGTGCTGCAGTTCATGGGATCGCAAAGAGTTGGACACGACTAAGTGACTGAACAGAACTAAATTCAACTAAAACAATTTATAGTGATATATTTATATAATTATTGTGTCATTGTCCTCATTGTGAAATCTTAAGAGGGAAAATATCTGTTTTGACAACCACTGTCAAATGGTTGCCATCACAATGCAGGAAATCTAGAAATATTCAAAAATTTATTCTTAGGATAAACATTTATTCTTAGAATATTTATTTATATATTTTTCTTTATTATATAATTAAATTAATTGTGATTAAATATTATATAATTATATTAAACTATAATATTATATTATATAATTATATTAAATATATTTATTTAATGAATATTATTCTTAGAATAAAATTTATTCTAAGAATGAATAAAAAAGTAATAAAATAAAAAAATATTTAAAAGCAAAATTTCAAGCTAAGAATGGCATGAGAGAGCACATTTTAATAACTTATGTTACATTTATATTTATTATATTGAACATTTGTTGAGCATTTATTCAATTTCAGATACTAATTACATTACACTAGTATTTTGAAAACATTATTTTTATTAATCCTTATGACAGTTCTATGATATTAGTACATTATTAGCCCTGTCCGGTATTGTTACCTGGAGAATTCCATGGACAGAGGAGCCTGGTGGGCTACAGTCCATGGGGTTGCAAACAGCTGGACACAATTGAACCAATGCCATTTTCACTTTTTTTACACATCAGAATACTAAGAATTAGAGAGAAAAAGTCTGTTTTTTTTTTTGTTTTTTGGTCACAAAGATGCTATGCTGCAAGCTGAATTGAAACCTTTGAGTCTAACTCCAAAGTTGATATATTTAATAACTGTGGTGTACATGTGTTATATCCAAACATATTTTTTCAAGTAGTTATACTTAGGCTTTTATACTTCAAGCAGCATAAACTTCATTCTTCAATACATATACAAATACTATGCAACCAAGTAACAGTGTGTGTGAGTGTGTGTGATTATGTGCATGTTCACACACATGTGCACATACATATGTACAAATATATCGACATGAACTTAAGTTCTGTTTTGGTTACTTTAGAATTTTAGGGATGATATCCAAAGCATTTGTTGACAGTAATTTTAGTCATAATCTAAGAATATTTCATACAAGTATACATGTATAGATATACATGTACATATATACACACTAGAGTATCTACAGCAATGAAGGGTAACTTTGTAAATTCATTATGTACCAATGAATTTATCATTTTGGATTATAAATAAGGAAAAGCCATTTGAAAGTAAAAGGATTTTGAATTTCACATACTTCCTTCTCTTTCATTTTAAGTTGGGCCTGTGATTTCTCATAAAATGTTTCTTCGTAAAGATTACTAAAGGTTAGCCAACAACTCAAAATTATATTTGTTGTTTTTTCATACTATGTACCTTGGTTGGAAACAAATTACTCAAGATTATTTGTTTATTGACTATTAAAAAGAAGAGTTAACTCCAGTTGCCTAGTGAGGAAGATCTAGAAATGGCTTTCATATATTAGTTTATATATTTTGCAGTTTGTTTCATGTCAGTTCGAATTACATGAAGTAATGCGAATTTCTTAAGATGAATCCTTAGTAGTAGATTTGCACTTACTGAGACTTAAAACTTAGTCAAGTTTATGATGTGGAAATAAGATATCCATGATATGAAAGCTCACAAATCCCATTTAAAGTTATACAGTATCTTGGCATTGATGTTGAATATTATTTTCTTAGTATGCATATAGCATGTATTTAAAGCAGTAATGAGTAATAGATTGAGAGTTCATCTGTGGATTGCTCATCTGTGTCATTGTTTTTCCTATAAGTATTTAGTGTATCCTCATACTAAGAGTATTTAAATGTATTATTTTATTAAGACTTGATTTTCTGCCAAATTAGAGTAATTTTAGATTTGTTTGAATATATCTTACCTCATTATCATTTAATTATGAAAGAGACACTAAACTAATAGAGATCACATGCCTCTTACTGAGTTAATAGAGCTGAGCTAATGAAAACTGTGTCTCTAAATAAAAGAGAAAGCCTTGAAGAGTTTCACAGAGACTAGCAATTCAAAGTGTTCTATGCTATGTGCATTTCCTTTATTCAGGTGTCTTATGGTTTTCATTATATGTGGCAATGTCTTATGGATGCTTTGAGTGAAGTGCCATGTGAGATACAGAATTAAATATGTCTAATAAATATGAATTCTACTGTCTCAAGGCCCATAATAGAAACAGTTATTGTTTATGTGAGCATCCACATAAGAATAAATTATTACAGCCTGTTATAGAGATGTTTGGTTTTCAGAAAGACCAAATGAACAAAAGTAAGTCTTATTCTACTCTCTCCCCTACTTTTCTCATCTCTGAAGGGATAGAGAAAACCTTTGATTTTTAAATGCTTCTGAAAAATATAGTTTGAATATCTTTTGAACTTCCCTCAAAATTGTTTACAGATAAGGCTAGAATTCCTACATTTTGGAAGAAAAGTGAATGCAAACATCTTACTCTAGGAAGTAATAGTTTGGTTAAAAATAATTGCCTGCTACTATTTATTTTGCAAATGTTTGTTTCTACAGCAAACTAGACACCTGCTCCTTCCAGGGAAAATGAGCCCTTAAAGGTCCCATCAGTTGTGAATCAAGTTACAAGGCCAAAGATCTCATTAAATACCAGGAACGAATTTTAGTTAATGTTAGAATTTCAACACACTAACATTCTGCAATTTGTCTGGGAAAGATTGTTAGGTTCATTGAACCCTAAGGTGAAGTTGCTCAGTCGTGTCCGACTCTTTGCGACCCCATGGACTGTAGCCCACCAGGCTTCTCAGTCCATGGAATTTTCCAGGCAAGAGTACTGGAGTGGGTTGCCATTTCCTTCTCCAAATGTAACCTTAAAGCTACTATCAAATTAGGAAATCATAAAGCAATTAAGAATTCAGCTTACGTTGCTAAATATTAGCAGGTTGGAAAAACACCCAAGTCAATATATTGACAATTTTAGGCCTGTGCAACCAAATATTAACTGCACAACCAACCAAATTAATTTTTTTGTTATCTAGGTGCAAGCACCCCTTAGTTGGAGGATTTAATAAGACAATTCTGATATAGGTAGATCAATGATCCATGAAAGACATATTTTAGACAAAGTATAATTTTAAACTGAGAGCTAAATTCCTATTCTAGAGGTTAATTATAATTTGCTAGGTTGAGAATTAAATAACAGAATATGGCTTGTATTTTGTTTGCTTATAGAGAACTGCATTATATTTATAAGTTTTATTTCATTTATGCCTTTTAAGATGTGTATGAAATATAAAGGGAAAATGTATAAAGAGGGTGAAGGAAGAAAAACCTCCCATAAGGAATATTTTGCCCTGTTCTCAGAATAGTTAATCTCTCTCTGTCTCTCTCTCTTTTTTTTTTTTTTAATGTTCAGTGCTAGATTTTTAAAACTTTTAAGTGAAGGATAATTGCTTTATAGAATTTTGTGGTTTTCTATCATACATCAACAAGAATCAGCCATAGGTACACCCATGTCCCCTACTTCCAGGACCTCCCTCCCCTTATCTACCTCCCCCCCAACCCACCCTTCAGCCTGTCGGAGAGTCCCTGTTTGAATTCCTTGAATCATACAATAAATTCCCACTGTCTATCTATTTTACATATAGTATTGTAAATTTCTGTTACTCTCTATACATCTCCCATTCTCCCTCCTCTCCTTCACCATGGCAGTAGGTTTATTCTCTAGGTCTTTTTCTTCATTGCTTCCCTGCAAATAAATTCATCAGTACCATCTTTTTAGATCCCATGTATGTGTCAGTAATTACCCACCCTATACCTCAGATGGTAAAGTGTCTGCTTGCAATGCGGGAGACCCAGGTTCAATCCCTGGGTTGAGAAGATCCCCTGGAGAAGAAAATGGCAACCCATTCCAGTACTCTTGTCTGGAAAATCCCATGGACTGAGGAGCATGGTAGGCTATATCCCATGGGGTTGTAAAGAGGTGGACACGACTGAGCGACTTCACTCACTTTATGTGTCAGTATACAATATTTACATTTTTCTTTATGACTTGCTTGACTCTGCATGATAGGCTCTAGGTTAATCCACCTCATTAGAACTGACTCAAATGTGTTTCTTTTTATGGCTGAGTAATATTCCATTGTGTATATGTACCACAACTTCTTTATCCATTAATTTGTTAATGGACATCAAGGTTGCTTCCATGTTTTAGCTATTGAAAATAGTGGTGCAGTGAAAAATCTGATGCATATGCATTTTTTAAATTTTGATTTCCCAAGGTATATGCGTAGGGGTGGGACTGCCGGGTCATATGATGCATTTATTCCTAGTTTTTTAAGGAATTTCCATATTGTCTTCTATAATGGCTCTATCAATTTACATTCCCACTAATGGTACAGGAAGCATTTCCTTTTCTCCACACCCTTTCCAGCATTTATTGTTTGTAGACTTTTTGAGAACGGCCTTTCTGATCAGTCAGAGGTGATATCTCACTGTAGTTTTGATTTGCATTTCTCTAATAATGAGCAGTGTTGAGCATCTTTTCATGTGTTTTTCAGCCATATGTATGTCTTCATTGGAGAAATGTCTGTTTAGGTCTTTTCCCCACTATTTGATTGGGTTATTTGCTTTTCTGGTATTGAGTTGTATGAACTGCTAGTATATTTTGGAAATTACTTAATTATATTTCATTTGTTATTATTTTCTCCCATTCTAAGGGTTGTCTTTTCACCTTGCTAAGAGTTTCCTTTGCTGTGTAAAAACTTTTAAGTTGAATCAGGTCCCACTTGTTTACTTTTGGTTTTATTTCCTTTACTCAAGGAGATGGGTCATAGAGGTTCTTGCTTTGATTTATATCATTGAGTGTTCTGCCTATATTTTCCTCAAAATTTTTTATAGTTTCTGGTCTTACATTTAGGTCTTTAATCCATTTTGAGTTTATCTTTGTGCATGATGTTAGAAGGTGTTCTAATTTCATTCTTTTACATATAGCTGTCCAGTTTTCACAGCACCATTTATTGAAGAGGCTGTCTTTTCCCCATTGTATATTCTTGCCTCCTTTGTCAAAAATAAGGTACCCTAAAGTGCATGTGTTTATTTCTGGGCTCTCTATCTTGTTCCATTATCCTATATTTCTGTTTTTGTGCCAGTACCATACTGTCTTGATGACTGTAGCTTTGTAGTATAATGTGAAGTCAGGAAGGTAGATTCCTCCAGTTCCATTCTTATTTCTCAAGACTTCTTTGGCTATTTGGGGTCTTTTGTGTTTCCATATGAATTGTGAAATTTTTGTTCTAGTTCTGTGAAAAATATCATTTGTGATTTGTTAAGGATTGCACTGAATCTGTAGATTGAATTTGGTAGTATAATCATTTGCACAATATTGATTTTACCTACCAGAACATGGAATATCTCTCTATTTGTTTATGTCATCCTTGATTTCTTTCATCAGTGTCATAACTTTCTGAGAACAGTTTTTTGTCTCCTTTGGTAAGTTTATTCCTAGATATTCTATTCTTTTTGTTGCAATGATAAATGGAGTTGATTTCTTAATTTCTCTTTCTGTTATTTCATTGTTAGTATATAGAAATGCAAGTGATTTCTGTGTATTGATTTTGTATCCTGTGACATTGCTAAATTCACTGATTAGCTCTGGTAATTTTCTGACAGAATCTTTAGGGTTTTCTATGTACAGTGTCATGTCATGTTCAAATAGTGAGAGATTTACTCCTCTTTTACAATCTGGATTTCTTTTATTTATTTTTCTTCTCTGAGTGCTGTAGCTAGGACTTCCAAAACTATGTTGAATAATAGTCATGAAAGTGGACACCCTTGTCTTGTTCCTGATCTTACGGGCAATGCTTTCAGTTTTTCACCATTGAGAATAACATTTCCTGTAAGCTTGTCATATATGACCTTTACTATGTTGAGGCAGGGTTTTTTCTATGCCCATTGTTTGAAGTGTTTTAATCATACATGGGTGTTGAAATTGGTCAAAGGCTTTTTCTGCATCTATTTAGACTATCATATGGTTTTTATCATTCAATTTGTTATTATGGTGTATCACATTGTTTGATTTACATATTTTGAAGACTCCTTGCATCCCTGGAATAAACCCAAGTTGATCATGGTGTATGAGCTTTTTAATGTGTTCTTGAAATCTGTTTGCTAAAAGTTTGTAGAGGATTTTTGGATCTATGTTCATCAGTGATAGTGGCCTGTAGTTTTCTTTTTAATGTTTGGCTTTGTCTGGTTTTGGTGTCAGGGCTCATAGAATTTTAGAAGTGTTCCTTCCTCTGAAATTTTTTAAAAATGTTTTAGAAAAATAGGCATTAGCTCATCTCTAAATGTTTGATGGATTTCTCCTGTGAAGCCATCTGGTCCTTGGCTTTCGTTTTTGGGGAGATTTTTTTTTTATCACAGTTTCAATTTCAGTGCTTATAATTTTGTTGTTCATAATATCTACTTCTTCCTGGTTCAGTCTTGGAGTATTAAACTTTTCTAAGAATCTATCCATTTCTTCCAGATTATCCATTTCATTGCCATATAGTTGTTCATAATAGTCTTTTATTAATCCTTTGTATTTCTGCATTTTCTGTTGTAACCTCTCCTTTTTTGTTTCTAATTTTGTTGATTTGATTCTCCTCTCTTTTTATCTTGATGAGTCTGGCTAAAGGTTTGTCAATTTTGTTTATCTTCTCAAAGAACCAGCTTTTAATTTTGTTAATATTTACTGTTGTTTCTTTCATTTCTTTTTCTCTTATTTCTGCTCAGATCTTTATGATTTCTTTTCTTCTGCTAACTTTGATGGTTTTTTTGTTCTTCTTTTTCCAGTTGTTTTAGGTGTAAGGTTAAGTTGTCTATTGGATGTTTTTCTTGTTTCTTGAGGTAGGTCTTTAATTCTATGAACATCCTTCTTAGAACTGCTTTTGACTCATCCTAAGTTATGACCAACCTAGATAGCATATTGAAAAGCAGAAACATTACTTTGCCAACAAAGGTCCATCTAGTCAAGGCGATGGTTTTTCTTGTGGTCATGTATGGATGTGAGAGCTGGACTGTGAAGAAAGCCGAGCACTGAAGAATTGATGCTTTTGAACTGTGGTGTTGGAGAAGACTCTTGAGAGTCTCTTGGACTGCAAGGAGATCCAACCAGTCCATTCTGAAGGAGATCAGCCCTGGGATTTCTTTAGAAGGAATGATGCTAAAGCTGAAACTCCAGTATTTTGGCCACCTCGTGCGAAGAGTTGACTCATTGGAAAAGACTCTGATGCTGGGAGGGATTGGGGGCAGGAGGAGAAGGGGATGTCAGAGGATGAGATGGTTGGATGGCATCACTGACTCGATGGACGTGAGTCTGAGTGAACTTCGGGAGTTGGTGATGGACAGGGAGGCCTGGCGTGCTGCGATTCATGGGGTCACAAAGAGTCAGACACGACTGTGCGACTGAATTGAACTGGTAAGTTTTGAGTTGTTGTATTTTCATTGTCATTTGTTTCTGGAAAATTTTTTAAATTTCCCTTTTGATTTCTTCAGTAACATGTTGGTTATTTAAAAATGTAGTGTTTAATCTCCATGTGTTTGTGTTTTTTACATGTTTTTTTTCTTGTAATTGTTACCTAGTTTCGTAACGTTTTGGTCAGAAGAGATGCTTGATACAATTTCAACTTTCTTAAATTTAGTGAGGCTTGATTTGTGACTCAAGATGTGGTCTATCCTGGAGAATGTTCCATGTGCACTTGAGAAGAAGGTATACTCTTCTACATTTGGATGGAATGTCAGGAAGATATAAATGAGATCCATCTCATGTATCTCAATGAGATACATCTAATGTATCATTTAATGCTTGTGTTTCCTTATTAATTTTCTGTTTTGATTTTCTGGTGTAAGTGGTGTGAGTGAGGTGTTAAAAGCTCCACCTATTTTTGTGTTACTATCAATTTCTCCTTTTAAGCCTGTTAGTGTTTGTCTCATGTATTAAGGTGCTGATATGTTGGGTGCATAGATATTTACAATTTTTATGTCTTCCTCTTGGGTTGATCCTTTGCTTATTATGTAGTGTCCTTCCTTAACTGTTGTAATCTTTCTTTTCAGGTCTATTTTGTCTGATATGAGAATAGCTATTCCACATTTCTCTTACTTTCCATTTGTATGGAATACATTTTTCTTTCCTCTCACATTCAGTCCATATGTGTCTTTGGGTCTGAAGTGGGCTTCATGTAGACAGAATGTAAATGGGTCTTGTTTTTATATCCATTCAGCCAATCTGTGTCTTTTGGTTGGAGCATTTAACCCATTTACATGTAAAGTAATCATTTACATATACATTCTTATTACTATTTTCTTAATTGTTTGTGGTTTGATTTCATAGGACTTTTTCTTGTATTTCTTGCCAATATAAGTCCTTTTAACATTTTTTGTAAAGCTGGTTTCGTGGAACTGAATTCTCTTTACTTTTGTTTGTCTGAAAAGCTTTTGATTTCTCCATCAATTATGAATGAGATCCTTGCCAGGTACAGTAATCTTGGTTGTACATTTTTCCCTTTCAGTACTTTAAATATATCCTGTCATTCCCTTGTGGCCTGCAGAGTTTATGCTGAAACATCAACTCTTAAACCTATAGGGTTTCCTTTATATGTTATTTGTTGTTTCTCCCTTGCTGCTTTTAATATTCTTTCTTTGTGTTTAATCTCTGTTAATTTGATTAGTGTTTGTCTCGGTTTGTTTCTCCTTGGGTTTATCCTGTATGGGACTCTGTGTGTCTTGGATTTGGTTGACTATTTACTTTTTCATATTGGGGAAATTTTCAACTATAATCTCTTCAAAATTTTTCTCATACTCTTTATTTTTTCTTTTTCTTCTGAGAATCCTATAATTCAAATGTTGGTGTGTTTGATATTGTCCCAGAGGTTTCTGAGACTATCCTCATTTTTTTTTTCATTCTTTTTACTTTATTTTCTCTTCAGAAGTTACTTCCACCACTTTATCTTCCAGTTCACTTATTCTGTCTTCTGCTTCACATATTCTGCTATTGATTGCTTCTAGAGGATTTTTAGTTTCAGTAATTGTATTGTTTGTCTCTGTATGTTTATTCTTTAATTCTTCTAGGTCTTTGTTAATTGTTTCTTGCATTTTCTCCATTCTGTTTTCAAGACTTTGGATCATGTTTACTATCCTTATTCTGAATTATTTTTCAGGTAGTTTATTTATTTCTTCATTTGTTTGGACATGTCTGTTTCTAGTTCATTCCTTCATTTGGCAGTATTTCTCTACCTTTTCATTATTTTTTAAAAACTTATTGTGTTTGATGTCTCCTTATCCCAGGCTTCAAGATTGAATTTTTTCTTCCTCTTGCTTTCTGCCCCCCTCAGGTTGGTGCAGTGGTTTGTGTCAGCTTTGTATAGGGTGAGATTTGTGCTGAGTTTTCTTGTTATTTTCATTTGATGGACAAGGCTGAGTGAGGTGGTAATCCTATCTACTGATGATTGGATTTTTATATTTGTTTTGTTTGTTGTTTGGATGACGCACAGGGTGCTACTGGTGGTTGGGTGATGCAGGGTCTTGTATTCAACTGGTTTTCTTTTGAGAGAGTCAATTTCTAGGCAGGTTGATTAGAAGTCCAATGTCCTCGAGGAGAGAGGATCTGGGGTTCTCGAAGTAGAGATTGGGGTCTGGAATTCTCAAGGAGGAAGAAAGGACAAACATCTGTTTGTTTTCCCTCTACATTCTGTAGTCTTAGTCACATAATATGTTTTTTTCCTTAAGCCCAGAACTGATGACTACACAACAAACAACTCAGTTTAAACACTGTACTAAGGATTATATAATGTATAATGCTTGAGAACAGTTTCTCCTTCCTGAAAACTTTCTGGCTAACCCTGTTACCTTAAAATGTAAATTATGGAAGTGGGCCTAGTAAGATCTTTACAACCTTGAGACATTCTTTTGACTTACTGTAATAACAAATTTAAAAAGTACATAACTCTCTTGCTTACACTAGCAAGAGGGACACTCTCCATCTGTCTCCTGAAGTCTGTCAGAAGCCTTCTCTGTCCCTTTTAACTTTAATAAAGTTCTGCTATACAAAAGATCTTGAAGGATCATGCCTGGTCCCAAAGGTAAATTTTCAGAGATCAAGAATCTGACACCATTTACTATCACCATAAGCTATAGTTCACCATAAGCTAACACCTAGCTTTAATACTCTAAGCTAACACTATTTAATACTCCCTAGTGTTAGTTCTCTTATAGTCTAGGGTCTTGGAGTCCGTGCTCCCACTCCAAAGGCTCAGGGTTTGATCTCTAGTCAGGAAGGAAGATTTACAAGTGGTTTGTTATGGCATTAAGTGAGATGACAACACATACACCCCCCCCCCAAAAAAAAGAAACCAAAGATGAGTCCCAGGCAAATGGCAGTTACAAAAATCAGGCAAATAGTAATTAACGGAATTAACACATATACTTCTGCAAACAAAATCAAAACAGTTTAACAAAAATAAAGTACAATAGATTGACCTGGCAAACAAAGGAAACCAAAAATTATATCTACTAATTGAACAAAACTAAAGCACAAACTGGAAAACAAAACGAAAGAGAGGTGCCAAGTGGGGAATAAAATAATGAAAACAAAATTAACAAATATGTTCAGAGGGAAAGAAAGAAATAAAGAAAAGATATTCAAAGTTAAATAGAGATATATAAAGAAAATTTATATGTATTAAAGATTAACCACCAGGGGAAAAAATAATAGAAAAAAGAAATTAAATGTAGAAAAACAGTAATATGTTAAAAAAAATAAAATTAAAAATTAAACAGAAAGAGAAAAGACCAAAAACAACAACAACAAAAAAAAAAAAAAAAAAAAAGGAAGAGGAAAGAGGGGGAAAAAAAAAAAAGAGAGAAAACTCCACAGAACCGCCAAAGCCCAACACAAAGGCAGAGGTTTATAACAAAAATAAAAACTGTGATTAAAAAAAAAAAATACACACAAACTCAAAAACTTAATTAGATTTTATAAGTTCAGTACAGATCAGTCACTCACTTGTGTCTGACTCTTTGCGACTTCATGAACCACAGCACACCAGGCCTCCCTGTCCAACACCAGCTCCCAGAGTCCACCCAAACCCATGTCCATTGAATCGGTGATGCCATCCAACCATCTCATCCTCTGTTGTCCCCTTCTCCTCCTGCCTTCAATCTTCCCCAGCATCAGGGTCTTTTCAAATGAGTCAGTTTTTCGCATTAGGTGGCCAAAGTATTGGAATTTCAGCTTCAACATCACTCATTCCAATGGACACCCAGGACAGATCTCCTTTAGCATGGACTGGTTGGATCTCCTTGCAGTCCAAGGGACTCTCAAGTGTCTTCTCCAACACCAGAGTTGAAAAGCATCAATTCTTCAGCACTCAGCTTTCTTCACAGTCCAAAACTCACATCCATACATGACCACAGGAAAAACCATAGCCTTGACCAGACGGACCTTTGTTGGCAAAGTAATGTCTCTGCTTTTTAATATGCTGTCTATATTGGTCATAACTTTCCTTCCAAGGAGTAAGCATCTTTTAATTTTATGGCTGCAGTCACCATCTTCAGTGATTTTGAAATCCAGAAAAATAAAGTCAGCCACTGTTTCCGCTGTTTCTCCATTTATTTGCCATGAAGTGATGGGACCAGATGCCATGATCTTAGTTTTCTGAATGTTAAGCTTTAAGCCAACTTTTTCACTCTCCCCTTTTACTTTCATCAAGAGGCTCTTTAGTTCTTCTTCACTTTCTGCCATAAGGGTGGTGTCAGCTCCATGTCTGAGGTTATTGATATTTCTCCCAGCAATCTTGATTCCAGCTTGTGCTTCCTCCAGCCCAGCATTTCTTATGATGTTCTCTGCACATAAGTTAAATAAGAAGGGTGACAATATACAGCCTTGATGTACTCCTTTTCCTATTTGGAAAAAGTCTATTGTTCCATGTCCAGTTCTAACTGTTGCTTCCTGACCTGCATATAGGTTTCTCAAGAGGCAGGTCAGGTGGTCTGGTATGCCCATCTCTTTCAGAATTGTCCACAGTTTCTTGTGATCCACACAGTCAAAGGCTTTGGCATAGACAATAATGCAGAAATAGATGTTTTTCTGGAACTCTTGCTTTTTCGATGATCCAGTGGATGTTGGCCATTTGATCTCTAGTTCCTCTGCATTTTCTAAAACCAGGTTGAACATCTGGAAGTTCATGGTTCATGTATTGCTGAAGCCTGGCTAAGAGAATTTTGAGCATTACTCTACTAGCTTGTGAGATGAGTGCAATTGTGCAGTAGTTTGAGCATTCTTTGGCATTGCCTTTCTTTGGGATTGGAATGAATACTGACCTTTTCCAGTCCTGTGGCCACTGCTGAGTTTTCCAAATTTGCTGGCATATTGAGTGCAGCACTTTCACAGCATCGTCTTTTAGGATTTGAAATAGCTCAACTGGAATTCCATCATCTCCACTAGCTTTGTTCATAGTGATGCTTCCTAAGGCCCACTTGACTTTGCATTCAAGGATGTCTGGCTCTAGGGGAGTGATCACACCATCATGATTATCTGAGTCATGAAGATCTTTTTTGTACAGTTCTTCTGTATATTCTTGCCACCTCTTCTTAATATCTTCTGCTTCTGTTAGGCCCATACCATTTCTTTCCTTTATCGAGCCCATCTTTGCATGAAATGTTCCCTTAGTATCTTTAATTTTCTTGAAGAGATCTCTAGTCTTTCCCATTCTATTGTTTTCCTCTATTTCTTTGCATTGATCGCTGACGAAGTCTTTCTTATCTCTCCTTGCTATTCTTTGGGAGTCTGCATTCAAATGGGTATCTTTCCTTTTCTCCTTTGCTTTTCACTTCCCTTCTTTTCACAGCTATTTGTAAGGCCTCCTCAGACAGCCATTTTGCTTTTTTGCATTTCTTTCTCTTGGGGATGGTCTTGTCTCCTGTACAATGTCATGAACCTCCATCCATAGTTCGTCAGGCACTCTGTCTGTCAGATCTAGTCCCTTAAATCTATTTCTCACTTCCACTGTATAGTCATAAGGGATTTGATTTAAGTCATACCTGAGTGGTCTAGTGGTTTCCCCCCACTTTATTCAATTTAAGTCTGAATTTGCCAATAAGGAGTTCATGATCTTAACCACAGTCAGTTCTAGGTCTGGTTTTTGCTGACTGTATAGAGCTTTTCCATCTTTAGCTGTAAAGAATATAATCAATCTGATTTTGGTGTTGACCATCTGGTGATGTCCATGTGTAGAGTCTTCTCTTGAAATGCCAATGAAATAGACAACCATAAGGTCAGGCAGCGGGGAAGAAAAAAAAATCCAAAAGAAACTGTGGAACAATTCAAAACAAAATAATAATAAATGCTTCCCTTGAGTCACTGCTGTCATGGTCCTTTCCCTCTCTGCATGTCATAGTCCACCTCACCTCCCTCGGATGCTCACCAACACTGTGCTGGTCTCTGTACCTGCTGTGGGGGTATCCCAGATTCTAATCTGGTCCTACTCTTGTGTGTTCTTGCCACCAATGTCCACAGTTATCAGAACTAGTGCATTTTCTTTTGTGGGAATTCTCAATGTCCTTTTGTATATTCCATAGACAGAGCCTGCTTAGTTGATCATATGGATATATTCTTCAGCTGTACAGCTGATGGGAGGTTTTGGTCTTGTTCCTTAGCCACTCTGCCCCTGGGTTTCAATTGTGGTTTTATTTCCACCTCTGCATGTGGGTTGTTCACTGGGGTTTTCTCCTGAGGCTGCCCTGGAGGACTTGGGTCTGCCGCAGTGAGGGCAAGGTGTGGAGGTGGTGCAGCTGCTTGGGTCGCAGTGGTTCTTGCAGCACCAGGTACTCAGGGGAGTTGACAGCTAGGGCAGCAGGAAATATAATGCCCTAGAAGGGTATGGCAACCAGTATTGGCCAATATGCTCCAGTATTCTTTCCTAGAGAGCCCCCTCTCTGACAGAGATGCCTGGCAGGCCACTGTCTACAGGGTTGCATAGAGTGGGAACTGAAGTGACCCTGCACAAATAGATGCAAGACTTTTTTTTTTTTTTTTTTTTTGCCTGTGGCAGCTCTTCCTAGTGAGAGTTGAGTGTGGAGGTGGCACAGATGGTTGGCTTGCAGGGACTTGGCAGCACCAAGTGTGCAGGGATACGGACTGCCTCCACTGCAGGAGTTATGACTCTATCAGTCTTTTTTCAAGCCCCTGGAAGCTGGTGATTAGAAGGTCTCTTTGGCTAGTCTTTCTCCATAGTTCTGTCTGCTCAGGCACTTAAAGGGCTCCTTCGCCTGGGATCCATCTCTGTTGTTCAGTGAATCAGGCATACATAGGGGCCCCCCTGGCTGGGGTGCTACTCTGTAGATGGGCACATCAGGCACTTAAAGGCATACACTGGGTGGGGTCCTACTCTGTTGTTTGGTGTGTCAGGTGCTTGATAGGCCAGCCTCTCTATTGTTCAGCTGTGGATGCTGACGTGTGGGGAGAGAGAAGCTATGGTGATGGCTCCACCCCTACCCATGACTCAGCAACATCACCGTGTTTCCATTGCTGCCTGGCTTTCCTCTATAGGTGTTTCCCACCACAGTCTCCTCCCTAGCATCCTCTTGGTTGTTTCTCAGCAGTCAACAGCAGCCCTCTCCCTGGGATTGCACCATAATCCCTAAGCTTCAGCTCTCAGCTGCTGTACCTTCCAGGGGACCTGCATCCCTGTCTGCGGTATGTATGGCTGTGGCAAGGACTGTCTGATTCTCATTTCATTTAGGCTTGTACAGATCAGCTGTTTCATTCTCAGCCTTAAATGTTTCTCCTCTGACTCAGACAATGGCCCTGATGTGGAGATCAGACCCCTGCTTCAGTTCCTCCACCTGTCAAGGGCAGGTCCAGTCCTACTAACACTTCTGTTTTCCCCCCAGTTCCTTCATCCTACTGAGTTTTCCTTGGTTCCATATATATTTTTCCCCTGATCAGGTGCTCCTGTCTGCTCTCAGCTGGTGTTCTGCATGCCCTTCTGTGTCTGAAGATGTATTCCTAATGTATTCTTAGAGAGAGATGTACGCCACATCCACCTACTTGTCTGCCATCTTGTTCTTCTGCTTTTCTGGTATTGAGTTGTATGAGCTGCTTGTACATTTTGGAAATTAATTCTTTGTCAGTTGTTTCCTTTGCTATTATTTTCTCCCATTCTGAGGGTTGTCTTTTCACCTTGTTTGTAGTTTTGCTTGCTGTGCAAAAGCTTTTAAGTCTGATTAGAACCCACTTTTCTTTTCTCTTCTTCTTCTTTTTCTTTTATTTTTCCATTACTCTAGGAGGTGGGTCATAGAATATCTTGCTTTGATCAGGTGTTCTGCCTACGTTTTCCTCTCAGAGTTTAATACTTTCTGGTCTTACATTTAGGTCTTTAATCCATTTTGAGTTTATCTTTGTGTATGGCAATAGGTAGTATTCTAATTTCTTTTACATATAGTTTTCCAGCTTTCCCAGCACCATTTACTGGAGAGGCTATTTTTTCCCCATTGTCTATTTTTCCTCTTTTGTAAAAAATAAGGTACCTGTATGTTTATGGGTTTTTCTCTGAGTTTTCTAACTTGTTCCATTGGTCTATATTTCTGTTTTTGTGCCAGTGCCATACTGTCTTCATGACTGTAGCTTTGTAGCATAGTCTGAAGTCAGGAAGGTTGATTCCTCCAGCTCCATTCCACTTTCTCAAGGCTGCTTTGGCAATTTGTGGTCTATGTATGCTCAAGCCCTTTTTAGGTCTATGTTCCTTAACAACAGGGAGTAGCCAGAATAGTCTTCACTCCTTATCCCTCAAGATTGAAGAATGAGCAACAAAAATGGGACATTTTTGTTGTCCAGTGAAGAATGAACAACAAAACTGCAGAACCAGCTTGAAACTGGCTTTACTCTTTTTCTAACAAGATACTGAGTTATTTTCCAGAAGCAAAAGAACAAAACCACAATTTATGCATAGAGGAGATTTTGAGCTCAAATAATACCTGAAATAAAATTTATTTCCTCCCTAGAACAAAAGGAACAGAATTTGATCAGAACCTGAATACTGGATCCCTTTCAGAAGTGAGGAGTCTAGGAAGATGGGTGCTGACACACCATTATACACCTTACCATAAATGACCGAGTTCCACAGCCCTCCAGTTGAAACATACCCTACCGGTGTCCCCATATATCTACTCTCTTCCCCTAATCCATAAAAGTTTAACTGAACCTCAGACCAGAGAAGTATATTTGAGTGTATCTCCTTTCTCTTTGCAAGTTGATATTGTAATAAAGCTTTTTAAAGATTAAATTTCTTACCAAAATATTGATGTCTATGCTCATTGGGCAGCAAGCCCATTGCTGGGTAACACAAGCAATAATTAGAAGTCTAGGCTGACATGAGTCTTCATTAAGGGGATCTTAGTTGAGATCCACCCACTCATGTAGTGCTCTGAAAAAGTAACTCTATGGACAGGAATTGAAACACTGCTGTATGATACTATAAAGGTGATTACATGTCATTATATATTTGTTAAATCCACATGTAACACCAAAGGTAAACCAAAGGTTTACAGTTTATAAACTATAAACTTTAGGTGCTAATAATGCAAGAGTATCAGTTTAGTATAAGAAATATACCACTCTGTGGCAGGATTTTAATAGTGGATAATGCTGTGTACGTGTGTGCAAAGCAGATATGTAACAAAGGAGACAGAGAGCAACACAAAAGACCACGATTATAGCTTCTGAGTTGTTTAATTCTATAACCGTGAAATGGGTCATGGATTTCTTTCCTGAATTGAGATCAAATTGAGAATGTGAGTGGATCTTCAGACAAAAAGCCCATACTGAGTGAAAAAAGTTCACTGTGCTTGACTGTTAGTAAGAGAAAAGTGCTATTAATGAAAAAAGATCATGAACCATTCACTCTTCAGGAAAAGAACTCAGTGGGCATAAATTCACTATTGCATGACAAAAGTATATATATTAACATATAGTAATTAAAGCCAACAATTTTAATATACAAATGATCAATAAAATATGCTAAGGCTAGGTAGCATATCCCGGCTATGTGCAACCCCACAGACTATAGCCTGCCAGGCTCCTCTGCCCATGAGATTTTCCAGGCAAGAATACTGAAGTGTATTGCCATTTCCTTCTCCAGGGGATCTTCCCAACTGAGGGATCAAACTCATATCTCTTATGTCTCCTGCAACAGCAGTCATGTTCTTTACCACTAGGGCCACCTGGGAAAACCTATATAAAATATGCTAGGGTGTCAGTATAATAATCATTGGAAAATGACAAACTTGTGCTTTTTGTTTTGCTTTTCCATTATGGTTGACTGAGAGATGTTTAAAGCACAGCTAGCAATATATAACGTTTATAGTTTATTGAAAATTTATTTTTCTTTATGTGTTGTAAATTAGAAGATGCTTTTATGTCTCAATGATTGCTGTTGTAAAAATCATGACTAAATTCCTTGAGAGATATTACTAGGATTAGGGCCTATAATTATGTCTTTAAAACAAATCATAAAAATTTTAAAGTTTGAACCTTCAAGGTTACATCTATTTAACAGTAAAGGTATACTTCAGTAAATCTTCAACTTTTTATCAGGCTGGCAATAAATACCAGTTTTAATGCTTGTATGTACAAAGTCGGAGAAGGCAATGGCACCCCACTCCAGTACTCTTGCCTGGAAAATCCCATGGACTGAGGAGCCTGGTAGGCTGCAGTCCATGGGGTCGCTAGGAGTCTGACACGACTGAACGACTTCACTTTCACTTTTCACTTTCATGTGTTGGAGAAGGAAATGGCAACCTACTCCAGTGTTCTTGCCTGGGGAATCCCAGGGATGGGGAAGCCTGGTGGGCTGCTGTCTCTGGGGTCACACAGAGTCGGACACGACTGAAGTGACTTAGCAGCAACAACAGCATGTATAGAGTAAAAACAAACCATTAAGTCACTAATGGAATAACTGGGAGAATTTTTTTGCTTTTCAACAAATAAAATACTAGCATTCAAATTAACTTATTTTAAATGTTTGCATTTTTGATCCTATTCATGGTAAAGGATGCATTACTATGATTTTTTTTTAATGGATATATTCTGCTTTCAGGTATCCAAGTATTGGATAAGGATTTAAGCATCATTAGTCAGTAAAGATAAGGGTTAAAGCTATGACAAACACTGATTTTATTTCAAAATGTTTAGGCTGACTACTTTTCTTAAACTTTCCATACTCACTGAATATCCCTAGACTTAACTATTTTCATTAATTATATTAATCATAATTATTTTGTGCATAAATGTTTTTATGAAAGCTTCTTCAGACAGCTTTAAAATTTTGTTTGGGGCTGGTGCACTGGGATGACCCAGAGGGATGGTACGGGGAGGATGGAGGGAGGGGGTTCAGGATGGGGAACACGTGTATACCTGTGGCAGATTCATGTTGATGCATGGCAAAACCAATACAATATTATAAAGTAATTCACCTCCAATTAAAATAAATAAATGTATATTTAAAAAATAAAAAAATAAATATATAGATTATTTAAAAGTAGAAATACTCAAAACTTATTATGTAAACACTCTTTTTATTAAAAAAAAAAAACACTTTGACCCTTCAAATGTTTATTTTGTTATTTAATGCCATATTTTTAGATGATATGCTCATTAGATACCTTTTTTTTTTTTTTTAAAGATAATGCTTCTTATCTTATAGGAAAAAGTTTATTTAAGCTTTTTCAGCTTCTGGTTTTTTCACTTGTCTGAGTTCCTTGAAGAGCCTCTTCCTTTTTTATTCTAAGTAAATATTTCCTTTTGTACCTAATTTTTAAAATTTTTAAAATCATATTTTGATTTTTTTTTTCCCTTAAAGAAAGCCTCTCAAATATTGCAAGCTTCTTTTTGTTGTTTAATTTCTAAGTGATGTTTGATTCAAGATCCCATGGACTGTAGCCCTGCAGGCTCCTCTGTCCATGGGATTTTCCAGGCAAGAATACTGGAGTGCGTTGCCATTTCCTTCTCCAATGCGTGAAAGTGAAAAGAGAAAGTGAAGTCGCTCAGTCGTGTCAGACTCTTAGCGATCCCATGGACTGCAGCCTACCAGGCTCCTCCGGCAAGAGTACTGGAGTGGGGTGCCATTGCCTTCTCCGATATATATATATGTGTGTATATATATATAATGCTGGTTTTCATTTTAAAATAAGTGGAAATCAATCACACCCTAAAACTAGGAATCTATCACAAGATGAACAGACTCACCATTGACAGTTGTGAAGGAAGATCATGGTATAGTGGCTGTGCAGGTTTGGGGAGTAACATCTCCAAAATGTAATAGTCCATGAGATTCAAGGACCGATGTCTACAAGCTAAGGGTTTCCCCCACAGATCAGTGGTAAAGAATCCACCTGCAATGCAGAAGACCTGGGTTCTATCCCTGGGTTGGGAAGATCCCCTGTGGGAGGCATGGCAACCCACTCCAGTATTCTGGCCTGGAGAGTCCCATGGACAGAGAAGCCTGGCATCCTACAGTCCATAGGTTCATAAAGAGTTGGACACAACTGAAGCAACTGAGCATGCACACACACACATTTACAAGGAAATCAAACTGATAATAGTTATGATATTTAAAAGACTGAAAAGGCGATTTGCAAAATAGGTGACTGATATTTGAGGATGGGTCATATATATATTTTTTTACTGTGAAAGCAAACCCAAATAATAACATAATTAAGTGGAGAAAAAGTACAGAAAATAAATATGTGTGCTTGAAAAAAAAAAAATGTATAGAGCACTGTATAGTTCACATATAAGT
The DNA here is from genome assembly GCF_002263795.3 of Bos taurus. Taxonomy (NCBI): domain Eukaryota; kingdom Metazoa; phylum Chordata; class Mammalia; order Artiodactyla; family Bovidae; genus Bos; species Bos taurus. The sequence continues at coordinate 3,024,540 of NC_037346.1, read as the reverse complement.
ATCATTTGCCTGACCATAGCAATACATTAATTGAATATCAATATAATCAAAATTATAACTATATCAAAGAAGGGTTAATGGACTGCTGTGTGTGTGTGTGTGTGTGTGTGTCTAATGAGTTATGAAGGAGGGGATTGATTTTTAATGAAACATATTTGCTGTACAAAGTTATGCTATTTTCAGTTATAGTGTAGTGTTTGTCACTCAGCCATGTTTGACTCTTCATGACCCCATGGACTGTAGTCCACCAGCCTCTCTGTTCATGGAATTCTCTAGGCAAGAATACTGGGGTGGATTGCATTTGCTTCTCCAGGGGATCTTCCAGGGATTGAACCTGGAACTCTGGAATTGTAGGCAGATATATTTGCATACATTATGAAATGATCACCACAATCACTAACAACAAAGTATCCTAGCATAAAGTTATTGCAATATTTGTTACCATATACTTTATGCCGTGTATTAATTATATCACCTTGACTTATTTTTTATCTGAAGATTTAAAACTTCTCATACCTTTTATTTGTTTCACTTCCCCTACTCTCTTCTCTTCCACAATGTATCGTTTGTTCTATTTGTTCTCTGTATCTGAGTTGACTTCATTTATTTATTTATCTATTTATTTTGACTTTACATAAGAGAGAACATAAGGTATTTGTCTTTGTATAAGGCATTGTCTGACTTATTTCACTTAACATTTTGGTCTCTAGATTTATCTATATTGTTGCTAATGCAAATATTTCATTTTTTCATATAGGTACCACATCTTACTTATCCATTCATATTTACATATCTATATGCATTCCACATCTTGACAAGTCAGATGTCAAAGAGAATATTACCAATTTTTTTCTCAAGGTTTTATGGTTTCAATTCTTGCATTTAAGTTGTTAATATATTTTAAGTTTATTTTTTATATATGATGGGAAATTCTTTTGCATGGAGCTGTCCAGTTTTTGCAACATAATTTACTGAAGAAAATATTGCATATTCTTCTTTGTCATAATTAGGACAAAGGGGCTTCCTATGTGGCACTAGTGGTAAGGAACCCACCTGCCAATACAATAGACATGAGATGTGGGTTCGATCCCTGGGTTGGGAAGATCCCCTGTAGAAGGAAATGGCCACTCACTCCAGTATTTTTTCCTGGAGAATCTCTTGGACAGAGGAGCCTGGTGGGCTTCAGTCCATAAGGTCACAAAGAGTTGGACATGACTGAATTGACTTAGAATGCATGCATGCATATATATGTGGATTTATTTCCGGACTCTATTCTGTTTCATTTATTTTTGTGTCTGTTTTTGTGCTATTACCATATGGCTTGATCACTGTAGCCTGGTAGTGTAGCTCCTTTAATATTAAGGAGTGTGATACCTCCAATTTTGTTCTTCTTTTTCAAGATATCTTTGGCTTTCTTTTTGTTCCCATGTGAATTTTAGAAAAATTTGTTCTAGTTTTGTGAAAAATACCTTTGGTATATTGACACAGATTGCATTAAATCTGTAAATTGCCTTGATTTTTGTAATCTATAAGCATGGTGTGTCATTTGATTCTTTCACCAATGTCTTAAAGTTTTCAAAGTGTAAGACTTTTACCTCTTTGGTTAGATTTATTCCTTAGTTTTTATTGTTTTTTTTCAATGCAATTTTTCTCTTATGTTTTTCTTGCTGATATTTTGTTATTAGTGTAAAAAATGCAATATACTTCTGGATATTAAGCCTACTAATTTACTGCATTTATTTAATATTTCTAGTGCCTTTTGATGGTGTCATTAGGATTTTCCATATATAGTATTATGTTATTTGCAAGTAGTAACAGTTCACATATTTCTTTTTAATTAAGATTCCATTTATTCCTTTTATTTTCTTTGTCTGGTTGTTCTGGCTAAGGCCTCCAATATTGTTGTATAAAATTAGTGAAAGTGGATATCCTTGTCTTGTACCTGACCTTAAAGAAAAAACTTTCAGCTTTTCAACATTTGGTATGCTATCGGCTATGAGTTTGTCAAATGTGGTCCTTATTTTGCTGAGGTATATTCCTTCTACACCCACTTTGTGAAGAATTTTTTAACATTAAGGTATGTTTAATTTTCTCAAAAACTTTTTATGCATTTATTGAGGTGACAATGTGATTTTTATTCATCAGTGTGTTAATGTTGTATATCATATAAATTGATTTATGAATAGTGAATCATCTTTGCATGCCTGGGATAAGCCAAATATGATCATGATTCTTGTAATGTTCTGTTGAATTTGATTTCCTAATATTGAGGATTTTGGTATCTATGTACACAATGATACTAGTCTTTGTTTGGTTCTTGTATCAGGGTGATTTGGGGCTTCTAGGATTTTGTTTGTTTTTCAGTTTTGTTCTTGTAGTTGATCTCTAGTCTCATAATTTTGTGATAAGAAAATATTATTAATATAATTTCAACTTTATTAAATTTATATATACTAAGCATATATATGCACATAGCATACAATCTATGCTGGAGAGTATTTCATGTGCCTCAAAAATAATGTGTCTTCTGGTGCTTTTGGGTGGAAAGTTGTGTATATATCCATTAATTCCATCTAATATAATGTATTGGTTAAGGGCAGTTTTGTTTGTTTGTTTGTTTTTGTCTCAATGATCTTTCCACTAATCGGAGTGGGGTGTAAAAGTCCTCTACTATTAAGGTGTTATTGTCAGTTTCTTCTGTTGTGTTTGTTAACATTTACTTTAGGTATTTAGGGTCTTCTATGTTGGGTTTACCATTCTATAATGTCCTTTGCTGTTTCTTAGTCCAGCCTTGTTCTGAAGTCTGTTTTGTCTAGTATAAGTGTTACTACCCCAGCTTTCTTTTTATTTCCATTTGCACAGAATACCTTTCTCCATCCCCTCAATTTCACTATGTGTGTGTCTTTAGATCTGAAGTGAGTCTCTTGTGGGAAGCATATATATGGTTATAGTGTTTTTTTTTTTTTTAAACGATTCAGCCACTCTGTGTATTTATTTATTTATACATATGTATTTATTGCTGTTTTGTTCATTCTGTTCTGGTCACTTCTGTATTTCTTTTTCATTCCTTTCTTCTTCTTTCTTCTCTTGTGATTTGATGACCATCTTTAGTAATTTTCTCTTGCTCCCTTCTTTTGTGATTTGTGTGTATCTATTATAGATTTTTGGTTTGTGGTTGCCATGAGGTACAAAACACATATATTATTTACTCAAATAAATTATCTGTACCTTTCACCCTCTTCTACTTCTGGGACCTCTGTTATATAAATATCAGTGTACTTGACATAGTCTTATAAGTTTATAAAACTACCCTTATTTTTTAAATTCTTTTATTTATTTATTTGTACTGTTTGTTCAGCTTGGTGATTTCCACTAGTCTGCCTTCTATATACATGTTCCTTTCCTTTGTATTATCTTATACACTCCAATACTTTGGCCACCTCATGCAAAGAGTTGACTCATTGGAAAAGACCCTGATTCTGGGAAGAATTGGGAGCAGGAGGAGAAGGGGACAACAGAAGATGAGATGGCTGGATGGCATCACCGACTTGACACACATGAGTTTGGGTGAATTCCAGAAGTTTGTGATGGACAGGGAGGCCTGGCATGCTGTGATTCATGGGGTTTCAGAGTTGGACACGACTTAACGACTGAACTGACTGATACAATATTGATTTCTTCTAGTGTTCTTTTTATTTCAGTTACTGTATTTTTCAAACATGTTGGTTCTCCTATATGTTTTCTAACTCTTTATTGAAATTCTGAGTTCATCTTTTTTTTTTTTTTTTTTTTTTAGCACTTTTTATCATTTTTACCTTGAAGTCTCTCAGGTAGATTATTTATCTCCACTTCAAAGAGTTGTTTTTCTGAGGTTATATTATATTCTTTTCTTTGGAATATGTTTCTCTGTCACCTTAATTTACACAATTCTCTGTGTTTCTTTCTGTGTTAGATGGGTCACTTACATTTCCTAATCTTAGGGAATTGGTATTAAGAAAGATAATTCTTAGGAGGCTCAGGAACTACTCCCTACTAATGTATATGTGGCTATGGATACTCCTCTGTGAGCTATATGGGCACATCTTTTGTTTTGCCTATTACTATGGGTTACTGGTATGCAGGGCTGGCCCCCTGAGTGGTTGGATGCCTCATGTGGTGGCTTAGTGGGAGGCTAGGAGAGACTTCCCATAATTTGGATATGTTATCTGGGGAAATTGGGCTACTACTGGCCCAACTGAAGGAGGAGATCTTCACACTCTTATGTAGGAAGTGAGCAGATAATTTCTAAGACAGGAATAAAAGAAGAGCAGTATCAACATCTTTTTGAAATGCAAATAAATACAAAGAAAAACATCAAAAAGCATGTATAAGAATGTGAGAAATAAAAGATGTGCATAGAAGGCAACTCTTTCCTAATAAACTTTGTGCTAGTTTAAACTGTGTGCACAAATAACCAAATAATTTCCCATTAAAAGTCACAGTTTTAACAGAAGACATTAAATCTATAAAATTGTACAGAATATAAGATCAAAATGCAGAAAAAAAGGCTCAGGATTGAAATACAATATTACAAATGTAAAGTTCAATTGAGTGACTAGAAGATAGAGTTGAGGAAATCTCTCAGAATATATAGTCATAAGAAGAAACAAAATGAAAAATAAAAGGAATAAAATAGGAAAACCTGTAGAAATCATTCTGAAAGATAATATTAGCAATCTCCTGCATAATAGTCACTAAATTCCAGACAATATTTTCAATATCTTGGAAAGGATAATACATTCAAATCTAAAACAATTCTACTCAGTTCAGTTCAGCTAAGTCACTCAGTCATGTCTGACTCTTTGTGACTCCCATGGACTGACAAAACATGGTCCACTGGTGAAGGGCATGGCAAACCACTTTAGTATTCTTGTCTTGAAAACCCCATGAATAGTATGAAACAACTCTACTAGGAGATACTATTCATATGATCTACACTTAGCTGATAGTTGAGATATCCTAAGTATGGAGATGTTAAGACATTTGATTCTAACTGTACAGCTAGACAGAGAAGGCAATAGCACCCCCACTCCAGTACTCTTGCCTGGAAAACCCCAAGGACGGAGGAGCCTGGTAGGCTGCAGTCCATGGGGTCGCTAAGAGTCGGTCACGACTAAGCGACTTCACTTTCACTCTTCGCTTTCATGCATTAGAGAAGAAAATGGCAACCCACTCCAATGTTCTTGACTGGAGAATCCCAGGGATGGGGGAACCTGGTGGGCTGCCATCTATGGGGTCGCACAGAGTCAGACATGACTGAAAGGACTTAGCAGCAGCAGCAGCAGTACAGCTAGAGTGGACAGGAACTGGATCTGCAACCAGGCATTGTGACTCTAGTTTCTGTGCTATCAACATCTCACTGTAATGAAATGGAGATTATAAACAATTCCAGAATATTTCCTGCCTTTGAAAGTTATGAATTTATAGATTGTAAATGTCCATTATGTTCCCCCAAACAATGGAAGATAATAGATCACCTCAAAGTTTTCTGGCAGCAAAGATCTACATATTTTCAGAAAAAAAATATACATATATGCCTACTAAGCAAAATTCTAGAATGATATTTGGGATTGATGTTGTTAGCAACAAGATGAGAAGTTAGTAGAAAAAATTGAAATAAAATATTTTTAAGTGTGAAGAAAAATTATCTCCAACATAGAACGTTATACATAGACAAACTCTGCAATACCAAGGCTACATGAAATATTTTCATATATGTAAAGTTTCAGCGCTTTCTCTCCCAGGGAAATATTCTTTACCTTTCTGAGACAGAGCTAGATTTTTTTCCCTATCCATTCGTTTAGATTTAAGAAGATACCTCTATGAAAATTCTAACAAATATCTATTGAATGGGTTTTTCTTTTCTTCCTTCCTCTCTTCCTTCTTTTCTTCTCAAAAAAATTTTTGAGTATCTACTCAGCATATGGTATGTTTTGTCAATAAATTAGAGCCTGCACTAGCAGAGAATGTTTCCCAAATTATATTTGTAGTGAGAATGTGTTAACCCTTCTCATATGGTGAAGAGTCATCTTAAGTACATGTCAGATTTGACTCTTTATTTCGGTTCATGTTGAGTAAAAAATAATTATCTTTAGCAAGAGTCATCTCTCAGAGTCCATTGATTTCTGTAATTGAGTGGTTTTCACTACATGCTGTTGCCTATGCTTACCACTGCTTCTATGGCGTGAATGTTAGGCAGAATAGTCCTCCACAATCCACACACCAATCAGAACCTCATAACACAACTTAATTTGGAAATGGGGTCTTTTTAGATGCAGTTAAGATGTGGTCATATTATATTAGGGTGGACTTGAATGTAATGACTGGTGTCTTCATTGTAGGAGGGACAGTTGTACAGAGAGAGACACAGATACAAAGGAAGAAGATGGAAGCAGAGATTGGAGTGATGCAACCACAGCCAAGGAATACCTGGGGATACTAGAAGTGGAAAGAGTCAAGGAAAAATCCTCTCAGAGTTTTCAAAGGGCCTTTGGTCCTACTAACACCTTGGTTTTGGACTTTAATCTCTAAAAGTGTGAGCCAATAAATTTCTGTTGTTTTCAGCCAAAAGAAAAAATAAAACAATATAGTTCCTGCAAGGGATAAGAATGTTAATTAATAAATAAATAAAAGCATATATAAAGCTTGCAAAAATTGTGAGGAAACAAGCAGGGTGCAGTTTGCACACATTGAAGTTTAATAACCACAAAAAATTATTTATTTTTTCAATCTCAGGACCTAGTATAGCATTTCCACATAGCCACACAATAAATTTTTCTCAACTACAAATGTATACTGCTTTTTCTAAGAATCAAAAGGAAATATGCTATATGAAAAATATATTTTGAGATTACTTGTTTGTCAGTTGCTTCATTTGCTATTATTTTCTCCCATTCTGAAGGCTGCCTTTTCACCTTGCTTATAATTTCCTTTGTTGTGCAGAAGCTTTTAAGTTTAATTAGGTCCCATTTGTTTATTTTTGCTTTTATTTTCACTATTCTGGGAGGTGGGTCATAGAGGATCCTGCTGTGATGTATGTCACAGAGTGTTTTGCCTATGTTCTCCTCTAGGAGTTTTATAGTTTCTGGCCTTATGTTTAGATCTTTAATCCATTTTGAGTTTATTTTTGTGTATGGTGTTAGAATGTGGTCTAGTTTCATTCTTTTACAAGTGGTTGACCAGTTTTCCCAACACCACTTGTTAAAGAGATTGTCTTTCATCCATTGTATATTCTTGCCTCCTTTGTCAAAGATAAGGTGTCCATATGTGCATGGATTTATCTCTGGACTTTCTATTTAGTTCCATTGATCTATATTTCTGTCTTTGTGCCAGTACCATACTGTCTTGATGACTGTGGCTTTGTAGTAGAGCCTGAAGTCAGGCAGGTTGATTCCTCCAATTCCATTCTTCTTTCTCAAGATAGCTTTGGCTATTCGAGGCTTTTTGTATTTCCATACAAATTGTGAAATTATTTGTTCTAGCTCTGTGAAGAATACCGTTGGTAGCTTGATAGAGATTGCATTGAATCTATAAATTGCTTTGGGTAGTGTACTTATTTTCACTATATTGATTCTTCCAATCCATGAACATGGTATATTTCTCCATCTATTAGTGTCCTCTTTGATTTCTTTCACCAGTGTTTTATAGTTTTCTATATATAGGTCTTTAGTTTCTTTAGGTAGATATATTCCTAAGTATTTTATTCTTTCCATTGCAATGGTGAATGGAATTGTTTCCTTAATTTCTCTTTCTGTTTTCTCATTATTAGTGTATAGGAATGCAAGGGATTTCTGTGTGTTGATTTTATATCCTGCAACTTTACTATAATCATTGATTAGTTCTAGTAATTTTCTGGTGGAGTTTAGGGTTTTCTGTGTAGAGGATCATGTCATCTGCAAACAGTGAGGGATGCAAGGATTCTTCAATATCCGCAAATCAATCAATGTAATACACCACATTAACAAATTGAAAAATAAAAACCATATGATTATCTCAATAGATGCAGAGAAAGCCTTTGACAAAATTCAACATCCATTTATGATAAAAACTCTCCAGAAAGCAGGAACAGAAGGAACATACCTCAACATAATAAAAGCTATATATGACAAACCCACAGCAAACATTATCCTCAATGGTGAAAAATTGAAAGCATTTCCTCTAAAGTCAGGAACAAGACAAGGGTGCCCACTTTCCCCATTACTATTCAACATAGTTTTGGAAGTTTTGGCCACAGCAAACAGAGCAGAAAAAGAAATAAAAGGAATCCAAATTGGAAAAGAAGAAGTAAAACTCTCACTGTTTGCAGATGACATGATCCTCTTGTATAGTATCATATATGAAACGAGTCATCAGTCCAGGTTCAATGCACGATACTGGATGCTTGGGGCTGGTGCACTGGGATGACCCAGAGGGATGGTATGGGGAGGGAGGAGGGAGGAGGGTTCAGGATGGGGAACACATGTATGCCTGTGGCGGATTCATTTCGATATATGGCAGAACAAATACAATATTGTAAAGTTTAAAAATAAAATAAAAAAAAAAGAAAAAAAAAGAAAAATATAGCAGGAAACATTATTAATAATTTATGTGCACATACCAAAGGGTAAGTTTTTAATTTTGCTGTGCACTATGTCTCAACATATTTTTTAACCTTTCATGTTGCTATTATAGATTATAATTTTAACACATGGACAACAACATTTAAAATATTAGTAATTATTGTCTTTCCACTTTTACATCCGTTCAATGGAGATGAGGACTACAAATGATCTAAATACCTCATTAACTCCCAGAAAATATTGCTTCCAACCTGCTTTACAATTCCCAAACTCCACTAGCAAGCTATAATCCAGCTATAAGTTTCTACAGCAAAGTGTCATGCCCAGTTTAGCAATTGATAGATATATGTGATTAACTAGTGGTCTAAATGTAATTGCATTGTGGACATAAATGTGGTGGTAAAGCGTGTATCATTACTATACAATGAGAAAGCAATTTTCCTATACACTGTTTCTGCTTACACATTACCCAAGCCTTAGTAAAACCTCGGCAATATTTAAAATACACTAAATTTTAAGTATATTTTAAGACTTAAGCTGCTAAATCTTTGTATTGTATCAAGTTTCACTCATTCTTCAATGCAACAAATCCATATGGTATAAACAGGGAAAATTGAATACTTCAAGTTAACAATGCTGCTGCTGCTACTGCTAAGTTGCTTCAGTCGTGTCCGACTCTGTGCGACCCCATGGACTGCAACCTACCAGGCTCCTCCATCCATGGGATTTTCCAGGCAAGAGTACTGGAGTGGGTTGCCATTGCCTTCTCCTCAAGTTAACAATAGGAATCAACAAATTCTTTATGCTAATTACTGTTATTGGTACCAACAAGTTTGGAAATGACAAAGAGCTGTACCTGGTTAATTTAAAATTTTATGTTCTTTGAAAAAAGCAAGGAAGAACTTCTCTAAACATTAGAAAAGACAGGTAATTTGTAATTCATTTTATACTTGTCTCTTTTTGACACCATAGGACTCTGAAAGAAAACTGTTATATTGATATATTTACCTATAAATGTCAAATGTAAGTGATAATGTCAATACTGATTTCGTTATCACTGGAAAATTTGGGTAAATTTTTTGCTAATTTCAAATTCATTATATTTTGTTTATAATTTGAACAATCCTTCCTTTAATTTCTCCAAATAAAATATCAGATATCCATACATTATCTGCATGAAGAAATAAGGTGGACTATTATATAGTCTTTCTGTCATGATAATTTTATTCTACATAACTCATCTCCCATTTGCAGTATTCCCTCCAATTCCTAATACCCAGTTCTTCTAAAATAACTTTCATTACTTCTGAAAACCCATGGCTTTTTTCACTTTGTTCACATTGCATTTGACATTTCATTATTTGGTAAACCCAATGACATCCTGATTTTTCTATGATAATAAAATATTTTAACTATTTTTTTTCATTCAATATATTGAAAGTTTCATGAAACCAGAGGCTATGTCTTCCTTTTTATTTTAAGCACTCTAGCTTCGTCCTGACATACAGTAGGTTCTCAAAGCATGTTAACTGCATGTATATACAAGAAAAGAAGTATTAAAAATATCTATAGGCCTGGGCTTCCCTAGTAGTTCAGATGGTAGAGAATCTGCCTAACAATGCAGGAGACCTTGATTCAATCCCTGGGTCGGGAAGATCTTCTGTAAAAGGGAATGGCAACCCACTGCAAGATTGCTGCCTGGAGGATTCCACTAATAGAGGAGCCCAGTGGTCTACAGTCCATGGGGTTGCAAAGAGTCAGACATGACTTAGTGACTAACACCACTACTATTACTACTATTAGCATATCTTTAAACATTTAACTTTTTTTTTTTTTTTAACTGAGAGAATGATTTGAGTATTGGAAGTCTATTTTACAAAAACTAGAGGAAATTTATATTCTCTTTCCTAAATTTTTATTATGTTTGATTGTCTAATATGCTTAGAATTAAATTTGTAATCAGGAAAAGAAAGAAAACATTTATTAAAATTCTATATAGTGATCTTTCCACTTTCAAACATCTCAGTTTTGTAAGAAACTTAAGACATTGCTGTAATGTTTCCAAAGTATTATTTTATATTTTCACCAATAATATACAGAAATTAAAGTTTCTTAACATCTTAAACAACACTTATTATCATCAACTTGTCTTGTTTCAACCCACTTGGTGAGTAATACACTTATTTTCCATTTCCCTGATGACTTATAACATGGAAAACTTTTTGAAAATGTCTATTAAATATTGCCGATTTTTTATTAGGTATTTTTTGTTTTATTATTAATTTATTGTTATAGTTATTGATTTCTGTGACATATATAAGAAACATTTAGATAACTATAAGACACAACTATATTCTGCTACTTTTTTCCTACAGTGTTTTATGGTTTTAATTCTTCTATTTTTTCTGTTATGTATATTTAGTTATTCCAGCAGTATTTCTTGAAAAAAAAAATAATCCACTGGATTGCCTTTTTTTTTCTTTAATCAATTGATTCTATTACCAATATGTCTATCATCAGATGTTAAATTTCATTAAACTGATCTCTTTCTCTCTCTCTGATACTTATGGTTTTATTATATAGCCTTGATTATGGGCTGGAAGGAGCACAAGCTGGAATCAAGATTCATGGGAGAAATATCAATAACCTCAGATATGCAGATGACACCACCCTTATGGCAGAAAGTGAAGAGGAACTAAGAAGCCGATTGATGAAAGTGAAAGGTGAGTGAAAAAGTTGGCTTAAAGGTCAACATTCAGAAAACAAAGATCTTGGCATCTGGTCCCATCACTTCATGGGAAATAGATGGGGAAAAAGTGGAAACAGTGCCAGACTTTATTTTGGGGGGCTCCAAAATCACTGCAGATGGTGACTACAGCCATGAAATTAAAAGACTCTTTCTCCTTGGAAGGAAAGTTATGACCCACCTAGATAGCATATTGAAAAGCAGAGACATTACTTTGCCAACAAAGGTTCATCTAGTCAAGGCTATGGTTTTTCCTGTGGTCATGTATGGATGTGAGAGTTGGACTGTGAAGAAGGCTGAGGACCAAAGAATTGATGTTTTTGAACTGTGGTGTTGGAGAGGAATCTTGAGAGTCCTTTGGGCTGCAAGGAGATCCAACCAGTCTATTCTAGAAGAGATGAGCCCCGGGTGTTCTTTGTAGAGAATGATGCTAAAGCTGAACCTCCAGTACTTTGGCCACCTCATGTGAAGAGTTGACTCATTGGAAAAGACTCTAATGCTGGAAGGGATTGGGGACAGTAGGAAAAGGGGACGACAGAGGATGAGATGGCTGGATGGCATCACTGATTCGATGGACATGAGTCTGAGTGAACTCCGGGAGTTGGTGATGGACAGGGAGGCCTGGTGTGCTGCAATTCACGGGGTTGCAGAGAGTCAGACTTGACTGAGCGACTGAACTGAACTGAACTGAACTTATGGTAGTTTTCTGGAGAAGGATATGGCAACCCACTCCAGCATTGTTGCCTGGAGAATCCTATGGAGAAAGGAGCTTGGTGGGTCAAGTCCATGGGGTTGCAAAGAGTCTAACATGACTGAAGCAACTCTACATGCACATGTTAGTTTTTTGTTAATTCTGAAATTAAGAAATGTAAGGTCTTTAAGCTTTTTTCTTCTTTAAGGTTGCTTGGTATATTCTAGCTGCTCTGCTATTCAACATATATTTTAACCAGCCTACCAAGTTTAAATAAAAATCTTTTGGAACTTTAGGATGACACTAAATCTATAGAAAAAATTTGGTAAAATAGACATAATAATAATAGTAATACTGAATTTTCCAACTAATGAAACTTCTGTACCTTTTTACTTATTTACATCTTTAACAATTAAATAGATCTCAACTATGTTGTATGTTTTACTTTTAGAATTTGTTTTTTTTTTTTTTTTTTACTTTTTCTTAAATTTATTCCTAAGTATTTTGTGTTTTGATGTTACTAGGACTTCCCTGTAGCTCAAATGGTAAAGAACCTGCCTGCGATGCAGAAGACCAGGGTTTGATCCCTGGGTTGGGAAGTTCCTCTGCAGAAGGGAATGGCAATCCACTCCAGTATTCTTGCCTAGAGAATTCCATGGTCAGAGAAGTCTGGCAGGCTACAGTCCATGGTGTTGCAAAGAGTCAGACAAAACTGAGCAACTAACACACACACACACATGAATAAAATTATTTTTTCCATTTTATTTTTGCTTGCTCAGTTCAGTTCAGTTTAGTCACTCAGTCGTGTCCGACTCTTTACGACCCCATGAATCGCAGCACGCCAGGCCTCCCTGTCCATCACCAGCTCCTGGAGTTCACTCAAACTCACGTCCATTGAGTCAGTGATGCCATCCAGCCATCTCATTCTCTGTCGTCCCCTTTTCCTGCTGCCTCCAATCCCTCCCAGCATCAGAGTCTTTTCCAATGAGTCAACTCTTCACATGAGGTGGCCGAAGTATGGGAGTTTCAGCTTTAGCATCATTCCTTCTAAGGAACACCCAGGGCTGATCTCCTTAAGAATGGACTGGTTGGATGTCCTTGTAGTCCAAGGGACTCTCAAGAGTCTTCTCCAACACCACAGTTCAAAAGCATCAATTCTTCAGTGCTCAGCTTTCTTCACAGTTCAACTCTTACATCCATTCATGACGAATGGAAAAACCATAACCTTGACTAGATGGACTTTGTTGGCAAAGTAATGTCTCTGCTTTTCAATATGCTATCTAGGTCGGTCCTAACTTTTCTTCCAAGGAGTAAGCATCTTTTAATTTCATGGCTGCAGTCACCATCTGCAGTGATTTTGGAGCCCCCAAAAATAGTCTGACACTGTTTCTACTGTTTCCTCGTCTATTTCCCATGAAGTGATGGGACCAGATGCCACGATCTTTGTTTTCTGAATGTTGAGCTTTAAGCCAACTTTTTCACACTCCTCTTTCACTTTCATCAAGAGGCTTTTTAGTTCCTCTTCACTTTCTGCTATAAGGGTGGTATCATCTGCATATCTGAGGTTATTGATATTTCTCCTGGCAATCTTGATTCCAGCTTGTGCTTCATCCAGCCCAGCATGTTGCATGATGTACTCTGTATATAAGTTAAATAAGCAGGGTGACAATATACAGCCTTGACATACTCCTTTTCCTGTTTGGAACCAGTCTGTTGTTCCATGTCCAGTTCTAATTGTTGCTTCCTGATCTGCATACAGATTTCTCAAGAGTCAGGTCACGTAGTCTGGTATTCCCATCTCTTTCAGCATTTTCCAGTTTATTGTGATCCACACAAAGACTTTGGCATAGTCAATAAAGCAGAAATAGATGTTTTTTTCTGGAACCCTTGCTTTTTTGATGATCCAGCAGATGTTGGCAATTTGATCTCTGATTCCTCTGCCTTTTCTGAATCCAGCTTGAACATCTGGAAGTTCACAGTTCACGTACTGCTGAAGCCTGGCTTGGAGAATTTTGAGCATTACTTTGCTAATGTGTGAGATGAGTGCAATTGTGTGGTAATTTAAACGTTCTTTGGCTTTGCCTTTCTTTGGGAATGGAATTAAAACTGACCTTTTCCAGTCCTGTGGCCACTGCTTATTTTCCAAGTTTGCTGATATACTGAGTGCAGCACTTTCACAGTATCATCTTTTAGGATTTGAAATAGCTCAACTGGAATCCCATCACTTGTACTAGCTTAGCTCATAGTGATTCTTCCTAAGGCACTCTTGACTTCTCATTCTAGGATGTCTGACTCTAGGTGAGTGATCATGCCATCATGGTTATCTGTGTCATGAAGATATTTTTGGAATAGTTCTGTGTATTCTTGCCACTTTTTTTTTTTTTAAGATCTGCTTCTGTTAGGTCTGTTATATGCAGAGTATATCATGCGAAATACCTGGGTGGGTGAAGCACAAGTTGGAATCAAAGATAAAGGGACAAACATCAATAACCGCAGATATGCAGATGACACCACCCTTATGGCAGAAAGTGAAGAGGAACTAAAGAGCCTCTTGATGAAAGCTAAAGAGAAGCGTGAAAAAGCTGGCTTAAAACTCAACATTCAAAAAATGAACGTTGTGACATCTGGTCCCATCGCTTCCTGGCATATAGACAGGGAAACAATGGAAACAGTTAGAGACTTTATTGTCTTGGGCTCCAAAATCACTGTAGATGCTGATTGCAGCCATTAAATCAAAAGACACTTTCTCCTTGGTAGAAAACCTATGACAAACCAAGACAGCCTTGTAAAAAGCAGAGACATTACTTTGCTGAAAAAAGTCCATATATTCAAAGCTATGTGTTTTCCCAGTAGTCACGTATGAATGTAAGACTTGGGCCATAAAGAAAGCTGAGCACTGAAGAATCAATACTTTTAAACTAGGGTGTTGGAGAAGACTCTTGAAAATCCCTTGGAGTGCAAGGAGATCCAACCAGTCCATCCTACAGGAAATCAACCCTGAATATTCATTGGAAGGACTGATGCTGAAGCTGAAGCTCCAGTACTTTGGACAGTCATGTGAAGAACTGACTCACTGGAAAAGACCCTGATATTAGGAAAGGTTGAAGGCAAAGGAGGAGGGGTTGACAGAGGATGAGATAGTTGGATGGTTTCACCAAGTAGATGGACAAGGATTTGAGCAAGTTCTGGAAGTTGGTGATGCCAGAGAAGTGTGATGTGCTGCAGTCCATGGGGTTGCAAAGAGTCAGACATGACTGAGCAACTGAACTGACTGACTGTTGTAACTTCTATGTCAATAATCTTAATTTTGATGAAATTAAATTTTCCTATTTTTCAAATGTTTGTGTACTACTTTTATATCTAAGGACCACTGCCAAGATTATGAAGACAGACAATATTTAATGTAGTTATTTATATGGTCAGATTTAGATTTACCATTTTATTATCTGATTTTTGTTCTCCAAATCCTTTCAGTTTCTCTTTTGCTGCTTTCATTTGGATTCTTTAAATATTTTTTTTCGGAATTCTGCTTCAAAGTTTATATCTGTATTTGAAATTGTTAGTTTCTTTTTTCCATTTGCTTTACATTCATTTACTAATTCATTACAATAACATATGCTGTTTGAACATCCAAAGATATTCAAGAAAATTCATCTTCCGATATTAAATTATTTATTGATTCTTTAGCTTGTTTTTTTTATCTCATGTATATTTTAACCGATTGATTTAGAGATTATAATAAGCATGTTTAAATTTGGGAACTAGAGCTAATATTATAACAATCCTTAAAATGTTGAAATGTTATCAACATACAGGTCTAATAATCCTCCTTCCCTCCCAACCCACCACACATTTACACACACATACACACTTTATGCTAAAGGTAGAAAAATTTTTACGTAATGGACAAGACAGTAAATATAGTCTTTGCAGACTACAAGCAGTTCCTGTTGCATATTCAGCTTTGCCTTTTAATTTTTTTTTTGAGAACATTTTAAAATGCAGAAAATCATCTTAGCTTTAATATAGAGATTGCAGTCTAACTTTCCTCAAGGGCCATAGTTTGTTGCCTTTTACCTTGCTTTATACTGCAAGGAGATCCAAGCAGTCCATCCTAAAGGAGATCAGTCTTGGGTGTTCTTTGGAAGGAATGATGCTAAAGCTGAAACTCCAGTATTTTGGCCACCTCATGTGAAGAGTTGACTCATTGGAAAAGACTCTGATGCTGGGAGGGATTGGGGGCAGGAGGAAAAGGGGATGACAGAGGATGAGATGGCTGGATGACATCACCGACTCAATGGATGTGAGTTTGAGTGAACTCTGGGAGCTGGTGATGGACAGGGAGGCCTGGCGTGCTGCAATTCATGGGGTCGCAAAGAGTCGGACACGACTGAGCGACTGAACTGAGCTGAACTGATACTACCATTATAAATATTATATGTATATATGTATAGGTGATGGACAGGGAGGCCTGGCGTGCTGCGATTCATGGGGTCGCAAGAGTCGGACATGACTGAGCGACTGATCTGATCTGATCTGATAGAAGAAAATGCTACATTTCTTTGCTGCAGAGAGGTATATAGTTTTTTAAAATTTATTTTAGTTTTTAATTGAAGAATAATTGCTTTTCAGAATTTTTTTTTTTTTTCTGTGAAACCTCAACATGAACCAGCCATGGGTATACATATATGCCCTCCGTTTTGAACCTCCTCCCCATCTCCTTCCCCATCCCACCCCTGTAGGTTGATACAGAACCCCTTTTTCAGTTTCCTGAGACATAGAGCAAATTCCTGTCGTCTATCTATTTTACATATGGTAATGTAAGTTTCCATGTTACTCTCTCCATACATCTCACCCTCTTCTCCCCTCTTCCTGTGTTCATAAGCCTACTATCTATTCTGTTGCTCCATTGCAGCCCTGCAAATAAATTCTTCAGTACCATTTTTCTAGATTCTGTATATATGCATTAGTATACAATATTTATATTTCTCTTTCTTCCTTACTTCACTCTGTATGATAGGCTGTAGGTTCATCCACCTCATTAGAACTGACTCAAATGTGTTCCTTTTTATGGCTGAGTAATATTCCATTGAGTATATGTACCACAATTTCTTTATCCACTCATCTGTCAATGGACATCTAGGTTGCTTCCATGTTCTAGCTATTGTAAATATTGTTACAAAGAACAATGAGATATATGTGTCTTTTTCAGTTTTGGTTTCCTCAGGGTATATGCCTAGGAGTGGGATTGCTGGGTTGTATGATGCTTTTATTCCTAGTTTTTTTTTTTTTTTTTTTTAAGGAATCTCCATACTGTCTTCCATGATGGCTCTATCAATTAACATTTCCACCATTAATGCAAGAGTGTTCCCTTTTCTCCACACCCTCTCCAGAATTTATTGTTTGTAGACTTTTTGATGATAGCCTTTCTAATTGGTGTGAAGTGACATCTCATTGGACTTTTGATTTGCATTTTTATAATAATGAGCAATGCTGAGCATCTTTTCATGTGTTTGATAG
This sequence comes from Bos taurus, assembly GCF_002263795.3. NCBI lineage: Eukaryota > Metazoa > Chordata > Mammalia > Artiodactyla > Bovidae > Bos > Bos taurus. The sequence continues at coordinate 3,006,986 of NC_037346.1, read as the reverse complement.
CGATCTGTATGTCTTCTCTGGAGAAATGTCTGCTTAGGTCTTTTTCCCACTTTCGATTGGGTTGTTTGTTTTTCTGGTATTGAGTTGTATGAGTTGCTTGTATATTTTAGAAATTATACCTTTGTCTGTTATTTCATTTGCTATTATTTTCACCCATTCTGAGGAATTCTTCCACTGTATTTTCACCTTGTTAATAGTTTCCTTTGCTGTTCCAAAGCATTTAAGTTTAATCACGTTCCACTTGTTTACTTTTGTTTTTCTTTCCATTACTCTAGGAAGTGGGTCATAGAGGACCTTGCTTTGATTTATGTCATCAAGTTTTCTCCCTGTGTTTTCCTCTAAGATATTTACAGTTTCTGGTCTTATATTTAGATCTTTAATCCATTTTGAGTTTACCTTTGTGTAAAGTATTAGGAAGTGTTCTAATGCCATTCTTTTACATGTAGTTGTCCAGTTTTCACACCACCATTTGTTAAAGAGGCTGTCTTTGCCCCATTGTGTGTTCTTGCCTCCTTTATAAAAAATAAGGTACCCATGGGTGCATTAATTTATTTCTGGGATGTCTATGTTGTTCTATTGGTCTATATTTCTGTTTTTGTGCCAGGAACATACTATCTTGATGACTGTAGATTTGTAGTATAATCTGAAGTCAACAAGGTTGATTCTTCCAGGTCCAGTCTTGTTTCTCAAGAGTGCTTTGGTTATTTGAGGTCTTTTGTGCTTCCATATGAATTGTGAAATTTTTGTTCTATTTCTATGAAAAATTCCATTGGTAATTTTATGAGGATCACACTGAATCTGTAGATTGTGTTTGGCAGTAGAGTCATTTGCACAATATTGATTATTCCTTCCTACCCAGAAACATGGGATATCTCTCCACCTGTTTATGTCATCTTTGATTTCTTTCTTCAGTGTCACAATTTTCTGTGTACAGTTCTTTTGTCCCCTTAGGTAAGTTTGTTCCTAGATATATTATTTGTTTTGTTGCAATGGTGAATAGGATTGATTTCTTAATATATCTTTCTGATATCTCATTGTTAGTAGAAAGAAATGCAAGTGATTTCTGTGTATTGATTTTCTATCTTGCAACTTTGCTAAATTAATTGACCAGCTCTAGTGATCTTCTGATAGAATCTTTAAGGTTTCCTATGTGTAGTATCTGGAGAAGGCAATGGCAACCCACTCCAGTACTCTTGCCTGGAAAATCCCATGGGCGGAGAAGCCTGGTAGGCTGCAGTCCATGGGGTTGCTAAGAGTCAGACACAACTGAGCGACTTCACTTTCACTTTTCACTTTCATGCATTGGAGAAGGAAATGGCAACCGACTCCAGTGTACTTGCCTGGAGAATCCCAGGGATGGGGGAGCCTGGTGGGCTGCCATCTACCATGAGATATTTACTTCTTCTTTTCTGATCTGGATTCCTTTTTTTGATTTTTCTTCTCTGATGGCTGTAGCTAGGACTTCCAAAACTACGTTGAATAATAGTAGTGAAAGTGTACACCCTTGATCCAGACCTTAGGAGAAATGCATTTAGTTTTTCATAATTGAAAACGTTTGCTGTAGGCTTATCATATATGGCCTTTGCTTTGTTGAGGTAGGCTCCTTCTGTGCCCATTGTTTGAAGCATTTCAACGATAAACAGGTGCTGAATTTTGTCAAATGATTTTTCTGCGTCAATGATCATATGGTTTTTATCTTTCAATTTGTCAATATGATATATCACATTAATTGATTTGCATATATTGAAGAATTGTTGCATCCATGGAATAAATCCCAGCTTGATCATGGTATATGAGGTGTTTTAAATGTGCTGTTGAATTCTGTTTGCCAGAATTTTGTTGAGCATTATTGCATCGATGTTCATCAGTGATATTGGCGTGTAGATTTCTTTTCTTTTGTATTGTCTTTGTCTAGTTTTGGTATCAGGGTGTTGGTGGTCTTGTAGTGTGAGTTTGGAAGTGTTCTTTTCTATGCAATTTTTTGAAAGAGTTTTAGAAGTATAGGCATTAGCTCTTCTCTAAATGTTTGATAGAATTCTCCTGTGAAGTCACCTGGTCCTGGGCTTTTGTTTTGGGGGAGATTTATGATCACTGCTTCAACTTCATTGCTTGTAATTGGGTTGTTCTTAATTTCTATTTCTTGCAGGTTCAGTCTTGGAAGATTGAACTTTTCTAAGAATCTGTCCATTTCTTTCAGGTTATCCATTTTATTGCCATATCAGTATTCATAATAGTCTCATAATTCTTTGTATTTCTGCATTTTCTGTTGCAACCTCTCCTTTTTCAGTTCTAATTTTGCTAATTTGAATCTTCTCTCTTTTTTTTTTCTTGATGAGTTTGGCTAAAGTTTTGTCAATTTTGTTTATCTTCTCAAACAACCAGCTTTTAGTTTTATTAGTCTTTACTATTCTTTTTTCATTTCTTTTTCATTTATTTCTGCTCAGATCTTTATAATTTCTTTCTTTCTGCTAATTTTATTGTTGGTGTTGTTCTTCACTTTCCAGTTGCTTTAAGTGTAATGTTAGGTTGCCTATTCGATGTTTTTCTTGTTTCTTGAGGTAGGATTGCATTGCTATAAACTTCCCTCTTAGAACTGCTTTTGCTGCATCCCATAGGTTTAGAGTTGTCATGTTTTCATTGTCATTTGCTTCTAGAATTTTTTGATTTCCCTTTTGATTGCTTCAGTTATCTGTCGGTTATTTAGAACTGTATTGTTTAATCTCTATGTGTTTGTGTGTTTTTTTTTTTTTTTTTTTTTTTTGCAGTTTTTCTTGCAATTTATATTCATCTCAAAGCATTGTGGTTGGAAAAGATGCTTGATATAATTTCAATTTTCTTAAATTTACTGAGGCTTGATTTGTGACTCAGGTTTGATTTGTGGTCTATCCTGGAGAATGTTCCATGTGCATTTGAGAAGAAGGTGTATTTTTATGCATTTGGATGGAATGTCCTGAAGATTTCAAAGATATCCATCTCATCTAATGTTTCTAATCCATCTCATCCAATCTGATGTTTAAGACTTGTGTTTCCTTATTAATTTTCTGTTTTGATGATCTGTCAGTTGATGTGAGTAGGCCATTAATCACTCCTACTATTATTGTATTACTGTCAATTTCTCCTTTTATGCCTGTTAGTGTTTGTCTTATGTATTGAGGTGCTCCTATCTTGGGTTCATAGATATTTATAATTGTTATGTCTTCCCATTTGGATTGATCCTTTGATCATTTTGTAGTGCCCTTCCTTATCTCTTGCAATATTTTCTTTCCAGGTCTATTTTGTCTAATATAAGGATTGCCACTCCAGCTTTCTTTTGCCTTCCATTTTCATGGAATATATTTTTCCATCTTCTCACTTTCAGTCTATATGTGTCTAGGTCTGAATTGGGTTTCTTGTAGACAACATATATATGGGTCTTGCTTTTGATCCATTCAGCCACTGTGTTTTGTTTGGAGTATTTAATCTGTTAACATTTAAAGTAATTATTGATATATATGTTCTTATTGCCATTTTCTTAATTGCTTGGGGTTAATTTTGTAGATCCTTTTTTCTTCTCTTGTATTTCTGACTATGTAAGTCCCTTTAACATTTGTTGTAAAGCTGGTTTGGTGGTACTGAATTCTCTTTACTTTCATTTGTCTGAAAAGCTTTTGATTTCTCCACCAATTTTGAATGAGATCCTTGCCAGGTACAGTAATCTTGGCTGTACATGTTTCCCTTTCAATACTTTCAATATATCCTGCCATTGCCTTCTGGCCTGCAGAGTTTCTGCTGCAGCATCAGCTGTTAAATATATGGGGTTTCCCTTGTATGTTACTTGTTGCTTTTCCCTTGCTGCTTTTAATATTATTTCTTTGTGTTTAATCTTTTTTAGTTTGATTAGTGTGTGTCTTGGTATGTTTCTCCTTGGGGTAATCCTGCATGGGACTATTTGTACCTCTTGGACTTGATTGACTATTTCCTTTTCCATGTTGGGGAAATCTTCAACTATAATCTCTTCAAAAATTTTCTCATATGCTTTGTTTTTCTCTGCTTCTTCTGGGGCCCCTATAATTTGAATGTTGGTACATTTGGTATTATCCCAGAAGTCTCTGAGACTACCCTCAGTTCTTTTCATTCTTTTTACTTTTTTCTGCTTTTCAGAAGTTATTTCCACCATTTTATTTTCCAGCTCACTGATTCGTTCTTCTGCTTCAGATATTCTGCCATTGATTCCTTCTAGGATATTTTTAATTTCAGTAATTGTGTTGTTTGTCTCTATATGTTTATTCTTTAATTCTTCTATTTTGTTGTTAATTGTTTCTTGCATTTTCTCCATTCTGTTTTCAAGGTTTTGGATCATGTTTACTATCCTCATTCTGAATTCTTTTTCAGGTAGTTTACCTATTTCTTCATTTGTTTGAACTTGTTTGTTTCTAGTTTGTTCATTTATTTGTATAGTATTTCTCTGCCTTTTAATTTTTTTAACATTGTTTTTGAGGTCACCTTTTTCACAGGCTTCAAGGTTGAATTCTTTCTTCCTTTTGGTTTCTCTCCCCACTCCCAAGGTGCTGCAGTAGTTTGTGTAAGCTTCATAGGGTGAGATTTGTGCTGTTTTCTCTCTCTCTCTCTTTTTTTTTTCCCTTTGATGCACAAAGCCAGGTGAGGTGGTAATCCTGTCTGCTGATGATTGTATTCCACAAGTGGTTTGTTATGGCATTAAGTGAATTTAAAACAAATACCCAAAAACTAGAAACAAAAGATGAACCCCAGAAAAATGGCAGCTAGAAAATCAACAAGTAATGATGGAATATACATATATATATATATATATATATATATATATATACACATACATACATATATATACACCCATAAGAAAAATCAAAACAGTCCAACAAAAATAAAGTACAATATATTGATCTGGCAAACAAAGGAAATCAAAAACTTTATCTACCAATTAAGAAGAAATCTAAAGCACAAACCGGGGAAGAAAAAAAAAGACAATCAAGGTGCCAAGTGAGGAATAAAACAATTAAAACAAAACTGAAAATTATTTTGAGAGGAAAGAAAAGAAAGTAAAGAAAGAAAGAATAGATATTCAAAGCTTATCACTAGGTAAGGAAGATTTATATACATTTAAGATTAAGTGCAATGTGAAAACAACAGTAGGAAACAAAACTGAGATCAAATACACTCTGGGAGGAACCAACAGTAGAATAATGGAGGCAGAAAAGAGGATAAGTAAAGTGAAAGATAGAATGGTGGAAATAAATGAAACAGAGAGGAAAAAAGAAAAAAAAAGAATTAAAAGAAATAAGAACAATCTCAGAGACTTCTGGGATAATTTTAAACTCACCAACATTCGAATCTTAGGAATCCCAGAAGAAGAAGAAAAGAAGAAAGGACATGAGAAAATACCTGAAGAGATAATACTTGAAAACTTCCCTACAATGGGGAAGGAGATAGCCACCCAAGTTCAAGAAACCCAGAGTCCAAAACAGGATAAACCCAAGGTGAAACACTGCAAGAAACATATTAATCAAACTAACAAAGATTGAACACACAGAAAAAGTATTAAAGGGGAAAAGAAACAAACAACACACAAGGAGGGGATCCCCACAAGGATAACTTCTGATCTTTCAAAAGAAACTCTTCAGGCCAGAAGTGAATGGCACAAAGTCTTAAAGCAATGAAAGAGAAAAACCTGTAGCCAAGGTTACTCTGCCCTGCAAGAATCTCATTCTGATATGACAGAGAAATCAAAAGTTTTATAGACAATCAAAAGTTGAGAGAATTCACCACCATCAAACCAGCTTTTCAACAAATGCTAAGGGTTCTTCTCTAGACAAGAAACACAGTAAACGTTAATGAAAACGAACCCAAAACAACAAAGTAAGTGGCAATAGGATCATCAGTTCAGTTCAGTTCAGTTCATTTCACTCAGTCGTGTCCAACTCTTTGTGACCCCATGAAGTGCAGCACACCAGGCCTCCCTGTCTATCACCAACTCCTGGAGTTCAGTCAAACTCATGTCCATCCAGTTGGTGATGCCATCCAGCCATTTCATCCTCTGTTGTCCCCTTCTCATCCTGCCCCCAACCCCTCCCAGCATCAGGGTCTTTTCCAAAGAGTCAGCTCTTAGCATGAGGTGGCCAAAGTATTGGAGTTTCAGCTTCAGCATCAGTCCTTCCAATGAACACGCAGGACTGATCCCCTTTAGAATGGACTGGTTGGATCTCCTTGGTTACAATCCAAGGGATTTTCGAGAGTCTTCTCCAACACCACAGTTCAAAAGCATCAATTCTTCGGTTCTCAGCTTTCTTCACAGTCCAACTTTCACATCCATACATGATAACTGGAAAAACCATAGCCTTCGCTAGACAAATCTTTGTTGGCAGGTAATGTCTCTGTTTTATTATTATTTTTTTTAATTTTATTTTATTTGTAAACTTTACAATATTGTATTAGTTTTGCCAAATATAGAAATGAATCCACCACAAGTATATATGTGTTCCCCATCCTGAACCCTCCTCCCTTCTCCCTCCCCATACCATCCCTCTGGGTCGTCCCAGTGCACCAGGGTCATAACTTTCCTTCCAAGGAGTAAGTATCTTTTAATTTCATGGCTGCAATCACCATCTTCAGTGATTTTGGAGCTGAAAAAAATTAAATCTGACACTGTTTCCCCATCTATTTGCCCTGAAGTGATGGGACCAGATGCCATGATCTTAGTTTTCTGAATGTTGAGCTTTAAGCCAACTTTTTCACTCTCCTCTTTCACTTTCATCAAGAGGCTTTTTAGTTCCTCTTCACTTTCTGCCATAAGGGTGGTGTCATCTGCATATCCGAGGTTATTGATATTTCTCCCAGCAATCTTAATCCCAGCTTGTGCTTCTTCCAGCCCAGCGTTTCTCATGATGTACTCTGCATATAAGTTAAATAAGCAGGGTGAGAATATACAGCCTTGACGTACTCCTTTTCCTATTTGGAACCAGTCTGTTGTTCCATGTCCAGTTCTGACGGTTGCTTCCTGACCTGCATATAGATTTCTCAAGAGGCAGGTCAGGTGGTCTGGTATTACTATCTCTTTCAGAATTTTCCACAGTTTATTGTGATCCACACAGTCAAAGGCTTTCACATAGTCAATAAAGCAGAAATAGATATTTTTCTGGAACTCTCTTGCTTTTTTGATGATCTGGCGGATGTTGGCAATTTGATCCCTGGTCCCTTTGCCTTTTCGAAAACCAGCTTGAACAACTGGAAGTTCACGGTTCACGTATTGCCTGACGGTCACGAAGCAACCGTCAGAACTGGGCATGGAACAACAGACTGGTTCCAAATAGGAAAAGGAGTACGCCAAGGCTGTATATTATCACCCTACTTATTTAACTTATATTCAGAGGACATCATGAGAAACGCTGGGCTGGAAGAAGCACAGGCTGGAATCAAGATTGCCAGGAGAAATATCAGTAACCTCAGATATGCAGATGAAGGCTGTCTTGGAGATTTTTGAGCATTATTTTACTAGCGTGTGAGATGAGTGCAATTGTGCAGTAGTTTGAGCATTCTTTGGCATTGCCTTTCTTTGGGATTGGAGTGAAAACTGACCTTTTTCCAGTCCTGTGTCCACTCCTGAGTTTTCCAAATTTGCTGGTATATTGAGTGCATCACTTTCACAACATCATCTTCCAGGATTTGAAATAGCTCAACTGGAATTCCATCACCTCCCCTAACTTTGTTCATAATGATGGTTTCCAGGGCCAACTTGACTTTGCATTCCAGGATATCTGGTCCTTGGTGAGTGATCACACCATCATGATTATCTGAGTTGTGAAGATCTTTTTTGTATAGTTCTTCTGTGTATTCTTGCCACCTCTTCTTGATATCTTCTGCTTCTGTTAGGTCCATACCATTTCTGTCCTTTATTGAGCCCATCTTTGCATGAAGTGTTCCCTTGGTATCTCTAATTTTCATGAATAGATCTCTCACCTTTCCCATTCTGTTGTTTTCCTATATTTCTTCACATTGATCACTGAGGAGGGTTTTCTTATCTTTCCTTACTTATCAATAATCATTTTAAATGTAAATGGGCTAAATGCTCCAACCAAAAGACTAAGACTGGCTGAATGGATACAAAAACAAGAGCCCTATATATATTGTCTACAAGAGACCTTCCTGAAACCTAGGGACAAATACAGACTAAAAGTGTGGTGCTAGAGAAAGATATTTCATGCAAATGGGGACCAAAAGAAAGCAAGAGTAGCAATACTCATATCAGATAAAATTGATTTTGAAATAAAGACAGTGATGAGAGACAAAGAAGGACACTACATAATAATCAAAGTATCAACCCAAAAAGAAGATAGAACAAGTATAAATATATATGCACACAACATAGGAGCACCTCAATACGTAAGGTAAATGGTAACAAGTATGAAAGGGGAAATTAACAGTAACACCATAATAGTGGGGGACTTTAATACTTCACTGACATCTTTGGATAGATCAGTCAAGCAGGAAATTAGTAAGGAAACACAAACTTTAAATGATACAATGGATCAGTTAGACCTAACTGATATATATATATATATATATATATATATATATATATATATAACATTTCATGCCAAGAAGTGGAAGTCATTATTTTTCTCAAATGCACACGGAACATTCTCCAGGATAGATCACAACCTGGGCAATAAATCTAGCCTTCATAAATTTAAAAAAAAATGAAATTATTTCAAGCACCTTTTCTGATCACATTGTGCTTAGATGTCAACCACAAAAAAAGAAAAAAAGAAAGAAAAAATACTGAAAATACAAACATATGGAGGCTAAACAACACACTTCTGAATAACCAGCAGATCATGGAAGAAAACAAGGAGGGAATAAAAATATGCTTAGAAACAAATGAAAATGAAAATACAACAACCCAAAACCTATTGGATTCAGTAAAAGCAGTGCTAAGAGGGAAGTGCATATCAATAAAAGTGTACCTCAAGCAATAAGAGAAATATCAAATAAACAACCTAACTTTATACCTAAAGCAGCTAGGAAAAGAAGAACCCCAGTTAGTCAACATGTATGGATGAGAGTTGGACTGTAAAGAAAGCTGAGAACCAAAGAATTCATGATTTTGAATGGTGGTGTTGGAGAAGACTCTTGAAAGTCCCTTGGACTGCACGGAGATCCAACCAGTCCATCCTAAAGGAAATCAGTCCTAGGTGTTCATTGGAAGGACTGATGTTGAAACTGCAATACTTTGGCCACCTGATGTGAAGAACTGACTCATTTGAACAGACTCAGATGCTGGGAAAGATTGAGGGCAGGAGGAGAAGGGGATGACAGAGGATGAGATGGTTGGATGGCATCACCGACTCAATGGACATGAGTTTGGATAAACTTTGGGAGTTGGTGATGGATAGAGAGGCCTGTCATGCTGCAGTCCATGGGGTTGCAAAGAGTCAGACACAACTGGGTGACTGAACTGAACTGAACTGAACATAAAGTTAATAGAAGGAAATAATTCATAAAAATCAGAGTGGAAATAAATGGAAAGTAAATGAAGGAGGGTATAGCAAAACATCAAAATACTAAAAACTGGTTCTTTGAGAAGATAAATAATATAGAAAACCCATTAATGAAACTCATCAAGAAAAAAAGGTAGAAGAATCAAATCAGTAAAATTAGAAATGAAAATGTAGAAATCACAACAGTGTACACAGAAATACAAAAAATACTAAGAGACTACTATGAGCAATTATTTGCCAGTGAAAAGGAAAACTTGGAAGCAATGAACAAACTCTTAGAAAAGTATAACCTTCTAAAATGGAACCAGAAAGAAATAGAATCTTAACAGACCCATTACAAGCATGAAAATCAAAGCTGTAATAAAAAATCTTCCAAGAAACAAAAGCCCAGGACCAGATGGCTTCACAGGCGAATTCTACGAAAAATTTAGAGAAGAACTAACACCTATCCTACACCAAATCTTCCAGAAAATTGTAGAGGAAGGTAAACTCCCAAACTCATTCTGAGGCCACTATCACCCTAATATCAAAAGCAGACAAAACTGGCAAAAAACGAAAAAGAAAGAAAACTACAGGCCAATATCACTGATGGACATAGATGCAAAAATCCTCAACAAAATTCTAGCAAACAAAATCCAACAACATATAAAAAAGATCATACATCATGACCAAGTGGGCTTTACCCCAGTGATGCAAGTATTCTTCAATTTTCAAAAATCAAATAATGTGATTGATGCACCATATTAACAAATTTTAAGATAAAAAACATATGATTATCTCAATAGATGCAGAGAAAACTTTTAACAAAACTCAACACCCATTTATGATAAAAACTCTCCAGAAAGCAGTCATAGAAGGAACATACCTCAACATAATAAAGACCATATGTGACAAATCCACATTATCCTCAATGGCGAAAAATTGAAAGTATTTCCCCTAAAACCAGAAACAAGACAAGGGTACCTACTCTCACCACTATTATTCAACATAGTCTTGGCAGTCCCAGCCAAGGCAATGAGAGAAGAAAAAGAAATAAAAGGAATCCATATTGCAAAAGAAGAAATAAACTCTCACTGTTTGCAGATGACATGATGATTTACCTTGAAAACCCTAAAGACACCACCCCAAAATTACTAAAGCCAACCAATGAATATAGTAAAGTTGCAGGGTATAAAATTAATGCACAGAAATCCATTGCATTCCTCTGTACTAACAATGAGAAAACATAAATTAAGGAAACCATCCCACTCACCATTGCAATGAAAATAATAAAATACTTAGGAATAAATTTACCTGAAGGAACAAAAAACCTATATATAGAATATTTTAACACACTGATGAAAGAAATCAAAGGTTACATAAATGTTGGAGAAATATACCATGTTAGTGAACTGGAAGAATCAGTATAGTGAGCATGATTATACTACCCAAAGCAATCTACAGATTCAATGCAATCCTTTTCAAGCTACCAATGGTATTTTTCACAGAACTAAAATAAATAGTTTCAGAATTTGTATGGAAACACAAAAAACCTCGACTAAGCAAAGCAATCTTGAGAAAGAAGAATAGAACTGGAGGAATCAACCTGCCTGACTTCAGATTATACTACAATGCTACAGTCATCAAGACAGTATGATATTGGCCCAAAGACAGAAATATAGATCAATGAAACAAATAGATAGCCCAGAGATAAATCCAGACACCTACAGACATCTTATCTTTGACAAAGGAGGCAAAACTATATGGAGCAAAAACAATCTCTTTAAAAAGTGGTGCTGGGAAAATTGGCCAACCACCTGTAAATGAATGAAACTAGAACACTTTCTAACACCATACACAAAAGTAAACTCAAAATGGATTATATATCTAAATTTTAGATCAGAAACTATAAAATTCTTGGAGGAAAACGTAGGCAGAACACTCTGACAAAATCACAGCAAGATCTTTTATGATCCACTTCCCAGAGTAATGGAAATAAAAACAAAAAATAAGCTAATGGGTCCTAATTAAACTTTAAAGGTTTTTCACAATAAAAGAAACTATGAACAAAGTGAAAAGGGAGCCTTCGGAATGGGAGAAAATAATAGCAATAGCAAATGTAACAAATGACAAAGAATTCATCTCCAAAATATACAAGTAGCCCATGCAGCTTATTACTAGAAAAAAAAAAAAAAAAACAAAAAACAATCAAAAATTGGCCCAAAAAACTAAACAGAGATTTCTCCAAAGAACACATGAAAAGATGCCCATTGTCAGAGAAATGCAAATCAAAACCACAATTACGTACCATTTCATGCCAGTCAGAATGGCTGCCATCAAAAAGTCTACAAACAGTAAATGCTGGACAGGGTGTGGAGAAAAGGGAACCCTCTTACACTGTTGGTGGGAATGCAAGCTAGTACAGCCACCATGGAGAACAGTGTGGAGATTCCTTAATAAACTAGAAATAGGACTGCCATACAAACCGGCAATCCCACTGCTGGGCATACACACCAAGAAAACGATAATTGAAAGAGACACATGTACTCCATGTTCACTGAAGCACTGCTTGCAATAGCTAAGACATGGAAGCAACTTAGATGTCCACTGGCAGACAAATGGATAAGGAAGTTATGGTACATATATACTATGGAATACTCAGTTCAGTTCAGTCGTTCATTCATGTCTGACTCTGCCACCCCATGGACTGCAGCATGCCAGGCTTCCCTGTCCATCACCAACTCCCAGAGCCTACTCAAACTAATGTCCATTGAGTTGGTGATGCCATCTGACCATTTCATCCTCTGTCATCCCCTTCTCCTCCTGCCTTCAATCTTTCCAAGCATCAGGGTCTTTTCAGATGAGTCTGTTGTTCGCATCAGTTGGCCAAATTTTGGAGTTCAGCTTCAGCATCAGTCCTTCCAAAGAATATCCAAGACTGATTTCCTTTAGGATTTACAGGTTGGATCTCCTTGCTGTCCCAGGGACTCTCAAGAGTCTTCTCCAGTCATGGAATATCACTGCGCTACAAAAAAGAGCACATTTGAGTCAGTTTTAATGAGGTGGATGAAACTGGAGCCTATTATACAGAGTGAAGTAAGTCATAAAGAGAAACACCAATACAATACATTGAGGCATATATATGGAATTTAGAAAGATGGTAACCACAACCTTATATGTGAGACAGCAAAAGAGACACAGATATAAACAACAGACTTTTGGACTCTGGGAAAAGCCAAGGGTTGGATGATTTGAGAGAATATCATTGAGACATATATATTACCATATGTGAAAGAGATGACCAGTCCAAGTTTGATGCATGAAACAAGCCACTCAAAGTAGGTGCACTGGGACAACCCAGAGGGATGGAATGGGGAAGGAGGGGGAAGGGGTGTTCAGGGTGTGGGGACACATGTACACCTGAGGCTGATTCATCTCAATATATGGCAAAAACCACAATACTGTAAAGTAATTAGCCCCCAATTAAAATAAATTAATTAATTAATTAAATAAAAAACTCAAGGGTATTCTATGCAGCAAGGCTCTCACACAGATTAAGTGGAGAAATTAGCAGTTTTATAGACAAGCAAAACCTAAGATAACACAACACCACCAAACTACTCTTACAGCAAATAATAAAGGAACTTCTCTTGGCAGAGGGATGAAAAAGAATGCACAATAGAAGCATAAAGTCACAAACTGGAAAGCTCATTGATTAAAACAAGCATACAGCAAAAGCAAGAAATCATCCATATACAAGCATGATATCAAGACTAAAAAAACATGAGAAGAGGAGAGTACAAATACTGGGGAAAAGAATTTCATTTTAAATGAACAGACCAGCAACTTAAATTTGTGCATAGATAGGTTGCTAAGTCATAACCTTATGGAAAACGCAAGCCAAAAACCTATTATAGATACTCAAAAAAGGAAAGCAACCTAAAAGCAACACTAAAGATAGTCATCAAATCACAAGAAGGGGAAAAAAAAAAGAAGAAAAGAAAAATGACCTACAAAAACAAACCCAAAACAATTAAGAGAATGACAATAGGAACATGCATATCAAAAATTACCTTAAATGTAAATGGATTAAACATTCCAACTAAAAGACCAGACTGCCTGAATTAATGCAAAATTGAGAATATGCTGCCTATAACAGATTCACTTCGGATCTAGGAACATACACAGAGTAAAAGTAAGGGAATGGAAAAAGTCATTCCATGCAAATAAAAATCAAAAGAAACCTGGAGTAACGATACTCTTCTTCGATAAAATTGACTTTAAAGACTGTTATAAGAGATAAAGAAGTACACTACATAATGATCAAGGGACCAATCCAGGAAGAATTAAAAACAATAAGACATACATATGCACCCAACATAGAAGCACCTCAGTATACAAGGCAAATGCTAACAGCCATAAAGGGAAACAACACCTCACTTATACCAATGGGTAGATCATCCAGAAAGAAATTAATAAGAAAACACAAGCTTTAAATAATACCTTAGTCCAGATAGACATAGTTGATATTCACAGGACAGTCCATACAAAAGCAGCAGAATATGCTTGTAAGTGCACATGAAACATGCTTCAGGAAAGATCACATCTTGGGTCACATTAGCTTTGTTAAACTGAAATCATATAAAGTATCTTTTCTGTCCATCATGCTATGAGATAAGAAATAAATTACAGGAAAAAGGAGCTAAATAAATAATACAAACATGGGTATACTAAGCAATATGTAACTAAAACAACAACAACAACAACAACAACCCTATGGATCACTGAAGAAATCAAAGAAAAAATTAAAAAAAAATACGTAGAGACAAATGACAACATAAACATTGTGATCCAAGACCTATGGATACAGAAAAATACAGTTCTAAGACGAAAATCTATAGCAATAAAGTTTTAATCCAGGAGAAAAAGAAAATTCTCAAATAACCTAAAATTACACCTAAAGCAACTAGAGGAAGAAGAACAAACAAACCCTAAAGTCATAGAAGGAAAGAAAAGACAAAGATCAGAGCAGAAACAAATGAAACAGACGATTAAAATAAGAGCAAAGAGCAATATAAGTAAAAACTCGTTCTTTGAAAAGGTAAAATTGAAAAAGCTTTAGCTACACTTATCCAGAAAAAGGAGAGGGTTCAAATCAATAACATTAGAAAAGAAAAAGAAGCAGTTACAATGGACACCACAAATATATAGAGGATCATGAGGCTGCTACAAGCAACTATATATGAATAAAATGGGCAAACTAAAATGGACAAAGTCATAGAAAGGTACAATCTCTCAAGCCGGAACCATAAAAAATAGAATATAAGAACAGACAAATTCCAAGTAATGGAACTGAAACTGTATTTCATAAATTCCAACAAACAAAAGTCCAGAACCAGATGGTTTCACTGTTGGAACCAGATGGTTTCACCCAGAAGAGTTAACACCTACCCTTCTGAAACACCTCCAAAAATAAAGGCCACCATCACCTTGATACTGAAATCAGACTATGATATTACAAAAAAAGAAAAAAAAATTACAGGCCAATATTACTGATGAACATAGACACAAAAATTCCAAACTAAATGCCAGCAAACCAAATCCAACAACACATTTAAAGGAGCACAGACCATAATCAAGTGGAATCTATTCCAGGGATGTCATAATTTTTTCAATGTCATGTTCAGTGGCTCAGTCATGTTCAACTCTTTGCGACCCTATGGACTGTAGAACATGAAGATCGCCTGTTCATGGGATTTTTCAGGCAAGAATACCAGAGTTGTTTGCCATTTCCTTCCCTAGGAGATCTTTCCGACCAGGGATCAAACCTACATCTCTTGTGTCTCTGGAGTTGCAGACAGATTCTTTACCCTCTGAACCATTAGGGAAGCACCTTTTGTTCAATATATGCAAATCTAGTAAAGTAATGCTTAAAAGTCTCCAAGCCAGGCTTCAGCAATATGTGAACCATGAACTTCCTGATGTTCAAGCTGGTTTTAGAAAACGCAGAGGAACCAGAGATCAAATTGCCAACATCCGCTGGATCATTGAAAAAGCAAGAGAGTTCCATGAAAACATCTATTTTTGCTTTATTGACTATGCCAAAGCCTTTGACTGTGTGGATCACAATAAACTGTGGAAAATTCTGAAAGAGATGGGAATACCAGACCACCTGATCTGCCTCTTGATAAATTTGTATGCAGGTCAGGAAGCAACAGTTAGAACTGGACATGGAACAACAGACTGGTTCCAAATAGGAAAAGGAGTACGTCAAGGCTGTATATTCTCACCCTGTTTATTTAACCTATATGCAGAGTACATCATGAGAAATGCTGGACTGGAAGAAACACAAGCTGAAATCAAGACTGCCCGGAGAAATATCAATAAACTCAGATATGCAGATGACACCACCCTTATGGCAGAAAGTGAAGAGGAACTAAAAAGCCTCTTGATGAAAGTGCAAGTGGAGAGTGAAAAAGTTGGCTTAAAGCTCAACATTCAGAAAACGAAGATCATGGCATCTGGTCCTATCACTTCATGGGAAATAGATGGGGAAACAGTGGAAACAGTGTCAGACTTTATTTTTCTAGGCTCCAAAATCATTGCAGATGGTGACTGCAGCCATGAAATTAAAAAGACGCTTACTCTTTGGAAGGAAAGTTATGACCAACCTAGAGAGCATATTCAAAAGCAGAGACATTACTTTGCCAACAAAGGTTCGTCTAGTTAAGGCTATGGTTTTTCCTGTGGTTGTGTATGGATGTGAGAGTTGGACTGTGAAGAAGGCTGAGCACTGAAGAATTGATGCTTTTAAACTGTGGTGTTGGAGAAGACTCTTGAGAGTCCCTTGGACTGCAAGGAGATCCAACCGGTCCATTCTAAAGGAGACCAGCCCTGGGATTTCTTTGGAAGGAATGATGCTAAAGCTGAAACTCCAGGACTTTGGCCACCTCATGTGAAGAGTTGACTCATTGGAAAAGACTCTAATGCTTGGAGGAATTGGGGACAAGAGGAGAAGGGGACAACAGAGGAAGAGATGGCTGGATGGCATCACTGACTCAATGGATGTGAGTCTGGGTGAACTCCGGGAGTTGGTGATGGACAGGGAGGCCTGGCATGCTGCAATTCATGGGGTCGCAAAGAGCTGGACACGACTAAGCGACTGATCTGATCTCTGATGCAACATATGCTATGAGCACATTAACAAACTGAATAATGTGACACACCACATTAACAAACTGAAGAATCAAAACCACACGGTCATCTCAACGATGTAGGGGGAAAGAAAAAAAAAAAGCTTTTGATAAAATTTGACATCCATTTATGATAAAAACTCTCCAGATAGTGGGCACAGAGGAAACTCACCTCAACGTATGAAAGACCACATATGACAAAACTATAGATAATTTTACATTTAATGGTGAAGAGTTGAAAGCATTTCCTCTAAGATCAGCAAAAAGAGGAGTAGGTTTACTCTTGCCAGTTTGATTCAACATAGTTTTGGAAGTCTTAACCATGAAAATTATAGAATATTAAAAATAAATACATAAAAGGAATATAAATTGGAAAAGAAGAAGTAAAACTGTCACTGTTTGCAGATGACAAGATACTATATATTGGAAATCCCAAAGGTGTTACCAGAAAGCTCCTAGAGCTCGTCAATGAACTTGGTAAAGTTGCAGGATACAAAAACAATACACAAAATCCTCTTACATTCCTATATACTAACAATGAAAGATTGGAAAGAGAAATTAAAGGGAAAAAATCCCATTTAACAATGCATCAAACAGTATAAGATACCTAGGAACAAACTTGCCTAAGGAAAAAACATAACTGTACTCAGAAAACTATAAGGTACTAATGGAAGATATGAAATATGATACAAAGAGATGGAGAGATATACCATATTCTTGGCTTGAAAGAATCCATATTGTCAAAATGCCTGTACTACCCAAAGTAGTCTACAGATTCAATGCAATCTCTATCAAATTATCAATGTCATTTTCCCCAGAATCAGAAAAAAAAAAAAATTCAATTTGTATTGAAGCAAAAAAAGACCCAGATTGCCAAAGCAATCTTGAGAAAGAAAAATAGAGCTGGGGAAATCAGGCTCCTTGACTTCAAACTATACTACAAAGCTACTTTAATCAAAACATTATGGTTCTGGAACATAAACAGAAATATAGATCAATGGAAAAGGGCAGAAAATCCAGAGATAAATCCATGCACCTATGGTCACCTAATCTATGACAAATGAGGAAAGAATATACAATGGAGAAAATACAGTCTCTTCAATAAATGTTGATGGGAAAACTGGAGAGCTACATGTAAAAGAATGAAATTATATCACTTCCTAATACTATGTTCAAAAATAAACTTGAAGTGGATTAAAGACGAATGTAAGGCTGGATATTATAAAACTCTTAGAGGAAAATATAGGTAGAAAATTCTGACATAAATTGTAGCAAGATAACTTTTGATCTGCCTCCTAGAAAATAAAAACAAAAACACAAATGGGACCTGGTTAAATTTAAAAGCATTTGCACAGCATCAGAAACCATAGAAAAGATGAAAAGACAATCTTCAGAATGGCAGAAAATATTTGCAGACAAATATTGACAAATTTTAAATTTAAAAGCATTTGCACAGCATCAGAAACAATAGAAAAGATGAAAAGACAATCTTCAGAATGGCAGAAAATATTTGCAGACAAATATTGACAAATCAACCAACATGAGATTAATCTCCAAAATATAAAAGCAGCTCATGCAGCTCAATATCAGAAAAAAATAACTCAATCAAAAAGTGGTCAGAACACCTAAATAGACATTCCTCCAAAGAGGATATACAGATGGCCAACAAACACATGAAAAAGATGTCCAACATCAGTCATTATTAGAGAAGTGCACATAAAGACTACAATGAAGTATCACCTCACATCAGTCAGAATGACAATTATCAAAAACTCTACCAACAGTAAATGCTGGAGAGAATGTGGAGAAAAGTGAATCCTCACTTTTGATGGAATGTAAATTGATACAACCACTATGGAGAACAGTATGTGGGTTCCTTTAAAAACTAAAAATAAAAGTACCCTGCAATCCCACTACTGGGATATACCCAGAGAGAACTGTAATTCAAAATGATGCATGTACTGTAGGTTCATTGGAGCACTATTGCAGCGCTAGTTTCTTCCAGGACATGCAAGCAACCTAGATGACCATCAAAAGATTAATGGATAAAAATGTGGTACATATATACAATGTAATATTACTCAGTGATAAAAAGTTATGAAGTTGGGTCCTTTGTAGTGATGTGGATGAACCTGGAGTCTGTCATACAGAGTGAAGTAAGTCAGAAAAAGAGAGAGAGGGGGAAAAAAAAAAAACCCACCTCATATTAGCACACACACACATATATAATCTAGAAAAATGGTACTGATGAACCTATTTGTACAGACATAGATGTAGAGAATGGACTTCTGGACACAGTGGGGGAAGGAGAGAGTGGAACACATTGACAGTAGCATTGACATATATATTCTAATATGTGTGAAATTGATAGCTAATTTGTAGCGCTGTATAGCATAAGTTCAGCTCAGTGCTCTGTGATGACCTAGAAAGGTGAGATCAAAGTGTGAGATCAAGAGGGAGGGGATATATGTAGGTGTATAGCTGAGTCACATTGTTGTTAAGCAGAAACTAAGACCACGTTGTAAAATAATTATACTCCAATTAATTTTTAAAACTCATGAGAAAAAAATCAGACAAGTCCCATTTGAGGAATTTTCTACAAAACCAGGAAGGTCGCTGAAAATAAGAAAAGTCTAAGAAACTCTCATAGCTGAGAAGAGCCTGACAAGACATGACAATTAAATATAAAGTAGTATCTAGGATGGGACCTGACACAGACAAAAGACATTAGGGGAAAACTAAGAAAATATGGATAAATAGGGACATTAGTTAATTAAAAAAGAAAAATATTTTCTAATTCCTTTAGTGTCAGTTTTTGTAATCTGTATCTTCTTATTTTTCCCCCTTATTTTGCTAAGGTACATTATTTAACATATATTTGGTTAAGCTATATATGGTTTTTCCAGTGGTCATGTATGGATGTGAGAGTTGGACTGTGAAGAAAGCTGAGCGCCGAAGAATTGATGCTTTTGAACTGTGGTGTTGGAGAAGACTCTTGAGAGTCTCCTGGACTGCAAGGAGATCCAACCAGTCCATCCTAAAGGAAATCAGTCCTGGGTGTTCATTGGAAGGACTGATGCTGAAGCTGAAACTCCAGTACTTTGGCCACCTCGTGCAAAGAGTTGACTAATTGGATAAGACCCTGATGCTGGGAGGGATTGGGGGCAGGAGGAGAAGGGAACGACAGAGGATGTGATGGCTGGATGGCATCACCAATTCAATGGACATGAGTTTGGGTAAACTCTGGGTGTTGGTGATGGACAGAGAGGCCTGGTGGGCTGTGGTTCATGGGGTCATGAGTCGGACACGACTGAACGACTGAACTGGACTGATAGTGGTCAAAAATATTTCCAGATATTTATTTGTTTATGTTTAAATTTGACATAAAATCCTCTCATCTTTGTTTGTTTTCTTCTTTATTTAATCCTCATGTTGGTCAGCTGCACCTTCTGTTTCTCTTTTGTGCTTTGTCTCTCCATCTCTGTTGCTGTTTCTGTCACTCTGTCTCCTTCTCGGTCACTTTTACTCTCCTCTTCCCTTTTGTTTGCTCATTCTTTCACTTTCACATTAATTCTTTCTCTTAAGTTCATTAGGTTTCCTTGGCATTCATGAATTTATTAAGGATTTGGTAGGGAAAAAAAAAACAAAAAACACTTTTGGCCTAATTTTTGCTGTCTGTTTTTGTTTCTTTTCTGTCTTATTAACTTCTTTACCTCTAAGTGAGACTGTTCCAAGTTAATTAGACTCTTTTCAAGAGATGATCATATATATCACTGAAACAGGGCCTATTTTTATAGCAAAAGGGTTCACTAACACATTTACAATTATATTTACATAGAAAAGTTGTGTTTTAAATCTAGTTTTTCTATTTGGCTTGTAATATTTATTTTACTTATATATTTCTTAGTCTCTGTGTCATATATCAAGGTACATATGTGCTTTACTGTTCAATAAGTTTGTAGTTTCACAGGTTTTCTCAAATCTTCTGGAAAGATAAAAGCAAAAACTCAATGGATAAACTATCATTGTTTTTTAGTCATGCAGTCATGTCTGATTCTTTTGTGACTCCATGGACTGTAGCTTGCCAGGCTCCTCTGTACATGGGACTTTGCAGGCAAGGATACTTCTCCAGGGTGTCTTCCTGACCCAGGGATCAAATCCACATGTCCCACATTGGCAGGTGGATCTTTACCACTGAGCCCCTAGGAAGCCCAGTAACCTATTATTTAGTCTTTATTTTTGTTTTCCAATTTTGTAGGTTAAAGGGGCATTTGTTTGTTGGAATAATTTGGGTTATGTTGGTTCCTGATGAGTTTGAATGATTTGGTAAGTTTAGTGTCCATTTGCACTTCAACTTTTCATCTTGTCTCCTTATATGGGTACAAAATTTGGCTCTCACTGTTTAACCATATAGTTTTTTGAGACAGAGATAAGTATCTATTATTCAGTTATTACAAGAACACAATACTATTTTAACACTTTTAGTTAAAATATTTTTAGTTAAGTTTGCTGATTATTTTTCCTACTAAGAAGATAATCAGCAAACTTAACTAAAAATATTTTAGCTAAGTGTTTGATCAGCTTTAATTGATTGTTTATCAGACATGTCTATATCAAATAGAAAATGAAGAGGGTGCCTATGGGCTTAACATGAGGTTTCATTATTTAATTTAAATATTATATATCCTTATAGAACCTTTTAAAGATCAGTATACAGTTTCTGAAATATCAGAATAAACTTTTACCATTAATGTGGACTTGTAAGAACTGATTAGTTCATGCTTGGCTTTTGCTTTGGTAGAAAATATCTTAAAGTTATGAAGGTAAAATTAGAAATAGTTTTTCATTGATTAATAGATGTGTTGTATGTCTTAATGACTTGTTCATTTCAACAAATAATGACCTGATTCTCTTTCACAGAAATTCCTTAGAGTGTTTCTTGTAGTGCATGAATAAATAGTGTTCATTCTTCATGTAGCATAGAATTACAACATGGTGTAAATGAATTTATTGCTAATAATCTGTAACTGCTGCAGTTTCTGTCAGAACACGGTCAAGTTGCATTTGGCAGAAAAAGCTAATTTCATTTGTGACAATCAGAATGTGAATATATACAAATCTAATCAGAGGGTAAAATACTCTAAAATACTTTATAAAGCTTTAAGTGATTTCTACTGAATTCCATGTTACACACTGCAAGAATCAACATGAGAAACTTCAGTCTACAACTTATGACTTCCAAGGAAAAAAAAATGCTAATGAAGCAAAAGGGCAACAAATTCACCCGTGAGAAATAATTATAGGTTGAAAAACTGTATTTTCAAAAAAATGAAATTTGTGAAGAGCTTACTGTTTGTGTTTCTGAAGCTGTTGAAGTTAACTGAAGGTGTGGATTTTTAATATCCAAGAAAAGATAGCAATCAAGAGGAGCATAGTATTCCCCACAAAATTTACAAAAATGCTAGTCAATTTGGAGGTTGAAACTGAATCAGGTTGTGATTTCACAATAAAACCTTGCATTTGAATATTGTCCTTTGAATAAGATTTCAATTTCTAAGTCCATCCTGGGGGATATTTGAATCCAGGATGATCACTTGCTTATTATTAGTATTTCACTAATCAGCATTCATATTGCTTATCATTGATATTCCACTGCCCTAGAAGTTTTATGAAATATTTTACAACAAAAGTTCTTATCTGGGGTCTTTGGGTGGCTATACAGCTTTAGGTGAAGGGCTTCCTAGGTGGCTCAGTGATTAATAATCTACCTTCCAATGCAAGATATGCAGGAGATATGGGTTCAATCCCTGGATGGGGAAGGTCCCCTGGAGGGGGAAATGGCAACCCACTGCAGTTTTCTTGCCTGGGAAATGCCATGGACAGAGGAGCTTGGCAGGCTACAGTCCATGGGCTCACAAAGAGTCAGACATAACTGAGTATGCACTCATGCACAGCTTTAGGTGATCCATAGACATGCTGGATGTTTATATGAATTGTGCGTGTGTGTGTGTGTGTGAGCGTGTGAAGGTGAATGTATCTGTGCTCAAATACCCAGAAAGAGGACTCATGGCTCTCATGTGTTTTTCCAATGTGGTTATAATCATCAAAACACAAGAAATATATCCATGTTGAAAACTATTTATCTTAATCTTTAACAAAATCAATCTATAAAAATAATTTCATTTTCAAAGGATATTCACATACAATAGTTCTAATACTTCTTATAGTTTTCTTGTAGAGATATTCTCATTTATATTAAATACCTAGAAGAAGACATGCTAATAAATGAAAAAAAACTAATTTCTCACGAAAGCATTTTTTTTTTTTTTTTTTGCTCTATGGAAGAAAGGCGTTATAAAAATGAATCTGTTTTTCTCTATATATGTCTGTGTGTGCATGTATGTTTTTGGCTGTGTGTGTGAGTGTGTTACTACTATTAGGAATAATCCTAGCTTGGTAATTATGAGAGGAGAGATTACACTAACTATGAACATGAAAATTGAGTCTCTCAATGTCAGTTAAGAGCTACTCTCATCTCCTTTGCATCCACTGCCTGTCATTGCTGTCTATTTGTCTAATATTCTATATAATATATAAAATTTGTAGATACGTATATGTTATATAAAAATATTTGTCATAGTTACCTGATTTTCTGTATTATAGGGATTTATTTCATTGGGATAAAAGTCTTTCATATGATATGTTTACCTATGTTAGCTGCTATATACATGGTGGTCTTTCTAAGGTAGATTGTTAAAAGATAAGGAAAATTGCTTATTTTTAAATCTTAAAATACATTTGAGATACTATTTCTAAGATTTTAGGAAATGCAGACATACTTTATTATGATAATCTCCATGATATGCTTAAAATAAAAATGAGCACTTCTATATACTTATAATTCTAATGTTTCACAAGTATTATTTACATTTATGAATTTCCTAGGCCCTGGGACCAAAAATTTAAATGTGTTTCAGGTATTCATATGGAAATAACATCATGAGTTTGTGATACAAAAAAGTTTAATACAATAAAGTTTATAGAATGTCTCAGTAACATTTTGCATTACTAAAGGCAACTGATTTCCCTTTGTCTAAAAGACATTTGTCAAATTTCCAACAATATTCTTTAAACACTAGAGATGTGTGTAGCTTATATACTAGAATCTACCATTCTCTATTCAACTATAATGAAAGATGAATTATTTACTTCATTCGTTCAGCTTTCAGTAGAGTTGGGAATATGATTTGGAGTTTCTGATTCCTTAAATTTATTCTGTAAAGTCACATCATAGTTTTACAGAGACCAATAAATTGGCTACATTTTACTCCATGGCATTTATTAAATTAGAATAGACAAGCAACAGCTGTCTAATAAGCCATTGCTTATTTAAAACAGGTGATAACAATAGCATTAATAATAATAATAGAGATAATCTATAAAGTTAATTCCACATACCAGGATTTTTCTTAACTTTCATATGTACATATTAACTCATACATATTATGTATTCATTTCATACATATTATGAGTTTCATACATATTAACTCATTTACTCATCATGATATCATTGTAGGTAGAGCCATTTTATATATAAGAAACCTGAGACACAGAAAAATTAAATAATGCCTAAGTTCATGCAACTGGAGAATGGAGCAGCTAATGATTCAATTCCAGGTTCTCTTGATTGAGTATCCATTTTCTAATCACTGTGTTAAGCTGACTCCAAGAATCTCAGAGTGTCTCAGAAACTCACACTTTCTCAAGGGCAGAAAAATACACATCCTAAGTTTGATGTGTTCTCATAAGATGACTGTCTTAATAAATGCAGAGGAAAGAAAGACAGCATTTTTCTGGGAGGTGAGTGCAAAAGCCTTTATAGCTTTTTGTTAGACCTTGAAAAAAATAAGTTGGATTTCAAAAGACAACAGCAAGAAGGGTAAAGATAATATCAGCCAAAGTGGGAGATTCAGACACTCATGAAATGTTAAATGTTATTATATCCTGGAGGGTGTTTTAATTATTCAAAGTAAAAATAATAACATGTGTGTTGCTCAGTTGCTTCAGTCAGTCCTGTCTGACTTTTTGTGACCCTATGGACTGTAGCCTGCCAGGCTCCTCAGTCCATAGGATTCTCCAGGCAAGAATACTGGGGTGAGTTGCCATGCCCTCTTCCAGGGGATCTTCCCAACCCAGGGACTGAACCTGAGTCTTCTGCATCTCTTGGATTGCAGGCAGATTCTTTAATGCTGAGATACTACGGAAACCTGAAAAACAATATATACACTCATATAATGAGTTAATACTCTTTCACAGTTAATGTTTTAGGTTTCTTACTTATATTAAATTAAACATATAAATTAAACAACATATTAAATGCTGTTAAACAACATTAAAAAAATAAAAATAAAAATTTTAAAAGTTTTATAAAAGATTTAGCCTTAAAGAAAAATTGTGAAGACAGAGAGTTTCCATATAACTTATATCCAGTTTCCACTATATCAGTATCTTACATAAGTATGTATTTGTTCCAATTAATGAACCTATTTTGATACATTATCTTAGGTAAAACCATGCATTAATAATATTTTATTAGCATTAATCTAATGCCACCTTATTTAACTTATATGCAGAGTACATCATGAGAAATGCTGGACTGGAAGAAACACAAGCTGGAATCAAGATTGATGGGAGAAATACCAATAAACTCAGATATGCAGATGACACTACCCTTATGGCAGAAAGTGAAGAGGAACTAAAAAGCCTCTTGATGAAAGTGAAAGTGGGGAGTGAAAAAGTTGGCTTAAAGCTCAACATTCAGAAAATGAAGATCATGGCATCCAGTCCCATCACTTCATGGGAAATAGATGGGGAAACAGTGGAAATAGTGTCAGACTTCATTTTTGGGGGGGCTCCAAAATCACTGCAGATGGTGACTGCAGCCATGAAAT
The DNA here is from genome assembly GCF_002263795.3 of Bos taurus. Taxonomy (NCBI): domain Eukaryota; kingdom Metazoa; phylum Chordata; class Mammalia; order Artiodactyla; family Bovidae; genus Bos; species Bos taurus. The sequence goes on along the minus strand of NC_037346.1, from coordinate 2,981,354 downwards.
TAAAAGATGCTTACTCTTTGGAAGGAAAGTTATGACCAACCTAGATAGCATATTCAAAAGCAGAAACATTACTTTGCCAACAAAGGTTCGTCTAGTCAAGGCTATGGTTTTTCCTGTGGTAATGTATGGATATGAGAGTTGGACTGTGAAGAAGGCTGACCACCGAAGAACTGATGCTTTTGAACTGTGGTGTTGGAGAAGACTCTTGAGAGTCCCTTGGACTGCAAGGAGATCCAACCAGTCCATTCTGAAGGAGATCAGCCCTGGGATTTCTTTGGAGGGAACGATGCTGAAGCTGAAACTCCAGTATTTCGGCCACCTCATGCAAAGAGTTGACTCATTGGAAAAGACTGATGCTGGGAGGGATTGGGGGCAAGAGGAGAAGGGGACGACAGAGGATGAGATGGCTGGATGGCATCACTGACTCGATGGACGTGAGTCTGGGTGAACTCCAGAAGTTGGTGATGGACAGGGAAGCCTGGTGTGCTGCGATTCATGGGGTCGCAAAGAGTCGGACACGGCTGAGCGACTGATTTGATCTGATCTGAATGTTCATTTCAGTCGCAGAGTCCCATCCAGAATACCACATTAAATTTAGTCATCATATGTTTTTGGCTTCTCTTAACTATGACAAATTCTCCATATTTTCCTTGATTTTGATTATCTCAACAGTTGGGAAAAGTACTAGTCAGATATTTTATAGGCTGTGTTTTGATTGAAATCTTCTTAGTTTTCTCTCATTATTAGGTAAGACTTACTTGTTTAAGGGAGGAAGACTACAAAGGTAAAATGCCATTTTCATCACATCATATCAAGGATACATACTATTAATATGGCTCATAACTGTTGATATTAACCTTAATCACCTTGCTGAGGTGATGTTTGTCAGAGCTCTCAACTATACACTTACTCGTTTTCCCATACTGAATTTTTTGGAAATAGCCTACTGCACTTTGGAAGAAAGTCATTGTGTACCATCTACATCAAGCGTGGATATCCAAGTCACACCTTCTTGACAGTGGACTATCTAAATTAATTTGAAATTCTTCTGCATTTGAGATTTGCCTATTCTCTCTAACATATTAATTTATTCAATCATTTACTTATAACAGTGTGGACTCTAGAATATTTATTTTATACTTTGGATTATAACACAATGAAATTTCATGCATTTTATTATTCACATATTCTCAGATTTGGTCACTGAGAGCTTTATCCGTTGCCTCCTGACCCCACTATTACATATTCGTCTTGTTGTGTTGTGCCCCGCCCCCACCCCACCCTACCCCCCCACCCCCCCGCCTTGGTTGTTGGCTTCATCATTTTGTATTGTTTTTGTTTGTTAAGTGCTTTTCTTACTTTTGGGCACTACTAGATGCTCCAGGCTCATCTTGTATGTTTTCTGACCCAGTCCAAAAACCGTCCAATTATTCCAATGATCTGTGGTTAATTTTATTGGGGAATAAATTGAGAAATCAAGATCTGAGAGTCAGGTGTGCCTATTCCTACTAGAGTGTTATGGCTTCTATGTCTTCTCAACTGGCATGACAAGGAAATATATGTATATTAACTAACATATGTCATAGTTAAAAATATTTCTGTATGCAACCATCTATACTTATATTAAGCTAATATAACTTCAGTTCAGTTCAGTTCAGTCGCTCAGTCATGTCTGACTCTTTGAGACCCCATGAATCGCAGCACACCAGGCCTCCCTGTCCATCACCAACTCCCGGAGTTCACCCAGACTCACGTCCATAGAGTCAGTGATGCCATCCAGCCATCTCGTCCTCTGTCGTCCCCTTCTCCTCTTGGCCCCAGTCCCTCCAAGCATCAGAGTCTTTTCAATGAGTCAACTCTTCGCATGAGGTGACCAAAGTACTGGAGTTTCAGCTTCAGCATCATTACTTCCAAAGAAATCCCAGGGCTGATCTCCTGCAGAATGGACTGGTTGGATCTCCTTGCAGTCCAAGGGACTCTCAAGAGTTATCTAACACCACAGTTCAAAAGCATCAGTTCTTCAGCGCTCAGCCTTCTTCACAGTCCAACTCTCACATCCATACATGACCAGAGGAAAAACCATAGCCCTGACTAGACAGACCTTTGTTGGCAAAGTAATGTTTCTGCTTTTGAATATGCTATCTAGGTTGGTCATAACTCTCCTTCCAAGAAGTAAGTGTCTTTTAATTTCATGGCTGCAGTCACCATCTGCAGTGATTTTGGAGCCCCCCCAAAAATGAAGTCTGACACTGTTTCCACTATTTCCCCATCTATTTCCCATGAAGTGATGGGACCGGATGCCATGATCTTCATTTTCTGAATGTTGAGCTTTAAGCCAACTTTTTCACTCTCCACCTTCACTTTCATCAAGAGGCTTTTTAGTTCCTCTTCACTTTCTGCCATAAGGGTGGTGTCATCTGCATATCTGAGTTTATTGATATTTCTCCCAACAATCTTGATTCCAGCTTGTGTTTCTTCCAGTCCAGCATTTCTCATGATGTGCTCTGCATATAAGTTAAATAAGCAGGGTGACAATATACAGCCTTGATGTACTCCTTTTCCTATTTGGAACTAGTCTGTTGTTCCATGTGCAGTTCTAACTGTTGCTTCCTGACCTGCATACAAATTTCTCAAGAGGCAGATCAGGTGGTCTGGTATTCCCATCTCTTTCAGAATTATCCACAGTTTGTTGTGATCCACACAGTCAAAGGCTTTGACATAGTCAATAAAGCAGAAATAGATGTTTTCATGGAACTCTCTTGCTTTTTTCGATGATCCAGCAGATGTTGGCAATTTGATCTCTGGTTCCTCTGTGTTTTCTAAAACCAGCTTGAACATCAGGGAGTTCACGGTTCACATATTGCTGAAGCCTGGCTTGGAGAATTTTGAGCATTACTTTACTAGCGTGTGAGATGAGTGCAATTATGCAGTAGTTTGAGCATTCTTTAGCATTGCCTTTCTTTGGAATTGGCATGAAAAGTGACCTTTTCCAGTCCTGTGGCCACTGCTGAGTTTTCCAAATTTGCTGGCATATTGAGTGCAGCACTTTCACAGCATCATCTTTCAGACATCCCCAACTGTAATCTATTAACATATGGATCAGTTTAACCTCCTCCCCTTGCTGATGTACAATGTCTTACTCCAAAATTGAGAAGCCTGGCTCCCACAATCCACAATTTATTTACATAATTATTCCACTGCAGTATATGTGTGTAGTGCTATCAGAATTGTTAACCCATAACTTCATTGAGAATAATTCTATCAAATAACATGCAGTGCTATGAACAATTTCATATACCTTTAAGCTTATAAACTCTACTCATTTCCTGCTACTTAGGTCAACATTATTTTCCCCACCCCTTTAATTATTTCCTGAATGTGTAATATAGTTCAATTGATTTATCACACTTTATGTTCCATCCAGAAATCCTTAGGCCTTCAAAATAATTTGTAATTTGCATATATTGAGATTCACAGTTTGTGAGGCTTCCCAGGTGGTTCAGTGGTAAACAATCCACCTGTCAATGCAGGTGACCTGGGGTTTGATCCTTGGGTCACAAAGATCACTGGAGGAGGAAATGGCAATCCACTCCACCATTTTTGCCTGGAGAATTCCATGGACAAAGGAGCCTAGTGAGCTACAGTTCAGAGTCAGGCACAATTTAGCAACTGAACATGCGTGAATGCATTTTGTGGTATAAGTTTTATGGATCTCCAACAAATACATAATGTTTTGTATCCACACTTCAATATCATATAGTCATTTTACAACCCTAAAATGTTACCTGTGTTTTAGCTATCCAATCACCCACCCATCCCTAAGCTAGTGGCAACATTACCAGTTGTAGTGCATTGAATGTAACAGTATTTGCAAAAATGGTCTTTACTAATGTAATTAAGTTAAAGATTAGGAGAATGTCCTGAATGACTCAGATGAGTATTAATTCAATGACTGATGAACTTATAAGAAACAAACAGCAGGAAGACAAACAGTTAAGAAGAAAAACCCATGTGAGGGTTTTTCTCTCTTGAGGCAGAAAGAGGAGTTATGTGTCTACCAGCTAGGAAATGTCTGGGTCCAGATGCTTCCAGATGTTGGAAAATGCAAGGAACCTAATATCTTTGGAGGGAGTATAACCCTGCCATAACCTTTATTTCAGATGTACAGTTTCCAGAACTATGATATAATAAATTTCTATTGTGTTAAGCCACCAATTTTGTAGTATTTGCTATGGCAGCCATAAGAAACTAATATAGCATAACTGTAACTTTGCCTTTTCCAGAATATCTTATAATTGGACTCATGTATATAGTATGCAGTTTTTATAGACTGAGTTCTTTCACTTAGCAATAAGCATTTGAGAAAATTCATTATTTTTTCATTGCTTAATAATTCCTATTTTGATGAATAGAATTTTATTATAGGACTGTTCTTGATTGTTTATCCATTTACTTGTTCAAGGATATGTCGTCTTGTTTATTGTTGCTTTTTTTTTTTTTTAATTATGAATAAAGTTGCCATAAACATTCATGTGCAGCTTTTTGTGTGGATGTAAGTTTTCAAATTAGCTGGGTTAATACCTAGGAGTTTGATTGCTGGATCATGTGCCAAGACTATAGAAAGTTCAGAAGTAGAAGTGGCATTTTGCATTCTTACTAGCAATGAATGAAAGTCTCAATTTTTCTGTGTTTTTATTGGGAACTGGTCAACTTTGGGATGTTTACTGTTTTAAGAAATGCATGGTATTATCTTAGGGTTTTAATCTGAAATTCCCTTAAAACAGATGGTGCTAATCGTCTTTTATATGTTCATTTGAAAGTAGTGTATCTTTTTTGATAACATATCTGTTCACATTTTCTTTGCCTAGTTTAACTATCTTTTTGTGAAACTTTAACAGTTCTTTGTCTATTTTAAAAATAAGTAATTTATTAAATGTGTTTTTCACATATTTTCCCCTAGTATGTGGCTTGCCCTTTCATTCTCTTAATAGTCTCCTTTTAAGAAGAGAATTTTTAAAATATTAATAAATTTAACTTATTTTTTATGACACTAATGTTTTATATATAAGAAGCCCATCAGCAATTCCAATGCCATAATTTTCTTCCATGTTATCTTCTATACATTTTATACTTTTATATCTTATAGCTAAGTTTACTATCTATTTTTAGTATTTTTGTGAAAATTAAAAGGTTTATGTGTAGGTTTATCTATCCATGGATTTTGCATATTGACATCCGATTTTTCTAGCAATAAATTGATTATCCATTATCCATTGAACATCTTTGATCCCTTGTCAAACTTGACTATATGTGTGTGTCTATTACTGGGTTCTCTATTCTGTTAAAACGATCTGTGTGCTTATTTTAGTACCAGTACTACAGTGTCTTGGTTAATATAATTCTATCTCAAACCTTGAAATTCTGCAGTGGAAGACCTCTCACTTTTTATTCTTCAGTGCTGTGTTTTTTACTCAAGGACTTTTGCCTTTCCTATAATCTTCAGAATAAGTTTGTCAGTTTCTACAAAATAGCTTGTGATTTTGATTGGTATTTTATTATTTATATGTCAAAATGAGAAGACTTAACATCTTAAAAAAGCTAAATAGTGTATATTTTTTGAAAAAAAAAAAAAATGGTCTCAGAGAATGTAGGTTATTTAGTGAGTTCTCATTTTTAATAAATGCCAGGACTTAGATTTGTTCCTTTTAACAGACCAGTCCTCAAACATAAAATTTTTAAACTATTATTACATTCCTCTAATAATAGCAGTAATCACAGTACATACGTTATTTTAGATGGCTTATAAACTTTTCAAGTATATGATTATCTGTTTTATTTTTGTTTCTCCAACATTTAGTCAAGTATGTCAAACACTGCAGATTTAACTTTGTTTGTTTGTTTTTCACTTCTATCAACCCTGCTCTGGACAACACATCACCTGAATGAAAGTCTCAGGGAGGAACTCATCTTCTACTGTCATTCTCAATCTAGCTTTAGCTAGTTTGATCATTAACATAAATATAATAAAAGAAGATCAATGAAATATCAATAACCTCAGATATGCAGATGACACCACCCTTATGGCAGAAAGTGAAGAGGAACTAAAAAGCCTCTTGATGAAGGTGAAAGAGGAGAGTGAAAAAGTTGGCTTAAAGCTCAACATTCAGAAAACGAAGATCACGACATCTGGTCCAGTCACTTCATGGCAAATAGATGGGGAAACAGTGGAAACAGTGACTGAATTTATTTTTCTGGGCTCTGAAATGACTGCAGATGGTGATTGCAGCCATGAAATTAAAAGACGCTTACTCCTTGGAAGAAAAGTTATGACCAACCTAGACAGCATATTAAAAAGCAGAGATATTACTTTGCCAACCAAGATCCATCTAGTCAAGGCTATGGTTTTTCCAGTGGTCATGTATGGATGGGAGAGTTGGGCTATAAAGAAAACTGAGCGCCAAAGAATTGATGCTTTTGAACTGTGGTGTTGGCGAAGACTCTTGAGAGTCCTACAAGTCCATCCTAAAGGAGATCAGTCCTGGGTGTTCATTGGAAGGACTGATGTTGAAGCTCCAATACTTTGGCCACCTGATGCAAAAAGCAGACTCATTTGAAAAGACCCTGGTGGTCAGAAAGATTGAGGGTGAGAGTAGAAGGGGACGACAGAGGATGAGATGGTTGGATCGCATCACCAACTCAATGGACATGAGTTTGGGTAAACTCTGGGTATTGTTGATGGACAGGGAGGCCTGGCATCCTGTGGTTCATGGGGTCTCAAAGAGTCAGACACGGCTGTGCAACTGAACTGAACTGAACATATATATATATATAATTTAGAAAGACGATAATGATGATCCTACATGATGAGGGGCAGTAAAAGAGACACAGATGTAAATGGGAGAAGGAAAGGGTGGGATGATTTGAGAAAACAGCATTTAAACATGTATATTATCATATGTAAAATAGATGACCAGTGCAAGTTAGATTCATGAAGCAGGGCACCCAAAGCCAGTGCTCTGGGACAACCCAGACAGATAGAGTGGAGAGGGATGTGGTTGGGGTGTTCAGGATAAGGGGACATGGCTGATTCATGTCAATGTGTGGCAAAAACCATCACGATATTGTAAAATAATTTTCCTCTAATTAAAATAAATGAATTAATTTAAAAAGATAATATAATAATGAAGATAATAGGGAAACATCTTTTTACTTTTCTGCTCAAATCTCTCCCAGAGTGTTCTGTTGAAATTAAATTAAATCCAAATATGCACCATAGCTTACAAGGTCCTGTACAAACTGACTGTTACCTCTCTGATCTCACATGGAAATCATATTCATCTTCTTAATTGGGCTTGAGTCACATAAAACTTCTTTCGGCTTTTGACATTGTTAAATTCATCTTTCAAAAAACTTTTACATTAACTATTCCTTCAGCTTGATATTTTCCCCCTAAATGTACAAAGGAGGCTCCTTGTCATGAAGATCTCAGTTCAAACATCATTTCCTCTGAAAGGCCTATCTAACCAACTTACCTAAAGCAACTGACCAACCTTTTATTGCCCTGACACCAGAAATTCTAATCTAGTGAATTTTAACATTGTTTGGCCTTCATAGCACCTGTGATTATCTGAAATTTGCTCATTTCATTCTTTCATTTTTTATTAATTGTCCTATGATCAACTTTAAGGTTCATGAGGAAAGGATCGGTCTAACAGGTCCAGCACTCATTAAATGTGTTTTGAGTGAGCAAATGGGAAAATAACTAATAAACAGAAATTATTTATTGACTTTGAATATATTAGTTGTTAATCTAATACTATTTTGATTACTACTCAATTGTATACTTATTATATAAATAATGCACATTATGCTAAATTTACTAAATATTTTCTGCATCAAGCTTTGTGTCAGGGCTATTAATAGATGCAACAGGAATCTTTCTTTTCTTTTCTTTTAATTTTATAAGCTTGGCTGGCACTGCCTGTCCTCAAATGTTGGTGCTGCCTAATTGGTCCATTACCCTTCTCTTTTTCACCCCATCTTTACATAAACCAAGGAAAATACAGTCCCAATAACCCCATCATTCAAGTGCCATGTGCTCATGTGCTCAAACAGTCAAACAATTAGCCAATAATCAATAAGCCCAAGGTTACACTCTGATAGGTACAGAAAAATTTATGGCCTGTCTGGAGGAAGGGGTGATCAGTGTATGTTTTCTCTTAGGTGATGAGTAATCTAGATACGATCTTCAAGTTTCCCCTGTTGGGAGAGGGTCTTATCCTTCTGTTGTTATTTTCATAGGTACTAAACACAGAGTTCAGAGTCCATTGGAAAGGTGGCTGAACATGATCAGCATGAATAGGCTTAAGATGGAGTCCAGGCCCTATGAATTCTTTTTTCATTCCCCCCTCTTGATGTTCTTAGTTTCTGTAATGAGCATCATTCATTGAGATATATTGTACCCTAGCCCTCCGGCCACCCACATGAGAGAATGCTATCAACCTCTGGATTATAAGATTTACAAGACATTGTAAGAAGCAGGGCCTGAAAAGCAGTATGATTAGAATGATTATGACAACAGTAACAATAGTTTTCCACCAGTCTCTGTACCCAGGACAGGAGCAAAGTCCAAAAGGGAATATTTTTATCAGACATGGCTTTCAATTGATTTTGCATATCTTCCAAGGCAGAAGATACATTTTCAGACACGTCAGGCATGTGTACTCAACATTCAACTTTAATTATGGCCCAAGTCCCCCCCTGGGCTGTTGTGAGTATGTCTAATATCATCTTATTTTGAATTACTGCCTTCCTCATCTGAATTTGTTCTTTGTTCAAGGCTTGAATGGCTTTGGTACTGTCTAAGAGGGCCTGTTTAGTGAAATTAGTTAAGGTCTCTACCTTAACCATGATATCCATTGTCTCTATAGAGGATACAAACAAGGCAGCAAGATAGTCATACCATTGGAACATGGATCGTGTCCATCTTGCATGCAGATAGGGCAGGTTTACTGGACGTTGGTGTAGGCTAGGCTTAATACTGTCATGGGTGAAAGCAAATCCTAGTGTGCAATGCCCTACCCAGCTAACTGATAACCATGGCCATAAGTTAACCCCACAGAACCACTGGGTACTGTTTGGGGCTACCCAACAGATTTCAGGATTATATTTTCAGTCTGGTAGTATTGTTCAAGGTACCAGGACGCCTGTATTTCTTTTGTAAGGGAGCCCCTCTCCTTTTTATTTTTTATATATGAGGTATAAGCCCTTGTTACCTCCATAAGACTAGTGTTCATGTTAAATGTAACCCTATGTCCCCAGCCCACTGATGGCTTTTTCTTACACCAGGAGAGCAAAGAAAGGTTATGATTGGTGAGAGAAAGGAAAATTCCTTTCTGTTGTTTCAAGAAGGAGCACAGTGGTATCAAGTCTCCATAACAAAGTGGAGATACCCACCATGGGAGTCCGTCCATTACTGACAGGGGCATAGCCTCACATACCCAACAGTTGGAGGAGTTTTGGAAGTCCACGTAAGAATGTGCCCATGAGATGAAGACGTTGTCCTGTGCAGGAACAGTGGTCAGGCTCAGAATTGTGTTGGTGAGGCCGAGTAGCAGGAATCGTTTACCCCACTCCATCTTAGGGAGGGCTCGTCTGGGACCTCGTTTTTTTCTTCTTTAGAATCATCCTGGTTTCCCATGGATTGGTGGGGTCCTTCTGGGTGGTCAACTTGGCGTCTTCTGGGTCAGCGTCGTATGCCTTCTTCGCTCTGGTGTGATGGATCCAAAGGGACCCACAGCAACTTTGGTAAGGGTGGTGAAAACAACAGTACATGGACCTTTCTATCGGGGGGCTAGTGTATCATGTTTCCAGTCTTTTACCCATACCTGGTCCCCTGGTATAAACTCATGCATTTGCTCCCCCAAGGGGAACAGTATTTTTTCTTGTACAAATCTAGTTACTTGATTAATTACCTTACCTAGTTGTTCTATCTGCTGTGATATCCCATCTCCTCTTACCTGAAGTATATCAGTTGTTACTTGTCTTATTATGGGAGGAGGCCTCCCATATACAATTTCATAGGGAGAGTAGCCGTGGGACTGTAGGGTCATCCTGAGTTTGAGCAAGGCCATGGGAAGTAAATTCACCCAGGAACAGCAAGTCTATAATCTATTTAGAAAGTGTCTCCTTTGGTGTCCGGTTAGTTCGTTCTACCATTTAGGAGCTCTGAGGCCAGTAGGCAGTGTGTAACTTTCCTTTTATATTCATGGCTTTACTTACTTGTTGTATCAGATCCGATATGATCCTATGCTTGTGGGTAATCCAAATAGAGGAACTATTTCCCTAAGCAGGCTCCAAGTCACTTCTGATGTTGTTTTGGTTCGGGTGGGGAAAGCCTCCACACATCCTGAGAATGTACATACCAAGACCAACAGGTAACAAAAACGGCGATAAGGTTTCATCTCAGTGAAGTCCACTTCCAGATGTTCGAAGGGAAGGGTACCTTTTAGTTGGATACCTGGGGGTTTTGGTCTGTACCCTGGAGCAGACGTTGTAATTTTGGGATTCTGTTCTATATAGAGAAGAGAGTCGAGGAACCAGAAAATACCTTCAGATCAATTTTTTTTCAATTTGTCACGTCCTAGGTGAGTCATACGATGAGCTTGGCTCACCAGAGAGGGGGCCATCTCTTCGGGCACTAGTAGCTTACCAGCTGGTAGCTCCCACCATCTTTTTTCTGTTTTAGTGGCTCCCTCTACTTCAGCTAGTTGGTTTTGAGCCTCAGTGTATGTTGGGGAGTCTAGGGCCAGCTCGGGTAGCTCAGCTAGGACAAATGTTTTCATGGGGATTTTCCTTTTTGTCCTCAGCTATCCATCTGGAGGTCTCGTCAGCCAGCCTATTTTCTCGAGCCTGTGGGGTGTCTTCCTTCTGGTGTCCATGGCAGTGCATGACTGCTACCTCTGTGGGACTCCAGACACCATCTAGCAGTCACAATCTCTTCCTTACTCTTAATGTCCTTTCCATTGGCCGTTAGAAGGCCTCTTTCTCGATATGAGTGAGTGAGTGAAGTCGCTCAGTTGTGTCTGACTCTTTGCGACCCCATGGACTGAAGTCTATCAGGCTCCTCCCTCCACAGGATTTTCCAGGCAATAGTACTGGAGTGGGTTGCCATTTCCTTCTCCAGGGTATCTTCCAGACCCAGCGATCGAACCCAGATCTCCCTCATTGTAGGCAGACGCTTTACCATCCAAGCCACCAGGGAAGTCCTCTCGGTATAGTGCCCCATGCACTTGGAGTGTAGCGAAAGCATACTGGGAGTCGGTATAGACATTCACTCTCTTTCCCTTTGACAATTGCAGTGCCCGGACTAAGGCCCATAACTCTGCTCGTTGGGCTGACCAGTGCTGTGGTAAGGAGCTGGCATCAATAATAGTCCTCTCTGTGACTACAGAATAGCCTGACAGTCGCTGTCCTAGCTTTACCAGTCTGGTGCCATCAGTATACAGAGTCCAGTCAGGATTTGAAATTGGCCTGTCTCGGAGGTTTGGATGGCTAGCATAGACCTCCTCTAAGACTTTCTTGCAATTGTGGGTAGATCAACCTTCTCCTGTTGGGAGAAGCATTGCTGCATTTAAACCCTCTCAAGGCTTGACACAGAGGTTGGGGTTTTCACATAGCAGTCCCTGGTATTCAATAATCTGGGAATTTGACAGCCATTTGTGGGGCTCTCCTTGAAGGAGGATGTTAAGTTCATGTGGGACCTTTATGATCAGATCCTGGCCGAAAGTCAGTTTTATGGCTTCATGTACCAGTAAGGCAACTGCAGCCACTACCCACAGACAGCTAGGCCACCCGGTGCCAACATTATCAAGTTGCTTTGAAAGGTAAGCTATTGGCCTGTCCCACGTTCTCAAGGTTTGAGTCAAAACCCCCATGACTGTTTTATCTTTCTCGGTCACAATAAGGTAAATAGTTTGGTGAGGTCTGGTAATCCCAAGGCAGGGGTGGAGGTGATTATTAGTCTTAGCTCCTCAAAGGCTTTCTGCTGTTTCTCAGTCTAATTTACTAGTTTACTAATTTACTCAGTCTAATTTACTTCAGGCCCTGTCAGGAGCTCAAATAGGGGCTGGGCTATTTGAGAATACCTTGGAATCCAAATTCTGCAAAATCCCATGGCCCCTAGGAACTGCCTGACTTGTCGCTGAGTCTTAGGCATGGGGAGCCTCAGAATTACATTTTTTTTTTTTTTTTTTTGATTGGTCAAGCAACCTTGTGTCTTCCCTTAAGACAAACCCCAAATACCCTAGCTCCTCCTTGCAGATTTGTGCTTTTTTCCTCGACACTCGGTATCGCACCTCTGCCAACAATTGGAGGAGCACTTAGGTTCCTTCCCAGCATTTTTTCCAGGTCCCAGCGGCCAGCAATAGGTCATCCACATATTGCAGGAGCCAACATCCATAACTTTCAGGCTGGAAAGTTTCTAGGTCTGAGGCCAAGGCTTTTCTGAAGATGGTTGGGGCATTCTTGAACCCTTGTGAGAGGCAGGTCCAACTGAGCTGCTGCTTATTGTCTCCAGTTGGGTCCTCCCATTCAAAGGCAAAGATGGGTTGTGATGCAGGTGCTAGGCATATACAGAAAAAGGCATCTTTGAGGTCCAAGCAAATATAGATCCTTGTTTTAGGTGGGAGGAGGCTAAGTAAGGTATAGGGGTTTGGGGCAGTCGGGTGCAGAGTTACAGTGGCCTGATTGGCCAATCTGAGATCCTGTATGGGCCTATAGTCTTGTCTTCCTTTCTTTGTTACTGGTGAGATTGGTGTGTTCCAGGCTGATTGACATTTTACCAGGATGCTTGCCTGCTTTAGCCTACTGATATGAGGCAGAATCCCAATTTGGGCTTCTATGGGTATTGGGTATTGATGCTTTCTCACTGGGGTGGCTCCTGATTTGAGTTCTATTATTACAGGGGCTTGTTGTCTGGCTAGCCTGGGGGTGGGGGAGGGGGGTGGTTATCTTCTGCCAAGACCTCAGGGAACAGCTGAGTTAGCTTTTTCTCCAATTCTGTTGCCTTGTCTTGTCTATCTCCAGGATAGGAGATCCAATCAGTCCATTCTGAAGGAGATCAGCCCTGGGATCTCTTTGGAAGGAATGATGCTGAAGCTGAAACTCCAGTACTTTGGTCACCTCATGCGAAGAGTTGACTCATTGAAAAGACTCTGATGCTTGGAGGGACTGGGGCCAAGAGGAGAAGGGGACGACAGAGGACGAGATGGCTGGAAGGCATCACTGACTCGATGGATGTGAGTTTGAGTGAACTCCAGGAGCCTGTGATGGACAGGGAGGCCTGGAGTGCTGCGATTCATGGGGTCACAAAGAGTCGGACACGACTGAGCGACTGATCTGATCTGATCTGATCTGATAGCAAGAGAGACAACCATTATAATTTGCATTTGTAAACACTCACAGATAGGTAACAAATGAGAAAGGCTTTACAGTGAAGAAATGGGAGGATTTAGCTGTGCTATAATTAGAAGTCACTGGCATGGGGACACTGGAGGCATTACATACAAGAAATGGGAGAATCCTATGTGATTGTATTGAGTACTCTGGATTTCTCTAACTGGTCCTGAGCTGGAAACAGGGACAACAGTAGGAAAGCTGACAGATCCTGACTGTTCTTGGCAGGATAAAAAAGGTTTAGCTTGGTTTCCTGGGCTGGTTGCTGAAGAAGTTATCATTTAGCTTTTGGATTGGTTAGTAGAGTATGACTGGTCAGAGTTCTATAGTTACATGTGGTCTGTCTTTTTCTTTCTTTTTTTTTTTTTTTGTATATTCATCTTTAAAGTGGGTAAGAATATGTAGACTGCATAATTACATAATCTGACCTTTGATTATATTTGAATCTGAGGAAGGATATCTAGAAGAACAGGGGAACAGGTTTGAGGGGTAAGAACAAATATCTATCAATGCTCTTTGTCAGGCACTTGGCTAAGATTTGTTACATGCTCTCAATACCTAGTCAGACAATAAGCATACATGGGCGAAGTAGGATATTCTCAACATAAGGTAACTCATGGAAGTGATTCTGAGATAAGTAGACTATAATCATGCATTTAAATCTAGATTTTTAAAAAATACTTTATTTTGAATATAAAGTTCAACCAGAATTTTTTTTGGCACTGCCTTCTGTAAAATAGTACTTGAAAATCAGGCACAAGGTAACTTAAAAAAAAGCTTTGAGGAGAGCTGAAAGAAAGAAGACAACAGTTTTTTTTTCTTTCCACTTCTTTTCTTTTACTTAAAAATACTTTTTTCAGCATCATCAGACCAGCTTTGCAACAAATGCTAAAGGAACTTTTCTAAGCAAAACAAAGGCCAATATTAGAAACAAGAAAATTATGAATGGAAAATCTCATTGGTAAAGGCAAGTATGAAGTAAAAGTAGGAAATCATCTATACAAAAATATGATATTAACATTAGCAATTGCGAGAAGAGGTGAGCACAAATGCAGTATATTTGAAATGGATTTTAAATTAAAAGACCAACAACTTAAAACAATCTTGTTTGTATATAGACTGGTATATCAAAACCTCATGGTAATCTCAAACTGAAAATCTACAATATGTACAAATACAAAAGAGAAAAATAAATACAAACACAACACTAATGTTAGTCATCAAATCACAACAGGAAAAAAAGAGGAAGGTTGAAAAAGACCTACACACACACACACACACACACACACACACACAAAAGCAAACTAAGAAAATGGGAGTAAGTATATATGGATAATTACCTTAAATATAAAAAGGCTAAATATTTCAACCAAAAGACATAGACTGGCTGAATGGATACAAAAACAAGACCTGTACATGCACTGTCTATGAGACCCACTATATATCTAGGGACACATACAGACTGAAAGTGAAGGGATGGAAAAATATATTCTAGGCAGATGAAAAATAAAAGAAAACAGGTTTTAATGCTCATTAAAAAAAATTGACTTTAAAATAAACACTGTTACAAGAGACAAAGGAGGACATTATATAATGATTAAGGGATCAATCCAAGAAGATACATCAACTACAAATATGTGTACCCACTATTGTTGTTGCTTTTTAGTTACTAAATCATGCCCAACACTTTTGTGACCCCAAGGACTACAACCCATCAGGGTCTTGTCCATGGGATTTCTCAGGCAAGAATACTGGAATGGGTTGTCATTTCCTTCTCCAGTTAATCTTCCAGACCCAGGGATCAAACCTATTTCCTGAATTGACAGATAGATTTTTGTTCTACGACTGACCAGCAGGGAAGCCCACACACCCAATATAGGAGAAACTCAATATATAAACATAAGTGTTAAGAACAATAAAAGGGGAGAGTTATAGTAACACAATAATAGTGGGGATTTTAACACTACTTTTAGAAATGGACAGATCATCCAGACAGAAATTTAATAAGGAAACATACAATTTATTGACACTTTAGATCAGATAGTTTTAATTGATACTTGTAGAGCATTTCATCCAAAAGCAGCAAAATTCACATTCATTACAAGCACACATGGAACATTCTCCAGGACTGACCACATACTGGGCCCACAAACTGATTCCTGGCAAATTTAAGATAATTAAAATCATATCAACCATATTTTCTGAATGCAGTGCTATGAGTTTAGAGATCAAGTACATGAAGAAATGTAAAAGACATAAGCACATGAAGGCTAAAATTGTTTAGCTACCAAACAACTGATTGACTGTTGAAGAAATTAAGAGGAAATTAAAAAATGCATAGAGACAAATGACAATGAAAGCACAATGATCCAAAACCTTTGGGATGCAGCAAAAACAGTTCTTAAGAGGGAAATTTATAGCAACGCACTCTTACCTCAAGAAACAAGAGCAATCACTAATAGACAACCTAACCTTACAACTGAAGCAACTAGAAAAGAAGAACAAACAAAATGAAAAATTAGTAGGAATAAAGAAATAATAAAGATCAGAGCAGAAATAAAGAGATCAAAAAGTAGAAAAAAAGAAATGAAACTAAAAGCTGGTTCATTAAAGGAAATCAGTCCTGACTCTACGTTGGATGGACTGATGCTGAAACTGAAGCTCCAATATTTTGGTAACCTGATGTGAAGAGCTGACTTATTGGAAAACACCCTGATTCTGGGAAAGATTGAAGGCAGGAGGAGAAGGGGACTCCAGAGGATGAGATGGTTGGATCTCATGAACTCAATCAACATGAGTTTCGGCAAGCTCCAGGAGTTGGTGATGGACTGTGAAGCCTGGTATGCTTCAGTCCATGGAGTTGAAAAGAGTCAGACATTACTGAGGGACTGAACTGAACTGAAAAGCTTGTTCTTTGAAAATATAAACAAAATTGATGCACCTTTAACTAGACTCATCAAGTAAAAAGAGAAGGCTCAGGTCAATAAAATTAGAAATGAAAAGGAAGCTACAACAGACACCACAAAAATATAAAGGAATCTAAGAGATTACTACAAGCAACTATTATCCAATAAAATATACAACCTGGAAAAAATGGACAAATTTTTAGAAAGGTACAGTCTCCCAAGGCTGATCCAGAAAGAAACAGAAAACATAAACAAACCAATCATAAGTACAGAAATTGAATCTGTGATTAAAAATCTCACAACAAACAAAAGTTGAAGATCAGATGGCTTCACAGGAAAATTCTAACAAATATTTAGAGAAGAGTTACCATCCATGCTTCTGAAATTATTCCAAAAAATTGCAAAGGAAAGAATACTCTCAAAGTCATTCAGTGAGGCCACTATCAACCTGATATTACAACCAGAAAAAAAAATTTTTTTTGAGAAAAAAAATTACAGGCCCCCTGGTAAAACAAATAGTAAAGAATCTGCCTGGATGTGGGAGACCTGGGCTAAATCCCTGGGTTTGGAACATCCCCTGGAGGAAGGCATGGCAACCCACTCTAGATTTTTTGCCTGGAAAATCCCCATGGACAGAGGTGGGCTTCAGTCCATGGGGTTGAAAAGAGTTGGACACGACTGAGCAACTAAGCACAGCACATCACTGAGGAACATAGATGCAATAAACCCTCAGCAAAGTGCTAGCAATCCAACATTCAACAGATCATACACCATGATGAAGTTGGATTTATTCAAGGATGCAAGAATTCTTCAGTATTGACAGAACAATCAGTGACACACCACATTAACAAATTGAAATATATACATCATATGATCACCTTGAAAGATGAGGAAAAGTATTTTGACAAAATTCAACACCCATTCACGTTAAAAACTCTCCAGAAAGTTGGCATAGAGGGAACATACATCAACATATCAATAATAAAGGCCATACATGACAAACCTACATTCAAGAGTGAAAAACTGAAAGCATTTCCTTTAAGATCAAGGATAAGCCAAAGTATTCCCACTCTCACCACTTTTATTCAATATAGTTTTGGAAATCCTAGCCATAGCAATGTGAAGAAAAAAGAAATCATATCAGATCAGAACAGATCAGTCGCTCAGTCATGTCCGACTCTTTGCGACCCCATGAATTGCAGCACGCCAGGCCTCCTTGTCCATCACCAACTCCCGGAGTTCACGTCCATCGAGTCAGTGATGCCATCTAGCCATCTCATCCTCTGTAGTCCCCTTCTCCTCCTGCACCCAATCCCTCCCAGCATCAGAGTCTTTTCCAATGACTCAACTCTTCACATGAGGTGGCCAAAGTACTGGAGTTTCAGCTTTAGCATCATTCCTTCCAAAGAAATCCCAGGGCTGATCTCCTTCAGAATGGACTGGTTGGATCTCCTTGCAGTCCAAGGGACTCTCAAGAGTCTTCTCCAACACAACAGTTCAAAAGCATCAATTCTTCAGCGCTCAGCCTTCTTCACAGTCCAACTCTCACATCCATACATGACCACAGGAAAAACCATAGCCTTGATTAGACGGACCTTTGTTGGCAAAGTAATGTCTCTGCTTTTGAATATGCTATCTAGGTTGGTCATAACTTTCCTTCCAAGGAGTAAGTGTCTTTTAATTTCATGGCTACAGTCACCATCTGTAGTGATTTTGGAGCCCAGAAAAATAAAGTCTGACACTGTTTCCACTGTTTCCCCATCTATTTCCCATGAAGTGGTGGGACCAGATGCCATGATCTTCATTTTCTGAATGTTGAGCTTTAAGCCAACTTTTTTACTCTCCACTTTCACTTTCATCAAGAGGCTTTTGAGTTCCTCTTCACTTTCTGCCATAAGGGTGGTGTCATCTGCATATCTGAGGTTATTGATATTTCTCCGGGCAGTCTTGATTCCAGCTTGTGTTTCTTCCAGTCCAGCGTTTCTCATGATGTACTCTGCATATAAGTTAAATAAATAGCATGACAATATACAGCAGAAATACACATTGGAAAAAAAGAAGCAAAACTGTCACTGTTTGCAGATGACACTATTGTTGTTGTTACTCAGTCGCCCAGCCATGTCCAACTCTTTGCAACCCCATGGACTGCAGCATGCCAGGACTCCCTGTCCATCATCAATTCCTGGAGCTTACATAAACTCATGTTCATTGAGTCGGTGATATCATCCAGCCATCTCGTCATCTGATGCCTTTTTCTCCTTTTGCACTCAATCTTTCTCAGCATCAGAAACTTCCAGTGAGTCATCTATTTGTATCAGTTCAGTTCAGTCGCTAGGTTATGTCCAATTTTTTGTGACCCCATGGACTGCAGCACACCAGGCTTCACAGTCCGTCATCAACTCCCAGAGCTTTCTCGGACTCATGTCCATCAAGTCAGTGATGCCTTCCAACCACCTCATCCTCTGTTATCCACTTGTCCTCCTGCCTTCAATCTTTCCCAGCATCAGGGTGTTTTACAATGAGTCCATTCTTCACATCAGGTGGCCCAAGTATTGAAGCTTCAGCCTCAGCATCAGTCTCTCCAATGTATGTTCAGGATTGGTTTCCTTTAGGAGTGCCTGGTTTGATCTCTTTACAGGCCAAGGGACTCTCAAGAGTCTTTTCCAACACCACATTTCAAAAGGATCAATTCTTTGGCACTCAGCTTTCTTTATGGTTCAACTCTCAGATCCATACAACTACTGGAAAGAACATAGCTTTGACTAGATGGACCTTTGTTAGCAAAGTAACGTCTTTGCTTTTGAATATGTTGACTAGGTTTGTCATCTGTTTGCGTAAGATGACCAAAATACTGGAGCTTCAGCTTCAGCTTCAGCATCAGTCCTTCCAGTGAATTTTCAGGGTTGATCTCCCTTAAGATTGATAGGTTTACTCTCCCTGCTGTCAAAGAGACTTTCAGGAGTCTCCTTCAGCATGACAATTCAAAGGCATCAATTATTTGGCATTCTATCTTTATGATCCAGCTCCCACAACCATATCGACCACTGGAAGACCATAGCACTGCCTTGTTGTGGTGAAGGGGCTTGCATAACTCAATGAAGCTATGAGCCATGCTGTGCAGGGCCACCTAAGATGGACTAGTGATAGCAGATAGTTCTGACAAAACGTGATCCACCAGAGGAGGAAATGGTAAACCACCCCAGTATACTTGCCATGAGAACCTCATAAACTGATTAAAAGGCCAAAAATATATGACATCAAAAGATGAGTTCCTCAGGTCTGAAAGTGCCCAATATGCTACTGCAGAAGAGCAGAGGAGAATTACCAATAGCCCCAGGATGAATGAAGCAGTTTGGCCAAAGCAGATACAACCCTCAGTTGTGGATGTGTCTGGTGATTAAAGTAAAATCTGATGCTGCAAAGAATAGTATTGTATAGGAACCTGGAATGTTCAGCCCATGAATCAAGGAAAATTGAAGGTGGTCAAGCAGGAAATGGTAAGAATAAACATCAGCATCCTAGGGATCAGCAAACTGAAGCGGATGGGAATGGGTCCATTTTGTTCAGATTACCAATGTATCTACTACTGTTTGCAAGAATCCTATAGAAGAAACAAAGTAGCCCTCATAATCAACAAAGGAGTCTGAAATACAGTACTTGTGTGCGTGACATTATACTCTGCATTAAAAAAGAAGAAAAAAAGAAAAGAAAATTCTAAAGATGCTATTAGAAAACAACTAGGGCTAATCAATGAATTTAGTAAATTTTCAGAACACAAAACTAATACACAGAAATCTATTGCACTTCTACACAACAGCAATGAAATGTCAGAAAAAGAAATTCAAGAAATATTCACATTTACCATCGAATCCAAAAGAATAAAACACCTAGATGGGGAAAAAAAAAAAAAAACACCTAAGTAAACAAAGGGGCTTTCCTAGTGGCTCAGATGGTAAAGAATTTACCTGGAAATGTGGGAGACACTGGTTTGATCCCTGGGTTGGGAAGATGCCCTGGAGAAGGGAATGGCTACTCACTCCAGTATTCCTACCTGGAGAATTCCATGGACAGAGGAATTCCATGCACAGACTGTAAGCAGCCTATAATCCATGGGCATTGCAAAGAGTCAGACATGACTAAATGACTAACACTTTCACTTTTCACTTTCATGAAAACAAAAGAGCTATTCTCCAAAAAAAAAAAAAAAAAAAAAAAGGACACTGATGAAAGAAACCAAAGAGGACACAAACAAATTGAAAGATATTGCATGTTCCTTGGTTGAGTACTATAGTACCCAAGACAGTCTACAGATTCAATATAATCCTTATCAAATTACCAATGGCATTTTTCACAGAATTTGTTTGGAAAAAAAAGAGGACCCAAAATAGCCAGAACAATCTTGAAAAAAAGAAAGTGCAACTGGAGGAATCAGGCTCCCTGACTTCAGACAAAATGTCAAAGCTACACTCAAGAAATGGAAAAACATGGTACTGGCATAAAAACAGAAATATAGATTAATGAAACAGAATGGAAAGCCAGAAAATAAACCTATGCACCTATTGTCAGTCAATCCATGAAAAAGCAGTCAAGACTATACAGTTGATGAAAGACAGTCTCTTCAATAAATGTTGCTGGAAAAACTGGACTTTTACATGTGAAAGAATAAAATTAGAAAACATCTTAACACCATATGCAAAAATAAATTAAAAATAGGTTAAAGAACTAAATGTAAGACTGCTACTGCTGCTAAGTCACTTCAGTCGTGTCTGACTCTGTGCGACCCCATAGATGGCAGTCCACCAGGCCCCGCCGTCCCTGGGATTCTCCAGGCAAGAACACTGGAGTGGGTTGCCATTTCCTCCTCCAATGCGTGAAAGTGAAAAGTGAAAGTGAAGTCTCTCAGTCGTGTCTGACTCTTAGCAACCCCATGGACTGCAGCCTACCAGGCTCCTCTGTCCATGGGATTTTCCAGGCAAGAGTACTGGAGTGGGGTGCCATTGCAATATAAGACTAGATACTATAAAACTCTTATAGGAAACTATAGGCAGAACATACTTTGACTTAAATTGCAACAATATCTTTTATTGAGCCATATCATAGAGCAATGGAATAAAAGCAACAATGAAGAAATGGGACCTAATTATATAATAAGATTTGCACAGTAAAGAAAATCAGAGACAAATGGAACACTCAAAACACATAATGGGAGAAAATATATACAAATTATTGAAACAATATGAGATTAATTTCCAGAATTTATAAACACCTCATGTGGCTTAATATAAAAAAATGGTCAGAAGATCTAAATAGATGTTTTGCCAAAGAGGACATACAGATGACCAAGAGACACATGAAATGATGCTCAATATGCCAACTATTGGAGAAATACAAATCAAAATTACAATATGACATCGGTCACCTCACACTAGTCAGAATGGCTATCATCAAAAATCTATAAACAATAAATGCTGGTGACCTTGTGGAAAAAAATAGAACTCTACTAAACTGTTGGTGGGAATGCACATTGGTTCAGCCACTATGTAGAACAGAATGGAGGTTACTTAAAAATCTAATTATAAAGCTAACATATGGTTCAGCAATCCCAGTCCTGGGCATATATCCAGAGAACAACATCATTCAGAAGGATACATGCATCTCAATATTTATTGCAGAACTGTTTACAATATCAAAAATTTCAAAGCAACCTAAATATCCATCAACAGATGAATATATAAAGAATGTGTGGTACAAATGCACAATGGAATATTACTCAATCAATAAAAAGAGTGAAATAATATCATTTGCAGCAATTTGGATGACCCTGGAGCTTATCACACTAAGTGAAGCATATTAGATGGAAAAAGGCAATTATAATGCATTTACTTATAAAACAGACTTACAGATTTCAGAAGGAGTATTTGGTTACAAGGTATAGGATTAAGGGATAGATTGGAAGTTTGGGATTGAAATAAGTGAAATGAGTACAATTGTGCAGTAGTTTGAACATTCTTTGGGGTTGCCTTAGGCCAAACTACATGATGGAACACAGTCCCACCTATCAGAATAATATTGGAATAAAGATTTACTGAGCACAGCCTTGCCCATCAGAACAAGACCAAGTTTTCCCCACAGCCAGTACTTCCCATCAGGAAGCTTCAGCAAAGCTCTTCACCTTATCCATCAGAGGACAGACAGAATGAAAACTGCAATCACAGAAAACTAACCAAACTGATTCCATAGATTACCGCCTTGTCTAACAAAATAAAACTATGAGCCATGGCCTATAGGGCCACCCAAGATAGACAGGTCCTGGTGGAGAGTTCTGACAAAACATAGTCCACTGGTGAAGGGAATATCAAACAATTTCAGCATTCTTCTCTTGAGAACTGAAATATTAAACCCCCAGGTCAGTAGGTGCCCAATAGGCTACTGGAGAAGTGGAGAAATAACTCGAGAAACAATTAAGAGATGGAGCCAAAGTGAAAACAATGCCCAATTGTGGATGTGACTTGTGATGGAACTAAAGTCCAATTCTGTAAGAACAATATTACATAGAAACCTGGAATGTTAGGTCTATGAATCAAGGTTAATTGAAAGTGGTCAAACAGGAGATGGCAAGAGTGAACAGCAGCATTTTAGGAATCAGTGAACTAAAATGTACTGGAATGGGAGAATTTAACTCAGATGACCATTATATCTACTACTGTGGGCAAGAATACCTTAGAAGAAATGGAGTAGCCCTCATAGTTAACAAAAGAGTCCAAAATAAAGTATTTGGGAGTCATCTCAAAAATGGCAGAATGATCTCTGTTTCCAAGGCAACCCATTTAATATCACAGTAAACCAAGTCTATGCCCCAACCAGTAATGCTGAAGAAGCTGAAGTTGGATGGGTCTGTGAAGACCTACAAGACCTTCCAGAACTAACATACCCAAAATACGTCATTTTCATCCTCGAGGACTGAAATGCAAAAATAGGAGGTCAAGAGATACCTGGAATAACAGTCAAATTTGGTCTTGGAGTACAAAATGATGAAGGACAAAGGCTAACAGAATTTGCCAAGAGAACACAGTGGTCATAAAACACCCTCTTCCAAAAACACAAGAGAACTCTCTACATATGGGCATCACCAGATGGTCAATACTGAAAACAGATCGATTGTATTATTTGCAGCCAAACATGGAGAAGCTCTGTACATCAATCAAGAACAGGAGCTGACTGTGGTTCAGATCAAGAACTCCTTATGGAAAAATTCAGATGTAAATTGAAGAAAGTAGAGAAAACCACTAGACCATTCAAGTATGACCTAAATCAAATTCCTTACATTTATACAGGGGAAGTGACAAATAGATTCAAGCAATTAAATCTGATAGAGAGTGCCTGAAGAACTATGGATGGAGGTTCATGACACTGTACAGGAGGCATTGATCAAGACCATCTTCAAGAAAAAGAAATGCAAAAAGGCAAAATTGTTGTTTTAGGAGGCCTTACAAATAGCTGAGAAAAGAAAAGAAGTCAAAGGCAAAGGAGAAAAGGAAAGATATACCCATTTGAATGCAGAGTTCCAAGGAATATCAAGGAAAGATAAAGTCTTCCTTAGTGATCAATGCAAAGAAATAGAGCAAAGAAATAGAATGGGAAAAACTAGAGATCTTTTCAAGAAAGCAGGAGATATCAAGGGAACATTTCATGCAAAGATGGGCTCAATAAAGAACAGAAATTGTATGGTCCTAACAGAAGCAGATGATATTAAGAAGAGGTGGCAAGAATCCACAGAAGAACTATACAAAAAATATCTTCGTGACCCAGATAACCATGATGGTGTGATCAGCCACCTAGAGCCAGACATGCTGGAGTCCAAAGTCAAGTGGGTCTTAGGACCCATCTCTACAAACAAGGCTAGTGGAGGTGATGGAATTCCAGCTGAGCTATTTCAAATCCTAAAAGCTGATGTTCTGTAAGTGCTGCACTCAAAATGCCAGCAAATTTGGAAAACTCATCAGTGGCCACAGGACTGGAAAATGTCAGATCTCACTCCAATATGAAATAAAGGCAATGCCAAATAATGTTCAAACTAATGCACAATTGCACTCATCTCACACTCTAGCAAAATAATGCTCAAAATTATCCAAGCCAGGCTTCAACTGTGAACTTCCAGATGTTCAAGCTTGGAATTAGAAAAGCAGAGGAATCAGAGATCAAATTGCCAACATCCTTTGGATCATTGAAAAACAAGAAAGTTCCAGAAAAACATCTACTTCTGCTTTATTGACTACACCAAAATCTTTGACTGTGTGGATCACAACAAGCTGTGAAAAATTCTTAAAGAGACGGGAATACAAGACCACCTTACCTGACCCCTGACAAATCTGTATGCAGGTCAAAATACAACAGTTAGAACTGAACATGGAACAACAGACTGGTTCCAAATTGGGAAAGGAGGACATAAAGGCTGTATATTGTCATCCTGCTTATTTAACTTATATGCAGAGTACATCATGGGAAATGATGGACTGGATGAAGCCCAAACTGGAATCAAGATTACCGAGAGAAATATCAATAACCTCAGATATGCAGATGACAGTAAGTTTATGGCAGAAAGCAAAGAACTAAAGAACCTCTTGATGAAAGTGAAAGAGGAGAGTGAAAATGTTGGTTTAAAACTCAACATTTAAAAAGCTAGGATCATGGTTATCAGCCCCATCACTTCATAGCAAATAGACTGGGAAACAATGGAAGCAGTGGCAGACTTTATTTTTTAGAGCTCCCAAATCTCTGCAGATGGTGACTGCAACCATGAAATTAAAAGACACTTGCTCCTTGAAAGAAAAGCTATGATCAAACTAGACTGCTTATTACAAAGCACCATTGCTGACAAAGATCCATCTAGTCAAAGCTCTGGTTTTTCCAGTAGTCATGTATGGATGTGAGAGTTAGTTTATAAACAAAGCTGAGCGCCAAAGAACTGATGCTTTTGAAATGTGGTGTTGGAGATGACTCTTGAGAGTCCCTTGGACTCAAGAGGATCAACGCAGTCAATCCTAAAGGAAGTCAGTCCTGAATAATCATTAAAAGGACTGATGCTGAAGCTCCAGTACTTTGGCTACCTGATGTGAAGAACTGACTCATTGTAAAAGACCCTGATGCTGGGCAATATTGAAGGCAGGAGGAGAAGGGGACGACGGAGGATGAGATGGTTGGATGGCATCACTGACTTGATGGCCATGAATTTGTGCAAACTCTGGGATTTGGTGATGGACAAGGAAGCCTGGCATGCTGCATTCCATGGGATCACAAAGAGTTGGGCATGACTGAGTGACTGAACTGACTTACTGAACGTGCTACACTCAGCATGCCAGAAATTTTGGAAAACTCAGCAATGGCCACAGGACTGGAAAATGCCAATTTTCATCCCAATCCCAAAGTAAGACAATGCCCCAAATTGTTCAAACTACTGTACAATTGCATGCATCTCACATACTACCAAGGTAATGCTCAAAATTCTCCAAATTTCACTTCAACAGTATGTGAACCAAGAACTTCCGGATATACAAGCTGTATTTTGAAAGTGCAGAGGAACCAGAGATCAAATTGCCAGGATTTGCTGGATCATTTAAAAAGCAAGAGAATTCCAGGAAAACATATGCTTCATTGATTATGCTAAAGCTTTTGACTGTGTGAACCACAACAAATGGTGGAAAGTTCCTAAAGTGATGTGAATACTAGAACAGGTTATCTGCCTTCAAGAAATCTGTATGCAAGTCAACAAACAGCAGTTAGAACCAGGCATAGAACAATGGACTGGTTCCAAATTGGGAAATGTATACATCAAAGCTGTATATTATCACACTGCTTATTTAACTTTTATGCAGAGTATATCATAAGAAATGCTGTGCTGGATGAAGCACAGATATAATCCTTCTAGTGTGTTTTTTCATTTTATCTATTTTATTCTCCATTTATAATTGGTTATTTTTCTTGCTTTTTTCTAATCTATTTAAAATTCTCACTGTTTTCAGTTCTTCTTTTTTCTAATTCAGTTACCTTTATTAATACAAATGCTTTGTATTATTTGGCTTCCCTAGTGGCTCTGTTAGTAAAGTATCTGCCTGCAATGCAGAAGACCCAGGTTCAATCTCTGGGTCCGGAAGACCCCCTGGAGAATGAAATGGTTATTTACCTGGAAAATTGCTTATTTCTGCCACAGTAGTTTGTTTGTTTTTGGAAGTTTCTCTTGCTCTTTCAATTGAGACAAATTTCTATGTATTTTTATTTTGCTTAAATTTTCTTATATTTATGAAATTAGGTGAAACAGGTTCCTACTGTGGTCTTGAAGAAATGTCCTTGGCTGGAGCCATATTTATACAGTGTGTAAGTGCCCAGTGGCTTTAGGTGGGAGAGACAGATTTGATGTGAATACAAATGATATCTTTCCCCAGAATATCTAGAAGCTAAGGCCAGAGCCAGTTGCACTGGGTCTTCCCTCCTATGCCCATCACCTCCATATTGGGGGTACAGTCATATCCCAGGTTACTGTAACAGAAGCCCTGAGGATCAGTCCATTGGCTCCAAGAATTGACCCTGGAAATCTTACCCTCTGAGAGAGCAGTGCTGAAGCACAAGGGGCTGATGTGGGCACTTGGCAGGTTCTTGGAACAGGCTGTGGTGGTCTGACCAGCGTTTGAGACCCAGGCTTGTTCTGATGCATCGCCTGTATAAGCATCAGTAATGGCTGCCCCCAACCTACTCAGATGCAACTTGAGGCCTCTGTTACCTCTATGTCTCACAGCCAAGCCCTTACTTCAATGTGGAGCTAACTTGTGAAATAAACAGGACTGGAATCTTCACCCAACTTGTGCTTGGACTTTCACTTTGGCAGTCATGGGAAACCAGCCAGTCACTGGAGCAGTTTTTAATCCTTCCTTTCTGCCCTGCTTTGAGAATAATCAAATACACACATGCTACTCATGAACTGAGTCTAGGCTTCCCATAGCCCTCCTGTTAGTTCCATTGTTTCTCCATCCAGCCAAAGTGCTTCATATTTTCTGTGTATAATGCCAGGGCTGGGGATCCCAAAATAAGGCTCAAACCACTCACTCCCCAGAAAGTATCTCCATCTGTGTAGTCTCCCTTTTCCTCTGAGTTCACTCCAAGGAGCATAGTTCAATACCTGACTG
The DNA here is from genome assembly GCF_002263795.3 of Bos taurus. Classification (NCBI taxonomy): domain Eukaryota; kingdom Metazoa; phylum Chordata; class Mammalia; order Artiodactyla; family Bovidae; genus Bos; species Bos taurus. The sequence continues at coordinate 2,953,816 of NC_037346.1, read as the reverse complement.
CTTTTTTTAAATTTCTATCTGATTCCACATGGATCTTTATTACAGTCTTAGTTATATAGAAGTAACTCTTCCAGGGCCCACTTAATTTTTAGAAAGAATTTCTCTACATGTATTTTTGATGTGTTCATGAAGGGATGTGAGTTCTATGTCCTCTTTATCTTCTATGTCCATCTTTATCTTTCTCCCTATATTTTATTTTTTAAGACTCTTTTGAATAACGATTTAACTTTTTTCTAAATCTCAACACATTTTAGGTTTTACATTTCCTAATTATTTTAAGCCAAATTTAAAGACAAAAAACAAACTTTGCCTGATACAAAGTTTTAAATATTCTCCACATGTTTTCTTCTAGATGTTTGTATTTTTAGGTTTTACATTTTAATCTGTATTCCAATACCAATAATGCACATGGTAAGCAAAGGAGGATAGATGGAGATTCTGTCTTTTTTACCTATTTTTTTCCCATTTCAAAATTGTTGTCTTATTGCTTCAACAAAATGTGGAAAAAATATATATATACATTTTTTCAACTGAATTATTTTGGTTCTTCAATTTAAATCAAGTAACCATGTATTTGTGGGTCATCTTTGGACTCTCCATTCTGTGTCCCTGACCTATGTGTCTATATCAAAGGTCAAAAAATATGTTTTGATGAAACGTTCTGAGATTATATATAAAGACAATAAATTTATTGGCCAAAGTAGTTCTCATGGATGCCCATCCCACTTTATTTTTAAACTAATGGTAAAACTGGGTAAATATGTCCCCAATTTCTTTTTTTATGTATAGAACAGTCCTTTGGACTCTGTGGGAGAGGGAAAGGGTGGGATGATTTGGGAGAATGACATTGAAACATGTATAATATCATATGTGAAATGAATCTCCAGTCCAGGTTCGATGCAGGATACAGGATGCTTGGGGCTGGTGCACTGGGATGACCCAGAGGGATGGTACAGGGAGGGAGGTGGGAGGGGCGTTCAGGATGGGGAACATGTGTACACCCGTGGCAGATTCATGTTGATTTATGGCAAAACCAATACAATATTGTAAAGTAATTAGCCTCCAATTAAAATAAATAAATTTAAATTTTAAAAAATGCACATTTTAAAAACCTATATATAAACTTTTTTAAAAATTGCAAAAGTAAACAAAAAAATAAAAATTGACCTTGAAAATATACTCTAGATGATATGATTCTAGTGAGAGGGGAACAGTTAAGAAGGCCAGAGGACACTAGGCAGCAGGAGGAAATAAACTGCAGTGGCAGACTTTTTTCCCCCTTCTCTGTTGACAAAACTGGTTTTGCCTAAGACCAACTTTTTTTTTTTCTTTTCTCAAACCTTGAGCTGATAATGGCTCAACAAACCAGTATTCATGTCAATTGCTTTATGGCCAGGGAAGACATGCCTTGTGCCATCCTATCTCAAAGATGCATATTGTGGGAAAGGGGCTTGGTGAAACTCCCTCAGACTTGAGGTGTTTCTTTTATCTGATTAGAAGCTCACCAGAAGATGTAAAATGCCTGGCTAAAATCTATCAAAGGAGCACTCTTTCTATCTCCTTCTGTTGCTATGTCAGAAGCTCTCCCTATCTCTATCATACTTTAATAAAACTTTGCTATACAAAGAGCTCCATGTAGTCAAGGCTTGTCTCTGCTCCTGGATCGAAATCCGCTCCTCCAGAGGTCACGAATTCCAGCATAACACATGGCTTGCAGCACCAAACTTTCATAGGAAATACAGTAAACTTACTCTTCTTTATTGTCAACAAAATTAACAACATCAAAGGAAACAGTATTTATCTCAGGAAGGAACTGTCAGAAAGAGATCAAAAGAAAGAGAGAGAGAGAGAAACAAAACACAAATTTGTAATGTGAACTGGCAGTGATAAATAAATAAATATAGTTACAAATCTGACAAAGGATTTGTATCAGAATACTTATAGAATTCTCACACTCAGTTATAAGAAGTCAAATAAGCAAAATAAGCAAATACTGATAGGTAAAAAAAAAATAAATTAATTAAAAATAAAACTACCCTTCACCAAAGAAATGCACAGGTTGCAAATAAGCACACAAGTAGATGTTTGACATCATTACTCATTAAAAAAATGCAGACTAACATCAAAATGAGATATACATCAATTAGAAAGGCTAAAATTTCAAAGGGTGATGATACAAAGACTGGGAGTATAAGCATAATGACTAAGTTTATACTCTGATGGTAGAACTGTAAAATGGTACAGACACTTTGAAAAATGCTTTGACTATTTCTTAAGAAATTAGACATAAACTTACCACATGACAGAGCCATTCCACTCTTTGGTATTTATCCAAGATAAATGTGTATTCCAGAAATATTTAGAGCAGTTTTAATTTAGCAAAAAACTGTAACAATCAAAATGTGCATTAACAAGTGAATGGAAAAACAAGCTCTGGTATATACAAATGGATAAAAATACTATTTTAAAATAAGAAGCATTGGTAGGCACTACATCATAGATAAATCTTGAAATATTTTGCTGAGAGACAGTGCATGATCAAGTGCATGATGTACTGTTTATTAATATAAGGGCAAGAATATGCAAACTAACTTATTATGACAAACAGCTGTACAAATAATGACCATAGAAGGAGAAAAGCATGGCAAGAAGAGGATGAAGAAAAGAATTACAAAGTGATACAGGGATCTTTTAGGTCAGTTGCATGTGTCTATTATATTGATTATGGTGTTGGTTTCGAGGGTATAGACATGTGCCGATTGCTGTAAAATTATACATTTTAATTATTTGTAATATATTATATGCCAATTATACCTTAATACACCTGTTACAAAAAATAATCACAAATGACGCAAGCACACACAAATATTCAAAACACTAATTTAGAAAGGAGAAACTGAAATTTAAAATTATAAGTTTAAAAAAGAAGCATAGTATTTGAGCTTGAATTATACACAGTAAAGAGGTTAAAATGCAGTTTTTCCAAGGTAAAGAGCTCTTTACAGTTCCCAATATTAGCAAAATCTCTTTTACTGGCCTGTTGGAGATTTGCAGTTCTTCACAATCTTAGTATGGTGAAAGTGGTCAGGTTCTTTCATACAGATGCATAGACATTTTAGGAAAGAAGGACATTTAAACACTGGCTGAATTTACAAACAAAAGTAACAGAGCAGAGGAAGTAAGGCTTTTTGGGACTGTATCATTCAGAAGTAACCATATTGAAGCAAAATTGTTGACTATTGATTGGTGATGGTTCAGTTCAGATCAGTCACTCAGTCATGTCTGACTCTTTGGAACCCTATGGACTACAGCATGCCAGCCTTCCCTGTCCATCACCAACACCCAGAGTTTGCTGAACTTTATGTCCATCAAGTCAGTGCGGGTTAATCAGGCACTATATTTACTTGTTTAGAGCTTGAACATAAGGTAAAACAATAGTGCTTTTCCAACTTTCTTCCTTAAATTTGTAGAATACAACATTTTCCTTACTCACTGTAAGAAAAACTTGAAAAATTGAACTAAGAGATCATACCAGTCAAACCTAAAGGAAATCAATCCTGAATATTCATGGGAAGGACTGATGCTAAAGCTGAAGCTCCAATACTTTGACCACATGAAGAATTGACTCATTAGAAAAGACCCTGATGCTGGGAAGGATTAAAGGCAGGAGGAACAGGGGATGACAGAGGATAAGATGATTGTATGGTATCACTGACTCAATGGACATGAGTCTGAGCAAGCTCTGGGAGTTGGTGATGGGCAGGGAAGTGTGGCGTGCTGCAGTCCATGGTGTTTCAAAGAGTCAGACATGACAGCGACTGAACAACAGCAAATCTACACTATTAGAGAGCACAAAGACAAGCCATAAATTGACAAGATATGTGTTTTCACAGATACATAAAGAACGAAGTTTTCATGTGCATTCCTTACATATAAAGCTTATGCTAATCAATAAAGAAAAAACAGGCAGCACAACAGGAAAGTGGGTAAGTGATATGAGCAAGCTTTATGAAAACCAAAATGAAATCCAAATGTCTCACAAAACTATAGGAAGTTATTCAATTTCATTAATTATTGGATAAACGTTCATTATAATAACAATTATACATCAGAATATGTATCATTGTAGAATAACACTACAGACATCAGAATTTCTCATTAAAAAAAGAGAAAAGTCTGACAACACAAAATTACCACAAGGAAATGGCAACTCACTCCAGGATTCTTGCCTGGAGAATTCCATGGACAAAGGAGCCTGGTGTGCTACAGTCCATGGGTCACAAAGAGTCAGACACGACTGAATGACCAGCATTTTCACTTTCACTTTCATACATGCATTACTTCCAAGAAAGGAAATTAATATATTTTTGGAATATTATTGACTTATCAGAATTGCCAACATCCATTTCATCATCAAAAATAAAATTCCAGAAAAATATCTACTCTGCTTTATTGACTATGCCAAAGCCTTTGACTGTGTGGATCACAATAAACTGTGGAAAATTCTTAAAGAGATGGGAATACCAGATGACCTGACCTGCCTCTTGAGAAACCTGTATGCATATATGGTAAAACCAATACAATATTGTAAAGTTAAAAAAAAAAAAAAAAAGAAAGAAAAAAAGAAACCTGTATGCAGGTCAGGAAGCAAGTTAGAACTGGAGATGGAATGACAGACTGGTTCCAAATTGGAAAAGGAGTACGTCAAGGCTGTATATTGTCATCTTGCTTATTTAACTTATATGCAGAGTACATCATGAGAAACGCTGGGCTGGAGGAAGCACAAGCTGGAATCAAGATTGCCAGGAGAAATATCAGTAACCTCAGATATGCAGATGACTCCCCCCTTATGGCAGAAAGTGGAGAACTAAAAAGCTGCTTGATGAAAGTGAAAGAGGCTAGTGAAGAAGTTGGTCTTTTAATTTCTTGGCTGCAGTCACCATCTGCAGTGGTTTTGAGCCCAAGAAAATGAAATCTGTCACTGTTTTCACTTTTTGACCATTTAATTGCCATGAAGTGATGGGACTGGATGCCATTATCTTCATTTTTTGAATGTTGAGTTTTAAGTCAGGTTATTCATTCTCCTCTTTCACAATCATCAAGAGGTTCTTTAGCTCATCTTCAATTTATGCCATTAAAGTGACATCATCTGCATATCTGAGATTATTGATATGCTTCCCTGAAATCTTGATTCCAGTTTGTGAGTCATCCACCCTGGTATTTCACATGCTGCGCTCTTCATATAGGTTAAAGAAATAGGGGACGATATACATCCTTGATACTCCTTCCTCAATTTTGAACCAGTTCTTGTTCCATGTCCAATTCTAACTCTTCTTGACCTACACACAGATTTCTCAGGAGGCAGATCAGGTGGTCTGGTATCCCCGTCTCTTTAAGAATTTTCCATGGTTTGTTGTGATCCAGTCAAAGGCTTTAGTGTAGCCAAAAAAGCAGAAATAATGTGTATATATATATATATATATATATATATATATATATATTTTTTTTTTTTTTAAATTCCCTTGCTTTTTCTATTATCCAGCAGATGTTGACAATTTGATCTCTGGTTCCTCTACCTTTCTAAATCCAGCTAGTACATCTGGAAGTTCTCAGTTCAGTATTGTTGAACCCTAGCTTGAAGGATTTTGAGCATAATTTTGGTAGTGTGTGAGATGAGTACAACTGTAGAGTAGTTTGGACATTCTTTGGCATTGCCCTTCTTTGGAATTGGAATGAAAACTGACCTTTTCCAGTCCTCTGGCCACTGCAGAGTTTTCCAAATTTTCTGGCATACTGAGTGCAACCCTTTCACAGCATCGTTTTTTAGGCTTTGGAATCCCATCACCTCCACGCTTTGTAGGGATGCTTTCTAAGACCCACTTGACTTTGCACTCCAGGAAGTCTGACTCTAGGAGAGTGAACACACCATTGTGGTTACCTGGTCATTAAGATCTTTTTTCTTTAGTTCTTCTGTGTATTCTTGCCACCTCTTCTTCATATTTTCCGCTTCTGTTAGGTCCATACCATTTCTGTTCTTTATTTTACCCATCTTTGCATGAAATATTGCCTTGGTACCTCTAATTTTCTTAAAGATATCGCTAGTCTTTCCCATTCGATTGTTGTTCTCTATTTCTTTGCATTGATCACTTAGGAAGGTTTTCTTATCTTATCTCTCCTTGCTATTCTTTGGAACTTTGCATTCAGATGTGTGTATCTTTCCTTTTCTCCTTTGCCTTTCTCTTCTCAATACTGTGATGTTGAATGGTTTGCCTTGTAAAAGAACTGAGATCATTCTTTCACTTTTGAGATTGCATCCAAGTATTGTATTTCAAACTATAATTCACATGAGGGTTACTCCAGTTCTTTTAAGGGATTCTTACCCACAGTAGTAAATATAATGGTCATCAAAATTAAAGTCACCCATTTCCATCTATTTTAGTTAACTGATTCCTAAAATGTCAATATTTACTCTTGTTGTCTGCTTGACCCCATCCAGTTTACCTTGATTCTTGGACCTTATATTCCATGTATCTATGCAATATTGTTCTTTACAGCATCAGAATTTATTTTCACCACCTGGCACATCCACAACTGGGTGTCATGTCCACTTTGGTTCAGCCTCTTCATTCTTTTTGAAGCCATTTCTCTTCTCTTTCCTAGTAGCATATTGGACACCTACTGATCTGGGGAATTCAACTTTCAATGTAATAGCTTTTTGCCTTTTCATTCTGCTCATGGGGTTCTCAAGGCAGGTATACTGAGGTGGTTTGCCAGTCCCTTCTCCAGTGGACCACGTTTTGTCAGGCCCTGACTAGAAGGAGCATGCACTTCAGCTGCTCCATGTAGCTAGATGACATGCCCTGCACCCTGATTGTCCCACTGCTGTCTTCATTGAGCATGTTAACCTTCACTGGTTGTCAGGTGTCAGTCAATTTGTAGCCCAGGGGCCAAGGCAAGGTCCCCACTGGAGTCTCCAGGAAGGAGGTCCAGGAGATGTTGGATTTGATGTTGGAGCAAGCCCAGGAGTAGAGGGATCCCCAGTCTCTCTGCTTTTGCTGACCTCCCTAGGCCTATCTGTATGAGCAGGTATAATTACGATTAGAAATAAAAATATTGGTAGTGAGTAGTGAACCGTGAGAGGCAGAAGGGAAGTTTATTGGGTGCTGGAAATTTCTATCTCTTAACTTGTATGGAGATTAGCATGAAGTATTTGCTTTTGGTGGGCTTCCCAGGTAACTTACTGGGTAAAGAACCCACCTTCAATGCAGGAGATAGAGGAGATGTGAGTCCAATCCCTGGGTCAGGAAGATACCCTGGAGGAGAGCATGGCAACCCACTCTAGTGTTCTTCCTAGAGAATCTCATGGTCAGAAGATCCTGGTGGGCTACAGTCCATAGGGTTGCAAAGAGTCAGGCACAACGAAGTGACTGAGCACTAAGGCACACATATTCACTTAAGGTAATTTATTTCACTTCACACATGTGTGCCATTTTTTCTCTGTTATATTCATTCATACAAAATAAGAGAAAAAATACTACATGCTATTAAATCAATCCTTTACACAGGTTTAATCAGACTGGATACTTAAATTCCACTCCTAAACGTGGATCTCAATATTATTTATGCTATCTTACTTGCTTTGGATTACAAATATTGTATACATGCTAAGATGTTTGAAATCCCTTTGGCAATCTCCCATCACCCTCATTCCAGAGGCTAAATCTCAGTTCATAATCCCTTGAGAGATTTTTCTGGGACTATTTTTCTACATTATATATATATATACATATATGTATATATATATATATATAATCCATTTCCAATATTATTACCCTTCCAAGACTTTGACCACTCATTATCTATAATGCATATGTATTTTCCAAGATACCAAATTTCTATTTGGATTAGCACACATGGAATGAAATGCCTGATGGATTCTCTTCTACTGATGAGACTCTCTTCCATTTTTGTAACTGGGTTTATGTTCTTATTATATGTCATTATAGTGACTAGTTGTGACTCCTGGACACATCCCTTGGTCATGATGATCTGAATGCATAATTATAAATCAAAATTAATTCAGCACTTGTACATGAAGGATGTGTTTGCAAAAACATCTTCCCGCTATAATGATTATAATAAAACATGGGATTTTAAGTCCTTTCAGACAGTAACTGGAAATTGAAAAGCATGCTAAGTCACTTCAGTCATGACCGACTCTGTGCGACCCCATAAACAGCAGCCCACCAGGCTCCCCTTTCCCTGGGATTCTCCAGGCAAGAACACTAGAGTGGATTGCCATTTACTTCTCCAGTGCATGAAAGTGAAAAGTGAAAGTGAAGTCGTTTAGTCGTGTCCGACTCTCTGACTAGTAGCGACCCCATGGACTGCAGCCCACCAGGCTCCTCTGTCCATGGGATTTTCCAGGCAAGATTACTGGAGTGGGGTGCCATTTCCTTCTCCATTGAAAAGCATACCTGTTCACAAATATAAAACTTGCTTGCATGTAAGATTTGATAGTATAATATGAAAGTAGATACAAAAATCATAATATATTAAAATAGATTATTACAGATATATATTTTGTCCCAGATTACTTAAGAGAAGGAAATTCAGATTAACTTCTTCATATAGGCATTGCTGTGAACATGAATGTTTTGTAAAATCAACAACTGTGAGAAACTACTTTCAATTGGAGGGCAGGAGACTGTTTTAGTTGCTGTTGTTCAGTCACTAAGTCTTTCAACTTTTTGAGGCCCCATGGACTAACACACAAGGTTCTCCACTATCTTCTGGAGTTTATTCAAACTCCTCTTTTGAGTCTGTGATGCCATCTGACCATCTCATCTTCTGTTACCTGCTTCTCTTGCCTTCAATCTTTCCCAGCATCAGAATCTTTCCCAGTAAGTTGGCTCTTTGTATCAGGTGGCCGAAGTACTGGAACTTCAGTTTCAACATCAGTCCTTCCAATGAATATTCAGGATTGATTTCCTTTAGGATTGATTGGTTTGAACTTCTTATAGTTTAAGGGACTCTCAAGAGTCTTCTCCAGCACCGCAATAAAAAAAGCATTAGTTCTTCAGCTTCCAGCCTTCTCTATGGCCCAATTCTCACACCCATACATACTACTGGAAATACCATACCTTTGACTGTACAGACGTTTGTCAGCAAAGTGATGTCTCTGATTTTTAACTCACTGTCTAGGTTTGTCAGAGTTTTTTTCTAAGGAGCAAGCGTCTTTTAATTTCATGGCTGCTGTCACTATCCACTGTGATTTTGGAGCCCGAGGAAATAAAATCTGTCACTGTTTCCATTTTTCAGTTTCTATTTGCTATGAAGTGAAGGCACTGAATCCCGCATCATCATGTTTTAATGTTGAGTTTCAAGGCAACGTTTTCAACTTCTTCTTTCACCTTCATCAAGAAGCTCTTTTGTTCTCCATCATTTTCTGCTGTTAGAATAGTATCATCTGCATATATGCGGTTTTTGATATTTTGCCCAGTAATCTTGATTACAACTCATGATTCATTCAAGTCAGCATTTTAAATGAGGTACTCTGCATATAAGTTAAATAAGCACAATTACAATATATTTTACAGCCTTGTCATACTTCTTTACCAAATTTGAACCAGTCAGTTGTTCCATGTCTGGTTCAGACTGTTGCTTCTTGATTCCCATACACGTCTCTTAGGAGACAAGCAAGGTGGTCTGGTACTCCCATCTCTTTAAGAATTTCCCACAGGTTTGGTTGTGATCCACAGTCAAAGGCTTTAGCATAGTCAATGAAGCAGAAGTAGATGTTTTTCTGGAACTCCTTTGCTTTCCCTATGATCCAACAAATGTTGACAATTTGATCTTTGGTTCCTCTGCCTCTTTGAAATCCAGTTTGCACATCTTGAGTTTCTACTTCATGTATTCATGAAAACTAGCTTAAAGCATGTGGAGCATAGCATTGTTAGTATGTGAAATGAGGACAATTGTAAGGTAGTTTCAACATTCATTGGCATCACCCTTCTTTAGAATTGGAATGAAAACTGGTCTTTTCCAGTCCTGTGGCCAAAGCTGAGTAATACAAACTATTGAGTGCAGCACTTTAAAACAATGCTTTCTAGGTTTTGAAATAGCTCAGCTGGAATTTCATCCCCTTCATTAGCTTTGTTTGAAGTAAAGCTTCTTCAGGCTAACTTGATCTCCACATTTCAGGATGTCTGGCTCTAGGTGCGAGACCACACCATCATGGTAATAGAGGTCATTCAGTTCAGTTCAGTTTAGTCACTCAGTCGCTCTTTACAACCTCATGGGCTGTAGCACTCCAGGCTTCCTTGTCCATCAGCTATAGGAGCCTACTCAAACTCATGTCCATTGAGTTGGTGATCCCATCCAACCATCTTATTCTCTGTCGTCCCCTTCTGCCTTCAATCTTTCCCAGTATCAGGATCTTTTCCAACAAGTCAGTTCTTCATATCAGAAGGCAAAGTATTGGAGTTTCAGCTTCAGTATCAGTTCTTCCAATGAATATTCAGGACTGATCTCCTTCAGGATTGACTTGTTTGATCTCCTTGCAGTCCAAGGGATTCTCAAGAGTTTTCTCCAACACCACAGTTCAAAAGAATCAATTCTTCAGTGTTCAGCTTTCTTTATAGTCCAACTATCACATCCATACATGACTACTGGGTAAACCACTGCTTTGACTAGATAGACCTTTGTTGGATAAGCGATGTCTCTGCTTTTTACTATGCTGTCTAGGTTGGTCATAACTTTTCTTCCAAGGAGCAAATGTCTTTTAATTTCATTGCTGCAGTTACCATGTGCAGTGATTTTGGAGCCCAGGAAAATTTAATCTGTCCCTATTTCCATTGTTTCCTCATCTATTTGCCATGAAGTGATGGGATGTCATGATCTTGGTTTTTTGAACGTTAAGTTTTTAGCCAGCTTTTTCACTTTCTTATTTTACTTTCATCAAGAGGCTTTTTAGTTTCTCTTCATTTTCTGCCATAAGGATGGTACCATCTGCATATCTGAGATTATTGATATTTCTCCCATCATGTGTAACTCCAGCTCTTTGTAATTATTACAGAATTAGAAGGCATGCCTTATTTTGCCAAAAAATGTCAAAATAAGTTTGAAGTAATATTTATTGAAAATTAAAAATAAAGTTTTTCTGAAAGTTTTAGCTGATAAAACAATTATTATATACTGTTTGCAAGGATTAAATAAGTGTTTAATATAGGTCAGGACTGTTCTAAGTACTTTGCATATAATATTCTAGTTGTTTACTATTCCTCATAAAAAGAACTATGGGATTACTATATGATCCTCTTTCTTTCAGATGAGGAAACTGAGTCATAGGTCAATTATAGTAATTTGCCTAAATTCATAGATTATAAAGCTTGAACTCTGTGTTCTGGCCTCAGAGTTGTGTTCTATACAATTAGGCAAACTAAAACGCAGGGAAATGGTATTGACTAAGCAACCTTTTTTTTTTTTTTTTTTTGGACTGTGAAGGGTACTACATATTTCCAAAGTAAAATATTTAAAAATATACCTCCTTTGCATTTATTTCTCTATAAACTTTTCTTTCCTGACATCCTTTCCTCCTTTGAGGCTAAGATGTGAGGATTCTCACCCACAATGATGGTTATATTCAATAAACAAGGTCCATAGTGTAGGGCTGAAGAACAAAATCCTGTGTGTGTGTGTGTGTGTGTGTGTGTGTGTGTTTCTATGTATAACATAAAAGGGAAATATATACAAATTCTGCAAAGTGATATTTACATGGTTGGCCATGCAGGAGTAGGTTCTAAGAGCAAGAGAAAATGGCTAAGTTAATATCTACTTGGAACATTCAATGCTATCAGGGGACAGATGTGCAGTTTAACTCTCAGATTATTTTCAAAGTAAATACTTGGTGTATTGATCTATTTCACTCACCCCCCAATGTAAATAGTAATAGATTTGTACAGGTCAATTATCTGTGTTTAATTCTATGTTCAGAAACCCAAATCTAAGCTCAAAGCCTGTATTTTTGGTGCAAAGCAATAATAATTTATTATTTATTCTTTAAAAACTTACTTGGATTTATGTAGAGAGAACAAATAACCATGATTCAATTAATACATAAATCTTAACTTTGTCCCACAGAGAATTCAAGATTATTACTTTGTGGGGGGTTGGGGGGTGGAGAGAACCTCTTTAAAAGTTCAAGCTGTGAGATGGTTGCATAATCTATAGCCTTATTATATTTGGCAATTTATATTTGAGGTTAAAGGCAAATTGTCTTCATCAGCAGAGAATTTTTAAAAGTGACTTTTTAGTGACAAATTATCATTATGTTGAAATATAGTAGAGTAGGAAACCTAGGCCTCCCCGAGGTCTTACTTGGAAATTCAATGCAGACTGTCAGTCAATGTAATTGACATAAAGAGAAAATAAAATCCATTTTAATATAATGCTAGGAGACAATGTTAATAAAACACAACAGAGAAGTCCAGAGAGCATCCAAAATGTTCCAAATCCAAGCCTGTTAAGAATTGAATGATTCTTATAGTTCTTAGTGCTTAAATCAGAATATGAAAGAGGCTTTCCAACAGGATTTTTTGAAAAATTAAGAATGCTGATTCCATCAAGAAGAAAGAACATTACATGGATTGATATGGGAAAATGATCATGTTACATTGTTAAGTGAACCAAAAGGATGATTCTGACCTTTTTTCAAAGTTAGATTTGTTTAAAACAGAAGCAGCAATAACAACTTTGACAATTTCCATGATTTTTTTCATCAGAGTTGTATTGATTGGCATCCTTTCCCAATTTCTGTAACTGTTTATATTTAGCCACTATTTTGGCAGTAGAGATAATGTTCCCAATCATTTCTTCCTACAAATATCAGACTCCTGCCATATGAGGAGCAGATACAAGTTCTTAGGATAAATAAAACAACACGAGCTTTTACATCACATTTCAAACTCATTTAGATGAGGAAAAAAAAAAAGAAAGAAAGAAAATCAGAAATTTTAAAAACTTTAAGACTTACATGAATGTGAGGTGATGAAATTGCTAGTATTAGTTCTTGTCCCATGCCTTTTTTCTCCTTGTTTTTCACACTTACTTTTTTAGGTTACCACAAGCATCCTGTGGGCCTCTGAACTTGTCAAGCCATCAGATATGATTTTTTTTTTTCCACTCTTATGGGACTATCTAGCTTTTGACTATGCACTTGCTCAGATCATCCCTTGGTTTTCTGTGACCACCAATACCATGCTTCTAGTGCCCTCCTCCTGGCCTCTTATATTCCTTCCAAATTCTTGCCACCAGCTACCTCTTCCCCATTTTTAAGTCTATGTTTTGAAATCTTATTTTGATTTCCATACTTTGAAATCAGTATCTCCAATCTAGACCTCACCTTTGAGGTTTAAACTGAATATGTTAAAACATCTTCTAGAAGTTTTCATTTTATACCCCCATGGCGGTGGCGGTTGTGGTTTAGTCGCTGAGTCATGTCTGACTCTTTGTGAACCCAAGGACTGTAGCCTGCCAGGGTCCTCTGTCCCTGGGATTCTCCAGGCAAGAATACTGGAGTGGGTTGCAATTTCCTCCTTATAACTCCATATGCACCATAAATTTTAAGTAAAATTGCAATTTTATGATGAAAATTAAAATTGTAGAGCTGGAATTACTAGATTTGCATATTTGCCATTAACAGCCATGAGACTTTGAAAAAAAATATTTGTGTTTGTGTGTGTTTTCTCATCTGTTCATTATAGTATCTCCCTCATAAGAGTATGGCGAGAATTAACTCATGTTGCTGTGAACAGGGCTGGCACATAGTAAGGTCAGTTACAATTGTTGCTAGCCATCATGCTTTACTTTTCAGTTGGCCGGAGTGTATCTTTAAGAATTTTATTCAAAGAAAACTTTTATATATTTTATTTCCTGAGGTATCACATGTTACCAGATTATCTACTTAATGCCATTGAGTTAAGGAGAGTTTGGATACTTGAACATTTTACATTTTTCTGTTATTTTCTTGGTAGAAAAATCATGGAAAAGCAGTATATCACAGATTCTTGTGATCTAACAGTCATCTTCCCTGTTTCCTGCTGTAGAAAATGAAAAACCTAGATGATGTTTCCATCATCTCCTTAGAATTTAGGGTATGGCATTCTTGATTCTGGTAAATGAGTTATAATGGAGAGTCTTGAGGAGGTAACAGGTAGGAAGGCCAGAGATCCCCAAGCTGCAAGGAGAAATAAACTGTAAGTGGCATGGCTTTTTTTTTTTTTCTTTAATCCTCCCTTTTCTATTGAAACAGGTTCTGCTTAACTCCCCCCTCCCCCTTTTTTTTCCCTCTCAAACCGTGGGCTGAAAATGATTCAACAAACAATTCATGTCAATTGTTTTATGAACTGGGATGACATACCTCAAGACATCCTATCTCAAAAATGCATACTATGGGAAAGGTGCCTGGTGAAATTCCCTCAGCACTGAGGTGTTTCTCTTATCTGATTAATAGTTTGCTAATAGACATGAAATACCTTGCTAAAAACTAAAAAAAAAAAAAAAATTGAATAATAGAATGGGAAAGACTAGCAACCTCTTCAAAAAACTTAGAGATAACGAGGGAACATTTCATGAAAATATAGGCACAATAAAGGGCATAAACCCTATGGACATAACAGAAGCAGATTATTAAGAAGAGGTGGCAAGAATCCGCAGAAGAATTATACAAAAAAGATCTTCGTGACCCAGATAACCATAATGATGTGATCACTCACCTGGAGCCAGACATCCTGGAATATGAAGTCAAGAGGGCCTTAGACAGCATCACTATGAACAAAGCTACTGGAGGTGATGAAATTTCAGTTGAGCTATTTCAAATCATAAAAGATGATACTGTGTAAGTGCTGCACTCAATATGCCAGCAAATTTGGAAAACTCCACAGTGGCCACAAGACTAGAAAAGATCAGTTTTCATTCCAATTCCAAAGACAGGCAATGCCAAAGAATGCTCACACTACCATACTATTGTGCTCATCTCAAACACTAGCAGAGTAATGCTCAAAATTCTTCAAACCAGGCTTCAACAGTATATGAACTGTTAACCTCCAGTTGTTTGGGCTGGATTGAGAAAAAACAGAGGAACCAGAGATCAAATTGCCAACATTCATTGGATCATCAAAAAAGAAAGGGAGTTCCAGAAAGAACATCTACTTCTGCTATATTGACTATACCAAATCCTTTGACTGTGTGGATCACAACACACTGGGGAAAATTTTTAAAGAGATGGAAATACCAGACCACCTGACCTGCCTCCTGAGACATCTGTATGTGGCTCAAGAAGCAACAGTTAGAACTGGACATGAAACAAAAGACTGGTTCCAAATTGGGAAAGGAGTACTTCAAGGCTGTATATTGTCACCCTGCTTATTTAACTTATATGCAGAGTATATAATGAGAAACATCTTGATATCACATACCTGCAAAACAGAAGAATTGATGCTTTTGAACTGTGGTGCTGCAGATGACTCTTGAGAGTCCCTTGGCCTGCGAGGAGGTCAAACCAGTCAATCCTAGAGGAAACTGGTCATGGATATTCATTGGAAAGACTGATACTGAAGCTGAAACTCCAATACCTTGGCCACATGATGTGAAGAACTGACTCACTGGAAAAGACCCTGACTCTGGGAAAGATTGAATGCAGGAGAAGGGTATGACAGAGGATGAGATGGTTGGATGGCATCACAACTTGGTTTACATGAATTTGAGCAAGCTCTGAGAGTTGGTGATGGACAGGGAAGCCTAGTGTTCTGCAGTCCATGGGGTCACACAGAGTTGGACATGACTGAGTGACTGAGAATTCTAACTTGATGCACATAGAGTTTTTTTGTATTTTTCTTTAAGGTGGCATAATGTTTTCGAGATTATCCACATCATTATCTGCACAAATATATTATTTTTTATTACTGAGCAGCAATTAATTGTAGAAATAAATGGCAACTTGCTTATCTGTTCAGTAGTTGAAAAAATACGTATATATTTTTCACCAACTTACCACAGTAATAAGTAATACTACAATGAACATCCAAAATTTTGTGGGAATATGTAATTTAATTTTGGTTGAGTGGCATTTGCTTTGGTCTTAAGAAAAAAACAATGTGTGAGAAATTTCACAAAGTACTTCCAAATTTGATTTTTGAAACTGAATGTGCCATTTGTATTTGCACTAGCAATACATGAGTTCTAATTTCTCCACATTTTACGTTGCCTTTCCTTGATAACTAGTGATGTCGAGTATGTTTACCTGTGCTATTATTTGTATAGCATATTTTGTTAAGTGTGTGTTTAATTTCTTTTGCATATTTGTATGTTTTTTCAATCATAAGATATTCATATATTCTGTACAACTTTTTAAATTGAAGTATATAGTTAGTGACAATCCTAAACAAGTTTCTAATGTACAGCAAAGTGATTGCTTTATATATATAATATATATACATACATATATATATATATATGTATATTGCTGTATATAAATTATAGTAAACTTCATGGATCAAAACTTTGTTGGAGTAAAAGGGCTTGTGTAACTCAAGAAAGCTATCTATGAGCCATGCTAGGCAGGGCCACCCAAAAATCACTGGTATAGTAAAACTTTCAGACAAAACATGGTCCACTGCAGAATGAATTGACAATCCACTAAAGTATTCTTGCCTGGAGAAGAGCATGGACAGTATGAAAAAACAAAAAGATATAACAAGAAAAAAATGAGGATCCTTCCTCAGGTTGGAAGGTGTCCAGCATGCTACCGGGGAAGAGCAGGGGGAAATGGATCCAGAAAAATGATGTGGCTTGAACAAAGTGGAAATGACGCACAGTTGTAGATATGTCTGGTGGTGAAGTAAAGTCCAATGCAGTAAAGAACAATATTTCATAGGAACCTGGAATGTTAGGTCCATGAATTAAGGTAAAATGGATGTGGTAAAACAGAGATGGCATGAGTGAGCATTGGCATGTTAGGAATCAGAGAACTGAAATGGATGCAAAAGGGAGAAATTAATTCAGATGACCATTATACCCAGAAAAAACAAACACTTCTGCTTCACTGACTAAAGTCTTTGACTGTGTGGATCACAACAAACTGGAAAATTTTTAAAGAGATGTGAACTACCAGACTAACTTCCCTGCTTAATGAAAAACACATGTGGCAGTCAAGAATCAATAGTTAGGACCAGACATGGAACCATGGACTGGTACCAAATTGGGAAAAGAGTATGTCAAAGCTGTATATTTCCACCCT
Source organism: Bos taurus (assembly GCF_002263795.3). NCBI lineage: Eukaryota > Metazoa > Chordata > Mammalia > Artiodactyla > Bovidae > Bos > Bos taurus. Next base: position 2,936,520 of record NC_037346.1, on the reverse strand, counting down.
TCTTACTTAATTTATATGCAGAGTTCAGTTCAGTTCTGTTCTGCTTCATTGTCTACACTAAAGCTTTGACAATGTTGTGGGGTTACAGCAAACTGTGAAAACTTGTTCTGATCAATTCAGTTCAGTTGCTCAGTTGTGTATGACTCTTTGCAACCCCCATGGACTGCAGCACACCAGGCTTCTCTGACAATCACCAATACCTAGAGCTAGCTCAAAATCATGTCTATCAAGTCAGTGATGCCATCTAACCATCTCATCCTCTGTCATCCCCTACTCCCCCTGCCTTCAATCTTTCTCAGCATCAGGCCTTTTTCCAATGAACCAGTTGGTTAAAAGTATGGTCAGGTAGTCAAAGTATTTCAGCTTCAGCATTATCCCCTCCAATGAATATTCAGGACTGATTTCCTTTAGGATTGACTGGTTTGATCTCCTTGCAGTCCAAGGAACTCTCAAGAGTCATCTCCAACACCAAAGTTTGGTTCAAAAGCATATGTCTTTTGGTACTCAGCTTTCTTTATGGTTCAACTCTAACCTCCATATATGACTACTGGAAAAACAGTATCTTTGACTCTTTGGATCTTTGTCAGAAAAATAATCTCTCAGCTTTTTTATATGCTGTCTAGGTTGGTCATAGCGTTCCTTCCATGGAGCAAGCATCTTTTAATTTCTTGACTGCAGTACCATCTTCAGTGATTTTGGAGCCCTAGGAAATAAAGTCTGTCGCTGTTTCCACCTATTTACCATAACGTGATGGGACAAGATGCCATGATTTTCGTTATTTGAGTGTTGAGTATTAAACCAGTGTTTTCACTCTCCTCTTGAACTTTTATCAAGAGGCTCTTTAGTTCTTTGCTTTCTGCCTTAATGGTGTTGTCATCTGCATAAGTGAGGTTATTGATATTTCTCCTGGCAATCTTGATTCCAGCTTGTACTTCATCCAGCCCAGCATTTCACAGGGTATATTCTGCATGTAAGTTAAATAAGCAGGGTGATGATATACATCCTGGCCATACTCCTTTCCCAATTTGTAACCAGTCTTTTGTTCCATGTCTGGGTCGAACTGTTGCTTCTTTACCTGCATACAGATTTCTCGGGGGTCAGGTAAGGTAGTCTGGTAGTCCATCTTTTTTAGAATTTTCCAGTTTATAGTAATCTACACAGTCAAAAGTTTTGGTGTAGTCAATAATGCAGAAGTAGATGTTTTTCTGAAGCTCTCTTGCTTTATTGATGATCCAAAGGATGTTGGCAGTTTGATCTCTGGTTCCTCTGTCTTTTCTCAATCCAGCCTGAACATCTGAAGGTTCACAGTTCACATACTGTTGAAGCCAGGCTTGGAGAATTTTGAGCATTAATTCACTAGAGTGTGAGATGAGTGCACTTGTGCAGTAGTTTGAACATTCTTTGGCATTGCCTGTCTTTGGGATTGGAATGAAAACTGACCATTTCCAGTCCTGTGGACACTGCTGGGTTTTCCAAATTTCCTGGCCTATTGAGTGCAAAATTTACACAGCATCATCTTTTAGGATTTTAAATAGCCCAACTGTAATTCCATCACCTCCACTACCTTTGTCCATGAGTGATGCTTTCTCTAAGGCCCTTTTGACTTCACATTCCAGGATGTCTGGCTCTAGGTGCATGCTTCACATCATAGTGGTTATCTGGTCATGGAGATCTTCTTTGTATATTTCTGTGTTTTCTTGCCACCTCTTCTTAATATCTTCTTCTTCTATCAGGTCCATACCATTTCTGTCCTTTATTGTGCCCATATTTGCATAAAATATTCCCTTGGCATCTCTAATCTTCTTGAAGAGATCTCTAGTGATTCCCGTTCTATTGTTGTCTGCCATTTCTTTGCACTGATCTCTGAGAAAGCCTTATTTATCTCTTTGCTTTTCTTGGAAACTCTGCATTCAAATTGGTATATTTTTTCTTTTCTCTTTAGTGATTGTTTCAAATTCTTAAAGATATGGGATTATCACACCACCTTAATTGTCTCAGATAAACCCATGTGCTAGTCAATAAGCAATAGTTAGGACTAAATTGAGAAAGTAGAACAAGTCTGTATGTTGTCACTCTGCTTATTTAACATATGCAGAGTACATCGTGCAAAATACTGTGCTGGATGAGTTACAAGCTGAAATCAAGATTGCTGAGAGAGATATCAACAACTTTAGATATACAGATGATGCCACTCTAATCCAGAAAGCAAAGAACCGATAAGGGTGAAAGACAAAAGTGAAAAAGCTGGCTTAAAATTCACCGTTAAAAAAGTTAATATTTTGGTATCCAATTACCTTACCACATTGCAAATAGAAGGCAAAACTGTGGAAACAATTTCAGACTGTATTTTCTTGGGCTCCAAAACCACTGTGAATGATGACTGTAGCCATTAATTTAAAAGACAGTTGCTCCTTGGAAGGAAAATTCTGACAAATCTAGACAGCATACTAAAAAACAGAGAGACACAGATGTATAGAACAATCTTTTGGACTCCATGGGAAAGGGTGAGGGTGGGATGATATGGGAGAATGGCATTGAAACGTGTAAATTATCATATGTGAAATGAATCACCACTCCAGGTTTGATGCATGATACAGGGTGCTAGGGTCTGGTGCACTTGGATGACCCCAGGGATGGGATGGGGAGGGAGGTGGGAGGGGAGTTCAGGATGGGAAACACATGTACACCTATGGTGGATTAATGTCAATGTATGGCAAAACCAATACAATATTGTAAAGTAAAAAAGAAATAAATAAATAAAACTGAGATAAAAAAAAAAAAAAAAACAGAGACATCACCTTACTGAGCAAGTTTATCGAAACATTTTTAAGTTTTAAAAATGAGTAAGAACCTGATTGAAATGTGAATTTACAAATAAGTGAAAGAACCAATGAAGGATATTAATTCATGTATTTTGACATTCTTGTAATTCTCTATGATTTTTCTCCATTCTTGCCTCCCTTCAGTTCCACAAAAACTTGTGTTCTAGTTAGATGATGTTTTCTAATTAGTTTTCCATATTGACTGATGCATAATGGATGTTTGTTAAATAGTTGTTACTGGCAGTTTTGGTGACAAAGGAAATAGTAATATTCTTGCAAAAGATTCCTACCAGATGACTTGAAACTAACATAAAGTTGAGTTTATTTTCAGACTTAGAGCATGAATACAAATGAAACAGTAGCACAGGGAAGTGGAAATAGCATAGTAGTTAGAGGCCAAAAAAAAAGAAAAAAAAAAAAAATTCCTGGTTGTGACTGTGACATTTACTGTCTGGTTATCATTAGGTGAGTAATTTATTAACACAAATATATTTAGTGGCTTCCTTTACAAAAATATTATGCACCTAAGTTTGTACTATTTGTGTACCAATATTTATAAAAACATCAGGTCAATTTCCCATATACTAGTTTTCCCGCATGAGTGCTTATTTGCAGCTGTCGTGTCCAACTCTTTGCAACCCTATGGACTGTAACTCCTCAGCCCATGGGATACTCCAGGCAAGAATACTGGAGTGAGTTGCCATGTCCTTCTCCTGGGGGTTTTCCTGACCCAAGGCTTGAACCCACATCTCCTGCATTCTTGAACTGTAGATGGATTTTTTACCACCTATTACCAATTATCTCTATTGCTTTATGATAATCACATCTTATCTCAATGTACTAATTATTTTTCTAAAGATAATTGATTCCCTTAATAAGCATAGTATATAATTAATGGAAATTTATATAAATAAGTCTGGAATTTATTTCATTATACATACATATAATCACACTATATTGTATATGTAATCATACATATATAGCATACATATATTAGCACACACTTGTATATGTGTGTGTGTGTGTGTGTGTGTGTATACATTGGAGAAGGAAATGGAAACCCACTCCAGTACTCTTGCCTAGGAAATCCAATAAACAGAGGAGTTTTACAGGTACAGTCCATGGGGTCCCAAGAGTAGGACACAACTTAGTGACTAAATCAACCACTAACCAATGTTTATATATACACATATAATACATACAAATATGTGACATAATATTACACTATACACTAAATTTCTTCACTTCCCAGATAAAGTAACTGAGGCTTAGTGTAGTTACAGAAATTGCTAGTGTCATAAGAATGCATGTTTTGGACTTGGGACTCAAACCTAAGCAACTGACATAATGCTATACCACTTTTTTCCATGCACACTTGTAAACTGTGAGTTTTTCCACAGGGAGATTCTTTCTCTGATGCCAAGTCACTTCAGTCATGTCTCCTTTTAACTCTAAAACCATAGCTCACCAGGCTCCTCTGTCCATGGCAGGAGAATTCTGTACCACTAACACCACTTGGAAAGCCCCTCTTTCTCTAATAGACAAACCTTATCATTTGAAGAATAAAGGAAATGCACAGGAAATATTTCTGGTTTACCAGAGAATATAAAGAAAAGAAATGGGAAACAAATATTGGTAAGCTTGGAGTTGAAAAACCAAAGGCCCAACTGCCTGGTAGATAAATTAATATAAATATGCAAAACAGATTAGGTGGAAGAATGATGGGGCTCACGCTTAAGTAGAGAGTATCAATTTATATCACTTTGATTCTTTTCATGTAGAAATGTGAGTACACTATAACTGTAACCAATTTCTCACCAAGAGACATCCACATATTTATCTGATTTTAAAAATAGGAATTATTTCAAAATGGTTTAAAGCACTGTAAACATGTAAACAAAGCAGTTCCACAGATTGAATTTGGCCAATAGGCCACCAGTGTATAATCTCTATAAAATAAATTGTGAACCACAGACTCCTGAGTGATGAATTTCTGGCAAACAGTTGTATTCATAAGGAACTAAATACTTTTGAATAGCATCTTCCTGAATAAGTTTCTCATACATGAGGAGTTGCACTCACTGAAGAAATTCCACTTGGAGACTCAGCCTTGCTCGGATAGTGAATGCATTGCAGTCAAACTAAGAGATGGAAAAGGAGTTCTAGCTGCCCTCAGTTGTGAATGATCTTGTAGTCTTGCTGTTTCAAGAACACATAAGACGCCCTGGAGTAAGGTCCTGGACATTGATTCACTCACTTATCATATATTCCCCAATTTCATCCCCAAAATATGTCCATCAATCTTTTATACCTATTTTGTCCTGATTTCTTGATTTACCTGGGCTGGAATACTGTAATGAACATCTCTATCCTAGATGAAATTCTGAAACAAAACAAAACAAAATCCTTACCCAGTCTTTTCCTACTCTCTCTAGTTGTTATTTAGAATCCAACTTCATCCTAAACAGACATTCTTGAGGGGGAAAAAAAAATGAACTACCTCCTACCCCACAAGAATTTATTTTGCCTAGAGATTTCTAGAGCTGAACTTCAAACACTTGATTGCCTACCTCAGTGCTGACAGTAGCAAAGTGACTCAGCCTGGTACACTTAGAATATATTTAACACTAACATTGCTATTTCTACCACAAATTTTTGTTTTTATTGTCACATAAGTGTGACCCTGATTGAAAGTGAAAGTCACTCAGTTGTGTCTGACTCTTTGTGACTCCATGGACTGTATAGTTCCTGGAATTCTCCAGGCCAGAATACTGGAGTGGGTAGCCTTTCCTTTCTCCAGGGGATCTTCCCAACCCAGGGATCTAATCCAGGTCTCCCATATTGCAGGAAGATTCTCTACCAGCTGAGCCACAAGGGAAGCCCAAGAATACTGGAGCAGGTAGCCTATCCCTTCTCCAGCAGATCTTCCCAACTCAGGAATCAAACCGGGGTTTCCTGCATTGCAGGCAGATTCTTTACCAACTGAGCTATGAGGGAAGCCCTGTAACCCTGAGGTATTTACTTAGATTTTAGATATCTATTTAGATTTTTTATGCATCTGGACTATAAAACCATCACATCATGTCATTAAAAAACAAAACAAAACAGTATTTAGAGACATTATTTAAAAAGAAACAGGTAACCCAGTGTTCATTGCAGTACTATTAACAATAGACAGGACATAGAGGCAACCTAAATGTCCATTAACAGATGAATGGGTAAAGAGGTTGTGGTACATATATATATTGGAATGTTACTCAGTCATAAGAAGAAATGAAATTAGGTCATTTGTTATGATGTGGATGAACATGGAGTCTGTCATACAGAGTGCAGGAAGTCAGAAAGAGAAAAACAAATATTGTATAATAATAAAGATATACAGAATCTAGAAAAAATGCTACTGTTGAATCTATTTGCAGGGCATATAGACCCAGATATAGAGGATGGACTTCTGGGCATAGAGGGAGAAGGGGAAGATGAGATGAATTAAGAGAGCAGTATTGAGTTATATACATTGTGATGTTTAAAATAATTAATGGGAATCTGTTTAATAGTACAGGAAGCTCAGCTCAGAGCTCGGTGATGACCTAGAGGATTGAGATGAGGGATAGGAGAGGAAGGCTTAATAGGGAATATACAAATATCCATATATATAGCTGATTCATTTTGTTGTACAGTAGAAACTAACACAACATTTTAAAGTAATTAAACTCCAATAGAAAAGAAACAACAGATGGTAAATGCCAGAATTGAAATAAAATCAGTGTTTTTTCGGTCATCTAAAAAAGAATAAAATACTTAAGAATATATCTACCTAGAGAAACAGAAAGCTATAAAACACTGATGAAAGAAATCAAAGAGGACACAAACAAATGGAGAAATATACCATGTTCATGGATTGGATGAATCAATATAGTGAAAATGAGTATACTACCCAAAACAATCAATAGATTCAATGCAATCCTTATCAAACTACTAATGGTATTTTTCAAAGAACTAAAACAAATAATTTCACAATTTTTATGGAAATATAAAAAACCTCAAATAGCCAAAGTAATCTTGAGAAAGAAGAATGGAACAGGAGTAATCCACCTGTCTGACTTCAGGCTCTACTACAAATCTACAGTCATCAACACAGTATCACTTCATTTCAGTCACTCAGTCATGTCTGACTCTTTGCGACCTCATGAATTGCAGCACTCCAGGCCTCCCTGTCCATCACAAACTCCTGGAATTCACCCAAATGCTTATCCATTGAGTCAGTGATGCCATCCAGCCATCTCATCCTCTGTCGTCCCCTTCTCCTCCTGACCCCAATTCCTCCCAGCATCAGAGTCTTTTCCAATGACTCAACCCTTCTCATGAGGTAGCCAAAGTACTGGAGTTTCAGCTTTAGCATCATTGCTTCCAAAGAACACCCAGGACTGATCTCCTTTAGAATGGACTGGTTGGATCTCCTTGCAGTGGAATTTAGAAAGATGGTAACCATAACCCTATATACGAGACAGCAGAAGAGACACACATGTATAGCACAGTCTTTTGGACTCTGTGGGAGAAAGTGAGGGTGGGATAATCTGAGAGAATAGCATTAAATAACATTTCACATGTTATCATATGTGAAACAGATCTCTAGTCCATGTTCGATGCGTGAATTAGGGTGCTCAGGGCTAGTGCACTGAGATGACCCTGAGGAATGGGATGTGGAGGGAAGTGGGCGGGGGGTTCAGTATGGAGAACACATGTAAACCCATGGCTGATTCATGTCAATGTATGACAAAGACCACTATAATATTGTAAAGTAATTAGCCTCCAATTAAAAGAAATAAAATTTAAAAAAATAATAAAAAATTTTAAAAATAAAATTACTTTCTTGATAAGTACTCTACCTCCATTTTGTTATTTATAATTATTTCTATAGTTTTCTCACTGCTGCTACTTCTAGGTCGCTTTAGTCGTGACCTACTCTGTGTGACCTAATTAGACAGCAGCCCACTAGGCTTCTCTATCCATGAGATTCTCCAGGCAAGAATACTGGAGTGGATTGCCATTTTCTTCTCCAATGCATGAAAGTGAAAAGTGAAAGTGAAATCGCTCAGTCGTGCCCGACTCTTAGCGACCCCATGGACTGGAGCCTACCAGGCTCCTCCATCCATGGGATTTTCCAGGCAAGAGTACTGGAGTGGGGTGCCATTGCCTTCTTCTAGTTTTCTCACTAAGAAATTAAAATAGAGATTTCTGATTGTATTTAGAGTGTTGGGAAATTTCCCTTCTTCTAAAGGTAATCACTCCTAAAGTGTGATTAGCATACCTTTAAATCATTTGCACCACCTCCATTTTTCTGCCCCCACATTAGGTCTTAGTTTATACTCTTTTCCTGAGACTAACGTTTTTGTGTATTTTGCAACCCAAACAAGGAGATTTCAAGAGAAGGAAGTGAAATCACATCGTCTTAATCTTGACATGAAAATCAGACAAACTGGACCATAAAACAGCTTCCCAGGTTGTAGTAGTGGTAAATAACCCACCTGCCAATTCAGGAGACTTAAGAGATATGGGTTGGATCCCTGTGTGAGGAAGATCCCATTAGGAGGGTATGGCAACTAATTCCATTATTCTTGCCTGGAGAGTCCCATGAACAGATGAGCCTGGTGGGCTATAGTACATATGGTCACAGAGTTATACACAACTGAATCAACTTATTACATACACCCAGACTACATAAAGTAGTTTATAGACTTTACCATACCATGCCTCCTAGCTAATCTAATGTAATGCACTTAAAATGTTTCAAAAGATAGCTTAGAAAATGTAAAGGATTTGTCAACATATACAAAGACTCTTCCCCCCCTCACCCCCCTGCAAGAAAATAAAATGATCATAGGCCACTATGGAAAACATTTTTATCATGGTAAAACATCTATTTTCTTACTAAGGCAATCAGCAACATCACTAGAATGAGGAATTGAATTAAATTTATTTTTACATGCCATTCTTCATACCAAATGCCTCCAAATGTGAGAGACAAAATAATGAGACAACATTTATTCAGTATTTGTAGTGATATTTTCAAACTTTGTATGCCTCACTGGATTGATCTGTGATTTTAGTAAAAAGTCAACAAAGTAAATAATGCTTTCCCTGTCCTATTTTCTTTAATTTAATTTTTGCTTTTGCTTTTCATTTTCATTCACAGAGAATTTGTTGCAAGAAAAGTAAGGTAATGCAAGAAGAAGATGGCAATCAGGATGTGTGTGGTCAGGGAGTGATTGCAGACCTTTTAGTTATGAGGAAGGCAATGAGGGACTAAACACCAAGAATTCAAGCTCAGTATTTAATTTGTTGAAGACTGACAGAGGCATTGGGTAAAAACCAAGTCTTTGTGAGTGTCTAGATGGATCTTTGTGGAAAAGTGGCCAAGGTAATTTCTTGTTTTTATTTTAATTTTTAATTAATTTATTTATTTTAATTAGAGGATAATTATAATTTTGTGAAGGTTTTTGTCAAAAATTAACATTAATTGACCACAGGTATACATGTGCCCCCCCCCCATTTTTGTTTTAATGTACTGCCAGATCAAAGGAATAATGTAAACAATTTTACCACTTTTTAATGCCTCAAATAAAAACACAGCATTAGGGTACCCTTTAAAATGTAATAAAGAATTTCTCATAATACCCTAGAAAGGTATCAAGGCCAGTTGAGTTACTGATTGCCCATTGTGGGGAATTATGCATTACTCAAGGGTATACAGATAAATGATAAATTATGTAGTCTGTCACTAGGAAATATGAAGGTCTCTTTCTAAATGTTTAGCTGATGACTGATGGACAGTTTTCAATATCATATTTCCCCACATACAACCACCACAGTGAGTGGTATGATAATAAGAAAAAAAATGAGAAAATGAGAATGTGGACACATTAAAACACAATTATTATGTGTAACATGATGGTTATTACTTATTCTAAAAGCAAAAATCATCTTACAAAGAACATAATGAACACTTTTATCACCTTTTGTCTTGTACTTAAATATTAAACAAAGGTCATTTTAGCATTTATGCCCTTATAAACATTACTTTTTCTTTGGATCTAATAGTGATGATGCAAAACATTTTCGCTTAAAATCAAGTATCTTGAAATTGTACTGGTATTGTCAATACAATCAGGGAAGGAAAAAATGAGACCTTTTTTATACTTCAAAAATACCACCTAAGTGTTATAAATGTAGTAATCTTTTCCTCACGATTCCTTCAAAGATTATGGAATCTAAATCAAGTTATGTAGTTCAATGTTTGCCATTTATCCCATATACTTTTAAAATATATGGGCTTCCCTGTTGGCTCAGATGGTAAAAAATCTGCCTCCAACGCAGAAGACCCAGATTTGATCCCTGGGTCAGGAAGATCCCTTGGGGAAGGGAACAGATACCTTCTCCAGTATTCTTGCTAGAGAATTCTATGGACAGAGAAGCCTGGTGAGTTACAGTCCATGGGGTCACGAAGAGTTGGACATGATTGAGTGACAAACAATATGCAATTTGTGTAACACTTTCAGGTCAGGAAGCAACAGTTAGAACTGGACATGGAACAACAGACTGGTTCCAAATAGGAAAAGGAGTACGTCAAGGCTGTATATTGTCACCCTGCTTATACAACTTATATACAGAGTACATCACGAGAAACGCTGGACTGAAGAAGCACAAGCTGAAATCAAGATTTCTGGGAGAAATATCAATAATCTCAGATATGCAGATGACACCACCCTTATGGCAGAAAGTGAAGAGGAACTCAAAAGCCTCTCGATGAAAGAGTGAAAAAGTTGGCTTAAACCTCAACGTTCAGAAGACGAAGATCATGGCATCTGGTCCCGTCACTTCATGGGAAATAGATGGGGTGTCAGACTTTATTTTGGGGGGCTCCAAAATCACTGCAGATGATGCCTGCAGCCATGAAATTAAAGACACTTACTCTTTGGAAGGAAAGTTATGACCAACCTAGATAGTATATTCAAAAGCAGAGATATTACTTTGCCAACAAAGGTCCATCTAGTCAAGGCTATGTTTTTTCCAGTGGTCATGCATGGATGTGAGAATTGGACTGTGAAGAAAGCTGAGCACTGAAGAACTGATGCTTTTGAACTGTGGTGTTGGAGAAGACTCTTGAGAGTCCCTTGGACTGCAAGGAGATCCAACCAGTCCATTCTGAAGGAGATCAGCCCTGGGATTTCTTTGGAAGGAATGATGCTAAAGCTGAAACTCCAGTACTTTGGCCACCTCATGCGAAGAGTTGACTCATTGAAAAAGACTCTGATGCTGGGAGGGATTGGGGGCAGGAGGAGAAGGGGATGACAGAAGATGAGATGGCTGGATGGATGGCATCACTGACTCGATGGACGTGAGTGTGAGTGAACTCCGGGAGTTGGTGATGGACAGGGAGGCCTGTTGTGCTGCGATTCATGGAGTCACAAAGAGTCGGACACGACTAAACTGAAACTCAATTCTTGTGTCTAGAATTCTTTCTCTGGATGAATGTTTCAAAGTAACTGTTGGAAAACTATTAATTTTTATGAAATTCTAAGAATAAAATTTCAGAAACCATCATTTATATGATGAACCTATGACTTTCCAAATTACTTTCAAGTACTATACAGAAATACTCTTTTTGCCCTTTGTTTTTGCTTTATTGTTGCATGGCATGCTGCTATTTATTATTAAAAAACAAATGTCAAAGTAAGAAACAAGAGTGCTATTAGATATATCTTTCCACACCTAAGATTTTCTTTAATGATTAAACAACAATATTTTAGAAGTTATTAGTGAATGAACTTAGTGACAAAGAATTTAAACTGCTAGAAATACTTTTGAAACACACTTATAGCCTTTAATTTATTTACTTTATTATCAAAGTTACATTTTTGTAAAGTGCTTAAAGAGTTGTCCTTTTTTTTTCTTTTTTTCTTCTAAGTCATATATAATGAAATTATCTCAAATTAATTGTTCTGTTTGTTTGACACAATCATAAAGGAAGATTGAAATTTATTTTTACTATTTATTAATTTATGTGATAGGAACAGACTTTTTAAATAATTTCAAATATAGAACATACTTAACTCTCTGAAAGATTTTAAACATTGACTTTTATCATAATTTAGAGTAAAATAAACAGAAAGTTATTTACCCAGAATACCCTTCTCAGAGCATATTGAGAATGTAGTTGGCATGCTTCTCACTTCTAGCAATTACTAGATAGGTGCAAAGCTAATTTTGCTTTGCAAAATAAGCAAAACTGTTGCAAAACTGTTGAAATAAGCTGTTTGATAATGGAATGAAAAAGTGAAACTGAAAGTGTTTGTGACCCCATGGACTGTAGTCTGTCAAGTTCTTCTGTCCATGGAATTCTCCAGGCAAGAATACTGAAGTGCGTTGTCATTTCCTTCTTCAGGGACTCATCCCAACCCAGGGATCTAAGTCAGGTCTTCTTCATCGCAGGCAATTTCTTTACCATCTGAGCCACCACTCTTAATAAATGTGGTTATGCCATATATCATTTTAACGCACACTTCTCCCTTCTGGTTTTTTTTTTGTTGTTGTTAATTACATTATTTTCTGTTTATTTTATATTTATTTTAGAATAGGGAAATGAAGTTAGACAAAAAAGCATGTTTGAGTAATGTTCTTATTTGAGTTCAAAATGGGTCATGAAGCAGTGGAGACAACTCACAACATCAACAACACATTTTTCCCAGGAACTGCTAACAAGCATACAGTGCAGTGGTGGTTCAAGAAATTTTGCAAAGAAGCCATGAGCCTTGAAGATGTGGGTGTAATAGCCAACCATCAGAATTTGCTAACCAACTGGCAGCCATCATCATAGCTGATCCTCTACGACTGCACAAGAAGTTACTGAAGAACTCAATGTTGACCATTCTAAGGTCGTTTGTCATGAAATAAATTGGAAAGATGAGAAAGCTCAGTAAGTGGGTACTTCATGAGCTGATTGAAAATTAAAAAAAAAAAATTGTCGTTTTGAAGTGTCATCTTTTCTTATTCTGTGCAACAACAAACCATTTTGAATCACATTTCGATATGTTATGAAAAGTGGATTTTATATGACAACCAGCAATGAACATCTCAGTGGTTGCTCCAAGAAGATCCAAAGCACTTCCTAAAGCCAAACGCTCATCAAAAACGTTCATGATCACTGTCTGGCAGACTGTCGCCCATCTGATCAACTACGGCTTTCTGAATACCAGTGAAACCATTACATCTGACAAGTATGCTCAGCAAAAAGTTGAAATGCACCAGAAACTGCAATGCCTGGAGCCAGTATTGGTCAATAGAAAAGGTTCAATTCTCCATGACAATGCCCAACTGCACATCACATAACCAATGCTTCAAAAATTGAGTGAATTGGGCTATGGAGTTTTGCCTCATCCACCATATTTACCACCTGATCTCTCACCAACTGACTACCAGTTCTTCAGGCATCTTGAAAACTTTTTGCAGGGAAAATGCTTCCGCAACCAACAGGATGCAGAAAATGCTTCCCAAGATTTCACTGAATCCCTAAGCATGCACTTTTATGTTACAGAAATAAATCAACTTATTTTTTGATTGGTAGAAATGTGTTTATTATAATGGTTGCTATTTTGATTATTAAAGATTGGGCTGAGTCTAGTTATAATGAATTAAAATTCATGGTGCAAAACAACAGTAACATTTGCACCAACCTAAATAGCTGCCTTAAGAAAATAAACAGTAGATTTACATGTGGTGGAAATATAATGATCAGATTGCTTAAGTCAATCATTGTATGTGGAAATGCTACATGGCAGCAGTTCAGTTCAGCTGAGTAGTTGTGTCTGACTCTTTATGACTCCATGAATTACAGCACGCCAGGCCTCCCTGTCCATCATCAACTCCCAGAGATTACCAAAACTCATGTCCATTGAGTCAGTGATGCCATCTAACAATCTCATCCTCTGTCGTCACCTTTTCCTCCTGCCTTCAATCTTTCCCAACATCAGGGTCTTTTCAAATGAGTCAGCCCTTCGCATCAGGTGGCCAAAATATTGGAGCATCAGCTTCAACATTAGTCCTTCCAAAGAACACCCAGGAATGATCTCCTTTAGGATGGACTAGTTGGATCTCTTTGCAGTCCAAGGGACTCTTAAGAGGCTTCTCCAACATCACGGTTCAAAAGCATCAATTCTCAGTGCTCAGCTTTCCTTATAGCCCAATTCTCACATACATAGATGACTACTGGAAAAACCATAGCCTTGACTAGACAGACCTTTATGGATAAAGTAATGTCTCTGCTTTTTAATATGTTGTCTAGATTGGTCACAACTTTCCTTCCAACGAGTAAGTGTCTTTTAATTTCATGGCTGCAATCACCATCTGCAGTGATTTTGGAGCCCTAAAAAATTAAGTCTGACACTCTTTCCCCATCTATTTCCCATGAAGTGATGGGACCAGATGCCATGATCTTCGTTTTCTGAATGTTGAGCTTTAAGCCAACTTTTTCACTCTCTTCTTTCACTTTCATCAAGAGGTTTTTAGTCCCTCTTCACTTTCTGCCATAAGGGTGGTGTCATCTGCATATCTGAGATTATTGATATTTCTCCTGGCAATCTTGATTCTAGCTTGTGCTTCTTCCAGCCCATCGTTTCTCAAGAGGTACTCTGCATATAAGTTGAATAAGCAGGGTGATAATATACAGACTTGACATACTGCTTTTCCTGTTTGGAACCAGTCTGTTGTTCCATGTTCAGGTCTAACTGTTGCTTCCTGACCTGCATACAGGTTTCTCAAGAGACAGGTCAGGTGGTCCGGTATCCCAATCTCTTTAAGGATTTTCCACAGTTTATTGTGATCCATACAGTCAAAGGCTTTGGCATAGGAAATAAAGCAGAAGTGGATGCTTTTTCTGGAACTTTCTTGCTTTTTTGATGATCCAGTGACTGTTGGCGATTTGAACTCTGATTCCTCTGCCTTTTCTAAAACCAGGTTGAAATTCTGGAAGTTCACGGTTGATGTATTGCTGAAGTCTGGCTTGGAGAATTTTGAGCATTACTTTAATAGCGTGTGAGATGAGTGCAACTGTCCTGTAATTTGAGCATTCTGTGGCATTGCCTTTCTTTGAAATTGGAATGAAAACTGACTTTTTCCTGTCCTGTGGCCACTGCTGAGTTTTCCAAATTTGCTGGCATACTGAGTGCAACACTTTCACAGCATCATCTTTTAGGATTTGGAATAGGTCAACTGGAATTCCATCACCCCCACTAGCTTTGTTCATAGTGATGCTTTCTAAGACCCACCTGACTTCACATCCCAGGATGTCTGGCTCTAGGTGAGTGATCACACCATCATTATTATCTCGGTCATGAAGATCATTTTTGTACAGTTCTTCTGTGTATTCTTGCCACCTCTTCTTACTACCTTCTGCTTCTGTTAGGTCCATACTATTTCTGTCCTTTATTGAGCCCATCTTTGCATGAAATTCCTTTGTATCTCTAATTTTCTTCAAGAGATCTCTAGTCTTTCCCATTCTGTTGTTTTCCTGTTTCTTTGCATTGATTGCTGAAGAAGGCTTTCTTATCTGTTCTTGCTATTCTTTGGAACTCTGCATTCAAACGCTTTTATCTTTCCTTTTCTCTTTGCTTTTTGCTTCTCTTCTTTTCAGGGCTATTTGTAAGGCCTACCCAGACAGCCATTTTGGTTTTTTGCATTTCTTTTCCATGGGGATGGTCTTGATCCCTGTCTCCTGTACAGTGTCACCAACCTCCATCCATAGTTCATCAGGCACTCTATCTATCAGATCTAGTCCCTTAAATCTATTTCTCACTTCCACTGTATAATCATAAGGGATTTGATTTAGGTCATACCTGAATGTTCTAGTGGTTTTCCTTACTTTCTTCAATTTAAGTCTGAATTTGAAAATAAGGAGTTCATGATCTGAGCCACAGTCAGCTCTTGGTTATGCTTATGATTAAGAGTAGTGTAATTAAAAGTTACATTAGAGATCCTTAATAACTTAATTTTAGTAATAAAATCTGGTAAGACAAAAGCCACTTGTTTTCCCAGACTTACCACCTAGGTGTGGCAATTCATTTGTCTTCAGAATAATTAATGTGTGGCATTAAATTCCTCCCAAATGAGAATGTTTTCAAGGGTTCAAATACATTATATAAATATATAGAGTACCAATATCCATTTAAAGGTAACATAAAATAATTACTTTAATTTCATGAGGTTTCAAATAGTATCACTTGTTAATTTCTTTTTGTTATTTTCTCTCAGAAAACTGCATTTTTTTTTCTTTTCTTTCTTCTTCTTCTTCTTTTCTTTTCTTTTTTTTTTTTTTTGTGCTATGGCACACCTCTCTACATTTTCCTTTATATTTTATAAATGTAACTTTAACTTGGCAAAAGTTTTATATTTTTCAAATATTACTTCACTTAAAACAACAATATATTATTATGGCAGAAAAAAATAAAACTGTCAGAAATTAAATTATGTGCCTAGAAAATCCCATGGACAGAGGAGCCTGGTGCAGGCTATTGTCCTTGGGGTCTCGAAGAGTCAGACATGACTGAGAAATTTCACTTCACTTGCCTGCAAGTAAGAAACTCACTTCTGCAGTTGCCCAACCACAGTTCTCTTCTTCCGATTAGTTGCAAGTGAAAATGCAACAGCTCCTTCCATTTATGGGAGCAGCATGTCTTTCTTGCCTTCTTCTGTGTCTGACTCTGCCTCTTTTTTCTAATATATAACATAACCATATTTATTTAAGAATGTATTCCAATATAAAATGGCAAAGTTCAACAATGCAAAACCGCAATTACTTCTGCACCAACCTAATAGCTTTCTAGAACTACTAGACATCTCCCCACTTCCGGACACATAATCCAATGCATTTTTTTTTTCTCAGCTCTAGATAAAACAAAAATATAACAAACTAAAACACAGACCGTTATTGGACACAGAATGCCACACAGAACCAAATGACTAGAAATTATCACATACAAGGGAATCAAGTCAAACTATTACATGAAAGAACAAAATTCTTCCAAGAAAATCTCTTGAACCTCTCGGTCTCAGCCATGTTATTCCTTAACTTTCAGGAAAATTCATCCATATCACAAAGACAGTAAATATAAGTTTAACAAAAATATTCATAATAAATCTAATACACTCAAATTAGATCAGATCAGTCAATCAGTCGTGTCCGACTTTTCGCGACCCCATGAATCGCAGCACGCCAGGCCTCCCTGTCCATCAGCAACTCCCAGAGTTCACCCAGACTCATGTCCATCAAGTCAGTGATGCCATCCAGCCATCTCATCCTCTGTCGTCCCCTTCTCCTCCTGCCCCCAATCCCTCCCAGCATCAGAGTCTTTTCCAAAGAGTCAACTCTTCGCATGAGGTGGCCAGAGTACTGGAGTTTCAGCTTTAGCATCATTCCTTCCAAAGAAATCCCAGGGCTGATCTCCTTTAGAATGGACTGGTTGGATCTCCTTGCAGTCCAAGGGACTCTCAAGAGTCGTCTCCAACACCACAGTTCAAAAGCATCAATTCTTCGGTGCTTGGCCTTCTTCACAGTCCAACTCTCACATCCATACATGACCACCAGAAAAACCATAGCCTTGACTAGACGGACCTTTGTTGGCAAAGTAATGTGTCTGCTTTTGAATATGCTATCTAGGTTGGTCATAACTTTCCTTCCAAGGAGTAAGCGTCTTTTAATTTCATGGCTGCAGTCACCATCTGCAGTGATTTTGGAGCCCAGAAATATAAAGTCTGACACTGTTTCCCCATCTATTTCCCATGAAGTGGTGGGACTGGATGCCATGATCTTCGTTTTCTGAATGTTGAGCTTTAAGCCAACTTTTTCACTCTCCACTTTCACCTTCATCAAGAGGCTTTTGAGTTCCTCTTCACTTTCTGCCATAAGGGTGGTGTCATCTGCATATCTGAGGTTATTGATATTTCTCCCGGCAATCTTGATTCCAGCTTGTGCTTCTTTCAGCCCAGGCTTTCTCAAGAGGTACTCTGCATATAAGTTAAATAATCAGGGTGACAATATACAGCCTTGATGTACTCCTTTTCCTATTTGGAACTAGTCTGTTGTTCCATGTCCAGTTCTAACTGTTGCTTCCTGACCTGCATAGAAATTTCTCAAGAGGCAGATCAGGTGGTCTGGTATTCCCATCTCTTTCAGAATCTAATACACTAGTAAGTTGCAATTCCGAATTACACAAAGTAATTTTAGTTACTTAGGTGGCATGTTTATATATTATATATTAAAAATTCAAGGGAAACATTTCAGAGAGAAGTTGGTAAGTTATGTATTTACAGTGTCTGCTGTTCCTGATGCGATTTATTTTTTTTTAATTTTATTTTATTTTTAAACTTTACAATATTGTATTAGTTTTGCCAAATATCAAAATGAATCAGGACAGGTATACCTGTGTTCCCCATCCTGAACCCTACTCCCTCCTCCCTCCCCATACCCTCCCTCTGGGTTGTCCCAGTGCACCAGCCCCAAGCATCCAGTATCGTGCATCGAACCTGGACTGGCGACTCGTTTCATACATGATATTATACCTGTTTCAATGCCATTCTCCCAAATCTCCCCATCCTCTCCCTCTCCCACAGAGTCCATAAGACTGATCTATACATCAGTGTCTCTTTTGCTGTCTCGTACACAGGGTTATTGTTACCATCTTGCTAAATTCCATATATATATGTGTGTTAGTATACTGTATTGGTGCTTTTCTTTCTGGCTTACTTCACTCTGTATAATAGGTTCCAGTTTCATCCATCTCATTAGAACTGATTCAAATGTATTCTTTTTAATGGCTGAGTAATACTCCATTGTGTATATGTACTACAGCTTTCTTATCCATTCATCTGCTGATGGGCATCTAGGTTGCTTCCATGTCCTGGCTATTATAAACAGTGCTGCGATGAACATTGGGGTACACGTGCCTCTTTCCCTTCTGGTTTCTTCAGTGTGTATGCCCAGCAGTGGGATTGCTGGATCATAAGGCAGTTCTATTTCCAGTTTTTTAAGTAATCTCCACACTGTTCTCCATAGTGGCTGTACTAGTTTGCATTCCCACCAACAGTGTAAGAGAGTTCCCTTTTCTCCACACCCTCTCCAGCATTTATTGCTTGTAGACTTATGGACTGAAGCCATTCTGACTAGCGTGAAATGGTACCTCATTGTGGTTTTGATTTGCATTTCTCTGATAATGAGTGATGTTGAGCATCTTTTCATGTGTTTGTTAGCCATCTGTATGTCTTCTTTGGAGAAATGTCTATTTAGTTCTTTGGCCCATTTTTTGATTGGGTCATTTATTTTTCTGGAGTTGAGCTGTAGGAGTTGCTTGTATATTTGAGATTAGTTGTTTGTCCGTTGCTTCATTTGCTATTATTTTCTCCCATTCTGAAGGCTGCCTTTTCACCTTGCTAATAGTTTCCTTTGTTGTGCAGAAGCTTTTAAGATTAATTAGGTCCCATTTGTTTATCTTTGCTTTTATTTCCAATATTCTGGGAGGTGGGTCATAGAGGATCCTGCTGTGATGTATGTCAGAGAGTGTTTTGCCTATGTTCCCCTCTAGGAGTTTTATAGTTTCTGGTCTTACATTGAGATCTTTAATCCGTTTTGAGTTTATTTTTGTGTATGGTGTTAGAAAGTGTTCTAGTTTCATTCTTTTACAAGTGGTTGACCAGTTTTCCCAACACCACTTGTTAAAGAGATTGTCTTTCATCCAGTGTATATTCTTGCCTCCTTTGTCAAAGATAAGGTTTCCATATGTGCATGGATTTATCTCTGGGCTTTCTATTTTGTTCCATTGATCTATATTTCTGTCTTTGTGCCAATACCATACTGTCTTGATAACTGTGGCTTTGTAGTAGAGCCTGAAGTCAGGTAGGTTGACTCCTCCAGTTCCATTCTTCTTTCTCAAGATAGCTTTGGCTATTTGAGGATTTTGTATTTCCATACAAATTGTGAAATTATTTGTTCTAGCTCTGTGAAGAATACCGTTGGTAGCTTGATAGGGATTGCATTGAATCTATAAATTGCTTTGGGTAGTATACTCATTTTCACTATATTGATTCTTCCAATCCATGAACATGGTATATTTCTCCATCTATTAGTGTCCTCTTTGATTTCTTTCACCAGTGTTTTATAGTTTTCTATATATAGGTCTTTAGTTTCTTTAGGTAGGTATATTCCTAAGTATTTTATTCTTTCCGTTGCAATGGTGAATGGAATTATTTCCTTAATTTCTTTTTCAGTTTTCTCATTATTAGTGTATAGGAATGCAAGGGATATCTGTGTGTTGATTTTATATGCTGAAACTTTACTATAATCATTGATTATTTCTAGTAATTTTCTTGTTGAGTCTTTAGGGTTTTCTATGTAGAGGATCATGTCATCTGCAAACAGTGAGAGTTTTACTTCTTCTTTTCCAATTTGGATCCCTTTTATTTCTTTTTCTGCTCTGATTCCTGTGGCCAAAACTTCCAAAACTATGTTGAATAGTAATGGTGAAAGTAGGCACCCTTGTCTTGTTCCTGACTTTAGAGGAAATGCTTTCAATTTTTCACCATTGAGGATAATGTTTGCTGTGGGTTTGTTATATTAGCTTTTATTATGTTGAGGTATGTTCCTTCTATTCCTGCTTTCTGGAGAGTTCTTATCATAAATGGATGTTGAATTTTGTCAAAGGCTTTCTCTGCTTCTATTGAGATAATCATACGGTTTTTATTTTTCAATTTGTTAATGTGGTGTTAACAATCAGTGTTAACACTGATTGATTTGCGGATATTGAAGAATCCTTGCATCCCTGGGATAAAGCCCACTTGGTCATGGTGTATGATCTTTTTAAGTGTTGTTGGATTCTGATTGCTAGAATTTTGTTAAGGATTTTTGCATCTATGTTCATCAGTGATATTGGCCTGTAGTTTTCTTTTTTTGTGGGATCTTTGTCAGGTTTTGGTATTAGGGTGATTGTGGCCTCATAGAATAAGTTTGGAAGTTTACCTCCCTCTGCAATTTTCTGGAAGAGTTTGAGCAGGATAGGTGTTAGCTCTTCTCTAAATTTTTGGTAGAATTCAGCTGTGAAGCCGTCTGGACCTGGGCTTTTGTTTGCTGGAAGATTTTTGATTACAGTTTCAATTTCTGTGCTTGTGATGGGTCTGTTAAGATTTTCTATTTCTTCCTGGTCCAGTTTTGGAAAGTTGTACTTTTTTAAGAATTTGTCCATTTCTTCCTCGTTGTCCATTTTATTGGCATATAATTGTTGATAGTAGTCTCTTATGATCCTTTGTATTTCTGTGTTGTCTGTTGTGATCTCTCCATTTTCATTTCTACTTTTATTGATTTGATTTTTCTCCCTTTGTTTCTTGATGAGTCTGGCTAATGGTTTGTCAATTTTATTTATCTTTTCAAAGAACCAGCTTTTGGCTTTGTTGATTTTTGCTATGGTCTCTTTTGTTTTTTGTTTGGTTTTTTTTTTTTTTTTTTGCATTTATTTCTGCTCTAATTTTTAAGATTTCTTTCCTTCTACTAACCCTGGGGTTCTTAATTTCTTCCTTTTCTAGTTGCTTTAGGTGTAGGGTTAGGTTATTTATTTTACGTTTTTCTTGTTTCTTGAGGTATGCCTGTATTGCTATGAACTTTCCCCTTAGGACTGCTTTTAAAGTGTCCCACAGGTTTTGAGTTGTTGTGTTTTCATTTTCGTTCGTTTCTATGCAAATTTTGATTTCTTTTTTGATTTCTTCTGTGATTTGTTGGTTATTCAGCAGTGTGTTGTTCAGCCTCCATATGTTGGAATTTTTAATAGTTTTTCTCCTGTAATTGAGATCTAATCTTACTGCATTGTGGTCAGAAAAGATGCTTGGAATGATTTCTATTTTTTTGAATTTACCAAGGCTAGGTTTATGGCCCAGGATGTGATCTATCCTGGAGAAGGTTCCATGTGCGCTTGAGAAAAAGGTGAAATTCATTGTTTGGGGATGAAATGTCCTATAGATATCAATTAGGTCTAACTGGTCTATTGTATCATTTAACGTTTGTGTTTCCTTGTTAATTTTCTGTTTAGTTGATCTATCCATAGGTGTGAGTGGGGTATTAAAGTCTCCCACTATTATTGTGTTATTGTTAATTTCTCCTTTCATACTTGTTAGCATTTGTCTTACATATTGTGGTGCTCCCGTGTTGGGTGCATATATATTTATAATTGTTATATCTTCTTCTTGGATTCATCCTTTGATCATTATGTAGTGACCATCTTTGTCTCTTTTCACAGCCTTTGTTTTAAAGTCGATTTTATCTGATAAAAGTATTGCTACTCCTGCTTTCTTTCAGTCCCTATTTGCATGGAAAATCTTTTTCCAGCCCTTCACTTTCAGTCTGTATGTGTCCCGTGTTTTGAGGTGGGTCTCTTGTAGACAACATATGTAGGGGTCTCGTTTTTGTATCCATTCAGCCAGTCTTTGTCTTTTGGTTGGAGCATTCAACCCCTTTACATTTAAGGTAATTAGTGATAAGTATGATCCCGTTGCCATTTACTTTACTGTTTTGGGTTCGAGTTTATACACCATTTTTGTGTTTCCTGTCTAGAGAATATCCTTTAGTATTTGTTGGAGAGCTGGTTTGGTGGTGCTGAATTCTCTCAGCTTTTGCTTGTCTGAGAAGCTTTTGATTCCTCCTTCATATTTGAATGAGATCCTTGCTGGGTACAATAATCTGGGCTGTAGGTTATTTTCTTTCATCACTTTAAGTATGTCTTGTCATTCCCTCCTGGCTTGAAGAGTTTCTATTGAAAGATCAGCTGTTTTCCTTATGGGAATTCCCTTGTGTGTTATTTGTTGTTTTTCCCTGGCTGCTTTTACTATTTGTTCTTTGTGTTTGATCTTTGTTAATTTAATTAATATGTGTCTTGGGGTGTTTTGCCTTGGGTTTATCCTGCTTGGGACTCTCTGGGTTTCTTGGACTTGGGTGATTATTTCCTTCCCCATTTTAGGGAAGTTTTCAACTATTACCTCTTCGAGTATTTTCTCATGGTCTTTCTTTTTGTCTTCTTCTTCTGGGACCCCTATGATTCGAATGTTGTAGTGTTTAATATTGTCCTGGAGGTCTCTGAGATTGTCCTCATTTCTTTTAATTCGTTTTTCTTTTATCCTCTCTGATTCATTTATTTAGA
Organism: Bos taurus; assembly: GCF_002263795.3. Taxonomy (NCBI): domain Eukaryota; kingdom Metazoa; phylum Chordata; class Mammalia; order Artiodactyla; family Bovidae; genus Bos; species Bos taurus. The sequence goes on along the minus strand of NC_037346.1, from coordinate 2,913,476 downwards.
GGATAATGGTATCATCTCTGATACCATTCTATCTTCTAATTCACTAATCCTATCTTCTGCCTCTGTTATTCTACTATTGGTTGCCTCCAGAGTGTTTTTAATTTCATTTATTGCATTATTCATTTTATATTGATTCTCTTTTATTTCTTCTAGGTCCTTGTTAAACCTTTCTTGCATCTTCTCAATCTTTGTCTCCAAGCTATTTATCTGTGATTCCATTTTGATTTCAAGATTTTGGATCAATTTCACTATCATTATTCAGAATTATTTATCAGGTAGATTCCCTATCTCTTCCTCTTTTGTTTGGTTTGGTGGGCATTTATCCTGTTCCTTTATCTGCTGGGCATTCCTCTATCTCTTCATCTTGTTTAAATTCCTGAGTTTGGGGTGTCCTTTCTGTATTCTGGCAGTTTGTGGAGTTCTCTTTATTGTGGAATTTCCTCGCTCTATGTGGGTTTGTACAGGTGGCTTGTCAAGGTTTCTTGGTTAGGGAAGCTTGTTTCGGTGTTCTGGTGGGTGGAGCTGTATTTTTTCTCTCTGGAGTGCAATGAAATGTCCAGTAATGAGTTATGGTATGTCTATGGTTTTGGGGTGACTTTGGGCTGCCTGTATCTTGGAGCTCAGGGCTGTGTTCCTTGCTGCTGGAGAATTTGCTTGGTATGTCTTGCCCTTAATCTTGTTTCACCCAGAGAGGTTTACAGCGTTATATAGAGAAGAGAAGAGTGAGGAGGGAGTTAGAGGTGACCCGAATGAGATGAGGTGGAATCAATAGAGGAGAGAGTGGGCTATTCAGTAATCTCTTCCTTATGTGCACTCCACAACTGGACCGCTCAGAGTTGTTCATAGAGTTATACAGAGAAGAGAAGAAGGAGGAAGGTGGCAGAGGTGGCCAGGAGGATAAATGGGGGGAATGAAAAGGAGGGAGACAGATCCAGCCAGTAATCAGTTCCCTAAGTGTTCTCCACCATCTGGAACACACAGAAATTCACAGAGTTGGGTAGAGTAGAGAGGGGTTAGGGAGGAGACACAGGCGACCTAGTGGAGAAAAAGGAGAGTCCAAAGGGAGAGAGAGAAGTTAAGCCAGTAATCTCGCTCCCTAGTGAAAAATGGGTACTGAAGATTGGGTTCTTAAAGGTACAAAATTGGTAACAAATACATAAAAGCAAAAATTAAAAATCTAGAGTAGAGTTTGGAATTTCAAAAATACGATGTTAAAGAAAAGAAGAAGGAAAAGAAAGAGAGAAAAAACGAACAAACAAGGTCGCAAAAATTATAAAGAAAATATAGGTACAAAATTGATAACTAATATCAAAAAGCAAAAGTTAAAAATCTAGAGTAGAGTTTGGAATTTCAAAATTACAATTTTAAAAAAAGAAGAGGAAAAAGAAAGAGAGGGAGAAAAAAAAAACTAAGAACAAACAAAGTCAAATAAATTATATATAAAAAAAAATACAGGTACAAAAATGATAACCAATACCAAAAAACATAAATTAAAAATCTAGAGTAGAGTTTGGAATTTCAGATATACAATGTTATTTAAAAGAAGAAGAGAAAGAAACAGAGAAAAACAAAAAAAAATAAAAAAGAGTCACAGAAATTATATAAGAACAAAAATTAAAAAAAAAAACTATAGGTACAAAATTGATAACAAATACTAAAAAGCAAAAATTAAAAATCTAGAGTAGAGTTTGGAATTTCAAAAATATGATGTTAAAGAAAAGAAGAAGGAAAAGAAAGAGAGAAAAACGAACAAACAAGGTCGCAAAAATTATAAAGAAAATATAGGTACAAAATTGATAACTAATACCAAAAAGCAAAAGTTAAAAATCTAGAGTAGAGTTTGGAATTTGAAAAATACAATGTTAAAAAAAGAAGAGGAAAAAGAAAGAGAGAGGAAAAAAATAAAAACAAACAAGAACAAACAAAGTCACATAAATTATTAAAAAAAAAAAAAAATACAGGTACAAAATTGATAACCAATACCAAAAAGCATAAATTAAAAATCTAGAGTAGAGTTTGGAATTTCAGATATACAATGTTATTTAAAAGAAGAAGAGAAAGAAACAGAGAAAAAACAAAAGAAAAAATAAAAATGGGTCACAGAAATTATATAAAAACAAAAACAAAAAAAACTATAGGTACAAAATTGATAACAAATACTAAAAAGCTAAAATTAAAAATCTAGAGTAGAGTTTGGAATTTCAAAAATATGATGTTAAAGAAAAGAAGAAGGAAAAGAAAGAGAGAAAAACGAACAAACAAGGTCGCAAAAATTATAAAGAAAATATAGGTACAAAATTGATAACTAATACCAAAAAGCAAAAGTTAAAAATCTAGAGTAGAGTTTGGAATTTGAAAAATACAATGTTAAAAAAAGAAGAGGAAAAAGAAAGAGAGAGGAAAAAAATAAAAACAAACAAGAACAAACAAAGTCACATAAATTATTAAAAAAAAAAAAAATACAGGTACAAAATTGATAACCAATACCAAAAAGCATAAATTAAAAATCTAGAGTAGAGTTTGGAATTTCAGATATACAATGTTATTTAAAAGAAGAAGAGAAAGAAACAGAGAAAAAACAAAAGAAAAAATAAAAATGGGTCACAGAAATTATATAAAAACAAAAACAAAAAAAACTATAGGTACAAAATTGATAACAAATACTAAAAAGCTAAAATTAAAAATCTAGAGTAGAGTTTGGAATTTCAAAAATACAATGTTAAAGAAAAGAAAGGAAAAAAAAGGTCAAAAAATTACACAAAATGCATATATTTATGAAGTTTGCTTTAACAAAACCAGGGTCGTCTTCTTCTTTTTTTTTTTTTTTTGCAAAGTAATCCATTATAAAAGTGGAAATTAAAGGAATAATAGAGGAATTAAATTTTTTTAATTAAAAAAAAATAAAAAAGAAAGAAAGAATGATCCTACAAATAGTAAAAATATATCTAGGACTTTCTCCAGTTTTGTTGTGAGTATTGTGGGTTCAGTTCATTTTTGGCTAGTTCCTTGGTCCAACATATTTCTCAAGATCTATAGGCCCCTTCCTATGTAGATGGTAGTAACCACAGGGTTTTAATCTATTGCCTGTAGCTTCCAAGGTGGTTCCCTCTGTTATAGCTTCTTCTGTTTGCTGGTCTCTTCAGTGTCTGGTTTTCGCCCTGACACAAAGGGGACGGTGGAGGACACTTTTTTTTTTTTTTTAAGTCTCACTTGTTCAGTCGTGCTGAGGGGAGGTAGGGAGGGATGCTGCAAACAAATAACACTGGCGTGTGCTCGCAGTGCCTCAGCCACACTGGGTCTACCCCCCATTCACGGCGCGTGTAGCCTCTCTGCCCACACTGCTCAGGCTCTGGGTTGCTCCGCCAGGAACCATCTGCGGCTGGCCCTGGGCTGCCTGTACTTCCCAGGTACAAGCCGCTCAGGTTTAGGCACTCGGGTAGTCCTCAGAGGCACAGACTCTTGGTTGGGCCTGCATTTTGTGCCCTTCCAAGATACGAGCAGCTCAGATGATGAGGTGTTTTGCGCGCGCGATTGCTGCGACTGCGATGAGGTGTTTTGCGCACCGCTCGGTTATCTAGTTGTGCACCGGCACACCTTCTCAGGCAGATGTTGACCGTCCAGACCCCCAAGAAGTTTTAATTAGCAAAGAAGCCTGCTTACAGTTTTATAGATAATGTCTCTCTGGGGCTGCGATTGTCCCCTTCCAGCTCTGGCTGCCTATCACCGGAGGGGGATGGTCTGCCGCCTGCTATCTCTGTTCAGTCCTTTGTTCCGTGCACGGGCCTAGCGGTGTCATAGGTTAGGGCTGGCTTTTCGCGTGGTAGATATCCCACAGTCTGGTTTGCTAGCCCAAATTATTTCGCTCAGATAGCGCCCGGGGTTATTCAGGTCAGATTCTTGCGATGCAGCGCCGCACCTCCCTGCCCAGCCCCCGCTTACTAATGGCGGATGCAGGCGTCTGTGCTGCTTCTCCACTGGGGGAGTTACCGTAGGGCTCGCAATGTGCGGGTTTTAATTATTTATTTTTCCTCCCTGTTATGTTGCCCTCTGTGCTTCCAAGGCATGGCACAGATTCGGCAGTGAGAAGGTTTCCTGGTGTTTGGAAACTTCTCTCTTTTTAAGACTCCCTTCTTGGGACGGACGGAACTCCGTCCCTCCCTCTTTTGTCCCTTTTTTTGTCTTTTATATTTTTTCCTACCTCCTTTTGAAGACTTGGGTTGCTTTTCTGGGTGCCTGATGTCCTCTGCCGGCATTCAGAAGTTGTTTTGTGGAATTTACTCGGCATTTAAATGTTCTTTTGATGAATTTGTGGGGGAGAAAGTGTTCTCCCCGTCCTACTCCTCCGTCATCTTAGCTCCTCCTGACTCTGCCTCTTAAAATGCTCTTTCTGTTAGACCAAATTTTCAGTTTGAACTGAATCTTCAGTTCAGTTCAGTCCAGTAACTCAGTCATGTCCAACTTTTTGCGATCCCATGGACTGCAGCATACCAGGCTTCCCTGTCCATCACCAACTCTCAGAGCTTGCTCAAACTCATGTCCATTGAGTCGGTGATGTCATTTAACCATCTCATCCTCTGTTGTCCCCTTCTCCTCCCACCTTCAATCTTTCCCAGCACCAGTGTCATTTTCAATGAGTCAGTTCTTCACATCAGGTGGCCAAAGTATCAGAGTTTCAGCTTCAGCATCGGTCCTTCCAGTGAATATTCAGGACTGATTTCCTTTAGGATGAACTGGTTGGATCTCCTTGCAGTCCAAGAGACTTTCAAAAGTCTCCAACACCACATTTCAAAAGCATAAATTTTTCAGCACTCAGCTTTCCAGCTCTCACATCCATACGTGACTACTGGAGAAATGATAGCTTTGACTAGATGGACCTTTGTTGGCAAAGTAATGTCTCTGCTTTTTAATAAGCTGTCTAGGTTGGTCATAACTTTTCTTCCAAGGAGCAAGCGTCCTTTAATGTCATGGCTACAGTCACCATCTGCAGTGATTTTAGAGTCAAAAAAAAAAAAAAAAGTCTGTCACTGTTTCCATTGTTTGCCCATCTATTTGCCATGAAATGATGGGACCAGATGTCATGATCTTAGCTTTCTGAATCCTGAGCTTTAAGCCAACTTTTTCACTCTTCTCTTTTACTTTCATCAAAAGTCTCTTTAGCTCTTCTTCGCTTTCTGCCATAAGTGTGGTGTTATTTGCATATTTGTGGTTATTGATATTTCTCTGGGCAATCTTGGTTCCCACTTGTGCTTCATCCAGTCCAATATTTCTCATGATGTACTCTGCACATAAGTTGAATAAGCAGGGTGACAATATACAGCCTTGACATACTCCTTTCTCGATTTCGAACCAGTCTGCTATTCCATGCCCAGTTCTTACTGTTGCTTCTTGACCTGCATAGATATTTCTCAGGAGGTAGGTCAGGAGGTCTGGTATTCCCATGTCTTTAAGAATTTTTCACAGTTCGTTTGTGATCCACACAGTGAAAGACTTTGGTATAGTTGATAAAGCAGAAGGAGATATTTTTTTCTGGAACTCTAACTTTTTAAATGATTCAATGGATGTTGACAATTTGATTCCTCTGCCTCTGGTTCCTATGCCTTTCCTAAATCTAGCTTGAACATCTGGAAGTTCATGGTTCACTCTCTAATTCTACATTAGTTATTCACTTTGCAGATATCATCTTCTACTCAAGGACTGCATTTCAAATTAGTTGTATGAATAATTGATGTCTCCTTTTCTCCTCTTGAAATATTCTCCTCTGAGAATCATCTGTACATTTTTAACCTACTTCCCAATCTAGCATGATATCTAACAGATGCTATCCAATAAAATAATTTGATATTTACCAACTTTATTGCTGACATTCCTCATTTACATCATACTTTTCAAATTCTTTACATTATTCCAAACCCTGTCTACTCTCTACATCTGCCAACAATCCTTAAGGTTTTATTTTCTAACTTCCAAACTTTAATTCTCCCTAACTTTAATGGTATTAATGGGATATTGTCTCATGGCTCCTCAATTTTATTTACATTGCAGACACTTCTGTGTATTTTAGACGTTAACAAATTCTCATCCAGGTCACAGTGGGATTCATGAGACATTATTTCCCTCCAGAATATTTATTTCATAATTCTCCTTTCTAGGAACAATTTCCCTTTATAATATCTAATCAAAATTTTTCCAATTAGTCAACTCACTGTAAGTGAAACCCATGTATTGAATATTGGGTTATAGAAGTCAAAAGGTGTTTGATTCTCTATGAATGTAATAGAATTTGCTCCCATAATAGTTGTTAGGATCATTGAGTTAAAAATTGTTATTTCACCTAAGCTTTATTTATTTATTCATTTAAATCATTTTGATCTTCTTTCAGATCTTTTGTTGTTCTGTGAACTTTCCAAAGCCTTGGTCTCCTATTTCTTATGTATCTTCAGTGTTTGTGCCCACCCTGAGTCTGAATTACTTTATTTTCAGCTATTTGATTGAATTTTCTCTTTTTTTAAATGTAGTGCAAGAGGGCTGGATAAACTGATTCCTGTCACAAAGAGATCTGACTAATTGATTGATCATTCTTTCTGTTTAATAGAGTCCCATGCAGCTCACCATGGTATAATCCACATTTATTATAATAAAAATATTTAATTTTGTAAGCTAATATTAGAAAAAGTATGATAGGAAAACCTTATTTTTGCATTTTGTGCTGCTTGCTTATGAGAGTGCAGCTTCCTAATTTGTGGGTAAAACAGTTCCATCTTATTGGTAGTCTACTGGCTTTCAGAAGAGGATGGCCTCTACATAAATCATACACTCATATGTGAAACATTCTGCAATAAAAGTTTTCTATAAATATAAAATTCCTTTAAACTCTCTCTTAGCCTGGGAAGTATGTGTAAATTCAGTCAAACAGGAGTTTTTAAGACAAAACATTATTTTAGAATCCTCAATTTGAGAAATCTTTTTTTTGGACATCAAATATTAAAAAGTGATTTCCTCTTGAAAGGATTATGTCTTTAGTGATTCATTTACAGTGATCTCCCTTACAAAGCATTATAAGGGATGATTATAATACTGTGAGTTATTGATATGGATACTCATGTCAGTAACTCTCACAGTTTAATACAAGATATCAAATGCATAGTTCTGTGCTTTCAATATGGCCACACATCAGGCTTGCTGGCAATTGGATATTTTTAAAAAATACTTCTTTCTTTCCAAATACACCACATTTGTTAGTTCCATATTTTTATTCATAGTATTTCCTCCCATTTGATGTCTTTTTTCTTCCTCTTTGTTATCCATTAAAAAAAAAAAAAAACTATCCTAATTTTTCATAAAATTTCTGAAGTAGTAATCATCTCTTTCTGACTATATATCTTGTCAGACCTCAATGGATCACTTTAGTACATACTAACTACTCATTGTTCACTCTAGAATGACTGAAGACTTGATTGAATTAGATGCAACACTGCTGTGATAGTAAGAACTCTATTACATTTCCTGAAACAGCCATTAAAAAAGTCTCAATAGCAATTTGTCTTAAATAGTTGTACCAATTACACAAACCCCAACAAGAGTATATACATCCAATATGAATGCAGGTGACAAAAGGTCATAATCAAGGTTGTCAGTTAAAATCCTGTGAGCTAAGAACACTGACTGCAGCACAAGAAAAGGGGGAGGCTTTGGAGAGTAAGGTTAAAGGGCTAGTTTTAAAATGTGAAGAAAGGGAAAGGAAGCTGGCTATTTTCCACTACTTAAACACAAGCTTACTGTTTTTCATAAAGTTCATGGTAATAGTCCTCAGTTCTATCACAAAGACAAAATTTAGTAGAAACTATATTTAAAGTCCTACACTCAATGTGCCAGCAAATTTAGAAAATGCAGCAGTGGCCACAAGACTGGAAAAGGTCAGTTTTCACTCCAATCCCAAAGAAAGGCAATACCAAAGAATGTTCAAACTACTGCACAATTGCATTCATGTCACATGCTAGTAAAGGAATGCTCAAAATTTTCCAAGCTAAGCTTCAACAGTACATGAACTGAAAACTTCCAGATGTTCAAGTTGGATTTAGAAAAGGCAGAGGAACCAGAGATCAAATTACCAGTATTCGTTGTATCATAGAAAAAGCAACAGAATTCCAGAGAAATATCTAGTTCTGCTTCACTGACTACGTCAAAGCCCTTGACTGTGTGGATCACAACAAACTGCAGAAAATTCTTAAAGAATGGACATACCAAATAACCTTCCCTGCTTCCTGAGAAACTTGTATGCAGGTCAAGAAGCAACAGTTAGGACCTGACATGAAACAATGGACTGATTCCAAATTGAGAAAGGAGTATGTCAAGGCAATATATTTAACCTTGTTTATTTAACTTATATGCAGAGTACATCGTGTGAAGTGCCAGACTGGATGAAGCAAAATCCAGAATCCAGATTACCAAGAGAAATATTAATAACCTCAGATATGCAGATGACACTACCCTTATGGCAGAAAGTGAAGAAGAACTAAAGAGCCTCTTGATGAAGGTGAAGGAGGAGAGTGAAAAAACTGGCTTATACTCAACACTCAGAAAACTAAGATCATGGCATCCGGTCCCATCATTTCATGGCAAAAAAATGGGGAAACAATGGAAACCGTGACAGACTTTATTCTCTTAAGCCCCAAAATCACTACAGACAATACTGCAGCCATGAAATTAAAAGAAGTTTGCTCCTTAGAAGAAAAGCTATGACAATCCTAGATAATTATTCAATAGTAGAGACATTACTTTGCTGACAACGGTCCATATATTCAAAGCCATTGTTTTTCCAGTAGTCACGTGTGGATGTGAGAGCTGAACCATAAAGAAGACTGACTGCCAAGTAATTGATGCTTTTGAACTGTGGTGTTGGAGAAGATTCTTGAGAGTCCCTTGGACTGCAAGGAGATCAAACCTGTCAATCCTAAAGGAAATGAGTCCTGAATATTCATTTGAAGGACAATGCTGAAGCTGAACCTCCAATACTCTGGCCTCTTTATGCAATGAGCCAACTCATTAGAAAATACCCTGATGTTTGGAAAGATTGAAGGTAGGAGAAGAAGAGAACAAGATGATTTAATGGCATCATTGATTCAATGGACATAAGTTTGAGCAAGCTCTGGGAAATGGTGAAGGACAGGGATGCCTGCTGTACTGCAACAAATCACGGGGTCGCATAGAGTCTGACACAAGTGAGTGACTGAGCAGCAACAATATTTGAGGTTAAAAAAATGATAATAGAGCATATTATTGGACATCAATTTTTTTTTCTGACATCACAGAAATTCATCTAGTATATCTGTAAGAGTCTGGTTACTCAGCAAATCAACAAATTTCTTATTTATAAATTGACTCAATTTATTCCATAACTTGAGTCTATTCTCTATGCAGATATAGAGTATCTATACTATAAGTGGAAAAAGAAAAAAGATTAATCAGAAGCAAACAAAATATGATGGAGTCCAAGTTCTAATTTTTACAGGATATACGGACTTAAGTAAAAAGCTTTCTCAACTTAAAAATAGAGCAGTAATTAATAACTCATAATACTTTTTTGAGGGTCAAATGATTAAGGACATTAAAATACTTTATAATCATAGATATGTTAGAAATATATGTTACTACCACTCTCCCAAACATCTTGGTTTAAGCTAGTAACTTTTCTGATTTGATTTAAGAAGGTTGCTCTCATTCCTATTGTTCTGCTATCATTCATTCCATTTATTTCACTTACTTCTATTTGTATTTCATTTGGATTTGTGTTCTATGGTCCAAACAATATTTTTGTCATTGAAGATATACTCTTAAGTAAGAAATAGTTTCAGTTCTCATGGATTCATATTATGGATCTCATAAATTTGTCATAAAAGGGACTGTTTTCAAATTTGCAATAAAATGCATGTGTGCATGCTAAGTCATTAAGAACTTTTTGTGTAGTTCCTCTATGTGTTCTTGTCACCTCTTATTATCATCAGCATCTTTTAGGTTCATACTGTTTCAGTACTTTATTGTGTTCATCTTTGCATGAAATGGTCCCTTGATATCTCTAATTTTCTTGAAGATATATCTATATTTTCCCATTCTATTTTCTTCCTCTATTTCTTTGCATTGATTACTGAGGAAGACTTTCTTATCTCTCCTTGCTATTCTTTGGAATTCTGCATTTAGATGGCTATATCTTTCCTTTCCTTCTTTGCCTTTCACTTCTCTACTTTTCTAAACTATTTTCAATGCTGCCTCCGACAATAATTCTGCCTTTTTACATTTATTTTTCTTGGGGATAGTTTTGATACCACCTCCTGTACAATGTCAAGAACTTCCATCCATAGTTATTCAGGAACTGTATCAGATCTAATCACTTGAATCTATTTGTCACACCTACTGTATAATTTTAAGGGATTTGATTTAGGTCATACCTTAATGGTCTAGTGGTTTCCCCTATTTTCTTCAAGAGATTCTTTATCTTCAGCTGCAAAAAAAAAAAAACAGAATCAATCTGATTTCAATATTGGCCATCTGGTAATTTCTACGTGAAAAGTCATGTCCTATAATGCTGGAAGGGGGTGTTTGCTATGAGCAGTACATTCTCTTGGCAAAACTCTGTTAGCCTTTGCCCTGCTTCATTCTGTACTCCAAGGCCAAACTTGCCTGTTACTCCAGGTATCCCCTAACTTCCTACTTTTGCATTCCAGTCCCCTATAATGAAAAAGACATCTTTTTTGGATGTTAGTTCTAGAAGGTTTTGTATATCATCATAGAATCATTCAACTTCAGCTTCTTCAGCATTAGTGGCTGGAGCATAGACTTGGATTATTGTGGTATTGAAAGTTTCACCTTGGGAATGAACAGAGAACATTCTGTCATTTTTGAGATTGCATCCAAATACTTTATTTCAGACTTTTTTGTTAACTCTGAGGGCTACTCCCTTTCTTCTAATGGATTCTTGTCCATAGTAGTATGTGCAATAGTCATCTGAATTAAATTTGCCTATTCCAATCTGCTGAGCACTGAAGAATTGATGCTTTTGAACTGTGATGTTGGAGAAGACTCTTGAGAGTCCCTTGGGCTGCAAGGAGATCCAACCAGTCCATTCTGAAGTAGATCAGCCCTGGGATTTATTTGGAAGGAATGATGCTAAAGCTGAAACTCCAGTACTTTGGCCACCTCATGTGAAGAGTTGACTCATTGGAAAAGACTCTGATGCTGGGAGGGATTGGGGGAGGGAGGAGAAGGGGACAACAGAGTATGAGATGACTGGATGGCATCAGTGACTCGATGGACGTGAATCTGAGTCAACTCTGGGAGTTGTTGATGGACAGGGAGGCCTGGCGTGCTGGGATTCATGGGGTCGCAAAGAGTCGAGCACGACTGAGCAACTGAACTGAAATGAACTGAAATGAACTGATCCCAGTCCATTTTATTTCACTGATTCCTAAAATGTCAATGTTCACTCTTGCTATCACCTGTTTGACCATTTCCTATATACCTTGATTCATGGACCTATCATTCCAGGTTCCTATGCAATATTTTAGTTCTTTACAGCATCAGACTTTACTTGAATCACCAGCCACATCCACCACTGGGTGTTGTTTTCACTCTGACTCTATCTCTTCAATCTTTCTGGAGTTATTTCTCCATTCTTCTCCATTAGCATATTGAGTATCTACCAACCTGGGGAGTTCATCTTTCATTGTCACATCTTTTTGCCTTTTCATACTATTCATGGGGTTCTAAAGGCAAGAACACTGAATTGGCTTGCCATTCCCTTATCCAGTGGGCCACATTTTGTCAGAACACTCCATGGCATGACTCATAGTTTCATTGAGTTAGACAAGGCTGTGATCCATGTGATCAGTTTGGTTAGTCTTCTGTAATTGTGGTTTTTATTCTGTCCGCCCTCTTATGGGTAAAGATAAGAAGCATGTGGAAGCTTCCTGATAGGGGGGACTGGCTGTAGCTGAATCTTGGTCTTGTTCTGATGGGAGGGGTCATGCTCAGTAATTCTTTAATCCAATTTTCTGTTTATGGGTTGAATTGTGGCCAAACTATGATAGGTGTAATGGCAGTGATGGCTACATCCTTCAAAATAACTTATGCCAGTGCTGTTGTATTCAGTGCCTCTGACCTCAGAGCAATGTCAACCCACACCTAGGCCAGAGACTTATGGACACTCACAGGCAAATCTGGCTCAGTCAGACTTGTGGGATCACTGCTCCTTTCTCCTGGCTACTGGTGCACACGAGGGTCTGCTTCCCAGTCCTTTGGAAGTTCTATAATCAAATCCCACGGCCTCCAAAGTCAAATACCCTGGGGATTCTCAGCGCCTTTGTTAGCACCCTAGATTGGGAAACCTGTTGTGCATTCTAGAGCTTTCATATCAGTGTGAGAATTTCTTTGACATAATTTTTCTGGGGTATGTGAATCATCTGCTCAGTGACTCTATGGTGGGGCTAGTGCCGACCTCCTCCAAGAGGAGTTATGCCACACACCCTACTTCCCAAGTCTGCGGCAACTGTCCCTTCTGGCAGCCACTGTTGACCCTTGCCCCTGAAGGAAATATCCAAGCACTCAAGGGCAGGTCTAACTCAGTCTCTGTAGGTTCTCTGGGTCCTATTGTGTACAGGGTTTTGTTTGAGTCCTCCAAGCATCTCTAGTGGTGTGGGGTTTGATTCTAAACACTATTTTACTCATCCTACAACTTTTTGGGGCTTCCCCTTTGCCTTTGGACGTGGGGGTTTCTTTTTTTAGTGGGATCAAACATTCTTCTGTCAATGGTCGTTCAGCAATGAGTCTTAATTTTGGAATTCTCACAAAAGAAAATAAGTGCATGTCTTTCTACTCCATCATCTTAGCTCTAATTCCACACCACAATGGTGTGATTACTTACCTAGAGTCAGACATCCTGGAATGTGAAGTCAAGTGGGGCTTAGGAAGCATCACTAAGAAAAAGGATAGTGAGGGTGATGAAATTCCAGCTGAGTTATTTCAAATATTAAAAGATGGTGCTGTTGAAGTACTGCACTCAATATGCCAGCAATTTTGCAAAATAACAGTGGTCACAAGACTGGAAAAAAATCAGTTTTCATTTCAATCCCCAAAAAAGGCAATGCCAAAGAATATTCCAATTACCACACAATTGCACTCATCTCACATGATAGTAAAATAATGCTCAAAATTCTCCAAACTAGGCTTCAACAGTACATGAAGTGAGAACTTCCAGATGTTCAAGTTGGATTTAGAAAAGGCAGAGGAACCAGAGATCAAATTGCCAACATCCATTGGAGCATGGAAAAAGAAAGATAATTCCAAATAAAGTATCTATTTCTGCTTTATTGACTGTGCCAAAGTCTTTGAGTCTGTGAATCACAAGAAACTGTGGAAAATTCTTAAAGATATGGGAATACCATACCACCCTACCTGCCTCCTGAGAAATCTGTATGCAGGCCAAGAAACAACAGTTAGGAGCAGACATGGAACAACAGACTGATTCCAAATTGAGAAAGGAGTATGTCAAGGCTGTATATTGTCACTCTGTTTATTTAACTTCTGTGCAGATACGTCATGTTAAATGCCAGGCTGGATAAAGCACAAGCCAGAATCAAGATTTCTGGAAGAAATATCAATAACCTCAAATATGCAGATGACACTACACTTATGGCAGAAACTGAAGAGGAACTAAAGAGCCTTTTGATGAAAGTGAAAGAGGAGAGTGAAAAATCTGGCTTAAAACTCAGCATTATAAAACCTAAGATCATGACATTCCATGAAATCCCATCACTTCATGGCAAATAGTTGGAGAAACAATGGAACAAGTGAGAGACTTTATTTTCTTGAGCTCCAAAATCACTGCATATTGTGACTCCAGCCATGAAATTAAAAGAAGCTTGCGCATTGGAAGAAAAGCTGTGACAAAGCTAGACAGCATTTCAAAAAGCAGAGACATTACATTGCCAGCAAATGTCTGTCTAGTTAAAGCTAGCACTTTTCTGGTAGTCATGCATGAATGTGAGTGTTGAACTTTATAGAAGGCTGAGCACTGTAGCATTGATGCCTTTGAACTGTGGTGTTGGAGAAGAGTCTTGAGAGCCCCTTGGAATGGAAGGAGATTCAACCACTCAATCCTAAAGGAAACCAGCCCTGGATATTCATTAGAAGGGCTGATGTTAATGCTGAAGCTCCAATATTTTGGCCACCTGATGCAAAATATTGACTGCTCAGAAAAGACCCTGATTCTGGGAAATATTGAATGCAGGAGGGGAAGGAGATGACAGAGGATGAGATGGTTAGACGGCATCACCGACTTGATGGACATGAGTTTGAGCAAGCTCTGGGAATTGGTGATGGACAAGGAAGTTGGCATGCCCTAGTCCTTGGGGTTTCAAAGTCGGACACGACTGAGTGACTGAACTGAGGCTAAGTGGATTCAGTTGTGTCTCACTCTTCAAAACTCTATGGACTGCAATTCTTATACCAGGCTCCTCAGCCGATGGGATTATCCAGGCAAGAATACTGGAGTGGGTTTCCATGCCCTCCTCGAAGGGATCTTCCTGACCCTAGGATCCAACCTGCAAGTCTTATGTCTCCTGCTTTGGCAAGCATGTTCTTTACTACTCGCACCATGTAGGAAGCCCAATAATGCATAACTCTTTTAATCTGTTTCTGAGTCCATATTTAATTGAAGGAGAATTTAGTCCCAGATTATGTCCAAGGTTATGTTTAATTTTTTATCCACTCATGCATACATTCACCCCATCAATCATTTTTTTTTTTTTTTTTAGTATTAATATGCTTTTCTATTAACAACTCTCTGAAATCCCTACCCATTTTCAAGGCCCATTTTGAGTCTCATCTCTCCATGCCTCATTGATCTTTGCTTCTTTAGAATTCCCATGAAATGTGCTGTTGTTTCTCATGCATTTATCTTGACTTTTATATTGTGGGCTTAAAGATGTCATGAAACGTTATAACATGCATGCTCAATATGATGGACTGCAGACCACCAGGCATTTCCATCTGTGGGATTTTCCAGGCAAGACTACTGGCATAGGTTGCCATTTCCTCCTCCATGGGATCTTCCCAACCCAGAAATCCAACCCACATCTTCTGTGTCTCCTGCATTGGCTGGCTGTTTCTTTACCACTGAGTCACCTGGGAAGTACAAAAGATATAAATCTGAATGAAATAGAAAATCTGACTTGAAATCCTATGAGCACAGGGGTGGGATCAAGATGGCAGAGTAAGAAGATACAGAGTTCATCTCTAATGAACACACCAAAACTACAACTACATATAGAGCAACTCTTCCTTAGAATGACATGAAGACTAGCAGAATAGCTCTTCAAATAATATATAAACATAAAGCCACCTTGAGTTAGATAGAAGCAGCAGACAAGCTATCAAGTCAAGACACGCAACTCCAGCACAGTGACCCACAGATGAATTGGATATCACAAAGGTGGAAGTCTTCTCTAAGAAGTGGTGAGTTTGAGCCCCAAATCAGATACTCCTCATCAAAGCTGACTTTGACAATCAATGGAGTATACATCCAGAATAGCTGAGGGCTATAGGAAATCAAGACTGTGGTTTTAAAGGATTCATAGATAAACTCACTCATTACAAGTCCCAGAACAGAGGCAACAGCTTGACAAGGGCCTGGTGGTCTAGCTAGCCAATATGCTAAGTCTAAGTCAGCATGACCCAGGCTTACTCTAGCTATCCCATTAATGTGACCCCAGCCTCATCTGGGAAAACCGCCCACTCCAGCTTCAGTCATCCTGACAGTGATTCCAGCCCAGTGCACCACCAGTCTGCTCCCCATCTTGGCCCATGTCTGATCCAGCCCTAGCAGACCTGCAAAAGCTACCTGGCATATGGCAGTCTACACAGGGAACATTCTTACATATGAGTATCTTGGCTTTCAAGAGCAAGGCAGGTAACTGCTTAGCTTAATTCGTAGAAAAAACCAAAAAGTCAAAGAAAATGAGGAAAAAGAGGAATCCGTTCCAAATGAAAGAACCAGATGAAAACCCAGCAATAAACTCTAGTGAAAGAGAGATAAGTAATTTACCTGATAGGGTCTGAAGCAATGATCATTGGCATGCTAATGACCTTGGGACAAGAATAGAGGAACTCAGAGAAAGCTTTAACTCACCATTCCTTAGAATATATGAGAAAGAACCAACCAAAGCTGAAAGATACAATAACTGAAATGAAAAAATATGCTAGTGGGAAATTATACCAAATTGGATGGTACAGAATACGTGAACAATCTGGAAGACAAACTAGTGGACATCACCAATTAGAATAGTAAAAAATAAATAAATAAATAAAAATGAGCAAGTTTAAAGGACTTCTGGGACAATGTCAAGCGTACTAACATTCATATGTATGGTCCTGTATAGAAAAGAGATAAAGGGGCAGAACAATTATTTTACAAAGTAGTGGATGAAAACATCCCTAACTTACAGAAGGAAACAGATATCCAGGTCCAGGAAGCACAGAAAGTCCCCAAAAAGATGAACATCAAGATATCTACATCAATATATATATAACAATAATAATTCAAATGACAAATGTTAAAGATATATAATTTTAAAAGCAAAAAGGAGTAAAACAGCTAGTCACATACGACAGAATCCCCATCAGACTATCAGATTGTTTTTTGTTTGTTTGTTTTTTCAGGAGACACTTTGCAGGCCAGAAGGGAGTGGCATGATATGTCTAAAATACTTAAAGGAGAAAAAAAAATTACAACCCAGAATTCTCTACCTGGCAAAATTATCACATTCATAATTGAAGGAGAGAGAGAAAAAAAGTCCCAGTAATCAAAACAGTATGGAATTATCATGAAAAGAGGCACATAGATCAATGGAATAGAATAGAGTCCAGAAATAAACCCTTTTATGATCAATTAATCTGTGACAAAGGAGCCAAAAATACAGAAATATTCCTAGTGTCAGTTTTCTCATCTGTGGATAATAACATATTGGTACAGATTTTTTTTTAAATTATTTTAATAAAAATGGATATTTTAATAAAAATGGAGAAGCTGAGAGCAGACAGGAGTACCTGTCCACCAGAAAATAATATATAGAGCCACACAAAACTCATTAGGACATAGGAACTATGGGAAAAAACTGGAGTGTTATTAGGACTGGACCTGCCCTTGACAGGTGGGGAAACTGAAGCAGGGATCTGATCCCCACGTTGGGGCAATTGTTTGGGTCGGAGGAGAAACATTTTAAGGCTGAGAGTGAAGAAGCTAATCTGTGGTAGCTGAAATGGAATGAGAATCAGGCAGTCCTTGCCACAGACATACATACCCCAGACAGGGATGTAAGTCCCCTAGAAGGCACAGCGGGTGGAAGCATCCCGGGATGAGGGTTGCTGTTGAGTGCAGAAAGATGGGCCAAGGGGACATGAGGGAGGAGATTGGGGTGGGAAATGCCTGTGGAGGAAAGCCAGGCAGCCATGGAGGCAAGGTGATACTGCTGAGTCATGCATAGGAGGTGGAGCCATCACCATAGACTTTCCTTCCCCACATGTCCACATTGGGCAGCTGAACAATAGAGGCTGGGCCATCAAGCACATGACATGAGAAACAATAGAGTAGGACTCCACCCAGGGTGCCCCTTTAAGTGCCTGATGTGCTGAACAACAGAGAAAGACCCCAGACAAGGGAGCACTCTAAGTGCCTGAACGAGCAGGACTATCAAGAAAGACTAGCCAAAGAGGCCTTTTTATCACCAGCTACTAGAAGCTTGAAAAGAGACTCTGATAGGCCATAACTCCTGTGGCTGAGGCAGTCCATGTACCTGCACATTTGGCGGTGCCAGGGTCTCCACGACCCAAGCAGCTGTTCCACCTTCACACCCAACTCTCACTGGGTTAGAGGTGCCACAGGCAAAAAAAATTCTTGTGTCTATGCATATGAGGTCGCTTCAGTCATATCCAACTCTTTGCAGCCCTGTGGACTGTGGCCTGCCAGGCTTATCTGTCAGGGGCGTTCTCCAGGCAAGAATACTGGAGTGTATTGGCCAATACTGGTTGTCATAACCTTCTAGAGCACTATATTTCCTGCTGCTCTAGCTGCCAATTTCCCTGGGTACCTGGTGCTGTCAGAGTCCCTGTGATCCAAGCAACTGTATCACCTCCACACCCGGCATCACTGGGGCAAACCCAAGTCTTCCAGGGTAGCACCAGGAGCAAAACCCAGAAGAGCTGGAAATAAAACCATAATTGAAACTAGGGACAGTGTGACAAAGGAAGAAGACCCAAAACTTCTCATCAACTGTACAAGCTTCAGATTAAATCAACACCATCAACTAGGTAGACTCTGTGTCTTTGGAAAATATAAAAGCATTGAGAGCTCCCACAAAAGAAAATGCACTAGTTTTGATAGCTGTGGAGATTGGAGACAAGAACACACAGGATTAGGACCAGATTAGTCTTATCTGCCCCCACAGCAGGTGCAGAGACCAGTGCTGTGTTGGAGCTCATCCTAGGGAGGGAAGGTGGACTGTGACTCCCAGCAAGAGAAGCGACACTGACAGCAGAGACACAAGAAAAACATTTATTATTATTTTATTTTGACATGTTCTGTATTTTCTTTTGGATTTTTTTCTTTCTTCTTCTTCTTCTATCCCCCCCCCCCCCTTTGCTGTAGTAGTTGATTTTATTAGCACTATGAAATCTAATTAAGCTTTTGAGTTTGTTTTTTTTTTTTTTTAAGTCACGCTTTTTACTGCTATTATAACCTCTGCCTCTATATTGGCCTTCAGCAGTTCTGTGGAAGTTTCTTTCTTCTTCTTTTTTCTTTTTTTCTTTTTTATTCTTCTTCTGTGTGTGTGTTTCCTTTTATAATTTTAATTTTCAAATCTTTTAAACCTATTACTATTTTTCTACATATATTCCTTTATTTGCTTTTCCTACTCTCCTTTTCCCCTTGCAGCTAATCTTTAATATATATATAAATCTTCTTTACCTCTATTTAACTTTGCATATCTGTTCTTTCTTTTCTTCTCTTTTTTTCCACCATATTTGTTACTTTGAGTTCATTGCTTTATGCCCAAATTGACAACTTGCTTCAGATTTGTTTTCCAGTTTGTGCTTTAGTTAGTTTTATTGTTAACTGATGGATATAATTTTTGGCTTCCTTTGTTGGCCAGGTCAATCAAAGTACTTTATTTTTGTTGGACTGTTTTAATTTTGCTTATGGGTGCATATGTATATGTGTATATTCCATTATTTTATGATTTTTCTGATTTTGTAGCTGCCATTTGTATGGGTTTCAACTTTTGTTTCTTATTGTTGGGTATTTGTTTTAATCTCACTTAATAACACGACAAACCACCTATGAAATCTCTGTTCCTAGCCAGAGATCAAACTCTGAGCCTTTGGAGTGGGAGCACTGACTCCAAGACCATAGAATACCAGGGAACTCCTAACCCTACAGAGTATCAAACAGTGAGAACTCCCACAAAGGAAACCACTTGAATACAAGACCCAGCATCACCCAACCACCAGTAGCACTCTATGCAGGATGTCTCATCCAAACAACAAACAAAACAAATATACAGACCCAGTCATCAACAGACAGGATTGCCACCTCATTCAGCACTGCCCATCAGAGGAAAAAAAAAAAAAACAAGCAAACAAACAAACAAAAAAACCTCAGCACAAATCTCATTGTATATGAAGCTTACACAAAACACTTCACCAACCTTAGGGTAGAAAACAAAAGGAAGAAAGAATTCAACCTTGAAGCATGGGAAAAGGAGACTTCAAACACAATAAGTTTAAAAAAATAATAATGAAAAGGCAGATAAATACTGCACCCAAAAAAAGGAACAAGCTAGAAACACAGGAGTCCAAATAATTGAAGAGGAAATAGGCAAACTGCCTGAAAAAGAATTCAAAATAAGATTAGAAAAGATGATCAAAACTTAAAAATAGAATGGAGAAAATGTAAGAATTAGTTGACAAAAACCTAAAAGAATTAAAGAATGAACATACAGAGATGAACAACACAATTAATGAAATTAAAAATACTCTAGAAGGAATCAATAACAGAATATCTGAAGTAAAAGAATGAAACAATGAGTTGGAATATAAAATGGTAGAAATAACTGCTGAGGAGCAGAATAAAGTTAAAAGAATGAAAAGGACTGAGGATAGTCTCAGAGACTTATGGGACAAATTAAACATGCCAACATTCAAATTATAGGAGTCTCAGAAGAAGAAGAGTAAGAGAAAGAGTATGAGAAAATTTTTGAAGAGGTTATAGATGAACAATTACTCAACATCGAAAAATAGTCAGTCAAGTTCAAGAGCTGAAAAGAGCTCCATATAGGATAAACTCAAGGAGAAACACACCAAGACACATGTTAACCAAACTAACAAAGATTAAATGAAAAGAAAGAATATTTAAAGTAGCAAAGGAAAAGTCACAAGTAACATACAAGGGAAATCCCATATGTTTAACAGATGATCTTTCAACAGAATCTCTGCAACCCAGAAGGAAATGGCAGGATACATTTAAAGTACTTAAAGGGAAAAATCTGCAACCAAGATTACTCTACCTGGCAAGGATCTCATTCAAAATTGATGGAAAAAGCAAAGGCTTTTCAGGCAAGCAAAAGTTAAGAGAACTCAGTACCATCAAACAAGCTTTACAACAAATGTTAAAGGGACTTATGTAATCAGGAAACACAAGAGAAGGAAAAGATCTATAAAGCAAATCCCCCAAATTAAGAAAATGGCAATAGGAGCATATATATCAATACTTACTTTAAATGTAAATGGATTAAATGCTCCAATCAAAAGACATAGATTGACTGAATAGATACAAAAACAAGGTCCATATATACGCTGTCTACCAAACACCCACTTCAGATCTAAAGACGCATATAGACTGAAAGTGAGAGGATGGAAAAACATATTCCATGCAAATGGAAAACAAAAGAAAGCTGGAGTAGCAATCTTCGTATCGGACAAAATTGACCTGAAAATAAACAATATTACAAGAGATAATTAAGTAACTTACACAATGATCAACGGATCAATTCAAGGGGAAAATATAACAATTGTAAATGTGTATGCACCCAGCATAGGTGTACCTCAATACATAAGACAAACACTGACAGACATAAAAGGAGTAATTGACAGTAACACAAAAACAGTAGGAGACTTTAACACTCCACTCAGAACAACGGACAGATCAACAAAACAGAAAATTGATAAGGAAACACAAGTCTTAAATGATGCATTAGATGAGATGGATCTCACTGATATCTTCAGAACATTCCATCCAAATGTAGAAGAATATGCCTTCTTCTCAAGTGCACATGGAACACTCTCCAGGATATATCACATCTTGGGTCACAGATCAAACTTCAGTAAATTAAAGAAAATTGAAACCATATCAAGCATCTTCTCTGACCACAATGCTATGAGACTAGATATCAATTACAAGAAAGAAACACACACACACACACACACACACACACACACACACATGGAGATTAAACAATACATTTCTAAATAGTGAACAGGTTGCTGAAGAAATAAGAAAGGATACATATATATATATATATATATATATATATATATATATAAAATACTGGAAACAAATGACAATGAAAACAGGACAACTTAAAACCTATGGGATGCAGCAAAAGCAATTCTAAGAGGGAAGTTCAGAGGAATACAATCATACCTCAAGAAACAGGAAAAACATCAAATAGACAACATATCTTTGCACCTAAGACAACTTGAAAAAAGAAGAATTTTTTTTAAATAAATAAAAGCTGGAGGAAAGAAATCATAAAGATATGAGCAGAAATAAATAGAAAGAAACAATAGTAAGAATTGATAAAACTAAGTGCTGGCTATTTGAGAAGATAATAAAAAATGACAGACCTTTAGCCAGACTTACCAATAAAAAACAAAAAAAGAGAGAAGAATCAAATCAACAAAATCAGAAATGAAAAAGGAGAGCTTATAACAGACAATGCAGAAATAATAGGGATTATAAGAGACTATTATGAACAACTATATGACAATAAAATGGATTACCTGGAAGAAATAGAGATTGTTAGAAAAGTTCAACCTTCCAAGACTGAACCAGGAAGAAATAGAAATTATGAACAATCCAATTACAAGCACTGAAATTAAAAGTGATCAAAATTCTGCAAAAAAAAAAAAAAAAAGCCCAGGAATGCCTTCACAGGTGAATTCTATCAAACATTTAGAGAAGAGCTAATGCCTATTCTAAAACTCTTTCAAAAATTGCAGAGGAAGGAATACTTCCAAACTCATTCTACAAGACCAAAATCACCCTGATATCAAAACCAGGCAAAGACAACACTAAAAAAGAAAACTACATGTCATTAACCCTGATGAATATAGATGCAAAAATCCTCAGCAGAATTCTAGCAAACAGAATCTAACAACATATTAAAGAGCTCATACAACCAGGATCAAGTTGGGTTGATTCCAGGAATACAAGGATTCTTCAATATATGCAAATCAATCAATGTGATATGCCATATTAGCAAACTGAAAGATAAAAACCATATGATAATCTCAATAGATGCAGAAATCCTTTAACAAGTTCTATCACCCATTTATGATTAAAATTCTTCAAAAAAAAAAAAAAAAAAATGGGCATAGAAGGAACCTCGCACAGGATAGTAAAGGCCATGTATGATAACCCCACAGCAAACATTATTCTCAATAGTGAAAAACTGAATGCATTCCCTCTAAGATCAGGAACAAGATAAGGGTGTCCAGTCTCACTACTATTTTTCAACACAATTTTGGAAGTCTTAACTATAGCAATCAGAAAAGAAAAATAAATAAAATGAATCCAGATTGAAAGCAAAGAAGTAAAGCTCTCACTGTTTGCAGATGACATGATACTATACATAGAAAACCTTAAAGATACAACCAGAAAATTACTAGAGCTAATCAGTGAATTTATCAATATCACAGAATACAAAATCAATACACAGAAATCACTTGCTGTCCTGTATACTAACAATGAAAAATCAGAAAGATAAATTAAGAAGTCAATCCCATTCATCACTGCAACAACAACAGCAACAAAATGTCTATGAAAAACCTACCTAAGGAGACAAAATAACTGTATACAAAAAATTATAAGCCACTGATTAAAGAAATCAAAGATGAAATAAACAGATGAAGAGATATTCCATATTCTTGGGTAGGAAGAATCAATATTATGAAAATGACTATACTACCAAAAGCAACCTACAGATTCAGTGTGATCTCTATCAAATTAGCAATGGTGTTTTTCACAGAACTAGAACAACAACAACAAAAAAGTCCACAATTCATATGGAAGCACAAAAGACCCCAGAGCAGTCCTGAGAAAGAATGGAGTTGAAGGAATCAATCATCCTGTCTTCAGATTATACTACAAAGTGAAGTAATCAAGACAGTATATTACTGGCACAAAAACAGAAATATAGATCAATGGAACAAGATAAAAAGCCCATAAATAAACTCATGCACTTACGGGTACCTTATTACAAAGGAGGCAAGAATATACAAAGGGGCAAAGGCAGCCTCTTCATAAATAGTGCTGGGAAAACTAGACAGCTACAGGCAAAAAAGTAAAATTAGAACACTTCCTCACACCATGCACAAAGGTAAAGTCAAAATGGATGAAAGACCTAAATGTAAGACCAGAAACTATAAAACTCTTAGAGGAAAACATAGGCAGAATATTCAATGAGATAAATCAAAGTAAGATCCTCTATGAAACACCTCCTGGAATAATGGAAAAATAAATAAAAGTAAACTAGTAGGACCTAATTAAAATAAAACCTTTGCACAGCAAAGGAAACTATAAAGAAGGTGAAAAGACAACCTTCAGAATATGAGAAAATAAAAAATGAAACCACTAATAAAGGATTAATTTCCAAAATATACAAACAGCTCATACAACTCAATACAAAAAAAAAAAAAAAAAAAAAAGCCCAATCAAAACGCAGGGAAAAGACCTAAATGATACATTTCTCCAAAAAACACATACAGATGCCTATAAAACACATGAAAAGATGCTCAATATCACTCATTATTAAAGAAATGCAAATCAAAACTACAATAGGATATCACCTCATACCAGTCAGAATGGCCATCATCAAAAAGTCTACAAATAAACCCAGGAGAGGGTGTGAAGAAGAGTTAATGTCTTGCACTCTTGGTGGGAATGTAAATTGATACAGCCACTATGGAAGACCATATGGAGATTCCTTAAAAAACTAGGAATAAAACCACCATCAGTTCAGTTCAGTCACTCTACTGCATCCAACTCTTTGTGACCCCATGAACCACACACAGCATGCCAGGCCTCCTGTCCAACACTAACTCCTGGAGTCCACCCAATCCCATGTCCATTTAATCAGTGATGCCATCCAACCATGTCATCCTCTGTCATCCCCTTCTCCTCCTGCCCTCAATCTTTCCTAGCATCAGGGTCTTTTCAAATGAGTCAGCTCTTGGCATTGGGTGGCAAAAGTATTGAAGTTTCAGCTTCAACATCAGTCCTTTCAATGAATATTCAGAACTTGTTTCCTTTAGGATGGACTGGTTGGATCTCCTTGCAGTACAAGGGACTCTCAAGAGTCTTCTCCAACACCACAGTTCAAAAGCATCAATTCTTCTGTGCTCAGCTTTCTTTACAGTCCAACTCTCACATCCATACATGACTACTGGAAAAACCACAGCCTTGACTAGATGGACCTTTGTTGGCAAAGTAATGTCTCTGATTTTTAATATACTGTCTAGGTTGATCATAACTTTCCTTCCAAGGAGTAAACATCTTTTAATTTTATGGCTCCAATCACCATCTATGACCCAGCAATCTCATTCTTGGGCATATACCCTGAGGAAATGAAAACTGAAAAAGACACATATACCCCAATGTTTATTGCCACACTATTTACAATAGCTAGAACATGGAATCAACCAAGATGTTCATTGACAGATGAATGAATAAAAAAGTTGTGGTACATATACACAATGGAATATTACTCAGTCATAAAAAGAAACACATTTGAGTGAATTCTAATGAGATGCATGAACCTAGAGACTATTATACAGAGTTAAGTAAGTCAGAAAGAGAAAGATAAATATTGCATACTAAAGCATATATAAGAAATCTAGAAAATAGTAAAGAAAAATTTATTTGCAGGACAGCAATGGAGAAACAGACAGAAAACAGATTAATGGACATGGGTAGAGGAGAGGACAGGGTGAGATGTATGGAGAGGGTAACTTGGAAACTTTGCATTATCATATGTAAAATTGATAGCCAATGGAATTTTCTGTATGTCTCAGGGAACTCAAATAGGGGCTCTGTATCAAACTATAGGGGTGGGATTGGGAAGGAAATGGAAGGGAATTTCAAGAGAGAGGACATATGTATACCTATGGCTGTTTAGTGCTGAGGTTTGACAGAAAACAACAAAATTCTGTAATGCAATCATCCATCAATTAAAGTTTAAAAAAATGGAATAGTCTAGCCTAGTATTGAAATTATAGCAAATGTTATTATTTTAGTTCCTTATTAGTCATCTGTTTCTTTCTGTAGGTCTTCCAAAACAATGAAGCTAATACAAAATATATACTGGTTTTATTTTAAAATCAAATTTGATTTGCATTTTATGTAATAGAGTAGCAATTACCAACCTTTGGAATGTATAAAGGTATTTG
Organism: Bos taurus; assembly: GCF_002263795.3. Classification (NCBI taxonomy): domain Eukaryota; kingdom Metazoa; phylum Chordata; class Mammalia; order Artiodactyla; family Bovidae; genus Bos; species Bos taurus. The sequence continues at coordinate 2,887,709 of NC_037346.1, read as the reverse complement.
AAATAATTCCTAAAGTGAATGAGGCTTCTGGTCTAGGTGGAGTAAATTGAAGTAGGGCTCAAGAGTATTAATTTTTAAGTGCTTCCATGTAATTTTGTTTATTTCTATACAATATCTTGAGAAATAGTGTTAAAGAGTAGTTTCCAAATTAGTCACTATGTCACTGCCAGAAATATAAAACAACAGCTAATTGTCTGTAAATTTCACACAATAACATCTCTATTGTTTCCCTATAGACAATTATGGGTAAAGACAAAGGTAATAGATTTCACATGTGTATACACACACATACATGAAGAAAAAAATATCTTCATAATCTTCATCCACTAATAAGAAACTTCATAATATTATCATTTTACAGCATGTTCTCCATTGCATATTGTACTTATCAAGGAATAGTTGACTTGATAGTGATCGTTTCTTTAGTCTACCAGTTGAATCTTCCAGAAATGTGGCACATTTAAAAATGAAGCAGCAGTAAACAATAATCACTATGTTTAAATTGGTGTTCCAGACTGTATCTTGTAATTTTAAAAGTAAATGAATATTATCCTCAGAAATTGAGATGAAGGAGGCATTCAAGTAGGGCATATGACTGTATTATCCATTGCATCTTTTACCATGAGTGAATGGCAGTTTTTGTATGACTTCACTTACTTCAGGGAAATAGTGAGGGGTCTATTTTGTTCAATTCTGTATACTTCACAATAAAAATATGTTGCTAACCCAGTGTTATAAGCATCAGCTCTGTAATAGTCAATAAAACATAAGCTCTTGATTTAGAGGAGCTTATATTCTAGAGAGAGGTACAAACTTAAAACCAATAATTCTAAACATCTAGCAACACTTCATGGGATTTCTATTTTTCTGTGATAAGATAACAAGGGGACACCATCAATCTGATTCATTTTATAGAATGCAGAGGTAGTAAAGGTTTGATTTCTCTCCATTAATGCAAATATGTATTTCGACATTCTGTGTCAGGTTGCTAAATGATATATTCATGCAAAATCTGGCCTCTGTCCTTGAGAAGTTCACTATCTAGTGGTGAAAAACAACAATTAGAGTACACAGTTATCTATGTTATGTTAGCACTCCATACATAAAACAAATATATGTCTTGGTTTTAAAACCCATATGTGTTTCAAACCCATAAATATTCTACTGTGCTTAGGTGGAAAACATAACATAGACTACTCTTGTGAATACTATACAAGCAAATATATTTGACCTCCTGTCTGTGACAGGAATATCAATCATGGAATATTTTTCTTATTTGGGGCCAGTGTTATTCCTCTCTGCCAAACTGCTGTAAGTTACTCTCATGCCATCCCCTTCATTTGCTGGCACTCTTCACATGGCCTCATCATGCAGTATTCCCTACTGAATAGAAAATACCCTCTTTTCCACCTTAGAATCACTGTCCATTATGTGGGTACTAAGCTTATGCAGCCCAATGTGCCCAATGACTTTATTTGTTCTTTTTTGTGAAAAAAACACTTTCAAGATTGCATTTTTTAAGTTTGAATTCCCAAATACTCAGAGAATGTTCATGTGCAGAAAACAATCTAAGAGACAAACTCCAAAATTACCTTCTGTCTTCAATAAAAAGAATCAAGTCTAAATACCTATTTCCCCAGATTTATTTTCCTTACAGAGGATGTCTTTTTGCCTCTTTCAAAATAGACTGTTTTTAGACCCATCACACTAGAACTCTAGACACGCTCATACATACTTGATCCTGGTGAGTAAGTGGAGGGTTAGGCTGGAGTTTCTCCCTAGTGTGCATCAGTACACTAACTCACTCATCTTCCAGCAAAACTTGTCAAACTCTTCAGTATAAACCTTCATGATATGCAGTTTTACTCATTGCTACTCACTTTTATTTTCCTCCAAAGAAAACTGGAGGTCATTTCAAATACACTACATTTTCTCCAAGAGTGCTTTGAAAAACACTCAAAACCACAAAGAGATTCATGAAGCTGGGGAACATATCTTACCAGGAGATTAAGCTTTAAAACATATTGCACATGGGACAATTAGTCCTCACTATAAAGACAGTAACAGAAGAGAAATTTCTTTTAACTTTCTCTCTAAAATGTCATTTTCATCTTTTCTTCACAAATTTTTTGACTTGTCTTTGTGACTGTGTTTTTGTACTTTGTGACTCCCATCTGTGGTGGTATCTGGAGTGATAGTGATCAGAAAAGAGTTTAAGGTTGTCCAGTCAATGGTACACCAGTTTTAGACTAGAGAAACTGAATAAGACAATGTTGCTATTTTATGCAGGAAAGTTGTTCTCAGGCATTTTATTTATACCAGAAGTATCAATAGCACCTAGGTATTGGTTATAAATGCAAATTCTGAACACTCATAACAGAGTGACTTACTCTGAGGATAAGGTCCAGGAATTTATGTTTTAATAGGCCCAATAGGAAATTCTTATACATGCTAAAGTTTGAGAACAACAAAAATAGAAACAATAAAAGTCTTTTTTTAGCAACTTTCTTGCTCTTTGCATCCTCTTCAGTGCCTCCTTTCTTAGCCGTGATTGTTCACTAGACTTTCAAATTAGTTTAATATTGTCATTGTTATGACTAATTATTAATATCATTTAAGGGGTTTTATTTCTCTCCAGAAATGTACAATTGGGTCTCCTCTTGAGACCTTTCATCCAAACCGTCTGCCAAATTTTACTGGGCCCTGTTTTTATCTGCATGTTGTATGTTACTACCCTCCAATGCTGATCATTATTTCCTCTGCTTGGTATAGTTCTCATGTAAAAATAATAACTGTATGACTTTCCCCAATTCTCTACTTATACCTTGAACCACTTATATAATGAGAAAATATGTATCTACATTTTATAGGCCTATAATAAGGAAGAAAAAACCTGACTCTATATTGGATCTGTTTCTTTTACTTTAATCTTTGTATTCCATTGTTTAGAAGTTAATCACTACAGAGATGTTGCATATAGCTTGAAAGATTCATAAAGTCCATACCTAGGAACCCACGCCTGAATCTTAAGCTAAAATACCTTTGTTTAGCTCACAGGGAATATCCTGGCCAGGACCACTGAAAAGAAGAGAGCACGTTCCCTCTAGAGTCTACCCAAAACCAGGAAATATTTGCAACAACTTCTTTCCTTTTTACTTTACCTCCTCATCTCCCATACTTTTCCTAGAAATAAAACTAACATCAAATTCCAAACCAGATGGTTCTTTAGGACACGAGTCCACCATCTTCTCAGTCCACCAGCTTTCTAAATAGAGTCACTATTCATTGCCCCAACAACTTGTCTCTTGATTTATTGGGTTGTCATATGATGAGAAGTGAGAACTTGGACTCACTAATAGGCAAATGCATAATTAACAGAAGAAACATAATACCATACTCCCCCAGATTTTAAAAATTAGCAAACAACTAAAACTCATAATAACATTTTTGCAAGATTGTTTATTACCATTTTGATGTCTTGATTGCCTTCTATTGCTTATTATAGTTACACTATAAATTTTATTATACTTACATCATTATTTCTCCTATAACCACCTCTACCTTATACACATATTAAAAAACAAACTAAAAGCAATATTGATAATCCTTACTTCCCCAATAGGCTGACAGCACAACTGTCAATCCATCTATACAAAATTAGATATATTTTGACCATTTTAATATATTTTCATGCTGTTGGACTATTTGTAGTCTAAAAGGCATAATTTAACATTATTTATGCTTTTAATATCATGTCTGTGAACAAGCACACATTCTCAATTTCATGCCACCATTTTATGATTTATTATAAAATCACCAAAGATCACAGGATCAAAAAAAAAAAAAAAGTAAAATTGTCTATGGTATCAGAAGTCTGGTTTTCTTCTTAGCTGCATCCATTGTAAAAAGCTCTTCTTTTTGTGAATATTTCTCTGACATCTTTGCTTTCATGAAGATAATCCTAGAAAGTAGCCTTAGTATGCTGCTGTATCTCCACTTCTTCTGTAAACAATGTTCATGATAGAAAGCCACTACAATGTAATAGTCAAAAGGGTAGGTCCTAGGATGGTATTACATGTATAAAAACTGAAATCCCTGCAACATAGTATTTGTGTTGCCTTGGTTTAAGTTACTTAATTTCATAGTAGCCCAGAGTCCTTGTCTGCAGAAGGTATAAAAATAGTAACTATTTTACAGAACTCTTGTGAGAATTAAATGAATTAACATAGACAACATATCTGGAGCAAGGTAAGGATTAAAAAATGATAGCCATTATTCAATTTCACATGATGTCTGCATCTTTACACTGGAATGATTCATGTTTATTTTGGTACCTTAGACTAAACAGAAGTCGTGGTAGCCATTTTCTAATATTTAATTATTATATACATTTAATAATTGAGCAGCATAAATAGTGATTTTCTGACACTGCATTACTTATCATCCCAGAAAAATCTCCAAGCTCATTTTTACTAGATAATGGCTGCTCTGGGGAGGCATTCCATCTTGCAATATTCTACTTAAAGAAAGGAGTGATTAGCATATCCCATACTGATAGCTTATAGTGAACAGTGAATGGCGCCACTGGATTTGTGGTCTCTGAAGGAGAAAATTTAATTCTGGGACTAAAGATAGTCTCTTACTTAGAGCTTTGTGTATGTTTTATTAAAGCAACAGTGATAGAGAAAGCTTCCAGCAAGAGACACTGGGAGGATGCAGGAGAGTACCCACCTCACTAGTTTAAGTGAGGCCTTATATATTTCTCAACTAGCTACTGAGAATAAATAAAAAATACCTTAATTCTGTGAGAATTTTGCTCAGACCCTTTCCTGTAGCATACATCCTGGGATGACATCAGCACGAGATTAGCCAGAGGGAACAGTTTAACACAGAGCACAGGGCTGTGGAAGTTTTTAACAAAGAACTTCTCCCATAACATACATCTGAAACTCAAAAAAGGCATGTCCTGGAACAAGAGATACTGCTGCCTACAAGGCCTACTAGTCTAAGGCAAAAGAAAGTGAAAAACCAAAGAAAGCTTACCTCCTCCATAAAGGGGCCTTACACTTAGACTCCTTATCAATCTGCCTAAGTTAATTCTCTCAATATTAGAAATGTTATGTTGGGCACCTTGGCTTCAGTCAAAGCTCATAATCTTATATATCTTGTTTCTTCTATTTTATAGTACAGTTCAACAGAAAAGAACTGAGCAAGTACCATCTTGAGGAGGCAAAACTGGGAAGAGGCAACTAATTATAAATCACTTGCAGTCAGTCTTATCAGAAAGCTTTCCACAGCCAGTAAATTGTCCCAAGTAATTGTGCATTGCTTGGGTCTTTTCTATTCTATCAAGGATCGCTTAATTTGAAAACTTATTTATAAAAGTTTATCATCTTTAACTATATTGTTATATTTTTCAAATGACATATAGACTGCATTCTAGTCTGAACACTAAGACTTCACATAATACTAACAGCCTATATTGCACTATTTTGAGTTTAAAGGTAAAAGCTTAATTACAAAAGTCATGCTAGCATTAATTCCTTCATGTTTCACATGGACCAAATCTACTTTATTACAGCTGATCAAATTAAACTTATTTTTTCCCTTGACATCACACTCAATTAAGGAAAAGCTTAATTAGACATATTACATAAATGACTCTCATCTCCTAAGAGATTCACTTCATTATAAATGATATACCATATAGGTGTGAAGGAAGGAGGTAGCCAAGAGAGAGAAAAAAGTTTTTTCTTTATCCTAGACACCATTAAGAGCACAGCAATATCATCTTTGATAATTAACTATGGTGAAGTAAATAAAAAAATGTTAACATGTTTATTAAATGGATTTTTAATATGATAATGTTATAGTGAATGCATACACACAAAAAATGACCACCAAGAAAAATCTGAGTTTGGCTTTTCTTAATTTATCTAGTATTGAAATCAACCAATTAACTATCTCTTTAAATTCTAGTTGCTACTTTTTACTTACAGTTCCAAATTCTATTACACTTATGCCAATATAAGATAACAAGAGAAAATGAACTTTATGAGACACAATATTGCATTCATTTAAAATATCCAGTTTACTGAGTTTTAAGAAATTTATATACCATGTAAACACCCCTAAAAATAAAGTGCATGAATTTTGTCACCTACAAAATTATCTGATGTCATTTCTCAGACAAACTTTCTTCACCCCTGAGCAAAGAAACATGACTGGCTTCCTGTTATTGTTTATTACTTTTGCCATTTCTAGATTCATGCAAGTTGGTTGAATCATATAATAATATATTTTAAGTCTGCCTTGTTTTGCTCAGCAAGTTCAACTATTTTATGTTGCTGAACCTATAATATTCATGTCAACCATGAACTTTCAGATGTTCAAGCTGGTTTTAGAAAAGGCAGAGGAACCAAAAATCAAATTGCCAACATCCGTTGGATCATCAAAAAGCAAGAGGTTCCAGAAAAACATCTATTTCTGTTTTATGGACTATGCCAAAGCCTTTGACAGTGTGGATCACAATAAACTGTGGAAAATTCTTAAAGAGGTGGGAATACCAGACCACCTGACCTGCCTCTTGAGAAACCTGTATGCAGGTCAGGAAGGAACAGTTAGAACTGGACATGGAATGACAGACTGATTACAAACAGGAAAAGGAGTTTCTCAAGCACTGTGGTGCTGGAGAAAACTCTTGAGAGTCTCTTGGGCTGCAAGGAGATCCAACAAATCCATCATAAAAGAGATCAGTCCTGGATGTTCATTGGAAGGACTGATGTTGAGGCTGAAATTCCAATATTTTGGCCGCCTGATACAAAGAGCTGACTCATTTGAAAAGACCCTAATGCTGGGAAAGATTGAGGGCAGGAGGAGAAGGGGATGACAGAGGACGAGATGATTGGATGGAATCACCAACTCAATGGACATGAGTTTGGGTAAACTCCGGGAGTTGGTGATGGACAGGGAGGCCTGGTGTGCTGCAGTTCATGAGGTCACAAAGAGTCAGACAACACTGAGCTACTGAAATGAAGTAAACTGAATGTATGTTGCTGCATGTATCAGAAGTTGGCTCTTTTTATTACTAAAGAATATGCCACTATTCAGATTTCCTTTTCTTAGGTTCTAGAATAACCATGGATGGTGACTGCCTCCATGAAATTAGAAGACACTTGCTCCTTGACAAATTAAGACATCATTTTGCCAACAAAGTTTCATATAATTAAGACTATGGTTTTTCCAGTAGTCATGTATGGATGTTAGAACTGGACAATAAAGAAGGCACAGCACCAAAAATTAGATGCTTTTAAACTGTGGTGCTGGAGAAGACTCTTGATCACCACTAGAAAAGCAAGAAGATCAAACCAGTCTATCCTAAGGGAAATCAACCCTGAATACTCTTTGGAAGGACTGATACTGAAGCTGAAACTCCAATACTTTGGCCACCTGATTCAGGGAAAAACTGACTTATTGGAAAAGGCCCTGATGTTGGGAAAGATTGAAGGCAGAAGGAGAACTTTGTGACAGAGGATGAGATGGCTGGATGGTATCACAAATTCAATGGACACAAACTTGGGTGAACTCTGGGAGATGATGAGGGACAGGGAAGCCTGGAGTGCTGCAGTCCATGTGGTTGCAAATAGCTGGACATCACTTGGGGACTGAACAACAACAAGGCATATATTACAATTTGTTTATCCATTCAGCAATAAATTGATTTGAATATTGTTCCCTATTTGAGGTTATCATTAATAAAGTATTAAAAAATTTTGAATAAATTTTTTTTAATTTTATTTTTTAACTTTTTTTACATAAATACTTAGGAGTAGTATTCTCATGTTATATGGTAAGCACATGCCTAACTAGTTTATAAAGAACTGACAAAGATTTACAAAGTAACTGAACCATTGTGCAATCACATAAGTGCAAATGGATAAAACGTATGAAACTTTTAGTTGCCTTACACCCTTGCTAACATTTGGTATTGCCATTTTTTTTTAAATTGTAGTACAGTGTAGTATAGTTGATATAAAATATTGTGGTAATTTCACATAAACAGCAAAGTGAATCATATGTGTGTGTGTATGGGCATGGCAACCTACTCCAGGGCCTAGAGAATCTCCAGGGACAGAGGACCCTGATTGGCTACAGTCAATGAGGACACAAAGAGTCAGACACAAATGAGAAACTAAACACACACAGCACATATTTCTTTTTCAGATGTCTTATTATAAATTATCCAGTTCAGTAATACAATTTTATTCTAAGAAACGAGACAAATCTGCAATAAACAACTTAACGTTATGCATAAAATAACTAAAGAAAAAAGTTACTAGAAGGAAAGAAAACAAAAAATCAGAACATCAATAGAAGAAATACAGATAAAGAAGAGATAATAAAGAACAATGGAGCTCAAAGCTGGTTCTTTGAAAGACAAACAAACCCAGGTGACCTAGACAGCATATTTAAAAGCAGAGACATCACTTAGCCAACAAAAGCACTTATGGATGTGAAAGTTGAACCATAAAGAAGTCTGTGGGCTGAAGAATTGATGCTTTTGAAATGTGGTGTTGGAAAAGACTCTGGAGAGTCCCTTGGGCTGCAAGAAGATCAAACCAGTCAATCCTAAAGGAAATCAGTCCTAAATACTCATTGAAAGGACTGATGCTGAAGCTCAAATTCTTTGGCCAATGGTGTGAAGAGCTGATTCATTAGAAAAGATCCTGATCCTGGGAAAGATTGAAGGCAGGAGAAGAGGATGAAAGAGAATGAGATGGTTGGATGGCAACAATGACTCAATGGACATGAGTTTGAGAAAGCTCAGGGAGATGGTGAAGGACAGGGAAGCTTGGAGTGCTGCAGTCCATAGGGTTACAAAGCCTCAGACATAACTGAGTGGCTGAACAACTATAATCAGTGAATTTAGCAAAATCAATACACAGAAATACATATTTCATCATTACAATGAAAAGTCAGAAAGAGAATTGAGGAATCAATCCCATTCACCACTGTAAGAAACTAACAAAGTATCTTGGTATAAACCTACCTAAGGAGACAAATGAGCTGTATATAGAAAATTATAAGACTAAGACATTGATGAAAGAAATCAAAGATGACATAAACCAATGGAGAGATATGCCAGGTTCTTGGGTTGGAAGCATCAATATTGTGAAAATAATTATACTACCAAATATAATCTACAGATACAATGTGATCACTATCAAATTACCAATGACATTTTTTTTCACATAAATAGACCAACAACAACAACAAAAAATCACAATTCTTATGGAAACACAAAAGACCCCAGTTAGCCAAAGCAGTCTTGCAAAAGAAGAATGAAGCTGGTGGAATCAACTTTCCTGACTTCAGATTATACTACAAAGCTACAGTCATCAAGACAGTATGGTACTGGCACAAAAATGAAAATACAGACTAACAGTACAAGATAGAGAGCCCAAAGATAAACCCAAGAATCACTGCGTACCTTATTTTTGACAAAAGAAGCAAGAATATACAATGGGGCAAAGATAGCCTCTTCAATCAGTGGTGCTGTGAAAACTGGACAACTACATGTAAAAGAATGAAAATAGAACACTTCCTAACACCATACACCAAGATAAACTAAAAATGGATTAAAGACCTAATGGTAAGACCAGAAACTGTAAAAGTCTTAGAGGAAAACATAGGCAGAACACTCAATGACTTAAATCAAGGCTAGATCCTCTATGACTCCCCTCCTAGAGTAATGAAAATGAAAATAAACAAATGGGACGTAATTAAACAAATTTTGAACACCAAAGGAAACTATAAACAAGGTGACAAGACAACCCTCAGCATGGCAGAAAATAATAGCAAAGGAAACATCCAATAAAGGATTAATCTACAAAATATACAAGCAGCACACACAACTTAATACTAGAAAAAAAAATAATAAAAAATCAAAAGTTGCAAAGCTACCTAAATAGATATTTCTCCAAAGAAAGCATACAGATGGCTATCAAACATATGAAAAATTCTCAACATCGCTCATTATTAAAGAAGTGTGGGAGTGTGGTAGAAAATCAAAACTATAATGAGAGAATACCTCACATCAGTCAGACTGGTCATCATCAAAAAGTCTACAAACAGTAAATTTTGGAGAGGGTTTGGGAAAAAGGGAACACTTTTGCACTTTTGGTGGGAATGTAAATTGATACAGCCACTATAGGAGACGGTATGGAGATTCCTTAAAAAAAACTAAGAATAAAACCACCAAATGACCCAGGAATATACTCCTAGGTATATGCCTTGAGGGGGGAAAAAAAACTGAAAAAGACACATATACCCTAAAGTTCATTGCAGCACAATTTACAATACCTAGAACACTAGAACATGGAAAGATGTCCATTGGCAGATGAAAGGATAAGCAAGGTGGTATATACGTACAATGGACTATTCAGTTCAGTTCAGTCGCTCAGTCGTGTCCGACTCTTTGTGACCCCATGAGTCGCAGTATGCCAGGCCTCCCTGTCCATCACTCAGTCATAAAAAGGAATGCATTTGAGTCAGTTCTAATGTGGTGAATGAACTTAGAGCTTATTGTACAGAGTGAAGTAAGTCAGAAAGAGAAAGATAAATATTGTATACTAACTCAATATTCAAAAGTTAAGATCATGGCTTCTGGTCCCACTCCTTCATGGCAAATGGATGGCCAAACAATGGAAACAGTGACAGACTTTATTTTTCTTGAACTAAAAAAATCACTGCAGATGGTGACTGAAGACATGAAATTAAAAGATACTGCTCCTTGGGAAAAAAAGCTATGACAAACCTAGACAGAATATTAAAAAGCAGAAACATTACTTGGCTGACAAAGTCCATGTGGTCAAAGCTATGCTTTTTCCAGTAGTCATTTATGGATGTGAGTGTCTGGGGATTGTAGGTCTTAGAAGAAGATTCAGTCTAGCTAACAGAGAGAGCCTTGGGGTCTGGGGTGTTATCTTTGTAGAATGACCAAAATTGCTGTCAGCACTTACTTCGGTGCTGACACAGGAGCCATCATGACCAGCACTCTGTGGTCTGTCTCCCAACCTAGTAAGCAAACCAGTCCCACCTACTCTATGCCAAAGGTTGGTGCTAGATATGGGTGCTAGACAGGTCCTGGAGGAAGACTTCCACAGGGGCAGCCCAGGCCACTGGCAGCAGTGATACCACTTCAATTCCTGCAACCACACTCCCCAAACATGAGTTCCAGCATAGTGTCTGCTCCAGCCTGATCCACTCCATGACAAAATCTTGTGCTTGATTTAGTACAACTACAACAGGGAAGGGAAGTAAGCTAGGGATGCATCTAGGTAGAACCATGAATGCCTACACAGGTCATGCTTTAGACCTCTGTGAGCTCATAGATCTCAACTGCTTCAACATTTCCCTCCTTTGAGGCAGGGCATGCATTCAAGAGAAATAGAGCCTGATCAAACCCAAACCTCAGGACTTCTATTGCTACAAGGGAGGAGCAGACCTTGCCCCTGATAAGGCAGCAACAGCCATGGAACACATTCTGCACAGGTTTTAGATCCTACAATACCAATCACATCTCCTATGAAGGTGATAGTGACCAGCACACCCTGAGGAAAGATGTATCTTGTATCCATATCAAAATCAGTCCTTGTACTAAAGAACCCACACATTCTACATAGGGATGCTCCTACATAGGAATGCTTCTACATAAAAACACCCCTTCAAAACAAAAATAACTGATTCTCCTAAATTTAGAGACACACAGTAAGTTAAGTAAAGTGAAAATGCACAGGGAATATTCCCAGTTTAAAAAAGCAAGATAAATTCTCTTGAAGAATAAATAATGAAACAGAGATCATCAGTATACAAGACCTTGAATTCAAAAGGTGACAAAATGCTAACTGAATTAAGAAAGACTTGTGATATAAATGCAGATTAGCATCAGACAATTTGATTTCTGAGACAAAAAGCAATCTAGAAGCAATGGATAGCAGACTAAATGACAGAGAAGAGTATAAGTTATCTGGAAGTTAGAAAAATGGAAATCACCCAATCAGAGCAGCAGACAGAAAAACAAATGCAAAAACAGCAGCATACAAAATTTGTGAGCTAATATAAAATATGCCAACTAGTGCATACTGGGGATTTCAAAATAGACATTTCTTAAAAATAAGTACAGATAGCTAACAGGCACATGTAAAGATGCTAACATCACTAATATTTAAAGAAATGCATTTCAAAATCGCAGTGAGTTATTATCTCACAACAATCAGAACAGCCATCATCAAAAGTCTATAAATAATGAAAGTTAGAGAGGACGTGCAGAATAGGGAAAACTCTTACACTTTTGATGGGAATGTAAACTGGTGCAGCCAACATAGAAAAACAGTATGGAGTTTCCTTAAAAAAATTGAAAACTAGAACTACCCTATCCTCCAACAATTCAACTCCTGAGAATACATATTTGAAAAAAAAAAAAAAAGGTAAATATAAATTAGAAAACATATATGTACCCCGGCGTTCACTGTAGCACTATATGCAATAGCCAAGGCAAGGAAGCAACTCAAGTACCTATCAATAGATGACTGGATTAAGATGTGGTATTTGTATTTCTTTGATGGATCACAGTCTTGTTGTGGTGAAAGGGCTTGTGTAACTCAATAAAGCTATGAGCCATTCCATGCAGGGACACTCAAAATGGACTGGCAATAGTGAAGACTTCAGACAAAATGTATGAAGAGGAAATACAACTCACTCCAGTATTCCTGCATTCAGATCAGATCAGATTAGTCGCTCAGTTGTGTCCAACTCTTTGCGACCCCACGAATCACAGCACGCCAGGCCTCCCTGTCCATTACCAACTCCTGGAGTTCACTGAGACTCACATCCATCGAGTCAGTGATGCCATCCAGCCATCTCATTCTTGCATTAGAACCCCATAAACAGTATAAAAATGCAAAAAGATATGACAACAGAAGCTGTTGTCATATGTTTCCCCAATGTTGGAAACTGTCCAGTATGCTAATAGGGAAGAGCAGGGGGAAATTACTAATAATTCCAGAAAGAATGAAGAGGCTGGGCCAAAGAAGAAATGACATCCATCTGTGGATATGTCTGGTGGTGAAAGTAAAGTCCAATGCTGTATAGAACAATGCCACATAAGAACATGGAATGCTAGGTTCATGAATCAAGATAAATTGGCCATGACCAAGAAGTAGATGGCAAGATTGAAAATCTATATCTTAGGAATCAGTAAACTTGTATGGATGAGAATGTGCAAATTTAATTCAGAAGACCAGTCTATCTACTATAGTGGGCAATAATCCATTAAAAGAAATGGAGTAGTCCTCATAGTCAACAAAAGATTTGAAAATGCAGTACTAGGGTTCAGTCTCAAAAGGGACAGATGTTCTAGATTCATTTCCAAGACAAATCATTCAACATCACAATAATCCAAATTTATGCCCAATCACTGATGCTGAAAAAGCTGAAGACGACTGGTTTACAAAGACCTACAAACACCTTCTAGAACTAACACCAAAAAAGATGTCCCTTTCATCACAGGGGAATGGAATGCAAAATTAGGAAGTCAAGAGATACCCAGGATAACAGGCAAGTTTGGCATTGGAGAACAACATGATGAAGGACAAAAGCAAGCAGAGATTTGTCAAGAGAACAAGATGGTCATAGAAGATACCATTTCCCAACAGCCCAACAGATAACCCTACCCATGGACATGAACAGATGGTCAATACCAAGATCATATTGATTATATTATTTGCAGCCAAAGATGGAGAAGCTCTATACAGTCAGCAAAAATGATTTGGAGCTGACTGTGGCTTAGATCTTCAGATTCTTATTGCAAAATTCAGACTTAAATTGAAAAAAGTAGGGAAAATCACTAGGTCATTCAGGTATGATCTAAGTCAAATCCCTCACAGTTATAAAGTTGAGATGACAAATAGATTCAAGGGATTACATCTGTTAGATAGAGTGCCTGAGGAAATATGGATGGAGATTCACAACATTTTACAGGAGGCAGTGATTGAAAACATCCCAAAGAAATGCAAGAAAGCAAAATGGTTTACTGGAATGGGGGTGGGGTTCACGAGTAGCTGAAGAAAGAAGAGCAGTGAAAGGCAAGGGGCAAGGGAAAAGTGTACACAAGTGAATGTAGAGTTCCAGGGAATACTAAAGACAGATAAGATAAGGCCTTTTAAAATGAACTATGCAAGTAAATAGAGGAAAATGATAGGATGGGAGAGACTACAGATCTCTCCAAGAAAACTGGAAATATCACGAGAAAATTTCATTCAAGGATTGGCAGAATCTAGGACAAAAGCAGTAAGGACCTAACAGAAGCAGAAGAGATTAAAACAGGTGGCAAGAATACACAGAAGAATTATGCAAAAAAAGGTTTTAATGACCTGGATAACCATGATAGTGCGGTTACTCATCTAGAGTCAGACTTCCTGAAGTGTGAGATCAAGTAGGTCTTAAGAAGAATTAATACAAATAAAGCTAGTAGATAAGATGGGATGCCAGCTAAGTAGAAGATGGAATGCCAGCTGAGCTATTTCAAATACTAAAAGAGGATGCTATTAAAGAGCTGCACTCAATATGTCAGCAAAACTGAAAAATTCAACAATGGCCACAGGACTGGAAAAGGTCAGTTTTCTTTCCAATCCCAAAGAAAGGTGATGTCAAAGAATGCTCAAACTACCACACAATCACGTTCATTTTACATGCTAGCAAAGTTATGCTCCAAATGCTTCAAGCTAGGCCTCAGAAATATGTGAACTGAGAACTTTCATATGTACAAGCTGTGTTTTGAAAAGGCAGAGAAACCAGAGATCAAATCGTCAACATTCGTTGCATCATGGAGAAAGCATGGTAATTTCAGGAAAAAAAAAAAAAAAAAATCTGCTTCATTGACTATTCCAAAGCCTTTGATTCTGTGTATCATCAGAAACCTAAAACTGGGAAATTCTTAAAGCAATGGGAGTACCAGACCACCTTACTTGTCTCTTGAGAAATCTGTATATAAGTCAAGAAGCAATAGTAGAACTGAACATGGGGCTGCTGCCTGGTTCAAAACTGGGAAAGAAGTACAACAAGGCTGTGTAATGTCATTCTGCTTATTTAAGTTATAGGCAGAGTACATCACGTGAAATGCCAGGCTGAATGAATCAGAAGCTGGAATCAAATTGCAGGCAGAAATATCAACAACCTCCAACATTTAGATAATATCTCTCTATTGGCAGAAAATGAAGAACTAAAGAGCTTCTTGGTGAGGGTTAAAGAAGAAAGTGGAAAAGCTGGCTTGAAACTTAAAATTAAAAGAAAAAAAAAAATCTCACAATCCAGTCCCCTCACTTCATGGCAAATATAAAGGGGAAAAGTGGAAGCAGTGACAGATTCCCCACCGTGCCTTGGGCTCCAAAGTCACTGTGTATGGTGACTGCAGCCACAAAATTAAAAGACACTTGCTCCTTGGAAGGAAAACTGTGATAAGCCTCAGTTCAGTTCAGTTCAGTTGCTCAGTCGTGTCCGACTCTTTGTGACCCCATGAATTGCAGCACGCCAGGCCTCCCTGTCCATCACCAACTCCCGGAGTTCACTGAAACTCTCGTCCATCGTGTCAGTGATGCCATCCAGCCATCTCATCCTCTGTCGTCCCCTTCTCCTCCTGCCCCCAATCCCTCCCAGCATCAGAGTCTTTTCCAATGAGTCAACCCTTCACATGAGGTGGCCAAAGTACTGGAGTTTCAGCTTTGGCATCATTCTGTCCAAAGAACACCCAGGATTGATCTCCTTTAGAATGGACTTGTTGGATATCCTTTCAGTCCAAGGGACTCTCAAGAGTCTTCTCCAACACCACAGATCAAAAGCATCAATTCTTCGGTGCTCAGCTTTCTTCATAGTCCAACTGTCACATCCATCCATACATGACTACTGGAAAAACCATAGCCTTGACTAGACGGACCTTTGTAGGCAAAGTAATGTCTCTGCTTTTGAATATGCTATCTAGGTTGGTCATAACTTTCCTTCCAAGGAGTAAGTGTCCTAGACAGAATATTAAAAAAAGAGAGAGAGAGAGACTCCATCTTGCCAACCAAAGTTGTTATAGTCAAAGATAGATATATATTTTTTTTATTATTTTTTTTTCCAGTACTCATGTATGGATGTGAGAATTGAACTATAAAGAAGGCTGACTGCCTTTGGGATTGTAATGAAAACTGACCTTTTCCAGAATTGATGCTTTTGAACTGTGGTACTGAGGAAGATTCTTGCAAGTACCTTCAACTGCAAGGAGATCCAACCACTCAATACTAAAGGAAATCAACCCTGAATATTCACTGAAAGGACTGCTGCTGAAGTTGAAGCTCCAATACTTTGTCCACTAGATGCAAAGAGGTGCCTCACTGGGAAAACTTAAGGCAAAAGAAGAATGGGGTGGCAGAGGAGGAATTTGTTAGATAGCAACACCAACTCTATGGACATAAATCTGAGTAAAATTCAGACAGAAGAGCCTGGTGTGCTGCAGTTCATGGGGTCAAAAGATTCGACATGACTTATAGATTGAACAGCAACAACAATATATACATATACAATGAAATATTACCCAGCCATAAGAAAGAATGAATAATTGCCATTTTCAGCAATGTGGATGGATGTAGAGAATATTATGCTTAGAGACAGAGAACAACATATGCTATAGGATATGACTTATACTTGAAATATATATATATATATATATATATATATACAAGTAAATATATATACAAAGAAGAAAGAGACCAACAAATATAGCAAACAATTAAGTTACTAAAGGAGAGATGGAAGAGACAAACTAGGTGCATGGTGTTAACAGAAATGACTATCCAAAAAGTAGATTTGGATCATGGA
Source organism: Bos taurus (assembly GCF_002263795.3). Lineage (NCBI taxonomy): Eukaryota > Metazoa > Chordata > Mammalia > Artiodactyla > Bovidae > Bos > Bos taurus. The sequence continues at coordinate 2,870,795 of NC_037346.1, read as the reverse complement.
TTTATTCTCTAGAACATGGAATTATATTCAATATCTTGTAATAGCCTATCAAATCAGGTCAGTCGCTCAGTCATGTCCGACTCCTTGTGACCCCATGAATCACAGCACGCCAGGCCTCCCTGTCCATCATCAACTCCTGGAGTTCACTGAGACTCACCTCCATCGAGTCAGTGATGCCATCCAGCCATCTCATCCTCTGTCGTCCCCTTCTCCTCCTGCCCCCAATCCCTCCCAACATCAGAGTCTTTTCCAATGAGTCAACTCTTCACATGAGGTGGCCAAAGTACTGGAGTTTCAGCTTTAGCATCATTCCTTCCAAAGAAATCCCAGGGCTGATCTCCTTCAGAATGGACTGGTTGGATCTCCTTGCAGTCCAAGGGACTCTCAAGAGTCTTCTCCAACACCACAGTTCAAAAGCATCAATTCTTTGGTGCTCAGCCTTCTTCACAGTCCAACTCTCACATCCATACATGACCACAGGAAAAACCATAGCCTTGACTAGATGGACCTTAGTTGGCAAAGCAATGTCTCTGCTTTTGAATATACTATCTAGGTTGGTCATAACTTTCCTTCCAAGGAGTAAGCATCTTTTAATTTCATGGCTGCAGTCACCATCTGCAGTGATTTTGGAGCCCAGAAAAACAAAGTCTGACACTGTTTCCACTGTTTCCCCATCTATTTCCCATGAAGTGGTGGGACCGGATGCCATGATCTTCGTTTTCTGAATGTTGAGCTTTAAGTCAACTTTTTCACTCTCCACTTGCACTTTTATCAAGAGGCTTTTGAGTTCCTCTTCACTTTCTGCCATAAGGGTGGTGTCATCTGCATATCTGAGGTTATTGATATTTCTCCCGGCAATCTTGATTCCAGTTTGTGTTTCTTCCAGTCCAGCGTTTCTCATGATGTACTCTGCATAAAATTAAATAAACAGGGTGACAATATACAGCCTTGACGAACTCTTTTTCCTATTAGGAACCAGTCTGTTGTTGCATGTCCAGTTCTAACTATTGCTTCCTGACCTGCATACAAATTTCTCAAGAGGCAGATCAGGTGGTCTGGTATTCCCATCTCTTTCAGAATTTTCCACAGTTTATTGTGATCCACACAGTCAAAGGCTTTGGTTGGGGCATAGACTTGGATTTCCATGATATTGAATTGTTTGCCTTGGAAACGAACAGAGATCATTCTGTCATTTTTTAGATTGCACCCAAGTACTGCATTTAGGACTCTTTTGTTCACCATGGTGGCCACTCCATTTCTTCTGAGGGATTCCTGCCCTCAGTAGTAGATATAATGGTCATCTCAGTTAAAGTCACCCATTCTAGTCCATTTCAGTTCGTTGATTCCTAGAATGTCAACATTCACTCTTGCCATCTCTTGTTTGACCACTTCCAATTTGCCTTGATTCATGGACCTGACATTCCAGGTTCCTATGCAATATTGCTCTTTACAGCATTGGACCTTGCTTCTATCACCAGTCACATCCATAGCTGGGTATTGTTTTTGCTTTGACTCCATCCCTTCATTCTTTCTGGAGTTATTTCTCCACTGATCTCCAGTAGCATATTGGGCACCTACTGACCTGGGGAGTTCCTCTTTCAGTATCCTATCATTTTGCCTTTTCATACTGTTCATGGGATTCTCGAGGCAGGAATACTGAAGTGGTTTGCCATTCCCTTCTCCAGTGGATCACATTCTGTCAAATCTCTCCACCATGACCCGCCCATCTTGGGTTGCCCCACGGGCATGGCTTAGTTTCATTGAGTTAGACAAGGCTGTGGTCCTAGTGTGATTAGATTGACTAGTTTTTTATGAGTATCATTTCAGTGTGTTTGCCCTCTGATGCCCTCTTGCAACACCTACCGTCTTACTTGGGTTTCTCTTACCTTGTATGTGGGGTATCTCTTCACGGCTGCTCCAGCAAAGCGCAGCCATTGCTCCTTACCTTGGACGAGGGGTATCTCCTCACCGCCGCCCTTCCTGACCTTCAATGTAGGATAGCTCCTCTAGGCCCTCCTGCGCCCACGCAGCCACAGCTCCTTGGACGTGGGGTTGGTCCTCCCAGCCACCGCCCCTGGCCTTAGTCGTAATAGCCCATAATGGGGTATAATCAAAAAAACAAAACAAAACAAAAAGCCTGAATCTCTGTGCTGCATACATGAAGCTAGCACAATATTGTATATCAATTATAGCTCAAGGAAAATAAATGTATAAATGAGCACCTGGCTGCAATCTAGAAGATCCGATCTGTAACTTTAGTTCCTTTCTTTGCAGTTGAGTATTCAGGGCTTTCCAGATAACGCAGTGTTAAGGAAACTGCTTGCCAATGCAATAGATGCAAGAGACATAGGCTTGATCCCTGGGTTTGGAAGATCCCCATGAGTAGGATACTAGGTAACCCACTCTAGTATTCTTGCCTGGAAAATTTCATGGACAGAGGAGGCTTGTGGGTGATAGTTCAGGGGTCACAAAGAGTTGGACATGACTGAGCACTGAGCGATTGAACATACACTGACTGAAATCTGCTGAAAGTTACATTTTGTGGAATTTAATTTGTTAACTTTAAAAAGGGGAAAAAAAAGGGGGGGGGGGAAATTACTGTGACCACCTCATAGGATTCTTTTTTTTTTTTTCTTTTAATTTATATATTTTAATTGGAGTCTAAATACTATACAATACTGTAGTACTTTTTACCATACATTAATTAATATGAATCAGTCATGGGTTTACATGTGTTCCCCATCCTGAACCACCCTCCTTCCTCCCTTCTCATCCCATCCTTCAGTGTTGTCCCAGTGCACCAGCCCTGAGCACCCTGTCTCATGCATCGAACCTGGACTGGTGATCTGTTTCACATATGATAATATACATGTTTCAGTATGAAGTTGCATATGCTTTAGCATTGTGAAATGTAAAAGGCTAGAAAAATATAAACTAAAAATATAAACATGATAATAATTATCCCATTATGGAAATTATGTTTGATTTATGTACCTATCTAACATAACCTTAGGCAAAGAGTTGACTCATTGGAAAAGATTCTGATGCTGGGAGGGATTGGGGGTAGGAGAAGAAGGGACGACAGAGGATGAGATGGCTGGATGGCATCATCAACTCGATGGACGTGAGTCTGAGTCAACTCCGGGAGTTGGTGATGGACAGGGAGGCCTGGCATGCTGTAATTTATGGGGTCGCAAAGAGGTGGATACGACTGAGCGACTGAACTGAACTGAACTGAACATATATAGGGCTTCCCTGGGGGCTTGGATGGTAAAGAATTTGCCTGCAATGCAGGAGGCCCAGATTCAATCCCTGGGTCAGAAAGATACCCGTGAGAAGAGCATGGCAACCCACTCCAGTATTCTTGCCTGGAGAATCCCATAGACAGAGGAGCCTGGCAGGCTACAGTCCATAGAGACTGGCAAAGAGTCAGACATGACTGAGTGACTAACACACACACACACACACACACACACACACACAAACACGACATATATACACCCAAAAGAAATAATCTTATAATGTTGTTCGATTATACCTATAGACCAGTAGTCTCCAATCTTTCTGGCACCAAGGTCCAATTTGGGGGAGGACAGTTTTTCCATGAATGAGGGGTGGGGGGATGGTTCAAAAGGTAATGCAAGCAATGGAGAGGGTGGTAGAGATGATATTGCCAGTGATCGAGAGCAGCAGACGAAACTTTACTTGCTTGCCCAACAGCTACTCACATACTGCTGTGTAGTCCTGTTCCTAACAATGGACTCCTGTTATAGACAGACTTCCAATGGTTATAGGAAATCATTATATCAATATGGCATTTGAACAGTATTTTTAAAAATAAAATCCTGAAAATCATGTTTCTTGATTTTCTTCATCATCTATTTCACCTTGAAAATATTTTAACACTTTATAAATACCATTGCAATAAGTTTACCTCGAGTAGATTGTGCCTTCTGAATCAACTTCAGAATTAGAATTCTTTTCTTGAATTGGTTGAATTTTCCTTTGAAAAAAAAATTTTTTTTTTCTTGAATTGGTTGAATCTTTTCTTTTCTTGTGCTGGTTGAATTTTTATGTGTTCTAAGAGTAGCTGCATTAATGTATGGCAAATTATTCTCAGGCTACATGAAGTATATCATTATTTTTGGAAGTAGAGTTAATTTTATTCAATATGACACATCTCAGTCCTTTTAAGATCTAAGGGGAAATTATATTTAAAATAATTTAAGGAAAAAATGCAGCACTGCTTGACATCAAGGATTAAACTGTTCTTACATAAATTCATTTATTTAAAAAATACAAAATATCAGTATAAGCTTTTGGTAAATGACTTTACAGATTAAATATTACAGATATATTTTGTGAACATTATTTAAATGATGACCCAGAGTTAATAAACTGAGAATATTAACCTAACAAATGTAAAATTATTGATTGCATTTATCTGATAATTTAATATTTTTACATATTAAATACTCTATTCTATGAAAGTCATGCTGTTTCCTAGAGAAACATTATATGATAAAAGAAGTTTATGTAGAGCCCCTTCTATCTGTAAGAAACTGTGCTGGATTTAATGAGGAAAAAATATATGCAATACAGTTTCTCTCCTCCAGTGGTTCTTACCCTGGACAGCCTAGGTTTAACTATTATTACTGTAACACTAGTAAGGCTGCCTATTTTTATTTTAAGTATTGTGCTCCCAAGTATTTTATTCCCCACACTCGATCGATTGTTAATAATCATATAGTTTCTATTCAACAGTGACGGTTTTAACTCACACCGAAACAAATAATGACCATCCAAAAGTACAAAGAAAGAAACTTACTATATTCATTAGTTCAACAAACTTACCAGGTGTCTTTACACATTAATTTACATTCCCCCACTTGTCCAGTTGCTCAGTCATGTCTGACTCTTTGAGATCTCATGGATTGCAGCATTCCAGGCTTCCCTGTCCTTCACCATCTCCCAGGGTTTGTACAAACTCGTGTACATCCAGTTGGTGATGTCATCCAACCATCTCATCCTCTGTTGCCCTCTACTCCTCCTGCCTTCATTTTCCCAGAAACATGATCTTTCTAATGAGTCAGCTCTTTGCATCAAGTGGCCAAAGTATTGGTGTTTCAGCTTAGCTTCAATCCTTCCAATGAAAACCCAGGGCTGATTTTCTTTGGGATTGACTGCTTTGATCTCCTTTCAGTCCAAGGAACTCTCAAGAGTCTTCTCCAACCCACAGTTCAAAAGCATCAATTCTTCAGTGCTCATCTTTCTTTATAGTCCAACTCTCAAATCCATACATGACCACTGGCAAAACCATAGCTTTGACTAGATGGACCTTTGTCGGCAAAGTAATATCTCTGCTTTTTACTATTCTGTCTAGTTTGGTCATAGCTTTACTTTCAAGGAGCAATTGTCTTTTAATTTCATGGCTGCAGTCACCATCTCCAGTGATTTTAGAGCCCAAGAAAATAAAGTCTGAAAACAAATGATTAAAAAAAAGAAAAGAAAGTCTATTCTTCCCACAATTTTCAAAATATTTGAAAACAGTGATGCTTTTATGAGCAAGAACTATAATTATCACCTTCCATCATAAAGCAAAAGCATCTCTTGCTCACTTTCTACCACAAGAAACACTGATATCTCTTATCTCCTTGCTAGTGATTATCAGAAATATTCGCTTATTTACTCAACCAATAGCCTTAGCCTTGTAACTGATATATATATATATATATAAATTAAGCTCCAATAAGGCAACCATGTTATGTGTCAAAGAGTTACAAAAAATGCTCTGAAGATATAAAGATAGACAGCATAACTTCAGTTGAGAAGATACACACAAACATAATCTCTTTGTTTTGCCTAAATATGCATTATATGGGTCACACAAACCAATTGACAATATGTTTGTGTTCACAAAACCCTGATATGTTTTAAAAATTGTCTGGCTTCCTACTTTGATAAGAAGTGAATTCACCTATATATTCAACATGCAAAATAAATAGTTAAACTGAATTCTTATCCTACCTATCTTCCAGCCTGAATAGTCTTTATTTTTATTTATTTATTTTAATGTTTTTATTTGTTATTATTATTATTTTTACTTTACAATATTGTATTGATTTTGCCGTACATCAATATGCATCCACCATGGGTGTACACGTGTTCCCCATCCTGAACCCCACTCCCACCTCCCTCCCCAAACCACCCCTCTGGGTCATCCCAGTGCACCAGCCCCAAGCTTCCTGTATCCTGCATCAAACCTGGACTGGCGATTGTTTCTTATATGATATTATACATGTTTCAAAGCCATTCTCCCAAATCTTCCCCCCCCTCCCTCTCCCACAGAGTCCAAAAGACTGTTCTATACCTCTGTGTCTCTTTTGCTGTCTCGCATACAGGGTTGTCGTTACCATCTTTCTAAATTCCATATATATGCTTTAGTATACTGTATTGGTGTTTTTCTTTCTGGCTTACTTCACTCTGTATAATAGGCTCCAGTTTCATCCACCTCATTAGAACTGATTCAAATGTATTCTTTTTAATGGCTGAGTAATACTCCATTGTGTATATGTACCACAGCTTTCTTATCAATTTATCTGCTGATGGACATCTAGTTTGCTTCCGTGTCCTAGCTATTATAAACAGTGCTGCGATGAACACTGGGGTACACGTGTCTCTTTCCCTTCTGGTTTCCTCAGTGTGTATGCCCAGCAGAGGGATTGCTGGGTTGTATGGCCTTTCAATTTCCAGTTTTTTAAGGAATCTCCACACTGTTCTCCATAGTGGCTGTACTAGTTTGCATTCCCACCAACAGGGTAAGAGGGTTCCCTTTTCTCCGCATCCTCTCCAGCATTTATTGCTTGTAGACTTTAAAAATTAGAAATTGTTACAAGGTTTTTCTACGAGTTATTTATACATATAGTTATAATAAAATGTCTTACATTATCTAAAATATAATGAAATATATTTTATATAATATATATAAATATATATCATAAAATATATTATATTATTATGAGTGCTAAATTACTTCAGTCGTGTATGACTCTTTGTGACACTATGAAATATACTACCCTACCAAGCTCCTCTGTCCATGGGATTTTACAGGTAGACTACTGGAGTGAATTGCTATGCCCTCCTTCAGGGGATCTTCGCAACCCAGGGATTGAATCTGCATTTCGTATGTCTTCCGTATTGCAGGCATATACTTTATCACTGAGCTGGCAGGGAAGCCACGGGATACTATAGGTAAATACAGTATAATTTGTTGCAGAGCAATAATAGAATAATAAAATAATAGTATCTACCATATACTGAATGCTTTCCTATATGCCTGACACTTCTCTAAGTGCTCTGTATCTGCATCATGTCTATTCATGATAACACATTGTGAGTTTGGTTTAATTGCTATGTATATTTATAGATGAAGATTTAAAGTCAGTACTCTGACTAGGCAGTCTAATGACACGGGCCACAGCCTGGTCTAATTCAATGAAATTAAGCCATGCCCTGAGGGAGGCCTGACAGAATGTGGTCCACTAGACAAGGGAATGACAAACCAGTTCAATACTTTGCCTTGAGAACCCCATGAACAGTATGAAAAGGCAAAATGATAGGATACTGAAAGAGGAACTCTCCAGGTCGGTAGGTGCCCAATATGCTACTGGAGATCAGTGGAGAAATAACTCCAGAAAGATTGAAGGGATGGAGCCAAAGCAAAAACAATACACAGTTGCGGATGTGACTGGTGATAGAAGCAAGGTCCGATGTTGTAAAGAGCAATATTGCATTGGAACCTGGAATGTTAGGTCTATGAAACAAGGCAAATTGGAAGTGGTCAAACAGGAGATGGCAAGAGTGAATGTCAACATTCTAGGAATCAGCGAACTAAAATGGACTGGAGTGGGTGAATTTAACTCAGATGACCATTATATCAACTACTGCGGGCAGGAATCCCAGAGAAGAAATGGAGTAGACATCATGGTCAACAAAAGAGTCTGAAATTCAGTACTTGGATGCAATCTCAAAAACGACAAAATGATCTCTGTTCATTTCCAAGGCAAACTATAAAATATCACAGTAATCCAAGTCTATGCCCCAACCAGTAATGCTGAAGAAGCTGAAGTTGAACGGTTCTATGAAGACCTACAAGATCTTTTAGAACTAAAACCCAAAAAAGATGTCCTTTTCATTATATGGGACTGGAATGCAAAAGTAGGAAGTCAAGAAACACCTGGAGTAACAGGCAAATTTGGCCTTGAAATACGGAATAAAGCAGGGCAAAGGTTAATAGAGTTTTGCCAAGAGAATGCACTGGTCATAGGAAACACCCTCTTCCAACAACACAAGAGAAGACTCTACACATGGACATTACCACATGGTCAACAGCAAAATCAGATTGATTATATTCTTTGCAGCCAAAGATGAAGAAGCTCTATATAGTCAGGAAAAACAAGACCAGGAGCTGACTGTGGCTCAGATCATGAACTCCTTATTTTCAAATTCAGACTTAAATTGAAGAAAGTAAGGAAAACCACTAGAACATTCAGGTATGACCTAAATCAAATCCCTTATGATTATACAGTGGAAGTGAGAAATAGATTTAAGGGACTAGATCTGATAGATAGAGTGGCTGATGAACTATGGATGGAGGTTGGTGACACTGTACAGGAGACACGGATCAAGACCATCCCCATGGAAAAGAAATGCAAAAAAGCAAAATGGCTGTCTGGGTAGGCCTTACAAATAGCTCTGAAAAGAAGAGAAATGAAAAGCAAAGGAGAAAAGGAGGGATATAAGCATCTGAATGCAGAGTTCCAAAGAAGAGCAAGAAGAGATAAGAAAGCCTTCCTCAGCGAACAATGCAAAAAATAGAGGAAAACAACAGACTGGGAAAGACTAGAGATCTCTTCAAGAAAATTAGAGATACCAAGGGAACATTTCATGCAAAGATGGGCTCAATAAAGGACAGAAATAGTATGGACCTAACAGAAGCAGAGTACATCATGAGAAATGCTGGACTGGAAGAAACACAAGCTGGAATCAAGATTGCCGGGAGAAATATCAATAACCTCAGATATGCAGATGACATCACCCTTATGGCAGAAAGTGAAGAGGAACTCAAAAGCCTCTTGATGAAAGTGAAAGTAGAGAGTGAAAAAGTTGGCTTTAAGCTCGACATTCAGAAAATGAAGATCATGGCATCCGGTCCCATCACTTCATGGGAAATAGATGGGGAAACAGTGGAAACAGTGTCAGACTTTATTCTTTTGGGGGGCTCCAAAATCACTGCAGATGGTGACTGCAGCCATGAAATTACAAGGCGCTTACTCCTTGGAAGGAAAGTTATGTCTAACCTAGTTAGCTTATTCAAAAGCAGAGACGTTACTTGCCAACAAATGTCCATGTAGTCAAGGCTATGGTTTTTCCTGTGGTCATGTATGGATGTGAGAGTTGGACTGTGAAGAAGGCTGAGCACCAAAGAATTGATGCTTTTGAACTGTGGTGTTGGAGAAGACTCTTGAGAGTCCCTTGGACTGCAAGGAGATCCAACCAGTCCATTCTGAAGGAGATCAGCCCTGGGATTTCTTTGGAAGGAATGATGCTAAAGCTGAAACTCCAGTACTTTGGCCACCTCATGTGAAGAGTTGACTCATTGGAAAAGACTCTGATGCTGGGAGGGATTGGGGGCAGGAGGAGAAGGGGACGACAGAGGATGAGATGGCTGGATCGCATCACTGACCCAATGGACGTGAGTGTGAGTGAACTCCGAGGGTTGGTGATGGACAGGAAGGCCTGGTGTGCTACAATTCATGGGGTCGCAAAGAGTCGGACATGACTGCGCGACTGAACTGAACTCTGACTTCAGAGGCTGTATTAATGCTTGCAAAAATTTTAACAAGATACATGAGCTAGCATTTTCTAATGAATGCAGGTTGTTTGATTTTTTTTTTTTTTTCAGTCAGTTTATTACAGAGTATCTGGATATGACCATAGAAGAAGAAATTCCTTTGTGGCAGTTGCCTTGGTTTACATTACTAAAAGAAGCAAAGCACATCATGTTAGACCCTCATGTTAAGAAACCCAGTTAATTAATTACTAAATTGCTTAGTCAACTAAATGTTATTGAGTGTTAACTGCTGTGATATTTATTTCCAAGGTAATCTAAGATTGCAGCAAACCTGAAGTCAATTAACTTTTTTTTGAAAGAGAAACAATAAGGATGGGCCTGAAGTCAGTAAAGCAATAATCTGCAAAATATTCTCCTTTCAGTTCAGTTCACTTTAGTTCAATTCAGTCACTCAGTCGTGTCCAACTCTTTGTGACCCTGTGAATCGTAGGACTCCAGGCCTCCCTGTCCCTCACCAACTCCCAGAGTTTAGCCAAACTCATGTCCATTGAGTCGGTGATGCCATCCAGCCATCTCATCCTCTATCGTCCCTTTCTCCTCCTGCCCCCAATCCCTCCCAGCATCAGGGTCTTTTCCAATGAGTCTACTTTTCCATGAGGTGGCCAATGTATTGGAGTTTCAGCTTTAGCATCAGTCCTTCCAATTACAATTGACAAAATTCAGGACTCCAAACTTGATCACTCCAAAGGGCAGGCAATCAGCTCATCTTGATGTTTTGCTGGACTCTCTTTAATAGATACAATTGGCGTTTGTCTTAATAAGAGTGGTAGTGATGGGGGAAGTACAATGAAAACTCAGTGGAGATGATTTCTTAGAAATAAAACCACACAAATTCTTGTTAACTCAAATGGAGCCAGACTGTCACTAATTAAATTGTTTTCTATGTGAAAAGTTCTACTCCAAGATCCCTTCAACTAAAAACTCTGACTTGAGGCTGTTTAAATGGAGGTCTTGAGTATATCCCTGTAAATGCAATGTGGAAAACCCTATATTATGATATTTTATTAAGCTAACTACAGTGAGGATAATGCTAGAGGCAGAAAAGTTATCCAGGAGAAGAGAATCAAAGACACTATTTTCCACCCAGCTAAATCCTGTGTTCTTGCTATTTTTTAAATACAACTGACATTATTTTTTTTTAACTCTACCTATAAGAAGTAGACAAGCAAGGGAACAAGGCAAGATCATACATAAACACACAAACATGCAAAATCATAAGAATAGTTATGAAAACCTGACCACATATTAAGTGGTAGGTATGGTGATAATATTGAATTCCCAGTAACTCAGCTGGTAAAGAATCTGCCCGCAATGCAGGAGAGCCCAGTTCAATTGCTGGGTTGGGAAGATTCCCTAGAGAAAGGATAGGCTACACACTTCATTATTTTGGGGCTTCCCTGGTGGCTTAGACAGTAAAGAATCCACCTGCAATGTGGGAAACCTGGGCTTGATCCCTGGGTTGGGGAGATCCCCTGGAGAAGGGAATGGCCTAGTGGGCTACAGTCCATGGGATCACAAAGATTGGGACACAACTGAGCAACTTTCACTTTCTTTCACTTATGTTGATTATATATGCTTTATATGTTTTACATATATTATTTCTATAAACCATCCTATGGTCTGTATATTATTATCATCTTCATTTTATAGATGCAGAAATTGAGCCCTGAAAAGATTACATAATCTCCTTTACACTGTGAAACTTTTATATATCACAATCAAGATTTAAATGCTTGCAATCTGATTCTGGACCAGGACCTCTCGACCACTACCCACATTGTTACGAATATTTTTGATATATTATTTATTTAAGCATTATAAAGATCATATATAGAAGGTTTTTTAAAAGTCCAGAGTAGCTAGGTAACTTGCCTACTAGAAGCAGAGTTCTAAAGTCATGATTACCTATGTAAAACCCATTATCTTTTCTCAATACCTCAATACCACATTCACAGTAACACTTGATCGGTCACCAAGTTGGGCCCAACTCTTCATGACCCCATGGACTACAGCATGCCAGGCCTCCCTGTTTCCCACCATCTCTCAGAGTTTGCCCAAGTTCATGTCCATTGCAACTACAGACAACTTCAAAACTCATCCATGACGCTACTAAACATATACTATAGGCAATATGTTCATTAAGCCTCAAATGAATGAACTATTGAGAACAGGAAGCATGGATTCCATGTGAGAAGTTTCAAGGCAAAGGCTGACCTGAAAGTCTTTCTTCAATACAATGGCAGGGCTTATATATTCTAAAAGGAGAATGTTTGGTATCCCTTGTAGCAAACTTGGAATGCATAAAAGATGCATTTTAGAAAAGAATATGATATTTGGCAAAACTAATACAATTATGTAAAGTTTAAAAATAAAATAAAATTAGAGAAAAAAAAAAAAAAAAAAGAAAAGAATATGGCATGTTCCAGAGCTAATGATAATTGAAGTCTGAATCTTTATACTCTTCCTTGAGAAACAATTTGGCAAGGTGTTGGGCATTTTAAAAGGCCATTAGATGCTTAACATCTAAATGTACTAGTGTTAAGGCAACGTTCTGGAGTCAAACTAAAGTAGAGCCAAATTTCAGGTTAGAGCTGTTACTAAATACAGTTCTCATAGCCCAACATACTGAACATTTTTAAACAAGGTGATTGTGTTTTGAGTATCTTACATTTTTTGTTATATTATCAGTTTGTGACTCAATAACACCTTAGAATACTTTTACTCAAAAGAGATACTTAGGCAATCATTTCCTGTGATGTAGTTATGGACTGTATTAGTTCTAAAAAGCAGTTGTCTATACCTGTTCTAATTGAATTCCATCACCATTAAATAAGATAATTTCTTTAAATTGCCAAGAACCATTTTAAAATGCAATTTACTTATAGCCTTTCTATTGCAATCCAAACAGTATTGCTGTGACTGCAAAATTACAGATGGTATAATGAATTGAATCACACTGTGTTTTTTTGTTTGTTGTCAAAACTTAATTCATGGTTTGTAATTTAATTCTGTGATTCTAAAATGTATGATGATTCGATGATATTCATTTACCTTTAAATAAAATCACACTGATGAATATATATTAGAAATTAGTTACTTTCCAACTTTATGCAGCTGTTGTAGAATCAAATTTGTAGCAATTAAGCCAGAAATATTTACTGACAAGAAGAGTTTAAGAAATAGAGCAAATTCTAGAGAAAATAATAGGAAGGGACATAGAGCTCAGCTGAGCTGAGTTTAATTAAGCAGCTTAAAAAAGGTGATTAATATGTGGTGGCAAAAGAAATAAAATGTCCTACTGAGGTACATAGTTATGTATGGATGTGAGGGTTGGGCTATAAAGAAAGCTGAGCATCAAAGAATTGATGCTTTTAAACTCTGGTGTTGGAAAAGACTCTTGAAAGTCCCTTGGACTGCAAGGAGATCCAACCAGTCCATTCTAAAGGAAATCAGTCCTGAATATTCATTGGAAGGACTGATACTGAAGCTGAAACTCCAATACTTTGGCCACCTGAGGCAAAGAACTGACTCATTAGAAAAGACGCTGATTTTGGGAAAGACTGAAGGCAGAAAGAGAAGGGGATGACAGAAGATGAGATGGTTGGATGCATCACCGACTTGATGGACATGAGTTTAAGCAAGCTCCGGGAGGTGTTGATAGACAGGGAAGCCTGGCATGCTGCAGTCCATGGGGTTGCAAAGAGTCAAACACAGCTGAGAGACTGAACTGAACTGAGGTACATACCATCTCAATTGAGCAATATACTCTAACTAGATACTTCCTCTAAGCCATGAACCAGGTTAGGAACAAGAATTTTTAAAATTTTATGCCTGATGTTTGGGGGAAGCTTTTGGTTTGCTGTCTTTTAATTGCATTTGTCCCCATTAGAAGACATCTGCAAAATTATTTTCCCTTATCAGCTTTGTCACTTGATGGTAAAGGAAAACTTGGCCCTTTATTCTGCCATACCTGATTTCCAACTGGAGTTCTTTCTAGCTTTCTAATTTACTTGGCACTAAGCAAGTTTCCTCTGGCAAAAAGTGAGTGACTCAATGTTTGGAACTTGACACATCAGCAAAATCCAGATTGAACCTTGAAATCACTTTGATTCAGATAATGTGAGACACCTGTACCCGAGAGAAAATTACTTATTACAAAAGATAATACTCTCTAAAATAGAGAAAACCAGATAAGGAGTTATCAATTAGCTTGAGAAAGAGAACTTTCATTGTAGATACTGTTGATGTGTTCCAGAAGATGATCTATATAGAAAATATATTTAAAAGAAGTATTAGTAGAAGCCTTGGAAGAGTACAAATTACATTTTTAAAACTCCTACTAATGTTACTTATTATTTAATTAAGACAAATTATTAAATTCTTATAGACCACATGGGCTGGAATATATCTATCTATCTAGATAGGTAGATCTATAGACAGATACAGATCTCAATGTTTATGTCCTACAATATAATTAAATTGATTTTGGCCTGCTGGTATTTAAAGCAAAAGGTGAGAAATAGGGGAAATTACTACTTGTCGGAAGCCCCATTAGGAATTACTGAAAAAATGGAGGCACGGCCCCAACCCCTTCTCCTCATCTCGCAGGCATGGCCCCAAGATGAAGGAGTTAGGCCTTGTGATTCTGACTTGTTCTTTCCTTTCTTCAGTTGAGTTGGCTGGAAAGAATATTAAGGTGCTTGAAAGAAGCATGAGAAAGCACAAAGCCTTCTACAGTTGTGCCCAGAAAATAATCTATAAAGTAACCATTGACTTTTGTTCAAGGATCTTTACAAAGAATGTCCCAGGATGAGCATGTAGGCTACAGCTTGAGGCCATGGGAGGATTATTATCTGAGACCTGTTTGTGAGGGGAATGTTTATGGCAAAAGAAGTTTGCTGAGTTTAGGGTTTAGGATTAATTAAGAATAGCTAGAAGCCTTTTTAGGAGATAATGATCTTAAGATGCTAGGGCAGGATTTAGAAAGATAAGAAATAAACTGAGGAATGTAGCATGAGTTACAATGTAATCACAAGTTAAGTACAGTAAATGGGTGGGGGAAACTAAAAACATTAAACCTCTGACCTAATGCTTTTGTCAAAATATAAAAGAGAACCTGAAGCTTGAAATAAAAATGTAGTCCCATACTTCGAGTCAGAGGCTACATCAAGATATAGTTCCCTACTATGAGTCAGTGGCTACATCATTGTCTGCCAGATGTAGTCCCATACTATGAGTCAGAGACTACATCATCGTCCGCTGATGTAGCTCTGTACTATGAGTCAGAGGCTACATCATCATCGCCAACACCGTCCAACTCTTCAGGTTGAATCCCTGCCTGCTGGAGCTGGACTCCGGCAACTACTCTTAACTAATCGATTATTTAATCAATCTATCTATCTGTTTATCCTCCACTCATTCTTTCAGTTAAATATACTTTACTGAAAGCACACAATATCTGTGTTGAGGATAATGAAGCAGGATAAAATCAATGCTCTTTCATGAGACATATAACTTCGTAGAAGGGAATAATATGTAAACAGTAAGTTGCAATACAGACGTGTCTGTAGATCTGCATTCTTTATGTAAGCAGTAAAATGAAATTGTCTTGTTGCAAGAGAGCCTATCTAAGGCTACTCGTGCATCAGCATTCAACTTCTGCATATAATCTCTTACACATATGCCCTTGCAGAGACATTAGCTTCAGCATCATCTTTAAATTCTTAATCAGTATGGCAAGATAGTTGATAATTGTTGATTCTTATGGCTGGATGGCAACGTTGACTCGATGGCCGTGAGTCTGAGTGAACTCTGGGAGTTGGTGATGGACAGGGAGGCCTGGCATGCTGTGATTCATGGGGTCGCAAGGAGTTGGACACAACTGAGCAACTGACCTGAACTGAACTGAATGCTGTGGATTACAATATACTGCTCCTGCTAAGTCTCTTCAGTCGTGTCCGACTCTGTGTGACCCCATAGACAGTAGCCCACCAGGCTCTCCCATCCCTGGGATTCTCAAGGCAAGAACATTGGAGTGGATTGCCATTTCCTTCTCCAATGCATGAAAGTGAAAGGTGATAGTGAAGTCTCTCAGTCATGTCCAACTCTTAGTGACCTCATGGACTGCAACCTACCAGGCTCCTCCGTCCATACAATATGATGTATAACAAAAATTCAATCAAGTTAAATATATATAGGAGGAACATATAGGTTTGGCTGAGACTATGAATTGCTTCGCATGAAGTTACAAGAAGTATTTAATTATAGTTACTCTTATAGTTACTACTCCATGGACGACAGCGACTCCTAGGCAGCAGATCAATCCCAGGGTAGCCGGCAAGTCTGGAATGGCCGATTGGCTCTAGGCTGGCAGCGGCAGTGGTGAGGCTAGGGTGCTCTCCACTCCTGAACATCCTGCACTCTTCCCCAGATCCCCTTTCCAGCCACTCCAGCAGGGTCATGGCCTCGATGCCCAGCCTCACATTGACCAACACCCAATGGCCAGTGAAGGTTTACATGCTCAGTGAGGACCACCAGTGGGACAACCAGTGCATCACGCATGTCAGCAAGCTACTCTGACTGGCTGAAGGGCATGTTCATGCTAGGTAGGGCCTGACAAAATGTGGTCCACTGGAGAAGGGAATGGAAAACTACTTCAGTATTCTTGCCTCGAGAACCCCAGGAACAGTATGAATAGGCAAAAATATATGAACTAAAGATGAAACCCTCAGTTTGGTAGGTGTACAATATACTACTGGGTAAGATCAGAGAAATAACTATGGAAAGAATTAAGATGATGAGCTAAATCAGAAATGATGCCCAGGTGTGGTTTCATTTGGTGGATAAAGAAAAGTTCAAATCTATAAAGAACAATATTCCATAGAACCTTGGAATGTTAGGTCTATGAAATTGAAAGTCAGTCAGTTGTGTCTGACTCTTTGTGACCCCATGGACTGTATAGTCCATGGAATTCTCTAGGCCAGAATACTAGGGTGGGTAGATTTTCCCTTCTCCAGGGCATCTTCCCAACCAAGGGATTGAACCCAGGTCTCCCGCATTGCAGGCAAATTCTCTACCAGCTGAGCCACAAGCAGAAGCCCAAGAATACTGGAGTGGGTAGCTTATCCCTTCTCCAGCAGATCTTCCTGATCCAGGAATCAAACCAGCCCATAATCAAGGTAAATTGTGTGTGGTCAAAAGGAGAAGGCAAGAATGAACATAGACGTTTTTAAGAATCAGTGAACAAAGTAGATTGGGTGAACTTAATTCATATGACCATTATATCAACTACTGTGGAGAAGAATCCCTTAAAAATGGAGTAGACAACATCTAAACATGAGTCCAAAATTCAGTATTTGGATGCAATCTCAAAAACAACAGAGTGATTTGTTCATTTCCAAGGCAAGCCATTCAATATCACAGTAATCCAAGTCTATGCCCTGGACAGTAAGTGTGAAGAAGCTGAATTTGAATGGTTCTATGAAGATCTACAAGACAGTCTTCTAGAACTAACACCCAAAAAAGATGTCCTTTTCAATATAAGGGATTGAATGTAAATTAGGAAGTCAAGAGATACCTGGAGAAACAGGAAATATGGCCTTGGAGTACGAAATGAAGCAGGTCAAAAACTATCAGAGTTTTGCCAAGAGAATTCACTGGTCACATGACAGCAGACAATTTTTCCAACAACAAAAGAGAAGACTCTACACATGGACATCACCAGATGGTCAATACCAAAATCAGACTGATTATATTCGGAACTCTGCAAATACTTTGAAACCAAAGATGGAGATGCTCTATCAGTTCAGTTCAGTCACTCAGTCGTGTCCGACTCTGCAACCCCATCAACCTCAGCATGCCAGGCCTCCCTGTCCATCACCAACTCCCGGAGTCCACCCAAACCATGTCCATCGAATCAGTGAGTCCATCCAACCATCTCATCCTCTGTTGTCCCCTTCTCCTGCCCTCAATTTTTCCCATCATCAGGGTATTTTCCAATGAGTCAGCTCTTCGCATCAGGTGGCCAAACTATTGGAGTTTCAGCTTCAACATCAGTCCTTCCAATGAACACCCAGGATTGATCTCCTTTAGGATGGACTGGTTGGATCTCCTTGCAACCAAGGGACTCTCAAGAGTCTTGTCCAACACCACAGTTCAAAAGCATCAATTCTTCTGTGCTGAGCTTTCTTTATAGTCCAATTCTCACATCCATACATGACCACTGAAAAAACCATAGCCTTGACTAGATGAACCTTTGTTGGCAAAGTAATGCCTCTGCTTTTGAATATGTTGTCGAAGTTGGTCATAACTTCCCTTCCAAGGAGTAAGCATCTTTTAATTTCATGGCTGCAGTCACCATCTGCAGTAATTTTGGAGGCGCCCCCACCAAAATAAAGTTAGCCACTGTTTCCACTGTTTCCCCATTTATTTAGCATGAAGTGATGGGACCAGATGCCATGATCTTCGTTTTCTGAATGTTGAGCTTTAAGCCAGCTTTTTCACTCTCCTCTTTCACTTTCATCAAGAGGCTCTTTAGTACTTCTTGACTTTCTGCCATAAGAGTGGTGTTATCTGCATATCTGAGTTTATTGATATTTCTCTTGTCAATCTTGGTTTCAGCTTCTCGTTCTTCCAGCTCAGCATTTCTCATTATGTACTATGAATTTAAGTTAAATAAGCAGTGTGACAATATACAGCCTTGACATACTCCTTTTCCTATTTGGAACCAGTCTGTTCTATGTTCAGTTCTAATTGTTGCTTCCTGACCTGCATACAGGCTTCTCAAGAAGCCTCTTGAGACCATCATTCAGGTGGTCTGGAATGCCCATCTCTTTTAGAGTTTTTCAGTTTATTGTGATCCACATGGTCAAAGGCTTTGGCATAGTCAATAATACGGAAATAGATGTTTTTCTGTAACTCTCTTGCTTTTTTGATGATCCTGCGGATCTTGGCAATTTGATCTCTGGTTTCTCTGCCTTTTCTAAAACCAGCTTGAACATCAGGAATTTCATGGTTCATGTATTGCTGAATCATGACTTGGAGAATTTTGAACATTACTAGCATGTGAGATGAGTGCATTGTGCGGTAGTTTGAGCATTCTCTGGCATTGCCTTTCTCTGGGATTGGAATGAAAACTGACATTTACCAGTCCTATGGCCACTGCTGAGTTTTCAAAATTTGCTGACATGTTGAGCACAGCACTTTCACAGCATCGTCTTTCAAGATTTTTTTTTTTTATTTTATTTTATTTTTAAAACTTTACAAATTGTATTAGTTTTTCCAAATGTCAAAATGAATCTGCCACAGGTATACACGTGTTCCCCATCCTGAACCCTCCTCCCTCCTGCCTCCCCATCCCATCCCTCTGGGTCGTCCCAGTGCACTAGCCCCAAGCATCCAAGATTTGAAATAGCTCAACTAGAATTCTATCACCTCCAATAGCTTTGCTCCAAGTGATGCTTCCTAAGGCCCATTTGACTTCACATTCCAGGATGTCTGGCTATAGGTGAGTGATCACACCATCATGATTATCTGGGTTGTGAAGATTTTTTTTGTACAATACTTCTGTGTATTCTTGCCACCTCTTCCTAATATCTTCTACTTCTATTAGGTCCATACCATTTCTGTCCTTTATCGAGTCCATCTTTGCATGAAATGTTCCCTTGGTATCGCTAATTTTCTTGATGTGAACTCTAGTCTTTCCCATTTTATTGTTTTCCTCTATTTCTTTACATTGATTACTGAGGAAGGCTTTCTTATCTCTCCCTGCTATTCTGTGGAACACTGCATTCAAATGGGTATATCTTTACTTTTATCCTTTGCTTTTCATTTCCTTTCTTTCCCCAGCTATTTGTAAGGCCTCCTCAGACAGCCATTTTCCTTTTTGCATTTATTTTCCTTAATGATGGTCTTGATTCCTGGCTCCTGTACAATATCATGAATCTCCATCCATAGTTCATCAGGTATTAATCTATTTCTCAATTCCAGTGTATAGTCATAAGGGATTTGATTTAGGAAATACCTGAATAGTCTAGTGGTTTTCCCCACTTTCTTCAATTTCAGTCTGAATTTGGTAATTAGGATCTCATGATCCAAGCCACAGTCAGCTCCCAGTCTTGTTTATGCTGACTGTATTACGCTTCTCCGTCTTTGACTGCAAAGAATATAATCTGATTTCGGTGTCGACCATCTGGTGATGTCTATGTGTAGAGTCTTCTCTTGTGTTGTTAGAAGAGGGTGTTTGCTATGACCAGTGTGTTCTCTTGGCAAAACCCTATTAGCCTTTTCCCTGCTTCATTCTGTACTCCAAGGCCAAATTTACCTGTTACTCCAGGTGTTTCTTGACTTCCTACTTTTGCATTCCAGTCCCCTATAATGAAAAGGACATCTTTTTTGGGGGGTATCAGTTCTAGAAGGTCTCATAGGTTTTCATAGGACTGTTCAACTTCAGCTTCTTCAGAATTATTGGTCTGGGCATAGACTTGGATTACTGTGATATTGAATGATTTGCCTTGGAAATGAATGGAGATCATTCTGTTGTTTTTGAGAACCTCTATACAGGCAGCAAAAACAAGACTGGGAGAAGACTATGGCTCAGATCATGAACTTCTTATTGCCAAGTTCAGAATTAAACTGAAGAAACAGGGAAAATCACTAGATCATTCAGGTATGACCTAAACCAAATCCCTTACAGATATACAGTGGATGTGACAAATAGATTCAAGGGATTAGATCTAATAGAGAGGCTTAAGAACTATGGAGAGAGGTTTGAGACATTGTACAAGAGGCAGTGATTAAGACCATCCCCAAGATAAAGAAATGCAAAAAGGTAAAATGGTTGTCTGAGGAAGCCCTACAAACAGCTATGAAAAGAAGAGAAGCTAAAGGCAAAGCGGAAAAGGAAAGATATAGCAAGTTGAATGCAGAGTTCCAAAGAATATCGAGGAGAGTTAAGAAAGGCTTCCTCAGGTATCAATGCAAAGAAATAGAGAAAAATAATATAAAGGGAAGTACTAGATATCTCTTCAAGAAACTTACAGATATCAAAGGAATAATATTTCATGCAAAGATGGGCACAGTGAAGACAGAAATTGTATGGACCTAACAGAAGCAGAAGATATTAAGAAGAGGTGTCAAGAATACACAGAAGAACTGTACAAAAAAGATCTTCATGACCCAGATTAACCACAGTTGTGTGATCACTTACCTAGAGCCAGATATCCTGGAATGCAAAGTCAAGTGGGCTTTAGGAAGCATCACTTGGAGAAAAGCTAGTGGAAGTGATCGGATTCCAGTTGAGCTATTTCAAATCCTAAAAGATGATGCTGTGTAAATGCTGTATTCAATATGCCAGAAAATTTGGAAAACTCAGCAATGGCCACAGGACTGGTAAAGGTCAGTTTTCATTCCAATCCCAAAGAAAGGCAATGCCAAAGAATTTTCAAACTATCACACAGTTACACTCATTTCACATGCTAGCAAAGTAACACGCAAAATTATCCAAGCCAGGCTTCAATAGTACATGAACTGTGAACTTCCAGATGTTCAAGCTGGATTTAGAAAAGACAGAGGAACCAGAGATCAAATTGCCAACATCCATTAGATCATTGAAAAAGCCAGAGAATTCCAAGGAGGGGGGGTGGTGGTGGAAAACCTACTTCTGCTTTATTGACTATGCCAAAGCCTTTGACTATGTGGGTCACAACAAACTATGGAAAATTCTGAAAGAGATAGGCATACCAGACCACCTGAACCGCCTCTTGAGAAATCTGTGTTCAGGTCAGGAAGCAACGGTTAGAACTATAAATGGAACAACAGACTGGTTTGTAATAGGGAAAGGAGTATGTCAAGGCTGTATATTGTCACCCTGCTTATTTAACTTATGTGCAGAGTACATCATGAGATAGGCTGGGCTGGATGAAGCACAAGCTTGAATCAAGATTGCCGGGAGAAATATCAATAACCTCAGATATGCAGATGACACCACCCTATGGCAGAAAGTGAGGAAGAACTAAAGAGTTTCTTGATGGAAGTGAAAAAGGAGAGTGGAAAAGTTGGCTTAAAACTCAGCATTCAGAAAACGAAGATCATGGCATCTGGTCACATCACTTCATGGCAAATAGATGGGGAAACAATGGACACAATGACAGAACTTTTTTTGTTTTGTTTTGTTTTTTGGACTCCAAAATCACTGCAGATGGTGACTGCAGGCATGAAACTAAAAGACGCTTGCTCCTTGGAAGAAAAGCTATGACCAACCTAAATAGTATATTAAAAAACAGAGATCTCACTTTGTCAACAAAGGTCCATCTAGTCAACGCTATGGTTTTTCCAGTGGTCATGTATGGATGTGAGAGTTGGACTATAAAGAAAGCTGAGTGCCGAAGAATTGATGTTTTTGAACTGTGGTGTTGGTGAAGACTCTTGAGAGTCCCTTGGGCTGTAAGGAGATCCAACCAGTCCATCCTAAAGGAGATCCTGGGTATTCATTGGTAGGACTGATGCTTAAGCTGCAACTCCAATTCTTTGGCCACCTGATGCGAAGAGCTGACTCATTTGAAAAGACCCTGATGCTGGAAACGATTGAAGGCAGGAGGAGAAGGGGACAACAGAGGATGAGATGGTTGGACGGCATCACCGACTCAATGGACATCGGTTTGGGTGGACTCTGGGAGTTGGTGACGGACAGGGAAGCCTGGCGTGCTCTTGTCCATGGGGTCGCAAACAGTTAGACATGACTGAGCCACTGGACTGACTATGTTGAAACATGCAATTGTTCATATAGTCTCTTGTCCCTAAAGATTCAGGTCCCACTCTCTTTCCTTCTATTTTCCTGGGTGGTTGAAGTTTGTATGGATTTGTACATACAAATTTGTGCATACTTTGTATGTACTGCATCAGTGAGAGTCATTAGCTAGAGACTGGAGAGCAGAAAACAACTGAAGTCAACATATTTATTCTTCCAGTCTCCATTTTGCTGAGTTGCTGCAGAGTTACTGCCATGGCTTAGTCCTTGTTGCTGTTGTCTTATAGATTTAATGACAATCCATGGTTCCCTTAAGTCTTAGGATGGAAAGGATAAAGCACTAATGCTAATGCTAAGGTGTTGTACTATATACAATTTTACTTTCCCTAAATCTTATCCACATCACTAAAAATAATTTCTTTATTAAATTCTCTTCAGTTATCAAGTATCAGTATGCTATCAGTTTCCTGGTGTGACCCTAAGACTAGAGGCATGTACAAAGTGACAGGGGTAATTAAGTGAGACACATGAGTGAGGACCTAGCAAATTCTGATGAGGCAGAGACCTCTAAAATTCCTCTAGTATCTATGAAAGAAAAAAAAATCCTTAAAATTTGAGAGTTACTTAGTCTTTCTCAAGGCCTCAATGCATCGAATGTCATACTTTGTTGGAAGACAGAGAACTGTAAAAATTAAAGCCTGGTATGTAGTGCATTTGAAATACAATTAACAATCAATATTCTTATATAAAAGTAAAGAACGAACTATCTTCTAGTAAGTTATATGCCTGTAAATATATTAAAAAATAAATTAAAAGGTTATACTTGTGGTAACACCACCCGACACAGGCTAAGGCCAGACAAGGTTCACAGAATTAACTACTATAGTTGCCTCCTGAAGGACATTAATTTTGGCCCAGTGAGCAAGAGTGAAAATGTGTTGATCCTAAGTCCGAAAATGGCATTAATTGACATATTCTGTCATACAGGGCAAAACTGGATTCATTTAATATTAGAGAATAAAAACAGATTGCAAAATATTATTTGGGGGTAACAAGGACTAGGTACCATTCAGGGGAAATAATCTTTCTTTTAAGAGGTAAGCAGGCTTCTCCAATTATGGCCAATAGACTGAAATGCAGAAATAGACATGGCTCCTGTTGATGAATGTGCATGTGTATGGGGGCAGTGGTGGGGGGGAGTGGGTAGGGATTGTGGTGTGGATTCTAGACAAGGTAGTAGAAAAGAGAATTACTCATGTCCAGGGAAGAAAGCTGGTAAAAGTCAAATGCAGGGCTGATCTAATATTGAAGTGAAGAAGTAGATAAGGAATGATAAACACTAATTCAGTTTAAAAGATGACACTATTCTGCAGGATCAAGACTTCAATAATAGGAGCTTAGATTTGTAGTCATCAAAGGATGGGATGAAAATTGATGTCTGGGTGTATTAGAGGTAAAATTCTTATGACTCAAAACTGAGACAGAAATTACAATCACTTTGCTTCCGTTGGAGTGGATCAAAGAACTTTAAAAATAAGCCAAGTTCCCAGGTAGACGACATGGTACAAGACAGTACACACCTCTAGTAAAGAGATAAGTTCATACATTTGCAGACACTAATCTAATCACTTTGATGGACATGCTTCTTTAATGCTTGGCTCATTTGGAGGACAGTAGGTTGTATTTCAGAGAAGGCAATAGCACCCCACTCCAGTACTCTTGCCTGGAAAATCCCATGGACAGAGGAGCCTGGTAGGCTGCAGTCCATGGGGTCGTGAAGAGTTGGGCACGACTGAGCGACTTCACTTTCACTTTTCACTTTCATGCATTGGAGAAGGAAATGGCAACCCACTCCAGTATTCTTGCCTGGAGAATTCCGGGGACAGAGAAGTCTGATGGACTGCCGTCTATGGGGTCGCATAGAGTCGGACATGACTAAAGTGACTTAGCAGCAGCAGCAATAGCAGCAGCAGGTTGTATTTACATAAGGCAGTGACTTCAAGTCAATTAGAAAGGAAGAGAGATTAACAATATTATCCAATGAATAGATCTATGATGGCAACAATGAATTTTCTTCCTAAAGAATACTTTTGTTTATTTCGTGTGTAGATATTCTAGTCCTACATTTTGGTCTCCTTATTCTGGACACAGTAAGATGACTGAAAAGCGCTTCCACAACAGACAAATGTCTATTTTTCAGTACATGTAAAAATTTATTTTAATGAAATATGTCAAAAGGAGTGATAGGCAGAATAAGATGAAAGGACTGACTTTGAAATAAATTATTCAATAGACAGATATACAAACTACTTTTCTAAACATAAGCAGATGTGTTCTAGTTAAATGACAACAGTTAGCTAAAAATTGTAAATCATACATATTGTGAATTTAAACCCTATGACACAGGGAAATGTCTCTGTTCTGATGATGTTGATGTTCTAATCTTCCTTTCAGTAGCCTTCTTTTCTAATCCTCACATTTTCAACAATGTCATCTGTTTCTCTGTCATGACTTCTTTGTGAAGGTCCTTATACTAATTGCTTCCCTGGTGGCTCAGCTGGTAAAGAATCTGCCTGAAATGTGAGAGACCTGGGTGTGATCTCTGGGTTGGGGAGATATCCTGAAGAAGAGAAAGGCTACCCACTCCAGTATTCAAGAGCTACCCCATGCCCAAGATCAGGGACGGTGGCCGAGAGGAGCAACCCCATGTCCAAGGAGTAGTGGCTGTGTGGGTGCAGGAGGGCCAAGAGGAGCTATAGCACATTCAAGGTCAAGAGGGGCGGCCCTGAGGAGATACCCCTCATCCAAGGTAAGGAGCAGTGGCTATAGTTTGCTGGAGCAGCCATGAAGAGATACCCCACATACAAGGTAAGAGAAACCCAAGTAAGACAGTAGGTGCTGCAAGTGGGCATCAGAAGGCAGACACACTGAAACCATAATCACAGAAAACTAGTCAATCTGATCACATGGACTACAGCCCTGTCTAACTCAATGAAACTAAGCCATGCCGTGTGGGGCCACCCAAGATGGGCGGGTCATGGTGGAGAGGTCTGACAGAATGTGGTCCATTGGAGAAGGGAATGGCAAACCACTTCAGTATTCTTGCCTTGAGAACCCCATGAACAGTATGAAAGGCAAAATGATAGGATACTGAATGGGGAACCCCGAGTCGGTAGGTGCCCAATATGCTACAAGAGATCAGTGGAGAAGTAACTCCAGAAAGAATGAAGGGATAGAGCCAAAGCAAAAACAATACCCAGTTGTGGATGTGACTGGTGACAGAAGCAAGGTCTGATGCTGTAAAGAGCAATACGTCATAGGAACCTGGAATGTTAGGTCCATGAATCAGAGAAAATTGGAAGCAGTCAAACAGGAGATGGCAAGAGTGAACGTTGACATTCTAGGAATCAGCGAACTAAAATGGGCTGAAATGAGTGAATTTAACTCAGATGACCATTATATCTACTACTGTGGGCAGGAATCCCTTAGAAGAAATGGAGTAGCCATCATGGAGTCTGAAATGCAGTACTTGGATGCAATCTAAAAAACGACAGAATGATCTCTGTTCGTTTCCAAGGCAAACCATTCAATATCACGGTTATCCAAGTCTATGCCCCAACCAGTAACACTGAAGAAACTGAAGTTGAACGGTTCTATGAAGACCTACAAGACCTTTTAGAACTAACACCCAAAAAAGATGTCCTTTTCGTTATAGGGGACTGGAATGCAAAAGTAGGAAGTCAAAAAACACCTGGAGTAACAGGCAGATTTGGCCTTGGGATATGGAATGAAGCAAGGCAAAGGCTAATAGAGTTTTGCCAAGAGAATGCACTGGTCATAGCAAACACCCTCTTCTGGCAACACAAGAGAAGACTCTACACATGGACATCACCAGATGGTCAACACGAAATCAGATTGATTATACTCTTTGCAGCCAAAAATGGAGAAGCTCTATATAGTCAGCAAAAATAAGACCAGGAGCTGACAATGACTCAGATCATGAACTCCTTACTTCCAAATACAGACTTAAATTGAAGAAGGTAGGGAAAACCACTAGACCATTCAGGTATGACCTAAGTCAAATTCCTTATGATTATACAGTGGAAGTGAGAAATAGATTTAAGGGAATAGATCTGATAGATAGAGAAACTGAAGAACTATGGACAGAGGTTTGTGACACTATACAGGAGACAGGGATAAAGACCATTCCCATGAAAAAGAAATGCAAAAAAGCAAAATGGCAGTCTGGGGAGGCCTTCCAAATAGCTGTGAAATGAAGAGAAGTAAAAAGCAAAGGAGAAAAGGAAAGATATAAGCATTTGAGTACAGAGTTCCAAACAATAGCGAGGAGAGAAAAGAAAGTCTTCCTCAGCAAACAACACAAAGAAATAGAGGAAAACAACAGAAAGGGAAAGACTAGAGATTTCTTCAAGAAAATTAGAGATACCAAGGGAAGATTTCATGCAAAGATGGGCTCGATAAAAGACAGAAATGGTATGGACCTAACAGAAGCAGAAGATATTAACAGGAGGTGGTAAGAATGCACAGAATAACTATACAAAAAACATCTCCATGACCAAGAAAATCACAATGGAGTGATCATTAACCTATAGCCAGACATCCTGCAATATGAAGTCAAGTGGGCCTTAGAAAGCATCACTACTAACAAAGCTAGTGGAGATGATGGAATTCTGGTTGAGCTATTTCAAACCCTGAAAGATGATGCTGTGAAAGCACTGCACTCAATATGCCAGCAAATTTGGAAAACTCAGCAGTGGCCACAGGACAGGAAAAGGTCAGTTTTCATTCCAATTTCAAAGAAAGGCAATGCCAAAGAATGCTCAAACTACCGCACAATTGCACTCATGTCACATACCAGTAAAGTAATGCTCAAAAATCTCCAAGTCATGCTGAAGCAATACGTGACCTGTAAACTTCCAGATTTTCAAGCTAGTTTTATAAAAGGCAGAGGAAACAAAGATCAAATTGCCAAGATCTTCTGGATCATTGAAAAAGCAAGAGAGTTCCAGAAAAACATCTATTTCTGCTTTATTGACTATGCCAAAGCCTTTGACTGTGTGGATCACAATAAACTGTGGAAAATTCTGAAAGAGATGGGAATACCAGACCACCTGACCTGCCTCTTGAGAAACACGCATGCAGGTCAGGAAGCAACAGTCAGAACTGGCCATGAACAACAGATTGGTTCCAAATAGGAAAAGGAGTACGTCAAGGCCGTATATTGTCACCCTGCTTGTTTAATTTATATGCAGAGTACATCATGAGAAAAGCTGGGCTGGAAGAAGCACACGCTGGAATCAAGATTGGCGGGAGAAATATCAGTAACCTCAGATATGCAGATGACACCACCCTTATGGCAGAAAGTGAAGAGGAACTCAAAAGCGTCTTGATGAAAGTGAAAGTGGAGAGTGAAAAAGTTGGCTTAAAGCTCAACATTCAGAAAACAAAGATCATGCCATCCAGTCCCATCACTTCATGGGAAATAGATGGGGAACCAGTGGAAACAGTGTCAGACTTTATTTTGGGGGGCTCCAAAATCACTGCAGATGGTGATTTCAGCCATGACATTAAAAGACCCTTACTCCTTAGAAGGAAAGTTTGACCAACATAGACAGCATATTCAAAAGCAGAGACATCACTTTGCAAACAAAGGTCCGTCTAGTCAAGGCTATGTTTTTTCCAGTGGTCATGTATGGATGTGAAATTTTGATTGTGAAGAAAGCTGAGAGTCGAAGAATTGATGCTTTTGAACTGTGGTGTTGGAGAAGACTCTTGGGAGTCCCTTGGACTGCAAGGAGATCCAACCAGTCCATTCTAAAGGAAATCAGTGCTGGGTGTTCTTTGGAAGGACTGATGCTGAAGCTGCAAATCCTATACTTTGGCCACCTCATGCGAAGAGCTGACTCACTGGAAAAAACACTGATGCTGGGAGGAATTGGGGGCAGGAGGAGAAGTCGAGGATGAGATGGCTGGTTGACATCACTGACTCGATGGACCTGAGTTTGAGTTATCTCCGGGAGTTGGTGATGGAAAGGGAGTCCTGGTGTGCTACAATTCATGGGGTCGCAAAGAGTCAGACACGACTGAGCGACTGAACTGAACTGAACTGAACTTATACCACTTGCTGAGGATTCTCAACCTTTCTGAAACCTTCAAATTTCCTGTTTGGAATAACTTTTAACAATATACAGATTCTTCAGCAATATTTTAATAATTTCAGGTGTCTTTGTCACTGCACATGTGTGAAAACATTCTGAAGGACTCTACCTGTTCAACTGGTAGGAAATTTGATATGAATGCTAGTTGTCATTGTCACATGTATTAACAACATAGTATGTTTAACACCTAGAGCCAGACATGCTAGAATAAGAAGTCAAGTGGGCCATAGGAAGCATCCCTAAGTGCAAAGCTAGTGGAGGTGATGGAATTTCAGTTGAGCTTTTTCAAATCCTAAAAGATGATGCTGTGAAAGCACTGCACTCAGTAAGCCAGCAAGTTTGGAAAACTTAGCAGTGGCCAAAGGACTGGAAAAGGTCAGTTTTCATTCCAATCTTAAAGAAAGGGAGTGCCAAAGAATGCTCAAACTACCACGTAATTGCACTCATCTCACATGCTAGCAAAGTAATGGTCAAAATTCTCCAAGCCAGGCTTCAACAGTCCATGAACCATGAACTTCCAGATGTTCAAGCTGGATCTATAAAAGGCAGAGGAACCAGAGTTCAAATTTCAAACATCCATTGGATCATCAAAAAAGCAAGAGAGTTCCAGAAAAAGAAAAATCTATTTCTGCTTTATTAACTATGCCAAAGTCTTTAACTGTGTAAATCACAACAAAGTGTGGAAAATTCTTAAACAGATGGGAATACCAGACCATTTTGGCTGTCGGCAGAGAGAGGAGACCCACTCCTGTGGGTCAAGAGGCAGCAGTTAGAACCCTGTATGGAACAACTGAGTGGTTCAGGATTGAGGAAGGAGTACAGCAGGGCTGTCTGATGTCACCCTGTTTGTTTAACTTATACACAGAGCACATCATGAGAAATGCTGGGCTGGATGGGTTGCAAGCTGGAATCAAAATATGCAGGAGAAACATCAACAACCTCAAATATGTTGATGATACCACTCTAACGGCAGAAAGTGAAGAGGAACTAAGGAGTCTCTTGATGATGGTGAAGGAGGAAAGTGAAAGAGCCAGCTTAAAACTAAATATTAAAAATATAAATCTTGACATCAAGCCCCATTACTTCATGACAAATAGAAAGGGGAAAGATGGAAGTAGTGACAAATTTTCTCTTCTTGGGCTCTAAAATTACTGCAGTGTGTGACTGCAGCCATGAAATCAGAAGACAGTTGCTTCTCATCAGGAAAGCTATGGCAAACCTAGATAGTGTGTTGAAAAGCAGAGACATTACTCTGCCAACAAATGCCTGCATAGTTGAGGCTATGGTCTTTCCAGTGGTCATGTAGTTGTGAGATCTGGACCTTAAAGAAGGCAGAGTGCCAAAGAATTGATATCTTCAAACTGTGGTGCTGGTGAAGACTCCTGAGAGTCCCTTGGACAACAAGGAGATGAAACCGATCAATCTTAAGGGAAATACATTCCAAATACTCCCTGGAAGAAGTGATGCTGAAACTCCAATATTTTGGCCACCTGATGTGAACAGCTGACTTATTGGAAAAGTCCTTGCTTCTCGGAAAGATGGAGGGCAGAAGGATAAGAGGGCATCAGAGGATGAGATGGATGGATAGCATCACCAGTGCAGTGGACATGAACTTGGGCAAATTTTGGGAGGTTGTAAGGGACAGGGAGACCTGGTGTGCTGCAGTCCATAGGGTTGCAAAGAGTTGGACACGATGGTGTGATTGGAAAACAACAATGAAAATGAAACTAGACCAAAGTCACAGAGCTATTTTGAAACAGAATTCCTATTGAATCATATACTGCTCCAAAGCACACACTCTTAACCATGAGAGTATGGATCATTTTAAAAATTATATTTAAAGTGCATGAAGGTTTTCACAGGGTAGACAGACCATTTTTTAAATTGAACGACTGAAAGCTGTCAAGAGTCAATAGTGACCCACCTCATTTGTGCTCATCTTGCCTACATTTCCATGGATAATTCAGAGAATTTCAGCTAGAAATGAATCTTTTCTTGTATACAGACATTTCAGTAACTTAATCATATCAGCAGAATTCCCTCAAAAGCACTTAAATAAGATAATTAACACCACTTTCTTTATTAAATTAAATCAGTATTTAATAAACAACATTTTTAAACTTCACTTAGAGAAGCTCAAGAATAAAAATTTTACCTTTTATTATTTTCCTTCTAATATTAAAAGTTTACTTTCATTTATGCTTTCATTGGAAATTATGTAACTTTAATCTTTAATCAAGGACTTGCTCATATGTCTAATCTCATATCATGAAAATAAACCTTTATAGTTGGTAACTTATCACTGAGTTGACTAATAAAATGCATTTTTCCCAATTTCACAATAATCTATGGAACTAAAAGTTATGGGAATACAATGATAGGTTGTTTAAGTATAGTGGTACATTTAAATAAATATTTTAATTGGAGGATAATTACTTTACAATATTGTGATGGTTTTGCAATACATTGATATGAATCAGCCATGGGTGCACATGTGTTTCCCCATCCTAAACCCTTCCCACCATGCTCCCCACCCTATCCCTCTGGGTTGTCCAAGAGCACTGGCTTTGAGTGTCCTGCTTCATGCATCTAATTTGCACTGGTCATCTATTTTACATATGGTAATATACATTTCAATGCTATTCTCTCAAATCATCCCACCCTCACCTTCTACCAGAGTCCAAAAGTCTGTTCTTTACATCTATGTCTCTTTTGCTTCCTTGAATATAAAATTGCTATTACCGTCTTTCTAAGTTTCACATATAGGTGTTAATATAAGTATTGGTGTTTCTCTTTCTGACTTACTTTACTCTGTATAATAGGCTCCACTTTCATCCACCTCATTAGAACTGACACAAATGGTTCTTTTTTATAGCTGAGTAATATTCAATTACTGTGGCCTGCCTCAGGGACAAGGGCTCTGGCTGAAGCAGACCTGAGTCATATAGCATGTGGCATAAGTCCTCTTGGAGGAGGTTTCCATTAACCCCACCTTATAGCTGCTGAGCAGATGACCCACAAACTGCAAACCTTACACCAAATAAAGTATCATGCTGTTAAGAAAGTTCTAGGACCAAAAATAGATTCAAAACCTTGGAATCTAGCAAAGGCACTGAGAACCCTCAGGGAATTTGACTTTGGAGGCCCAATGGGATTTGAATACAAGACTTTCACAGGACTGGTGAAACAGACTCTTGGAGGGCACAAATAAAACCTTGTGCACATGAG
The DNA here is from genome assembly GCF_002263795.3 of Bos taurus. Classification (NCBI taxonomy): domain Eukaryota; kingdom Metazoa; phylum Chordata; class Mammalia; order Artiodactyla; family Bovidae; genus Bos; species Bos taurus. Next base: position 2,838,730 of record NC_037346.1, on the reverse strand, counting down.
AAACCAGGAGAAAGGAGCTGTGTCCCCACAAGAGACTAAGTCAGACTTAGTATAGTCTGTGAGTTTCCCAGGGTCTCCAGTGGATTTAGAGCTTGGCCTCAGGCCAAACAACTGGGAGAGAACACAGCCCCATCCATCAACAGAAAATTGGTTAAAGATTTACTGAGCATGGTCCCACCCACGAGAAGAAGATTCAGTTGCCCCCACAGCCAGTCTCTCCCATCAGGAAGTTTCCATAAGCCTCTTATCCTTATTAATCATAGGGCAGACAGAATGAAAACCACAGTCACAGAAAACTAATCAAACAGATCACATGGACCACACAGCCTTCTCTAACTCAATGAAACTATGAGCCATCACGTGTAGGACCAACAAGATTGATGAGTCATGGTGAAGAGTTCTGAAGAAACATGGTGCAGTGGAGAAGGGAATGGCAAGTCACTTCAATATTCAAGCTTGAGAACACCATGAACAGTATGAAAAGGCAAAAATATAAGACACAGAGAAATGAACTTCCCAGGTCGGAAGGTGTGGGCACCAATATGCTGCTGGAGAAGAGTGGAGAAATAGCTCAAGAAATAATGAAGAGACAGAGCCAAAGCAAAAGCCAACCAACAAACCAACCAAACAAACAAAAAATACTTAGTTGTAGATGTGACTGGTGATGAAAGTAAACTCCAAAGCTATAAAGAATAATATTGCTTAGGAACCTGGAATGTTAGGTCCATGAATCAAGGTAAATTGGAAGTGGTCAAACAGATGACAGCAAGAGTGAACATCAACGTTTTAGGAATCAGTGAACTAAAATGGACTGGAATTGGGGATTTTAATTCAGATGACCATTATATCTACTACTGTGGGCAAGAATCCCTTAGAAGAAATGGTAATGTTGACCCTCAGAGTCAACAAAAGAGTCTGAAATAAAGTACTTGGGAGCAATCTCAAAAATGACAGAATGATCTCTATTCATTTCCAAGGCATACCACTCAATATTACAGTAATCCAAATCTATGCCCCAACCACTAATGCTGAAGAAGCTGAAGTTGAATGGTTCTATGATGATCTACGAGAACTTCTAGAACTAACACCAAAAAAAGATGTCCTTTTCAGAAGTCAACAGATACCTGGAGTAACAGGAAAATTTAGCCTTGAAGTACAAAATGAAGCAGAGCATAGGCTAACAGTTTTGCCAAACAATGCACTAGTCATAGCAAACATCCTCTTCCAACAACACAAGAGACATCTCTAAACAGGGATATCATCAGATGGTCAATACCAAAACAGATTGATTCTATTCTTTGCACCTGAAAGTGGAGAAGCTCTATACAGTTAGCAAAAACAAGACCAGGAGCTGACTGTGGCTCAGATCATGAACTTCTTATGGCAAAATTTGGATTGAAGAAAGTAGGGAAAACTACTAGACTATTCAGGTATGACCTAAATCAAATCCCTTACAATCATACAGTGAAAGTGACAAATAGATTCAAGGGATTAGATCTGATAGACAGAGTGCTTGAAGAAATATGGATACAGCTTCATGACATGGTACAGGAGGCAGTGATCAAGATCATTCCCAAGAATAAGAAATGCAAAAAGACAAAATGGTTGTCTAAGGAGGCCTTACAAATAGCTGAGAAAAGAAGAGAAGCAAAAGGCAAAGGAGAAAAGGAAAGATATTCCCATCAGAATACAGAGTTCTAAAGTATAGCAGAGAGAAATAAGAAAGCCTTCCTCGGTGATCAGTGTAAAGAAAGAGAGGACAACAATAGAATGAGAAAGACTAACGATCTCTTCAAAAATTAGAGATAACAAGGGAACACTTCAGAAAAAGATGGGCACAATAAAGGACAGAAATCTTATAGACCTGACAAAAGCTTAAGATACTTAAGTGGCGAGAAAACACAGAATAACTATACAAAAAAGATCTTCATGACCCAGATAACTACAGTGGTGTGATCACTCACCTAGAACCAGACATCCTGGAATGAAAAGAGAACTTTCAGATGTTCAAGCAGGATTTAGAGAAGTCAGAGGAACCAGAGATCAAATTGCCAACATCCACTGGAGCATAAAAAAAGCAAGAGACTTGGCAAAAAAAATCTATTTATGCTTTATCAACTACACCAAAGCCTTTAACTGGTAGATCACAAGAAACTGTGGGAAATTCTTAGAGATGGGAGTACCAGACCACTTTACCTGCCTTATGAAAAATCTGTATGCCAGTCAAGAAGCAATGGTTAGACACAGACATGGGACGGACCAGTTCCAAATTAGGAAAAGAGTACGTCATGACTGTTTATAGTCACTAGGATTATTTAACTTATATGCATAGTTCTGATTTCAGAGTTCAGTCTCTCAGTCGTGTCTGACTCTTTGCAACCCCATGAAGCACAGCACTCCCAGCCTCCCTGTCCATCACCAACGCCCGGGGTCCACCCAAATCCATGTCCATTGTGTCGATAATACCATCCTACCATCTCATCCTCTTTCATCCCCTTCTCCTCTCATCCTCAATCTTTCCCAGCATCAGGGTCTTTTCAAATGAGTCAGCTCTCCGCATCAGATAGTCAAAGTATTGAAGTTTCAGCTTCAACATCAGTCCCTCCAGTGAACACCCAGGACTGATCTCCTTTAGAATGGACTGGTTGGATCTCCTTGCAGTCCAAGGGACTCTCAAGAGTCTTCTCCAACACCATGGTTCAAAAGCATCAATTCTTCAGTGCTCAGCCTTCTTTATAGTCCAACTCTCATATCCATAACATGACTACTGGAAAAAACACAGCCTTGACTAGACTGACCTTTGTTGGCAAAGTAATGTCTTTGCTTTTTAATATGCTCTCTAGGTTGGTCATAACTTTTCTTTTACAGAGCAAGCGTCTTTTAATTTTATGGCTACAATCACCGTCTGCAGTGATTTGGGAACCCAGAAAAATAAAGTCAGTCACTGTTTCCCCATCTATTTGCCATGAAGTGATGGGACCAGGTGCCATGATTTTAGTTTTCTGAATGTTGAGCTTTAAGCCAACTTTTTCACTCTCCTCTTTCACTTTCATCAAGAGGCTCTTTAGTTCTTCACTTTCTGCCGTATGCATAGTACATAATGGAAAATGCAGGACTGGATGAAGCACAAGCTGGAATCAAGATTGGCAGGAGAAATATCAATAACCCCATACATGCAGATGACACCACCTTTATGGCAGAAAGTGAAGAAGAACTAAAGAGATTCTTGATGAAAGTGAAAGAGGAGAGTTAACATGCTGGCCTAATACACCACATTCCAAAAATGAAGATAATGACATCGAGTCCCATCACTTCATGTTAAATAGATGAGGAAACAATGGAAACAGTGATATACTTCGTTTTCTTGGGCTTCAAAATTACTGCAGATGATGACAGCACCCATGGAATGAGAATATGGTCCTTGGAAAGAAAGTTGTGACAAACCTACACAGCATATTAAAAGGCAGAAACATTGCTTTACTAACGAAGGCCCATCTAGTCAAAGCTATGGTTTTTCCAGTAGTCATGTGTGGCTGTGAGAGTTGGACTATAAAGAAAGTTGAGCACCAAAAAATTAATGCTTTTGAACTGTGGTGTTGGAAAAGACTCTTGAGAGTCCCTTGGACTGCAAATAGATGCACCCAGTCAATCCTAAAGGAAATCAGTCCTGAATATTCCTTGGAAGGACTGATGCTGAAGCTGAAGCTCCAATACTTTGGGCATCTGATAAGATGTACTGACTCATTGGAAAAGACCCTGATCCTGGGAGAGACTGAAGGCAGGAGGAGAAGGGAAAGGCAGAGGATGAGATGATATGATTGTATTACTAACTTGATGGACATGAGTGTGAACAAGCTCTGAGAGTTGGTGATGAACAGGGAGCCTGGCATGCTCCAGTCCGTGGGGTCACAACGAGTTGGACATGACTGAGCAACTGAACTGAACTGAACTGAATATTCCATTGAGTCTGTGTAGCATAACTCTCTTATCTATTCATCTGCCAATGGACATCTTGGTTGCTTCCATGTTCTAGCTATTGTAAACAGTGATGCAATGAACATTGGGGTACATATGTCTCTTTCATTTCTGGTTTCCTTGGTGTGTGTGCTTAGCAGTGGGATGGCTGGGTCAAATTCCCAGCTTTTAAAGCAATCTCCACACTGTTTTCCATGGTGGCTGTCCCAATGTACATTACCACCAAGAGTGTAAGAGGGTCCCACTTTCTCCACCCCCTCTCCAGCAAATAATACTGGTTCTTTAAATAGCCCTTATGTATGAATAAAGAGTGGTATGCAGCCTTCAAGATGACGCTCAATGATTCTTGTCTCCTATAATATGTGCCATGGAGTAATAGAATATTAAATTTGGAGTCCAATTGGCACTGGGATTGTTAGCTCATATCCATAATTCTGAAGATAATCCATTAGACACAGGATGGGATAGAGCAAAGCAAACTGGAATACTAATTAACATTTTTAAAATATATAGTAATTCACTACCAGGATCCAGCCATGGTTGGATCCAGGGATTCCCTCAGGAGGATGGCGTTGGTGAAAAGAATAACAAAGCAGAGAGATTAGAAGCTCATTATAACTGGTTTACATGGAAAGTCAATAAAACCCGTGACATCAGGTTTGCTCTGACTACGGAGGCCACAGGCGCCCTCTCAAATCACTGAAGGTGCCCCACCTTGGGCACCTTCTCGAGTGGGTCTTAGAAGCCCAGGCAAGTAAGTGGTCCCAGAGGACCCCCACGCTCCAGTTAAATGTCCTGAAGGAAGAACAGAAAAGAAAAGGAGAGAAAAAGAAACAAGAAAGAATGACACGGGGAGACCAAGCTTTGAGCAAGGCCTGTAGCTTTATTTTCAAAGGGAGCTTATATACCTTAAGTTGTGCATAGAGGATAATAGGGGGTGTGAAATCATGCAAAGTCAGCAGTCTTTGATCCTTATTGAGACCAGGCTTTCTTTTCTGCAATTTATCGCATACAAATGGTTTAGGTGATTTACATCATCTTCTGGCCAGAAAGCTTGTTAACATTTTATGACTCTGATACAGGTTCGTCAACCATAAGACTTATTTTCTCTAAGAGTAATTATTTTAAAGTTTGGCGCCATCCTCCAAAGGTGTTAGATAAAGTTGCATTCCTATAGGGCAAAGGTGCAGTGGGCTTACAACAAAGGAAATAATTTATTACCTTAAGGGTCTAAAGTTGTTAACACCAAGGCCACTACTTATTTTTTCTATTTACCAACTATATTAATTAATACACTTCCAAGGATACAATACAGGGAATGTGGAAACTTGGCAGCAAGCATTGGCTCAACAATGAAATCTTCTTCTAGTTCTATTCTAACAATTTCTAACTCTCCAAGGGGCTCTATACTATTTGAATATCTTAAGCTTCCCATGTCTCTCACAGTTGGGAGACTGTAAACAATCGTATGCTAGCTGTAGGAGTCCGGGTAAGCCTGTCAGGCAAGTTGGAGAGCCGTCTGAGGGGTTTGGATTTAAACACTCCTATTATGCCCACAAGGCTTATTAACTAGAGCTTTAAGTTGATTTCCTTCAGAGAAAGGTGGGCGGGGATAGCCCCCCGTTAATGTCAGAGGAGTTGGTGAGAGTCATAAAATAGTAAAACAGACAGATTCTGGTTTTGGGGTAGACTCTCAGGCAGATCCAGGGAGAGCGGGGTCCTCGAGCCCTGACTCGCCTTGCCCGTCAGGGTTCTCCCGCATGACCCTGTCATGGGTGGGAACTCCCATGCTGGCTCCCAGCAATTCACCATGACAAATTTTGTCAACAGAATGGACAGCTAAAAGCACAGAAATATCAGGGTACTATTGTTATATAATTTTGCAGTATTCATTCAGTTTACTCACTTTTATGAAATGATACCCTAAATGCTTATACAATATGAGCCATACCTAGATAGATATGTCTCCTGAGATAGATTTTTATAAGTATTACTTATCAGGTTTTATTTAAGCAGGACATAATAATTAGAAACAGCATATTTTATTCAAGTATCTATAGTAACCCAGGGAGGAATTGATTAATTTACAACTTTTGACAACGATACAATATGCTGATAATAATGGAGCTGCTATTGGATTACATAGCCTAATATAATGGCAACCCACTCCAGTACTCTTGCCTGGAAAATCCCACGGACAGAGGAGCCTGGTGGGCTACAGTCCATAGGGTCACAAAGAGTCGGACAAGACTTAACTTTCACTTTTTACTTAATGTACACATAAAAATACTGTTTGTTGTTTAGTTTCTAAGTTGTTTCTGAATTTTTGTGACCCCATGGACTGGAGTGCACCAGGATGCCCTGTCCTTCACTATCTCACAGTTCTCTCAAACTCACATCCATTGAGTCAGTGATGCTATCCTACCATTTCATCCTCTGCTGCCCCCTTCTCCTTTTGCCTTCAGTTTTTCCTAGCAAAGGGGTCTTTTCCATTGAATCAATTCTTCACATCAGCTGACTAAAATATTGGAGCTTCAGCTTCAGTATCTGTCCTTCTAATGAATATAAGGGTTGATTTCCTTTAGAGTTGATTGGTTTGGTTTCTTTGTTGTCCAAGGAACTCTCAGGAGTTTTCTCTAGCACCATAATTTGAAAACATCAGTTCTTTGGTGCTCAGTCTTCTTTGTGGTCCAACTCTCATCTGTACATGACTGCTGGAAAAACCATAGATGGACCTTCATCAGCAAAGTGATGTCTCTCTCTCTCTCTTTTTTTTTTTTTTAGTATGCTATCTAGGGCTTCACTGGTGGCTCAAACAGTAAAGGATATGGGATATCTGGGTTCAATCCCTGGATTGGGAACCTCCCCTGGAGGAAGGTATGGCAATCCACACCACTATTCTTGCCTGGAGAATCCCTGTGAACAGAGGAAGCTGGCTGGCCATAGCTGTAAGTTGGCAAAGAGTCCGACATGGTGAAGCAACTAAGCACAGTGATTTTGGAGCCCAAGAAATAAAATCTGTCACTGTTTCCACTATTTCTGCTTCTATTTGCATTGAAGTGATGGGATCAGATGCCATGATCCTAGTTTTATTTATTTATTTTTTTTAATGTTGAGTTTTAAGCTAGCTTTCTCTCTCTCTTCTTTCACCCTTGTCAAGAGAGTTTTCATTTCCTTTTCTCTTTCTACCATTAGAGTGGTATCATCTGCATATTTGAAGTTGTTGATATTTCTCCCAGTAATTTTTATTCCAGCTTGTGGTTCATCCATCCAGGCAGCTTTTTTCTTCTCTTTTTTAATTGGAGGATAATTGTTTTTATAATACTGTGTTAGCCTCCTGCCATACATCAACATGAATTAGCTACAGGTATACATATGTCCTGGAGAAGGAAATGGCAACCCACTCCAGTGTTCTTGCCTGGAGAATCCCAGGGATGGGGGAGCCTGGTGGGCTGCTGTCTATGGGGTCGCACAGAGTCGGACATGACTGAAGTGACTTAGCAACAGCATACATATGTCCTTTCCCTCCTGAACCTTCTCCCATTTCCTACCCCATCCCACCCCTCTAGGTCGTCACAGAGCAATGGATTGAGCTTCCTGTGTCACACAGCAAATTCCCATTTGCTATCCATTTTACATATAGTACTCTATATGTTTCTGTGCTATTTTGTCAATATGTCCCACCCTCTCCTTCCCTTACTGTGCCCACAAGTCTCTTCTCTAGGTCTGGGTCTCCACTGCTACCCTGCAAATAGGTTCATACAACCACTATGAAGAACAGTACAGAGATTCCTTGCAAAACTAGGAATAGACCTACCATATGACCCAGCCGGGCATTTTGCTTGATGTACACTTCACATAAAGTAAATAAGCAGTATGACAATCTGCAGCCTTGTCATACTTCTTTCCCAATTATGAACCAGTCCATTGTTTCATGTCTTGTTCTAACCGTTGCTTTTTGACTTGCACACAGGTTTCTCAGGAGAAAGTAAAATGGTCTTCTATTCCCATCCCTTTAAGGATTTTCCACAGTTTGTTTTGATCCACGCAGTCAAAAGTTTAGCATAGTTAATGGAACAGAAATAGATGTTTTTCTGGAATACCCTTGTTTTCTCCAGGATCCAACAAATGTTAGCAATTTGATTTCTGGTTCTTCTGCCTTTTCTAAACTTAGCTAGTACATTTGGAATTTCTTAGTTCTTATACTACTTAACCCTAGCCTGAAGGATTTTAACCTTTGAATCTAATCATCACTTCCACTGTATTTGGTATGTAATTTGATTTAGGTGATGTATGAATGGCCTAATGGCTTTCCCTACTTTCTTCAATTTAAGCCTGAATTTTGAAATAAGGACTCAAGACCCATCCATCTTGGGTTGTCTTGCATGGCATGACTCATAGCTTCATTGAGTTATGCAAATCCCTTTGCCATGACAAGGCTGTGAACCATGAAGGGGACACATAAAAATAGGCATATACAAATATATATATTTTTTAAGTTAGTTTTTTTTTTCTTCAGTAGCAAGTAGATGGAAAACTATAATAAGCATGGCTAGAAATATTCTCTCTGTTCAACTCTAAAACATTTTTCTATGTACTTCTATCCTCTTGGTGTTTTTCATACCATTCATATTTATCCTTCATCCAAGCTGGACAAATCATTTCCATATTACTATATCCCTTAGTTGAATGTCTTCTTAATCAATTTTCAGCATGACATTTGCTCTCTAACCTTAGTCCTCTATGTCAATATCCCTTGTAGAAGACAAGGGTTGAAAGAAAGCAGGTTCTTTAATTGACTTTTGAAAATTAAAAATCTCATAGAAATTTAAAATTTATACATGCCAAATTTTATCCAATTATCAGTTCAGTTCAGTCGCTCAGTTGTGTCCATCTCTTTGCTACCTCGTGGTCTACAGCACACCAGACTTCCCTGTCCATCACCAATTCTGGGAGCTTGCACAAATTCATATCCTTCCAGTCGGTGATGCATCCAACCATCTCTTCCTCTGTCATCTCTTTCTTCTCCTGCCTTCAATCTTTCCCAGAATCAGGTTCTTTTTCAATGAGTCAGTTCTTCACATCCGGTGGCCAAAGTATCCAACACCACAGTTCAAAAGCATCAATTCTTCAGTGCTTAGCTTTCTTTATAGTCCAACTCTCAATGAACAAATTCAAACAGACACACAATTGATCACAAACACTGAAATGAATATGCAAATGAGTGCAGCTGGTAGTTATCTACAGGGGATAATCAATTGAACATAACCAGACACAATTTATTTGCATTTCTATATATATGAGCATAGTTTTTAGCTCTATCAGCTTTCTATAGAAAATCTGATAGAATTATCAGTTCCATCAGTTTGTGATGGCTTAAAGACTGATAGGTGAAGTAACCCATTTTCTAGATGTGCTATAAAAGATATCTAATCATTTTCCTTGATCATTTCAAACTCTTTTGTTATTTTTCTTAGAGAAAAATGAGAAAAATGTCATGACACTTATTTGGCACCATCAAAATATCCCTCTGGCAGCAGCAATGCAGAGAAGTTAATTGTTTCACTATTTTATATATACTGCAATCTATGCTGCCTGTAAGACTCTTGAGAGTCCCTTGGACTGCAAGGAGATCCAACCAGTCCATTCTGAAGGAGATCAGCCCTGGGATTTCTTTGGAGGGAATGATGCTGAAGCTGAAACTCCAGTACTTTGGCCACCTCATGTGAAGAGTTGACTCATTGGAAAAGACTCTGATGCTGGGAGGGGTTGGGGGCAGGAGGAGAAAGGGACAACAGAGGATGAGATGGCTGGATGGCATCACTGACACGATGGATGTGAGTCTGAGTGAACTCTGGGAGTTGGTGATGGACAGGGAGGCCTGGCGTGCTGCAGTTCATGGGGTCACAAAGAGTTGGACATGACTGAGCGACTGAACTGAACTGAAGGCATACTTAGGACACAAGTGTATTTTATTACTGCATTTGCATGTGCTCTATTTCTTTTGTAGTGATTATTGCAAAGCATTGAAGGCACTATTCACTACTGATAACTTTGTTCTTTGGAGACCTTGACATCCTCAACCTTTCCCCAAATTCCCCTAAAAGGTCACCAGTATTGAAGGTTACGTCTTGGTCATATGGTGCCTTCTTGATTGTACTTCATTCTTTTTGCCACTTTTTATCTTTGCTTGTGTCATTGTATCTTTTCTCCTAATCTAAACTTGACAGATTAAGTTTAGTACTGGTTCTTGGCGAAAGGCTTCCAGTTTATTATCTGTTTATTTGAGCTCTATATTTCAGGAACAATAATTCCACAGATTTGCGTATCAGTAATGAAGTTTGGTTATACTCTTTCACCTTTGTGTTCCTTTGTACAATGGAATCACCATTCACCATAACCAGCTTCAAGGTCTGGATATGGAAACAAGTATTCCTAGTTTGTTTGACTCCATGTAAGTATTTATTTTCTGTACAGAAATATCAGCATTCACTTTCCTTTAAATAAAATAATTACAAATAAGCAAAGACTAAGTATCTCCACAAGCCCCACTAGGGTAAAACAACCAGAGAACCAGAACTAATAAATAACTTATCATATTAGTTTCTGGCTTGGTCTCCATATACATGACAATTTCCCCAGCCTGCCAGATGGAAATAATTCAACATTGTGCTAATGAAATAAACACTAGGGGAAGAAAACCTTTTTAAAAAATAAAGAATAAAATATTAAAGAAAATAAAAATTAGAACAATTATTCACTTCTTTGAAATAGGGTGATAAATGCTCCTTTTTCTTCCCATGGCATCTGACAGATTAGGCTGAAGTAAAGAATATTTAAGATATCAATATGTAGTAGAAAGTCATGTGCATAGCTGACATCCTGTTGAGCAGAGTTCCTGCTGAATGGTTTTCTTCCTTTGGGTAGCCTACTTTCCCCAAATCATGTATTGCATAGTTTACTTGGTATTAGATTGATTGCATACAATTCGATTGCTATGAAAATCATATCTAGGCTTAAATATCTTTTTCTTAGCAGCTGGGACATTAAAATTTTTAATAAGAGTAGGATGGGGAAAACTGCTTAATTAAAATGCTCTACATATTCAGATCAACATTCCTTGTTAAAAAGGATTTTTCCATTTCCTCTCAGAAAATGGGAAAGAAGGCAAGCAAAAGTTTACTAGGAAAATTGTACTGAAGAACCTATTTGCAGAGCAGGAATAGAGACACAGACATAAAGAAGGGACTAGTGGGCACAACAGAGGAGAAGGTGGATAAATTGAGAGAGTAACACTTACATATATACTCTTTCTTGTGTAAAATAGATAGCTAGTGGGAAGCTGTTGTATAGCACAGGGAGCTCAGCTTGGTGCTCAGTGATGACTGAGAGGAGTGGGATGGGAGATGGGAGGAAGGCTCAAGAGTGAGGGGATATATGTATACTTATGGCTGATTTATCATGTCGTACAGCAGAAGCTAAAACAACATTGCATATCAATTATACTCCAATTAAGACAAAAAGTTTTATGGCAACTATATTAGAGATGTGATAACTGAGAGGCAAATTATTTTTTCTACCTTAGTTATTGGAGCATATTTTAAAATATTACCTACCCCTTTCCTATACAAAATTGATGGGAGGGGGGCGGGTCTAAGAAGTATAATGACAGAAGTATACCATGAATACCCACATGATGGAGAAAAAAAGAAAAGAATGACTATTTCCCCCAAAGCCTAAGACAGAACCCAAGTCTAGGGTATAGATTTTTATTTATTTATTTATTTTAATTTGAGGTTAATTACTTTACAATATTGTATTGATTTTGCCATACATCAACATGAATCTGCCACGGGTATACACGTGTTCCCCACCCTGAACCCTCCTCCCACCTCCCTCCCCGTATCATCCCTCTGGTCATCCAAGTGCACCAGTGCCAAGCATCCTGTATCATGCATCGAACCTAATTGCTGCATTGTGAATACACATTTGTACACAGAACATCAAGGAAATAAAGATAAATCTTTTCTTATGAGACAATTGAGAGACAGAGAAAAATAGTAAGGAGGGGTGCCTCATAAAGATGAGGATTTTGTGTTTAATGGGAAGAATATGATGATGAACTTCAGCTACATTTGCTCTCTACTCTTTTTTTTTACCTAAATGGGAGGAGTAAGCTGATTTGATTTTGTTTGTGTTTTTCTGTTTGGAACATGAGAGGTTTACAGGAGTCATCTTTTCTCAACACCAATTTGTCCCTCTGTTTTTGGAAAGCATATGGTGATAGAATAGAATGATGTAGAAGTTATTTAAATATGCTTGCATCTGAAATCTGGTCAAGGATAGAGAAATATTTACACATATTTATAATATGGGAGAGAAGAGGGTAGAAGCAACAAAAATATTTTTAAGGTGGGAAAGGATGCAACTTTTCCATGTTCAGTGAACCATGAATATGGAAAAGGAGGCAGAATTAAGACAATATATGGTGATTTTACTCAGATAAAAGTAAGCAAAAAGAGTCATGTGTATTTGGATTAAATTAACCAATGTAAATCAATTAAAGTCTTCTCCTGTATTAAGACTACCCCTCTTTACAGATATTTGCATGGTTGGACACTGGGAAAATTGATATCAAATTTATCTTGAAATGTGGTGCATTATTATTAAATAAAATATGACTCTATAGAATCACATAGAACAGAGTAAATTATTTGATATCATAATTTGTTTTTTCTTTTGAAAGTGAGCTTCTGTTTCCTATTTTCTTTAGCTTTCTACTATACAGTTATTCACGCTATCTGAAAATCAATTTGCATTAGAACCTTGAGAAACTGAATTTCCCGTAACCTTAGAACACAAAGACAAGAGTGATTCTTTAGATAGAGTTGCCCACTGTGAATTTTTATTAACTTAGAGGAAATGCTGGTTTTGACTGTCTCCTTTTTGACAAATAATTCCTACAACCTCATTATAGATACATTTCCCTCACAAACTCAGCCTCCCTGGCTGTACTGACACCAACAAATTAACCAGTTCAGGAAGTGCAGGCATTTTCTCAATCTTTTCCTGGATGCTTCAGAGCTGGTGCCATATTATAGTTAATCCAATGAGTCTTGGGGATGTCCTGGCTGTTAGAAAACTTGCCAGCTGATGCAGAGCTCTGGCCCTTCTCTGGGAAATTAGGGTCCTGTTATCTGCAAGACAGAGTCTTTAAGAGCCTCAGAATTCAATAGGAAATGGGAGAGGGAGGCAGCTTTTGCTTTGTCTTTAAATATTCTTTAATATGTGTTAAATAAGTAATTTTTAATAATGGTACTTTTTAAGTAAAGATATGCATCATTCTACAAATCTAACTTCTTCACTGTTTATTTTTCTCTTTTCCAAGTCTTTTCAATTTTCTAGTTTACTCAGTTTAAAGGTACCTTTATAATAGAATGCTTCTCCTTGCTCATTTCACTTAAAATTACAGCTTAATTATATATCATAATTTACTAAAATCATCTTACATAAAATGGAATTTAGACTGTTTCTAATCTTTTACTACTAATAAACAATGTCTTATATGAACATCTTTCTGACTACAAATCTCTACTTCCACATAGCCACAAAGTGGTTTCTAAAAAATGTTCTCTAGTTGCTAGTTATAATACATGATTTTATCAATTTTGAGATAAAAAAATTTCATATACCCAGACCATCTCAAAGACTTCTATTATATTATGATGATTAACTATTCTGCTTTCAAATTACTATATCATGTTGTAGTCTATTAGAAAATTGCATAATGCATCTTTCACATCATAAATTCAGAATTTTTAATGAAATTAATTTGTGTCTTACTGGTAATATGTAAAATTATATTTAACTGCAAAACCACTACTCATACTTTTTATTTTAACTCAAAACTTAAAAATACATCAATTGCTTCCCATCAGTGATGATAGCATTTATATTAATATATGCCAAATCTCCAAGACAAAACTTCCATTCTCTGACTATCCTCTGATTCTAGGAAAGTAGTAAATATATTAAAATATTTGCTATTATTCAGGAAGAATTCTCCTGCAGAAATCTGGATATATCTGATCTTAAAAATAGCAGAAAAGGACAAGGGAACAATAATTCTATAATCTCATTATTAACTGCATATGCAACAACAGATCAGTATTGCAGAGGGACTCTGGTTTGTTTATATAGACAATAAGGTTTACATAACTCTATTTGTACAGTAACATTTTTAGATTTATCTGCAGCACAAACAGCTATATGAAGAATAGCTTATGCTTTCTAGACAATATCTACAAAATTAAAACAGCAAAACAATGCATGGTTCTTTTGGGGAATAGGAAAAAACCCACCAAATCAGATTGTAACTGTGTAAACAAGACCTTTGGCTTTAATGGCCCACTTTTTGCTTTGTTTCTCACCTGTTTATTTTGGCAACATATTAAGATATTCTGGAATGTCTCACTTGCTTCTATTTGCAAACATGGCCCCCTTCATAAGCCATAAATGCTCTTAACAAAGTCATAATTAAAGACCTAATTTATTGAGAAAGAACAAAGTAGATTCTGTTTCTGTTTATTTTTCATTATAGCAGCACTAAATTACCTTTCTACCACTGTTAATTTATTATATACATTTAAGTATGAAAAGAATACATTTATATATTTTTGTTTGTGGTCCTGCATGCTTTATTACTGCTACTGATTCATTAGCTCTTGTGTCTTCTCACAGAAAGCTGCACATGTTCTTCTCCATTGATCTAAAGGCTGAAGGAGTAATTTTCCATCACCTGAAGATCTTCAAAACCAGTAGGCAACATTTCCAGTCAGGCAGGTAATTATAACCAGCTCTAGCTGGCTCTCCAGATTAAAGTTTGCTGATCTTGCACTACAAAAAAATTATTTGCAGCTGTGGACAATTAACAAACTCAGTAGACCAGGCAAAAGTGCAGCCCTCTTCTGCACAATTCCACTGCCAGCTCTACTTTGACAGCTATATAATTACATGGACCATAAATTATGCTCAGTAATCACCTTGTTTATAATTTCATTCCCTGTAAATTAGTAATGCAATGAAATGAGATTTCATAATCACCAGATGCATACTGAGCTGTTTACCAGAGTCTGGCAATGGCTAACAGGCAAGCCCTTCCAAAGGAGAGGTGGGCTGCTTTTGGCTGATCACAAAGTTGACAAGCGATCCAGGGCTCTGAGCTCCAGGCTGCCAATGACATTCAAGCAGCTCCAGAATGGAAACTGTATGATGTATCAATAGCTATGAGAAATGGCATTCTGAGAGGAAACTTTTACTTTTTTAATGTCACATACAGCAGTTCCATTTATTGGATCTATAATTTGCATGTTATTTAATGAGTGCATGTAGAGATTGCTCAAGAGTTCATCTTAAAAGTAATGATAATGGGCTTTTAAAGTGATCCATAAAGAATTTACCTCACTATAGGTAAGTGGGTGGTGTGTTTTAATAACATGGGCGTAAAGTAAGTGAGCAAGAAATGTAATTATGTTTCTCAAGGTTATTTTTTTTCCACATGAAACTTTTTTTTTTTTTTTTTTGGGTGAGAGGAGTCCTCTGTATCATACTCAGATACCATAAAAGAGAAAGAAAGAAGAATTTAAGCAATGAAAATGCTTATCATGTTTGTTCAGGGCTTTCTACAAATAACCCACCTTCTGATACAACTTCCCATTATTTCATAATAAAATAATGGCAAATCATATTTTCTTAGAATCAGTGGCATGAAACTATGAATTATACACTTTTATGGAAAATAAGAAAAATTGATAAGCCCAGACAAGTTATTTGAAAGTGATTTATTAGAACTTGAATGATTACTGCAACAAGAGTTGTGCTGCAAGTAAAAATAGTATTTTTCATTGCTTCTAACAAGAGTTGGGAATGGAAAATGCATGAATCTAGAAGCTTTAGTTACTTTCATAAAAGTGAGTTGGTTATGCAGTACCTATTTTAATTACCATTTGATTAAAATTAGTCCTAGCTAGGAAAGGAGAAAGTAGAAAAAATAAAAATGCAGTTTGAAGGTTAGTATTCCAAATGCCACCAAATGCAAACAAGTAAAGGAGAGAATATCTGGTTGAAGGACATGTATTGAATGTTACTCTCGGAAATGTGAAATATATTTTTAAATATTTGTTGTTTTGACTCATGCTTTCATATTTTCTGACCTTATGGGCAAGCCACATCTTTTATCCTTTCACTAGAGACATCTCTATACAGCAACATATTTCTCAGATAAAAGCATTCTTAATGAAATAAAATTATTCCAAGGTATTAGAGACATTCCTGGGACGTTTACTCCAATTCTAAATGGCTATTTCCTTCAATGACAAACCTAGAATGTAGAGAAAAGCAGCTAATGTATCATCTTTCTTTCCTGTGATATTTTTAGTGACATTTTCAAAGATGTAGAACATGGTAACTTCTTTGAAAGTCATGACAAATGTTCCAAAAGCTGATATGTATATATAGAGGTGTGTGTGTGTGTGTGTGTGTGTGTCTGTGTGTGTGTGTGTGTGTGTGTTTACTTATACCAGCAACCTTGGTGGCAGCATCAGGCAAGCTAGGGAATATCACTAAGAGATCAACTAGTTTAACTAGTTTCTGGTCAATACTGAGAGCTTAAAACTATCTATCCCTTTTGTAGATAGGTAATTTTCAACTGACCTGCCATTGATAAGATTTGAACTTTGTGTTGATTTTACGTTTGAAACAAAAGATATGCACTCAAATATCGGTCTTTAGCTATCAGTCACTCTTCTGATAAAAATGAGCATTTCTAAGAATACTTTCATAAATAAGGATATTCATTAAGAAACATAATAAATTATCCAATTAAAACAAGGCTTGAGATTGCGACTTTCATTGCTATTATTGCCATAAATCGCTTTAGAGCTAAGTGAGAAATATCGTAATCAATACAAGTTCTATTACTGCCATAATGCAGCTAGAATCATAAATATATTGCTAACTAAATTTTGGTAGTTGAAAAAATTTGAAGATTAAATCAAAATTCACAGAACCCATCTTACACATCTAAAGGAAATAAAAATCGCAAAGAGAAACTAGTAACACCTTGTCTCAACCTTGTCAGACAAATTCTGTACTAAAAATCTTACAAAGTATTGTCTAATAGTAAAGGAATAAACTAATGAAAATTGAAAGTAAGCAATAATAATCTGCAGAAATGACTTTCTCATCAGTCCAGGCCTGCCATCCCCACCAATCACCATCAGACATTAGTACTGTGTGGAGAAAGGTAATTAAGTAATTAAAATTAATTTTACTAGTTTATAATGTGTTTTTGATGATTATGGCCTGAAAGGAAAGGATATTAAGGTGGTAGTGGGCCAGATGGGAAAGGAGTGACTCTAAATATTGAGGAAAAATATATATAATATATTTCTTTGTTTAGGCTACTTACTTGCTAGAAACTGGCATCATTATTAGAATGTGTCATTTAGTTTCCTTCTGATGAGAGAAAAGCAGCAATACTAATTATCACCAACATTTAAATAATTAATGATTAACAAAAAGCAAATTTAAAACCCTATACATGTATGTGCTAAAACACAAAAACAGTAGCCCAAGTTAGGGCCATCTGCCACTGTGAGCAAAAGTCCTCTTTTATCTCTTGTGGTGGCCTTGGAAAAAGAAAGAAATGAATATTATTCAAATATTAGAATCACATTAAGCTAGGATAATCATACAAGTCAAAACTCTCCCACCACCAATACTCACATTAGTTTATATAATAACTCCAACAAGGCAGTATGAACTTTAAAAATATAAGACATAAGTGGAAACATTTACATGCCATAAAAACCTTTGCTAGCCTCCAGTCCCAGCCCCAAGCTGATTAAAAAAATAAAAAATCATAAAATGGTTAAATACCAGAACCTACAACTGTCATTTTTTGATCTAAAACTCTGAAAGAAAAACCTAAACACAGAACTCATCTAATGTTTCACGTGAGACAAAACTAACACACTCACAGTACACTTGATCAAGTGCAAGATCCAGGGCAAACAGTTTGGAAAGATATGAGAGGACAAAAATACTAGAACAAATTATAATGGAAATGAAAGGAAATGGAAACGATGAAATAAAAAAAAAAGGAATAAAGGTGAAAAAGAAATTAGTTCTGGAGGAATTTGTTTTTTCAAGAAATAAAACAAAATTTCTCAAAAATACCTTTGTACAGGAATTAGGGAAATCACAAAATGTATGGAACTATATTTAACAAAGAAATATTAAGGTAACAAACTAATATTAAAACACTAAGAAAGCAATTTGTTCATAATAAACTATACCAGAGTAAAATAATACAGTGAAAAGGGAGTAGAAATCACGACAGAAGGTCACATTATGGCATAGAGGACAGTAATTAAAATATTGCCACTAGTTGAAGGTAGAAATCTAGGCTCCTTACTGAACTTCCATTGCCACCTTAAAGTGGTATATTCCCTGTTACTATTGGACAGAAGTGAGAATTATGACTCCTTTCATGGTCCCATGAACATGATAAGGGTTGCCTTGCTACTAATGGTAACAGTGAAAGCCATGATTCACCACTGGGATCCTGAGATCGCATCCCAACTGGGAAGTTGAGAAACACTTCATTAATGTTTAATAGAAATCTTGGTTTCCTCAGTTATTTCCACTTACACCAAAGAGTGATGGCTTGTTACTGGTCAATGAGGATGAACATGTGATTTCTGTAACATAGTCCCAGTGGGGATATGGCACAGTCTCACTACATCCAATAATACTAGAAGTTGGAGAAGGCAATGGCACCCCACTCCAGTACTCTTGCCTGGAAAATCCCGTGGATGCAGGAGCCTGGTAGACTGCAGTCCATGGGGTCGCTAAGAGTCCGACACGACTGAGTGACTTCACTTTAACTTTTCACTTTCATGTATTGGAGAAGGAAATGGCAACCTATTCCAGTGTTCTTGCCTGGAGAATCCCAGGGACGGCAGAGCCTGGTGGGTTGCTGTCTATGGGATCTTCCAGAGTCGGACACGACTGAAGCGACTTAGCAGCAGCAGCAAGATCCCTCACTTGGCCTTTGCTGGAATGGATTAGGAGGCAGGTCCATGGTTTTATTTTTGTTTTGTGGTGATTGCCTAGAGTAGAGAAGTTACTGTCTAAAAACTTCCTTTTTAATAAGGCTGTCACTTTCTGAGTCTTTTGATTAGAGAGAAACAAATTTTTGTTAGATCTCTTTTTGCCTGCACCTGTGGTGTTTGAGTTATAAGAGTTTTTATCTCTAAGTCTGGGAGACTAAAATAAAATAGAATCCAGGGAAATCACACTATGTAGTCCCTTAATCCAAAGGTCCATAGCAAGGCTGCCTGGTTGAATCTAAATTTGTTGTTCAGTTGCTCAATCATGTCCAACTCTTTGCCACTCCATAGACTCCAGCAACCCAGGCTTCCCTGTCCTTCATCATCTCCCAGAATTTGCTCAAACTCACATCCATTGAATCAGTGATGACATCCAACCATCTCATCCTCTGTCATCCCCTTCTCCTTCTACCTTCAATATTTCCCAGCAACAGGGTCTTTTCCAATAAGTCAACTCTTTGAAACAGGTGGCCAAAGTATTGGAGCTGAACATGCCCAAAGTGAAGCACTCTTCTTTCTTCTTCACAGTTTATTAACAATGTTTGGTTAGCTTCAGATGTACATAAAGTGATTCAGTTATATATGCACATGTAATTATTATTTTTAAAATTATTTTACGAATTATAATGTTACATAATATTTAGCAAAAATACCTGTGCTGTACATTAGGTCCTCATCAGTTACTCATTTTAAATATAGGAAGGTGTACAAATCATTCCCAAGCTCCCAGTCTACCCCTTTTCTCCCCATTCTTCTTCCCTGGTAACCATGAGTTCATCTTCTAATTTGTGAGTCTTATTTTGTTTTGTAAATAAGTTTATTATATCAGTTTTTTTATTTTTAATTAATTTATCTATTTTAATTGGAGGCTACTACTTTACAATATTGTGATCATTTTCATCATACATAGACATGAATCAGTAATGGGTGTGCATGTGTGCCCCATCCCTGGATGGAACCTCATTATGGTTTTGATTTACATTTCTCTGATAATGAGTGATGTTGAACTTCTTTTCATGTGTTTGTTAGCCATCTATAGTCTTCTTTGGGAAAATGTCTGTTTAGTTCTTTGGCCCATTTTTTGATTGGGTCATTTATTTTTCTGATATTGAGCTGCATGAGCTGCTTGCATATTTGTGAGATTAATTATTTGTCAGTTTCTTCATTTGCTATTGTTTTCTCCTGTTCTGAAGGCTGTCTTTTCACCTTGCTTATAGTTTCCTTCATTGTGCAAAAGCTTTTAAGTTTACTTAGGTCCCATTTGTTTACTTTTGTTTTTATTTCCATTACTGTCAGATGTGGGTCATAGAGGATCTTGCTGTGATTTATGTCAGAGAGTGTTTTGCCTATGTTTTCCTCTAGGAGTTTTATAGTTTTTGATTTTACATTTAGATCTTTAATTCATCTTGAGTTTATTTTTGTGTATGGTGTTAGAAAGTGTTCTAATTTAATTCTTTTACATGTGGTTGGCCAGTTTTCCCAGAACCACTTTTTAAAGAGATTGTCTTTTCTTCATTGTATATTTTTGCCTCCTTTGTCGAAGATAAGGTGTTCATATGTGTGTAGATATATCTCTGGGCTTTCTATTTTTTTCCATTGGTCTATATTTCTGTCTTTGTGCCAGTTCCATATTGTCTTGATGATTGTAGCTTTATAGTATAGTCTGAAGTCAAGCAGGTTGATTCCTCCAGTACCATTCTTCTTTCTCAAGATTGCTTTGGCTATTCGAGGTTTTTTTGTATTTCCGTACAAATTGTGAAATTATTTTTTCTAGTTCTGTGAAAAATACCATTGGTAGCTTGATAGGGATTGTATTGAATCTATAGGTTGCTTTGGGTAGTATACTCATTTTCACTATATTGACTCTTCTGATCCATTAACATGGTATATTTCTCCATCTATTTGTGTCATCTTTGATTTCTTTCATCAATGTTTGCTAATTCTCTATTTATAGGTTTTTTGTTTTGTAGGCATATTTATTCCCAAGTATTTTATTCTTTTCATCACAGTGATGAATGGGATTGCTTCCTTAATTTCTCTGTTTTCTCATTGTTAGTGTATAGGAATGCAAGGGATTTCTGTGTATTAATTTTATATCCTGCAACTTTATTATATTCACCAAAAATGTAAAGATCTAATACCCATCATACTTAAACTCTTCCAGAAAATTTCAGAGGAGAGTAAACTCCCATACTCATTCTGTGAGGCCAACATCATCCTACTATCAAAACCAGACAAAGTTGTCAAAAAATAAATAAATAGAAAGAAAGAAAAGTATAGGCCAATATCACTGAAGAACATTGATGCAAAAGTCCACAATAAAATTCTAGCAACCAGAATCCAAAAACATATAAAAAAGATCATACATCATGACCAAATGGGCCTTATCCCAGGGATGCAAGTATTCTTCAATATTCTCACATCAAACATTGTGATACACCATATTAACAAATTGAAAGATAAAAACCATATGATTACCTCAATAGACATAGAGATAGCCTTTTGAAAAAATTCAACACCAGTTTATGATGAAAACTCTTCGGAAACCAGACATAGGAGGAACATACCTCAAGTTAAAGCCGTATACAACAAACCCACAGGAAACATTATCCTCAATGACAAAAAAATTAAAAGCATTTCCTCTACAATCAGGAACAAGACAGAGGTGCCCACTCTCACCACTACTATTCAACATAGTTTTGGAAGTCCTAGCCACAGCATTCAGAGAATAAAAAGAAATAAAAGGAATCTCAATTGGAAAAGAAGAAATAAAACTCTCACTGTTTGTATATGACATGGTCCTCTACATAGAAAACCCTAAAGATACCACCAGAAAATTACTAGAGATCTTCACTTCTTTTCATGTTTTTCTCTTTATTTTGTTCTGCAGGAGTTTTTTGTTTCTTTCTTTTTTTTTTTTTTTTTTTTCTGCAGGAGTGTTCTGCAGTTATGTCCTGGAAGATAGGACACCATTCTGTCTTTCAGGTGACTTATCCATTGTACCTAAGTTCTTTTGCTATTTATTCTTTCTTGTGTATTCTTCATTTCAGTTATTCTATTATCTATTTTCTTTGTTCTTTAATTCTTCTAGATTTTTGATAAACATTTCTTGCATTTTTTAAAATATATTTGCCTCCATTTTTTCCCCAATGTCTTGGACCATCTTCATTATCATTTTTCTGAATTATTTTTTCAGAAATTTGCCTATCTCCACTGTACTTAGTTGTTCTTCTGGGTTTTTCTCTTGTTCTTACATCTGGGACATATTCTGACATTTCTTACTGTCTCTCTGTGATTGTGTTTTCCAGGCTACAGAATTATAGTTCTTATTTCTACTGTCTGTTCCCTGGTGGATGAGGCCACCTAGGAGGCTTTTGCAGACTTCCATGTGGAAGAGAATGGTGATGCATGGAGCTGGGTCATTCCCTCTTGTGAGCAGGGCCCTGCTTAGTAAATTTTTATTCTGCTTTCTGTTGATAGGTGGGGCTG
Source organism: Bos taurus (assembly GCF_002263795.3). Lineage (NCBI taxonomy): Eukaryota > Metazoa > Chordata > Mammalia > Artiodactyla > Bovidae > Bos > Bos taurus. The sequence goes on along the minus strand of NC_037346.1, from coordinate 2,816,093 downwards.
TGTTTGCACATTGTTAGTTATTTGGCCTGAGGTGACCTGTTGCTGGAGCCTACAGGCTGTTTTGTGGAGCTAATGGTAGCCTCCAGGAGCTCTCACACTAGGTAGTATTTCCCAGGACTGTTGCTACCAGTATCTTTGTCCCTGTACTGAGCCACAACTACTGCTAGCCTCTGTAGGCCCCTTGAACACTATCAGATAAGTATGGCCTGGGCTTCCCAGGTGGCACTAGTGGTAAAGAACCTGCCTGCCAATCCAGGAAACATATGAGATGTGGGTTCAATTCCTGGGTTGGGATGATCCCCTGGAAGAGGGCATGGCAACTCATTCCAGTTTTCTTGCTTATAGAATCCCATGGACAGAGGAACCTGGTGGGCTACAGTCTATAGGGTCACAAAGAGTTGGACATGACTGAAGCAACTTAGCATGCATGCATGCATGTCTGGCCTAGTCTCTTGTAGGGTCACTCCTTTTTCTTCCCTTGGGTCCCTTCTAAGAAATTTGTGTTCACCCTCTAAGAGAGGAGTTTCTGATTCACCCTGCCCTGCAATCAAATCATTCTGGCCTTCAAGGTTAGGTTCTCTGGGGACTCCTCCTCCTGGACAGGTACCCCGGACAGGGATGCAAGTCCCATGGAATGTGACTGGAAGCTAAAGCATGGGAGTTGGAGAGCAATTGCAGGGCGGGAACTGCTGCCGACTGCAGGTAGACTGACTGAGGGGATGGGAGGAAGGAAATTTGCAGCAGGGAATGCCTTTGGAGGAAACCAGGTTGCCATGGAGGCAGGATGTAATTGCTGAGTCGCATGCAGGGAGTGGAGACATCACTATACACTCTATCCCCACATGCTGGCACTTGCAGCTGTGCAATAGAGAAGAACTCCAGTGAGGGTGACCTTTGAGCACTTACTGTGATGAGCAACAGAGAAGGACCTTGGCTAAGGCTGCCTTTTGTGAAATCAATAGAAAAGTACCAGCCAGGTAGGCTCTTTGAGCACTAGCTGCCAGAGGCTAAAAAAGAATCATAATAGAGCCATATCTTCTGCACCCATGACTGCTGGTTTCACTGTGCACCTGGTGCTGCCAGGGTCCCCTTAATCCAAGCATCATGCCATCTCCCTATTGACTCATCTCTGGGGAAGACTCAAGTACTTCAAGGCAGCCTCAGAGAATGAACTCTTGGAGATGACTTACATGCAGAAGAGGGGATAGAACCACAATTGACCTCTTGACTGACTGGATCTCCTTGCTGCCAAAAGGACTCTCAAGTCTTCTCCAACAACACAGTTTAAAGCACCAATTCTTCAGTGCTCAGTTTTCTTTATGGTCCAACATTAACATCCATACATGACTACTTTAAAAACCATAGATTTAACTATATAGACCTCTGTCAGTAAAGTAACACCTTTGCTTTTTAATATGCTGTCTAGGTTTGTCATAACTTTTCTTTCAAGGAGCAAGAGTCTGAGCATGGCCCTGCCCAACAGAGCAAGACCCAGTCTTCCCCACAGCCAGTCCTTTCCAACAGGAATCTTGCACAAGCCTCTATACTCATCCATCAGAGGGCAGACAAAGTGAAAACTACAGTCACAAAAGACTAACCAAAACGTTCACATGGATCACAGTCTTGTGTAACTCAATGAAACTATGAGTGATGGCATGTAGGGCCACCCTAGATGGATGGGTCATGGTGGAGAGTTCTGAAAAAATGTGGTCCACTGGAGAAGGGAATGACAAATCACTGGAGCATTCTTGCCTTGAGAACCTCATGAACAGCAGAAAAAGGTAAAAATATGTGCCCCCTCCTGGTCAGTAGGTGTTCAATATGCTCCTAGGGAAGAGCAGAGAAGTAGCTCCAGAAGGAATGAAAAGGCTGAGCCAAAATGGACACCACAGTCAGTTGTGGATGGGTCTGATGGCAAAAGTATAATCTAATGCTATAAAGAACAATATTGATAGGAACCTGGAATGTTACGTCCATGAATCAATGTAAATTGGAAGTGGTCAAACAATAGATGACAAGAGTGAACATTGACATTTTAGGAATCGATGAAGTAAAATGGATGGGAATGGGATAATTAAATTTAAAAGACCATTGTATCTACTACTGTGGGTAAGAATCTCTTAGAAGAAATGGGGTAGCCCTCATAGTCAACAAAAGAGTCCAAATTGCAGTACTTGGTTGAAATCTCAAAAATGACAGAATGATATCTGTTCATTTCCAAGGCAAACCATTCAACATCACAGAAATTCAAGTCTATGCCCCAAGTACTAATGCCAAAGAAGTTGAATGTTTCTATGAAGATCTACAAGACCTTGTAGAACTAATACTAAAAAAAGATAGCCTTTTCATCATAGGGGACTGGAATGGAAAAAATAGAAAGTCATGCATCACCTGGAATAAAAGGCTAGTTTGGCCTTTGAGTACAAAATGAAGGAGGGCAAAGTCTAACAGATTTTTGCTAAGAGGGTATTTGGTCATAGCAAACACCCTCTTATAACAAAATAAGAGACGACTCTTAGCATGGATGTCACCAGATGGTTAATACCAAAATCAGATTGATTGCATTCTTTGGATTCAAAAATGGAGAAGCTCTATACACGTCAGCATAAACAAGACTGGGAGTTGACTGTGGCTCAGATCATGAGATCTTTATTGTAAAATTCAGACTTAAACTGAAGAAATTAAGGGAAACCACTAGATCATTCAGTTATGACTTCAGTAAAATTCCTTATAATTATACCATGAAAGTGACAAATAGATTCAAGGTTTTAGATATGTTAGAGAGAGTGCCTGAAGAAATATGGATAGAAGCTAGTTATTGTAATGAAGAGGGGGACCAAAACCATTCTCATGAGAAAGAAATGCAACCAGGCAAGATGGTTTTCTGAAGTAGTCTTACAAATAGCTGAGAAAAGAAGGGAAGCAAAAGGCAAAGGAGCAAAGGAAAAGCGTACCCATCTGAATGCAGAATTTCAAAGAAGAGCAGAGAGATGAGAAGGCCTTCTAAAGTGAACAATGAAAATAATTACAGGAAAACAATAGAATGGGAAAGACTAGAGATCTCTTCAAGAAAATTAGAGATACTAAAGGAACATTGCATGCAAAGACAGGCACAATAAAGAACAGAAATAGTAAGAACCTAACAGAAACGGAAAATATTAAGAAGAGTTGTCAAGAATACACAGAAGAACTGTAGGGGGAAAAAAGTCTTAATGCCCTGAATAACCACAATGGTGTCATCACTTACCTGAAAGAGATGGAAATACCAGACCACTTTACCTGTCTTCTGACAAACCTGTATGCAGGTCAAGAAGCAACAGTTAGAACCAGACATGGAAAAACAGACTGCTTCAAAACTGGGGAAATTTTGTATGTTAAGTCTGTATATTGCCACCCTGCTTATTTAAATTATATGCAGAGTATATTATGTAAAATGTTGTGTTGATGAAGCACAAGGCGGAATCAAGATTGCCAAGAGAAACACCAATAAACTCAGATGCACAGATGACACTATCTTAATGGCAGACTAAAGAGTGTCTTGATGATTATGTTTCCAACTTTGCTCTTTTTCATCAAAATTGCTTTGGCATTTCTGAGTCTTTTATGTTTCCATATAAATTTTAAGATTATTTGTTCTAGTTCTGTGAAAATTTTAATGGGTAATTTCATTGATTGCATTAAATGTGTAGATCATTTTGAGTGGTATGGTCTTTCCAGCGATATAAATTCTTCCAATCCAATATCATAGGATATCTTTCCATTTATTTGTTTCATCTTCAATTTTCTTTATTAATATTTTAAAATTCTCAGCATATAAGTTTTTCACATGTCCCCTCCATTGTGAGCCTTCCTCTCCTGCTCATTTCACCCCTCTAGGTCATCACAAATGTTATGCTGGGCTCCCTGTGTTATACAGCAATTTCCTGCTAGTTATATATTTTACACATGATAGTGTATATATGTAAATATTACTTTCCCAATTTGTACTACCCTCTCCCTCTTCCACTGTACCTACAAGTCCATTATATACATCTGTGTCTCCATTTCTTCTCTGTAAATAGGTTCATCAGTACGATTTTTCTAGATTTCATGTATAGGCTTTAATATATTTGTTATTCTCTTTCTGACTTACTTTACTCTGTATAGAAGACTTTTAAGTTCATCCACCTCAGTACAACTGACTCAAATTCCTTTCTTTTTATGGCTGAGTAATATTCCACTGTATATATGTACTATGGCTTCTTTATCAATTAATCTGTTGAAGGGCATCTAGGTTGCCTCCATATTCTGACATTGTAAATAATGTTGCAATGAACACTGGGGTACATATGTCTTTTTTAATTGTGGTTTACCCAGGATTTGTGCCCAGTAGTGTGATTTTTGCATAATATAGCAGTTTTATTCCTAGTTTGTTAAGGAGTCTCCATTCTGTTCTCCATAGTAACTCTGCCAATTTACATTCCCGCCATCAGTACAGTAGCGTTCCCTTTTCTCTGCATCCTCCTCAACATTTATTGCTTGTAGTTTTTTTGATGATGACCATTTTGATGATTGGTGTGAGGTGATACCTCACTGTAGTTTTAACTTGCATTTTTCTAACAGTGAGCAATGTTGAACATATTTTCATGTGTCCATTGGTCATCTGTATATTCTGAGAAATGTCTCTTTAGGGCTTTTGCCAATTTTTTGATTGGGCTGCTTGCTTTTCTGATATTGAGTTATATGTTTATGTATTTTGAAGATTAATCATTTGTCAGTTATCTCATTTGTGATTATTTTATCCCATTCTGAAGGTGGGCTTTTAAACATCTTTATAGTTTTCTTTGTTGTGCAAATGCTTTTTAAGTTTAATTATGTCCCATTTGCTCAATTTTTTTTTTTTTCATTTCCATTACACTAGGAGGTCAGTCAAAGAGAAACTTTCTGTGATTTATGTCAAAGACTGTACTAAGTTTTCCTCTAAGAGCTTTATAATTTCTGGCCTTAAATTTATGTCTTTAATCCATTTTGAGTTTCTTTTTGTATTGTGTTAAGAAGGGTTCTAATTTCATACTTTTACATATAGCTGTCCAGTTTCCACAAAATCATTTAATAAAGAGCCTCTCTTTTCCCTGTTGTATATTCTTGCCTTCTTTGTTAGAGATAAGGTGATCATAGGTGCCTGTGTATATTTCTGGGCTCTATTCTGTTCAGTTGGCCTATATGTCTATTTCTGTGCCAGAACCATACTGTTTTGATAGCTGTTGTTTTACAGTAGTCTTAAGTCAGAAAAGTTGATTTCTGTTGCTCCATTTTTCTTTCTCAAAATTGAATTAGCTATATGGGGGCTTTTGTGTTTTCATACAAATCATGAAAATTTTTGTTCTAGTTCTATGAAAAATACCATTGGTAGTTTAATAGGAATTGCATTTGAATTGGTAAATGGCTTTGGATAATATGGTCATTTTCAAAACATTGACTCTTCTAATCTGAGAACATAGTATATCTCTTTATCTGTTTGTGTCATCTTTGATTTCTTTAATAAGTGTCATAGGTTTCTGCATACTAGTCTTTTTTCTCCTTAAGTAGGTTTATTATTAGGTACTTTATTATTTTTGTTGCAGTGATAATTGGGATTGTTTTCCTAATTTTCTCTGTGAATTTTCACTGTTAGCGTGTAAGGACATAATGGATTTTTGTATATTAATTTTTAATTCTGCCAATTTACTATATTCATTGATTAGCTCTAGCAGTTTTGTGGTGACATTTTAATGGTTTTCTATGTATAAAATCACTGTGAGCCATTCTATGTGGAGTCATCCAAGATGAATGGGTCATATTGAAGAGTTCTGACAGAAGGTGGTCCACTGGAGAAAGAAATGGCAAACCATTCCAGTATTCTTCCCACAAGAACTCCATGAACAGCAAGAAAAAGCCCAAAGATATAACACCAGAAATTGAGCCCCACAGGTAGCAAGGTGTACAATAAGCTACTGGGGAAGAGCAAAGGGCAAATACTAATAGCTCCAGAAAACATGAAGCAGTTGGGCCAAAACAGAAACAGTGCTCAGTTGTGGATATATCTGGTGATTAAAGGAAAGTCCAGTGTTGTAAAGAACAATATTACATAGGAACATTGAATGTTAGGTCCATAAATCAAGGAAAATTGGATGCAGACAAACAGGAGATGGCAGGAGTGAATTTCGACCTCTTGGGAATCACTAAACTAAAATGGACAGGAATGGATAAATTTACTTCAGATGACCATTATGTGGAAGAGGATGCCTTAAAAGAAATGAAGCAGAATTCATTCAACAAAAGAGTACAGAAAGTAGTACTTGAGTGCAATCTAAAAAATGATAGAATGATCTTGATTCATTTCTAAGGCAAACTGTTCAACATCACTGTAATTTAAGTCTATGCCCCAACAACTAATGTTGAAGAAGCTGAAGTTGACTGATTCTATTAAGAACTACAAGACCTTCTAGAACTAACACCAAAAAGAAAAGTCCTTTTAATCATATGGGATTGGAATGCAATTATAGGAAGTCAAAAGATACCTGGAGTAAAAGGCACATTTGGCCTTAGGGTACAAAATGAAACAGGACAAAAGTTAATACAGTATTGTCAAGAGAACAGGCTGATCATTGAAAACACTATTTTTCAACAACACAAGAGACAACACTACACAAGGACATCACCATAAGATCAATACCAAAAACATATTGATTATATTATTTGCAACCAAAGATGGGCAAGTTATGCATGTATATTCAGCAAAAAAAAAAAAAAAAAAAATGACTTGAAACTAGCTGTGGCTCAGGTCATGAGCTTCATATTGCAAAGTTCAGAGTTGAAGAAAGTAGAGAAAACTACTAGGCCATTCAGATATTATCTAATTCGAATCCTTTAAGATTATACAGTGGAGGTGATGAATAGATTCAAAGGATTATTTATTTAGACAGTGTGCCTGAAGAACTATGAACAGAGGTTCATAGCACTGTACAGGAGGCAGTTATCAAAATTATCCCAAAGAAAAAGAAATGCAAGAGAGAAAGGTGGTTTGTCTTAGAAGGCTTTAAAAATAAATGGGTGTTGGGATCCTTTAATGGACCGGAACCTGGCAGTCCAGAGTTGATGATAAGAAAGTGAAAGAGAGAGAGAGAGAAAGAAAGACACGGGGACCCAAGATCTGATGGAGCAAAGGTGTTTTAATGATGTTTCTGTGAGTATATATAGGCTGTTGTACAAGAAATTTCTTTCAACAATGATAAAGATCAGAAAACCAAACGTACAGCAACTGTTACCAAGGGAACAAAGGATTAATAGTGGTCACAAGGTCAGGAGACAATCCATATCTCAAGGAAGAGGATCCAGACTAAGCAGTTTTGTCATAAGGAGAATGTTTACTGAAGGAGATTCAAGCCTGTCTCATCCTATGACCTCAGTCCTGGGAGTGGCGTGCCATTCCACTGGTTTCTGGCAGAAACTGATAAGGAATAGAGGACTTATGAGAAACAGCATGTAGGAATCCTCCTATTAAACATTCCCTGACAACTGGGGAAATAAGAAAAGCAAAAAGCATGGAAGAAAGGGAAAGATATGACCAACTGAATGGAGAACTTCAGAGAATTACAGCAGGTAGAAAAAAGAAGGTCTTAAATGAAGAATGCAAAGAAATAGATGATACCAATAGAATGGAAAAGACTAAACTGGAGATATCAAAGGAATATTTCTGCAAGGATGAACACAATTAAGGACAGAAATGGTAAGGACTTCACAGAAGCAAAAGAGATTAAGAAGAGGTGGAAGGAATAAAAAGGACTATACAATAAATGTCTTAATTACCCAGATAACAACAACAATGCAGTCATTTACCTAGTATCAGACATCCTGGAATGTGAAGTTAAGTGGGCTTAGGAGCATTGCTATGAACAAAGCTAGTAGAGCTGACAGAATTCCAACTGAGCTAATTCAAATCCTAAAAGATAATCCTGTTAAAGTGCTGCACTCAATATGTCAGCAAATTTGGAAAATTCAGCAATGGTCACAGGATTGGAATAGGTTTTTTTTTTTTTTCCCCAAACCCAAAGAAAGGTAATGCCAAATATTTTTCAAACTACCATACAGTTCCACTCATTGTACATTCAGTAAGTTCATGCTTAAAACTTTTCAACCTAGGTTTCGGCAGTATGTAAATTAAACGTCGAGATGTTCAACATTCGAACAACTAAGATCATGGCATTCAGTCTCATCATTTCATGGCAAACTGAAGGAGAAAAATATAAACAATGACATATTTTATTTCTTGGGTTTTGAAATCACTGTGTATTGTGACTTAAGCCCAGAAATTAAAAGATGATTGCTCCATGAAAGGAAAACTATAACAAACCTCAGATCAGATCAGATCAGTCGCTCAGTAGTGTCCGACTCTTTGCAACCCGATGAATCACAGCACGCCAGGTCTCCCTGTCCATCACCAACTCCCGGAGTTCACTCAGACTCATGTCCATCAAGTCAGTGATGCCATCCAGCCATCTCATTCTCTGTTATCCCCTTCTCCTCTTGCCCCCAATCCCTCCCAGTATCAGAGTCTTTTCCAATGAGTCAACTCTTCGCATGAGGTGGCCAAAGTACTGGAGTTTCAGCTTTAGCATCACTCCTTCCAAAGAAATCCCAGGGCTGACAGCATATTAAAAAACAGAGACATCATTTTGCTGACAATGGTCTGTATAGTCAAAGCTGTGGTTTTGCCATTAGTCATGTATGGATGTGAGAGTTAGACCATAAAGAAGACTGAGTGTTGAAGAACTGATGGTTTTAAATTGTGGTGCTGGAGAAGATGCCTGAGAGTCCCTTGGACAGCAAGAAGATCAAACAAGTCAATTTTAAAGGAAATAAATCCTGAAACTTCTTTGAAAGAATTCATGCTGAAACTGAAGTTCCAATAATTTGGTCACCTGATGTGAAGAGCTGACTCATTGGAAAAGTCCCTGATGTTGGAAAAAACTGAAAGCAAAAGGAGGGAGAAGCAGAATATATGATAATTAGATAGTATCAATATTCAATGAGAATTAATTTGAACAAATTCCAGGAGCCAGTGAAAAACAGAGCAGCCTGGAGTGCTCTAGTCTATGGAGTCACAAAGTGTTGGACACGACTTAGCAACTGAGCGCGCGCACACACACACACACACACACAAATACACACACACACATATAAAATCATGTCATCTGCAAACTACTGAGTTTTACTTTTTTTTTCCAATCTGGATCCCATTTATTTATTTTTCTTCTTTGATTGCCATGACTAAGACTTTCAAAAGTATATCAAATAATAGTAGTAAGTGTGGACATCATTGTCTTATTTCTTATCTTAGAAGAAATGATTTGCATTTTTCAACTTTGAAAATATTGTTTGTGGTGGATTTGTCATGTTGGCTTTTATTATGTTGAAGTAGGTTCTTTCTAGGTCTCCTTTTTGGATATTTTAAAATTATAGGTGGAAGTAGAATTTTGTCAAAAGTTTTCTCTGCATCAATTGAGATGATCATATTGTTTTCCAACTCTCAGTTTTTTAATATGATTGATTTATGTATATTTAACTGTTCTTGCACCTCTGGGATAAACCCCATTTGATCACAGTCAATGATCTTTCTACTGTTTTGTTGAATTCTGTTTGTTAGATTTCTGTTGAAGATTTTTACATCTATTTTTATCAGTAATATTGGCCAATTTTCTTTTATTTGGTATCTTTGTCTGGTTTTGGTATCAGGGTGATCACAATCTCATAGAATGAGTTTGGGAGTTTTCCTTCCTCTACAGTTTTCTACAATTGCTCAATATTGTTTGAGCAATATAGGTGTTAGCTCTTCCCTAAACATTCAACAGACTTTGACTGTGAAGCCATCTGGCTCTGGAAAATTGCTTGTTGAAAGATTTTTTTCTTTTTTTAAATCACAGCTTTGATCTCAGTTTTGTAATTCTTCTGCTCATATTTTCTTTCTTTGTTTCTTCTTCTTTTTGTTTTTGAATGTTTATTTTGCCCATTTCAGTTTTTTTTTTTTTTTTTTTTTTGCATTCATTTTATTTACAAGTAAGAGAAAAGAAGCATTTAAATCTGTAAGAAAATTACATTGTACATTCAGAGTTCTCAATTTGGGCGCCAAATTGAAGTGTTTTTTAGCTATGCCATTAAATAAGCATTAAGCACATTTTATGAAATGAAAAAGAGAGAACCCAAAACTTTGTGTGTTTGAATGATATTTAGAAGATTATTTTCTGGGTGATGAATCCTATTTTTGGTATCCATTCTGCAAGTCTGTGTCTTTTGGTCACATCATTAGATCCATTTACAGTAATTATTGGTGTATATTTTCCTATTACTGATTACTTTATTCCTTTGTGTTTTTGTAGGTCTGCTTTTTCTCTTGTATTTCTTGTTTAGAAAAGTTTCTTTAGCATTTGTTGTGAAGCTCGTTTTGTGGTGCTGAATTTTCTTAATTTTGCTTATCTGAAAGGACTTCCCATGGGATGCTAGTGGTAAGGAAGCCGCCACCCAAGGCAGGAGATGGAGCACACATGGGTTCAATCCCTGGGTTGGGAAGATCCCATGGAGGAGGGCATAGCAACCCACTCCAGTATTCTTGACTGCAAAATCCCATGGACAGAGGATCCTGGCAGGCTAGTCAGACATATCTGAAGTGACTTAGCACACATGCATGAATATTCCTTATGTCTGTGTCAAATCTGAGTGAAATTCTTCCTGGGTGGAGAAATCCTGGTTGCAGCCCCCCCTCCCCCCAATTAATTTAAGTATATCCTACCAGTTTCTCATGACCTATGGAGTTTATGTTGAACATAGCCTTATGGGGCTCTTCTTACAAATTATTATTTGTTCTTTTTCCCTTTATGATTTCAACTTTTTTTTTTCCTTTGTGTTTAACTTTATTTAGTTTTATTATTGAGATGTTTATCTTCTTTGGGACTCTGGGCTGACTGGGCTTGGGTATCTATTTCTTTTCTCATGTTCAAGAAGCTTTTGACTGTAATCTTCTCAAATATTTTCCCATACCCTTTCATTTTCTCTTGTTTCTTTGACCCTTATCATTTGAATGTTGGTGTGCTTAATGCTGCCTGAGACATATCTGAGACTTTCCTCATTCCTTTTCAATCTTTTTTTTCTTTCTTTTTTTTTTTTTATTCTGTTCTGCATCAGTTATTTCCATCATTCTATCTTCCAGCTCACTTATCAGTTCTGCTTCAGTTGATCTACCATTTTTTTCCTCTTAGATTTTTTTTTTAAATTCAGATAGTGTGATTTTCATCATTTTAGTTCAGTTCAGTCACTCAGCCATGTCCAATTCTCTGTGACCCCATGGACTGCAGCACGCCAGGCCTCCCTGTCCATCACCAACTCCCAAAGCCAACTCAAACTCATGTCCATCATGTCGGTGATGGTATCCACCCATCTCATCCTCTGTTGTCCACTTCTCCTCCGGTCCTCAGTCTTTCCCAGCATCAAGGTCTTTTCCAATGAGTCAGTTCTTTTCATCAGGTGGCCAAATTATTGGAGCATCAGCTTCATTTAATTGTTCCAATTAATATTCAGGATGGATTTCCTTTAGGACGGACTGGTTAGATCCCCTTGCAGTCCAAGGGGCTCTCAAGAGTCTTCTCCAACACCATAGTTCAAAAGCATCAATTCTTCAGCACTCAACTTTCTGTATAAGTCCAACTCTCACATCTATAAGTCAATCATAGCCTTAACTAGATGGACCTTTTTTGGCCAAGTAATGTCTCTGCTTTTTAATATGCTGTCTAGGTTGGTCATAGCTTTTCTTCCAAGAAGCAAGCGTCTTTTAATTTCATGGTTGCAGTCACCATCTGCAGTGATTTTGGAGCCCCGCCCTCCCCCCCACCCCCAAATAAAGTGTGTCACTGTTTCCATTGCCTCTCCTGTTTTCCATGAAGTGATGGGGCCAGATTCTGTGATCTTAGTTTTCTGAATGTTAAGTTTTAAGCCAGCTTTTTCACTCTCCTCTTTTATGTTCATCAAGAGGCTCTTTAGTTTTTCACTTTCTGCCATAAGGGTGGTGTCATCTGCATATCTGATATTGATATTTCTCCCAGCAATCTTGATTCTGGCCAGTGCTTCATCCACCCCAGCATTTCTCATGATATACTCTGCATATAGGTTAAATAAACAGGGTGACAATATAGAATCTTGACGTACTTCTTTTCTGATTAGTCTATTCTTTGTTTCTTCTAGGTCCTTGTTCAACATTTCTTGTATCTTCTCAGTCCGTGCCTCTCTTCTTTTTATCTGTGCCCTCAATTATACTTCTGAGATTTGGAAACATCTTTACTACCATCACCCTGAATTATTTTTCAAATGTTGGTGTTTTTCAGTCTCTCAGTGATGGCTGACTGTTTGTGATCCCATGGATTGCAGTACTCCAGTCTTCCATGTCCTTCACCATCACAAGGACCTTGCTCAAAATCATGTCCATTGAACTGGTGATGCCATCCAACCATCTCATCCTCTGTTGTTCCTTTTTCCCCCTTCCTTCAATCTTTCCCAGCATCAGGGTCTTTTCCAATGAGTTAGCTCTTCACATCAGGTGGCCAAAATATTGGAGCCTCAGCTTTAGCATCAGCCCTTCCAATGAATATTCAGGATTGATTTCCTTTAGGATTGACTGATCTGATCTCCTTACTGTCCAAGCAACTCTCTAGAGTCTTCTTCAGTGCCATGGTTTGAAGGCATCAGTTCTTTGGAGCTCCGACTTTTTTTTTTTATTGTTCAGCTTTTACGTTTGTACATGACTACGGGTAAAACCATAGCTTTGACTATATGGATGTTTGTAGGCAAATGTCTCTGCTTTTTAATATGCTGTCTAGGTTGGTCATAGTTTTCCTTCAAAAGAGCAAGGTTCTTTTCATTTCATGGCTGTGGTCACCATCTGCATTGATTTTGGAACCCAAGAAAATAAAGTCTGTCACTGTCTCCATTGTTTCCCCATCTATTTGCCATGAAGCGATGGGACTGGATGCCATGATCTTTGTTTTTTGAATGCTGAGTTTTAAGCCAGCTTTTTCTCTTTCCTTTTTCATCTTCATAAAGAGGCTCTTTAGTTCCTCTTCACCTTCTGCCATAAGGGTGATACCAACTGCATATCTGATGTTATTGATATTTCTTCTGGCATTCTTGATTTCAGCCTGTGATTGATCAATCTTAGCATTTCACATGAAGTATTCTGAATAGAAGTTAAATAAGCAAGGTAAAAATATACAGCCTTGATGTACTCGTTTCCCAATTTTGAACAAGTCTATTGTTCCATGCCCAGTTCAAACTGTTGCTTCCTTACCTGCAAATAGGTTTTATAGAAGGCAAGTAAGGTAGTCTGGTTTCCCCATCTTGCTAAGAATTATCCACAATTTTTTGGTGATCTACACAGTGAAAGGCTTTTAGGTAGTAAGTGAAGCAGATGTGTTTTTTTTTTTTTTCCTGGAATTCTCTTGCCTTTCTCTATGATTCAAAAGATGTTGGCAATTTTATCTCTGGTTTCTCTGCCTTTTATAAACCCAGGTTGTACATCTTGAAGTTCTTGGTTCACATACTGTTGAGGTATAGATTGAAAGATTTTGAGCATTACTTTGCTAGCATATGAAATGAGGGAAATTTTATGGAGTTTGAACTATGCACAATCTGAAGATGTCTTTGTCAAATAGATTGTTATTTCCTCTTCATTTGTTTGGTCTTGTGCTTTTGTTTACCGTGTGTTTTCATCTGCTGCATGTTTCTTAGTCTTTTCATTTTGTTTAATTTACTATATTTGGAGTCTCCTTTCTCTAGCCTGGAAGGTCATCATTCCACTTATTTGTGGAGTCTGCTCCCAGTGGATGGGGTTAGATGAGTATCTTTTGAAGGTTTCCTGGTGGGGGGAATGGTGTCTTTGTTTTCTTGTGTGGAGCTGCTTCTAATATCCCTGAAAGGGAGTTCTGGTATCCTTTGTTGTTTTTGGGTATGTCTTTGGACTCGGTGTGGCTTTGGGCAGCTTGTCTGCTAGCAGGCCAGTTGGCATTAGACATCCATCACCGGAGCCAGCTGACTTTTGAATAGGACCTAGTTTTTGTTTTGAGATAGAGATTTTGGGGAGAGCGTGTGCTGATTAATGTTCTGTATTGTCAGGAGTTCTCTGGTGGCCCCACATCCTAAATTCAGGTGTCCCAACTTGGAGGTTCAAGCCTGAACCCTTAATGTAGCAACATGTCCCAGAGCACAGATGAGAAAAAGAGAGCTAGAGAAAACAAAACAAAGCAGAGTAAGGAAGAAAGGAAAACAAAAAGAAAGATTATAAAAACAAAAACAAAAACGAATAGGGGAAAAGCAAGTCAAACAAACATACAAATAGAAAAAGAATGGGTGGACAAAACTCCCAGACAAGTTGTGAAAATAACATTCAGTAGACAAGAACACCCAAGGAAACTCACATGCTAGCCAAAAGAAAAGAATAGAAAAAAAATGAGAGATTTTTTAAAAGAATAAAAACAGGAACCAAAAATGAAAAAAAAAAAAAAAAAACAATCAAAAGTCAATTAACAAATCTTTAAGTGAAAATGAATACTAAAAACTAGGCTACAAAAAATACAGAGCAAAAAAACATGAAAAAAGGCAATATACTGAAACAGGACTGTAAACATAGAAATAAAATAAAATAAATTCATTTAAAAATAAACATGATTTAAAAATGAAAAAAAAATCAAGGAATTAAAATAAAGAATAATAGCACAATACAAAAAAGAATATATATATATACACACACACATACATACATACACACACACAGAGAAAGAGTGTTAGTAAGAAGAATGTCCTCCTATGTCCTCCATTTTCCTTGCACACTAGTACCAGCCCATCTGCCTTCTCAGGAAATCTTCCAATATTTCTAAGAACATCTCTGGGCCTACTGTGGTTGCTGTGGATTCAGTTCAGACTCAGATCTGACCTTACACTAGATTGTATTTGCTTTCAAAATTCACAATTGCTACCCCCTGCCCACCGTTCCCCCTCCCCCACCCCCAAAGTCCACAGTCTCAAGCTAATTGTGGAGTCTTAATCTGCTGCACCTATGGATGCAGAAGCAAATTTCTTTTCTTTAGCCCCTGGTGCTCAGCTTTGGCTTTTGCCCCCCTTCTGTTTGTAGGTTACTCTCTGGTGTCTGTTCCCACCCAAACAAGAGAGGGCAAGTGTAGCAGCTTATCAGGGCTCACTAGCTCTGTTGGGCTGGGAAGAGGAAGGGACATGGCAGACACAACTGGAGTGTGTGAGGAATGTCTACAGTGGCCAAAGCCTGTAGGAAGTTGCTACAGTCTGAGGTGGGTCATGCACTCTCCCATGGGAATTGACCCCTGGTTTGAGTCCCTTAACAGAGCCAAGCTGCATAGGCTCCCAAGAAGGTGTGGGCATGACCTGTTCTTACTCACAGCTTGGTGGAACCTGTAAACCCTGGTGTTGAGACTGCAGTGGCATCTTGTCCTCCACCTCTGGCATTTGTTCAAGCTTTGATAGCAGCCAACCAGACTGCATTCCCCACTCTGGGATTACAAATTGCATTCATGGTTAGTCCTGCCTCTAGCACACACACAATAGCCTTAGCAGTGGCTGGTCAGCCTGTCTACCTCTGGGGTCACAGTCCACAGTCACAGTTCATTCCACCTATGGCACATGTGATGGTGGGGTCCCCCAGTCTGTGTGTGAGCAGTTAGAGGGCCCCTACAACAATGATGTCTTGCCTCTTTGGCAGGTTCGGGGTTTTCCTTGGACTCCCTCAGCAGCATCATACTAGGGCTCTCAGAGTGTCTTCATGGCAGACAATCTTAGTGCTTTCCTTGTGGTCCAACTTCAGAAGCCTGAGGCTCAGTTCCCAGCCCCTACTCACTGCAGCAAGCATGCAGACAAGTGTTTCAGACTGGGAAGTGCTGGTTGGCAGTTATTTCTGTGGTGAATTCTCTCCATTTTATCTTTTGAGTACCTGTAGCTGCATTCTCTTCTAAGTTTCGATGCTCCCCCTATCATCAACCATGATGGATTCTCAAGTAAGCAGAAACCTTTCCTCCTTCATAGCTCCCTCCCTAAGGGACAGGTCCCCATTCCAATGCCTTTGTCTCTCTTTCTTTTTTTTCTTATATCTTTTACCTTACCTCATTCTGTGGAGTTTAGCTTGCTTTTTGGAAGTCTGGGATCTTCTTCCAGAGTTCAGAAGGTGTTCTGTAAGAGTTGCTCCACATGCAGATTATTTTTGATATATTTGTGGGGAGGAAAGGGATGTCTACATTTTACTCCTCTGCCATGTTGAAAGTCCCCATAACAGCTTCTTAGGTATAAATTAAATAGAAAGTAGTCATCATCATCTATTTTAGTCTAGCAAAGTTGTATTTGCTTTCCCATTCTCTATGACTGCATAATAATACACCTTGAGATATAACATTTAAAAAAGTGATGAGTTGTTGTTTTTTACAGGGAATTCACCCCAATCATTCCAATATCCATTTAACAATGTTAACTTACACATAATGAGATTATTTTTGAACTCTTGTAATACTGCTGTGGGTTTAACTGTATTTTCAGTTCAGTTCAGTTGCTCAGTCATGTCCAACTCTTTGTGACCCCATGAAATGCAGTAAACCAGCCTTTCCTGTTCATCACCAACTCTTGGAGCTTGTTCAAACTCAAGTCCATTGAGTCAGTGATACAGTACAACCATATCATCCTCTGTCGTCCCCTTCTCCTCCCGCCTTCAATCTTTCCCAGCATCAGGGTCTTTTCCAATGACTCAGTTCTTAGCATCAGGTGGCCAAAGTATTGAAGCTTTAGC
Organism: Bos taurus; assembly: GCF_002263795.3. Taxonomy (NCBI): domain Eukaryota; kingdom Metazoa; phylum Chordata; class Mammalia; order Artiodactyla; family Bovidae; genus Bos; species Bos taurus. Next base: position 2,799,235 of record NC_037346.1, on the reverse strand, counting down.
TTCAGCATAAGTCCTTCTAATGAATATTCAGGACTGGTTTCCTTTAGAATTGACTGGTTTGATCTTGCAGTCCAAGGGACTCTCAAGAGTCTTCTCCAACACCACAGTTCAAAAGCATCAATTCTTCAGCGCTCAGCCTTCTTCACAGTCCAACTCTCACATCTATACATGACTACTGGAAAAACCATAGCTTTGACTAGATGGACCTTTGTTGACAAAGTAATGTCTCTGTTTTTTAATATGCTGTCTAGGTTGGTCATAGCCTTTCTTCCAAGGAGGAAGTGACTTTTCATTTCATGGTTCCAGTCATCATCTGCATGATTTTAGAGCCCAAGAAAACAAAGTTTGTCACTATTTCCATTGTTTCCCCATCTATTTGCCATGAAATGGATGTGAGAGTTGGACTGTGAAGAAAGCTGAGAGGTGAAGAATTGATGCTTTTGAACTGTGGTGTTGGAGAAGACTCTTGAGAGTCCCTTGAACTGCAAGGAGATCCAACCAGTCCATTCTGAAGGAGATCAGCCCTGGAATTTCTTTGGAAGGAATGATGCTAAAGCTGAAACTCCAGTACTTTGGCCACCTCATATGAAGAGTTGACTCATTGGAAAAGACTCTGATGCTGGGAGGGATTGGGGACAGGAGAAGAAGGGGATGACAGAGGATGAGATGGCTGGATGGCATCACTGGCTTAATGGACGTGAGTCTGAGTGAACTCCGGGAGTTGGTGATGGACAGGGAGGCCTGGCATGCTGCAATTGATGGGGTCGCAAAGAGTCAGACAAGATTGAGCGAATGAACTGAACTGATGGGATTGAACACCATGATCTTAGTTTTTTGAATGTTGAGTTTTTTTTTTTTTTTTTTTTGAATGTTGAGTTTTAAGCCAGCTTTTTTACTCTCCTCTTTTACATTCAGCAAGAGGCTCCTCAGTTCCTCTTCACTTTCTGCCATAAGGGTGGTGTCATCTGCATATCTGAGGTTATTGATATTCCTCCCATTAATCTTGATTCTGGCTGGTGCTTCATCCAGCCCCACGTTTCACATGATGTACTCTGCATATAAGTTAAATAAGCAGAGTGGCAATATACATCCTTAATGAACTCCTTTCCAAATTTGGAACCAGTCCATTGTTCCATGTCTGGTTTTTAACTGTTGCTTCTTGAGATGCATACACATTTCTCAGGAGGCAGGTCACATGGTCTGGTATTCCCATCTCTTTAAGTATTTTCCAGTTTGTTGTGATCCACACAGTCAAAGGCTTTAGCATAGTCAATGATGAAGAAATAGATGGGTTTTTTTGTTTGTTTGTTTTCTTTTTTTTTTTCTGGAATTCTCCTGCTTTTTCCATGATCCAATGGATTTTGGCAGTTTCATCTCTTGTTCCTGTGCCTTTTATAAATCCAACTTGAACATCTGGAAATTCTCAATTCATATACTGTTGAAGCCTCACTCGGAGAATTTTGAGCATTACTTTGCTAGCATGTGAGATAAGTGCAATTGTTCTGTAGTATGAACATTCTTTAGCATTGCCTTTCCTTAGAATTCAAATGAAAACTGATCTTTTCCAGTCCTGTGGCCACTGCTGAGTTTTCCAAACTTGCTAGTATATTGAGTGCAGCACTTTAATAGCATCATCTTTTAGAACTTGAAATAGTATAGCTGGAATTCCATCACCTCCCCTAGCTTTGTTCATAGTGATACTTCCTAAGGCCCACTTCACTTTGGACTTCAGGATGTCTGACTCTAGGTGAGTTATCACACCACTGTCATTACCTTGATCAAGAAGACCTTTTTCTGTATAGTTCTCCTATGTATTCTTGCCACCTTTTCTTAATATCTTCTGCTTATGTTAAGTCTATACCATTTCTGTCTTTTATTGTGCCCATTTTTGCATGAAATGTTTCCTTGGTATCTCTAATTTTCTTGAAGAGATTTCTAGTCATTCCCATTCTATTGTTTCCCTCTATTTCTTTGCATTGATCACTGAGGAACTCTTTCTCAATCTCCTTAATAATTGCTCCAAATTTAAAAAAAAAAAAAAACAAAAACATTTAGAAACAGAAAAAAAAAAGTAATCAATTTCTATTAATAACAATTATACTTAGGAAAAGTTTTTTTTTTAATTATTATTTTATTTTAATTGGAGGCTGATTACTTTACAATGTTGCGAGGTAAAGTTTTAAATGCACCTCGTACTGCATTTTCTCATTCCCAATTGAGTTCTGATGAAGTATTTACAGGCCGTAAATCTTGTGCTGAAGTTGTTTATCTGCTTTTTTCTTGGTAAGGTAAAACTTTTTATAAACTATAACAGGAATAGCTGGCAGAGCCAAGACCAGATGAGACATTGGAGGGGACTGTAACCAGACCAGGATAAGAAGATCCTGAGTTAACTTCTTCTCATTAGCACAAAATTGCAACTAATTACAGAAATACTCTGTATAAGAACAATGTGAAGACTATCAGGAAAAGATTTTCCACAACTCTATATATAAAGGAAAAACTAAAGCAAGATGTGTATGCAGGTAAGATAATCTGTAAAGACTCACACCTGCTGGAAGGCAAATGACAAATGAAAGAGTTATCATGATTGCAGAGGTTTTCCCTAAGTATGAGGAGTTCAAGCCCCACATCAGGCTCCTACATTTGAGGTCCTATATGGGGAAGCCTGGTAGGCTGCAGTCCATGGGGTCGCTGGGAGTCGGACACGACTGAGCGACTTCACTTTCACTTTTCACTTTCATGCATTGGAGAAGGAAATGGCAACCCACTTCCGTATCCTTGCCTGGAGAATCCCAGGGACGGGGGAGCCTGGTGGGCTGCCGTCTATGGGGTCGCACAGAGTCGGACACGACTGAAGCGACTTAGCAGCAGTAGCAGCATGGGGAAGACAAGCATTCAGAAGGTCTGGTTTAAAAGGCCAATGGGATTTGTGTATAGGAGAGCTATAGGAAATGGAGACCTTGTTTGTAAAGAGATTTATCCTCAGAATTCCATCACAGAGGCAATAATTTTAAAAAAGCCTGAGTCAGACTCACCTTCTGATCTTACATAGCTTCGTAGAAAGAGAGGAGGGAACTTGGACTCCAGGTAGGAACACAGACACTGACAGAAGCCCTTTTTGTGATGTCATTCTATCTTGAGAATACTGGTGAATACAGGAAACATTTTGGAGTCTTCTCTTTAGGCTATTAGTGCCTATCAGCAGGCCAACACGTTAGCTCTGAATCTCAAAGGCCCTGTAGCAAGCTTCACTAAGGCCTGGTCCCAAAAACCAACAAGCTCACATCAACACTTGGACCCTCAAGGCTCCACAGCCAGCATCCCTGGAACACAGCCCAATTTACCAGTGTGCCAGCAGCAGCCCCAAGATGCCCCCGCCCCCTTGGCCAGTCACCTCAGATCTGGTAGAAAACTGTGCCAGGGGTATAAGCATGCCTGCAGTAGTCAATCACACTGCAAAAGAAGGGCCCATACAACTCACATAGGGGGCATCACTTGAAAATGTAACTTTGCTCACAGGAGGGGAGTTGTTGCTAGCCCCCAAAGGATATCTTCTATAGAAGTCCAGCTCTCAAGATGGGAAACATATCCAGTATACTCAGTATGTAAATGGAAGATTAGTTAAAATGAGACAGATAAATAAATTCCAAATGATTTAACAAGATAAAACCACAGAAGAACTGAGATAGAGATAAGCAATCCAACCTATCAAGGATTTAAGGTAATGATCATAAAGATGATCAATGAACTTGGAAGAAGAATCAATGAATACACTGAGAAGATTAACAAAGACTTAGAAAATACAAGGCAGGACAAAACAGTGGAAGTATATAGCAATTGAAAAAAAAAAAAAAAACAGAACACTAAAATGAACCAACGATAAGTAAGGAGATAGACATAAATGGATCAGTGAAATAGAAGACAGAAGAGTGGAGATAATTAAAGCAGAACAGAAAAGAGAAAAAAATATTTGAAATATTGAGAATGACTTAAGAGTCATTCAACATCAGTCATTTCAGTGTTTGTCAACATTAAAAGTGCTAATATTCAAATTACAGAGGTCTCACAGGCAGAAAGAGAGTGATATAGACATTATTTGAAGAAATAATCTCTGAATATTCCCCTAAACTGAGGAAGTAAACAGCATTTACCAGTTCTAGGAATCACAGAGTCCCAAACTAGATGAAGCGAAAGAGATCTCTACCAGGAGACATTATACTTAGAATGGCACAAATTAAAGATAAAGAAACAACCTTAAAGAGCAGTAATGGAAAAGCAGCTAGGTACAAACAAGGGAAACACTAAACAACAGTCAGCTGACTTTTTAGTAGAAACGTTGCATGCCAGAAGGGAGCAGCATAATATAATAAAAATAATAAAAGGGGGGAAAATCTACATTTAGGGATCCTCTCATTTGGATAGAAAAAGAGATAGTTTTACAGACAAGCAAAAGAAAAAATAATTTAGCACCACTGAACCAACCTTACAAAAAATGTTAAGGAAACTTATCTGAGAAGAAAATAAAATATACCAATTAGAAATATGTAAATTATGAAAGAAAAGAATCCAACTGATAAGGGAAGGCTTACAATAGAGAAATTAGATCAACCATGTATGAGGGCTAGTAGGAAATTTAAAGGACAAAACTGTCAAAACTATCTAGGTCCACAACGTGTACTTAAGGGAATAACAGAAAGTTCAGTCACTGTCATGTCTGACTCTTTGTGATCCAATGGACTGCAGCGTGCCAGGCTCCTCTGTCCTCCACTCTCTCCCAGAGTTTGCTGAGATTCATGTCCATTGAGTCGGTAATGATGCCTAACTACCTCATTCTATGCCACCCCTTTCTCCTTTTGCCTTCAACCTTTCCCAGCATTAGGATCTTTTCAAATGAGTCAGTTCTTCACATTAGGTGGACAAAGTATTGGAGTTTCGGCTATAGCAACAGTCCTTCCAATGGATGTTCAGGTTTGATTTCTTTAGGATTGACAGGCTTGATCTTCTTGCAGTCCAGGGGACTCTCAAGAGTCTTCTCCAGCACCACAGTTCAAAAGCATAAATTCTTTGGCACTGAGCCTTCTTTCTGGTCCAACTCTCAAATCCAGATAATGTGCAGAATATTCGGAGGGGATATGGGAGAAGCGAAGAAGAGTACCTTTAGAGAACTTTAAAGACAGCTGTCCTTCTGTCTCTGCCCCTAAGGCAAGAGCTCAACACAAAATTATTGATTTGGTCTCCAGGTCATTCTCTTGCCTCCAAGTCCCACAGATTGACATGCATCTTTGTTTTGCTCACTGATGACTTCCAAGTATCTAGAATAGTTTCTGCTTCATGACAGGCTCTCAGTATATGTTTGGAATCTGGAGTTGCCAAAAGCAGGAGAGGAACATTGGGGGAAACAAGTCTTCAAGTCAGACAGCCTAGATTGTGTTATCTGGCTCTGTGACTTTAGATCTTAGCTCTGTGACTTGGGACATGGTGTTTCACTTCCGAGGCTTATGTGCTTTTATAGGCCTGGACAGGGAAGGTGCTCCATCATGGTTCACTGGGGGGACAAAACAATTCTTCCTGGGGCACCACTGAACCTGTCTCTGCTGTCTGCCAAGGCTGTGCTAAGTTTCCACCCCCTGATCACCCTCTCACCCTACTCCAGAACACCAAGACCTCAGCACTGACAGTCTCCTTTGTGACCAGCTGTCCTCATTTAAGAAGAACAAAGAGAGGCAGAGCTTGAAATCTGAATTCCTACTCAATTTCTGTTTATATGCAGCACAAGAAGAATTATGGCGAAAACCCAACCTGGTTTGCAGAGTGACACACACTGCACATACTTAAAAAGCTGTTACTCAAATTTGGCATTTCCCTGATTCAAACAGTCTTTAATGGAGTCAAATAAATGTACCCATTGTACAGGATTTGAGCCCCACATTTTAAAAAAGCATTCAATAACCAAACTGATAACTTCATGAGGATTTCTGAACATTAAACTAATATTTACCAAACACTGTATGCAAGGCACTGTTGTAAGTATTGGATCTGCATCAATGAAGAAAAAAAAAAAAAAAAAAGAAACAAAAGCAAAGATCTCTGTCATTGTGGAGCTTATGGTCTACCAGGAAAGCAGGCAATTAGTGTGGTCAATAAGTACATTGTACTGTTTTACTGGGTGACAGTGCCATGGGACTTTTATTTTGGAATAAGAATTATGATTGTAAAAATTTTAAATATTCAGTTAATAAATATTTGCTCCTTAAATCCTGAAAGGAGTAAAATGAGGACAACTCTGTTTTATTTTGGAAAATTAAGGCCGGTGTCCTGCCCACTTACTGGGGAAATATCAGTTTATCTTACATGCACATGTCTTAGATTTTAAACCATGATCATGCTGAACAACATTTTAATACCCTGTTTTGCATTATCTTTCTTCCTCATATGTCACACACTTGAGGTCCCTTCCACCTTGCCCACCTCTCTTCCAGGCTCATGGTGAGGAAACTGAAGGTCAAGACTTTGAGTGACTGACTCACTTAGGTCCTGCAGGAGGGTTATCAATGCAAGGGTCTAAAACCTGGATACTGACACCTTCATGGGTCCTCAGACTTACCTGATTGGAAGTCTAAAATCTCATGGGCTGGACTGAGATGAGGGCAGGAGAGAGATTATATACACATATATACAGCTATTAGGGCTTTTTGGGCAGCACTGATGATAAATAATCTGCCTGTCAGTGTAGGATATGCAAGAAACTCAGGTTTGATCTCTGTGTCAGGAAGATACCCCGGAGTAGGAAATGGCAACCCACTCCAGTATTCTTGCCTGGAAAGTCTCATGGAGAGAAGAGCCTGGTGGGTTACAGTCCATGGGGCCACAGAGAGTCAGACATGACTGAGCAGCTAAGCAACAAATAACAGAACGATGTAAAATATGATGTCAAGAACAAAAAAATGCAGGGAGAGAGTAAAATGCACAGTTATTAGAACACATTCAAACTTAACAGATCCTCAACTTAAAATCAGTTCCATTCAGTTGCTCAGTTATGTCCAACTTTTTGCGATCCCATGAATCTCAGCATGCCAGGCCTCCCTGTCCATCACCAGCTTAAAATAATCACATGTAAATGTAGGTGATTATTTATGAACTTCAAGGTAACAAAAAACTAAAAAAAAAAAAATGCAATAGATACCAACTATTTAACACTAAAGATAGTCATTAAATAGCAAGTGAAGAAAACAACAGAAGTAAAAAGGAACCAAAAAGAAGTGCAAAATAAGTAGAACACAATTTTTAGAATGGTAATAAGTTTATAACTATCAAAAATTACTTTAAATATAAGTGGGAAAATTATCCAATCAAGGACATAAAGTGGCTGAATGGAAAAACAAGAAAACAAAACAAGAAAAAACAATAAGAAAAAGCAAGACCCATCCATATGCAACATGCTTGAGACTCATTTTGGTTCTAGAAACGCACACACTAAAAGTGATTGGAAAGAAAAAGTTATTCTATGCAAATGGAAATGCTAGATCACAAAACAAAGCTCAATAAATTTAAGACTGAAATTATATCAAGCATCTTTTTTAGTTACAAAGGTATGAACCATAAATTAACTACAATGAAAAAAATCAACAGAAGTCCAAACATATGGAGGATAAAGAGTATGCTACTAAATAACCAATGTTACCAGAAAAATCAAGAGGAAATCAATAAATTCCTGGAGAAAAATGAAAGTTGAAACACAAATATCCAAAACATATGGTGTCAGTAATGCCCAACACCACTCCCGACATCGGGAGCCCATTAGGCATTACTGACAATATGGAATCTAGAAAAAAAAAAAAAAAGTCCAAAGAAGGAAGTTCATAATGATTGGATCCTATCTGAGGAAACAAACAAAAAAAACAAAAAATTAAATTAAAAATGTAACCATAAACCCACAAAGGTATTAGGAAAAGATGAACAAACAAAAATCCAACATTAGTATAAGGAAAAAAATAATAAAAATTAGATCATTAATAACTGGAGGAGGGAATGACAATCCACTGCAGAATTCTTCCCTGGAGAATCCACTGGACAGAGGAGCCTGGTAGACTACAGTCCATATGGTTGCAAAGAGTTGCACATGACTGAAGTGACCTAGCATGCATGCATACAAATGATAAATAAATGAAATAAAGTCTATTTCAACAGAATAACAGAAAAGGAGATCAAGATGGTGAAATGGAAGGACATGTAACACACCTCCACCAACAAATACATCAAAAATATAATACATCTACATGTTGAATAATTCTCAATGAATACCTACTGGACACTGATAGAAGAGCTCATGAAACCAAAATTGTAGTAAAAACTATCACATAACCATGTTGAACAAAAGGAGAAGAAAAAAAGGAATCAAGACAGTACTTGTGCCACTGGGAGAGAGCTATGAAAGAGGAAAGTTCCTCTCAGCCTATGAACTGAACCCCCTTCACTGGCTGGGAGATCAACTGGGAAAGAAAGGGAACTTCAGAGGCTCGAAGGAGAGTGCAGCATCTGGACTGCAGCAGGCAGAACAGAAAAAAGACTAGCTCACAGTGTCTTGGCCACCTTTCTGCACTCAGCCTGAGACACATGTTTACCGGTGTGCATGGGAGTTGAGTGCTGAAACATAGACTTCAGTGAAGAGAATCAGAGAGAGGACTGGGGTTGACTGCACAGAGACAAGCTAAAGGACTGGAGTGTAGTCTGAGTTGTAACTGGGGGTATACATGAGACAGAGTCTAGGTCTGCTTTAAGAACCGCATTGTTAACAAATAGAAAGAGATGGTGTGACTGCCATAGTACCCTCATTCTGAACATGCTCACATTGGGTACAGCTTCACTTCTATGAGCTCGGGGAGGAAGCAAGCACCAGCAGGTTGCTCATATGTGGAGCTGGGTCAGAAATCTGAGGTGATCCCCAGGGGTAGTGCAATTTCATCAGCAGGTCTGAAACCTGAATCACCTCAAAGTGACTGTGCCATCATGGATTTACTTTTATATTATAGCAGCTTTCTAAGCTCAGTGCCTATGGGATGTGTGAATGAAGTACCGGTGTTCCCATGGCTGGGGCAAGTTAGGTGTTAGTGGCTGCAGGCTTTGCCAGCATGTGCATGTGGAGAGAGCAAGCACCTGGGCAGATTTCATACTTACCATAGTGAATCCAGGTACAAAACTATGGTGGTCCTGGTGCCTGACTTCAGCAGATCTGTGCCAATGAATCTGTCCTGGTAGCTTTGTGAGCAACTGAGGGATACCCAAGCTGGTTGCTTGCATCCCCACAGCTGAGGCAGGGTCAAAGGCACTTTCAATAGCTATTACTTTGTAAGCCCACACAATAAGTGGCAGGCGAAACCACAGGGTGCAACTCCAAGTAGACAGCTCCTGCAGAGGAAATTTCAGTAGCTCGTCTCCCAGTGGAAATTCTCTAGTCTCATCTATCTCACACTGAAGTTCAGCAATGGATCTTTGGACTTCTATGCCAACAACTGGGGAACACAACCAGTCCCAAACAGAACTGTGACAACCAGAGAGCAAAGAGGATGTCCCATTCAGCATTCTATGCAGGCTTTGGTCACCACAACAAAAATCACACACCCCTAATAAGGGGATAATAACCAGCACAAACTGAGGAAAGATGTGCAAGCATCAGTACTAATAAAAAAACGCCTCAAACCAAAATACTAGTCTCATATAGCCTATAGATGGACACTCTTGCATTAAAAATGGCCCTTCAAGACCACAGTAGGAAATTGTTTCTCTTAAATTCATAGAATCATAGAAACATAAGTAAAATAAATAAGCAGAGGAACCACTTCCAAGTAAAAGATAAAGATAATTCCCCTGAAAGAACAAACAATGAAACAAACCTGTCCAATCTAACAGACCCGGAGTTCAAACAGGAGGTAATAAAAATACTGAAGGAATTAAGAAAGGTTACTGGGTGGCTTAGTGGTAAAGAACCCACCTGCCAATGTAGGAGATGCAGGAGATGTGGGTTCTATTACTGGGTCAGGAAGATACCCTAGAGGAGAAAGTAGCAACCACTCCAGTATTCTTGCCTGGAAAATTCCATGGACACAGAAGCTTGGTGGGCTATAACTCATGGGGTCACAAAGAGTCAGATATGACTGAGGGACTGAGCACATGCACACATTGGTAGAAAAATGCAGATCCACTACAAAAAAAGAATTGGAAACTATAAAGAAGAGCAATTAAAATTAGAAAACTCAATTGCCAAGATGAAAGCTGAGCTAAAGGCAATAAATATAAAATTGTATATTGAAGAATAACTGATCTGGAAAATAGAGTAATGGAAATCACCTGATGAAAACTGTAGACAGAAAGACAAAATTTTTAATGACAGCCATATACTAGACCTATGGAATAATATAAAGCATGCCCATCTATGTGTAATATTATGGTCATGATGGTCCTGGGGGCCTGAATGAGATCCTAAGAGAAAAAAACAGAAAAGAAGATTAAGAATGTATTTGAAGAAATTATGGCTGAAAACTTTTCAAGTCTAAAAAAGAAATATATCTAGGTACAGGAAGCACAGAGGTTTCCAAACAAGATGAACCCAAACAGATTTACATCAAGGATTTATAATGAAAGTGGCAAAAGTTAAAGATAAAGAGAGTATTCTAAAGGCAGCATGAGAAAAACAAAGTTAGTGACAAGGGGTCCCCATAAGACTCCCAGTACATCTTTCTTCAGAAATGTTAAAGCCAGGAAGAAGTGAAAAGAGATTCAGAGTCCTAAAGGGAAAACCCTGTAACCTAAAAGACTCTCCATAGCAAGATTATAATTTAGAATAGAAAGAGAGATAAATAATTTTTGAGACAAACAAAAACTAAAAGAATATACAGCAATAGTAAACATATCCTAAAATAAATATTGAAAGGTACAATTTAAATAGTAAAGAATCTATAAGATACAGAAAATCATAACTGAAAATTAAATCACTTAAGTCAGTACACAGAAAAAAAAAACTTTGGAATCAGTGATAACTACAATAAACATGATGTGAAAGAGGATATCAAAATCATAAAATGTGGGAGAAAGGTGCAAGAAAACATAAACTTTAATGCACGTGTTTGAGCTCATATAACCACCAGTCTAAAGCAAATAGTTATAGTAATGGTTGAAATACTTGAAAGGCAGGCTACCCACAAATAGAAAAAAAAAAAAAAAAAACAATAGATTCACACAAAAATAGAAAAAGAAAAGAAAAGAACCCAAGCACAATATGAAAGAAAAGCCTCAAACCAGAAAAGGATAAAAACAAAAAGAAAGAAGGAAAAATAATTCCAAAATCAACTATAAAACATGGTTTAGAATGGCAATAAATGCATATCTATCAATGATTATCTTAAATGTAAGTGGACTAAATGCACCAATCAAAAGTAGTAGATTACATAAGAAAATAAGAGCCTGCAATATGCTACCTACAAGACCCACTTAAAATTGAAGGACAGCTACAGACTGAAAATGAGGAAATGGAAAAAGACATTTCATGCAAAAGGAAATGACCAAAAAATGAGAGTGTGTATCAGACAAAACAGACTTTAAAACAGAGACCATAAAGAAAGATAAAAATGGACATTATATAATGAAAAAATAATAAAAATAAGAGGATATCCCACTCATTAACATATATGTACCCAATATAAGATCATCTCTATGCATAAAACAAATACCAACAGACCATAAAGGGAGAAATTGAAAATTTGATAATGGGGGGATTAACTACCCCAGTAACATCAGTGGACAGATCTTCCAGACAGAAAATTAGTAAGGCAACAGATATCCCAAATGACCGAATATAACAGTAAGACTTGACTGATAATTTTAGAACATTACATGCAAAAACAGACCAAAAAATAAAAGCAAGATGCACTTCCTTTACAAGTGTGCAAGGAATGATCACAGTTACACCACAAACTGGAACACACAAAATAATTCTCAAAATATTGAAGAGAATATAAATTATTTCAAGCATATTTTCTAATCACAATATCATGAAACTGGAAATCAACACAGAGATAAATGAGAAGGAAAAACAAAAAATGATTATATGGAGAATATATGCTACTAAAAAATGAATGTGTCAAGAGAAAATCAAGAGGAAGTTTATTTTATTTTGTTATTTTTTGAATTTTTTTTATTGGAGTATACTTGAGTTACAATGTCGTGTTAGTTTCAGGTATACAGCAAAGGGAATCATATACATATATATTTACATATGTATACATATACATACAATATATGCATATACATACATTCAAGCCTTTTTACTTTTTTTTTTTTCTAAAAGAATGAATAGAATTCCCTGTGCTATATAGTAGGTCCTTATTAGTTATCTGTTCTACATATAGTAGTATATATCTCTCAATCCTGAGCTCCCAATTTGCCCTTCTCCTTCCACTTACTCTCTGGTAATCAAAAGTTTTTTCCTACATCTGTGACTATTTCTGCTTTTTAAAGAAGTTCGTGATGTGAAGTGAAATTCGCTTGGTCATGTCTAACTTTTGCAATCCCATGGATAGTCCATGGAATTCTTCAGTCGAGAATATTGGAGTGGGCAGCCATTTCCTTCTCCAGGGGATCTTCCCAACCCAGGGATCGAACCCAAGTCTCCCACAACCCAGGTCTCAGCTGGATTCTTTACCAGCTGAACTACCAGGGAAGCCCAAGAATACTGAAGTGGGTAGCTTATCCGTTCTCCAGGGGATCTTCCTGACCCAGTAGTTGAACCAGGGTCTCCTGAATTGCAGGTAGATTCTTTACCAGTTGAGCTACCAGAGAAGCCCATACATATCATTTTTTTTTTAAGATTTCATGTACAAGTAATATATAATTGTTTTTTTCGGTTTGATCTAACTCATTCCATATGACAATCTCTGCATGTTCAGTTGCTCAATCATGTCTGGCTCTTTGCAACCCCAAAGACTATAGCATGCCGGGATTCTCTGTAAGTTAAAATTTCCAGGCAAGACTACTGGAGTGGATTGCCATTTCCTACCCCATCTTCCAGATCCAGGGATCAAACATGTGTCTCTTGCAACTCCTGAACTGACATGCAAATTCTTTACCACTGCATCACCTGGGTAAACTTGACAATCTTTAGGTTCATACATGTTGCTGCAAATGGAATTATTTGGTTTTTATATGACTGAGTAATATTCCATTATATATATGTACCACATTTTACTGATTCATTCTAAAAGAAAGGAACAACTTTCTAGAAACATTTAGTCTACCCAAACTGAATCAACAAGAAACAGTTTCAACAGATAAATTACTAGAAGTGAAACAGAAATGTAAGAACAAACAAGAAAGCAAAAGCTCCCTACAATGAAAATTGTAGGACTGGAAGCCTTCACTGGGTAATTCTACCAAATATACAAGAGGACATTATACTGATCCTTCTCAACCTTTTCAAAATGATTCAAGAGGAAAGAACACTCCCAAAGTCATTGTATGAAGTCACCATCACCTTGATATGAAAACTAGGCAAAAACACTAATCAAAAAGGAAAATAACAGTTCAATATATTTGATGAATATTAATGTAAAATTCTCAACAGAATGTTAGCAAACCAAATCCAGTAATACATAAAAAAATCATACACCACAACCTAGTTGAATTCATTATAGAATCACAAGGATGGTTTAACATACACAAATCAATCAATATGATGTATCATATTAACAAAGGAAAAAGAGAAAATCCACATAATCATATCAATATAGTATAATAAACATTAGAAAAAGAAGTCAAAATCCATTCATGATGAAAACTCTTACCAAAATGAGTATATAGGGAAACTACTGCAACATAATAAAAGCTATTTGTGACAAATTCACAGTCAATGTAATACTCAATACTGAAAAGCTGACAGTTTTCCTGTTAAAATCTGGAACAACACAGGGATGTTAACTCTCACCACTTCTATTCAACATATTATTGGAAGTCCTAGCCACAGCACTCAGACAACAAGAAGAAAAAAAGTATCCAAATTGGAAGGGAAGAGGTAAAATTGCCATTATATGATATATATTGTTGTTGTTGTTGTTAGTTAAGTCATGTCTGACTCTTTTGTGACCCAGGCTCCACTGTTAATGGAATTTCCTATGTAAGAATACTGGAGTTAGTTGTCATTTCCTTCTCCAGGGAATCTTTCCGGCCCAAGGATTGATCCCATGTCTCCTGCAGTGCAGGCAGAATCTTTACCACTGATCTAATGAAGAAGCCTATATGTAGAAGACATGATACTATACATAGAATATTCTGAAGACTCTACACTAAAGCTGCTAGAACTGATAAATGTATTCAGCAAGGTAATAGGATAAACAATTAGCATACAGGTATGACTTTCACTTTTTATACTAGCAATGAAATATCAGAAAGGAAATGTAAAAATAAATAAATAAATCTTTTAAAATTGGATCAACAAAATAATTAAAACAAACCTGATCATGAAGGTGAAAAACTTATATGCTGAGAATTTTAAAATATTAATAAAGAAAATTGAAGGTGAGACAAAGAAATGGAAAGATATATTATGATATTTGATTGGGAGAATTAATATCATTAGAAAGACCATACTACTCAAAATGATCTACACATTTATTGCAATCGATGAAATTACCCATTAAATTTTTCACAGAACTAAAACAATAATCTTAAAATTTATATGGAAACATAAAAGACTCAGAAATGCCAATAATTTTGATGAAAAATAACAAAGTTGGGGAACAGAATCCTTCCAGATTTCAGACGATGCTACAAACATACAGTAATCAAAACAGTGTGGTATTTGCATACATACACACACTCACACGTGCGTGTGCGCGCACACACACACACACACACACACACAAAGGCAAATGGGTTGTTGAAATGAAATGGAGAGCCAAGAAATAAAACTACACATCCATACATGCTGTCCTAAGTTGCTTCGGTCATGTCTAACTCTGTGCTACTCTATGGACTACTTTCCTCCAGGTTCCTCTGTCCATGGAATTTTTCAGGCAAAAATACCAGAGTGGGTTTCCATGCCCTCCTTTTACCCAGGGACTGAAAATGTTTTTCTTATGTTTCCTGCATTGGCAAGTGCATCCTTTACCATTACTGCCAACTGGGAAGCCCTACAGTCAATTAATTTTTGATAAAGAAGTTAAGAACATGCAATGAAGCAAGATAGTCTCTTCAGAAAGTGGTGTTGTAAAAGTTGGACAGCTGAATGTATCAATGAAATTATAATATTCCCTAATAGCCTATACATTAATTAACACAAAATGGTTTACAGACTTAAATATGACACGACACCATAAAACACTTAGAAGACAACCAAAACAAAACACTCTGTGACATAAATCATAGCAAAGATTTCTTAGATTAATCTCCCAAGACAATAGCAAAAAATAATAATAATAAATGAAGATCATGGCATCTGGTCCCATCACTTCATGGGAAATAGATGGGGAAACAGTGGAAACAGTGTCAGACTTTATTTTTGGGGGCTCCAAAATCACTGCAGATGGTGACTGCAGCCATGAAATTAAAAGACACTTACTCCTTGAAGGAAAAGTTATGACCAACCTAGATAGCATATTCAAAAGCAGAGACATTACTTTGCCAACAAAGGTCCGTCTAGTCAAAGCTATGGTTTTTCCAGTGGTCATGTATGGATGTGAGAGCTGGACTGTGAAGAAAACTGAGCACCCGAAGAATTGATGCTTTTGAACTGTGGTGTTGGAGAAGACTCTTGAGAGTCCCTTGGACTTCAAAGAGATCCAACCAGTCCATTCTGAAGGAGACCAGCCCTGGGATTTCTTTGGAGGGAATGGTGCTGAACCTGAAACTCCAGTACTTTGGCCACCTCATGTGAAGAGTTGACTCAATGGAAAAGACTCTGATGCTGGGAGGGATTGGGGGCAGGAGGAGAAGGGGACGACAGAGGATGAGATGGCTGGATGGCATCACTGGCTTAATGGACGTGAGTCTGGGTGAACTCTGGGAGTTGGTGATAGACAGGGAGGCCTGGCATGCTGTGATTCATGGGGTCGCAAAGAGTTGGACACGACTGAGCGACTGAACTGAACTGAATAAAACTTTAAAATTTTTACATAGCAAAGGAAACCACAAACAAAACAAAAAGACAATCCACAAAATGGGAGAAAAAAATCTGACCGTGTGAAAAGGATTAATTTCCAAAATATACAAATAACTCATACAATTCGATAGTAAAACAAAATAAACAATTCCGTTGAAAAAATCGACAGGAGACCTAAATAGACATTTCCTGTAAGAAGATATATAGATGGCCAAGAGGCACATGAAAAGATAATCAACATCACTAAGTTTTAGAGAAATGCAAGCAGAAACTACCATGGGGTATTACCATACAATAGTCAGAATGACAATTATTAAAAGTCTACAAGTAGCAAGTGCTGGAGAGGATGTGGAGAAAAGGGGTACTCCTAAAAACTGGTGGAGTTACTATGGAAAACAGTATTGAGTTTCCTTAAAAGATAAAAATAGAGTTGCATATGATTCAGGAATCCCATTTGTTGGCTTATATCCAGACAAAACTCTAATTCACAAAGATACATGAACCCTAATGTGCATAGCAGAATTATTTATAATAGCTAAGACATGGAAGCAAATTACATGTCCATCAACAGATGAATGAATAAAGAACATGTAGTCTCTCTCTCTCTCTCTCTCTCTCTCTATATATATATATATATATATATAATATTTATATGTTAGTTTCAAAAAAAAAAGTGAAATACTGTCATTTTCAGCAGAATTGTTGTTCAGTCACTACAGTATGTCCCACTTTTTGTGACCCCATGGATTGCATTGCAGCATGCCAGGCTTCTCAGTCCTTCACAATCTTCCAGAGTTTGCTCAAATTTGAGTCCAGTGAGTCAGTGATGCTAACGAAACATCTCATCCTTTGCCACTCTCTCTCCCTTTGCCTTCAATTTTTTCCAGCATCACGGTTTTTTTGTTTGTTTGTTTTTGTTTTTGTTTTTTTGTTTCCAGTAAGTTGGCTCTTCACATCAGGTGGCCAGCGTTTTGAAGCTTCAGCTTCAACAGCAGTATTTATAATGGATATTCACGGTTGAATTCCTTTAGATTTACTGGTTTGATATCCTTGCTGTCTAAGGGACTCTCAAGAGTCTTCTCCAGCGCCACAATTCAAAAGCATCAATTCTTTGACACTCAGACGTCTTTATGTCTCAATTCTCACATCTGTACATGACTCCTGCATAAAAACATAATTCGACTGTATGGACCTTAGTTTGCAAAATAATGTCTCTGCTTTTTAATACACTGTCCAGGTTTGTCATAGCTTTCTTTCCAAGGAGCAACCATAGCAACAGAGATGTACCAGAGATTACTGAAGTAAGTCAGATAAAGACAAACACTATATAATGTCACTTATATAGAGGAACTAAAACAAAGTTTAAATGAACTTATCCACAAAACAGAAATCTTCTCACAGACATGGATAACAACTATATGATTGAGATCAGATCAGTCGCACAATCATGTCCGACTCTTTGTGACCCAATGAATTGCAGCACACCAGGCCTCCCTGTACATCACCACCTCCCAGAGTTCACCCAAACTTATGTCCATCAAGTCGGTGATGCCATCCAGCCATCTCATCCTCTGTCGTCCCCTTCTCCTCCTGCCCTCAATCCCTCCAAGCACAAGGTCTTTTCAAATGAATCAACACTTTGGATGAGGTAGGCAAAGCATTGGAGCTTCAGCTTGAACATTAGTCCTTCCAATGAACACTCAGGACTGATCTCCTTTAGGACGGACTGGTTGGATCACCTTGCAGTCTAAGAGACCCTCAAGAGTCTTCTCCAACACCCAGTTCAAAAGCATCAATTCTTCGGCTCTCAGCTTTTTTCACAGTCCAACTCTCACATCCATACATGACCACTGGAAAAACCATAGCCTTGACTAGATGGACCTTTGTTGGCAAAGTAATGCCTCTGCTTTTCAATATGCTATCTAAGTTGGTCATAACTTTCCTTCCAAGGAGTATGGGTCTTTTAATTTCATGGCTGCAATCACCATCTACAGTGATTTTGGAGCCCCCAAAAATAAAATCTGACACTCTTTCCACTGTTTTCCCATCTATTTCCCATGAAGTGATGGGACCAGATGCCTTGATCTTAGTTTTCTGAATGTTGAGTTTTAAGCCAACTTTTTCACTCTCCTCTTTCACTTTCATCCAGAGGATTTTTAGTTCTTCTTCACTTTCTGCCGTAAAGGTGGTGTCATCTGCATATCTGAGGTTACTGATATTTCTCCCAGAAATCTTGATTCCAGCTTGTGCTTCCTCCATCTCAGCATTTCTCATGATGCACTCTACATATAAGTTAAATAAGCAGGGTGACAATTTACAGCCTTGACGTACTCCTTTTCCTATTTGGAACCAGTCTGTTGTTCCATGCCAAGTTCTAACTGTTGCTTTCTGACCTGCATACAGATTTCTCAAAAGGAAGGTCAAGTGGTATGGTATTCCCATCTCTTTTAGAATTTTCCACAGTTTATTGTGATACACAGTCAAAGGCTTTGCCATAGACAATAAAGCAGAAATAGATGCTTTTTTCTGGAACTGTCTTGCTTTTTTGATGATCCAGAGGATGTTGGCAATTTGATCTCTGGTTCCTCTGCCTTTTCTAAAACCAGCTTGAATATCTGGAACTTCATGGTTCACGTATTGCTGAAGCCTTGCTTGGAGAATTTTGAGCTTTATTTTACTAGTGTGTGAGACGAGTGCAATTGTGCTGTAGTTTGAGCATTCTTTGGCATGGCCTTTCTTTGGGACTGGAATGAAAGCTGACATTTTCCAGTCCTGTGTCCACTGCTGAATTGTCCAAATTTGCTGACATACTGAGTGCAGCACTTTCACAGCATCATACTTTAGGATTTGAAAAAACTCAACTGGAATTCCATCACCTCCACTAGCTTTTTTCGTAGTGATGCTTTCTAAGGCCCACTTGACTTCACATTCCAGGATGTCTGGCTCTAGGTCAGTGATCACACCATCGTGATTATCTGGGTCGTGAAGATCTTTTTTGTACACTTCTTCTGTGTATTCTTGCCACTTCTTCTTAATATCTTCTGCTTCTGTTAGGTCCATAACATTTCTGTCCTTTTTCAAGCCCATCTTTGCATGAAATGTTCCCTTGGCATCTCTAATTTTCGTGAAGAGATCTCTAGTCTTTCCCATTCTGTTATTTCTCTCTATTTCTTTGCATTGATCAGTGAGGAAGGCTTTCTTATCTTTCCTTGCTATTTTTTGGAACTACATTCAGATCCTTATATCTTTCCTTTTGTCCTTTGCTTTTCATTTCTCTTCTTTTCACAGCTATTTGTAAGGCCTCCTCAGACAGCCATTTTGCTATTTTTGCATTTCTTTTTCATGGGTATGGTCTTGATCCATGTCTCCTGTACAATGTCATGAACCTCCATCCATAGTTCATCAGGCATTCTTTCTATCAGATCTAGTCCCTTAAATCTATTTCTGACTTCCACTGTGTAATCATAAGAGATTTGATTTAGTTCATCTACTTTCTTCAATTTCAATCTGAATTTTGCCATAAGAAGTTCATGATCTGAGCCACAGTCAGCTCCCAGTCATGTTTTTGCTGACTATATGGAGCTTTTCCATCTTTGGCTGCAAAGAATATAATCAATCTGATTTCAGTGTTGACCCTCTGGTGATGTCCATATGTAGTCTTCTCTTGTGTTGTTGGAAGGGGGTGTTTGCTATGATTGGTACATTCGCTTGGCAAAACTCTATTAGCCTTTGCCCTGCTTCATTCTGTACTCTAAGGCCAAATTGACCTGTTACTGTAGGTGTTTCTTGACTTCCTACTTTTGCATTCTAGTCCCCTATAATGAAAAGGACATCGTTTTGGGGTGTTAGTTCTAAAAGGCCTTGTAGGTCTTCATAGAACTGTTCAACTTCAGCTTCTTCTGTGTTAATGATTGGGGCGTATGCTTGGATCACCGTGATATTGAATGGTTTGCCTTGGAAATGAACAGAGATCATTCTGTTGCTTTTGAGATTGCATCCAAGTACTGCATTTTGGACTCTTTCGTTGACCATGATGGCTATTCCATTTCTTTTAAGGGATTCCTGCCCGCAGTAGTAGATATCATGGTCACCTGAGTTAAATTTACCCATTCCAGTCCATTTTAATCGCTGATTCCTAGGATGTTGACGTTCACTCTTGCCATCTCCTGTTTGACCACTTCCAATTTGCCTTGATTCATAGATCTAGCATTCCAGGTTCCTATGCAATATTGGTCTTTACAGCATCGGACCTTGCTTCTATCACCAGTCACATCCACAACTGGGTATTGTTTTTGCTTTGGCTCCATCTCTTCATTCTTTCTGGAGTTATTTCTCCACTGATCTCCAGTAGCTCATTAGGCACTTACTGACCTAGGGAGTTTCTCCTTCAGTATCTTATCATTTTGCCTTTTCATACTGTTCATGGGGTTCTCAAGGCACGAATACTGAAAAGTGGTTTGCCATTCCTTTCTCCAGTGGACCACATTCTGTCAATCTCTCTACCATGACCCCTCCATCTTGGGTGGCCCCACATGGCATGACTTAGTTTCATTGAGTTAGACAAAGCTGTGGTCTGTGTGATCAGATTGGCTAGTTTTCTGTGATTATGGTTTCAGTGTTTCTGCCCCTGATGTCCTCTTGCAACACCTATTGTCTTACTTGGGTTTCTTTTACCTTGTGCATGGGATATTTCTTCACGGCTGCTCCAGCAAAGTATAGCCACTGCTCCTTACCTTGGATGAAGTTGCCCCTCCTGACCTTGAATGTGAAGTAGCTCTTCTCCGCCCTCCTGTGCCTGCTCAGCCTCCACTCCTTGGACGTGGGGTTGTTCCTCTAGGCCTCCACCCCTTACCTCAGATGAGTTTATATTTACCAAAGTTGAAAGGGAGTGGGAAAGTGATAAGTTAGGTATTTGGGATTAGCCAATATAAGCTATCATACGTAAAACAGATAAAGAGCAATGTCCTGCATTTTAGCAAAAGGAGTTGTATCCAGTATCATATATATGTATATATAAAGTTAAATCATTTTCCTCTATATCACAAACTAGCACATTTTAAGAAAGTTATATTTTAACTAAAATGTTTAAAAGCAGAAATTCTTGATGAAATTAGAGCTAGTTCATTGAAAAGATAAACAAAATTAATAAACACGTAGGCAGACTTATTAATAAAAAGGGAGAAAGGCCCAAATAAGGAAAATCAGACATGAATGGAGAAGTTATTGCTGATAAAACAAAAGAAACATAAGAGATTACTGCAAACTACTGCACATCAAAAATATAGAAAAGCTAAATGTAAATGATAAATTCCTAGAAACATTTAATACTGTAAAGTGGATTAGGAAAAAAAAGAAAAGAAAACCTGAAGATATACATTACCATTGACAGTACTGAATCACAATCTTAAAGGACTCTGAACCAACAAAAGTCCAGAAATAGATATTTTTGCAGGTTCAGTTCAGTTTACTCACTCAGTCATGTCTGACTCCTTGCGAGCCCATGAATTGCAGCATGCCAGGCCACCAGTTCCTGGAGTTCACTCAGACTCAACGTCTATCGAATCAGTGATACCATCCAGCTATCTCATCCTGTCATCCCCTTCTCCTTCTGCCCCCAATCCCTCCCAGCATCAGAGTCTTTTCTAATGAGTCAACTCTTCACATAAGGGGGCCAAAGTAATGGAGTTTCAACTTTAGCATTATTCCTTCTAAAGAAATCCCAGGGCTGATCTCCTTCAGAATGGACTGGTTGGATCTCTTTCCAGTCCAACGGACTCTCAAGAGTCTTCTCCAACACCACAGTTCAAAAGCATCAATGCTTCGGTGCTCAGCTTTTTTCAGAGTCCAACTCTCACATCCATACATGACCACAGGAAAAACCATAGCCTTGACTAGACGGACCTTTGTTGGCAAAGTAATGTCTCTGCTTTTCAATATGATACCTAGGTTGGTCATAACTTTCCTTCCAAGGAGTAAGGGTCTTTTAATTTCATGGCTGCAGTCACCAACTGCAGTGATTTTGGAGCCCAAAAAAATAAAGTCTGACACTGTTTACACTGTTTCCCCATCTATTTCCTATGAAGTGATGGACCAGATGCCATGATCTACGTTTTCTGAACGTTGAACTTTAAGCCAACTTTTTCACTCTCCTCTTTCACTTTCATCAAGAGGCTTTTGAGTTCCTCTTCACTTTCTGCCATAAGGATGGTGTCATCTGCATATCTGAGGTTATTGATATTTCTCCCACCAATCTTGATTCCAGATTGTGCTTCTTCCAGCCCAGCGTTTCTCATGATGTCCAGCCCAGCGTTTCTCATGATGTACTCTTCATAGAAATTAAATAAGCAGGGTGACAATTTTTGCCTTGAAGTACTCCTTATCCTATTTGGAACCAGTCTGTTGTTCCATGTCCAGTTCTAACTGCTGTTTCCTGACCTGCACATAGGTTTCTCAAGAGGCAGGTCAGGTGGTCTGGTATGCCCATCTCTTGAAGAATTTTCCACAGATTTTTGTGATCCACACAGTCAAAGGCTTTGGAATAGTCAATAAAGCAGAAGTAGATGTTTTTCTGGAACTCTCTTGCTTTTTCCATGATCCATCACATGTTGGCAATTTGATCTCTGGTTCCTCTGCCTTTTCTAAAACCAGCTTGAACATCTGGAAGTTCATGATTCACGTATTGCTGAAGCCTGGCTTGGAGAATTTTGAGCATTACTTTACTAGTGTGTGAGATGAGTGCAATTGTGCGGTAATTTGAGCATTTTTTGGCATTGCCTTTCTTTGGGATTGGAATGAAAACTGACCTTTTCCAGTCCTCTGGCCACTGCTGAGTTTTCCAAATTTGCTGGCATATTTAATGCAGCACTTTCACAGCATCATCTTTCAGGATTTGAAATAGCTCAACTGGAATTCCATCACCTCCACTAGCTTTGTTCATAGTGATGCTTTCTAAGGCCCACTTGACTTCACATTCCAGGATGGCTGGCTCTAGGTCAGTGATCACACCATCGTGATTATCTTGGTCATGAAGATGTTTTTTGTACAGTTCTTCTGTGTATTCTTGCCACCTTTTCTTAATGTCTTTTGCTTCTTTTAGGTCCATACCATTTCTGTCGTTTATCGAGTCCATCTTTGCTTGAAATGTTCCCTTGCTATCTCTATTTTTCTTGAAGAGATCTCTAGTCTTTCCCATTCTGTTGTTTTACTCGATTTCTTTGCATTGATCACTGAGGAAGGCTTTCTTATCTCTCCTTGCTATTCTTTGGAACTCTGCATTCAGATGTTTATATCTTTCTTTTTCTCCTTTGCTTTTCGCTTCTCTCCTTTTCACAGCTATTTGTAAGGCCTCCTCAGACAGCAATTTTGCTTTTTTGCATTTTTTTCCCATGGGGAATGTCTTGATCCCTGTCTCCTGTACAATGTCAAGAATGTGCTTCCATAGTTAATCAGGCACTCTATCTATCAGATCTAGTAAGATGTTAGGTGTTGCAAGAGGGCATCAGAGGGTAGACACACTGAAACCATAATCACAGAAATCTAGTCAATCTAATCACACTAGGACCACAGACTTGTCTAACTCAATGAAACTAAGCCATGCCCTGTGGGGCCACTCAAGACGAGCGGGCATGGTGGAGAGGTCTGACACAATGTGGTCCACTGGAGAAGGGAATGGCAAACCACTGCAGTATTCTTGTCTTGAGAACCCCATGAACAGTATGAAAAGGCAAAATCATAGGATACTGAAAGAGGAACTCCCCAGGTCAGTAGCTGCCCAATATGCTACTGGAGATCAGTGGAGAAATAACTCCAGAAAGAATGAAGGGATGGAGTCAGAGCAAAAACAATACCCAGCTGTGGATGTGACTGGTGATAGAAGCAAGGTCTGATGCTGTAAAGAGCAATATTGCATAGGAACCTGGAATGTTAGGTCCATGAATCAAGGCAAATTGGAAGTGGTCAAACAGGAGATGGCACGAGTGAATATTGACATTCTAGGAATCAGCAAACTAAAATGGACTGGAATGGGTGAATTTAACTCAGATGACCATTGCATCTACTACTGCAGGTAGGAATCCCTTTGAAGAAATGGAGTAGGCATCATAGTCAACAAAAGAGTCTGAAATGCAGTACTTGAATGCAATCTCAAAAGCGACAGAATGATCTCTGTTCGTTTCCAAGTCAAACCATTCAATATCACAGTAATCCAAGTCTATGCCCCAACAAATAATGCTGAAGAAGCTGAAATTGAACGGTTCTATGAAGAACTACAAGTCCTTTTAGAACTAATATCCAAAAAAGATGTCCTTTTCATTATAGGGGACTGGAATGCAAAAGTAGGAAGTCAAGAAACACCTGGAGTTACAGACGAATTTGGCCTTGGAATACGGAATGAAGCAGGACAAATACTAAGAGAGTTTTACCAAGAAAATGCACTTGTCATAACAAACACCCTCTTCCAACAACACAAGAGAAGACTACATATGGACATCATCAGATGGTCAACATCGAAATCAGATTGATTATATTCTTTACAGCCAAAGATGGAGAAGCTCTATACAGCCAGCAAAAACAAGACCAGGAGCTGACTGTGGCTCAGACCATGAACTCCTTATTGCCAAATTCAGACTTAAATTGAAGAAAGTAGGGAAAACCACTAGACCATTCAGGTATGACCTAAATCAAATCCCTTATGATTATACAGTGGCAGTGAGAAATAGATTTTTGCAGGTAAATTTTAGCAAACATTGAAAGATAAGTTAATATTTATACTTCTTAAACTATTCAAAAAAAAATGAAAAGGAAGAAATGCTTTTGAACTCATTATATGAGGCCAACATATATTTTCTGATACATTATTGTCTGATACAATAACCAGACACATAAATTACAGAGCGTTATCACTGAAGAACATAGATGCAAAATCCTTAACTAAGTGTTAGTAAATAAAATTCATCAACACATTAAAACATCATATACCAGGATTGGGTTTCCCAAGTGGTGCTAAAGGCAAAGAACCTGCATGTCAATGAAGGAGACATAAGAGACATGGGTTCAATGCCTGGGTTGGGATGATCTCCTGGAGAAGGCCATGGCAACCGACTCCAGCATTCTTTTCTGGAGAATCCCATGGACAGACGAGCCTGGCGGGCTACAGTTCATGGGGTCTCAAAGAATCAGACATGACTGAAGTCACTTAGCAAGCACACACACACACACACCAGGATGAAGTGGGATCTAACCAAGGAATGCAAAGATGGTTCAATATCCACAAATCAATGGGATGCACCACATAAACATATTAGAAATTGAAAACTATATGATAATCTTAAAGGATGATAAAAATCTTTTCACAAATCTCAGCTTTTATTTGTGATACAAACTCTCAACAAAATAAGTATAGAATGAGTACACATCAACAAAATAAAGGCCATATATGACAAATCTACAGAAAATATCATATTAATAGTGAAAAGTTGAAGGTATTTGTTATAATATCTGGAACAAAACAAAGATGTTAAAACCCTCAAAATTATGCCATTGATGAAAGATATTCTGTCCTCATGGATTGGAAAAATCAATATAGCTAAATGTTTCAGTTCAATTCAGTTCAGACTCTCAGTCATGGCCAACTCTTTGCAACCCTATGAATCGCAGCACGCCAGGCGTCTCTGTCCATCACCAACTCCCAGAGTTCAGAGACTCATGTCCATCGAGTCAGTGATGTCATCCTGCCATCTCATCCTCTGTTATCCCCTTCTCCTCCTGCCCGCAATCCCTCCCAGCATCAGAGTCTTTTCCATTGAGTCAACTCTTCGCATGAGGTGGCCAAAGTACTGGAGTTTCAGCTTTAGCATCATTCCCTCCAAAGAAATCCCAGGGCTGATCTCCTTGCAGTCCAAGGGACTCTTAAGAGTCTTCTCCAACATCACAGTTCAAAAGCATCAATTCTTCGACTCTCAGCTTTTTTCACAGTCCAACTCTCACATCCATACATGACCACTGGAAAAACCATAGCCTTGACTAGACAGACTTTGTTGGCAAAGTAATGTCTCTGCTTTTCTATATGCTATCTATGTTGGTCGTACGTTTCCTTCCAAGGAGTAAGCGTCTTTTATTTTCATGGCTGCAGTCACCATCTGCAGTGATTTTGGAGCCCCCCAAAATAAATTCTAACACTGTTTCCACTGTTTCCCCATCTATTTGCCATGAAGTGATGGGACCAGATGCCATGATTTTCGTTTTCTGAATGTTGAGCTTTAAGCCAATTTTTTCACTCTCCACTTTCACTTTCATCAAGAGGCTCTTTTTTTTTTTTTTTTTTTTTCATCAAGGGTACATCATGAGAAACGCTGGGCTGGAAGAAGCACAAGCTGGAATCAAGATTGCCAGGAGAAATATCAATAACCTCAGATATGCAGATGACACCACCCTTATGGCAAAAAGTGAAGAGGAACTAAAAGGCTAAATGTTTACTGTACCCCAAACAACCTACATATCCAATGTGATTTCTATCAAAATGTCAATGTCACTTTTAACAGAACTAAAGTAATTCTAAAATTTGTATCTTAGAATTACAATATTTTAGAATTAAAATATCCTGAATAGCCCAGATAAATGGGAAAACAAAGCTAAAGGTATCAGGCTGCAAGATTTCAAACTATAATACAAAGCTATTGAAATGAAGCAAGGCTGTATGATCCTTCCCCTACCCCTACCCCAACATGTCTTCTGCATGCTTTTTGCGTGTGGAAAAAATTTAATCTAAGAATAAGTTTAATCAGAGAAGTGAGAAATGCTGAAGCAAAGGAAAACAGTCAAAGGAGACTAAATAGTAAAAATTCAGTCATTAAGCATAGTCAAGGACCTTTAGTTCTTTCTCCAGAGCTATAGATAATATTGTGAGCCATATCTTGTGAGATGTCTTATAGATACCAAAACACTAGGTGGAGAAGTTAACTATATGATGGCCAGATTGTACCCAGGACTTGAGCTGCCACAGTTCTAAGAACTGACCATAAAGAAATGGGAACAAGTGTACCCCAGAACAGAAGATTAACTGTATTTAAAACAATCAACACGATGCTAATGAGACCACTGATGACCAATTGAAAATGACTATTATAGATGACTGAGCTGTTTCTGTATGTAACTTCCTCCCCCTCTACTCTGTCTATAGAAGCTCTCACCCCTTGTTTGTTGAGGGCTTCCCTGATAGCTCAGCTGGTAAAGAATCTGCCTGCAATGCAGGCGACAGTAAAGAATCCACCTGCAATGTGAAAGACCTGGGTTCAGTTCAATCTCTCTGTTGGGAAGATCCCTTGGAAAAGGGAATGGCTACCCACTCCAGTATTCTGGCCTGGATAATTCCGTGGACTATATAATCCATGGGGTCAGAAAGAGTCAGACCTGACTGAATGATTTGCACTTCACTTCACCTGCTTGTTGGTGGGGGGGGCAGTCGGCCTTTGGACAAATGTCTGCCACCCTCCTCCACTACAGTTGTTAGCACCTCAAATAAAGCAAACTTCTTTCCACCAACGTGGCCTATTTACTGGCTTTTGAGTGATGAGCAGCCAGACCCCCCATGCATATGTTTTGGTAACAGACAGCACAAATAAATGGAAAGATATGCTCTGCTCATCGATAGGAAATATTAATATAGCTAAATGTTTACTGTACCCAAAGCAATCTACAGATTCAATGTGATTTCTATCAAAATATCAACATCACATTTCACTAATTTACTTAGACTAAAATGATTCTAAAATTTGTATTTTAGCCAAGATAAATGGGAAAATAAAGCTAGAGGTATGGTGCTCCATGATTTCAAACTATACTACAAAGCTACAGTATCAAAAATGTGACACTGGAAAAAAAGCAGACAGACCAATAGAATAGAACAGAGAGCCCAGTAATAAACTTACACTTGTGTGGTCAATTAATCCACAACAAAGAAGGCAAGAATATACAATGAGGAAAAGACAACCTTTCAATAAATTGTGCTGAAAAAGTTTGAAAGCTATATGTATAATAATAAAACTGGAATATATTCTTATACCATACACAGAAAAATAAACTCAAAATGGATTAAAAACTTGAATGTAAAACTTTAAACCATAACTTCTAGAAGTAAACAAAAACAACCTGCTTATTAAACTTATATGCAGTATCCAGGTCAGGAAGCAACAGTTGGAACTGGACATGGAACAACAGACTGGTTCCAAATAGGAAAAGGAGTACATCAAGGCTGTATAATGTCACCCTGCCTATTTAACTTTTATGCAGAGTATCATGAGAAACGCTGGACTGGAAGAAACACAAGCTGGAATCAAGATTGCCGGGAGAAATATCAATAACCTCAGATATGCAGATGACAGCACCCTTATGGCAGAAAGTGAAGAGGAACTAAAAAGCCTCTTGATGAAAGTGAAAGAGGAGAGTGAAAAAGTTGGCTTAAAGCTCAACATTCAGAAAATGAAGATCATGGCATCTGGTCCCATCACTTTATGGCAAAAAGATGGGAAAACAGTGGAAACAGTGTCAGACTTTATTTTGGGGGGCTCCAAAATCACTGCAGATGGTGACTGCAGCCATGAAATTAAAAGACACTTACTCCTTGGAAGGAAAGTTATGACCAACCTAGATAGCATATTCAAAAGCAGAGACATTACTTTGCCAACAAAGTTCTGTCTACTCAAGGCTATGGTTTTTCCAGTGGTCATGTATGGATGTGAGAGTTGGACTGTGAAGAAGGCTGAGTGCCGAAGAATTGATGTTTTTGAACTGTGGTGCTGGAGAAGACTCTTGAGAGTCCCTTGGACTGCAAGGAGATCCAACCAGTCCATTCTGAAGGAGATCCGCCCTGGGATTTCTTTGGAGGGAATGATGCTAAAGCTGAAACTCCAGTACTTTGGCCACCTCATGCGAAGAGTTGACTCATTGGCAAAGACTCTGATGCTGGGAGGGATTGGGGGCAGGAGGAGAAGGGGACGATAGAGGATGAGATGGCAGGATGGCATCACTGACTCGATGGACGTGAGTCTCAGTTAACTCCAGGAGTTGGTGATGGACAGGGAGGCCTGGCATGCTGCAATTCATGGGGTCGCAAAGAGTCGGACACGATTGAGCGACTGAACTGAACTGAACTGAGAGTACATCACATAAAATGTTGGGCTGGATGAAACGAAAGGTAGAATTAAGATTGCTGGGAGAAATATCAGTAACCTGATATATGCAGATGAATCAGCCTGCAGGCAGAAAGTGAAGAGGATCTAAAGAGCCTCTTGATGAAGGTGAAAGAGGAGAGTAAAAAAGCTGGCTTAAAATTCAGCATTCAAGAAACGAAGATCACAGCATCTGGTCCTATCACTTCATGGTAAATAGATGGGGAAACAATGGTAACAGTGACAGATTTTATTTTCTTGGTCTCCAAAATCATGGCAGATGGTGACTTCAGCCATGAAATTAAAGAGGCTTGCTCCTTGGATAAAAAGCTATGACAAATATAGACAGCAAATTAAAAAGGAGAGATGTTGATTTGCTGACAAAGATCTGTATAGTCAAAGCTACAGTTTTTTTCAAGTAATCATGTATGGATGTGAGAGCTGAACAATAAAAAAGGCCGAGTGCTGAAGAATTGATGCCTTCAAACTGTGATGCTGGAGAAAACTGTTGAGAGTCCCTCAGACAGCAAGATCAAACCAGTCAATCATACAGGGAATCAGTCCTGAATATTCATTGAAAGACTGATGCTGAAGCTGAAGGTCTAATACTTTGGCCTCCTGATGCAAAGAACCAACTCATTAGAAAAGACCCTTATGTTGGGAAAGATTGAAGGCAGGAGGAGAAGGGGACAACAGAGAGCAAGATGGTTGGATGACATCACAGACTCAATGGGCATGAGTTTGAGGCAACTCTGGGAGGTAGTGAAGAACAGGGAAACTTGTCATGCTGCATAGCAAAGAGCCAAACAGGACTGAGCAACTGAGCTACATAAAAGGAAAAATAGATGGGATAGGTGGGAGGGGGACATAACTATTTTTTAGTGATTGGATTTTATTCTCAATCCTATAATAACCTGTTAAAATGGGGCAGATCACTGTCATAAATTTATGTGCTTTATGTGATCATTATGATTTCTCCTTTGCTATTAAGATATAAGCAGACACTGTTCTGGAAGCATTGCAGTCCTCCAGGTAAGAGATGCTTATTTGTTCTGGGCTGTTAGAGTTGGATGCAATAATGAAATGGATCTATTTTGCAGGAAAAACTGAGATGGCTTCCTAATAGATCACAGATCAGATAAGATGGGTTAAGCCTTTCCTCAAAATGACTACCAAGTCCCCTTTGGCTCTTTTTTACTTGTAATGAACTACTGCCACTGTATACACAACATTCTATTTCAAGTAGATCAATAATATTATTTCAGTTTAAGCTCTTTCTTTTTAATATGCGTGACTTAATGGAATAATCAGAAGAACAAAACACAGTCTTTTAAAAGGCCTGGGTACCTCTCTTTCTGGCCAATTTGAAGCCAAGAATGATTAGAAAGCACATGGCTGACTCAATTAAACATATTTTCCTTTCAAATTTTTGAATATCTTTCCCTTTTTGGGGCAAAGGTGATTATTCAATAACACTGGGAGCCATAAAACATGGTGTCCATGTTTGCATTAGCAAACTCTTAAAGGGTTACAAACACAACTGACTATCTAAGCTAGGACATTAGATACTGTGAAATTCTCCTTGATTGAGAACCTTCAAGCTTTGCAAGCAAAGATTCCAAGTTGCCATCCTCCTAACAGATTTTAATGAAACTCTCAGGTAAATTCTTTTTTAAAATATTTTTTTAATTGATTAATGATTGCTTTGCAATATTGGTTTTATTTCTGTCATATATCAACATGAATTAACCATAGTTGTACATATGAGATCCTCTTGAATCTCCCTCCCATCTTCCACCCATTCCCACACTCTAGGTTATTACAAAGCCCGAGTTTAAGTTCCCTGAGTCATACAGCAAATTCCCATTGGCTGTGTATTTACATATGATAGTGAATATGCATCCATGCTACTCTCCATTTATCTCTCCCTCTCCCTCTTCTCCCCCACCCTTGTCCATAAGTCTGTTCTCTGTTTCCATGTCCATTCCTATTCTGCAAACAAATTCACCAGTACCATTCTTCTAGATTCCATATGTATGTATTAATATATGATATTTGTTTTTCTCTTTCTGACTTAACTTCACTCTGTATAATAGGCTCCAGGTTTATCCATCTCTTTAGAACTGACTCAAATGTGTTCCATTTTATGGCTGAGTAGTATTCCATTGCACATATGTACCACAGCTTCTTTATTTATTCATCTGTCAATGGACATCTAGATTGCTTTCATGTCTTAACTATTGTAAATAGAGGTGCAATGAACAATGGGGTTTATGTGTCTTTTTCAGTTTTGGTTTCTTCAGTATATATGCCTAGAAATGGTATTGCTGGGTCATAACCAGTGGTTTGCTTCCCTGGTAGCTCAGATGGAAAAGAATCCACCTATGTTGTGGGAGAACTGGATTTGATCCCTGGGTTGGGATGATTCCTTGGAGGAGGGCATGGCCTCCCACACCAGTATTCTTGCCTGGAGAATCCCCATGGACAAAAGAGCCTGGTGGGCTATAGTGCATGGGGTCTAAAGAGTTGGACATGACTGAGTGACTAAGCACAGCACAGAACATAGTGGTTTTATTCCTAGTTTTTAAGGAATCTCTATGCTGTCTTTCATAGTGGCTGCATCAATTTACATCCCCACCAGCAATTCAGGTTCTCCTTTTCCACACCTTCTCTAGCACTTGTTATTTGTGGATTTTTTATTTATTATGGCCATTCTGTCTGGTGTGAAGTGAAATCTCATTGTAGTTTTGATTTGCATTTTCTCTAATAATGAATGATGTTGACCACCTCTTCAGTGTTTATTAGCCATCTGTAGTCTTCTTGGATAAATGTCTGTTTAGGCCTTGAACATTTTGGAAATTAATCCTTTGTCATTTATTTTATTTGATATTATTTTCTCCCATCCTGAGGGTTGTCTTTTCACC
Source organism: Bos taurus (assembly GCF_002263795.3). Classification (NCBI taxonomy): domain Eukaryota; kingdom Metazoa; phylum Chordata; class Mammalia; order Artiodactyla; family Bovidae; genus Bos; species Bos taurus. The sequence continues at coordinate 2,767,001 of NC_037346.1, read as the reverse complement.
TTGTTTAGAGTTTTCTTTTCTGAGAAAAAGTTTTAAGCTTGATTAGGTTGCAATTATTTATATCTGTTTTTATTTCCATTATTCTAAGAGGTGGGTCATAAAGGATCTTGTTTGATTTATGTCATACAGTGTTGTGCCTATGTTTTCTTCTAAGAGTTTTATAGTTTCTGGTCTTACATTTAGGTCTTCAACCCATTTTGAATGAATTTTTTTTTGGAAAATTCTTGATGTAAGCCCTTATATAATTGTTTTGGTATTGCTTACTATATTCCCATATAACTTGACTTTCAAAATACTGTTAACAAGTGGCAATGAGAGGATAAGACATCAGTTAGTTTGGTGATTCTTTCAGCAAAAAAAAAAAAAAAAAAACCTCTAGATACACTGTTAAATATAGATTTTGGGTGGAGTTAGACAGTATGATTGAAAATTTTTAAATGCTTCCTAGAAATTCTAAACTCTAATCTTCAAAATTCCATTCTAAGTTGACTAATAAACAGTTTATTTGTTCAATCACCCAGGCATTTCTGACTTTCCACTGTAGCACATAAGGCCTCCCTGTCCTTCACCATCCCCTAAAGTTTGCCCAAGTTCATGTTTTTTGCATATTCATAGAATGAACACAGTACATGGGTTCATGCAAAGATAGGCAAAATAAAGAACACAAATGGTACTGACCTAACAGAAGCTGAAGATATTAAGGCAAGGTAGCTAAAATACACAAAAGAGCTATACAAAAATGATCTTAATAACCCAGATAACCACGATGGTGTGACCACTTACCTAGAGTGACCATGGAATTCAAAGTCAAGTGGGCTTTAGGAAGAATCACTATGAACAAAGCTAGTGGAGGTGATGGAATTCCAGTTGAACTATTTCAAATCCTGAAAGATGATGCTGTGAAAGTGCTGCACTCAAAGTGTTTTCTCTCACAGATAAATTCTAGAGAAAGTGCTGCACTCAAAGTGTTTTCTCTTACAGATAAATTCTAGTGAGAGGGTAACAGGCAGGAAGGCCAGTGGTCTCCAAATGGAGGAGATAGGCTGCAAGTGTCAGACATTCTTATCTCTCTTAAGCGGCAGGAGGAAACAAACTAGCGATACTTTTTTCCTTCTCTACAAATTTAAAAGGAGGTTTCTCTTAAAATACTGTGTTGCCATAATGGCACCCGATTTCACCTGAAGTTAACTATTCTCAAACCTTGAGTTAACCAATGCATTCTTCTTATGGAAATGCTTGTCTTAAGCTGTTAATGTACTATGCATTTACCCCAGACTTTGTCTTCAAGTCAGTTCCGCCTAATGGCTCAGAACCTACTTGACAAACCAGTATGTTATACTCAGATATTGTTCCCCTAATCTATGTAAATGAAATTATTTGTATGGTAATCTGCCCTTCTACAAGATCCAAGTCAATCATTTTATGGCCCAGGATGAATCATCTGGTGCCAAGATTATCCCAAAATGCATCTCATGGATGAGGGGCCTGGTGCCATTCTGAGTTTTAAGATATTCCTTTCTTTCATTAACAGACTGCTGCTAAGTCGCTTCAGTTATGTCTGACTCTGTGCGATTCCATAGACAGCAGCCCACCAGACTCCCCCGTCCCTAGGATTCTCCAGGCAAGAACACTGGAGTGGGTTGCCATTTCCTTCTCCAATGGAATGACTGCTAGTGACTATATAACATCCAGCTGAAGACTAGCAGGGGGGTACTCTTTCTGCCCCCTTCTGATGCCTATGAAAGAAGCTTTCTCTATCTCCTTTATACTTTAATAAAACTTTATTACACAAAAGCTCTGAGTGATCAAGCCTTGTCTCTGGCTCCAGATTGAATTCTTCTCCTCCAGAGGCCAAGAATCTTGGCGTCTTTTCATTCAGCAACAACTTTTCACTAGGAGCTTCATTGATATTATCACATTTAATCTTCATTATAAAATTATTTCAAAGCAGAAGAAACTCAACTAACAGATTTTCAATAATCTGCCCAGGATAAATGGCAGAGCCAACACTTCAACTCCACTCTATTGACTCCAAATATTGCCACAGACAAGTTTTAAAAATCACCCTTTGTACACAGAAATATTTTCAAAGATCATTCAGGTTGGCTTAATTACTATATCCATTAAGGAAAAGAAAATTACTGCCAGAAGTCTTTGAAAGGGAAAATAGAGAATTTCCAAATTAGCCATAGGGAAGAGGGAATTGTCATATCAAACAATGTGCTTATACATAATTAAATAAGTTTAAAAATCTTGTTTCACTTTAGTCAAAAAAATTAATCAATTTAAAACAAATATTTATTTCTGACAATTATGAAAGACAGTATTGATTGAAATAAAAATAAAGACTCTTCGTGAACATCTAATGGATAAGACTCCCTGTGTTAAAATTGTACTTTAATATAAATTTTATTGTTTCTAAAAATGTCTGAATCTTTGGATCATTTGATGACATTTTTGTCCTTAGCAGTTTCATAATTATTTCATATTTTGAAAGGAAATGAAAATATAGATGGACAGGCTGATGAAGGTAAATGTAATGAGAAAGAAAATAAACAGCAAGAGAGAGAAGAAATTATTTTTCTTCATATTCTAATATTAGCCCCTTTGGTTTATTTTAGAACTCATCTAGACCACTATTAAGAGCTTCAACTTGGTCACTTCTTGCAGTTCGGTCCTAACTCTTCCCATGAGAGTAAACTGGATTTCAGTTAACTTGAATTTCTCTCTCAAACTGAAATTACAGTTCATTTGTAAAATATCTCTGAGGCCCAACTAGAATCCCATTTCTATGGTGATTAGATTGGAATGTGCAACCAGGAGTAATAAAGCAAAAATGTTAAAGTCCTTTTTTTTTTTTTTCTTTCAAGGAGTATTATAGGGCATTTTCCTCTACTTGCTATGAAGTGTTATTTCAAGGAGTCCCAAGTTTTTGTGTTAAGCCTAATACTTTGAGAAAAAATACTTTGAAAACAGTTTATTTGATTCCCTGTCTTCATTAATTCCTCAGTAATTAAAAACTGATATCATTTTTTCCCTTGAGAGTTTTTTTTTTTTTTTTTTCCCCCTTTAAAAAATTTATCACTTTTTCTATGTTCATGAAATGTTCTGGGCATTACTAGTGATTTGTGCAAATCTGGGCAAAAAGCCAAATGAGAATATGAGAAATAGTCCAGAACATTTGTTAACTATATATATATATATATATATATATATATATATGGTTTTTTTTTTTTTTTTTTGCCCAAGCAAGGTTTTATTGGCACCACTGTTACAGTAGGGGGAAGTGAGAACAAAGAACAGGATTCCATGCTTACTGGCTTCCTGAGTGGGGACAAGTTTGCTCCTTATATGAGGTATCTTGGGGGATGCATGCCTAGGGATTGGGCCAAAGGGGTGGCTTAGCTGTTTTGCCCACCTGTTAAGTAGTCCTTTGTGTAGGGGAACACATTGTACCTTGCCTTTGCTCTTGAACCCCTGGTTTTACTCCAGTCTCTTTAAAATTGGCAGTTGAGAATTTTGTCTATTTGTATATTTTTGTTTAGAATTTTTCTCAAATGTGCACATATGCAGCTATTTTTAGTCCCATCTAGCTTTTTTGCATTGTGTTATCTAAAAGAAGCAGTCCTGGTGCAAGTGTTGCAGCACTGCAGGAAAAGGTCCCAGGTCCCAGCCTGTCTCATTCCTCACTGAGAGACTACACCCTTGTTCTTAAGAGGTAAGGGGCTGAAGGTCTCTTCCTCTGAAACTTCTTACTGCTCAACAGGGGCAATGCATGCTAACCTATCTTAGAGGTGTAGAAGTCCCCCACTGACAGTTCCAAGGAACTGTAGGGACCTGGGATCACTATCTGCAGTAATGGGCTGAATTCCTTGAGCTATCATGAGCCTTGCATCACACTGTTGGAGTCTAAAAGACACAAACTTTACCAAAAGGTTAAACAAATAAAGTTTAAAAAGGAGAACAACAATAGCCATTAAAGGGTCTAGTAAGGGAAGGAAATAGAGCTAACTTTGGCTTTCCTTAACAGTTGACAAGACAGGGAGGCAATATCACATCTGTCTAATTTATGAAACCACTCTAGCTTGTTCTGGCAGAAGGCAATCAAGAGTCAGACAATTTTCAAGAACTATATCAGCCAAGAAAACAAGAGAGGTCCCAAGTCCTGTTAAGGTTTCATATTTGAGTCAACCTACTACATCATTTTACTTATCTGTTTATGGTGCTTTGAATTTTGAATAAATATGTCAGATCTTCTATTGGCTTACAGATGTAGTGTTCTTCTGTTGTGACCCGAGTAATTTCTGAAGGTAAAAGCTTAATCTGGACAGATGTACCCAACTATATACCCCTTGCAGTTTGACAGCCGTGGAGATAGTCAAAAGTAAGCAAAGAGGAACTAAATATCCACTTGACGAGGGTGAAAGAGGAGAGTGAAAAAGTTGGCTTGAAACTGAACGACAACAACAAAGAAGTGCCCTCTCATTGTGGCAATCATTGGTCTCCATGGGACCATTCTTTTCATGTTTTAAGGAAAATTTGGTCCCCAGGGCTTATTTCTGAAGGAATTGATCCTTTGTCTGTTGTTTTAGTGGGAGCTGACTGTGTTGTGGGCATTGTCCTGGATTAACTTCTGCACTTGTCCTAGATTAACGATATGTCTCAGGGCCTGTTTCACTTTCCTCAGGCAGTAGAGTACCAGTAGTAAGAAAAAGCCTTGCAGAAGCTATTTCAAATGGGCTCAGTCTCAGACCACTCCTTTTACAAAAACGATCTTCATGACTCTGAAAACAATGAAGGTGTGATCAATCACCTAGAGCTAGACGTCCTGGAATGCAAAGTCAAGTGGTCCTTAGGAAGCATCACTACAAGCAAAGCTACTGAAGGTGGTGGATTTCCAGTTGAGCTATTTCAAGCTTTAACATATGATGCTGTTAAAGTGCTGTACTCAATATGCCAGCAAATTTGGAAAACTCAGCAGTGGCCATAGGACTAGAAAAGGTCAGTTTTCATTCCAATCCCAAAGAAAGGCCATGCCAAAGAATAATCAAACTACGGCACAATTGCACTCATCTCACACTCTAGCAAAGTAATACTCAAAATTCTTCAAGGTCGGCTTCAGCAGTACAAAAACCATGAACTTCCAGATGTTCAAGCTGGATTTAGAAACAGCAGAGGAAGCAGAGATCAAATTGCCAACATCCGATGTATCATAGAAAAAGCAAAAGAATTCCAGAAAAGCATGTACTTCTACTTTATTGATTATGCCAAAGTCTTTGTGTAGATCACAACAAACTGTGGAAAATTTTTCAAGAGATGGGAATACCAGACCACCTTACCTGCCTCCTGAGAAATCTGAACGCAGGTCAAGAAACAACAGTTAGAACTGGACATCGAACAACAGACTGATTCCAAATTGGGAAAGGAGTATGTCAAGGTTGTATATTGTCACCCTGCTCATTTACCTTATATGCAGAGTACATCATGAGAAATGTCAGGCTGGATGAAGCACAAGGTGGAATCAAGATTGCTGGGAGAAATATCAATAACCTCAGATATGCAGATGACACCACCCTTATGGCAAAAAGTGAAGAAGAACTAAAAAGCCTCTTGATGAAAGTGAAAGAAGAGATTGAAAAAGTTGGCTTAAAACTCAACATTCAAAAACCTAAGGTCATGGCATCCAGTCCCATCATGTCATGGCAAATAGATTGGGAAACAATGGAAACAGTGAGAGACTATTTTTCTGGGCCCCAAAATCACTGCAGATGGTGACTGCAGCCATGAAATTAAAAGATGCTTGCTCCTTGGAAGAAAAGCTACGACCATATTAAACAGCATATTAAAAAGCAAAGGCATTGCCTTGCGAACAAATGTTCATCTTGTCAAAGCTATGGTTTTTCCAGTAGTCATGTATGAATGTGAGAGTTGGACTATAAGTAAAGCTAAGCACTGAAGAATTAGAGCTTTTGAACTGTGGTGTTGAAGACTCTTGTGAGTCCCTTGGGCTGCAAGGAGATCAAATCAGTCAATCCTAAGGGAAATCAGTCCTGAATATTCACTGGAATGAATAGTCACTGATGCTGAAGCTGAAACTCCGATACTTTGGCTACCTGATACGAAGAACTGATTCATTGAAAAAGACCCTGATACTGGGCAAGATTGAATGCAGGAGGAGAAGGGGATGACAGAGGATGGATGAATGGATGGCATCACCGACTTGGGCATGAGTTTAAGCAAGCTCTAGGAGTTCATGATGGACAGGGAAGCCTGGTGTGCTGAAGTCCATGTGGTCACAAAGAGTCGGACATGACTCAGTGACTGAACTGATTTGCCATGAAATGATGGGATTGGATGTCATGATCTTCATTTCTTGAATGTTGCATTTTAAGGCTATTTCACTCTCCCCTTCACCCTAATGAAGAGACTCTTTAGTTCCTCTTCACTTTCTGCCATTAAAGTGGTATAATTTGATATTTGAGGTTGTTGATATTTCTCCAGCAATCTTGATTCCAGCTTGTGATTCGTCCAGCTTATATTTTGAATAATGTACTTTGTGTATACTTTAATTAAGCAGAGTGACAATATACAGCCTTGAAGTAGTCCTGTCCCAGTTTTGAACCAATTCATTTTCTGTTACTTCTTGACCTGCATACAGGTTTCTTAGGAGACAAGTAAAGTGGTCTGGTACTCCCATTTCTTTAAGAAATAGTCATAATTTTTAATTCACACAGTCAAATGCTTTAGCACAGACAATGAAGCAGAAACAGCTTTGTTTGTTTGTTTCTGTTTTCTGGAATGACCTTGTTTAATCTATGATCCAACAGATATTAGCAATATGACCTCTCAGTCCCCTACCTTTTCTAAATCCAGCTGGCAAGTCTAGAAATTCTCATTTCATATATGGCTGAAGCCTAGTTTACAATCTCTCTTTGGAACAAATGGCCTTTAAAGCACCTCAAAATTAAGTGGAAATCAAGAGAATTTTCATTAGAATTTGATATTTCTAAAGTCTGTCACTTAAAAAAAAAAAAAAATACCCAGTCAGATAAGATCATAGTTTTCTGTTAACAATACTCATTCCTTGAGCTAAGATTGGGGTAAAAATCAAAAGTAAACATAAATCACTTAAAGTCACAGGAATTCACACAAGCTTTTATCAAAAGCAGCATTCCAGGACAACTTTGTTTTCTTATGAGAAAGAGAAACCAAATCCTGCCTTACTTCAGCCTACCCTTAATAAAAATCCATTTACCTAATTAAGTTTATCCAAACTTAGAAAACCGTGGTCACATACGAAATTATTTTTTCAATGTTCTCCTTCTGCAAACTTTCTACAAATTTTCTGCTATACTTTCTCTCTTATTCTTTCTATTCAGAAATAACTAGCATTAGAACAAAATTACCCTTTTTCGTCTAGCAAAATATATTTCTATCCTTTGCAACTTCTTTCCTGAAAACATACATCTTATTTTCTTTAAGCAAGAATGAATTTTCTTCAGTATAAGCACTCTGCAGATTATTCCAAATGTTCTAAGAACATATCAGGGTGGTACCAAAGAACTCTAGTTTCTCTCTCACAATAAAAAAAAAAAAAAAAAAAAGGTAAATTTAGGCCTGTTTAGCAATTAAAGTTCCCAATATTTTATCTTATTTGAAATGACCTGGTATTCAGTGGATTTCTATCACTTAGTTTGAAATGTATCAGAATTTAGAGAGACAGTTTTAGATGGATTTTTCCAAAACAGAATAATTCTTGCAGAGTTTAATCAAGAAGTTCTTATGCCAGCTATATTTACTTAAAAATGTAATCATACCAGATTTTCTTCCCTGTTGACCTATTTTATAACAAACAATATGCACTTATTGACTTTCTGTAACCCTAGGTACATTAAAAGTACAATACTTAATGTTGATAACTCTGAAGACAGATCTCTATTAATTAAACCCACAAACTTAAGCTGTCTATAATACCAGATATTAGTTAAATATTGATTATTTCCCAGATCACATGACCCTAAAATGTATTCTGGTGAGAGCCTCTCCTCTCATATATACGAACATGTATATATTATTCAGTTCCATTTAAACCAATTAATTACAGCTCATTTATAATTTAACTTTTGCATAAAGACAGAACAAGAGATCTCATCATTGCTGCTTGAAATACCTATCCCCGTCAGTTTTGGGGACTACAGATAAATCTGGTAGTTCCTGAGAGCCCAGAAAGAATAGTTATATTGCAAAGACAAGAGCAAGATCCAAACTCCTTAAACTCAGGCAATAATTGGATTTCAAGAGCAAAGGAGAGGGAAAAAATGCAAGCTCTTGTCTTTTCCTTTTATTCTTTAAAATCCCTCCAAGTACCCTAAGGCTGTTGGTTGTTGTATTTCAAAGCTTAAGTGTTTCACTGCACCTTCATTGTTGGCAGAGACTTACAGGAAGAGTTGGACAGACAAAACTGCAATACAAAGATACCAATCACAAAACTTAAAGATAAAAACAAGAAGTTTTCAGGATAAAGGGAACAGGAGAGTAAGGATTAGGACCAAAGGAGAGGGGAAGAGGGGAGAGACAGAAAAGAGATAGAGAGATTTCCATTTCAACCAACCCCCTGTGGGTGTCTATTCAGGCACCAACCTGTGAACTTCAAGAAAGGCCAGTGAACCGAGGGATCACACTGTCCACTGTCCCCTAGAGTGATCAGTCCTGGAAGCCAGCCAGTTGTATATTATCTGTGGAACTGCAACCCATAGGTGGGACTCTCATCAATGCATATAACAGTATATAGAAATCTGCCACTTCATCCAGCCACTACACGATATGACCTTTGAATCTCTATCACTCTTATAAATTTCCAATCAGAGTTGGCCCCCTGGCCAAAGTCTGCACAGTGTGAGGCAAGACTCTCTAACCTCTGCTTCTCACTCGTCTAGGTGAGCCATTGCCAGCTACAGGGAGCATAGTCTCACAAGCTAGGAGGAGTGATACTGTAGCTGCATGATGTCCTTTCTCTTGGAAGGATAGGAGACACTTAAGAGAGGAAAGGGAAAGAAGTACATTTCAAGAGAGGGAAAGGGACAAAGGGAAAAGGAAAATGGTGACAGAACAAGAACAAATGGAAGGGTGAGAGCTTTTCCTGAATGAGGATACTGAGCCCCCTCCCCCTGCCAGTGGAGGCTTCAGGCAGGCACTGTCTTGGCGCTACACACTGGCCTGTTGTCAGTGCATAAATTCACAAACAACAGAAAACATTGTTTCCACTATAGAATTAACAATTTTGCGCAGGAAACTTTGGGAGATGTGCTTACAGTACTCTGACTGAAGTTGGGGAAAAATTGAGCAAACAAGAGGCATTTGGTACTTTGGAAAGTGTGGAAGCTGCCAGTGAACTCTATTATTTTCAATCAGGAAAAATAACTGAAATTAATGAAATTCTAGTTTAAAAAATATCCAGAACTTGTCAACAAATCTTCTGAAGATGGTTGGCTGATCAATATAACACAGCTATCTTTCAAAACTAGATGAACTGATGAGTGAAGAAGCATATTACAAATACATAAAATCTATTGAGGAATGAAAATGGACAAACTAGTTTGAAATAAATAAATAAACTAGTTTGAAACAAATTAATCTAGCATAGTTGTCTTAAATGAGTGGAGGATAGATTTTTAACATGCAATGTTTAGCAAAAGATACTATATGCAATAATGTTTCCTAAAAAAAGGACACCTTAACTTCTCAATAACTTCAGATAAATAACTCCAGATTAAAACAGCTTGCATCTTTTTTACAGCAACGTATGATTTTTAGGTTAGGCTCCAGTGACAATATTCAGAATTACTGAAGTTATCTGTGGTAAAGCTAGTTATAAAAATTATATAATTCAAGGATAACATTGTTATCTTAAGTTATATATAATACTGTAACTTGCTTATGGCCATTCCTGCATTTGAATCAAAATACTCAATGATCTTTCCATTGGAAAAAACAGGCAGTGGGGAAAAGTTTTCTGGTTTTAAAGTGTCCAGTGAAGGAAATTACTATTTTAATTTTGCAAAATACTGTGTTTCCTGGTGCTATTTTTATACAGTGAAGCAACAGCCTTGTAGGAAAATAAACAGTTTAATAATAAAATACTTTAAACTTCTATAAAAAAAGATGATATTGTTCTACTACTGTAATTATATTTAGCTGTTTTGTGTAAAGGAAGGAGTTTTGAATAATGATGCTATTGATCACTTTGATAAATGGATCTTTATAGAGAGAGTAGACATAATTTTGGCAAGTTATTTGTCCAAATGTCAACAATGTTTTTTGATGTTTCGCTTGTATATTCTTCCTAGTTCTCTATTCTCAATTTATGAAAACAGTTTGCATAGCTCCTGCATTTATCAAAGTTCCTCCAAGCAGTTGAAGGAGGTGTTATTATCACCATTTTACAGATTATGACAATAGGGTCAAAGAAAATGTGACTTGACCAGGTCACTTGGCTAGTGAGATACAGAGAAGAGGAATGACAAGAAAAGCACATTATTAGACTGGTAGAGCATAAAGAATTTACCTAAAATAAAGCTAAAAAAAGAAAAAGAAAGAATGAAAATAATTGAATATCACAAATAAACTTTTTTTTTTTTTTTTTAAGTAGGTCCAAAATCTAACAGATGAGCTGGTTTAAGACTGCATAGAGATCAAACTGGTCAATCCTAAAGGAAATCAACCCGAATATTCATTGGAAGAACTGATGCTTAAGTTCCAATACTTCAGCCTCCTGATGCAAAGAGCCAACTCATGGAAAAACTCTGATGCTGGGAAAAAAAATTGAAGGAAAATGAGAAGGGGATGGCAAAGACTGAGATGGTTAGATAGAATCACTGACTCAATGGACATGAATTGAAGTAAACTCCAGGATATAGTGAAGGACAGGGAAGCCTCGTGTGTTGCAGTCCCTGGGGTCACAAAGTGTCAGAAACTACTTAGCAACTGAAGAACACAACAACAACAAATAAGTTTTACAATGTAAATTACAGGTTAATTATTAAACAAAAATATCACTTAATTTATGTTTGTATTTTATATAAATTAATATATGATTACTGTAGGAAGATCTAAACAGTAAAATATTACAAAGTGAATAGAGCATCTCATCATCACATTTCTATCTATAGATTCATATATATGTTTATAACATTGTATAGGAAGCAATGGGAAAAAACATCCCAAAGAAAAGTGAGAAGGCGAAGTGGTTATCTGAGGAGGCTTTACAAAAAGCTGAAGAAAGAAGTAAAAAGCAAGGGAGAAAGTGAAATGTGCATTCAACTAAATGCAGAGTTCCAAAGACTAGCAAGGAAACACAAGAAGGCCTTCTTCGATAAACAGTGTATAAAAGTAGAGGAAAGCAACAGAAGAGGAAAGACTAAAGATATCCTCAAGAAAATTGGAGGGAGAAGAGAATAAGATGGCAGAGGTGTAGGTGGACGTGGAGTACATCTGTCTCCACGGATACATCAGGAATACACCTTCAGACACAGAACTGCATGCAGAACATCAGCTGAGAGAGGACAGGCATACCTGACCAATGGAAAAGAGTATACAGAGTCACGCAAAACTTGGTAGGATGAAGGAACCAGGGGGAAAAGCAGAAGTGTTTGTTAGTAGGACTGGACCTGCCCTCAGTGGATGGGGAAATAAAGCAGGGGTCCGATCCCCACATCAGGGCAACTGTCTGAGTCAGGGGAGGAACATTTAAGACTGAGATTGAAACAGCTGATCTGTGGTGGCCTAAATGGAATGAGAATCAGACAGTCCTTGCCACAGCCGTACATAGCCCAGACAGGAATGAGCGTCCCCTGGAAGGTCCAATGGCTGGGAGCTGGAGTTCAGGGATTGTGGAGCAATCACAGGGCAAGGGCTACTGTTGACTGCAGAGAGATGGATTGAGGGGATGCGAAGGAGGAGATCATGGTGGGAAATGCTGGTGGAGGAAAGCCAGGCAGCCATGGAAGCAAGACAATACCGCAGAGTCACGTGTAAGGGTTGGAGCCATCACTATAACCTCTTTTTCCCCACATGCCAGAATTGGCAGCTGAACAATAGAGAGAGTGGCCCATGTAATAACTGATGCACTGAACTACAGAGTAGGACCCCACACAAGGTGCCCCTTTAGTGCCTGATGCACCAAACAGCAGAGAAGGATCCCAGACAAGGGAGCACCTTAAGTGCCTGAATGGGTGGGGAGCTATGGAGAAAGACTGGTCAAAGAGTCTGTCTGATTGCCAGCTATAAGAGGCTCAAAAAAAGACTCTGATAGGGCCATAACACTTGTGGCTGAGGCAGTCCATGTCCCTGCACACTTTGCACTTCTAGGGCCCCCTTTGCCACCTTCACGCTTAACTCTCACTGGGGCAGAGCTGCCACAGGCAAAAAAAATAAATCTTGTGTCTGTGTGTACAGGGTTGCTTTGATCCTGTCTGAGTCTTTGCGACCTTGTGGACTGTGGCCTGCCAGGCTTCTCTGTCAGGGGCATTCTCCAGGCAAGAATACTGGAGCGTATTTGCCAATACTGGTTGCCATACCCTTCTAAAGCACTATATTCCCTTCATCCCTATCCTCCAACACCCCTGAGTACCTGGTGCTGCCAGAATCCCTATGACCCAAGCAGCTGTACCACTTCCACACCTGGCCCTCACAGGGGCAAACCCAAGTCCTCCAGGGCAGCCTAAGGAGCAATCCCCAGTGGATGACCCACATGCAGAGGTGGAAATAAAACCACAATTGAAGCCCAGGGGCAGTGTGGCTAAGGAATAAGACCCAAAACCTTCCTACCAGCTGTACAAGCTGCAGATTGAATCCACATGATCAATTAGACAGATTTTGTGTCTATGGAATATAATAAAAGGACACTGAGAGCTCCCACAAAAGAAAATGCTCTAGTTCTGATAGCTGTGGACCTGGGAGGCAGGAACACACAGGTGGAGGACCAGATTAGAATCTGAACTGCCCCCGCAACAAGTCCAGAGGCCAGCACAGAGTTGGAGGACATCCTAGGGAGGTGGTGTGGATTGTGATTCCCAGAAAGGGAAATCTGGCAACAATGACTCAAATAAAACATTTACTATTCTTAAGTTTTGACTTGTTCTGTTGATTCTTCTTCTTCTTCTTCTTTTTTTAAAAAATCTTTTCCCTCTTTGTTATAGTTGTTAGTTGTCAATTTTATTGAAATCTAATTAAACTATTGAGCTTTCTTCTTCTTCTTCTTTTTTTTTTTTTTTGTTATAAACCTATGCCTCTACCTGGGGCCTTTGTAGTTCTATGGAGTTTGCCTTTTTTCTTTCTTTCTTTTCTCTTTTTTAAATTTTAATTTTTAATATGTAATCCTATTATTATTTTTCTACATACATTTATTCCCTTGCTTGCTTTTCCTACTGTTTCCCCCCTTGAAGTTAATCTTTAATGGATATAAATCTTCTCTATCTACCTCTATTTTACGTTGCATATCTATTCTTTGTTTCTTTCCTTTCCTCTCAACATATTTGTTAGTTTTGTTTTATTATTTTTTCCCTCTAATTTGCACTTTGATTTAGTTTTGTTTTCCAGTTTGTGCTTTAGTTAGTTTTGTTCTTAACCGGTAGATATAATGTTTGGTTTCCTTTGTTCGCTGGGTCAATCTACTGTACTTAATTTTTGTTGGAATGTTTTGATTTTGTTTATAGGTGTATAAGTATATGTGTGTATGCAGTCACACTTTTTATTGCTGTCATAAACCTCTGCCTGTATGTTGGGCTTTTGTAGTTCTGTGGAATTTTCCTTTTTTTTTTTTTTTTTGACTTCTCTCTCTTTTTTTTAATTTTAATTTTTGAAACCTATTGTTTTTTCTACGTTTATTTGTTTGATTTTCCTACTGTTCTTTTTTCATTTGCAGTTAATCTTTAATGTATATAAATCTTCTTTATCTACCTCGATTTAGCTTTACATATCTCTTCCTTCTTTCTTTTATTTTTTTCCTTTCCTTTCGACATATGTTTTAGTTTTATTTCATTGCTTTATTCCTCACTTGGCACCTTGCTTTAGTTTTGTTTTCTGGTTTGTGCTTTAGTTAGTTTTGGTCTTAACTGGTAAATATAATTTTTTTATTTCTTTTGTTTCCCAGTTGATCTACTGTACTTTATTTCAATGTACTGACTTTGCTTATGTGTGTATATGTATATGTGTATAATCAATCATGATTTTTATTGTTGTTATAAACTTCTGTCTTTACGTTGGGCTTTAGCAGTTCTGTGGAGTTTTCTTTTTTTTTAATTTCTTTTTTTTCTCTTTTTTATAATTTTAACTTTTAATTTTTTTAAACCTGTTATATTTCTTCTAAATTTTTTATTTGTTTGGCCTTTCCCACTGTTCTTTTCCCTTGACAGTTAATCTTTAATGTATATAAATATTCTTTATATACCTCTATTTAGCTTTGCATATCTATTCTTTTTTTCTTGTCTTTCTTTCTTTCCTCTCAACATATACGTTAGTTTTGTTTTCATTGTTTTATTACCCACTTGGAACCTTGCTTTAGTTTTCTTTCTGGTTTGTGCTTTAGTTAATTTTGTTCTTAACTGGCAAATATAATTTTTGATTTCCTTTGTTCACTGGGTCAATCTACTGTACTTCATTTTAGTTAGACTGTTTTGACTTTGCTTATGGGTGTATATGTATATGTGTAAATTCCATTATTTTAAATATGATTTGTCTTAAGTTGTAACTTTCAGTTGTCTAGGGTTTACCTATGCTTTCTCATTTTTGGGTATTTATTTTAGTTTTACTTACCAGATCACCTGGTCTGCCTCTTGAGAAATCTATATGCAGGTCAGGAAGCAACAGTTAGAAGTGGACATGGAACAACAGACTGGTTCCAAATAGGAAAAGGAGTATGTCAAGGCTGTATATCATCACTCTGCTTATTTAACTTATATGCAGAATACATCATGAGAAATACTGGGCTGGAAGAAACACAAGCTGGAATCAAGATTGTTGGGAGAAATATCAATAACCTCAGATATGCAGATGACACCACCCTTATGGCAGAAAGTGAAGAGGAACTAAAAAAGCCTCTTGCTGCTAAGTCACTTCAGTCGACTCTGTGTGACCCTATAAATGGCAGCCCACTAGGCTCTGCCGTCCCTGGGATTCTCCAGGCAAGAACACTGGAGTGGGTTGCCATTTCCTTCTCCAATTCATGAAAGTGAAAAGTGAAAGTGAAGTCGCTCAGTCATGTCCAACCCTCAGCAACCCCATGGACTTCAGCCCACCAAGCTCCTCCATCCATGGGAGTTTCCAGGCAAGAGTACTCGAGTGGGGTGCCAGGGCATTCTCCAAGAAAGCCTCTTGATGAAAGCGAAAGAGGAAAGTGAAAAAGTTGGCTTAAAGCTCAACATTCAGAAAACGAAGATCATGGCATCTGGTCCCAGTACTTCATGGCAAATAGATGGGGAAACAATGGAAACAGTGTCAGACTTTATTTTAGAGGGCTCCAAAAGCACTGCAGATGGTGATTTTAGCCATGAAATTAAAAGACACTTACTCCTTGGAAAGAAAGTTATGACCAACCTAGATAGCATATTCAAAAGCAGAGATATTACTTTACCAACAAAAGTCCATCTAGTCAAGGCTATGGTTTTTCCAATGGTCATGTATGGATGTGAAAGTCAGACTGCAAAGAAAGCTGAGGCCGAAGAACTGATGCTTTTGAACTGTGGTGTTGGAGAAGACTCTTGAGAGTCCCTTGGACTGCAAGGAGATCCAACCAGTCCATTCTAAAGAAGATCAGTCCTGGGTGTTCTTCGGAAGGTATGATGCTAAAGCTGAAACTCCAATACTTTGGCTACCTCATGCGAAGAGCTGAATCACTGAAAAAGACTCTGATGCTGGGAGGGATTGAGGGCAGGAGGAGAAGGGGATGACAGAGGATGAGATGGCTAGATGGCATCACCGACTCGATAGACATGAATTTGGTTGAACTCTGGGAGATGGTGATGGACAGGGAGGCCTGGCATGCTGCAATTCATGGGGTCACAAAGAGTCAGACACGACTGAGCGACTGAACTGAACTGAATTTAATGTCATAACAAACCGCTTGTGGAATTTTTGTTCATGAGCAGAGATCTAGCCCTGAGCCTTTAGAGTGGGAGCACTGACTTAAAGACCCTAGACTAGCAGAGAACTAACCCTAAGGAGTGTCAAATAATGGGAAACCACACAAAGGAAACCACTTGAATACAAGACCCAGCATCACCCAACCACCAGTAGTATCCTATGCAGGAAGCCTCCTCTAAACAGCAAGCAAAACAAAAATACAAACCCAGTCATCAGCAGACAGGATTACCACCTCACTCAGCCTTGCCCATCAAAGGAAAAACAAATAAAAAAAAACCTCAGCACAAATCTCACCCTATATGAAACTTATACAAGCCACTGGACCAACTTTAAGAGGGCAGAAACCAAAAGGAAGAAAGCATTCAACTCGAAGCCTGGGAAAAGGAGAACTCAAACAAAATAAGTTTAAATATATATATATGTCATGAAAAGGTAGAGAAATACTACACAAATGAAGGAGCAAACTAGAAAAACAGAAGTCCAAATAAACGAAGAAACATGCAAACTACCAAAACAGAATTCATTATAATGATAGTAAAGATGATCATAAACCTTGAAAACAAAATGGAGTAAAGGTATGAATCAATTCACAAAGACTTAGGATAATTAAAGAATAAACATACAGAGACAAAGAGCACAATAAGTGAAATTAAAAATATTCTGGAAGGAATCAATAGCAGAATATCTGAAGCAGAAGAATGAATCAGTGAGCTAGAAGATAAAACAAGAGAAATAATTTCTGAAGAGCTGAATAAAGTAAAAAAGAATAAAAAAGAACTGAAGATAGTCTCAGAGACTTCTCAGACAATATAAAATCCACCAATATTCAAATTATATGGATCCCAGAAGGAGAAGAGAAAAAGAAAAGGCAAGAGACAATTTTTGAAGAGATTATACTTGAAAAATTCCCTAACATTGAAAAGGAAATAGTCAATCAAGTCCAAGGGGCACAAATAATCCCATACAGGATAAACCCAAGGAGAAATATACTAAACAACTAACAAAGACTAAACACAAAGAAAGAATACTGAAAGCAGCAAGGGAAAAGTAACATGTAACATACAAGGGACAAAAAGTGAGAAAGTAACATTCGAGGGAAATCCTATATGCTTAACAGCTGATGTTTCAGAAGAAATTCTGCAGGCCAAAAGGGAATGGCTGCTGCTGCTGCTGCTGCTGCTGCTAAGTCGCTTCAGTCGTGTCCGACTCTGTGCGACCCCATAGATGGCAGCCCACCAGGCTTCCCCGTCCCTGGGATTCTCCAGGCAAGAACACTGGAGTGGGTTGCCATTTCCTTCTCCAAGGCATGAGAGTGAAAAGTGAAAGTGAAGTCACTCAGTCGTGTCCGACTCCCAGCGACCCCATGGACTGCAGCCTACCAGGCTCCTCCGTCCACGGGATTTTCCAGGCAAGAGTACTGGAGTGGGGTGCCATTGCCTTCTCTGAAAAGGAATGGCAGAATATGCTTAAAGTATTGAACGGGAAAAATTTACAACCAAGATTGCTGTACCCGACAACTGTGTTAGTCACTCAGTTGTGCCTGACTCTTTGCAACCCCATGGACTGAAACCCACCAGGCTCCTCTGTCCATGCGATTTTCCAGACAAGAATTACTGGAGTGGGTTATCCAATGACATATAGCTAGTGATTATTATACTGAAAGAATAGACACATGTATACTCATGGTGGATTCAAGTCAATGTGTGGCAAAACCAATGCAATATTGTAAAGTAAAATAAATAATTAATTAAAACAATAAAAAATAAAAAAATAATAGAATCTTACACCTTTTCACAAAGTTCTGTAGGATTGCACTGCTCTTAGAATAAGACCTACTAGTTAGAACTTTTTTTTTTTTTTAATTTAATTTTATTTTTAAACTTTACAATATTGTATTGGTTTTGCCAAGTATTGAAATGAACCCGAACTTTAGAATGCTAAGGAAGTTAACTGTAAGAGAAGAATGCAAATAATCCAAATTATGGTTCCCTCACTTACTGAGAAGCCTGCATAAATTATTTAATTTCAGACAGACTTTCTTAAACCACTGAATGGAAATAGCAATTATTTTACATGGAAATTGGGGAAAACACTTTCTAAATTAAATTGCTATATAAACATTAGTTATGAGGTGATTCTAAAGGAAAATGTTCCTGAAAAAGAACTTATGTGAGCATTTTATTAATAACAAGTCACAGCTGTATCATATTAAGGAAAATAAAATTTAGTTGCTGGCTAAGAATAAAGTTTTTAAATTCATGAAACAGAATAGAATTTGACTTTCTTCCTACTGTCATCCTAAAACTAACTATAACCATAATGGTTGGGAATTCTAAGTTCTGGATGCAGAATGTATGGATTCAGAAATCCCACTTATTGGCTGTGTAACCTTAATAAGCAATTTAAAACCTCTGATTTCATTTTCTTACCTATAAAATGAGAATAGAACCTTCCCGCAAGCTGCACCTATGAGGATAAAATTAGTTAATACAGTTTAAAAGCTTTGAATACTGCTTGAAACATGGTAAGCATTAATATGGGTTAACCCATTCATTATGGTAGATGTTGATATCAAGAATAAAGAACTCCTATAACTCAACAACAAAAACAAACTGGTTTGAAAATGGGCCAAAGGCTTGAATAGGGGTTTCTCCAAAGCATACAAATGACCAATAAGCACACCAGATACCAGTTATGACATTACTAATCATTCAGTTCAGTTCAGTTCAGTTCAGTCGCTCAGTCGTGTCCGACTCTTTGCAACCCCAGGAATTGGAGCATGCCAGGCCTCCCTGTCCATCACCAACTCACGTCCATCGAGTTGGTGATGCCATCCAGCCATCTCGTCCTCTGTCGTTCCCTTCTCCTCCTGCCCCCAATCCCTCCCAGCATCAGAGTCTTTGCCAATGAGTCAACTCTTCGTATGAGGTGGCCAAAGTATTGGAGTTTCACCTTCAGCATCATTCCCTCCAAAGAACACCCAGGACTGATCTCCTTTAGAATGGACTGGTTGGATCTCCTTGCAGTCCAAGGGACTCTCAAGATTCTTCTCCAATACCACAGTTCAAAAGCATCAATTCTTGGGCTCCCAGCTTTCTTCACAGTCCAACTCTCACATCCATACATGGCCACTGGAAAAACCATAGCCTTGACTAGATGGACCTTTGTTGGCAAAGTAATGTCTCTGCTTTTGAATATGCTATCTAGGTTGGTCATAACTTTCTTTCCAAGGAGTAAGTGTCTTTTAATTTCATGGCTGCAGTCACCATCTGCAGTGATTTTGGAGCCCCCAAAAATAAAGTCTGACACTGTTTCCACTGTTCCCCCATCTATTTCCCTAGGGAAATCCAAACCAAAACCATAACAATACCACTTCACAACCATTAGAACACAATAAAAAAGAACAAATGCTGAGAAAAATTTGAAGAAATTGCGACCCCTGTGCATTTCTGGTAGAAATAAATGGTGCAGCTTTTATTGAAAACAATATGGTGGTTTCTCAATTAAAAGTAGAATTACCATATAATCAGCAATTCCACTTCTGGGTATCTATCCAAAGGAATCGAAAGCAAAGATGCAAACAAATATTTGTACTCCCATGTTCACAGCAGCATTATTTACAATAGTCAAAAGGTGGAAACAACCCAAGTGTCCATTAACGGACGAATGGATAAACGAAGTGTGGTACATGTACATATAATGGATTATTGTGTCTTTAAAAAAAAGAGTATTCTGATTGACCCATGGTACAACATGGATGAACCTCAAAGACATTCTGCTAAAGGAAATAAGCCAGTCACTAGAGGACAAATTGGCTTGATTCCACTTATATGAAGTACCTAAAGTAGTTAAGTTCATAGAGACATAAGGAGAGTGGTTATCTCCAAGGGTTAGGAAGAGCAAGGAGTAGTTATGGTTTAATGGGCACAGAGGTTCAGTTTTACAAAGTGAAAAGAGCTCTGATGGTGAATGCTGGTAATGGTTGCATAACAACATGAATGTACCTAAATGCCACAGAACTATACACTTAAAAATAACTGAAATGCTGAATTTTATGTTATGTTTATTTTGCCACAAATTATTAATTATAACCAAAAAGTCTATTTTATTATAAACATATCTAATGTCCTTGAAGATATCCTTCAAAATATTTAAGAAGTGTTTCAAAGAGTACAATATCAATAGGTAAGAGGTTCCCAGAGTAGTCAAATTCATAGAAAATACAACAGTGATTGCCAGGGGCTTGGCAGAAGGGAAAATGGAGAGTTAATGGGTAGTGTTTCAATTTAAGAAGATAAAACAATGTTCTGGAAATGGATGGTGGTGATAAATGCACAATGTGGGGGTACTAAATGTCACTGAATTGTACACTCAAAAATGGCTAAAACAGTAAATTTTATGTTTATTTTACCATAATATAAAAGTTCCTCATTACATGGATTGGGAGATTAGTACAAAGGGGGCCAAAGATTTTACTTCTCTATCTCATACAGTGGCACAAAAGGCAGAAAAGACTTATATCTGCCAAACTGATACAAATTTAGAATCTATTTTCTTCTCTAAACTTAAAACAACCTATTTGTGGAGGTGAAGACTTTAACTAGTATATTGACAACGTGTGGGTGTCCTCGGTCACTCAGTAGTATCCAACTCTTTGCAACCCCATGGACGGCAGACTTCTCAGTTCATGGAATTTGCCAGGCAAGAATGCTGAAGTGGACTGCCATTTCCTATTCCAGGGGAATCTTCCCAAACAAGGCAAAACCAACATGCAGATAGCTGTGTTTCTCTGTTTATGCTGATGTTTAGGAATGTTCTTCAGATGTGAAATTTTCTTTTTGTTTTTGCATTTTTACTTATAAATTGGATTATTTCATCTGGAGTGGATAAGTACAACAGTGACAGATACATGAAATAAAAAAGAAGACTTAAAAATATTAAAACCCAAGGAACTTGGCTAATTCTGGTGATAGCCATATGAAAACTTTAAAAAAGAAGCATGGGTAGCTGACTGAAGTATCTCTGTATCAAGTAGCCATAGGTTGAGTTGTTCAATTCAGTCGCTCAGTCGTGTCCGACTCTTTGCAACCCATGAATCGCAGCATACAAGGACTCCCTGTCCATCACCAACTACCGGAGTTCACTCAGACTCACGTCCATCGAGTGAGTGATGCCATCCAGCCATCTCATCCTCTGTCGTCCCCTTCTCCTCCTGCCCCCAATACCTCCCAGCATCAGAGTCTTTTCCAGTGAGTCAACTCTTCACATGAGGCGGCCAAAGTACTAGAGTTTCAGCTTTAGCATCATTCCTTCCAAAAAAGTCCCAGGGCTGATCTCCTTCAGAATGGACTGGCTGGATCATCTTGCACTCCAAGGGACTCTCAAGAGTCTTCTCCAACACCACAGTTCAAAGCATCAATTCTTCAGCACTCAGCTTTCTTCACAGTCCAACTCTCACATCCATACATGACCATTGGAAAAACCATAGCCTTGACTAGACGGACCTTTGTTGGCAAAATAATGCCTCTGCTTTTGAATATGCTATCTAGGTTGATCATACCTTTCCTTCCAAGGATTAAGGGTCTATTAATTTCATGGCTGCAGTCACCATCTGCAGTGATTTTGGAGCCCAGAAAAATAAAGTCTGACACTGTTTCTACTCTTTTCCCATCTATTTCCCATGAAGTGATGGGACTGGATGCCATGATCTTCGTTTTCTGAATGTTGAGCTTTAAGCCAACTTTTTCACTTCCCACTTTCACTTTCATAAGGGGCTTTTTCGTTCCTCTTCACTTTCTGCCATAAGGGTGGTGTCATCTGCCTATCTGAGGTTATTGATATTTCTCCCAGCAATCTTGATTCCAGCTTGTGTTTCTTCCAGTCCAGTGTTTCTCATGATGTACTCTGCATAAAAGTTAAATAAGCAGGGTGACAATATACAGACTTGATGTACTCCTTTTCCTATTTGGAACCAGTCTGTTTTTCCATGTCCAGTTTTAACTGTTGCTTCCTGACCTGCATACAGATTTCTCAAGAGGTAGGTCAGGTGGTCTGGTGTTCCCATCTCTTTCAGAATTTTCCACAGTTTATTTTGATCCACACAGTCAAAGGCTTTGGCATAGTCAATAAAGCAGAAGTAGATGTTTTTCTGGAACTCTCTTGCTTTCTCCATGATCCAGTGAATGTTGGCAATTTGATGTCTGGTTCCTCTGCCTTTTCTAAAACCAGCTTGAACATCAGGAAGTTCATGGTTCATGTATAGGTGAAGCCTGGCTTGGAGAATTTTGAGCATTACTTTACTAGCATGTGGGATAAGTGCAATTGTGTGGTAGTTCGAGCATTCTTTGGCATTGACTTTCTTTGGGATTGGAGTGAAAACTGACCTTTTCCAGTCTTGTGGCCACTGCTGAGTTTTCCAAATTTGCTGGCATACTGAGTACAGCACTTTCACAGCCTCATCTTTCAGGATTTAAAATAGGTGTACTGGAATTCCATCACCTCCACTAACTTTGTTCGTAGTGATGCTTTCAAAGGCCCACTTGACTTCACATTCCAGGATGTCTGGCTCTAGATGAGTGATCACACCATTGTGATTATCTAGGTTGTGAAGATCTTTTTTGTACAGTTCTTCTGTGTATTCTTGCCACCTCTTCTTAATATCTTCTGCTTCTGTTAGGTCCATACCATTCCTGTCCTTTATTGAGCCCATTTTTGCATGAAATGTTCCCTTGGTATCTCTAATTTTCTTGAAGAGATCTCTAGTCTTTCCCATTCTGTTGTTTTCCTCTATTTCTTTGCAATGATCACTGAGGAATGCTTTCTTATCTCTTCTTGCTATTTTTTGGAACTGCATTCAGATACTTATATCTTTCCTTTTCTCCTTAGGCAAAGTGTCTTCAAAGAACTTGGATATTATTTCAGAGTATACAAAAAAAAGCAAAATTGGAAAACATAGAGATTACAGAGACAAACCCAACACCTTCCTGTGTAGTCCTGAGAAATCTGTATGCAGGTCAGGAAGCAACAGTTAAAACTGGACATGGAAAAACAGACTGGTTCCAGATAGGAAAAGGAGTACATCAAGTCTGTATATTGTCACCCTGCTTATTTAACTTTTATGCAGAGTACATCATGAGAAACGCTGGGCTGGAAGAAGCACAAGCTGGAAGACTGCCGGGAGAAATATCAATAACCTCAGATAGGCAGATGACACCACCCGTATGGCAGAAAGTGAAGAGGAACGAAAAAGCCTCTTGATGAAAGTGAAAGTGGAGAGTGAAAAAGTTGGCTTAAAGCTCAACATTCAGAAAACGAAGATCATGGCATCCGGTCTCATCACTTCATGGCAAATAGATGGGGAAACAGTAGAAACAGTGTCAGACTTTATTTTGGGGGCTCCAAAATCACTGCAGATGGTGACTGCAGCCATAAAATTAAAAGACACTTACTCCTTGGAAGGAAAGTTATGACCAACCTAGATAGCATATTCAAAAGCAGAGACATTACTTTGCCAACAAAGGTCTGTCTAGTCAAGGCTATGGTTTTTCCTGTGGTCATGTATGGATGTGAGAATTGGACTGCGAAAAAAGCTGAGAGTCGAAGAATTGATGCTTTTGAACTGTGGTGTTGGAGAAGACTCTTGAGAGTCCCTTGGACTGCAAAAAGATCCAACCAGTCCATTCTGAAGGAGATCAGCCCTGGGACTTCTTTGGAAGGACTATGCTGAAGCTGAAACTCCAGTACCTTGGCCACCTCATGTGAAGAGTTGAATCATTGGAAAAGACTCTGTTGCTGGGAGGGATTGGAGGCAGGAGGAGATGGGGACGACAGAGGATGAGATGGCTGGATGGACATGAGTCTGAGTGAACTCCGGGAGTTGGTGATGGACAGGGAGGCCTTGCGTGCTGTGATTCATGTTGTCACAAAGAGTCGGACACACCTGAGCAACTGAATTGAACTGATATGGTGAGCAAATCAAATATTAGTTTGTAAACTGGATGAATTAACCTTATCCTATGTTATTCTTTGGAAGCCTTTCAGTTTCTTGCAGTTAAGATTCCTTGGCTTCAGTTTCCTGGGCAGTCTGAAGAGAACTGTTAAATAAATTGAATTGCAGAAAGAATTGTTAAGAACATTTCAGATGAGACTCTTCACATTTGAACTTTTCATGCTTGTGAAGTAAGAGACAAATCCATTTGGTCAGTATGGCTTCATGGATTCATAGAAAGGTAGGAAAAAAACTCAACTAATAGACAATTTACTTCTTAAATATGAGTTTAAACTACATTCTGAATGCAGTTTAGTATTCCACTGTAGAATTAGGTAGTTGTTTAAACAAATTGCAGGGCTTGACTTTTAATCTGGTCTTTCATGAAGTACATTGTTTTAAGGGATAACAATTCCTAACTTTTTAATCCATTACAGAATTTTTTTGAAACAAATTTTGAAGTGGCTTTGTATTTCAGATTGTTCGTTAAGTTCCAAAAAGTTTCAAAAAGTCATTACTAGGAACAGAAACTGAGAGGAACTGAGAAGGTACACTAAGTACCTTTACCTTAAAAAAAAAAAAAAAAAAAAGAGTATACATTTTATGCCTCCAGAAGGTAATGCTGCCTTAAGTTTATAAACAAATATCGGTTAAAAAAAAAAAAAAAAGTTGTGAATATTATTTGCCGTAATAAAAATCCTTTTACAAAAGAGTATCATCTTTTAATTGTTTGTTTGAGGACTGACTGGTATTATGACTTGTTACTGCATTTAGTTTTTTTTAGTGAGTCATAGGCATTCAGTAGAAGTGTTTGTTTTCAAAATATTGACTAAAATTTATTTTTGAAGCAGTTTATATTAACAGACGAATGTAACTAAAGTTAAGAGTTTTATTTTTTTCACTTAATTATCTCTCTGAGATTAAAAAATACCGTAATAGTTGCACACTTTGCCAGGATAGCCTAATAACTAGTGATTTGACTCATTTATTGTTTTGTTGTTGTTATGCTGTTGAATCCTGTTAACTTCCTTAGAGCAGGAGAGCTAGGAGAATCCAAAAGATTGTAGGTATTTAGACATATGTGGTATTTTATTTTCTGATGTAAAATTGAGATTAGAGTTAAATAAATCTTTCAGAAAAGAATAGGATATTTGTTGTTTTCTCTGTCAGAGCTTTGTGTAGTACTTCTAATTGAGTTTCTACCTTGATTTATATAAACCTGTGATGAGAACAACACCCTTTCTGCCCTTTTCTTTGCTTCGGAGAGCCTGTATTTTATGTATTCCTCAAACTTAGTGCAAGTTACTTATTTAAGAACATTCATTTTGAATGTGTTTAGAAATTTGAACTGAAAGTGAATGACCTTTTTTTTTTTTATAGAAAAGAACCACATAAGATTTACTGTTTGTGATTATTTTTCTTTAAATTTCTTCTGTTGCTCCAAGCAGTAGTATCAGGGTAAAGATGACTCTAGTGATCAGGGTTTTTAACAATTAACTTTAATCCTTGAATAGTCTAACATTTGCTTACAGTAGTTGCTCAAGGGCAGCTTTGATAAATATTTCATTATTTTTCTTGGCATTGAAATATACAGTATCAGAGTAATTAAAATAAGGGCTGGTTTCTTTCCTCCCCACACGCCACCCCCATAAATACCTCTATTTTCCCTTCTCCCATTTATATAACATTTATAGATGATGGTTGTGTCATACATAGTAGTATATCATAGAGAAAACTACTATTAGTTGTATAGGTGAGAAATTAAAACTTTAAGGGAGACTGAGACTGGTGTAGAAGTCTTGACCAAGTCTCCAAGATGGACTAGAGAGACCCACACTTAATCACAAGCCATGTTTAATAATATCTTCATGTGGATTTTACTTTTATTAATTCCTTTTGAACATTATCACTTATATTTTTTGTTTTTCTTCTCATTTACTGGTTTTCTTTGGTTAATAATGATAACTAGTGGAGCTTGAAGACCAGCTAAAAGAAGAGAAAATGCTGTTTTACTATCTGTTAGTAGCTATTTGAATACTAACTTTGGTTAGCTAAAAAATTAAGTATGGTTTAAGATTATGAAATGAACAGAAGAGAGAAGAAAATAAAATTCAACAAGGGAAGGGAATAAAGATGGGAACCGCTAATCTGAAAGTAAAATTTCAAGTGAGGATACAACCTAAACAGGCCAGATTATCTAATTGTCTTTGATTCCACCACATTTTTAATAAAACCGTTTAAAAAACAATTTAGATCCAGTTAGGGGCAGTGATGTAAGATAAAGGGTAGTTTTGGGGAGTTAGAAAGGAGATTTTTGATCTAGGATTTAGAATATTAGAAAAGGGTCTTTGTGACCTTATATATTTACTTAAGGGTTTCCAAGGTGGTACTAGTGTTAGGGAACCTGCCTGTCAGTGCAGGAGACCTAAGAGATGGGAGTTCGATCCCTAGGCGGGAAAGATTCCCTGGAGGAGGGCATGATGATCCACTCCAGTGTTCTTGCCTGGAGAATCCCATGGACAGAGGAACCTGGGGGGCTATAGTCCTTTGGGTTGAAAAGAGTCAGAGATGACTGAAGCGACTTAGCATGCATGCACATATTTACTTAACCTCTTTTGGCTTTACTTTTTTTCATAAAAATTATGGAAATAATGTATGTGAAGGCTTTTTTGTTAATTATGAGATGTAATATATAGGTGAAGTTTTATTGTGTTTGTAACATTTTTTTTTTTTTTTGAAAAAAAAATTTTAGCACCACGGCGGGTATACACCCGCGCGGACCTCGGGCTTAGGTCTTGCGTCACTTCCTCCGCCGAAAACCATCCCTCCAGCGGAGGCGGGGCGTGGACGGGAAAGTGGGGCGCGGACAGGGAGGCCGAGACCAGGACTGGGAGGCCAGCCTGGAGGCCTGTTTGTAACATTTTAAAATTCTGTTTAATATATTTTACATGTTAAACTAATACAGTCTCTGAAATTATTTCTGTCTCTTGTTTCTGTTAACAGTATTACCTGCATCCTAGTGACACTTCCCTCCTCATTTCCAGTTTAATCTATCGTCCCAGCTTGATCTTTGGCTAAGGAAATACCTTACTTTAGTTGAGTTTCTGTGTGTGTGCTTAGTTGCTCAGTTGTGTCTGACTGTTTTCAACCCCATGGACTGTAGCCCACAAGGCTCCTTTGTCCATGGGGATTATCCAGGTGAGAATACTGGAGTGGGTTGCCATGCCCTCTTCTGGAGAGTCTTCCCAACCCAGGGTTCGAATCTAGGTCTCCCCCATTACAGGCAGATTCTTTACCGTCTGAGCCGCCAAAGAGGTCCTTAGTTGAGTTTACGTCTCTACAAAGTCTTTTCCTGTGGCCATAGAAATCTGTCTAAATTACAGTTATTGGTTTTGTTACTTTAGCAGCTTTTCAGGTCATGTCTTTGGAATATTTTGGAAAGAGTAAGTTGCGGAGATGTATCCTATGTCCTCCCCTCTTTTAATGTTTCATGTGTGAAGGGCTCCTAACATGAATTATTTTTGGCTACGTGGATGGGAGACTGATTTGAGAAGTCTCTGAAATAGATGTATTTGAAGGTGCTTTCATGTATTTTTTGGAGAGCAGATTCAACAGCAGGATCACGGAGACACAAAATGTTATAATTACTGATAAGACCTTTTAAGATTAGATCTCCTTTTCAGTTTTACCTGCCTGCTTTTCCCCTTTTTGTTAGCTATCCTACACAGCAGAATTCTTACAAGCTTTTGTGCTGTATCTCTTCAAGTAATTGTTGTTTTCTGCATCTTTTAATATAAAAGATCATACTCAATTTCTTTTTAAAATTTTATTTATTTATTTTGGCTGTGCTGGTTTTAGTTTTGGTGTGCAAATTTTTTTCTAATTGTGTTGCTTGGAACTCCAGAGCACTGGTTCAGTAGCTGCACTCCTGCTGTGAGGCATATGGGATCCTCCCAGGCCAGGGATCAAACCCATGTCCTGTGCATTGGCAGGTGGACTCCCAGCCACTGAACCACCAGGGAAGCCCCCGTTTATTTAGTCATCTTTCTGTTCACAGCTTGGGGAGTGCATTGTTTTCATCTTCATTTCCTACCCACTAATTCAGTTTCCAGGTTATATATTTTTAAAACCGTATTTACAAGTTGTTCCATACTTGTTTTTTTTTTTTTTTAAACAAGAATCTTAAAAATTCTAGTTCAGTGGATTGTTTCTGTTGCACCCCTAAGATACCATTAAAAAATTATTTAACTGAAAAAATGTCATTTTTTTGGTCTACATATGTATTATACTAATAAAAACAACTTAGCTTTCAGTGAACATAAATAACACAGTTGACTCTTGAATGACATGGGAATTATGGGCACCTACACTTGAACTGGAAAATTTGCATAAAGTAGGCCAGATGTCTATATCTGAGGTTTCTCGGGATCTGCAGTTTTGCATCCACAAATTTAACCAGTTTTGGATAGTGTAGTAGTCTAGTATTTAATATTGACAAAAATCCACATGTAAGTGGGCCTATACAGTTCTAATGACTATGTTGTTTAAGGGTCAACTATATGCTGTTTCTTTCTTTTTTTTTTTTTTTTATCCTTTCTAATGGCAAAATATTTTTCTTTTTCTTAAAACTATATTCTTTAAACAGGGGAGTTAAAAGAATACAATTGCACATAGATTTTCTGTGGATCAGAAATTTGGTAGCAGTTTAGCTGAGTGGTTCTGGCTTCTTCCATGTCTCTCATGAAAATCTCAAGGGTTGCTGTCATATGAAGTCTTGACTGGTGCCTAGAGGATCTCCTTCTAAGAAGGTATTCCTCTTTGGGCTAGCAGGTTGCTTCTGGTTGTTGTCTAGAGAACTCAATTTCCTTGGTATATGTAGATCTCCAGCTGTTTGCATGGCAGCTGCATTTCCAGAGGAAGTGATCTGAGAAGAAAGGTAGGTAGAAGTGTCCAGTACCTTTTATGACCTACTCTCAGAGGTCACTTCTGCCACACTCATTAGAAGCAAGCCATTAAGTCTAGCCCACAGTCAAGGAGTGAGAAGTTAGACTCCACCTTTTGTCAAAAGATTTTGTGGACATAGTTAAAAAAAACTAGGGGGTAATTCTTTACAACTTGTTGTTGTCAATATGGGGGCTTCCCAGGAGACTCAGTGGTAAATAATCTACCCAGAAAGGATCTCATTCAAAATTAATCTCATTCAAAATAAATAAATAAAAAGATTTTCAGATGAGCAAAAGTTAAGAGAATTCAGTACCATCAAACCAGCTTTACAAGAAATGTTAAAGGGACTTATATAGTCAAGAATTGCAAGAGAAGGAAAAATATCTACAAAATTAACCCCAAACAAAATGTCAATAGGAACATATATTAATAATTACTTTAAATTTAAATGGATTAAAAGTTCTAACCAGAAGACACAGATTGGCTGAATGAACACAAAAATGAGACCCTTATATATGCCATCTACAAGAAACCCACTTCAGACCTAAAGAAACATATGGAATGAAAGTGAGAGGTTGGAAAAATATATTCCATGCAAATGGGAAGCAAAAGAAAGCTGGAGTAGCAATCCATATCAGACAAAATAGACCTTACGATAAAGAAGATTACAAGAGATAAGGAAGGACACTACATAATGATCAAGGGATCAATCCAAGAGGAAGACATGACAATTGTAAATATCTGTGCACCCAACATAAGAGCACCTCAACATATAAGAGAAACACTAGCAGACATAGAAGGAGAAACTGACAGTAACACAGTATTAGTAGACTTTAACACTCCACTCACACCAATGGACAGATCATCAAAATAGAAAATTCATAAGTAAAAACAAGTCTTAAATGATACTTAGATGAGATGATCTCATTGATATCTTCAGGACATTCCATCCAAATGCAGAATACACCTGCTTCTCAAGTGCAAATGAAACATTCTCCAGGATAGACCACATCTTGGGTCGCAAATCAAACCTCAGTAAACTTAAGAAAAGTGAAATTGTATCAAGCATCTTTTCTGCACACAACACTAGGAGATTAGATATCAATTACAAGAAGAAAACTGTAAGAAACAAACACATGGAGATTAAACAACACGTTTCTGTAGAGGTGATGGAATTCCAGTTGAGCTATTTCAAATCCTGAAAGATGATGCTGTGAAAGTTCTGCACTCAATATGCCAGCAAATTTGGAAAACTCAGCAGTGGCCACAGGATTGGAAAAGTTCAGTTTTCATTCCAATCCCAAAGAAAGGCAATGCCAAAAATGCTCAAACTACTGCACCACTGCACTCATCTCACACACTAGTAAAGTAATGCTCAAAATTCTCCAAGCCAGGCTTCAGCAATTCGTGAACTGTGAAGTTCCAGATGTTCAAGCTGGTTTTAGAAAAGGCAGAGGAACCAGAGATCAAATTACCAACATCCACTGGATCATGGAAAAAGCAAAAGAGTTCCAGAAAAACATCTATTTCTGCTTTATTGACTAAAGCTTTTGAAAGTCAACAAAGCCTTTGACAGTGTGGATAACAATAAACTGTGGAAAATTCTTCAAGAGATGGGAATACCAGACCACCTGACCTGCCTCTTGAGAAACCTCCATGCAGGTCAGGAAGCAACAGTTAGAACTGGACATGGAACAACAGACTGGTTCCAAATAGGAAAAGGAGTACGTCAAGGCTGTATATTGTTATGCTGCTCATTTAACTTCTATGCAAAGTACATCATGAGAAACACTGGACTGGAAGAAGCACAAGCTGGAATCAAGACTGGTGGGAGAAATATCAATAACCTCAGATATGCAGATGACACTACCTTTATGGCAGAAAGTGAAGAGTAACTAAAAAGCTTCTTGATGAAAGTGAAAGAGGACAGTGAAAAAGTTGGCATAAAGCTCAACATTCAGAAAACTAAGATGATGACATCTGGTCCCATCACTTCATGGGGAATAGATGGGGAAACAGTGGAAACAGTGTCAGACTTTATTTATTTATTTTTGGCTCCAAAACCACTGCAGATGGTAATTGCAGCCATGAAATTAAAAGACGCTTACTCCTTGGAAGGAAAGTTATGACCAACCTAGATAGCATATTCAAAAGCAGAGACATTACTTTGCCAACAAAGGTCCATCTAGTCAAGACTATGGTTTTTCCAGTGGTCATGTATGGATGTGAGAATTGGACCGTGAAGGAAGCTGAGCACCGAAGAATTGATACTTTTGAACTGTGGTGTTGGAGAAGACTCTTGAGAGTCCCTTGGACTGCAAGGAGATCCAACCAGTTCATTCTAAAGGAGATCAGTCCTGGGTGTTCTTTGGAAGGAATGATGCTGAAGGTAAAACTCCAATATTTTGGCCCCCTTACGCAAATAGTTGACTCATTGGAAAAGACTCTGATGCTGGGAGGGATTCTGGGCAGGAGGAGAAGGGGACAACAGAAGATGAGATGGCTGGATGGCATCACCAACTCGACGGACATGAGTTTGAGTGAACTCCGGGAGTTGGTGATGGACAGCGAGGCCTGGTGTGCTTCAATTCATGGGGTTGCAAAGAATCAGACACAACTAAGCGACTGAACTGAACTGACCCAGCATTCCCACTCCTAGGCATTTATTCTGAGAAAACCATAATTGAAAAAAAAAAAAAAACCCAAAAAACCATATATGCCATTTTTCATTGCAGCATTATTTACAATAGCTAGAACATGGAAGCAACCTAGATGTCCCTCAACAGATGAATGGATAAAAAAGTGGTGGTACATATGCACAATGTAACATTCCTCAGTCATTAAAAAGGGACACCTTTGAATCAGTTCTAATGAGATGGATGAACCTAGAACCTATTAATCAGAGTGAAGTAAGTCAAAAAGAGAAAGAGAAATATTGTATTCTAATGCATATATATGGAATCTAGAAAAATGGTACTGACTGAAAAATGTACTTACAGGGCAGCAATGGAGAAACAGACATAAAGAATAGACTTATGGATATGGGGAGAGGGGAAGAGAGGGTGAGATGTATGGAAAGAGTAATATGGAAACTTATATTACAATGTGTAAATAGATAGCCAATGGGAATTTGCTATATGGCTAAGAAACTCAAACAGGGGCTCTATATCAACCTAGAGGTGTGGAATGGGGAGGGAGATGGGAGCAAAGTTCAAAAAAGAGGAGACATATGTATACCTAAGGCTGATTCAGATTGAAGTTTGACTGAAAACAGCAAAAATCTGTAAAACAATTATCCTTCAGTTATCCTTAAAAAAATAAATTAGTTAAGAAAAAAAGGAAAGAAAATTGGAAATATCAAGGGAACATTTAACCTAAAGATGGGCACAATAAAGGACAGAAATAGTAGAGACATACTATACATTGAAGAGATCTAGAAGAAATGAAAAACAAACAAACAAACAAAAAGCCATGGAACTGTACCAATTTAAAAAAAAAAAAAAAGGATTTTAAAAAAGCGGATTAGTATGATGGTGTGGTCAGTCATCTAGAGCCAGACATTCTGGAGTGTGAAGGCAAGTGGATTTCAGGAAGCACTGCTGCTTATAAAGCTAGTGGATGCGATGGAATTTCAGTAGAGCTATTCAAAACCCTAAAGGATGATGCCATCAACATGTTGCAGTCACTATGTCAGCAAATCTGGGAGACCCAGCAGTGGCCACAGGACAAGAAAAAGTCAACCCTTATTCCAATTCCCAAGAAGGGCAGTACTAAAGAATGTTCATACTATTGGACAATTGTACTCATCGCTCATGCTGGGAATGTCAGTCTTAAAATTTTGCATGCTAAGCTTCACCATTATGCCAGCCAAGAACTTCTAGATGTCCAACTTGGGTTTAACGATAATCCTGTATGTGAGACAGCAAAAGAGACACAGATGTACAGAACAGTCTTTGGGACTCTATGGGAGGGAAGAAGGTGGGACGATTTTGGGGAATGACACTGAAACATGTATATTATATAAGAAACGAATCGCCAGTCCAGCTTTGATACAGAGTGCTTGGGTCTGGTGCACTGGGATGACTCAGAGGGATGGTACGGGAAGTGGGGTGGGAGGAGGGGTTCAGGATGGGGAACACATGTATGCCCATGGTGGGTTCATGTTGATGTGTGGCAGAACCAATACAATATTGTAAAGTAAAAATAAATAAATAAATAAAAAGAAAAGGCAGAGGAACCAGAGATCAAATTGCCAATATTTGCTGCATCATAGAGAAAGCAAGGGAATTTCAAAAACATCTCCCTCTATTTCATTGACTACACACAGCCTTTGACTGTGTGCATCATAGCAAACTGTGGAAAACTCTTCAAGAGGTCAGAATACTAGACCATCTTACATGTCTCCTGAGAAATATGTATGCGGGTCAAGAAGCAACAATTAGAACCCTGTATGGAACAATTGACTGGTTTAGGATTGAAAAAGAAGTACGATAAGGTTGTATGCTGTCACTCTGCTTGTTTGACCTATATGCTGAGCACAACATGAGAAATGCTGGGGTAGATGAGTAACACGCTGGAATAAACTTTGGTTGGAGAAACATCAACAACCTCAGATTTGCAGATGATACTACTCTAATGCCAGAAAGTGAAGGGGAACTAAGGAGCCTCTTGATGAGGGAAAAGGAAAGTGGAAGAGTCAGGTTAAATCTAAGCATTAAAAAAAAAAAAAAAAAAACCTAAGATCATGCCATCCAGCCCCATCACTTCATGGCAAATAGAAGGGAAAGAGGTGGAAGTAGTGACAGATTTCCTCTTCATGGGCTCCAAAATCAGTGCAGATGGTGACTGTAGCCATGAAATCAGAAGATGATTGATTCTTGGCAGGAAAGCTATGACAAACCTGGACAGTGTGTTGGAAAGGAGAGGCATTACTCTGCCAACAAACGTCCATATTGTCAAGGCTGTGGTTTTCCCAGTGGTCACATACAGTTGTGAGAGCTGGACTTTAATGAAGGCAGAACAACAAAAAATTGATAGCTTTGAACTGTGGTGCTGAAGAAGACTCCTGAAAGTCCCTTGGACAGTAAGGAGATGAAATTAGTCAATCTTAAGGGACATCAATTCTGAATATTCACTGGAAGGATGATGCTGAAGATGAAGCTCCAGTATTTTGGTCATCTGATTCGAACAGCCTACTCACTGGAAAAGTCCCTGATGCTGGGAAAGATTGAAGGCAGAAGGAGAAGAAGGCAACAGATGATGAGATGGCTGCATGGCATCACTGATGCAATGGACATTAAGTTGACAAACTCCAGGAGATGGTGAAGGACAGGGATGCCTGGTGTGCTGCAGTCCATTGAATCACAAAGAACTGGACACAACTGGGTGACTGAACACACACACACACACATTGTTATAGAGGTAGAACTATATTTGTAGTTTATAGGTATAAGCACAAATACACAGTTTCAGACAAGATAATTTGACTTTCATTTTATAGTAAAAAAACAATAATTAAAAAGTCATTTGCTATTTCATAAAATTATTAGAAGGACTTTTTTGTACGTATATGTTCAGGTATACATTTATTCCCATACGTATATTTGTATGAAAAATAAGGCATGTTTGCCCTATCTTTAGAAAACTTAACAACCTCTCTCCCCTACAACTATCAGAGGTTTATTGCTAGCATCTCTGATGGATAAATATGTTATGGTCTATGAGTATTTAGTTGCATATGTTCAGATTTACACTAGGTAAAATTATATGATGGCAGGTGACACAGTGGTAGAGTCAGCTGCTAATGCAGGACATGCAAGAGATGCATGTTCAACCCCTGGGTCATGAAGATTCTCTGGAAAAGAAAATGGAAACCCACTAAAGTATTGTTGTTTGGGAAAGACAGAGTTGGACACGGCTGAACATGCACTGCATAATATAAAAGTAGGCAGAAGAATTAAACAGAAATTACACAAAGGAAGATATACAAAGAGCAAAAAGTATCTGAAAAGATGAACAATGTTCAGTTCACTTCAGATCAGTCGCTCAGTTGTGTCCAACTCTTTGCGACTCCATGAATCGCAGCACACCACACCTCCCTGTCCATCACCAACTCCCAGAGTTCACCCAGACTCACGTCCATCGAGTCAGTGATGCCATCCAGCCATCTCATCCTCTGTCGTCCCCTTCTCCTCCTGCCCCCAATCTCTCCCAGCATCAGAGTTTTTTTCCAATGAGTCAATTCTTCACATGAGGTGGCCAAAGTACCGGAGTTTAAGCTTTAGCATCATTCCTTCCAAAGAAATCCCAGGGCTGATCTCCTTCAGAATGGACTGGTTGGACCTCCTTGCAGTCCAAGGGACTCTCAAGAGTCTACTCCAACACCACAGTTCAAAAGCATTAATTCTTCGACTCTCAGCTTTTTTCACAGTCCAATTCTCACATCCATACATGACCACAGGAAAAACCATAGCCTTGACTAGACAGACCTTTGTTGGCAAAGAAATGTCTCTGCTTTTCAATATGCTATCTAGGTTGGTCATAATTTTCCTTCCAAGGAGTAAGCGTCTGTTAATTTCATGGCTGCAGTCACCATCTGCAGTGATTTTGGAGCCCCCCAAAAAATAAAGTCTGATACTGTTTCCCCTGTTTCCCCATCTATTTCCCATGAAGTGATGGGACTGGATGCCATGATCTTCGTTTTCTGAAAGTTGAGCTTTAAGCCAACTTTTTCACTCTCCACTCTCCACTTTCACTTTCATCAAGAGGCTTTTTTGTTCCTTTTCACTTTCTGCCATAAAGGTGGTATCATCTACATATCTGAGGTTATTGATATTTCTCCCAGCAATCTTGATTCCAGCTTGTGTTTCTTCCAGTCCAGCATTTCTCATGATGTACTCTGCATATAAACTAAATGAGCAGAGTGACAATATACAGCCTTGACGTACTCCTTTTCCTATTTGGAACTGATCTGTTGTTCCATGTCCAGTTCTAACTGTTGCTTCCTGACCTGCATACAAATTTCTCAAGAGGCAGATCAGGTGGTCTGGTATTCCCATATCTTTCAGAATTTTCCACAGTTGATTGTGATCCACACAGTCAAAGGCTTTAGCATAGTCAACAAAGCAGAAATAGATATTTTTCTGGAACTCTGTTGCTTTTTCAATGATCCAGCAGATGTTGGCAATTTGATGTCTGGTTCCTCTGCCTTTTCTAAAACCAGCTTGAACATCAGGAAGTTCACGGTTCACATATTGCTGAAGCCTGGCTTGGAGAATTTTGAGCATTACTTTACTAGCGTGTGAGATGAGTGCAATTGTGCAGTAGTTTGAGCATTCTTTGGCATTGCCTTTCTTTGGGATTGGAATGAAAACTGACCTTTTCCAGTCCTGTGGCCACTGCTGAATTTTCCAAATTTGCTGGCATATTGAGTGCAGCACTTTCACCGCCTCATCTTTCAGGATTTGAAATAGCTCTACTGGAATTTCATCACCTACACTAGCTTTGTTCATAGTGATGCTTTCTAAGGCCCACTTGACTTCATATTCCAGGATGCCTGGCTCTAGATGAGTGATCACACCATCGTGATTATCTGGGTCGTGATCTTTTCTGTACAGTTCTGTGTATTCTTGCCACCTCTTCTTAATATCTTCTGCTTCTGTTAGGTCCATACCATTTCTGTCCTTTATCAAGCCCATCTTTGCATGAAATATTCCCTTGGTGTCTCTAATTTTCTTGAAAAGATCTCTAGTCTTTCCCATTCTGTTGTTTTCCTGTTTTTCTTTGCATTGATTGCTGAAGAAGGCTTTCTTATCTCTTCTTGCAATTCTTTGGAACTCTGCATTCAGATGCTTATATCTTTCCTTTTCTCCTTTGCTTTTTGCTTCTCATCTTTTCACAGCTATTTGTAAGGCCTCCCCAGACAGCCATTTTGCTTTTTTGCATTTCTTTTCCATGGGGATGGTCTTGATCCCTGTCTCCTGCACAATGTCACGAACCTCAGTCCATAGTTCATCAGCCACTCTATCTATCAGATCTAGGCCCTTAAATCTATGTCTCACTTCCACTGTATAATCATAAGGGATTTGATTTAGGTCATACCTGAATGTTCTAGTGGTTTTCCCTACTTTCTTCAATGTAAGTCTGAATTTGGCAATAAGGAGTTCATGATCTGAGCCACAGTCAGCTCCTGGTCTTGTTTTTGCTGACTGTATAGAGCTTCTCCATCTTTGGCTGCAAAGAATATAATCAATCTGATTTCGGTGTTGACCATCTGATGATGTCCATGTATAGTGTCTTCTCTTGTGTTTTTGGAAGAGGGTGTTAGCCATCACATAAATCCACATTACAATCCCAATGAAATTATATTACACATCCATTACAAGAATTAAAATCATGAGCTTCCATTTATGGCTACACCATTTATGGAGAAAGCACTCATTATTTCATTGAATTTCATTGGCTTTTTTTGCTGAAAACAATTGATTACATAAAAGTGAAACTGTTTCTCAATTTCCAGTTCTGTTACATTGAAAATCTCCTTACAATCTGTTACAAATGAAATCTGTTACAAATGAAAATCTGTTACAAACGAAATCTGTTACAAATGAAATCTGTTACAAATGAAAATCTTTCATTAAATACCTTATTTGCTGTAACTTTTGTGGCATAATCTTAAAATCAAGTAGTTTCTCCTCTAATATTCTATTTCAAAATTACTTTTGTCATTCTTAATGTTTTAGTATTTCATTTGCTTTTGTTGTTGTTCAGTCACTAAGTCGTGTCCAACTCTTTGGGGCCTCATAGACTGACCATCACCAACTTCCAGGCCTACTCAAACTCAAGCCCATTGCATCGGTGATGCCATCCATCCAACTATCTCATCCTCTGTTGGCCCCTTCTCCCCCTGCTTTCAATCTTTCCCAACATCAGGGTCTTTTCCAGTTGGTCAGTACATCACATCAGGTGGCTTTGGTATTGGAGGTTCAGCTTCAGCATCAGTACTTCCAATGAATAATCAGGACTGATTTCCTTTAGAATTGATTGGTTGGATCGCCTTGCAGTCCAAGGGATTCTCAAGAGTCTTCTCCAACATCACAGTTCAAGAACATAAATTCTTTAGCACTCAGCTTTCTTTATAGTCCAACTCGCACATCCATACATGACTACTGTATACTTTGACTAGACAGACCTTTGCCGGTAAAGTAATGTATCTGCTTTTTAATATGCTCTCTACATTGGTCATAGCTTTTCTTCCAAGGAGCAAGTGTTTTTTAATTTCATGGCTGCAGTGACCATCTGCAGTGATTTTGGAGTCCCCCAAAATAAAATCTCTCACTGTTTGCTCAAATTCATGTCCATTGAGTTGGTGATGCTATCTTAATGCTATTAGGTGATGCTCCTCTAATAGTATTCTATTTCAGATTTGTTTTGGACATTATTAATCATTTGGGATTTCAAATAAATTTTATAAGTATCTTTTCATTTTCTTAAAACAAAACCTGCTATGCTTAAATTTTGTATGAAAATGTATTAGATCTAATCATATCTTTTAGAGATAATAGATAAATAATTTGGTAATATAGTATCATGTGTGCATGCTCAGTCATGTCTGAATCTTTGCGAACCCACAGACTGTATCCTCCCAGTCTCCTCTGCCCATGAAATTTTCCAGGCAAGAATTCTAGAGTGGATTGACATTTCCTACTCCAGGGGATCTTCCCCATCTAGGGACTGAGCTCACATCTCTTGCATCTCTTTCATCTCCTCATTGGCAGGAAGATTTTTTAACACTAGTGCCCTTGAAATGAAGTGAAAGTCACTCAGTCATGTCTGACTCTTTGCGACCCTATGAACTATACAGTCCATGGAATTCTTTAGGCCAGAATATTGGAGTGAGTAGCTTTTCTCTTCTCCAGGGGATCTTCCCAACTCAGGTATCAAATCAAGGTCTCCTGCATTGTAGGCAGATACTTTACCACTGAGCCACAAGGGAAGCCCCAAAAGGGGAGCAGCCACCACAAGAGACAGACAAGAGTGCCATGACTCGGATATAGTATACTGAAATTCAAATGAACAAGCTACTGATAGAACAGGGATGAGTCCTACAAGCATGTTTTTGAGTACAAGAACCCAACTTCAAGCTCTTCCCCTTTTTAGGTATCAGTGTAAGAGAAACTAGTTAAAATGCAGTTGTCCCTAGAAGACCTCTGAATAGTGAGAATGTCAGTGAGAAATACTTATACTATGCTTAGAATTAGAGGAGTTGTATCTAAATCATAGGTTGCCTACACATTGTCTAGGTACTAGGTTTGGCAAATTCTTACCTTCTAAAGGTCTTAGTTTGTTGATCTAGTAAGCAGAGGTAAAAGTAGGATTTGTGTTAGGAGTTTTTTGGTTTTTTTTTTTTTTTTTTTTTTTTTTTTTTTTTTTTTTTTAAACTTTACATAATTGTATTAGTTTTGCCAAATATCAAAATGAATCCGCCACAGGTATACATAATAGCATATGTGAAAGCCCCTGAAAGAGCACCTGACATATGGTTATAGCTCAATAAATGTTACCTGACTCCAAATCACAAAATAACATTAAATCAGCATTTTGGTCACAGTGACCTTTCAACACCCTCAAAAAATTATGCCAGATGGCAGCTGAAACCTTCTGGTCAAAAATAGGACTGGTCATAAATAGAGAGTGTGTTATTCATGCCTTGTCTGACTTCACCACCTGCTATTACTTGGCATAAATGTAGACTTGAGAAATGGGAATTTTCTCTTTTTGATATAATTTACACTGACACCAACTTTCTCACCAAGTTCTGGATTTGAAGGGAATATTGCCTCACCAGAACTATGATGTTGGAAAATGCTGACTAACTGAACACTTAAGTTTTCAGTTACTATTAAATTTTAATGAACATAAAATCCACATTAACATCTAATTAAGCCATTATGATTAGTGCTACACAATGCATAGTTAATCATCTTGCATATCTTAACATACTTTTATCTTTGAGGAAACTGAACTCATTAAATACTGCTATTTGCTGAACAGATCATAAGAACTTTATGATGCAGAATGACTAACATCATTAACCTCTTTATAATGTTTTCCAAAAACTGAATATTCAACCAGTGGGAGATTACTTTAGGTAAATACTGTTTTTGAAAAAAAAAAGTTATTTACCTAGATAAAAATTTTGTGTTTACTTATGCCTAGTTTGGGCTTCTCTTGTGGCTCAGCATATTAAAAAGCAGAGACATTACTTTGCCAACAAAGGTCCATCTAGTCAAGGCTATGGTTTTTCCAGTAGCCATGTATGGATGTGAGAGTTGGACTGTGAAGAAAGCTTAGCACCGAAGAACTGATGCTTTTGAAATGTGGTGTTGGAGAAGACTCTTGAGAGTCCCTTGAACTGCAAGGAGATCCAACCAGTCCATTCTAAAGGAGATCAGTCCTGGGTGTTCTTTAGAAAGAATGATGCTAAAGTTGAAACTCCAGTACTTTGGCCACCTCATGAGAAACGTTGACTCATTGGAAAATACTCTGATGCTGGGAGGGATTGGGGGCAGTAGGAAAAGTGGATGACAGAAGATGAGATGGCTGGATGGCATCACAGACTTGATGGACATGAGTGTGAGTGAACTCTGGGAATTGGTGATGGACAGGGAGGCCTGGCGTGCTGCAATTCATGGGGTCGCAAAGAGTTGGACACGACTGAGTGTCTGAACTGAGCTGAACTGTGGCTCAGCTAGTAAAGAATCCATCTGCAATGTGGGAGACCTGAGTTCAATCCCTGGGTTCAGAAGATCCCCAGGAGAAGGGAAAGCCTACCCACTCCAGTATTCTGGCCTAGAGAATTGTGTGAACTGTATAGGCCATGGGGTCACAAACAGTTGGACACAAGTGAGCAACTTTCACTTCACTTCATTTATGCCTAGGTTAATATGCAATAAGGAATACACCTCAAAGGTGCAATCCCTAGACATTATAAGTTACTGAAAAAGCTACTTGTTCAAATGGGAGTGCATATCTGTGTTTAGAATAAAGACTTATTTTCATCTGGATCATTGGTGCAGTATTCATATTGACATTGTTAAACCAATATTTTATAGTCCAGATACAATATATTCATTACACAACTGATGGAAACCTATGGGCAGATAAATTTTCACTTTCATTGAATATAAACTTTGGACCTCTGCTTCAATCTCAACTTGTACTTTTGTAGGGTATGGAGTTTTGAATTTGTGACTTAGACTCTGAACTTCAATGTCATTATCTATAAAATGGAATGGGCATGCATGTTGCACAAACTAGAAACTTACAAATGCTTAAAATACAAGTATACATATTTATACATAGTATAAATTTATAAATATTTGCATAAATAAATACAATGTATATACTACCCATTAAATCACAGCTTTAGTTATTGTTTGTTTGTAGTATTGTAATTGTTATAATTGTGTTTCCCTTTCTACTAATTTCTTTCATATCCGTTTTTTTTAATTATCTGAAATTTTATAATTGATTTGCAAGTTAACAGATACATTTCACCACCAGGGAAGTAGAAAAGAGGTGATATATTACAGTGAAGGTGATAGAATTCCAGTTGAGCTATTCCAAATCCTGAAAGATGATGCTGTGAAAGTGCTGCACTCAATATGCCAGCAAATTTGGAAAATTCAGCAGTGGCCAGAGGACTGGAAAAGGTCAGTTTTCATTCCAATCCCAAAGAAAGGCAATGCCAAAGAATGCTCAAACTACCACACAAATGCACTCATCTCACATGCTAGTAAAGTAATGCTCAAAATTCTCCAAGCCAGGCTTCAGCAATACGTGAACCATGAAATTCCTGATGTTCAAGTTGGTTTTAGAAAAGGCAGAGGAACCAGACATCAAATTGCCAACATCTGCTGGATCATGGAAAAAGCAAGAGAGTTCCAGAAAAACATCTATTTCTGCTTTATTGACTATGCCAAAGCCTTTGACTGTGTGGATCACAATCAACTGTGGAAAATTCTGAAAGATATGGGAATACCAGACCACCTGATCTGCCTCTTGAGAAATTTGTATGCAGGTCAGGAAGCAACAGTTAGAACTGGACATGGAACAATAGACTGGTTCCAAATAGGAAAAGGAGTACATTAAGGTTGTATATTGTCACCCTGTTTATTTAACTTATATGCTGAATACATAATGAGAAACGCTGGACTGGAAGAAACACAAGCTGGAATCAAGATTGCCGGGAGAAATATCAATAACCTCAGATATACAGATGACACCACCCTTATGACAGAAAGTGAAGAGGAACTAAAAAGCCTCTTGATGAAAGTGAAAGTGGAGAGTGAAAAAGTTAGCTTAAAGCTCAACATTCAGAAAAAGAAGATCATGGCATCTGGTCTCACCACTTCATGGGAAATAGATGGGGAAACAGTGGAAACAGTGTCAGACTTTATTTTTTGGGGCTCCAAAATCACTGCAGATGGTGACTGCAGCCATGAAATTAAAAGACGCTTACTCCTTGGAAGGAAAGTTATGACCAACCTAGATAGTATATTCAAAAACAGAGACATTACTTTGCCAACAAAGGTTCATCTAGTCA
Organism: Bos taurus; assembly: GCF_002263795.3. NCBI lineage: Eukaryota > Metazoa > Chordata > Mammalia > Artiodactyla > Bovidae > Bos > Bos taurus. The sequence continues at coordinate 2,724,327 of NC_037346.1, read as the reverse complement.
AGGTTATGGTTTTTCCTGTGGTCATGTATGGCTGTGAGATTTGGACTGTGAAGAAGGCCGAGCGCTGAAGAATTGATGCTTTGGAACTGTGGTGTTGGAGAAGACTCTTGTGCGTCCCTTGGACTGCAAGGAGATCCAACCAGTCCATTCTGAAGGAGATCAGCCCTGGGATTTCTTTGGAAGGAATGATGCTAAAGCTGAAACTCCAGTACTTTGGCCACCTCATGTGAAGAGTTGACTCTGGAAAAGACTCTGATACTGTGAGGGATTAGGGGCAAGAGGAAAAGGGGACAACAGAGGATGAGATGGCTGGATGGCATCACTGACTCGATGGACGTGAGTCTCAGTGAACTCCGGGAGTTGGTGATTGACAGGGAGGCCTGGCATGCTGCGATTCATGGGGTCGCAAAGAGTCAGACATGACTGAGTGACTGATCTGATCTGATCTGATTAGATTAGATTATTTTCTCTTAGAGTTTCCTGATGCTGAGTAATGAAACATTAGTATTAAGACAAAATATCATTTTAGGACCCAAGCCAGTCTTGGGTAGAATGCTGCAAGAATTAATTTGAATATGCTTTAAAAGCCACAGATTATAGAAAAGAGGTAGGTGAAAGTGTATTTGCAATGATTAATCACTAGAATCCTTTTATTCAAACTTATTTATTTTCAAAATCATATTGTTCCTTTGTCCACATCTGAAGACCTCTGCCTATCATCCTTTGCATCAAAAGGCCTCACCTGCCCTCACCCTGGGCAGAGCCTCACATGGTCAGGTGGGAAAAGTTGTGCTACATCTAGGCTGTTTACTTATAACTTGACAACTAGAAACTCAACAGGTTTCTACATTTATGCAACTTTTGACGTTGCCTCAGGACTTGAGTACCAGACCTAAGTGAAATTCAGCAATGTTTGGAATTATATTTTATTTTATTCCTATACCTGTGTAGTCTAAAGGAATATTTAGATGGTATTATTATTTTTTTGTTTTTTCATTTGTAATTGCCTTGTATCAACTTCAGGTTAACACCTGAATTTATATTCTCTTCAAATGTGGCCAGGAAAATAACTTCAAGTTCAGTTTTCCAAGTTTTATTTCCTGTATACAATGGAACAGGAATTGCTCTAGGTACAGTTATTTTTGACCTGCTTTATGAGAAACCTGTATGCAGGTCAGGAAGTAACAGTTAGAACTGGACATGGAAGAGCAGACTGACTCCAAATTGGGAAAGGAGTACATCAAAGCTGTATATTGTCACCCTGCTTATTTGACTTATATGCAGAGTACATCTTACCAAACTGGATGAAACATAAGCTGAAATCAAGAGTGCTGGGAGAAATATCAATAACCTTAGATATGTAGATGACACGACCCTTACAGCAGAAAGTGAAGAATTAAAGAGCCTCCTGATGAAAGTGACAGAGGAGAGTAAAAATGTAGGTCTGAAACTCAACATTTAGAAATTTAAGCTCATGGCATCTGGTCCCATCGCTTCAAGGCAAATAGATGGGGAAACAAGGGAAACAGTGAGAGATTTTATTTTTGGGGGGCTCCAAAATCAATACAGATGGTGACTGCAGCCATGAAATTGAAAGATGCTTGTTCCTTGGAAGAAAAGCTATGACCAACCTAGACAGCATATTGAAAAGTAGAAACATTACTTTGCTAGCAAAGGTCCATCGAGTCAAAGCTATGGTTTTCCAGTAGTCATGTATAGATGTGAGAGTTGGACTTTACATAAAGAAAGCTGAGTGCCAAAGAACTGATGGTTCTGAACTGTGGTGTTGGAGAACACCCTTGAGAATCCCTTGGACAGCAAGGAGATCCAACCAGTCCATCCTAAAGGAAATCAACCCTGAATATTCATTGGAAGCACTGATGTTGAAACCGAAACTCCAATACTCTGGCTACCTGATGTGACGGACTTCCTCATTGGAAAAGACCCTGATACTGGGAAAGACTGAAGGCAGGAGGAGAAGGGGATGACAGAGGATGAGGTGGTGGGATGACATCACTGACTCTAAGGACATGAGCTTGAGTAGGCTCTGGCAGTTGGTGATGGACAGGGAAGCCTGGCATGCTTCAGTCCACAGGGTCATAAAGAGTCAGACACAACTGAGGGACTGAACTGAACTGAGCAGTTATTTTTATTATTTCCATTTAACATTTTAAGAAACTGAAAATAGAAAATAGTCTCTTGTTTCTTTGAATAATTTTTGTGCAATGGCAATAAAAATTTTTAAATTAATTTAATATTTACTTAGTCCCCATTTTCTGCCTACACAGTATTCTAGTGAACAAGATGGGGAAAAAAATATGGTTCATAAGCTAGCAAGGAAAAGCATTTAAAGCTGAAATGTTATAAAATAAATTAACATTTTTATAATGTGATAAATAAAATCTCAGGAAGCTGCTTTTGATTAGATAAGAAAAGCAATATATAATATTTAGACAAGCTTTTTCTGTGAAAGGAGAGAGAGGAAGAATGTTTAGGTAAATAGGAGATAGCTAGAAATGGTTTTGCTGTCAGAGACTGAACATCTTGACAGATTTGTTTGTTTGGGGCCCTGGGAAGAATGCGTTGGACAACCAAAGTTAAGCACGTATGCTCACCATGAAGGTCAAAGTATTAGTTTATTATTATGAAAGATTAAAATAAGGGGATGGGATAAGAGAGGAGAGGCTGAGTTCTCATTACAAGGAGAATGCTGTCTTATTTTTAACTGCATGAGATGATGGATGTAGACTAAATCTATTATGGTAATTATTTCACAATATAGGAAAATCAAACCATCATGCTGTACACCTTAAACTTATATGATGTATGTCAATTACTTCACACATACACACACACACACACATGCACACACACACACACACTGGGGAAAAAGGAAGGGAGCTGAAATGTTAGAGTTCTCAAGGTAGACAAAGTCAAGGTAGCGAGGGTCAGGAGAAAACTGCTCTTTTAAGGTAAACTGTTTTTGTTTTTCATTTGCTGGAACCATAATGGACAGAGTGGGCATTCAATAGACATTTCTTTACTAAAGTAAAGAAATCTGTGCCCTGCTAACAATTTGTAAAAAGTAAGTAATTTTTTGATTTTCAGGAATACCATATAGGACATGGTAAAAAATAACTGTGATGTTATTTTTGTAAAAAATAATGTGATGAGGAGGCAAAAACATGTCATGTAAAAGAGAAATGGAAGTTACAACGCTACAGGGGCTTTTTCTAGGTGCACTGACTATGAGACCAATGACTGAAAGACTCTTTTGAGACATCAACAAATAATGGAGCTCAGGCGGAGTGTTTTATTTTATGCTTGAGTCAGGAACACCTTAGAAACTGATCAAATCTGAGCAATCAGTAGAAGATGTTAATGACTTTTCCTCAAAAAAAGCTTCATATTAAGGGTTAAGTAGGATCTGTTAGACACTAGAGCTAGTTACTAATATAATGGAAATCCTTCAGAATAGTGGAGGTAATTCACATAGAATGATATCCATATATGGTACAAAATGAAAGACTTCAAACTATTGTGCCACAGACAAAAAAAAAAAAAAAAATAGACTAATTGGACCTATGTAATCAAAGAAAATTAGTATTTAAAAAATAAGAAAAGCCAAGCAAACCCAAGAATGATACATTTCTATATTGCCTTAAACCTTGTAAATCAAGAGATATAGAAAGCAATAAATGTGATTTCTCAAACTCTACACTTATAAGTTGTTAAATAAAGAAAACAGTTGCATAGGTACAGGAAAAAAAAACAATATTTTTATTGACACACAATTTAAACAGTTTTGATGAGTCATAAAACTCATTGTTTATACCATTGTAACCATCATTTCAATTAAGATATAAAATAATGCAGTCACTCTGACTAATTCCCTTGTGTCATTTTAAACACATCTCCTCCCACTCCAAACATTATCAAGATTCTAGTTTGTAGCACTAGAGTTTAATTTTACTTGTTCTTAAATTCCATCTGTATGGAATGAGAGAATATATCCTTCATATCTGGGTTCTTTCCCTCAATATATGTTGAGATTTATTAGTTATGCATGTTTTACTTGGAAAATTGATTTGGTGCAGTGTAGTAATCATGTCCATATTCAATCATGTCCATAATAGTTAATCCATTTTCTGGTTAAATGGACAATATTTCATTGTGGAGATGGACAGTTGCACTGTGAAGCCCTATCAATGAATTTAAAAACAATAGTTCTAAAAAAATAAAAAATAAAAAAATAAAAACTATAGTTCTGTCCTTTTATAGATGTATATTTTAACTTTTCTTGGATAGACATCTTAGAGTGGAATTTCTGTGTCATAGAGTGGAATTTCTGTGTCATAGAGTGGAATTTCTGTGTCATAGAGTGGAATTTCTGTGTCATAGAGTAGATATATGTTTAAATACTAAGACATGTAAAATACTTTTGTAAAATTATCCTAAAACTTTATATTTCTGAAGGAATCAATAGCAACACAGAAACAAAAATATACCTCAATGGAACAAGATAGAAAGTTCAGAAATAGTTGCATGCACTTGTGGTCACCTAATCTATGACAAAGGAGGCAAGAATACATAATGGAGAAAAAGCAATCTCTTTAACAAGTGCTGCTTGGAAAACAGAATGTAAAAGACTGAAACCCCAACACCATACACAAAATGAATTCAAAATGGATTAAAAACCTAAATATAAGGCCGAATAATATAAAACTTTTAGAGAAAAATATATGGAGGGCACTCTCTGATATAAACTGCAGCAATATCTTTATCAATCTCCTTTCTAGAGTAATGAAAATAAAAACAAAAATAAACAAATGAGACAATCAAATATAAAACTTTTTGTGTAGCAAAGGAAATTATACATAAAGCCAAAATAAAGCCCTCAAGATGGGAGAAAATGCAAATGAAGTGACTGATAAAGGGTTAATTTCTAGAATATACAAATAGCTCATGTAACTCAATATCCTGAAAGTAAACAATTGAACCAAAAAAATGAGAAGAAGATCTAAATAAACATTTTCCAAAGAATACATTGAGATAAACAACAAACATATGAAAAGATGCTTAATGTACTAATTGTTAAAGAAATGGAAATCAAATTTACCAGGAGGCTGCACCTCACACAGAACTGAATAACCATCATTAAAAAAAAAAAAAAATCTACAGACAATAAACACTGGAGGGGTGTGGAGAACAGGGAATAATCAATTGGCAATGCAAACTGGTCCAGCCACTATGGAGATCAGTATGAACGCTCCTTAAACAACTAAAAATATGATCCAATAATCCCACTCTTGGGTATATATCTGGAGAAAACCATTATTTGAAAATATATAGGTACTGCTATATTCATTGCAGCACAATTCACAATAGCCAGAATATGGAAGCAACCTAAATGTTCATCAAAAAGGGAATAGATAAAATGATGTTGTACATGAATACAATGAAATATTATTTAGCCACAATAAAGAACAAAATAGCACCATTTGGAGCAATAAGGGTAAACCTACAAATTTTCCTACTGAGTGAGGTAAGTCATATAGAGGAGAAAAATGGAATTTGTGTGCTAAGTCGCTTCAGTTGTGTGTGACTCTTTGTGACCCCATGGACTATATAGCCTTCCAGGCTCCTCTCTCCATGGAATTCTCCAGGCAAGAACGTTGGAGTGGGTTACCATTTCCTTCTCTGGGGGATCTTCCTGACCCAGGGATTAAACCCGTGCCTCTTATATCTCCTTCATTAACAGGTAGGTTGTTTACTACTAGCACCACGTCAGTTCAGTTCAATTCAGTTGCTGAGTCTTGTCTGACTCATTGTGACCCCATGGACTGCAGCACATCAGGCCTCCCTGTCCATCACTAACTCCGAAGTTTACTCAAACTCATGTCCATTAGCTTGGTGATGCCATCCAACTATCTCATCCTCTGTCATCCCCTTCTCCTCCCACCTTATCTTTCTCAGCATCAGAGTCTTTTCAAATGAGTCAGTTCTTCACATCAGGTGGCCAAAGTATTGGAGTTTCAGCTTCAACATCAGTCCTTCCAATAAATATTCAGGATTGATTTCATTTAGGATGGACTTGTTGGATCTCCTTGCTGTCCAAGGAACTCTCAAGAGTCTTCTCCAGTACCACAGTTCAAAAGCATCAATTCTTTGGTGCTCAGCTTTCTTTATAGTCCAACTCCCATATCCATACATGACTACTGGAAAAACAATAGCCTTGACTAGATGAACCTGTGTTGGCTGCTTTTTAATATGCTGTCTATGTTGGTCATAACTTTTCTTCTAATGAGTAAGCATCTTTTAATTTCATGGCTGCAGTCACCATCTGTAGTGATTTTGGAGCCCCCCAAAAATAAAGTCTCTGACTGTTTCCCCATCTATTTGCCATGAAAGGATGGGACCAGATGCCATGATCTTCATTTTCTGAATGTTGAGCTTTAAGCTAACTTTTTCACTCTCCTCTTTCACTTTCATCAAGAGGCTTTTTAGTTCCTCTTCACTTTCTGCCTTAAGGATGGTATCATCTGCATATCTGAGGTTATTGATATTTCTCCCGGAAATCTGGATTCCAGCTGTACTTCATCCAGCCCAGCATTTCTCATGATGTCCTCTGCATACAAGTTAAACAAGCAGGGTGACAATATACAGCTTTGACATACTCCTTGCCGATTTGGAAGCAGTCTGTTGCTAGATGTCCAATTCTAACTGTTGCTTGTTGACCTGCATACTATTTCTAAAGAGGCAGGTCAGGTGGTCTGGTATTCCCATCTCTTTCAGAATTTTCTGCAATTTGTGGTGATCCACACAGTCAAAGGCTTTGGCATAGTCAATAAAGAGGGAGTAGATGTTTTTCTGTAACTCTTTTGCTTTTTCAATGATCCAGCATATGTTGACAATTTGATCTCTGGTTCCTCTGCCTTTTCTAAAACCAGCTTGAACATCTGGAAGTTCACGGTTCACGTACTGCTGAAGCCTGGCTTGGAGAATTTTGAGCATGACTTTACTAGTGTGTGAGATGAGTGCAATTGTGCAGTAGTTTGAGCATTCTTTGGCATTGCCTTTCTTTGGGATTGGAATGAAAACTGACATTTTCCAGTCCTGTGGCCATTGCTGAGTTTTCAGAATCTGCTGGCACATTGAGTCAGCACTTTCATGGTATCATCTTCCAGGATTTGAAATAGCTCAACTGGAATTCCTTCACCTCCACTAGCTTTGTTCATAGTGATGCTTTCTAAGGCCCATTTGACTTTACATTCCAGGATGTCTGGCTGTAGGTGAGTGATCACACCATCATGATTATCTTTGTTGTGAAGCTCTTTTTTGTACAGTTCTTCTGTGTATTCTTGCCACGTCTTCTTAATATCTTCCGTTTCTGTTAGGTCCATACCATTTCTGTCCTTTATCGAGCCTATCTTTGCATGAAATATTCACTTGGTGTCTCTAATTTTCTTAAAGGGATCTGTAGTCTTTCCCATTTTGTTGTTTTCCTCTATTTTTTTGCACTGATCACTAGGAAGGCTTTCCTAATGGAGTAGCCATGGCTCAGATCATGAACTCCTTATTTCCAAATTTAGACTTAAATTGAAGAAAGTGGGGAAAACCACTAGACCATTCAGGTATGACCTAAATCAAACCCCTTATGATTATACAATGGAAATGAGAAATAGATTGAAGGGACTAGATCTGATAGTCAGAGTGCCTGATGAACTATGGATGGAGTTTCATGACACCGTATAGGAGACAGGGATCAAGACCATCCCTATGGAAAAGAAATGCAAAAAAGCAAAATGGCTGTCTTAGGAGAACTTACAGATAGCTGTGAAAATAAGAGAAGCCAAAATCAAAGGAGAAATGGAAAGATATAAGCACCTGAATGCAGAATTCTCCTGCTAGTTAGGTAATGCTGAAATTCTTGCATTCTAGGCTTACTACACCAACCAAGAACTTTCAGTCGTCCAACCTAGGTTTAGAAAAGGCAGAGGAAGCAGAGATCAACTTGCCAACATTCTGTGTATCTTAGAGAAAGAAAGGGGATTTCAGGAAAGCATATACCTCTGTTTCAGCGACTACTCTAAAGCTTTTGACTGTGTGCATTATAAACAAACTGTGGAAAGCAATTCAAGAGATGAAAATACTAGACTATTTTACCTGTCTCCTGAGAAACCAGTATACAGATCAAGAAGCAACAGTTAGAACCCTGTATTGAACAACAGACTGGTTCAGGATTGATAAAGGAGAATGTCAAGGCTGTTTGTTGTCATCCTGTTGATTTAATTTATATGCTGAGAGTATCCTGAGAAATGCCAGACTGATTGAGTTACAAGCCAGAATTTATCTTTTCTGATCACAGTGCTGTAAGAGTAAATGTCAACTACAGGGGGGAAAAAAAGAAAAGCTAATTATTAAAAAAAAAAAAAAAAAACCACAAACATGTGAGGGCTAAACAACACACTTCTGAATAACCAGCAGATCACTGGAAAAAGCAAAACAGAAATAAAAATATGCATAGTAACAAATGATAATGAAAACAGGACAAGCCAAAACCTATGGGATGCAGTAAAAGCTGTGCTAAGTGGGAAGTTCATAGCAATGCAAGCCTACATCAAGAAACAAGCAAAACATCTAATTAACAAACTAACTTTACACCTAAAACAACCAGAAAAAGAACAACATAAAACCCCAATGTTAGTAGAAGGCAAGAGAAATCATAAAAGTCAGAGCAGAACTTAAATATATAAATAACTGAAGACTATTGCAAAGATCAATAAAACTACAAAGGTAAACTACAAAGCTCATTCTACAAGATCACCACTATCTTAATACCAAAACCAGATAAAGATGCCACAGAAAAAGAATACTATAAGCCAACATCACTAATGAACATAAATGCAAAAATCCTGGACAGAATTCTAGCAAACAGAACCCAACAACATATTAAAAAGATTGTTCATCATGACCAAGTGGATTTTATCCCAGGGATGCAAAGATTCTTCAATATTCACAAATCAATCAATGTGATATACCATATTAACAATTGAAAGATAAAAACCATCTGATTATCTCAATAGATGCAGAGAAAGCCTTTGACAAATTTCAACACCCGTTCACAATAAAAACTCTGCAGAAAGCAGGAATAGAAGGAACATACTTCAACATAATAAAAGCCATATAGGACCAACCCACAGAAAAATTAATCTCAATGGTGAAAAACTGAAAGCATTTCCTCTAAAACCATGAACAGAACAAGGGTGCCCAGTCTTACCACTGGTATTCAACACAGTTTTGGAAGTCCTTGCCACAGCAATCAGAGAAGAAAAAGAAATAAAATAAATCCAGATTGGAGAAGAAGTAAAACTTTCATTGTTTGTATATTACCTGATTCAGTACACAGAAAACCCTGAAGATACAACCAGAAAAATCCTAGAGCTAATCAATGAATATAGTAAAGTTGCAGGATATAAAACTAATACCCAGAGATTCATTGAATTCTTACACACTAACAATGAAAAATCAGAAAGAAAAATTAAGGAAACAATTACATTCACTATTACAATGAAAAGAATAAAATATATAGGAATAAAATTACCTAAAGAAAAAACCCTATATACAGAAAACCACAAAACACTGATAAAATGAATCAAAGATGACAGAAATAGATGGAAAAATATATCATGCTCTTGGATTGAAATAATCAATACTGTGAAAATGTGCATATTACACAAAGCATTACAGATCAGAGCATAGACTTGTATTACTGTGATATTGAATGGTTTGTCTTGGAAAGAACAGAGATCATTCTGTCGTTTTTGAGATTGCATCCAAGTACTGCATTTAAAACTCTTTCATTGACTATGATGGCTACTCCATTTCTTCTAAGGGACTCTTGCACACAGTAGTAGGTATAATAGTCTTCTGAGTTAAATTCACACCCATTCCAGTCCATTTTAGTTCACTGATTCCTAAAATGTTGATCTTCACACTTGCCATCTCCTGTTTGATCACTTCCAATTTGCCTTGATTCATGGACCTAACATTTCAGGTTCCTATGCAATATTGCTCTATACAACATTGGACTTTACTCCCATCACTGCTCACATCCACAAATGGGTGTTGTTTTTGCTTTGGCTCCATCTCTTCATGCCTTCTGGAGTTAGTTCTCCACTGATCTCCAGTAGCATATTGGGCACCTACCGACTTAGGGAGTTCATCTTTCACTCTCCTATCTTTTTGCCTTTTTGTACTGTTCATGGGGTTCTCAAGGCAAGAAGACTGAGGTGGTTTGCCATTCCTTTCTCCAGTGGATCACATTTTCTCAAAACTCTCCACCATGACCCTCTTGGGTGGCCCTACACAGCATGGCTCATAGGTTCACTGAGTTAGACAAGGCCGTGGTCCATGTGACCATATTGATAAGTTTTCTGTGATTGTGCTTTTAAGTCTGTCTGCCCTCTGATGAATGAGGATAAGAGGCTTATGGAAGCTTCCTGTTGTGAGAGACTGACTGAGGGGGAAACTGGGTCTTGTTATCATGGGCAGGGACATGCTCCATAAATCTTAATCCAATTTTCTGTTGATGGATGGGGCTGTGTTCCATCTCTATTACTTACATGGGGCCTATAGTGGAAGTAATGAAGATAATGACAACCTCCTTCAAAAGGTCCCATGCATGCACTGCTACACTCAGTGCCCCCAACACTGAAGCAGGCCACTGCTGACCCATGCCTTTGCTGGAGACTCATGGACTCTCATGGGAAAGCTTGGGTCAGTCTCTTGGGTCACTCTCTCCTGGGTCCTGATGCACACAAGGCTGTGTGTGTCCTCCGAGAGTCTGTTTTTCTAGGCCTGTGTAAGTTCTGGTGGCTCTATGCTGGGCTTAATGGCAACCTCCTCCAAGAGGGTTTATGCCATAAGCAGGTCTGTTGCACCCAGAGCCCCTGCCCCTGCAGCAGTCCACTGCTGACCCATAACTCCTCATGAGACCAGAAATACCTGGACTAACAGGCAAATTTGTCTTTGGAGTACAGAATGAAGCAGGGCAAAGGCTAATAGAGTTTGCCAAGAGAACGCACTGGTCATAGCAAACACCCTCTTCCAATAATACAAGAGAAGACTCTACACATGGATATCACCAGATGGTCAATACCAAAATCAAATTGATTATATTCTTTGCAGCCAAAGATGGAGAAGCACTATACAGTCAGCAAAAACAAGACCAGATGCTGACTGTGGCTCAGATCATGAACTCCTTATTGCTAAATTCAGACTTAAATTGAAGAAAGTAGGGAAAACCACTAGACCATTCAGGTATAACCTAAATCAAATCCCTTATGATTATACTTTGGATGTGAGAAATAGACTTAAGGGACTAGATCTGATAGAGTTCCTGAGGAACTATGGATGGAGGTTTGTGACATTGTACGGGAGGCAATGATCAAGACCATACCCAAGAAAAAGAAATGTAAAAAGGCAAAATGGGTATCTGAGGAGGCCTTACAAATAGCTGTGAAAAGAAGAGAAGCAAAAGGCAAAGGAAAAAAGGAAAGATATACTTATTTGAATGCAGAGTTCCAAAGAATAGCAAGGAGATATAAGAAAGCCTTTTTTAGTGATCAAAACAAAGAATAGAGGAAAACAATAGAATGGAAAAGACTAGATATCCCTTCAAGAGAATTAGAGATACCAGGGGAACATTTCATACAAAGATGGGCACAATAAAGGAAATAAATGGTATGGACTTAACAGAAGCTGAATATATTAAGAAGAGTGTCAAGAACACACAGAAGAACTACACAAAGAAGTTCTTCAAGACCCAGATAATCACAAGGTGTGATCACTCACCCAGAGCCAGACATCCTGGAATGTGAAGTCAAGTGGGCCTTAGGAAGCACCACTATGAACAAAGCTAGTAGAGATCATAGAATTCCAGTTGAGCTATTTCAAATCCTGAAAGATGATGCTGTGAAAGTGCTACACTCAATATGCCAGCAAATTTGGAAAACTCAGCAGTGGGCACAGGACTGGAAAAGGTCCGTTTTCATTCCAGTCCCAAAGAAAGGCAATGCCAAAGAGTGCTAAAACTACCTCCAATTGCACTCATCTCACATACTAACAAAATAATGCTCAAAATTCCTCAAGCCTGGCTTCAACAGTACATGAACCATGAAATTCCAGATGTTCAAGCTGGCTCTAGAATAGGCAGAAGAACCAGCGATCAATTGCCAATACCCACTGGATCATCAAAAAAGCAATAGAGTTCCAGAAGAACATCTAGTTCTGCTTTATTGACCATGCCAAAGACTTTGACTGTGTGGATCACAAGAAACTGTGGAAAATTCTGAAAGAGATGGGAATGCCAGACATCTAAACTGCCTTTTGAGAAATCTGTATGCAGGTCAGGAAGGAACAGCTAGAACTGGACATGGAACCACAGATTGGCTCCAAATCGAGAAAGGAGTACATCAAGCCTGTGTATTGTCACCCTGATCATTTAACTTATATGCAGAGTACATCATAAGAAAAATGCTGAGCTGGATGAAACACAAGCTGGAATCAAGACTGCCAGGGGAAATATCAATAATTTCAGATACGCAGATGACACCACCCTTAATAAAGAAAGCGAAGAAAAACTGTACCACCTCTTGATGAAAGTGAAAGAGTAGAGTGGAAAAGCTGGCTTAAAAATCAATATTCAAATAACTAAGATCATGACATCAATTCCCATCACATTATGGCAGATAGAAGGGGCAAATGTAGAAACAGTGACAAGTTTCATTTTCTTGGGTTCCAAAATCACTCCAGATGGTCACTGCAGCCATGAAATTAAAAGATACTTGTTCTTGGAAGAAAAGCTATGACAAACCTAGATAGTGTATTGAAAAGCAGGACATTGCTTTTCCAACAAAGGCACATATAAGCAAAGTTGTAGTAGTCATATATCAGTATGACAGCTGGACCATATAGAAGGCTGAGCACTGAAGAATCAATGCTTTCAAACTGCCCTGTTAGAGAAGACTCTTGAGAGTCCCTTGGAATGCAAGGAGATCAAACCAGTCAATCTTAAATGTAATCAATCTTGAATATTCATTGGAAGGACTAATACTAAAGCTGATGTGTCAATATTTTGGCCACCTAATGTGAAGGGCCAACTCATTGGAAAAGGTTCTGATGCCAGGAAAGTTAGAAGGCAGGAAAAGAAGGGGACAATTGAGGACAAGATGGTTGGATGACATTGCCGACTCAAAAGACATGAGTTTGAGCAATCTCCAGGAGATGGTGAAACACAGGGAAGCCTATTGTGTTGCAGTCCATGGAGTCACAAAGAGTTGGACATGGCTGAGCAACTGAATAACAACATCAAATAGCAGAAAATGAAGAGGAACCAAAGAACCTCTTCATAAGGGTGAAGGAGGAGAGTGAAAAAGCTGGCTTAAAACTAAATTTTAAAAAATAAACAAACAAACAGCAACAACAACCTAAGATCATGTGTTCTGGCCCCATCATTTCTTGGCAAATATAGGGGGAAAAGGTGGAAACAGTGACATATTTCCTCTTCTTGGGCACTAAAATCAGTGTAGATGGTGACTACAGCCATGAAATCAGAAGACAATTGCTTCTTGGCAGGAATGTTATGACAAACCTAGACAGCATTTTGAAAAGCAAATACTTTTCTGACAAATTTCTCTATACTAAAGGCTATGGTCTTTTCAGTGGTCATGTTTGGTTCCAACATTTCAGTCAGCTGGTGCAAACAGCTGACTTTTTGGCAAAGACCTTGATGTGGGGAAGATTGAGAGAGAGCAGAAGGAGAAGAGGACATCAGAGCATGAGATGTTTGGATGGCATAACTGATGCAATGGTCATGAAGTTGGGCTAACTTCAGAAGGTGGTGCAGGACAGGGAGGCCTGGCCTTCTGCAGTTCATTGGGTCATGAAGAGTGGGACATGACTGGCATGCTATAGTTCATTGGATTGTGAAGAGTCGGACATGAATGCACAGCTGAACAATAGCAATGTTCTTCATTTCCATTTTTTCTTAGAGTTTTACTGGATGTTATTTCCCTGTAGACTAAAAGACTTCCTTTACTTTCTTGTATTGCTGGGGTATTGACAACAGCTTCTTCTTTTTTTTTTTTTTCTTCCTTTTTTTCTGTTTTAATCTGAAAATATATTTTAAGTTTTTAATTTCCATATTTTTTTTTTTTACAGAATTCCTATTTCTCAACTTAGATTCCTCATCTTCATTCATTTGGACTATATTTTATTTCCTTTTGTGAACATATTGTGATATGTGCTTTGGAGTCTTTGTCTCCTATATTCAGCATTATTGGAGTTATTTTTATTGATTATTATTTGGCTTGATAATGAGTCACCCTTACCTATTTATACAAATGTCTAATATGTTTTTGTCAAAAGTTTGAAAATGTCTCTAATGTATTACAGGCATGCCTCAAAACTTTTGTAGGTTCAATTCCAGACCACAACACCAAAGCAAATATCACAAAAAAGTGAACCATATAAATATTTCTGTTTTCCAGTACATATAAAAGTAATATTTATATTATACTTTAGTCTAGTAAATATGTAGTGGCATAACATCTAAAAGACCAATGCATATACCTTAATTTAAAAATAACTTGATTGCTAAAAAGTGCAATTATCACTTGAGCTTTCAGTGAGTCACAGTCTTTTTGCTGGCAGAATGGCTTGCCTCAGTGTTGATGACTGCTGACTGATCAGACTAATGCTTCCTAAAGGATAGACTGACTGTGTCAATTTATTATAATAATACTTCAATGAAATCTGTCACACTAATTGACTTCTTTCAGTAATGATCTCTCTATAGCATGTAATGCAGCTTGATAGCATCTTCCTACTGTAGAACATTAATCAAAGTTGGAGTCAGTTCTATCAAACTGTAATGATGCTTTATCAGCTAAGTTTATGTAACATAATTTGTTGTCATTTCAACAGTGTTTATAACATATTCACCAAGAATAGATCCTCTCTGAAGTAACCACTAATTTTTACTCCCCCATAAGAAGACATATCTCATGAACTAAAGTTTATCATGAGATTACAGCAATTCAGTCCCATCTTCAGACTCCACTTCTAATTATATTTCTCATGCTATTTCCACCATATCTGCAGTTACTTCCTCCATCAAAGTCATCCATGATAGTTGGGGTCAACTTCTTTCAAGTTCCTGCTAAAGTAGATATTTTTTTATGTCTTACAATAGATAAGCAATGTTCTTAAGGGCCACTAGAATATTGAATACTTTCCAGAAGGTTTTCAATTTACTTTCCAGAGATTCATCAGAGGAATTATAATCTATGACAGCTATAATCTTATTAAATGTATTTCTTAAATAATAAGACTTGAAAGTTGTAGGTACATTGTCAGTGAGTAGTAAAATTTTGAAAGAAATCTCAACTTTGGGCTTGAACTATTCAGTAAACCATTTTGAAAACAGATGTGCTGTCACTCGGGCTTTGTTGTTCAACTTATGGAGCACAGACAGAGAAGATTTAGTGTGATTCTTGAGGTCCCTAGGATTTTCAGAATACTAAATTAGCATTGGGTTCAACCTCAAGTTACCAGCTACATTAACTTCTACATAGAGTCAGCCTATTCTTTGAGGTTTTAAAGCCAAGCATTGACTTCTCTCCAATGTTGGAGACCTGAGTTCAATCTCCAAGGAAGATCCCCTGGAGAAGGGAAAGTCTACCCACTCCAGCATTTTGGCCTGGAGAATTCCATGGGGTCGCAAAGAGTCAGACACGACTGATCGACTTTCATTTTATTGACTTCTCTCTAATTATTAATATCTTGATGACATCTTCTTCCAATAGAAGGTTGTTTTGTCTACATTTAAAATCATTTGTTTAATGTAGCCACCTTCATTAATGATATTAGCTAGATCTTCTGAATAACTTGCTACAGCTTCTACATCAGTACTTGCTGCTTCACCTTACACTTTGATGTTTTAGAAATGTCCTCCTTCCTTAAACTTGATGAACCAACCACTGCTAGATTTAAACTTTTCTTTTACAACTTTCTCACCTCTGTGAGACTTCATACAATTAAAGAGAGCTAGGACTGTGTTTTGAATTAGGTTTTGACTTAAAGGGAATGTTGAGGCTAGTTTGATATTCTATCTAGACTACTAAAACTTTCTCCATATGAACGAAAAGGATGTTTCTCTTTTTTTATAATTCATGTGTTCACTGAAATGTACTTTTAATTTCCTTCAAAAACTTTTGTTTTTCCAACTCAAATAATGTACCAAGAGGCCTAGCTTTCAGCCTATCTTGGCTTTTGACTTGCCTTCCTCACTAAGTTTAATCCTTTCTAGGTTTTCATTTAAAGTAAGAAATATTTATGAATCAAGTTCACTGTTTCTATGGACACATTTTGTGGTGCCCTAAAACAACCCCATGGGCTGTAATCTATGGGGTTGCAAAGAGTCAGACATGATTTAGTGATTAAACAACAACAACAATAAACAATTACAATAGTAACATCAAAGATCACTGATCAGAGATCACCATAGAAACTACAAAATATTGTGAGAATTATCAAAATATGAAACAGAGACATGAAGTGAGCAAATGTTGGAAAAATTGCTCCAACAGATTTGCTTAACACAGCATTATCATAAACCTTCAATTTGTTAAAAACAAAATACCCATGAAACATCATAAACTGAAGCAAAATAAAATGAAGTATGTCTGTACAGTGGTTATTGATTCTGTTATAGTCTGTGGATTTTGGGTTTTGTAATAACAGAAAGTCAACATACCTGGTTCAAACTGCAAACTGTCTTCCCCTTGATATGCAGCTGCTAATAATTTTATTCTATTCTTATACTTTTTAATCTTGACTCCCTGTGGATATTTGTATGGAAAAAGCAAATTAGACAAGATGGCATGGTCAGGCTCTGTCACTTCATGGCCTCTTGCTCTTGCCCCACATTTTGTAAATAATGATTATGTAACAGCTGAGATCACTAATAGAACTGTGTGCAAATGTCACGAGGGACTTGCTTGGTCACAGGGTTATGTCCTGTAAACATATGTGAGCTCCACCAAAAAAAAGTGACAGCATTATTGCTGTATCACAGCTGTGTCCATGGGGTCAGCCTTGGGAGGAGAGAATTGTAGTATGGCTACTATGCCAGCCAGGAGAGAATAAATGTGTCTGAAGTTCCTATGGATCCCCGAGTCTCCTTCCAGCCTCTTAGCTTGTGCCTTGCCTATTCTGGGTTCAGCAAACTGTGCGGACAGTGGATACAGCAAGACAACTGGTGTCACAAACAGGATGAGTGATACAATATGCTTTGTGCCAAAGATTTGAGCAGAGATGAATTCATGCTTTCTGTGGTTTTCCTGCTTCTGGAGGTTCTTTCTAAATTTATAATTGCTTTGCCACCTATGGACTTGGTACTCTTAAGTCAGTCTTTCTACAGTGTATACTGACCGTGGTCAGGAAATATACTCAGATAAGACTGGCATCAAACTGGCATATCTGGTTTCATATAACTTCTATCATGAGTAGATTTCTCTCTGGTTTCTGCATGCTTTTCTGTGATGCTTCTTCATCTTCTATTAATATATGTTATTTTAAATTGTCAGTCAGGAATTTGGGCAGTTTGTGCTCAAATTTAGGTCTTGCTTATAGTATAATTGTGCTGTCAGTATTTTTCCTTTACACTTTCAGCTGTCTCCTGGCTCTGAACATTTTATTTTTTTATTTTATTTTTTTTGAAATCTGTTTTATACTGGAGCATAGTTGATTAACAATGTTGTATCATTTCAGGTGTGCACCAAAGTGATTCAGTTATACATATACATGTGTCTCCTCTTGTTCACTGACTCAAAGGACATGAGTTTGAGCAAACTCCAGGAGATAGTGAAGGACAGGGATGCCTGGCATGCTGCAGTCCATGGGGCTGCAGAGTCAGACATGACTTAGTGGCTGAACAATAACTTTTTTGAATTCTTTTCCCATTTCAGTTATTATGGAATATTGAGCAGCTTTTCCCTGTGCTATAAGCATGTCCTTATTGGCTATCCATTTTATTAAAACATTTTTTTATTTGTTTGTTTATTTTTGGCTGTACTGGGTCTTCATGGCTGTGCAGACTTTTCTCTAGTTGTGGTAAGGGAGGGCTACGCTCTAGTGTGGTGCACAGGCTTCTCACTGCGGTGGCTTCTCTTGTTGCAGGGCATGGGCTCTAGGGCAGCCAGGCTCAGCTGTTGAGGCACGTGGGTTAGCCCACGTGGCTCTGAACATTTTAATTCAATTATTTCTACTAAAACAGGCTGTGAATTGTTCACTCCATAGTTTTTCACAACTATGGCCCATGGAGGTTGGACCAGACTATTGGACAAATTGACAATTCTTAATCCCTTGTGGTTGCAGTTTTTTGATAAGAAATCTCAGTTTTGTCAGCAGTTGGATGGATTCCTATTGTCATCTTTAAAATAATTAAAAATTAGTTAGTATTCTTTTTACCTGCTATCTCCCAGGAGTTTGTGGAAGAATACACTTTCCTTCTCTTCCATTATAAGAAAAAAATTTCTATCTTGTAAATTTTTGGGTTCATTTTTTATCACTGACTAAATAAATGTACTAAATGTAATTTTTCATTTTAATTTCATCAGAATTTGCTTTATTTATTCATAAGTTATTTTTTAGGTGTTTAAAATCTACAAACTGCTGTATAAAATCAGTGAAAATATAGTTAATTTTTTAATTTTCTTCCAGCCAAAGCCAATATAGGTTCAAATACTATGATTTATTTCCAGTATTCCAATAAGTATGTAATAAATTTAGAATTTATATAATACTTCCAATAATTATTGTTATCATTGATTTATGATTAATAGTTCCATTTTACTAGATTGTACCCTTCTGAAAGTGTTAATGTTAGGCAAAGACTTGACATCCAAATCCATGTACAGTACTAGCTCAAGATGTCTTAATTTACACAAAGAGTTTAATTTTGTTCTTGTTGCTTTAAATTAACTTTAATTCTTAGCCTTTGTCCATACTGTATAATTTACAAAAGTAAACAAAATTTTATACAAAGCATTTTCTGAAAATCTCAAATATCTTTTAAAAATCTACTTTATGCTCCACCTTCTATCCCTCCTCATCAGCAGGAAATATTCTGTAGTATAAGTTAAGCTAAGCTAAGTCACTTCAGTCATGTCCGACTCTGTGCGACCCCATAGACGGCAGCCCACCAGGCTCCCCCGTCCCTGGGATTCTCCAGGCAAGAACACTGGAGTGGGTTGCCATTTCCTTCTCCAGTGTATGAAAGTGAAAAATGAAAGTAAAGTCACTCAGTCCTGTCCGACTCCTAGCGACCCCATGGACTGCAGCCTACCAGGCTCCTCCGTCCATGGGATTTTCCAGGCAAGAGTTCTGGAGTGGGGTGCCATTGCCTTCTCCGTTCTGTAGTATATTTAACATTATTTTATCTGTGTCTCCATTCCTTCCCTTCAAGTAGGTTCAACAATATCATTTTTCTAGATTCCAAATATATGTGTTAATATATGGTATTTTTTTTTCTAATTTAATTCACCCTGTATAACAGGCTCTAGATTCATCCACCTCACTAGAACTGACTCAAATTCATTCTTTTTTATGGTCGAGTAATATTCCTTTGCATATGTATATCACATCTTCTTTACCCATTCATCTGTCAATGGACATCTAGTTAGCTTCCATGTCCTAACTATTATTAATAATTCTGCTATGAACATTGAGGTACATGTGTTTTTTTTTTCAATCATGATTTGATCAGAATATATCCCCAACAGTGGGACTGATGGATTATATGGTAGTTTTATTCCTACTTTTTTAAGAAAAGACCTATGGGCACAGTAGGAGAAGAGAGTGGGATGAATGGAGAAGGTAGCATCAACATATATACACTATCATGTTTAAAGTAATTAATGAAAAGATTCTATGTAATACAGGAAGACCAGACAGACACTCTGTGATGGTCTAGAAAGGTGAGTTGGGGGAAAGGGAGGGATGTTCAAGGGGAAAGTTATATATATATATATATATATATATATATATATATATATGTATATATGTGATTACAGCTGATTTCCTTTGTTGTACAGTAGAAACAAAGATTTTCCTGCAATTAAAAGCTAATTTTTTAAAAACAAAAATAAAAATATGAATCTAAAATACTTTAATATCAGAGTACTTTCTATGAAAATTTTGTCATTCTCAGCTAAGACCTCTAATAATTTATATAGTCCTTAATGTATTTAGATGAATTTTTAAAACATTCCCATACTAAATAATTTTATTACTTAAATAATTTGAAACATTTTCCTATTAGTAGAATCGATTAATTAAGATGCATTCAATGACAAACACTCATGTATCTTTCTGTCAGTGTTTATGACATCTTTATGCCAAGTGTTTGTTGAGCCTGCATTATTTATCTAATAAAATAGGTTAACTCTAATTTGTAGTTGCCCTATTACCTGTGAAACTGGTGAGTTCAACTGCTAATTAATAGTTAATTTTAGCTAATCATGTTATTTTGAAGTTTTATGCAACCTAGTATGTTTTATTAATCATATGAAAAACAAGTCCGACTGATAGAATTATTTTTTTATTAGCCTATCCTTTATATGAAAATTGTTAATCTATCTTTCACAAAAGCTAGCCTATCCTTGTTATGAACATTGCTTATCTCTCTTTCACAAAAGTCACTGTTGTTGTTATTCAGTCACTCAGTAATGTCTTACTATTTGGGACCTCATAGATGGCAGCACACCAGGCTTTCCTATCCTTCACTATCTCCTGGAGTTGGTAAAATTCACAAGCATTAAGTCGATGATGACATCAAACTATCTCAATCTTCTGTCACCCTCTTCTTCTGCTCTCAATCTTTCCCAGTATCAAGGTTGTTTCCAATGAGACGACTCTTCACATCAGATGGCTAGCGTATTGGAGCTTCAGATTCAGCATCAGTCTCTCTGATGAATATTCATGACTGATTTCCGTTACAATTGACTGGTTTAATCTCTTTACTGTCCATTGGACTCTCAAGATTTTCTCCAACACCACAGTTCAAAATTACCAATTCTTCAGTGCTCAGCTTTCCTTATGGTTCAACTGTCATATCCACACATGACTACTGAAAAATCATAGCTTGGACTATATGGACCTTTGTTGACAAAATAATGTCTCTGCTTTTTAATATGCTTTTCTTTTTAATATGCTTTTCTTTAATATGCTTTTAATATGGCATACATTTCTTTCAAGGAACAAACATCTTTTCATTCCATGGCTGCAATCACCATCTGCAGTGACTCTAGAGCCCAAGAAAATAGAGTCTGTCACTGTTTCCATTGTTTCTCCATCCATGTGCCATGAAGTGATGGGCCCAGATACCAAAATGTTAGTTTTTTGAATGTTGAGTGTTAAACCAGCTTTTTCACTCTTTTCTTTCACTTTCATCAAGGGATTCTTTAGTCCCTCTTCACTTTCTGCTGTAAAGGTGGTATCATCTGCATATCTGAGGTTATTGATCTTTCCCCCTGCAAACTTGATTCCAGCTTGTGTTTCATCCATCCAGGCATTTCACATGATGTACTCTGCATATGAGTTAAATAAGCAGGGTCACAATATACAGCTCTGAGGTACTCTTTCTCAATTTTGATCAAGTCCATTTTTCCATGTTCAGTTCTAACTGTTGCTTCTTGAGCTGCATACAGATTTTTCAGAAGGCAGGCAAAGTGGTCCAGTACTTACATCTCTCTAAGAATTTTCCAGTTTGTTGTGATCCACACAAAGGCTTTAGTGTAGTCAATGAAGCAATAGTAGATGTTTTTTCTGGAATTCTCTTGCTTTTTCTATGATCCAATGGATGTTGGCAGTTTGATTCATGGTTCCTCTGACTTTTCTAAATCCAGCTTGAACATCTGGAATTTCTCAGTTAATGTACTCTTCAAGCCTAGCTTGGAGAATTTTGATCATGACTTTGTTAGCGTCTGAAATGAGTGCAATTGTGTGGTAGTTTGAACATTCTTTGTCATTAATTTTCATTGGGATTGGAAAGAAAACTGACCTTTTCCAGTCCTGTGGCCCCTGCTGAGTTTTCCAAATTTGCTGGCAGATTGCAGCATTTTAAAAGTATCATCTCTTAGGATTTGAAGTAGCTCAGCTGGAATTCCATCCCCTTCCCCAGCTTTTTTCATAGTGATGCTTCCTAAGGTCCACTTGGCTTCACACTCCAGGATCATCTGGCTCTAGGAGATCAATCACAGCATCGTGGTTATCTGGGCTATTAAGAATTTCTTTTCTTTTCTTTTTTTTTTTGTATAGCTCTTCTGTGTATTCTTGCCACCTCTCCTTTTTCTCTTCTGTTAGGACCATTCTGTTTCTCTCCTTTATTATGTCCATGTTTGTATGAAATGCTCCCTTGGCATCTCTAATTTTCTTGAAGAGATCTAGTCTTTCCCATTCTATCCCCCCTCCCCCCCATTTCTTTGCACTGACCACTTAGGAAGAGCTTTCTTATCTCTCCTTGCTATTCTTTGGAACTCTGCATTCAGATGGATATATCTTTCCTTTTTCTCCTTTGCCTTTAGTTTCTCTTCTTTGCTCAGCTAGTTGCAAGTCCTCCCCAGACAATAATTTTGTCTTTTTCCTTTTCTTTTTCTTGGGCATCATTTTTATCATGGTCTCCTGTACAATGTTATGAAATTCTGTTTCTAGTTCTTCAAGTACTCTATCAATCAGGTCTTATCCCTTGAATCTATTTGTCATTTCCACTGTATAATTATAAGGGATTTGATTTAGGTCATACCTAAATGGTATAATTATTTTCTCTACTTTCTTCAAATTAAGTCTGAATTTTACAATAATGAGTTCACGATCTGAGCCACAATTGACTGTGGCTCAGATCGTGAACTCATTATTGCAAATTCATAACCTCAGACTATACCACAAAGCTACAGGCATTATGATAGAATGCTACTCATAGAGAAGCAGAAATATAGATCACTGGAACAAGATGGAAAGTCCAGAGATAAACTCATGCACCTATGAGTTCCTTATCTTCAACGAAGGAAGCAAGAATATAAAATGGAGAAAAGATATCTTCTTCACTAAGTGGTGCTGGGAGAACTGGAGAACAACACATAAAAGAAGTAAGATAGAATACTTTCTAACACCACACACAATAAACTCAAAATGGATTAGAGACCTAAAGGTAAGACCAGAAATTATAACATACTTAGAGGAAAACAGGCAGAACATTCTTTGACATAAATCACTGCAAAATCTGCTTTGATCCACTTCCTAAATTAATGGAAATAAAAACAGAAATAAATAAATAAGACCTAATTAAACTTAAAAATTTTGCACAGCAAAAAAACTATGAACAAGATGAAAAGGCAATACTCAGAATGAGAGAACATAATTGCAAACAAGGCAACTGACAAAGGATCAATCTCCAAACTATACAAGCAGCTCATGCAGGTTAATATCAGAAAAACCAAAAAACAAAAAAAGCAATTAATAAATGGACAGAGGATCTAAATAGACAGTTCTCCATAAAGATATACATATGGCCAATAGATACATGAAAAGATGCTCAACATTGCTCATTATTGGAGAATTGCAAATCATAGTGACAATGAGGTTTAACTTCACAGTGGTCGGAATGGTCATCATCAAGAATCTACAAATAATAAATGCTGGAGAGGATGTACAGGAATGGGAACCCTCTTGCACCATTGATGTGAATGCAAATTGATACAAACACTATTGAGATCAGTGTGGAGATTCCTTTAAAAAATCAGGAATAAAACTAAAATAGAACCCAGAAATCCCCCTACTTGGTCTATACCTTGAGAATACCATAATTGAAAAAGAGATATGCACCCCAGTGTTCATTATGATAGCCAGGATTTGGAAGCAATCTAGATGTCATCAACAGATGAATGTGTAAAGAAGCTCTGGTGTGTGTATATATATACACATACATACATACACAAGGGAGTATTACTCATCCATAAAAATGAGTGGATGTGAGTTTGTTGAACTGAGTTGATAAACCAATAACCTGTTATACAAGTTGAAATATGTCAGAAAGATAAATACCAGTATCTTAAAGTATGTACTGATGAACGTGTCTGTAGGGCATGAATAGAGATGCAAACATGGAGATTAGAATTGTGGATACAGTGGAGGAAGGAGAGAGTGGGATGAATTCAGAAAACAGCAATGAAACATATACATTATCGTATGTAAAACTGATAGCTACTGGAAAGTTGTATAACACGGGGAGTTCAAGCCAGTGCTCTATGACAGCCTAGAGGGGTGGGATTCAGGGTGTGGTTGAGGAAGATTTGAGAGGGAGGGGATATATGTATATTTATGGCTGATTCATATTGTTGTATAGCACAAACCAATACAACATTGTAAATCAATTATCACCCAATTAAAATAAATAATAAAAAATAAATAATGGTCCATTCTAAATATTTCAAGCTCTACAAAGACCATTTGAGGGAAAAAGATTTGAATTGTCAGTGAACTCAGAAGAAAATATGTGGAAGTATTTTCTGCTTTACTCTTCATAAAAATTTCTATATTTAAGTAAGTTCTGAAACATTACCAAAGCTTTGTGTTGTACCTCTTCGGGTATGGGTTTGAGAATTTTAATCCCCATTATTCCATTAATAATATTGCATCATTAGCAACTAAGAATTGTTGATGGCAAATCATAGTAAAGGTAAACATATGCTGAACAAATACTTAAAAGAATCATAATCCTAAAGTAATCATGTAAAATCAGGGAAAGGCACACTAAATGATTGTATTTTTGGATGGCATTAATTCAAAGCTAAATTTATGCTAAAAGTGCTTCTGAGTGTGTGTGTGTGTAAGTTAAATAAAAAAAAAAAAAAGAATTTTGCGAATTTTTGGAATTTATTTTAAACTTTATGCCTGTAGCTTTTTAGTAGAGTTCTCTGGAGAGTTTTGGAGAAGGCAATGGCACCTCACTCCAGTACTCTTGCCTGGAAAATCCCATGGACGGAGGAGCCTGGTAGGCCCAGTCCATGGGGTCTCTAAGAGTCAGGCACAACTGAATGACTTCACTTTCACTTTTCACTTTCATGCACTGGAGAAGGAAATGGCAACCCACTCCAGTATTCTTGCCTGGAGAATCCCAGGGACAGAGGAGCCTAGTGGGCTGCTGTCTATGGGGTCACACAGAGTTGGACACGACTGAAGCGACTTAGCAGCAGCAGCAGCTGGAGAGTTTAGCTGTAATTAATACTTTTCAGCTGAAAGCTCATCTTTCCTAGACTTACTTGAAAAATAGGAGCAAAAAGCTTTAGGTTTACCTAAAAGCTTTCCAAATCTCTGCTAAACCATACACATATGTCAGCCATGTGATTTAAGAATGTCCTCATTTCAAAAAAAAAAAAACAAAAACAAGTTCTGATTTCTCTCATGCAATAATTTTGTCATCCCCCTGTAATAAAGTCCACTTTAAGCTGTTTCAAGGTACTCTACATGTTCTCTCAGACTTTTCTTCTTTGTTTTTATTTTTTCCTGTGATTATGGTAAATCAGCTTTGGATTCCAGCAGAGCCCTTCAATATTCCACAAAGCATTTACTTAATTCTGATTCTTTATCCAAACAAGGGTTATTAGAAAACTGCATTTTTTGTAGAGGAAAAGTTTAAAGGCAGGGATATATGGTAGAAAATATAATAAAAATAATAGTGAATGACAAAACAAAGTAACATACTCAAATAACTTTTTAGCTTTTCTTATGATAAATAAAACTGTAAAAAACAAATTATTTACTGTCAAAATTGTGCCATCACCAACAAACTGTGTCATAATCTAGAGACTTAAATGAAAATCCTTATTTTTGGTAGTACTTCAAGAACAGCTGTTCAAACTACAACACAATCTTTAATAGTTTGATCAATACTAATTTGAACAAAGATAAAAATAGCTGCACAAAATGTCAATCTAGTACACAAAAGGATCAATTCAGAGGCTTATAAACAATTTTTCCTACAACCAAAATGTTTCACTCTGTCACTGCTAGAGAGATCAATGAGCAGACAATGACATCTCTTTTGCTGAAGCTTCAGCTAGAAGAAAATATACCTAGTATGAGATTTAACCAAGATGAAATTCAACAATTACAACCACTAGAAATGATTAGTCACTGGAAAAAATATTGATTACATGCCTCCTGTGAACATGTGCTTGGCTGAAGAAATCTGGAAATATAAATGGACTGAAAAACACAGAAACTGACTTTGGAGAGTACATAATAGAGTACTAGTGATATAGGGAATTGCTGGGCCAGAAAATTTAGTGAATGTAAAAATCATATAGATAATTTTTAGAAAAAAAATAAAACACTTTAGAATTAATCCTGCCCATTGAGTTTATCATTATTAAATCTTGTATAATTTCAATGTTTCTGAAGTAGTTGAACTGAGTTTCACATTTCATAAAATAAATAAATGATTAAAAAATAAAATTGTAGAAAATAATAATTCATATAGTTAGACCTGAATTTATTACTGCTGTTTCATATGTAGTTACAATAAATGCTAAAGAGAAATTATTCATGACACATCAAAGAATAAGAAGATATACTTTGTTTAAACTGTTGTAATAAGGTAAGAAATACTGCAATGTGGTTTTGCAGTAAAGGAGACTGAGGTCAACTCCAAATATGACAGTATTCTTGCTGAAAATAATTTCTTCATAAATTACATGAGGGCTTTAGGAGGATGAGAAGTCCAATCAAATGTTGAAGGTGATTAGCAAAGGAGACTGGAAAATTCTAACCAAATTGACTTAGTCAGATTCCTGCTAAAATTGAACAATGCCAAGTTGAAAATAGAAGCTCAAAAGTCATGGTCTAGTTGAAAAGCAATTTCACAGAAACCTGAGGAGAGTTTGACCAGGAAAAGAATCTCTGTTATAAGCAGCAAATAGTTGCAAGTAAAATAAAATAAAAAATCGTTCTGTCTGTCTGAATTGTTGTAGAGCCTCAAACTAGTTTAGGTAACTTTTCTACTATAGGAATGAATCACATTTGTTTATGTTCTATGAAAATAATCTTTATACTCTCATTTTTCAGACAGATTTATATAACATAGGAGAGTAGAGAGGAACTGATATAACACATTTGGTGGTAGAATACTTAAAATAATGGTAGCAGTCATTATAAATTTAAGAATAAACTGTAAATGAGCCAACTGACCTCAAATATGGCTAAATATGTAAATCACCTGGAGAGCTTAAACTATAAATTGATACCTAACTTGCAGCCCTAAAGATTATAATTTAATTGGTATTGGGTGTAACTTGTATGTCACATTTTTAATGCCTCAGGTTATTCTAACACATAGACAAATTTGAGACTACTCCCAACCAATTCCTTACCCAAACAAAACCAAATTACCAACAATATTCAGTGATATTATTTATTCAATGAATAATCACAATTGGTTTAAACTGTTAACTACTTTCTAAACAATTACAAATATATGCTTTTTGTTTGTTTTATTTTAATTAGAATTAACACATTGTTACTCAATTCAGTGAATAATTGGTTTTATTTTTATTTTATGTATCTTTCTTCTAGTAAGAATGAAATAAGGTTGACCAAAGAATTAGATGCATATCTTTTTGTTCTTTTAGAACAAAAGGATAAGACTAGCCTGGATGAAGGAATGAGAAATAGAATATAGACTCTTGTATAGAAGAGTAATTGTCAATTTTTGAATTCCTAAATAGGAGACTTTTGAATAGATTTAATGAAAATAACAGTACACTTTTTTGTTTCTTTCAGGTAGCCTAGTTTCCTAAACTTGATTGTATGGAGATAGACACACCTGCAGTATTAAGAAACTGTGGGTGACCGGTCCCAAGATGGCAGACGAATACACAGGGAGACAACTTTCTCCCTCACAAATTCATCAAAAGATCATTCGGATGTGGAGCAACTTCCACAAAACAACTTCTGAACACTGGTGGAGGACAACAGATACCCAGAAAGGCAGTCCATTATTTTCTAAAGGAGCTAGGACAAATATGAAAGATGAAAACAGAGACAAAGAATTAGGGATGGAGACCCATCCTGGGGAGGAAATCATGAAAAAGAAGTTTCCACACAATAGGAAACTATTTCACAGGCATGTCAGGGAGGAGCTTTGGAATCTCAGAGGGCAAAATAATGAGAAAACCCACAGAATAGGCACATAACCACCACTACCAGAGGAGAAGCAATTCAGATGTTTGTGTCTGCCAGCAGCAAGTGGGGGCTGGGCACGGAGGAACGTGCTGCATCATTAATCCTTAGGATAAGGACGGAGCAAGAATGCCCTGAGGACAATCTGAGGGGGCTAATGTGACTTAGTAATACAAACTATGCGATTGCCAGAGAGACAACAACTACAACAAAAAAAGGGACCTTTCCCATGAAAGGTTCTAATGCCGCGTGAAAACCTCTGACACACAGAAGAAAGGATTGCACCCTAACACATACCAAAGGAGCACAAGCCGGCTGGTGTTTAGGGCCCTCCATCCCTGGAAGCAGAGAAGCAAGTGTGTGACAGCCAGAGCTGGAAGGCAAGGGGCCACTGCAATCTCAGCCCCAGAGACTACACCTTCTACCAAACTGTGAGAAGGCTGTCAGTTGCTAACTACATCTTCCTGGGATCCTGGACAGTTCACATTGTCTAGGAGTGTCACAGACTGAGATCAGTTCCCCAAAGGAGACACACGGCACACCTGGGACTGTGCCCTCATGGGGCACCCAGGAAACCAAGTGACTGGGACCAGGAAGGTGCATAAGACACACGGCCCACCTGGGACAGTGTATTTACCAAGCATCTGGTCGCCTGAGCAGCTAGGACCTGGGAAGGGCACAAAACACATAGCCCATTTGAGTGTGTGCCCTTGAAATGCCCCTGAGAACCTGAGTGGCTTAGACCTGGGAAGTATATGAAATTCAGGGCCCACTTGGGACAGCGCCCTCATGGACCATCCTGGAGCCTGGGCAGTGTGGACCTTGGAAGTACACACCACCCTGGGCTGTGGCAAACCCAGTGTGGTCCATCCTCTGCAAACACCCCCCACACATGCCAGTGATATTTGTTTGCAGTGTCCTTCTCTTTCCACAGCACAAATGAAAAAGTGAGCCTTAATAAGTAGCTGCCTTTGCCCCCTTGGATCAGGGCTGAAATGAGACAGTGAAGAAATTTGCAAACATTGGAATCCAAAATAGACAAAGGAGGAACAGCCCTGGAAGTGGCAGGTGCAATAAATTAAAACTCTACACTTAATGCTAACCCTGTGCATTTGAGGGGCAACTATAGATTTTGAGAACAAGTACAAGCCAGAACAAGGGACTATCTGACACTTTACTGACCCTACACTGCCCACAACAGCTGCAGAGAAATATCTAGCTATATTTTTAGTATTATCACTATATATACACATATATATCTCTTATTTATATATAATTTATATATAAATTAATATATATATTAAATTTTAGTTATTTATTATTCCTTTAACTTTCATTTTTATAGCCTACTATTATTATCTTTCTTTTAAAAAAGCTATTTTTAAAAGAAAATTCCATATATATTAATTTTTGTGATCAATTTTGCTTTGCATTTTTATATTGTATTTTTGAGATTCTAAACACTATTCTAGGCTTTTAGTCTTTGCTTTATAATATTTGTTACCAATTTTGTACCTTTCAGAATCTAACCTTCAGTATTCATTTTCACTTAAGGATTTGACTACTGGGTTTATTGCTCCCTTTCTTTTTGACTCTCTTGTTTCTCCCTGAGGTCACCTCTATCTGCCCCCCCACACACACCCTGCCCCTTCTCTTCTCTATATAACTCTGTGAATCTTTCTGGGTGTTCCTTGCTGTGTAGAATTGTTTCACCATTAACCTAGGGATTTTATGTTCTGTGCTCTATGAATGGAAAAATCTTGAGGCTAATGCAAGAGGGGGAACAAAAGCCAGAGGCAGGAAGCTCAACTCCAGAACTCCAGAACATCAGAAAACTCCTGATCCCAGGGAACATTAATAGATAAGAGCCCACCCAAAAGTCTCCTTGAAAGTGAAAGTGAAGTCGTTCAGTCGTGTCTGACTCTTTGCAACCCCATGGACTGTAGCCCACCAGGCTCCTCCATCCATGGGATTCTCCAGGCAAGAGTACTGGAGTGGGTTTCCATTTCCTTCTCCAAAAGTCTCCTTACCCACACAGAAATCAAGCTCCACTCCAGAGCCAGCAAGTTCCAGTACAAGATCTCCAGCAAAACTGGAACACAACAATGAACGTTAAAAGACAATTTGCCCAAAGCCATACCAAACCCATAGACACCCACAAAATCACTAATGGATACTGTATTGCATTCCACAGATAAAAGATCCAGCTCCAACCACCAGAACACAAACACAAGTTCCCCCAGCCAGGAAACTTTGACAAGCCACTGGTCCAACCCCACTCAAAAGGAACAGACTCCACAGTTAAAGGAACCATGAACTTCCAGGCTGAAGAAAGGGCACCCCAAACACAGTAATCTAAACATAATGAAAAGTCAGAGAAATATCCAGCAGGTGAAGGAACATGATAAAAATCCACCAAACTAAACAAAAGAGGAGGAAACAGGAAGTCTACCTGAAAAATAATTCAGAATAATGATAGTAAAGATGATCCAAAATCTTGAAAACAAAATAAAATTACAGATAAATAGACCAGAGACAAGGATTGAAAAGAACCAAGAAATGTTTAACAAGCACCAAGAAGAAATAAAGAAGAGTTAATCAATAATGAACAATACAATAACTGAGATTAAAAGCACTCTGGAGGGAACCAGCAGTAGAATAACTGATACAGAAGAGAGGATAAGTGAGGTGAAAGATAGAATGGTGGGAATACATGAAGCAGAGAGGAAAAAAGAAAAAAAAAATTAAAGAAATAAAGACAACCTCAGAGACTTCTGGAAGAATGTTAAATGTCCCAACATTTGAATCATAGGTGTTCCAAAAGAATAAGACAAACAGAAAGCACATGAGAAAATACTTGAGATAATAGTCAACAAGTTCCATAAAATGGGGAAGGAAATAGGCAGCCAAGCCCAAGAAACCAAGAGAGTCCCAAACAGGATAAACCAAAGGCACACCAGCCCAAGACACATATTAATCAAACTAACAAAAAACTAAACACAGTGAGCAACTATTCAAAGCAGCAAGGGAAAAGCAACAAATAACACACAGGGGATCCCCATAAGGATAACAGTAGAAACTCTTCAGGCTAGAAGGAAATGTCAGGACATACTTAAAGAGATAAAAGAGAAAAACCTACAACCAAGATTACTCTACCCAGCAAGGATCTCATTCAGATAGGAAGTAGAAACGAAAAGTTTTACAGACAAGCAAAAGCTGAAAGAATTCATCACCACCAAACCAGATCTTCAACAATGCTAAAGGATTTTCTCTATACAGGAAACACAGAAATGATTTATAAAAATGAATGCAAAATGACAAAGTATATGTTAACAGGCTCATACATATCAATAATAATAGTCCATGGAGTCACAAAGAGTCGGACATGACTGAGCGACTTTCACTTTCACTATGGACACCTTATCTTTGACAAAAGAGGCAAAAATATACAATGGATAAAAGACAGTCTCTTTAACAAGTGGTGCTGGGACAACTGGTCAACCACATGTAAAAGACTAACAATAGAATGCTTTCTAACACCATACACAAAAATAAACTCAAAATAGATTAAAAATTAATTTTAAGATCAGAGACTATAAAACTCTTAGAAGAAAACATAGGCAGAACACTCTCTGACATAAATCACAAAATCCTCTATGACCCATCTCCCAGAGTAATGGAAATAAAAGCAAAAATCAACAAATGGAACCTAATTAAACTTAAAAGCTTTTGCACAATGAAAGAAACAATATACAAAGTGAAAAGGCAGCCTTCAGAATGGGATAAAATAATAATAAGTGAAAAAACTGACAAAGAATTCATCTCCAAGATATATAAGCCTCTCATGTAGTTCAATACCAGAAAAACAAACAACCCAATCAAAAAGTGGGTCAAAGAACTAAACAGATATTTCTCCAAAGAAGACATACAATGGCCAGTAAGCACATGAAAACAATGTTCAACATTAGAAAACTTGTTATTAAAAAAATTTAAGTCAAAACCACAATGAGGTATCATCTCATGCCAATCAGAATGGCTGCCATCAAAAAGCCTACAAACAATAAACGCTGGAGAGGGTGTATATAAAAGGTGACCTTCTCACACTGTTGGTGGGAATGCAAACTAGTACAGCCACTATGGATAACAGTGCAGAGATTCCTCAAAAAACTGGGAATAGAAATGTCATATGACTCAGCAATCCCACTGCTGGACAGACACACTGAAGAAACCAGAATTCAAAGAGACACTTCTACCCCAATGTTCATTGCAGCACTGTTTACAATAGCTAGGATGTGGAAGCAACCTAGATGTCTATCAGCAGACAAATATATAAGGAAGTTGTGGTACATACACACAATGGAATATTACTCAAGTATAAAAATGAACACATTCAAGTTAGTTCTAATGAGGCGGGTGAAACTGGAGCCTATTTTAAAGAGTGAAGTAAGTCAGAAAGAGAAACACCAATAGAGAATATTAATACATATATATGGGATTTAGAAAGAAGGTAATGATGATCCTATATGCAAGGCAAAAAAAGAGACAATGATGTAAAGAACAGACTTTTGAACTCTGTAAGAGAAAGCGAGGGTGGGATATTTGAGAGAATAGCTTTGAAACATATATAATACCATATGTAAAAGAGGTGAACAGTGCAAGTCAATGCATGAAGCAGGGCACTCAAAGCTGGAGCTCTGGGACTACTCAGAGGGATGAGGAGGGGAGGGAGGTGGGAAATGGGTTCAGAATGGGGGACACATGCACCTGTGCCTGATTCATATCAGTGTATGACCAAAACCATCACAATATTGTAAAGTTATTATTCTCCAATTTAAATTATTAATTAATTAAAAAAAGACTCAGATAAGACTCAAGTTTTGCATGCAATAAACAAAATAGGTTGCAGAGGGTACATTAAAAAAGAAAAAAAAAAAAAACTGTCTATTTTTATTTACCTATTTAGATGCACCAGGTCTTCATTGTAGCTGTTGGGTCTTTAGTTTTGGCATGGAAATGCTTCACTATGGCATGTTTGATGTGGATCCTCAGCTAGGGGTCAAACCTAGGTCTTCTGCATTAGGAGTGTGGACCACTAGGGAAGTCCAAGGATGCAGTTTAAACAGAAAACTTCTTTCAGGAATTTTGTGATTAAAAAGCAATAATTTTCAGCAAACTTAAATCTTTCTAAACTTTTTCCTCTTTATTTTGTCATAATCTCAATTACTGACCATTTCATTCAACTTGAGGATTTTTCAGAAATACTTTCTTTGAACTAAGAGTTACATGTGAATTCAGTACTAGTGTCATTTAATCTGTGAATAGTTCTGCTTCTGATATTTTCTAAATATAATGATAAAAGCCAAATAATAAGTTTGTCTCCATAAATCCTCTGTCACTTCAAAGTTTAAAAGTTAATCTCTTTGTGCTTCAGTTTCCTCAGCCATTAAATGAGGATAACTATGGCTTTGTAGTGAGAACTAATTGAGTTATATGGGAAGATATCTTGTGACCTATTACCAATATTCTTGTGATCTATACACCATATAGGTTTTAACAGCTATTAGAAAATAAACATCTAGTATGCATGTTACTGAACTCAGGTTCAGCTTCATGACATTTTCTGTTGAGTGCAGATTGGGTGACTCTTCAGACATTACTTTGCCAAAATGATCTGCCTGCAGGAATGCTTAGGGGGCTTGATGAGGGAAGAAAGCTAGGAGCTAGTTTTTTTTTTTTTTTCACTGCTTGCTTCCCCATTTTTACTTTATTTTATCTAGAAAAAGAATCAGCAACTTAAATAAAGCATGATAGAAATTCAGGAGAGCCTATATCAGGAGTTAGATTACATTGTCTAGAAATATCATTTCTACTAATTAGGCTTTTTTTAAGTTTTAGGGGGAGGGGGATGGACAAACAAACAAGGGAAAAGGAGCTGCTTTCATGTACAGATGATTCATTAAAAAAGAAAAAAAAAACAGGAGAAAAAGAACTTATGCTTGGTGGTCTGAAAGACAGTGACTGTTGGCTGCAGGTAACTAAATATAGTGAGCCACCTCTAACTTGCAAAATACTTGCTCTTAGAAATATCTAATTAAGATTATAAAGAAGCTACAAGGCTTCTACATGTGGGAAATTTAACAAGTAGTTTTAGGATTTTCTTTCTTTCTTCCTTTTTTTTTTTTTTTTACTCCCTAGGAAGGATCACTACTGCAGCCAGAATCTACTAACGCTTTCAACTTTTCATCCATTTTCTGCAGATGAAAAGTGTTACCAAAACTGGGAAGTTCATGGGTTAAACTCATCCCATCAATCAAAATTATTGAACTCAGGGAAGGTCTTCTCATTCTGACATTCCCAGATGGTAACTTGCTTTAATGGGGCTTTCCTTGCACTAAGCTCTTTTTAAAGAAATTAATACATTTCTAACTCTGGAAAAGGAAAATTGTCTTTGAATCCAAGTGTGTTATTTAACCGACAAAAATACAAAACAACAATTTAGTCAGTTTTTATGAACTTAACATACAGTTTTTAAGGATATACAAGACAATGTGGACTTCATTTTAATAGAATAAACCCAAAAACATACAAAAATTACTACAATTTGTTACAATTTCAAGGCTTATTAGTAATGCAGAAGAGAGAGAAAATATTTTGTATTTAGTAGAGAGGAATAATATCAGTAATTAGTTTATTTGGTAGTATAATAGTTTGATGAAATTCCCTCTTAAAATTGAAAACAATTTTCAAATTTTCAAAACTGGCAATGCTCGAAAGCAAGGCTACTCCAAAGACTGAGTCCTTGAGTGACTGTGCTAAGCAGAGCCTCCATGCTTGTTTATGAAGATCAGGCAACATGAGCAAGAAATAAACACTTTTGAACTACTAAGAATTTGAGGTTGTTTGTTACTGCAGTATGACCTAGCTCAATGCTTCTCAAAATTGCATGTGTATAAAACTCATCTGTGAACTTTGTAAAAATATAGAACTTGAAATAGCATATCTGAGTAGAAAGTCTGTAGTCATAAGGAAAACACTCTGGTGAGGTTGGTACTGCTGGTCCACAAATCACACCTACCATATCGGATTAAAACACTGATGGTAATGGGGGTTAAGCCAAACATGTTAATTCTAAATTCAGGGCTTATTTCCCAGATGTTAACGAGTATATCCCACTGACTTTTGATCTACAGGTAGCAATCTTCAAGTGGATATGAAAATTAATATAGTAGGTCATAACCAGAAGATAAAAGGTGAAACAAACAAAAAACTTAAATAAAAATAATAAAATAGAATGGAAAATGATCAGTTTTACAGAAAATAAGAGTAAATATTATTTCGTGAAACTGCACCAATTATATTATTCCAGATTGCTTTGGAAAATGTGGGGCAATCAAAAATATTTTAAATTCAATAAATCATTAGATTTAATATTCTTTATAAATGTTTATAAAAGTTAAGATAACAATTTTTAATGTATCAAAATATGGCTGATCAAGATGGCAGAAGAGTAGGACATAGAGTTCACCTTCTCCAGTAAAAATATTGAACATACATTTAAAGTAGAATGATGCACAAAGAACAGTTACTGAACTCTGACAAAAGACCTCAGACTTCTGAAAAGACAAGAAAATCTCCACATAACTGGTTGGAATAAAAAGAAAATAAAAAAGAAATGGGATGAGGTCTGAACACTAGGGAGGGAGCTATGAAGGAGGAAATATTCCCTCACACTGGGAAGTCTCTTCACCAGTAGTGAAATCAAACTAAATGGAAGAGAAGATTCAGAGCTTACAAGGACAGCACAGCAACCAGTTTGTGGAAGACAAAATGAAGAATGACCTGCACATTGGGTTGGAACCACTTCCCTAAAGTCCCCAAATTGAGATACTCCTCTGTTGGTGTGGGTAGGTATTGGGTGCTGAAGCTCAGGCTTTGGAAGTCAGACCTAGGAAAAAGACTGGAGTTGGATATGTGGAAACAGCCCAAAAAGGCTGGGCTATGGCAACTGAAGATGTACTTGTGAGAAGCCTGAGTCTGGCTGAGAGGCAAGGTGCCATTATTGTGAGGCAATTGAGAAGAGGGGCAAGGCCACCATAAGACCGTTTTATTTTATTTTCCCCTCTGAGTGCTCCCAGGTAACAAGACAACACCTACAGGAGCACCAGAGGGTGGCTTAAGTCACCCCTGCCATCTTGGGCTCCAGAGATGGGTACTGGCTACCACCACCAGACACACAAGCAGATGGCATTTTCCTCTCCATTGTCCTGGGAGAGCAATGGAAAGCTCTTGGCACTAGGATATTTATAAGCAGGAGACAGGATCTGTGTCTGTCATCCTAGGAAAATACAAATAGTTTCCACCACTAGGAAATCCATGGGAGGGTTCCAGGACCTGCCCCTGCTGTCCTGTGAATGGGGAAGGGATGCTTTATCTGAATACCTTGTATCAAAGGGATAATGGCCAGCTCACACAGAGCAAAAAGGCAGCAGGCTTTCAAACTTAAAGAAGCCCATCAATTCCAAAGAAAAGAGCGGAGCAAAAGAATAGAAACTCATCTTGTGAAAATACCAAAGTCATAACTAACTGCTGAACAACCAACAATAAAAAAAGACTGGAACCTACCAAAAATGATATTTTACATTCAAAAACAAGGAATGAGCCACAATGAGATGGCAGAATGAGTGATCTTGTGACAATCAAATCCAAAACCTGCTGAGTGGGCAACCTGAAAATTGGAAAATAATCACATTGCAGAAGTTCTCTGAAAAGATTTAAAGGTTCTGAGCTTCATTTCAGGTTTCCCAGCCCAAGGGACTGGCCCTGAGAGGAGGAATCCCCAAAGCATTTGGCTTTGAAAGCAAATAATACCCCACTCCATCAGTGGGCAAATCATCCAGAAAGAATATCAGTAACAAAAAACAAGCTTTAAATTACACTTTAAACCAGACATAAGTAATTGATATTTACAGAGAAATGCATCAGAAAGAAAATGAACAAAGTACACACGGACCATTTTTCTGGATAGATCACATCTTGGACCATAGATCAAGCGTTGATAACTTTATGAAAATTGAATTCATAACTAGCATATTTTTTGATCAAAAGGCTATGGGATTCAAAATCAATAATAGGGGGAAAAAACTTAAAAGATACAAATACATGGAGTCTAAACAAGAAGCTACTAAACAACCAAGATTACTGAAGATATTAAAGAAGAAACCAAAATACCTAAAGACAAATGACAATGAAAACACAATGGTCCGAAACCTATGGGATACAGCATAAACAGCTTTAAGAAGGATGCTTATAGCAATACAATCTTACCTCAGGAAACAAGAGAAATCTCAAATAAGCAACCTAAGTGTACCCCATAAAGCAACTAGAGAATGAGTGGGGAAAAAAACCCCACAAAATTATATAAATAACAGACCAGAAATAAAAACAGAAAATAATAGAAAATATAAATGAAATGAAAAACAAATTATTTGAAAAGAAACCAAACCTGACAAACTTTTAGCCAGAATCATCAAGGAAAAAGGTAAAGGACACAAATCAATAAAATTAGAAATGAAAAAGGAGAAGCTACAAGAGACATCACAGAAATACAAAGGAGTATAACAGACTACTACAAACAAATACGTGACAATAAAACGGACAACATTAAAAAATGAAATAAAATTTCTTAGAAAGATACAATCATCCAAGACTGCACCAGGGAAAAAATAAAATATGAACATAACATGCACAAGTATTGAAATTGAAACAGTGATTTTAAAACTTCCAAGAACAAAAATCCAAGACCAGACAGCTTCACATGAAAATTCTATCAACATTTAGAGAATAGTTAACATGTATTCTTTTCAAACACTTCCCAAAAGTTGCAGAGGAAAAAAGCCTTATTTCAAGCTCATTCTAGGAGGCAACCATCACCCTGGTACCAAAAACTGACAAAAAAAATTATAAAAAATAAAACTACAGATCAATATTGCAGATGAACATAGATGCAAAAATAGTCATCAAAATGCTAATAAACCCAATATAGAAATTCATTATAAAGGTAATCCATCATGATATCTCAGTTGGTAAGGAAGCTTCTGGCAATGCAGGAGACTCCAGTTTGATTCCTGGGTCGGGAAGATCTGCTAGAGAAGGGATAGGCTACCCAATCCAGTATTCTTGGGCTTCCCCTGTGGCTCAGCTGGTAAAGAATCCACCTGCAATGCAGGAGATCTGGGTTCAATCGCTAATTTGGGAAGATCCCCTGGAGAAGGGAATGATTACCCACTCCAGTATTCTGGCCTGGAGAACTCCATGGACTGTATAGTCTATGTGTTCATAGAGCGTTAGACATGTGTGAGTAACTTTCACTCACTTACTCATCATGATCAAATGGGATTTATCCTAATAAAGAAGACGTATTCAACATCCAAAAATCAATTATTCTGAAACACTACATTAGCAAATTGAAGAATAAAAACTATATAATCACCTCAATAGATTCAGGAAAAGATTTTAACAAAATTCATCGCCATTTATAAATAAAAGCTTTCCAGAAAATGGGAACAGAGTCAACTTATCTGAACATAATAAAGGCCATATATGAAAAACTCACAGCTAACATCACAATCAATGGTGAAAACCTGAAAACATTTCCTCTAGGATTAGGAACAAGGCAAGGATGTCCACTCTTTCCATTTTTATTCAACATACTTTTGGAAGTCTTAGTCATAAGAATCAGATAAGGACAAGAAATAAAAAGAATCTAAATTGAAAATGAAGAAGTAAATATGTAAATATGTCACAGTTACAGATGACATGATATGGTACTTGGAAAATCCTAAAAGCATTACCAGAAAATTACTATAGCCCATCAATGAATTTGGTAAAGCTGAAGGATATAAAATTAATACACAGAAATAGCTTAATTACTATACATGAAAAACAAAAAATCAGAAAGAGAAATTAAGCAAGCAATCCCATTTACCATGACATCAAAAATAATAAATTACCTAGGACTAAACTTACCTAAGGAGACCTACTCTAAAATCTAGGAAATGCTAATGAAAGAAATCAGAAATCATACAAACAGATGGAAGAATGTATCATGTTCTTGAATTGAAAGAATAGGTATTCTCACAATGATTATGTTACCCAAGGCAATCTATAGATACAATGCAATCCCTGTAAAATTACCAATGTCATCTTTCACAGAACTATAGCAAAAAAAAAAAAAAACCTAAAATTTATATTGAAACACAGTAAACCCTGAATAGCCCAAGTGATCTTGAAAAAGAAAAATGGAGCTAGAGCAATCAGAATACTGGAGTGGGTAACCTTTCCCTTCCCCAGGGCATCTCCCCAAACAAGGGATTGAACCCGGTCTCACTCATTGCAGTCAAGTTCTTTACCAGCTGAGCCACAAGGAAAGCCCAAGAATAATGGAGTGGGTAGCCTATCCTTCTCCAACCCCGACCCAGGATTTGAATTAGAGTCCCTTGCATTGAAGGCAGATTCTTTAACAACCGAGCTATCAGGGAAGCCCTAAAGCAAGTTCAAATAATATTACAAAGCTACAGTCATCTAAACAGTATGGTACCATAACAAAAACAGAAATATAGACCAATGAAATAGGACAGAAAGCCCAGAAATAAATTCATTCACCTATGTTCAGTTAATGTACAACAAGGAAGGTAAGAATATGCAGTTGGAGAAAAGATAGTCTCTTCAATAATTAATGCTGGAAACACTGGGCAGCTACATGTAAAAGAATGAAATTAGAATATTCTCTAACACTGTACACAAAAACAAACTGAAAATGGATCACAGACCTAAGGATAAGACTAGACACTATAAAACTCTTAAAAGAAAATAGAGGCAGAATACTCTTTTACATAAAGCACAGTAATATCTTTTTTGATTCATCTTCTACAATAATGAATATAAAAGCAAAAATCAACAAATGAGACCTAATTGAACTTAAAAGCTTTTGCACACCAAAGGAAACCATAAACAAAATGAAAATAAAACCTACAAAATGGGAGAAAACACGTGTAAATTAATTGACTGACAAGATATTTATCTCAAAAATACAGAAGCATCTCAGTGTGTGTTCACACCAGGTTTCCCTGTCTTTCACTATCTCCCTGAGTTTGCTCAAATGTGTGTCCATTGAGTCAGTGATGCCATCCAACCATCTCATCCTCTGTAGCACCCTTATCTTCTTGTCCTCAATATTTCTCAGTATCAGGGTCTTCAATGAGTTGGCTTTTCACATCAATTTGTCCAAGTATTGGAGTCTCAGCTTCAGCATCCACCCTTCCAATGAATATTGAGGGTTGATTTCCTTTAGGATTCACTAGTTTGATTCCCTTGCTGTCCAAGGGATTCTCAAGGGTCTTCTCCAGCACCACATTATGAAAGTATCAGTTCTTCAGTTCTCACCCTTCTGTATGGTCCAACTTTCACATCTATAAATGACTACTGGAAAACAAACAAACATAGTTTTGACTGTATGGACCTTTGTCAGCAATGTGATGTCTCTGCCTTTAAAAGTCCAGTTAGGTGTATAATCTCATAGAGCCTTATTTTTAAAAAATCAAAAACTATGCATAAGATGTAAATAGACATATCTCCAAGAAGATATACAGCTGCCAAAAAACACATAAGAATTTGTTCAATATCACTAATTATCAGAGAAACGCAAATCAAAACACCAATGAGGTATGATGTCACATGGGTCAAAATAAAAATTTTCAAAATGTCTACAAAAAATAAATGTCTTGAGAAAGGGTATCAGAAAGGAAACCCTCCTACACTGCTGGTGGGATTGTTAATTGAGACAAACACTATGGAGAACAGAACAGAGGTTCCTTAAAAAACTAAAAATAAACTAACCTTTGGTCCAAAAATCTGACTCCTGGGCATATACCTGGAAAAAACCATAATCTGTAGAAAACATGTGCAACAATGTTTATTGCAGCACTGTGCATAATCAGTCAGGCAGTTCAGTCACTTAGTCATGTCCGACTTTTTGTACTCCACGTACTGCAGCACACCAGGGTTCCCTGTCCATCAACAACTCATGGAGCTTACTCAAACTCATGTCTATCAAGTTGGTGATGCCATCCAACAACCTCATTCTGTGTTGTCCCCTTCTCCTCCAGCAGTCAATCTTTTCCAGCATCAGGGTCTTTGCAAATGAGTCAGTTCTTCACATGAGGGGGCCAAAGTATTGGAGTTTCGGCTTCAGCATCAGTCCTTCCAATGAATATTCAAAGTTGATTTCCTTTAGGATTGATTGGTTTGATCTCCTTACAGTCCAAGGGACTCTCAAGAGTCTTCTCCAACACCACAGTTCAAAAGTATCAAATCTTTGGCTCTCAGCTTTCTTTATAGTCCACCTCTCACATCCATACATGACTACTGGAAAAACCATAGCCTTGACTAGATGGACCTTTGTTGGCAAAGCAATGTCTCTCCTTTTTAATATACTGTCTAGGTTGGTGAAAACTTTTCTTCCAGGGAGCAAGCGTCATTTAATTTCATGGCTGCAGTCACCATCTACAGTGATTTTAGAGCACAAGAAAATAAAGTCTGTCACTGTTTCCATTGTTTCCCCATACATTTGCCATGAAGTGATGGATCCGTATGCTGTGATCTTAGTTTTCTGAATGTTGAGTTTTAAGCCAACATTTTCACACTCCTCTTTCACTTTCATAAAGAGGATCTTTAGTTTTTTCTTCCCTTTCTGCTATAATGGTGGTGTCATCTGCATGTCTGAGTTTATTGATATTTCTCCCTGCAATCTTGATTCCAGCTTGTGTTTCATCCAGCCCGACATTTCTCATGATTTCTACATATAAGTTAAATAAGCAGAGTGACAATATACAGCCTTGATGAACTTCTTTCCTGATTTGGCACCAGTCTGTTGTTCCATGGCCAGTTCAAACTGTTGCTTCTTGACCTTCATACAGATTTCTCAGGAGGCAGATCAGGAGGTCTGATGTTCCCACGTGTTGAAGAATTTTCCAGTTTGTGGTGACCCACACAGTAAAAGGCTTTGACATGGTCAATAAAGCAGAAGTAGATGAATATTCTGGAATTCTCTGGCTTTTTTGATGATCTAACGGATGTTGGCATTTTGATCTCTGGTTCCTCTGCCTTTTCTAAATTTCGCTTGAACATCTGGAATTTAACAGTTCACATACTGTTGAAGCCTGGCTTGGAGAATTTTGAGCATTACTTTGCTACCGTGTGAGATGAGTGCAGTTTTGTGGTAGTTTGAAAATTCTTTGGCATTGCCTTTCTTTGGGATTGGAATGAAAACTGACCTTTTCCAGTCCTGTGGCAACTGCTGACTTTTCCAGATCTGCTGGTATAATGAGGGCAGCACTTTCACAGTATCATACTTTAAGATTTGTAATAGCTCAACTAGAATTCCATTACCTCTACTAGCTTTGTTCATAGTGATGCTTCCTAAGGCCCACTTGACTTCACATTACAGGATGCCTGGCTCTAGGTGAGTGATGACACCATTGTGATTGTCTGGGTCATGAAGATCTTTTTTGTACAGTTGTTCTGTGTATTCTTGCCACCTCTTCTTAATATCTTCTCCTTCTGTCAGGCCCATACCATTTCTTTCTTTTATTGTGCCCATCTTTGCATGAAACGTTCCCTTGATATTTCTAATTTTCTTGAGATCTCCAGCCTTTCCCATTCTATTGTTTTCCTCTATTTTTTGGCATTGATCACTGAGGAAGGCTTTCTTATCTCTCCTTGTTATTA
Source organism: Bos taurus (assembly GCF_002263795.3). NCBI lineage: Eukaryota > Metazoa > Chordata > Mammalia > Artiodactyla > Bovidae > Bos > Bos taurus. Next base: position 2,681,244 of record NC_037346.1, on the reverse strand, counting down.
TTTGGAACTCTGCATTCAAATGGGTTTATCTTTCCTTTGCTCCTTTGCCTTTTACTTCTCTTATTTTCTCAGCTATTTGTAAGGTCTCTGAAGACAACCATTTTGTATTTTTGTCTTTCTTTTTCTTCAGGATGGTCTTGATCTCTGTCTCCTGTACAATGTCACAAACCTCCGTCCATAGTTCTTCAGGCCCTCTGTCAATCAGATCTAATCCCTTGGATCTATTTGTCATTCCCCCTGTATAACCATAAGGGATATGATTTAAATCATACTTGAATTGTCTAGTGGTTTTCCCTATTTTCTTCAATTTAAGCCTGAATTTGGCAATAAGGAGTTCATGATCTGAGCCACAGTCATTTCCTGGTCTTGTTTTTGCTGACTGTATAGAGTTTCTCCATCTTTGTCTGCAAAGAATATAATCAATCTGATTTTGGTGTTGACCATCTGGTTATGTCCGTATGTAGAGTCTTCTCTTGTGCTGTTTGAAGAGGGTGTTTGCTATGACCAGTGCATTCTCTTGGCAAAACTCTGTTAGCCTTTGACCTCATTTATTTTGTACTCCAAGGCCAAATTTGCCCATTACTTCAAATGGCCTTTGACTTACTACTTTTGCATTCCAGCCTATTATAATGAAAAGGACATCTTTTGGGGGTGTTAGTTCTGGGAATTCTTCTAGGTCTTCAAAGAACCATTCAACTTCAGCTTCTCCAGCATTACTAGTCGGGGCATAGACTTGGATTACTGTAATATTGAATGGTTTGCCTTTGAAATGAACAGAGATCATTCTGTCATTTTTGAGATTGTATCCAAATATTGCATTTTTGGACTCTTCTTGCCCACAGTCGTAGATATAATGGTCATCTGATTTAAATTCACCCATTCCAGACCATTTTAGTTCACTGATTCCTAAAATGTCAATATTCACTCTTGCCATCTCCTGTTTGACCTCTTCCAGTGACTGAGCAGCTGAACTGAACTGAACTGAACTGAATTTGTCCTGATTCGTAGACCTATACCTATATCATATTTTGGTCTTAAGCCAAATTACAGGGAAATAACACAGCCCATCCCATCAGCAGAAAATTGGATTAAAGATTACTGAACAAGGCCTTTCCCACCAGAGCAAGACCCAGTTTTCCTCAAAATGAGTCCCTCTTATCAGGAAGTTTCCCCAAGCCTCTTGTCTTCCTCCATCAGGGGACAGACAGAAGTAAAGCCAGAAACACAGAAAGCTAACAAAACTGATCACATAGATCACAGGCTTATCTACCTTAATGAAACTATGAGCCATGTCATGTAATCTGAAAAACAATAGAATGATCTTGGTTCATTTCAAAGGCAAACCAACAATATTATAGCAATCCAAGTCTATGCTCCAACCACTAATGTCAAAGAAGCTGAAGCTGAATGGTTCTATGAAGACCTATAAGACCTTCTAGAACTATCACCAAAAAAAGTATGTCCTTTTCATCATAGGGGACTAGAATGCAAAAGTAGGAAGTCAAGAGATATCTGGAGTAACAGCACAGAATGAAGCAAGGCAAAGTCTAATAGATGTTTTCCCAGAGAACACACTGGTCATAACAAACACTCTCTTCCAAAAACACATGGGCTCTGCCCACGGGCATCACCAGATGATTAATACCAAAATCATATTGATTATATTCTTTGCAGTCAAAGATATAGAATCTCTGTGCAGTCAGCAAAAACAAGATTGGTAGTTGCCTATGGCTCAGATCATGAGCTCCTTACTGCAAAATAGAGACTTAAGTATACCTGAGGCGGATTCATTTTGATATCTGGCAAAACTAATACAATTATGTAAAGTTTAAAAATACAATAAAATTTAAAAAAATAAATAAATAAATAAGAAAATAGGAAAACAAACAAACAAACAAAAAATAAAAAAAACTTGACCATTCAGGTGAGACCTAAATCAAATCCCTTACTATTATACAGTGGAAGTGACAAGTAGATTCAAGGGATTAGATATCATAGGCAGAGTGTCTGAAGAACTGTGCAAGGAGGTCATAACATTGTTCAGGAGGCAGTGATCAAAATCATCCCCAAGAAAATGAAAGGCAAAATGATTGTCTGAGGAGGCCTTACAAATAGCTGAAAAAAGAAAAGAAGCAAAAAGCAAAGGACAATAGAAAAGTATACCCATCTGAATGCAGAGTTCCAAAGAAGAGCACTGAGGGATAAGAAAGCCTTCCTAAGTGAACAATGCAGAAATAGAGGAAAACAATAGAATGGGAAAGACTAAAGATCTCTTTAGGAAGATTAGAGATACCAAGGGAATATTTCATGCAAAGTTGGGCCCAATAAAGGACATAAATGGTGTAGACCTAACTGAAACAGGAAATATTAAGAAGAGGTGGCAAACATGCACAGAAGAACTATATTTAAAAAAAAAAAAAATATATATATATATATATATATATCTTAACCCCCAAGATAACCATGATGGTGTGATTACTTACCTAGAGCCAGACATCCTGGATAACCATGATGGTGTGATTACTTACCTAGAGCCAGACATCCTGGATTGCAAATTCAAGTGAACCATAGGAAGCGTCACTACATACAAAACTAGTGGAGATAATGAAATACCAGCTGACCTATTGCAAATCCTAAAAGATGATGCTGTTAAAGTGTTGCATTAAATATGCCAACAAATTTGGAAAACTCAGCAGTGGCCACAAGACTGGAAAAAGTCAGCTTTAATTCTAATCACAAAGAAGAGCAATGCTGAAACTACTACACAGTTGCACTCATTTCACACGCTAGCAAGGTAATGCTCAAAATCCTCTAAGATAGACTTCAACAGTGTGTGAACAAAGAACTTCAAGAAGTACAATATGGATTTAGAAAAGGCAGGGGAACCAGAGATCAAATTGCCAACATTCATTGGATGGTAAAGAAATCAAAGGAATTCTAGAAAAGTATCTACTTCTGCTTCATTGATAATGCTAAATCCTTTGTCTGTGTGGATCATAACAAACCGTGGAAAAATTATTCAAGAGATAGGAATACCAGACCATCTTACCCATCTCATTTGAAACCTGTCGTGTGTCAAGAAGCAACAGTTAGAACCAGATATGGAACAACTGACTGGTTCATAATTAGGACAGGAATATGAAAAGGCTGTATATTGTCACCCGGCTTATTTAACTCATATGCAGGTTACGTACTGCAAAATCCCAGGCTGGATAAATCACAACCTGAAATCAAGATTGGAAGGAGAAATATCAATAATCTTGGAGATGTGGATGATACCACCCTTAGGGCAGAATGTGAAGAGAAACTACAGAGGGTCTTTATGAGGGTGAAAGAGGAGACTGAAAAAGCTGCTTTACAATTCAATATTCAAAAACTAAGATCATGGCATCTGGTCCCATCACTTCATGGCAAATAGAAGAAGGAAAATTGGAAGCAGTGACAAATTTTATTTTCTCGGGCTGCAAAATCACTGCGAACAATGACTGCAGCCATGAAATTAAAAGACACTTGCTCCTTGGAAGAAAAACTATGACAATCCCAGGCAGCATATTAAAAAGCAGAGACATCACTTTGACAACAAAGGTTTATATAATCAAAGGTATGGTTTTTCTAGTAGTCATGTTCTGATATGAGAACATATATGAAAAAGGCTGAGTGCTGAAAAATTGATGCTTTCAAATTGTGGTAATGGAGAAAACTCTTTAAGAGTCCCTTGGACAGCAAGGAGTTTGAAGCAGTCAATCCTAAAAGAAATCAATCCTGAATAGTCATTGAAAGGACTGATGCTGAACCTTCAATATTTTCACCCCCTGATGTGAAGAGCCAACTCATTGGAAAAGACCCTGATGCAAAGAAAATTTGAGAGCAAAAGATAAGGGGGCGACAAAGGCTGAGATCGTTGGATGGCATCACCGTATCAGTAAACATGAGAAAAGCTGGAAAATAGTGAAGGACAGGGAAGCCTGGTGTGCTGCAGTCAGTGAGGTCACCAAGAGTCAGACATGACCTAGCAACTGATTGTCATTTTTATTCAGTCATTTGTTTGACTATTGTCAAACAAATAGTGAGAAAGGAAGTAACAAATATCATATGCTTTCACTCATACGTGAATATAATGATTTCATTATATGTATTGACATATATACGTATATATATGCCTTTTAAGATTCTTTTCCATTACAAATTACTAATTATAGAGCCACTTTCTTATTTTAATCCCAAGCTCCTAATATATACCATACCCTTCTCTCCTTTGCTAGTGATAAGTTGCTTTCAGTATGTGACTCTATTTCTGCTTGTAAATAAGTTAATTTGCACCCGTTTTTAGATTCCACATATAAGCAATATCATATGATATTTGTCTTTCTCTGACTGACATGTCACTTTTTTTTTTGACATGTCACTTATTATGATTATATTTATGTCCATCCATACTGCACAAATGACATTATTTCATTATTTTTATGACTGAGTAATATTCCATTATATATGTATAAACATAGACCACGTCTTCTTTACTCATCCATCTGTGATGGACATTTAGTTTACTCCCATGTCTTGACTATTGTAGAATAGTAGTGCACTGAACCTTGGGTTGCATGGATCCTTTAACGTCATGATTTCTTTTTTCAGATATATACCTATAATTGGTTTGTGAAGGTCACTCAGTCATGTCCAACTCTTTGTGACCCCATAGACTATGGAGTCCATGGGATTCTCCAGGCCAGAATACTGGTGTGGGTAGCCTTTCCCTTCTCCAAGGGTTCTTCCCAACCCAGGGATCAAATCCAGGTCTCCCACATTGCAGGTGGATTCTTTACCAGCTGAGCCACAAGGAAAGCCCAAGAATACTGGAGTGGGTAGCCTATCCCTTCTCCAGTGGATCTTCCCTCTCCAGGAATTGAACTGGGGTCTCCTGTATTGCAGGAGAATTCTTTAGCAATTGAGCCATGAGGAAAGACCTGCAGGAGACCCAGGTTCAATTCATGGATCGGGAAGATCCCCTAAAAAAGGAAATGGCAACCCACTCCACTATTCTTACCTGGAGAATACCATGGACAGAGGATCCTTGAAGGCTACAGTCCATGAGGCTGCAAGAGACTGACACAACTTAGCAACTAAACCACCACCACCTAGAATTGGTATTGCTGCATCATATAATAACTCTATTTGTAGTTTTTTTTTTTTTTTAAAGAAGTTTCCTACTGTTTTCCATTGTGGTCTCACCAATTTACACTTTCACCAACATGTATAGGAGTGTTCCTTTTTCTCCACACCCTATCCAGCATTTATTATTTGCAGACAATTAGATGATTGCCATTCAGATTGGTGTGAGATTATGCCTCATTATAACTTCAATTTACATTTCTCTAATGTTAGTTGACATGGAGCATTTTTTCATGTGCCTCCTGGTCATCTGTATGTCTTCATTTGGTAAATGTCTATTTAGATCATCTGTTTGTTTTTGTTTTTGTTATTGAATTTTGTGAGCTTTTTTTTATATTTTGGAAAGGAACTCCTTTTCAGTCACAATCATTTGCAGTGATTTCTCTCATCCTGTTATTACTTATCCTTTCATTTGTTTATGGTTTCCTTTGTTATTAATCAATTTTTTTGGTTTTGTTTTTGTTTTGGTTTTTATTTTATTTTATTTTTAAACTTTACATAATTGTATTAGTTTTGCCAAATATCAAAATGAATCCGCCACAGGTATACATGTGTTCCCCATCCTGAACCCTCCTCCCTCCTCCCTCCCCATACCATCCCTCTGGGTTGTCCCAGTGCACTAGCCCCAAGCATCGCTGGAGAGGGTGTGGAGAAAAGGGAACCCTCTTACACTGTTGGTGGGAATGCAAACTAGTACAGCCATTATGGAGAACAGTATGGAGATTCCTTAAAAAACTGGAAATAGAACTGCCTTATGATCTAGCAATCCCACTGCTGGGCATACACACTGAGGAAACCAGAAGGGAAAGAGACATGTGTACCCCAATGTTCATTGCAGCACTGTTTATAATAGCCAGGACATGGAAGCAACCTAGATATCCATCAGCAGATGAATGGATAAGAAAGCTGTGGTACATATGCACAATGGAGTATTATGCAGCCATTAAAAAGAAAACATTTGAATCAGTTCTAATGAGGTGGATGAAACTGGAGCCTATTATACAGAGTTAAGTAAGCCAGAAGTAAAAACACCAATACAATATAATAACACATATATATGGAATTTAGAAAGATGGTAACAATAACCCTGTGTACGAGATATTAATCAATTTTCTTATAGGCACAAGTGAATACATTCTCTAACCTCCCTTGGAGTTAAGTATAACAGTATAATTGGGATCTAGCCATTGCATTCTGCATGAGGTGATTTAAAAGATTTTTATGCCTAAATAATCAAAATATCTCAACATCATCTTCAAGGCTCTTACTCTTTCCAGTTGGATGACGATACCTAGAGCAGTTTTGGAAAGCACTTGCTAATGATAGCAGTCACCATAAGTCTTTACAACTTAGAAACACTTAGATCTTTAAATAGGATCCTAAAATAAACTCTTTTGTTGGGGGCCTATTTTTTATAGTTGTCACTACTCTATCTTATATTAATACAATTTGTATTAACATTTTAGAGGAACATTTGCAATGATATATTAAATAACACCTCTTAGTTTCTGAAAACTTCCCATTGCTTTGGAATAAGAACTAAAGTACATATTCTGGATTACATGGCTTCAGTGACCTGGCCTCTGTCTAGGGTTTAGACCTCAATTTATGCTTCTTCCCAGCTTTGCTCACATGAGCTGCAGTAACATTAACAGACTGGCTGCTCTTTAACATACTAAGAATGTTCCCTTTTCATGAATTTTGCACATGGCATTTGCCTGCAAAACTATCCCTCCAGATATTTGTGTGGCACATCATTGTACATCTATATGCTTTCTACCCAGAGTTTTCTCTTGTGCTTTAAATACTGGGCTAGAACACAGGCACTTTCAGGAAGTTCAGCATAATAAGTGGCCTGGGGAGCAACTTTCAATTTCTGTGCATCCTTCAGGAACATAACTTTGGGAGGCATTTTATAGGTTTCTCAGAAATTCCCAGGAGGATCAATACCGTATTGCTCATAGTGACATGCTCCGTCATACCATCTTGATCATTTTCTGCAAATGCTTTCTTCACTAACTCATGTATGCAATAATATCAGTGTAAGGGAGCAAAATTTGACACTCTAAAATTGTCTCTTTGGAATGAGGATCAATTTAGACTGATTATTTTTAAGAAACAGAAGTCTCAGAATGTTTTTCTTGTTACCTCTCCTTTAACTGACTAAAATAATTTAGATAAAGTGCCTCTTCCCAGAATAGAGCAAAATAGAACTATCATTAGAGATATCTGCAGAGAATATGGGCTAAATGTCGTGGGAGTTACAGAGCAGGGCCTAGAGATCATTGTCTCTACTTGACTCAGGATATATTTGTTTACCAAATATTTGCTTTCTATCTCCCTGTGAATTGCCTTCCTCCTTTTTGTAGACCAAAACTACTATCGCAACATCCTCTTTTGTCTTTAGCTGAATGTGGTATTTTAGGTGAAGTCTTTGGCCATTTTGGTGAGCTATTTGGTTTTCTTGTGTTTCTGCCATGTATATATGGTATTAAAATTTTATTTAATTTTCTCCTCTTTAAGTTTTCTCATGTCAACTTAATTTTTAAACCATCCAGAAAAGCCTAAAAGTGTAGAGAAAATTTTATTTTTCCCTGACTCCATCTGCATCTAAGTTATTTTTCAAGATCTGGTCTCAGGAGAATCCAAGCTAAGATTCTCATCAACACCTCCCCTTTCATCAGGCTCTAAGAACCATTTTATGTATACATCCGGTTTTAACTTTGATGCTGGAGATATGTCATTACATTACAACATATCTAACAATCAAATATTTATTTATTTTTAAAACTTAGATCCACTAGGCTTCTTGAATCAGTATATCCAAGTTCAGTTCAGTTCAGTCTCTCAGTCGTGTTTGATTCTTTGCGAACCCATGAATCGCAGCATACCAGGCCTCCCTGTCCATCACCAACTCCCGGAGTTCACTCAGACTCACTTCCATCGAGTCAGTGATGCCCTCCAGCCATCTCATCCTCTGTCGTCCCCTTCTCCTCCTGCCCCCAGTCCCTCCCAGCATCAGAGTCTTTTCCAATGAGTCAGCTCTTCGCATGAGATGGCCAAAGTACTGGAGTTTCAGCTTCAGCATCATTGACTCCAAAGAAATCCCAGGGCTGATCTCCTTCAGAATGGACTGGTTGGATCTCCTTGCAGTCCAAGGGACTCTCAAGAGTCTTCTCCAACACCACAGTTCAAAAGCATCAATTCTTCGGCGCTCAGCCTTCTTCACAGTCCAACTCTCACATCCGTACATGACCACTGGAAAAACCATAGCCTTGACTAGACATATCTTTGTTGGCAAAGTAATGTCTCTGCTTTTCAATATGCTATCTAGGTTGGTCATAACTTTCCTTCCAAGGAGTAAGTGTCTTTTAATTTCATGGCTGCAGTCACCATCTGCAGTGATTTTGGAGCCCAGAAAAATAAAGTCTGACACTGTTTCCCCTGTTTCCCCATCTATTTCCCATGAAGTGATGGGACCGGATGCCATGATCTTCGTTTTCTGAATGTTGAGCTTTAAGCCAACTTTTTCACTCTCCTCTTTCACTTTCATCAAGAGGCTTTTGAGTTCCTCTTAACTTTCTGTCATAAGGGTGGTGTCATCTGCATATCTGAGGTTATTGATATTTCTCCTGGCAATCTTGATTCCAGCTTGTGCTTCTTCCAGTCCAGCGTTTCTCATGATGTACTCTGCATAGAAGTTACATAAGCAGGGTGACAATATACAACCTTGATGTACTCCTTTTCCTATTTGGAACCAGTCTGTTGTTCCATGTCCAATTCTAACTGTTGCTTCCTGACCTGCATACAGATTTCTCAAGAGGCAGGTCAGGTGGTCTGGTATTCCCATCTCTTTCAGAATTTTCCACAGTTTATTATGATCCACAAATATATCACCAATTGTGGAAAATAACCAACAAATATCTCTTTAAATGTTATATCTTCTCTTTCTTTCTTTTGAGAGGCTGATAATAATTGCTGAATATTTTCATTTTGTCATTCTCTATTATTTTTTTATCTTGTTTCTTTTAATTACTATTTTATTGGAATATAATTGATTGACAGAATTTTTCTGTTTTACATCAAACTTCAACTTGAATCAGTCCTAGGCATACATATATCCCCTCCTTTGTGAAATTCCCTCCCATATTCCTCCCCATCCCACCCCTCTAGGTTGATGCAGAGCCCCTCTTTGAGTTTCCTGAGCCATGCAGCAAATTCCTGTTGGCTATCTATTTTAAATACAGTAATGTAAGTTTCCATGTTACTCTTTCCATACATCCTACCCTCTCCTCCCCTCTCCCCATGTCCATAAGTCTATTCTCTATGTCTGTTTCTCCACTGTTTGTATATATGTGTTAGAATATGGTATTTATCTTTCTCTTTCTGACTCACATCACTCTGTATAATAGGTTCTAGGTTCACCCACCTCATTAGAACTGACTCAAACATGTTCCTGTTTATGGCTGAGTAATAGTCCATTGTGTGTACATACTACAACTTCTTTATCCATTCATCTGTCAATGGACATCTAGGTTGCTTCCATGTTATAGCTATTGTAAATAGTGCTGCAATGAAAAGTGGGATATATGTGTCTCTTTCAATTTTGTTTTCCTCAGGGTATATGCCTAGGAGTGGGATTGCTGGGTCACATGGTGGTTTTATTCTTAGTTTTTTAAGGTGCCTCCATACCATCTTCCATAGTGGTTGTATCAATTTACATTCCCACCAATGGTGCAGGAGCGTTCTCTTTTCTCCACACCCTCTCCAGTATTTATTGTTTGTAGACTTTTTGATGATTGCCATTCTGACTGGTGTGAGGTGATATCTCATTATAGTTTTGATTTGCATTTCTCTAATAATGAGCGATGTTGAGGAACTTATCATGTGTTTGTTAGCCCTCTGTATGTCTTCTTTGAAGAAGTATCTGTTTAGGTCTTTTTCCTACTTTTTGATTGGGTTGTTTGTTTTGAAAGTATTGAGTTGTATGAGCTGCTTGTTTATTTTGGAAATTAATCCTGTGTCAGTTGTTTCATTTGCTGTTATTTTATCCCATTCTGAGGGTTGTCTTTTCCCCTTGCTTATACTTTCCTTTGCTGTGCAAAAGCTTTTACATTTAATCAGGTGCCACTTGTTTACTTTTGGTTTTATTTCCATTACTCTAGGAGTTAGATCATAGAGGATCTTGCTTTGATTTATGTCATCGAGTGTTCTCCATATGTTTTCCTCTAAGAATTTTATAGTTTCTGATCTTACATTTAGGTCTTTAATCCATTTTGAGTTTATCTTTCTGTATGGTGTTAGGAAGTGTTCTAATTTCATTCTTTTACCTGTAGCCGTCCAGTTTTCCCAGCACCATATATCGAAGAGACTATTGTTGTCCCATTGTATATTCTTGCCTCCTTTGTCAAAATAAGGTACCCATAGGTGCATGGGTTTATTTCTGGGTTTTCTATCTTGTTCCGTTGGTTTATATTTCTGTTTGTGTGCCAGTACCATACTGTTTTGATGACTGTAGCTTTGTAGTATAATGGGAAATCAGGAAGGTAGATTCCTCTAGCTCCATTCTTTCTCAAGAATGCTTTGGCTATTTGGGGCCTTTTGTGTTTCCATATGATTTGTGAAAGTTTTTGTTCTAGTTCTGTGAGCAATGCCATTGGTTATTTCATAGAGATTGCATTAAATCTGTAGATTGAATTGGGTAGTATAGTCATTTTCACAATATTGATTCTTCCTACCCAGGAATATTGAATATCTCTCCTTCTGTTTATGTCATCTTTGATTTATTTAATTAGTATCTTATAATTTTCTGTGTACAGTTCTTTTTTTCTCCTTAGGTAAGTTTATTCCTAGATATTTAATTCTTTTTGTTGCAATGGTAAGTAGGATTGATTCCTTAATTGCTCTTTCTGATTTTTCATTGCTAGTATATGGAAATGCCAGTGATTTCTATGTATTGATTTTGTATCCTGCAACTTTGCTAAATTCACTGATTAGCTCTAGTAATTTTCTGACACTATCTTTAGGGTTTTCTATTTACAGTATCATGTCATCTGCAAACAATGAGAGTTTTACATCTTGTTTTCTGATCTGGATGCCTTTTATTTCTTTTCCTTCTCTGATTGCTGTAGCTGGGAGTTAAAGAACTATGTTGAATAATAGTAGTGAAAGTGGACACCCTTGTCTTGCTCCTGATCTTAGAGAAATGCTTTCAGTTTTTCATCACTGACAATAATGTTTGCTGTAGGCTTATTATATACAGCCTTTACAATGTTGAGGTAGGTTTTTTCAATGTCAATTTTTTGAAGAGTTTTAATCAAACATGCATGCTGATTTTTGTCAAAGGCTTTTTCTGCATCTATTGAGGTGATCATATGGTTTTTATATTTCAACTTGTTGATATGCTATATCTCATTTACCGATTTGCATATATTGAAGAATGTTTGCATCCCTGGAATAAACCCAATTTGATCATGGTGTATGAGATTTTTGATGTGTTGCTGAATTTTGTTTGCTAAAATTTTGTTGATGATTTTTGTATCTATGTTCATTAGTGATACTGGCCTGTAGTTTTATTTTTTATTTGTTGTCTTTGGTTTTGCTATCAGGGTGATGTTGGCCTAGTAGAATGAGTTTGGAAGTGTTCCTTCCTCTGTAATTTTTTGAAAGAGTTTTATAAGGATAGGCATTAGCTCTTTGGCTCTTCTGTAAATGTTTGATAGAATTCTCCTGTGAAGCCATCTGGTGTTGGGCTTTTGTTTTATGGAAGAATTTTGATCACAGTTCAATTGCAGCACTTATAAATTGCTTGTTCATAATTTCTATTTCTTCCTGGTTCAGTCTTGGAAGATTGAACTTTTCTAAGAATCTGTCCATTTCTTCTAGGTTGTCTAGCAAGAGAGTTCCGGAAAAACATCTATTTCTGCTTTATTGACTATGCCAAAGCCTTTGAGTGTGTGGATCACAACCAACTGTGGAAAATTCTGAAAGAGATGGGAATACCAGACCACCTGATCTGCCTCTTGAGAAATTTGTATGCAGGTCAGGAAACAACAGTTAAAACTGGACATGGAACAACAGACTGGTTCCAAATAGGAAAAGGAGTACGTCAAGGTTGTATATTGTCACCCTGCTTATTTAACTTATATGCAGAGTACATCATGAGAAATATTGGACTGGAAGAAACACAAGTTGGAATCAAGATTGCCGGGAGAAATATCAATAACCTCAGATATGCAGATGACACCACCCTTATGACAGAAAGTTAAGAGGAACTCAAAAGCCTCTTGATAAAAGTGAAAGTAGAGAGTGAAAAAGTTGGCTTAAAGCTCAACATTCAGAAAATGAAGATCATGGCATCTGGTCCCACCACTTCATGGGAAATAGTTGGAGAAACAGGGGGAACAGTGTCAGACTTTATTTTTTTGGGCTCCAAAATCACTGCAGATGGTGACTGCAGCCATGAAATTAAAAGATGCTTACTCCTTGGAAGGAAAGTTATGACCAACCTAGATAGCATATTCAAAAGCAGAGACATTACTTTGCCAACAAAGGTCTGTCCAGTCAAGGCTATGGTTTTTCCAGTGGTCGTGTATGGATGTGAGAGTTGGACTGTGAAGAAGGCTGAGCACTGAAGAATTAATTCTTTTGAACTGTGGTGTTGGAGAAGACTCTTGAGAGTCCCTTGGACTGCAAGGAGATCCAACCAGTCCATTCTGAAGGAGATCAGCCCTGGGATTTCTTTGGCAGGAATGATGCTAAAGCGGAAACTCCAGTACTTTGGCCACCTCATGCGAAGAGTTGACTCATTGGAAAAAAACTCTGATGCTGGGAGGGATTGGGGGCAGGTGGAGAAGGGGACAACAGAGGTTGAGATGGCTGGATGGCATCACTGACTCGATGGATGTGAGTCTGAGTGAACTCCGGGAGTTGGTGATGGACAGGGAGGCCTGGCGTGCTGCAATTTATGGGGTCGCAAAGAGTTGGACATGACTGAGCGACTGAACTGAACTGAACTGAATTCTTCATAGTAGTCTCTTATCATCCTTGGTATTTTTGCATTGTCTGTTGTAACCTTTACTTTGTTGATTTGATTTTTCTCTTTTTTTTTTTTTTTTTTTTCTTGATGAGTCTGGCAAAGGGCTTATCAATTTTATCTTCTCAAAGAACCAGCTTTTAGTTTTATTAATTTTTACTATTGTTTCTTTCATTTCATTTTCATTTATTTCTCCTTGGATCTTTATGCTTTCTTTCCTTCTGCTATTTTTTCCCCCCTCTTCCTTTTCCAGTTGCTTTAGGTGTAAATTTAAGTTGTCTATTCAATGCTTTATCCTTGTTTCTTGAGGAAGGATTGCATTGCTATAAATTCCCTCTTAGAACTGCTTTTGCTACACCCCATAGATTTTGAGTTGTCCTGTTTTCATTGTCATTTGTTTCTATATATATATATATATATATATATATTTTTTTTTATTTCCCCTTTGATTTCTTCAATAACCTGTTGGTTATTTAGAAATGTATTGTTTAATCTCCATGTGTTTGTGTTTCTTACAGTTTCTTTTTTTCTTATAATTGATATCTAGTCTCATAGCTATGTGGTCAGAGAAGATGCCTGATATAATTTCAATTTTCTTAAATTTATTGAGGTTTGATTTGTGGCGCAAGATATGATCTATCCTTGAGAATGTTCCATGTCCACTTGAGAATAAGGTATATTCTTCTGCATTTGGATGGAATGTCCTGAAGATGTCAAAGAGATCCATCCCATTTAATGTATCATTTAAGACTTGTGTTTCCTTATTAATTTTCTGTTTTGATGATCTGTCCATTGGTGTGAGTGGGGTGTTAAAAATTCCTACTATTATTGTGGTGCTATCAATTTCTCCTTTTATGTCTGTTAGTTTTTGTCTTATGTATTTAGATGCTCCTAGGTTGGGTGCATCAGTTCAGTTCAGTTTTTCATTCATGTCCGACTATTTGTGATCCCATGGACTACAGCAAACCAGGCCTCCCTGTCCATCACCAACTCCCGGAGTTTATTCCAACTCATCTCCATTCAGTCAGTGATGCCATTCAACCATCTCATCCTCTGTCATCTCCTTCTCCTCTCGCCTTCAATCTTTCCCAGCATCAGGGTCTTTTCAAATGAGTCAGTACTTCACATCAGATGGCCAAAGTATTGGAGTTTCAGCTTCAACATCAGTCCTTCCGATCAATATTAAGGATTGATCTCCTTTAGGATTGACTGGTTGGATCTCTTTGCAGTCCAAGGGACTCTCAAGAATCTTCTCCAACACCATAGTTCAAAAGCATCAATTATTTGGTGCTCAGCTTTCTTTATAGTCCAACTCACATCCATACATGACTACTGAAAAAGCCATAGCCTTGACTAGACAGACCTTTGTTGGCAAGGTAATGTCTCTGCTTTTTCATATGTCTAGGTTGATCATAACTTTTCTGCCAAGGAGTAAGCATCTTTTTATTTCATGGCTGCAGTCACCATCTGCAGTGATTTTGGAGCCCCCAAAATATAAAGTCTGACACTGTTTCCACTGTTTCCCCATCTATTTCCCATGAAGTGATGGGACTGGATGCCATGATCTTCGTTTTCTGAATGTTGAGCTTTAAGCCAACTTTTTCACTCTCCTCTTTCACTTTCATCAAGCGGCTCTTTAGTTCGTCTTCACTTTCTGCCATAAGGGTGGTGTCATCTGCTTATCGAGGAGAAGGCAATGGTAACCCACTCCAGTACTCTTGCCTGGAAAATCTCATGGATGGAGGAGCCCGGTAGGCTGCACTCCGTGGGATCTCTAGAAGTCGGACACGACTGAGCGACTTCACTTTCACTTTTCATTTTTATGCATTGGAGAAGGAAATGGCAACCCACTCCAGTATTCTTGCCTGGAGAATCCCAGGGACGGGGGAGCCTGGTGGGCTGCCAGCTATGGGGTCGCACAGAGTCATTAAGTGAAGTGACTTAGGAGCAGCAGCAGCAGCATATGCATATCTGAGGTTATTGATATTTCTCCCTTCAATCTTGATCCTAACTTGTGCTTCATCCTACCCAGTGTTTCTCATGCTGTACTCTGCATATAAGTTAAATAAGCATGGTGACAATGTACAGCCTTGATGTACTCCTTTTCCTATTTGGAACCAATGTGTTGTTCCTTATCCATTTCCATCTGTTGCTTCCTGACTGGCATACAGATTTTCCAAGTGTGAATTTCTCAACTGTTGGGTGCATAGGTATTTACATTTGTTATGTCTTCATCTTGGATTGATCCCTTGATAATTATGTAGTGTCCTTCCTTGTCTCTTGTAATCTTCTTTATTTTAAAGTCTACTTTGTCTTAGATGGGGATTGCTACTCCAACTTTCCTTTTTTTCCTATTTGCATGGAATACTTTTTTCCATCCTCTCACTTTCAGTCTATGCGTCTTGAGGTCTGAAGTGGTTTTCATGTAGACAGCACATATTTGGGTCTTGTTTTTGCATCCATTCAGCCAGTCTGCATCTTTTGTTTACAACATTTAAAGTTATTTTTTATATATATGTTCCTATTGCTATTTTCTAATTGTTTGGGACTGATTTTGTAGATTTTTTTTTCTTCCATTGTATTTCTTAACTATGTAAATCCATTTAACACTTGATGTAAAGCTGTTTTGGTGGTATTGAATTCTCTTAACTTTTGCTGGTCTAAAATACTTTTTATTTCTGCATCAGTTTTGAATGAGACCCAAGATGGCTACAGTAATCTTTGTTGTAGATTTTTCCCTTCCAGTAATTTAAATATATCCTGCCATTCCCTTCTGGCCTGCAGAGTTTCTGCTGAAAGGTCAGCTATTAAGCATATGGGGTTTCCCTTGCATGTTACTTGTTGCTTCTCTCTTGCTGCCTTCAATATTCTTTCCTTCTGTTTAGTCTTTGTTCATTTGATTGATATGAGTCTTGGCATGTTTCTCCTTGGGTTTATCCTGTAAAGGAATGTTTGTGCCTCTTGGACTTGATTGGATATTTCCTTTTCCATATTGCGAACATTTTCAAGTGTTATCTTTTCAAAAATTTTCTCATACTCTTACTTTTTCTCTTCTTCTTCTGGTACCTCTATCATCCTAATATTGGTGCATTTGATATGGTCCCAGAGGACTCTGAGACTGTCCTCATCTCTTCTCATTCTTTTTACTTTACTCAGCTCTTCAGAAGTTATTTCTGTCATTTTATCTTCCAGCTGATTTGTTCTTCTGCTTCAGATATTCTGCTATTGATTCCTTCTAGAGTATTTTTAATTTCAGTAACTGTGTTTTTTGTCTCTGTATGCATATACTTTAGTTCTTCTAGGTCTTTGTTAGTTGGTTCTTGCATTTTCTCCATTTTGCTTTCAAGGTTTTTGATCATCTTTAATATCATTATTCTGAATTCTTTTTCAGGTAATTTCCCTATTTACCATTCATTTATTTGGATTTCTATGTTTCTAGTTTTTTTCTTCATTTCTGCAGTATTTCTCTGCCTTTTCATTTTTGTTTTTAAGCTATTGTGTTTAAGGTCTCCTTTGCCCAGACTTCAAGGAAAGTTGAATTCTTTCCTTGAAGAAGGTTGAATTCTTTCTTCCTTTTGCTTTCTGCCCTCCTAAGGTTGGTCCAGTGGTTTGCGTGAGTTTCATGTACTGTGAGATTTGTGCTGAATTTTTGTTTGTTTGTTTGTTTTTCCTCTGATGGAAAAGGCTGAGTGAGGTAGTAGTCCTGTCTGCTGATGATTTAGTTTTGTGGTTGTTGTTGTTGTTATTGTTTAGATGAGCTGTCCTGCACAGGGTGTTACTGGTGGTTGGGTGTTGCTGGGTCTTGTACTCAAGCAGTTTCCTTTGTGTGAGTTCAAACTATTTGATACTCCCTAGGGTTAGTTCTCTGGTAGTCTAGGCTCTTGAAGTCAGTGCTCCCACTCCAAAGGCTCAGAGCTTGATCTCTAGTCAGGAACAAAGATTCCACAAGTGGTTTGTTATGGCATTAAGGGAGAGTAAAACAAATATCTAAAAACAAGAAGCCAAAGATGAACCCCAGACAAGTGGCAGTCACAAAATCAGGCAAATAATAATTAAAATAATGGAATATACACATATACATATACATATGTACCCATGAGCAAATTGAAAACAGTCCAACAAAAATAAAGTACAGTAGATTGATTTGGTGAAGAAAGGAAATAAAAAATTGTATTTACCAGTTAAGAACAAATCTAACTTAAGCACAAAGTGGAAAACAAAACTAAAGCAAGGTGCCCAGTGGGGAATAAAGAAATGACAACTTGGGGCTGGTGCACTGGGATGACCCAGTGGGGAACACATGTATACCTGTGGCGGATTCATTTTGATATATGGCAAAACCAATACAATATTGTTAAGTTAAAAAAATAAAATTAAATTAAAAAAAAAGAAAACAAAACTAACAAATATGTTTAGAGGAAAGGACAGAAAAAAAAAAGAATAGATACACAAAGTTAAATAGAGATAGGTGAAGAAGATTTATATAAAGATTAACTGCAAGGGGAAAAGAACAGTAGGGAAGGCATATGAAGGAATAAATGTAGAAAAAAAAACATAATAGGTTCAATAAGTTAAAATTATAAAAATGAGAAAAGAGAAAAAAAATGGCAAAGGAAAGAAAAAAGGGGAAAAGGGAAAACTCCAGAGAACTGCAAAAGCCCAATGTAGAGACAGAGGTTTATAACAATACAAAGTGTCACTGAATATACACATATACATAAACACCCATAAGCAAAATCAAAATAGTCCAACAAAAATTAAGTACAGTAGATTGACCCAATGAACAAAGGAAACACAAAAGTTTATCTACCAGAACAAAACTAATTAAAGCACAAACTGGAAAACAAAAGTAAAGCAAGGTGCCAATTGGGGAATAAAGCAATGAAAATAAAGCTAACAAATATGTTGAAAGGAAAGGAGAGAAAGCAAAGAAAGAGAGAATAGATATGCAATGTTAAATAAAGGTAGATAAAGAAGATTTGTATGGGTTAAAGATTAACTGCAAGGGGAAAAGAACAGTAGGAGAAGCAAACAAAGGAATAAATGTAGAAAAATAATTGGTTTAAAAATTAAAATTAAAAAATGAGAAAAGAACAAGAAAAAAAAAAAAGAGGAAAACTCCATAGCACTGCAAAAGCCCAAAGTAGAGGCAGAGGTTTATGACAACAATAAAAAATGTGACTGATGAAAAAGAAACAAAAAAAAAAAACTCAAAAGGTTAATTGGATTTTTTAGTGCCAATAAAATCAGCTACTACAATGGCGGGGGGTGGAGGGGGGAGGAAAATAAGAAGAAAAAACATCCAAAAGAATCTACAAACAAGTCAAAAAATAAGAATAATACATGTTTTTCTTGAGTCTCTGCTGTCAGTGTCCTTTCCCATGCTGGGAATCACAGTCCACCTTACTTCCCTAGGATGTCCTCCAACATGGTACTGATCTCTGGACCTTCTGTGGGGGCAGCTCAGATTCTAATCTGGTCCTATTCCTGTGTGTTCTTGCCTCCAATGTCCACAGCTATCAGAGCTAGTGCGTTTTCTTTTGTGGGAGCTCTCAATGGCCTTTTATATATTCCATAGGCACAGAGTCTGCTTAGTTAATTGTGTGGATTTAATCTGCAGCTTGTACAGCTGGTGGGAAGGTTTTGAGTCTTTTTCCTTAGCCACACTGCCCCTGGGTTTCAATTATGGTTTTATTTCCACCTCTACATGTGGGTCATCATCCGGAGTTGGCTCCTGAGGCTGCCATGGAGGGCTTTGTTTTGCCCCTGTGAGGGCCCGGTGTGGAATCAATGTAGCTGCTTGGGTCACAGGGGTTCTGGCAGGACCAGGTGCTCACGGGCTTGGGGGCTAGTGCAGCAGGAAATATAATGCTCTAGAAGGGTATGGCGACTAGTATTAGACAATACACTCCAACACTCTTGCCTGGAGAACACCTCTCTGACAGAGAATCCTGGCAGTCCACAGTCTACAGGGTCGCAAAGAGTCAGACAGAATCGAAGAGACTCGGTGAACATAAACACAATAATTTTTTTTGTTTGTTTGTTTTCCTGTGGCACCTCTGCCCAGTGAGAGTTGGGTATGAAGGTGGCTCAGCTGCTTGGCTTGTGGGGACCCTGGTGGCACCAGGTGTGCAGGGACACAAATTGCCTCTGCCCCAGGAGTTAAGATGCTATCAGAGTCTTTTTTCAAGCCTCTCGTAGCTGGTGATCAGAAGGCCTCTGTGGCCAGTCTTTCTCTGTAGCTCTGCCTGTTCAGCACCTAGAGGGCTCCTTTGCCTGGGGTCCTTCTCTCCTGTTCCGCACATCAAGAACAAAGAGGGGCCCCCCTCGCTGAGTTCCTACTCTGTAGTTTTGTGCATCAGACACTTAAAGGGGTACCCTGAGTGGAGTCCTACTCTGTAGTTCAGTGCGTCATATATATGATGGGTCAGCCTCTCTATTCAGCTGCCAATGCTGACATGTGTGGTCAGAGAGGCTATGAGATACTACGTGTGACTCAGCAGTATCACCTTGCTTCCATGGCTGCCTGGCTTTCCTCCACAGGCATTGCCCACCCCAATCTCCTCCCTCACATCCCCTAGCTCTGTCTCTTCCCAGTCAGCAGTACCCTGGGATTGCTGCACAATCCCTAAACTCCAGCTCCCAGCCATTATGCCTTCCAGGAGACCTGCATTTCTGCCTGGCTGTAGGTCTGTTTGATTCCCATTCTATTTAGGCTGCCACAAAACACCTGTTTCACTCTCAGCCTTAAATATTTCTCCTCTGACTCAGACAATTGCCCCACTAATGGGATTGGACCCAAGCTTCAGTTCCCCCACCCACCTGAGGGTGGGCCCAGTCCTACTTACACTCCCATTTTCCCCCCTGGTTCCTTCATCTTACTGAGTTTTGCATGGTTCTATATATTCTTTTCCACTGGTCAGGTCCTCCTCTCTGCTGTCAGCTGGTGTTCTGCATGTACTTCTGTGTCTGAAGTTGTATTCCTGATATATCTATCAGTGGAGAGATATACTCCACGTCCACTTACTTCCCTGCCCTCTTGTTCTCTCTTCTTTATTGGTTTTAATCTTATCCCTCCTGCATTCAGAATTAAATATTTGGACATATTTGGAAGTTCACTAATTATCTCTTTGGCTTTGTCTTTCATGCTTTTTAATACATCTACTAGGTTTTCAGTTTCTGTTATTTTTTGTTCTTCATTTCTAGAAAGTTTTTTTTTTTTTAATACTTCTTTTTTGTTTCTATAGATAACACTCATTCCATATCATGCTTTTGGTATATCCTTTTATTTTGTTAAACATTTTAAACAGACACCTTTTATAATTTTCAAAAATTATACACAAAACAGTGATCACAACCTGAAAGTAGAGAGTTATTTTATTCGGTGGGCATGTTAAGGACTCTGAACCCAGGAGGCAGCATCTCAGTAGCCCTGAGAAAACTATTCTAGAAGAGGAAAGGTTGCTGAGCCATGAAAGACACTGGAATTATTGACCTTTGAAGGAGAGGAATTCAATCCGGGGCCAGTGACGAGGCTTGATCTCTCAGAGCTTTTGTGTAATAAAGTTTTATTAAAGTATAAAGGAGGTAGAGAAAGCTTCTGACATAGGCATCAGAAGGGGGCAGAAAGAGTGTCCCCCTACTAGTCTTTAACAGGAAGTTATATACCTACTAGTAGGCTGCTAATTAGAGAAAGAAAATGTCTCAAAACTCAGAGTGGCACCAGGCCCCTCACCCACAACATACATTTTGAGATAACATTGGCACATCCCGGGCTATAAAATGATTGACATGAATCTTGAGGAAAGTCAGGTTTCCAAGTAAATACATAGTTTTATTAACATATATTAGGAGAACAATGTATGAGTAAAACAAAGGTTTGTCAAGTTGGTTCTGAGTCTTAGGGGGAACCGACTTGAGGAAAGACAGAATATAGGATAAATACATAGTTCATTAACATAGCTTAAGAAAAACATTTTCCTAAGAAAAACGCATTGGTTTGCTCAAGGTTTGAGAAAAGTTAAGTTCAGGTGGAACCAGGTATCATCATGGCAACAAACTATTTTAAAAGAACCCTTCTTTTAAATTTGTATAGAGAAAGAGGAAAAAATCTGACACGTAGTTTGCTTTTTCCTTCTGCTTAAGAGAGAAATAAAAAAGTCTGACACTTGTAGCCTATTTCCTCTGTTTTGGGCCTCTAGCCTTCCTGCCTGTACTCTCTCAGAGATGGGAAAAGGAGTTAGGCTATATGTGCTGTGCTAAGTCACCTCAGTTGTGTCCAATTCTTTGTGACTCTGTGGACTATAGCCTGCCAGGCTCCTCTGTCCATGGGATTGTCTAGGCAAGAATGCTGGAGTGGGCTGTCAAGCACACTTTCAGGTAATCTTCAACTCAGGGATAGAACTGGGGTCTCCTGTATTGGAGGCAGACTCTTTACTTTCTGCATCACCAGGGAAGTCCCAGGCTATATACAAGTTTACAGAAAAGGGAGCAGGCAGTCTAAACATCAAAAATTATTGTGGTAAGCATAATCAGATATTAAATTAAGGTATTTAGTGGTCTATGTATGGAAAAATGTAAATCTCTTGACTCATTGTATTCATTTATTTTATATGCACCTCGGGTACTATCTGGGGCCAAATCCTGTTTCCTGATTGTTTACCTCCATATCTCCATGTTCACAGTTAGGAGTGGCAGATGTGGCCTGTGAGGGATGACAGCTTCTTGCATTTCCCTAAGCTTCTTAGCAATCACTGAGCCGGTGGTTGCCTCTGCTGGATCGCAGACATTGTGTTACTTTTGGTAGCCCTCATTCATATTTGGAGGCCTGAAATCACTGATGGCTGTGACATTTTTTGTTTATTTACATGACAGGAGATATTTCATTTCACATTACATAATTATAATATGCTAACATTCTGCCTTTGTGCTCGATAATGGTACTATTCAGGACTCTGTGGGTTTCCTGGATGCAAGACCTTTGTGACCCTATCTTTGGTTATAGGAAACGGCTTTCATTCATCCTCCATGATTTTCCCTCAGTTCTAATGGGCATATTAAAGCAATTATTAATTAGGGAAGGGAGGAGGTGCAAGACCAAGGAGAAACAAATAGTGAAGACAAACACGGGGGCAAGATCCTGTTCCCCCATCAACAATACACACATCTTTGAGCTATTTTACAGATACTGAACCCCTCTCCAGGTGTGAGAAGTTATGGTATGCTGCCCACAAGCATATACACCACAGACCAGTTAAAGCTGAAGGTTGATGATATTGACTCCTACTTATCTCACCACCAATATATCAGCAGATTGTCCACTAGCTAATTGCACCCTCTTTTACTATAAAACTTGTCATTTTCTTCCCCGAGTTGGAACACTTGTTTCTGAGTGCATAAGCCCACTGTGTACCCCTTTGCCTAGCAAAGCAATAAAGCTATCCTTTTCTGCCTCACTCAAAACTCTGACTTTGAAATTTGATTCAACACCACTATATAGAGAAAGTAGATTAGCTGAATTTTGGCATCAATAATTCTCAGTCATGTTTCTACCTTCTTTGTGTGCTTTGTGTTTGGGGGATAGTAAGCTCAAATCCTATGGAACTTTATGTATATAAGATATTTTTGTTCTAAATGTAATACATATTTATCCAGTGCATGTGTGCCTGCCAAATCACGTCAGTCATGCCTGACTCTTTGCAACCACATGGACTGTAACCTGCCAAGCTCCTCTGTCCATGGGATGTTCCAGGCAAGAATATTGTGATTTCCTAATCCAGGGAATCATCTCAACCTAGGGCTCAAACCAACATCTCTTAAATCTCCTGCATTGGCAGGCAGGTTCTTTACAACTAGTACCACCTAGGAAGCCCATTCATTCAGGGAGCACTTCAATTGCTTTTGCCAAATGGTTGGGGGCTCCTAGATTTTAGGGTCATTTAACTTTAGTAAATTCTGACTCTAAATCCTGTGAATGAAAAATGTTGTCTGACATATCAGTAAACAAAGAATATCATCAAGGTGCTACAGCCAACCATCCCAGCAGTGAGCCCTCTAGGGAATTAAGGATAGAAAAAAATAGTCTGCTCACTGCAAACCCCTTAGCCACTGCAGCTGCTCCCAATGGTGCACCTCGAGGAAACTCAGGAATGGTGAGAACAGAATACTGGCCTTAGATGGCTGAGGTTCATATCAAAAGGATGATTTCAGTGAGTCCAGATTTTTATAATTTCCCATACATGGTGGTGGTGGTTTAGTCTCTAAGTCATGTCTGACTATTGTGACCCCATGGACTGTAGCCTGCCAGGCCCTTCTGTCCATGGGATTCTCCAGGCAAGAATACTGGAGTGGGTTGCCATTTCCTTCTCCAGGGAGTCTTCCCAATCCAAGGATCAAACCCAGGTCTCCTGAATTGCAGGTAGATTATTTAACTACTGAGCTATGAAGGAAGTCCTAATACATAGATAAGTGCTAAAGTCATTAACTTTAGATATCTGGTATTCTTTAATTAATGGTAATCTTTGATATCCTTATATCCTGGCTCCTTCCTTACCTCTTCTGAGCAGTCCCTCACAGTTATCTGAGTCTGTCTCCCAGGTTTGAAGCCCTTAGAAAGTACACTTAGTAAAGCAAACTCTCAACTTCTAGGTTGTACTTTTTTTTTTTAATTGATGATCCAATTAGGGCAGTTGAGAAACTTTAAAATAAGACATTTTGCTATACTGATTTTTTTGTACCTCCAATCAGTAACAAGGCTGACAGGCAAAGCTATCATTGCAGGATATTTGGTTCATTTATTTATATTGACACAAGAGGTGGCACCTTTGGATGTCTTTGAGCATCACAAGCTTTGCAGTGGCATATTGGATATGAATTCATAATGTGTGAGGAGGATAGATTTTGTTTTGTTTTGTTTTCTCATTCCCTATGCTTTTATTAATTAAAAAATACCCCCAGACACATACATTAGTTTGAGAAGAACTTACTCATGTCTCAGGATGCTTCTTGTTGCTTCTAATCTTACCCATTATTTCATTTGTTCATTTAAATTGTGATTTTAGCATTTTATTCATAATTGTAATGTGCCCTAAACTAGGAGGAATTCAAATCCTAAAGGCTGCTGATGTTAAAGTGCTTCACTCAATATGTCAGCAACTTTGGAAAACTCAGCAATGGCCACAAGATTAAAAAAAGGCATTTTCATTTCTATCTCAAAGAAAGCTAATGACAAAAAACATTCAAACTACCACATAATTGCACTCATCTCACACACTTCCAGAGTAATACTCAACATTTTCCAAGCTAGGCTTCAGCAGTACTTGAACTGAGAACTTCCAGATGTTCAAGCTGGATTTAGAAAAGGTGGAACCAGAGATCAAATTGCCAGCATCCATTGGATTAAAGAAAAAGCAAGAGAATTTCAGGAAAAAACAAAAACAAAATACATCGACTTCTGCATCATTGACTATGCTAAAGCCTTTGACTGTGTATATCACAACAACTGTGGAAAATTCTTAAAGAGATGGAAATACCATTCCATTTTAACTGCCTCCTGAGAAAGCTGTATGCAGGTCCAAAAACAGCAGTTAGAACCAGACATGGAACAATGGACTGGTTTCAAATGGGTAAAGGAAACCATCAAGGCTGTATATTATCGCCCTGCTTATTTAACTTATATGCATAGTACATCATGTAAAAT
Organism: Bos taurus; assembly: GCF_002263795.3. Lineage (NCBI taxonomy): Eukaryota > Metazoa > Chordata > Mammalia > Artiodactyla > Bovidae > Bos > Bos taurus. The sequence continues at coordinate 2,656,342 of NC_037346.1, read as the reverse complement.
GCCGGACTGGATGAAGCCCAAGCTGGAATCAAGATTGCCAGGAGAAATATCAATATTGTCAGATATGTATATGACACCACCCTTTTGGCAGAAAGTGAAGAAGAGCTAAAGAGCCTCTTGATAAAAGTGAAAGAGGAGAGTGGAAAACCTGGAATAAAGTTTAACATTCAGAAAACTAAGATCAGGGCATCTGGTCCCTTCATTTTGTGGCAAAAAGATGGACAAACAATGGAAGCAGTGACAGGATTTATTTTCTTGGGTTCCAAAATCGCTGCAGATGTTAACTGTAGCTATGAAATTAAAAGACACTTGTTCCTTAGAATAAAAATTATGACCAATATAGAAAGCATATTAAAAAGCAGAAACATTAATTTGCTGACAAAGATCTCTCTGGTCAAAGCTATGGTTTTCCAGTGGTCATGTATGGAAGTCAGAGTTGGACCATAAAGAAGGCTGAGTGCCAAAGAATTGATACTTTTGAACTATGGTGTTGGAAAAGACTCTTGAGAGTGTCTTGGACAGCTAGGGGATCAAACTGGTCAATCCTAAAGGAGATCAGTCCTGAATATTCATTGAAGGATTGATACTGAAGCTGAAGCTCCAATATTTTGGCCACCTGATTCGAAGAACTGACTCATTGGAAAAGACCCTGATCCTGGGAAAGACTGAAGGCAGGAGGAGAAGGATATGACAGAGGATGAGATGGTTGGATGACATCACAGATTCAAAGGATTTTTCCCTCAGGCATATGGAACAGAAGTTAATTACTCCCCTTTCCTGGATCTGAGTCCTGACAGTTTATTAGACTAAAGACACATTTTAGGAATTCAGGACAATGGAGCAAGATGTTCACTGAAAACAAGACCCAGGTCCCAGATTTCTACAGTAACTGCCTAGTAATTTCTATCTCACTAATATTGTTTAGTAGGGCTTCCTAGGTAGCTCTAATGGTAAAGATCCTGCTGCCAATGCAGGAAATACAAGACACTTGGGTTCAGTCCCTGCATCAGGAAGATCCCCTGGAGGAGAGCATGGCAACCAACTTCAGTATTCTTATCTGGAAAATCCCATGGACAGAGAAATCTGGTGGGCTACAATCCATTAGGGTCCCACAGAGTTGGACAGGCCTGAAGTGACTAAGCACACATGCACACATTGTGTGATAGATAGTTCTTTTTAAAAACATTTTCCCTGAGAACTAAGAAAATATTTTTCTACTGCTTTCCAGCATTTGATACTGTTATTTTATTTTTTTTAATGTCATTATAGGTAATTTGAGTTTTGTTTCATCCATGAATATATTTTAGATGTCTTTAATGTTAATATCTGGAGACATTAAGTATTCATTGAAGGATTGATACTGAAGCTGAAGCTCCAATACTTTGGCCACCTGATGCAAAGAATTGACTCATTGGAAAAGACCCTGATCCTGGGGAAGATTGAAGGCTGGAGGAGAAGGATATGACAGAGGATGAGATGGTTGGATGACATCACTGACTCGACAGATAGGAGTTTGAGCAGGCTCCATTTGTTGGTGATGGACAGGGAAGCCTGGTGTGCTGCAGTCCATGGGGTCACAAAGAGTTGGACATGACTGAGTGAATGAACTGAACTGAATGTTAACATATGAGATTTTGTCATGATTAAGTTATATAGATGTTTAGGTTTTTTTTGTGTGCTTTTTGTTGTTGTTGTTGCTGCTGCTTTTTATTTCCATGACCACATTTTGCCTATTTCAGTATGCATATTCATGTATTTCTTCAGCTATGAGTAGCACTTTATCATATATTTGATTGTTCTTTACATCAGATGCTAGAGGATACATTCTCTCAACTTTTCCCCATATATATCATTGGTTAGACATTTTATGCTTCATTTTTAGACTTTGTTTGATTTTTTAAATAATGTGCTTTCCAATTTTATCTCTTACGGTATTCAATTCTGAGTTTTGCTTTTTATTTTTCTTATTGACATTATTGTAGTCATTCTTGCTTAAAATATCTGGCTTTTATATTTAGCTTCAATGTCATCTAATTTAATCTTTCTCATATAATTTATGCATTTTTAATGTCTTCAATTTTATGAATTCTGTTTGCTTCAGTACTAATTATTTTATTAAGTATTTAATCATTTTAAAGGCATTTTAAATATGCCTGCAAATATTTGCTAATTCCACATTTTCTGACATTTATTTACTTTATTTATTTTTATGAATTCTGCTTGCTTCCATGTTCATTCTTGTTATTGACCAAAGGAAAGCTAATATAAGTGAAAATGTTGGAATTTGGAGAAATTTTATTGCAGAGCCAAGCAAGAAGAACAGGCAGCGGCTGAAGTTTGTTACCAAGCACCAAGGCTGTTCACACCCCAGCTCAAAAAATTCAAGGTGGTGGTTTGTAAGCAGCATTAAAATAGTAATGAAATTGAATATAAATGAAAAGAAAAAAAAAAATCAATGTATTATAGAAGGTAAAGGAGAGAGTTAAAAGACCTAAAACTCAGACAATTGACAAAGGCAGAGAAGGGTAAGACAGAGATAAGTGTGTTTGGTCACAATACAAAAAGGATTTCCTACTGAGAATTGTGATCAACAACACCTAGAAGCTAAGGACCTAAATATCTCCAAATTACCCTCATCCCCTCAGAGTGAAGCAGTATTTCTTTTATTTGCTCTTCCCTTATCATCAAAATCTCACCAGCTGTCTTAGCAATTTGCAAAGTATTGAGCATTTAAGACATCAGACAGGAAATCATACCTAATCTCACCACCTGGAGATGTAAATCACTAGGTCAATGTCATGTATTTCCTTCCAGGATTTTTTCTACATTAACTTTCATGCACAGTTTAGCACACATTGTAGGCAGCAACTCCAGGTTCCCCTTTTTTTAAATTAACTATAAATTCTTTCCAAGTTATTCAAGAACTCTAGAACTTTTTTCATCAAAAAAATAAATTATAACCCCAAAAAGAGATGTCCTTTTCATTATAGGAGACTGGAATGCAAAATTAGGAAGTAAAGAAACACCTGGAGTAACAGGCAAATTTGGCCTTGGAATACGGAATGAAGCAGGGCAAAGACTAATAGAGTTTTGCCAAGAAAGTGCACTGATCATAGCAAACACCCTCTTTCAACAACACAAGAGAAGACTCTACACATGGACATCACCAGATGGTCAACACCAAAATCAGATTGATTATATTCTTTGTAGCCAAAGATGAAGAAGCTCCATACAGTCAAAAACAAAACAAAACAAAACAAAACAACAACAACGACGACAAAAAAAAAGACCAGGAGCTGACTGTGGCTCAGATCATGAACTCCTTACTGCCAAATTCAGACTTAAATTGAAAAGTAGGGAAAACCAGTAGACCATTCAGGTATGACCTAAATAAAATCCCTATGATTATACAGTGGAAGTGAGAAATAGATTTAAGGGACTAGATCTGATAGATAGAGTGCCTGATGATTTATGGACGGATGTTCATGACATTGTACAGGAGACAGGGATGAAGAGCATCCCCATGGAAAAGAAATGTAAAAAAGCAAAATGGCTGTCTGAGGAGGCCTTACAATTAGCTGCGAAAAGAAGAGAAGTGAAAAGCAAAGGAGAAAATGAAAGATATAAGCATCTGAATGCAGAGGTCCAAAGAATTGCAAGAAGAGATAAGAAAGCCTTCCTCAGCGACCAATGCAAAGAAATAGAAGAAAACAACAGAATGGGAAAGATTAGAGATCTCTTCAAGAAAATCAGAGATACCAAGGGAACATTTCATGCAAAGATAGGCTGAATAAAGGACAGAAATGGTATGGACCTAACAGAAGCAGAGGATATTAAAAAGAGGTGGCAAGAATATACAGAAGAACTGTACAAAAAAGATATTTATGGCCCAGATAATCAGGATGGTGTGATCACTCACCTAGAGCCAGACATCCTGGAATGTGAAGTCAAGTGGGCCTTAGAAATCATCACTACGAACAAAGCTCAAATTCCAGTTGAGCTATTTCAAATCCTGAAAGATGATGCTGTGAAAGTGCTGCACTCAATATACCAGCAGATTTGGAAAACTCAACAGTGGCCACAGGACTGGAAAAGGTCCGTTTCATTCCAATCGCAAAGAAAGGCAATGCCAAACAATGTTCAAACTACCACACAATTGCACTCATCTCACACACTAGTAAAGTAATGCTTAAAATTCTCCAAGCCGGCTTAAGCAATACATGAATGGTGAACTTTCAGATGTTCAAGCTGGTTTTAGAAAAGGCAGAGAAACCAGAGATCAAATTGCCAATATCCACTCGATCATCAAAAAAGCAAGAGAATTCCAGAAAAACATCTATTTCTGCTTTATTGACTATGCCAAAGCCTTTGACTGTGTGGACAATCAACTGTGGAAAATTCTGAAAGAGATGGGAATACCAGACCACCTGACCTGCCTGTTGAGAAACTTGTATGCAGGTCAGGAAGCAAGAGTTAGAACTGGACATGGAACAACAGACTGGTTCCAAATAGGAAAAGGAGTACGTCAAGGCTGTATATTGTCACCCTGCTTATTTTATGCAGAGTACATCATGAGAAACGCTGGACTGCAAGAAACACAAGCTGGAATCAAGATTGCCAGGAGAAATATCAATAACCTCAGATATGCAGATGACAGCACCCTTATGGCAAAAACTGAAGAGGAACTAAAAAGCCTCTTGGTGAAAGTGGAGAGTGGAAAAGGTTGGCTTAAAGCTCAACATTCAGAAAAAAGATCATTGCATCTGGTCCCATCACTTCATGGGAAATAGATGGGGAAACAGTGGGAACAGTGTCAGACTTTATTTTTCTGGGCTCCAAAATCACTGCAGATGGTGATTGCAGCCATGAAATTAAAAGACACTTACTCCTTGGAAGGAAAGTTATGACCAACCTAGATAGCATATTCAAAAGCAGAGACATTCCTTTGCAACAAAGGTCCATCTAGTCAAGGCTATGGTTTTTCCAGTGGTCATGTATGGGATGTGAGAGTGTGACTGTGAAGAAGGCTGAGCACTGAAGAATTGATGCTTTTGAACTGTGGTATTGGAGAAGGCTCTTGAGAGTCCCTTGGACTGCAAGGAGATCCAACCAGTCCATTCTGAAGGAGATCAGCCCTGGGATTTCTTTGGAAGGAATAATGCTAAAGCTGAAACTCCAGTACTTTGGTCACCTCATGCGAAGAGTTGACTCATTGGAAAAGACTCTGATGATGGGAGGGATTGGGGGCAGAAGGAGAAAGGGACGACAGAGGATGAGATGTCTGGTTGGTATCACTGTCTCGATTGACGTGAGTCTGAGTGAACTCCAGGAGTTGGTGATAGACAGGGAGGCCTGGGGTGCTGTGTTTCGTTGGGTCGCAAAGAGTCGGACAGGACTGAACGACTGAACTGACTGAACTAATTTTAAAAAACCTCAAACTGCCCAAGAGCTTGCAGGGATAATTTTTTTGTAGTCAAATTTTGGAGTGACAGCAGAATGGATGCATGGCTTTCTTCTGATTAGTTGGTGGTGAGGTAACAAGGGGATGATATTATTAGGTATATACCTTGAATAGGAACCAAGACACTGCCCCTAGACTGCACTATTTTTTGCTGATTGCCACTCCCTTTTCTCTGTATCCTTCCCTTACCTGATTAGTAACTGTTTTAATATGCCATTTGGAACCCTGGGAAGATCAAGGAGGCAGAATGAAGCCTATTTTCTACAAGTAAGAAACAGGAAACACAGAAAGGAGTTGTACCTGGGAGCCTTGGAGTGTCCTGCTCCATTTCCTTCTCACAGAACCTTCTCACAGAATCATACTTCTGATAATTTTAAGAGGAAAAGTGATTTAGTTTTTCTATATTGCTGATCCTGGTTTTCTTTTGTTTAAATACTTGTTACTATTTCAGATCCATTGATCCATTATTCCTATTTATGGCTGTATTAGCTCAATGATTTTTAGGGATAAGGGAATATACATAGAGAGCATTACTTTATTACATCAATTTATTCATCCCTAAAATGTACATTTCAGTAATAATACACCTGCAAAACTGCATAAATCACAGGCAAAAAATCACAATAAATATTCATAAAATGAAAACAACTATATCACCAAAAGTCAGGTTAAAAACAGAATCTAATCACTATGCCAGAAGTCTTCCTGTGCAGTTTCTCTTGGACTGCCCTCCTGCAAGGTAGTACTAACTTTTAACATAACAGATTAGTTTCACTAATTTTTGTTTTATGTAAATTATAGTTTTATGTAAATGATTCTTCTTGTACAAAATATTTTATTTTCTTGGCTTCTTGTGATAGACATTATATTGTGAAAGTTGTTTTATATAAATATTGTAGCCACTATTTTAAGGATTTATCTTATCCTGAATCCAAAGTAGCAACTCTGTAACTATTTTTAAATTTCTTTTTCCTTGAAAAGTAATATCACTGATCATATTTCATCTTTATTGTCTTTGGATATTATCTTTTGTAAAGTGTCAAACAACAGTATTTTCCTTTCTTTTCTACTGAGTCATATTTCAAAATAATAAATTGAAATGTTTTTTATGCATTCTAGATTATGCAAATTTTCACTCACTCTGTGGCTTGCCTGTCTCCTCCCTTAATGTGTCTTTTGATACACAGAAGTCCTAATTTTAACATAGTATTATTTATCAGGTATTGTTTGTTTTATAGATAGTGCTTTTCATGTTGTAGGATATAAAGATGCTTTCCTAAGCTTTCTTCTAGAATATCAATGTGCATGTGTTTTTAATGTTTTACACTGATCCCGTTCCTTCATTGAAAATATGGCTCATAGACCACCACAAAAGAGATTCATCTTTGTTGTCAACTGAGTTAACTATTTGCTAATTAAAATTGAAATCTATGTTAGAGAAAAATAACTAACAAAATATTAATTTTATTGTAAATAAACTGCACAAAATGCATTGTTGTTTGATTCATTTGAAGTTTTCAAAGTTTAGTTTATAAAATTCAAGTGACCACATGAGACAAACCATATTTAGCAATTTACTAGCTCATAGCATCAGTCAAGTAAAGACAAAAAGAGGCAACTCCAAAGGAACACTATTGAAAAAACTTGTCTTAAATGTTGTCAAAACTGTCCTGGATGAAATGTATGTAGTTTATTAAATTGTAGTCCAAAATAAAGCCTTTCTTTGATCAGAAAAAAATAATTATTAAACATGCTTATAAATATTTTGTTTAACAAAGAAGTAAACCTTAAAGTGTGATTTATAAATAATGTTTTCCTGAGTTGAATTTTGTGCAGAAATATTTGCTATCCAACGTCATAAAGTAAGTAGGACTTTCACATAAGGGCTTCTTTGAGTATTGAATAACAATTTAATAAATAAATTTATTTTTTTTTCTAATTGTGTTTAACTCGTTACAAGGATAGTGCTTAAGATTATAGCTTGAAAAAAGAAAAAGAATATAATAATTGCAAACAAATTAATCATAAATTGTGGGTGAGATGGTGGAATAAAAGTATGTGTGCTCATTTTCTGTAAGAATACCAAATTTGCAACCACCTGCTGAACAACCATCAACAGGAGGATGTTGGAACACACACACACACACAAAGATACATCACATCTAACAACAAAGGGGAATGACAATGAGATGGTAGGAAGGGTGCTATCACATTAAAATCAAATTCCATACCCACTGGGTGGGCAAACTGCAGACTACAGAACAATAATACCAAACAAGTCCTTTCACTGTTGTGAAAGGTTTAGGCATCACATCCAAATTCCCAACCTGAGGATCTAGCAAAAGGACTGAGAAACACCAAGTAATCTAACTTTGAAGGATACTCGGAATTGATTACAGAACTTCCACAAGACTAAGGGAAACAGAGACTCTTCAGGGGCACAAACAAAACCTTACATGCATCAAGACCCAGGGGAAAGGAGCAGTGACCCCACAGAAGACTGAGCCAGATCTGCCTGTGAGTGTCTGAGGATCTCCTGTGGAGTTTTGGGTCAGCAGTGGCCCACAGCAGTGACAGAGGCACGGGGAGGAACTGTCCTCGGAGGCATGTGTTAGCATAAGTCATTTTGGAGGTCACCTCTACTTCTGCCATAGAGTTTGTATACTCCAGGTCAGGGTAGCCTTAAGCCAAGGAACTAACAGAGAGGGAGCACAGCCCTACCCATCAGCAGAAAATTAGATTGAAGTTTTACTGAGCATGGCTCTGCCCACCAGAGCAAGACCAAGTTTTCCTCACAACCAGTACCTCCTATCAGGAAACTTGCACAAGCCTCTTATTGTCATCCATCAAAAGGCAAACAGAGGAAGTGAGAACTACAATTCCACAGCCTCCATAAGGAAAATACAATCAAAGAAAGCTAACCAAAGTGATCAGATGGATCACAGTCTTGTGCAAATCAATGAAGCTAGGAGTCATGCTGTGCAGGGCCAGTGAGGATGGACAAGGCATAGTAGATAGTTGATAGCTTACAGTGTACGATATTGGATTTGTGATCTCCAAAGAACATTTAGCTTCAGGATCAGGGACCAGGCTTCATTATTCAGAGCTTTGGTGTGGCAGAAGTTTTATTACAGTGAAAAAGAACAGATAGAACTTCTGACAAAAACATCAGAAGGGGGCTGGAGAGTGGCCCCCTCGCTAGTCTTATGAAGACCTTATATACCTTTACCAGACCCACTCCCACAACATACATCTTTAATTAACAAAATTAAAACTAAAAATAAAAAGTTCTTACTAGATACATTACCACAACATTTGTCTTAAGATAACAAGTTTAGTCAGAAAGTTCCTGTTAAGAAGGAAAAACATGTCCTTAAGAAAGAGATGGGAATACCAGACCACCTGATCTGCCTCTTGAGAAATCTGTATGCAGGTCAGGAAGCAACAGTTAGAACTGGACATGGAACAACAGACTGGTTCCAAATAGGAAAAGAAGTACATCAAGGCTGTATATTGTCAAGCTGCTTATTTAACTTATATGCAGAGTACATCATGAGAAACGCTGGACTGGAAGAAACACAAGCTGGAATCAAGATTGCCAGGAGAAATATCAATAACCTCAGATATGCAGATGATACCACTCTTATGGGAAAAAGTAAAGAGAAACGAAAAAGCCTCTTGGTGAAAGTGAAAGTGGAGAGTGAAAAAGTTGGCTTAAAGCTCAACATTCAGAAAACGAAGATCATGGCATCTGGTCCCATCACGTCATGGGAAATAGATGGGGAAACAGGGGAAACAGTATCAGACTTTATTTTTCTGGGCTCCAAAATCACTGCAGATGGTGACTGCAGCCGTGAAATTAAAAGATGCTTACTCCTTGGAAGGAAAGTTATGACCAACCTAGACAGCATATTGAAAACCACAGACAAAACTTTGCCAACAAAGGTCTGTCTAGTCAAGGCTATGGTTTTTCCAGTGGTCATGTATGGATGTGAGAGTTGGACTATGAAGAAAGCTGAGCGCCAAAGAATTGATACTTTTGAACTGTGGTGTTGGAGAAGACTCTTGAGAGTCCCTTGGACTGCAAGGATATCCAACCAGTCCATTCTGAAGGAGATCAGCCCTGGGATTTCTTTGGAGTCAATGATGCTGAAGCTGAAACTCCAGTACTTTGGCCACCTCATGCGAAGAGTTGACTCATTGGAAAAGACTCTGATTCTGGGAGGGATTGGGAGCAGGAGGAGAAGGGGACGACAGAGGATGAGATGGCTGGATGGCATCACTGACTCAATGGACGTGAGTCTGAGTGAACTCTGGGAGTTGGTGATGGACAGGGAGGCCTGGCGTGCTGTAATTCATGGGGTTGCAAAGAGTCGGACACGACTGAGTGACTGAACTGAACTGACTGAAGCAAGATACACTGTTGTTATATAATCATTAGTAGAGAGCTTAAGGAATAAACATACAGTTTAGCCATGGGCTTTGGGCTTAAAGAAAAAACATTTTATTTGATAAAGATGAAGAAATGTAGGGGGAAAAAAAAAGTTTGTCCTTTTCTCCTCCTTGAGAGGCCTGGATCCCTTCCTCCTTGAGGGCCTTGGACTCCTTATCAATCTCAGTTCCGTTCAGTCACTCAGTCCTGACTCTGTGACCCCATGAATTGCAGCACGCCAGGCCTCCCTGTCCATCACCAACTTCCAGAGTTCACTCAGATTCATGTCCATTGAGTCAGTGATGCCATCCAGCCATCTCATCCTCTGTCGTCCCCTTTTCCTCCTGCCCCCAATCCCTCCCAGCATCAGAGTCTTTTCCAATGAGTCAACTCTTCACATGAGGTGACCAAAGTACTGGAGTTTCAGTTTTAGCATCATTCCTTCCAAAGAAATTCCAGGGCTTATCTTCAGAATGGACTGGTTGGATCTCCTTGCAGTCCAAGGGACTCTCAAGAGTCTTCTCCAACACCACAGTTCAAAAGCATCAATTCTTTGGTGTTCAGCTTTCTTCACAGTCCACCTGTCACATCCGTACATTACCACTGGAAAAACCATAGCCTTGACCAGACGGACCTTTGTTGGCAAAGTATTGTCTATGCTTTTTAATATGCTGTCTAGGTTGGTCATAACTTTTCTTCCAATGAGCAAGTGTCTTTTAATTTCATGACTTCAGTCACCATCTGCAGTGATTTTGGAGCCTCAAAAAATAAAGTCTGACACTGTTTCCATTGTTTCCCCATCTATTTACCATGAAGTGATGGGACCGGATGCCATGATCTTTATTTTCTGAATGTTGAGCTTTAACCCAACTTTTCCACTCTCCACTTTCACTTTCATCAAGAGGCTTTTTCGTTCCTCTTCACTTTATGCCATAAGAGTGGTGTCATCTGCATATCTGAGGTTATTGATATTTCTCCTGGCAATCTTGATTCCAGCTTGTGCTTCTTCCAGCCAATCATTTCTCATGATGTACTCTGCATAGAAGTTAAATAAGCAGGGTGACAATATACAGCCTTGACGTACTTCTTTTCCTACTTGGAACCAGTCTGTTGTTCCATATCCAGTTCTAACTGTTGCTTCCTGACCTGCATACAAATTTCTCAAGAGGCAGGTCAGGTGTTCTGGTATTCCCATCTCTTTCAGAATTTTCCACAGTTGATTGTGATCCACACAGTCAAAGGCTTTGGCATAGTCAATAAAGCAGAAGTAGATGTTTTTCTGGAACTCTCTTGCTTTTTCCATGATCCAGCAGATGTTGGCAACGTGGTCTTTGATTCCTCTGCCTTTTCTAAAACCAGCTTATCAACCTACCTAAGAATTAACTCACTCAGAGTTATGACAAAACGTAGTCCACAGGAGAAGGGAAAGGCAAACCATTTCAGTACCCTTGCCCAGTAAAAATTCAAAAAAATATAACACTGGAATATAAGTCCACCGTGTCAGTAGGCTTTCAATATGCTGCTGGGGAAGAATAGAGCTATAACTTCACAAAAAATACAGAGGTTAAGCCAAAGTAGAAATTAAGCCCAGTTGTGAATGTCCTGGTGATGAAAGTTAGTCCAAAGCTATAAAGAAAAACATTGCATAGGAACCTGAGATATTAGGTGCATGAATCAAGGTAAATTGAACATGGTCAAGCAGGATGAGGCAAGAGTAAATGTTGACATTTTAGGAATCAGTGAACTAAAGATGGATGGGAATGGGTGAATTTAATTCAGATGACCATAATATCTACTACTTTGGAAAATAATTCCTTAGAAGAAGTGAAGTAGCCCTCATAGTCAACAAAAGAGTCTAAAATGCAGTACTTCAGTGTAGTCTCAAAGATGACAGAAAGATCTTGGTTCATTTCCAAGGTAAATCATTTGGCATCACACTAAGCCAAGTTTATGCCCCAACATCTTAATTCTGATGCTGAAGAAGTTGAAGTCAAATGGTTCTATGAAGACCCGAAAGACCTTTTAGAACTAATACCTGTATGTACGTATGTGTGTGTGTGTGTGTGTGTGTATATATATATATATATATAACCATGGGGTATTAGAATGCAAAATAGGAAGTCTAGAGATACCTGGAGTAACAGAAAAATTTTTGGCCTTGGAGTAAAAAATGAAGCAGGATAAACACTAACATAGTTCTCGAAGGGAACACACTGATCATAGCAAATGCTCTCTTTCAGCAACATGAGACAATTCTACACATGGATATCACCAGATGGCCAACACTGAAATCAGATTGATTATATTCTTTATAGCCAAAAATGGTGAAGCTCTATACAGCCAGTAAATACCAGACTTGGAATTGACCGGCTTCAGATCATTATCTCCTTATGTCAAAATTCAGGCTTAAATTGAAGAAAATAGGGAAAAACACTAGACTATTCAGGTATGACCAATGAAATTAATTATGAAAATACAGTGGAGATGACAAGTAGAGTCAAGGGATTAGATCTGAAGAGAGAGTGCCTGAAAAACTATGGACAACTGTTTGTAACTTCATACAGAAGCCAGTGATCAAAACCATCCACAAGAAAATAAATGCAAGAAAGCATTTATTGCATTTATTCCTGTTGTCTCAGGAGGCAACAAATAGTTGAGAAAAAAAGTGAAAGGCAAAGGAGAAAGGGCAAGGTTTACTCAACCTGATGTAGTGTTCCAGAGGATAGCAAGGAGAGATGAAAAGCTTTCTAACGTGAGTAATACAAATAAAGTGAAGGGGGAAAAAAAAAAAAAAAAACAGAATGAGAAAGACAAGAGGTCTCTTTAAGAAAATTGGAATTACCAAGGAACAGTTCATACAAAGATGGGTACAATAAAGGACACAAGTGGCAAGGACCTAACAGAAGTAGAAGATAATAAGAAAAGGTGACAAAGATACACAGAAGAACCATACAAAAAAGATCTTAATGACCTGGATAACCATGATGATATGGTCACTCACCTAGAGCCAGATATCCTGGAGTGTAAAGTCAAATGGGCCTTAGGAAGCATTACTACAAACAAAGTTAGTGGAGGTGATGGAATTCCAGCTGAGCTATTTAAAATCCTAAAAGTTGATGCTGTTAAAGTGCTGTACTCAATATGTCAGCAAATTTGGAAAACTCAGCAATGGTCACAGGACAGGAAAAACCAGTTTTCCCAAAGAAAAGCAATGCAAAAGAGTGTTCAAACTGTTGTAAAATTATTTTCATTTCATGTGCTAGAAAGGTAATTTTCAAAGCGCTTCAAGCAAAGTTTCTACAGTAAGGAATTGAGAATTTCCAGATGTCCAAGTTGGATTTAAGAAATGGAAGAGGAAACGGGGATGAAATAACCAACATTCGTTAGATCATAGCAAAAGCAAGGGAATTCCAGATTATATGGAAACCTTTGACTATGTGGATCATCTTAATCTTTGAAAATTCTAGAAGATATGGAAATAAGAGACCATCATCTCTGCTTCCTGAGAAACATGTATGGAAGTCAAGGAGCAACAGTGAAAACTGGACTAGGAACAACAGGCTGGTTCAAAATTGGGAAAGAAGTACATCAAGGCTGTATATGGTCACCCTGCTCACTCAACTTATATGCAGAGTACATCATGCAAAATGCAGGGCTGGACAGATCACAATCTGGTATCAAGATTGCCAGGAGAAATATCAGCAACCACAGATATGCAGATGATATCACTCTAATGACAGAAAGTGAAGAGAAGTTAAAAAGCCTCATGATGAAAATGAAAGAGGAGAATAAAAAAGCTGGCTTAAAACTCAACATTCAAAAAACTTAGATCATAGTGTTTGGTCCCATCACTTTATGGCAAATATATGGGAAAAAGTGAAAACAGTGACAGATTTTATTTTCTTTGGCTTGAAATCCACTGTGGACAGTGACTAAAGCCATGAAATCAAAAGACACTTGCTCCTTGAAAGAAATGCTTTCGTAAAACTAGACAATGTATGATAAAGCAGAGACATCACTTTTATGATAAGGGTGAGTATAATCAGAGCTATGGTTTTCTACTAGTCATGTACAGATATGAGAGTTGGACCATAAAGGCTGTAACACCATAGAATTGATTCTCTCAAATTGTAGTGGTTGAGAAGACTCTTCAGAGTCTGTTGGACAGCAAGGAGATCAAACCAGTCAATCTTAAAGGAAATCAACCCTGAATATTCAATGGAAAGACTGATGCTGAAGCTGAAGCTCCAATATTTTGGCCATCTGAGGAGAAGAGTAGACTCACTTGAAAAGATGCTGACTCTGGTAAAGATTGAGGACAGAAGGAGAAGAGTTTGACAGAAGTTGAGATTGTCACACATGTGTATGTTCCTCGGTTCTTTGTCTCGTCACAACAAAGATTTGGAGAGACAGATATTAAAGCCCTCGGCGCATCACAGCTCTTGGGTCTTGCACAAACTGTGCTACAGCTCTTAGGCAAATCAGTGTTACAGCTCTATTTTATTTAGAAGATAGCAAGAGAGAAAGTGAGAGTGAGAGAGAGAGAGAGAGAGCGCACACACGTGGAGAGAGAGAGGGTCCATCCGAAAGTGCTTTGGCTCCTCCTTTTATATGGTTTTTTCCTCCACCTGGGCCTGCCCTATTCAAATTGGGCTCAGCCAGGAGTGCTGTTTGTTCTGCCTGAAGTCTTCCTATGACCTTCCTTGTCTTTTAGCCACCTCTATTTTGGACTCCTTTTCCCTATTCTACCTACCTAACATTCCCCTCTCAAGAGATGGGAGGCCCAATTCTTTGGGTATAGGGATGTCAGGGTCTTTCTGGCTACTTCCTGCTGAACTGGGACGGTGAGGGGTATTGGGCCTCCCGCTCTTGCTAGTCTCAATCCTCAGAGTCCTTATAGCAGTGTCCAAGGGTGTGTGACATTTCCCGTGGTCGGCTGTAGTTCTATATCTTTGTTGAACTGGCACTGCATGTTGTAGCTGGTTGACCCAGATCTTCTTTTTCCATCCAAGACAAAGCTGCTTCCATCAGTGTACCAGATTTCCTCAGGATTGGTCAGAGGATCTTCTGACAATCCCTCTCGGGGTTTTGCCCAGTGGTCCAAGATTTCTAGACAAGAGTGAAAGGGGAGAGAGCCCTCAGGGGTAGGTAGGAGTGTGGCTGGGTTAAGAACCTCACAAGAGGATATAGTGAGGCCTGGATTTTCCATCAGCATTACTTGATATCTGAGGATTATTTGATAAGACATCCATAAATGGCCTCTCCCATTTAGGAGTTGTTTTACTTGGTGGCTGGTAAAAATAGTTAGTTTGCCCCCAAAGGAGAGTTTAAAGCATCTTCTACCATGATTGCAATAGCTGCAAGATTTCAAAGGCAGAGGGGCCAGCCTCAGGTAGTTGGATTGAGCCTCTTGGATAAGTAAGCTACAGGCTGGGGCTCAGATCCCAACCTTTGAGTTAACACTCCCAAGGCTATTCCCTCTATTTCATGGACATAAAGTTGGAATGCTTTTTCTGGGTCTGGCAACCTCAAGGCAGGTGCCTGAGTTAAGACTTGTTTTAGTGTAGCCTCTGCCTTCTCTTGAGGAGTTCCCCACATCAGTGGGATTAAATCATCTCATCCCTTTAAGCTTTCATATAAGGGCTTGGCAATTAAACCACAGTTGGGTATCCAGATTCTACAATAATCAGTTAGCCCCAGGAAAGCTTGCAATTGTTTTCGAGTCGTGGAGGAGGGCAACTGGAGGATTTCTTGTGCCTGATCAGCAGACAGCCTCCTAGACCCGTGTGCAATCTGAACTCTCAGGTAGGTGACCTTTGTCTCGACCATCTGTGCCTTAGCATGGGAGACTTTATATGCCCTTTCTGCCAAGAAGTTTAGAACCTGAATTGCATGTTGTTGGGCACTTTTTTCATCTGAAGAGCAGATTAGTAGGTCATCTATGTATTGTAATATTGTCCCATTAGGTCCCAGGTCCAGATCTAGGAGGTCCTGGCTAAGGGCCTTTCTAAACAGGTGGGGGCTATCTCTGAACCCCTGAGGTAATACTGTCCAAGTCATCTGTTGGTGTTTTTCTCCTGGAGCTTCCCACTCAAAGGCAAAAAGGTATTGGGATTCTTTAGCCAGTGGTATGCAAAAAAATGCATCTTTGAGATCCAAGACTGTAAACCACTTGGCACTGGGTGGGATTTCTCCCAAGATTACATAGGGATTGGGTACTGTGGGATGGAGGGGGACTACAGCTTCATTTATGATCCAGAGATCTTAAACCATTCACCAGGTTCCATCTTTTTTCTTTACTGAGAGGATTGGGGTATTACATGGTAAACTGGTGGGGACCAATAGCTCACAATCAAGGGATTTATTTATTAAAGGCTGTAGTCCCTCCCGAGCCTCTCTTTTGAGAGGATATTGTTTCCGGTTAGGAAACCAAGTGGGATCTCAGAGGACAATGATGACCGGCTCAGCTTGGTGGGTTCGTCCAGGAATCCCCTGGTCCCACACCTGGGGGTTAATTTTGTCTTCCCATGGGTTTTGGTCCCTCTCTATTGAAGGTGTAATGGGTTCTTCAGTAGTAACCAGGAGCTGTAGAGCTCTAGGGCTGAAAAACTTCCCATCACAAGGGTGATCCCCAGTTTAGTGAGTATATCTCTTCCCAATAAGGGGGTAGGACACTCAGGGACCACCAGAAACTGGTGGGAAAATATTTGTCCATCCCAGCAACAAAGAAGTGGTCGTGTGAATCCTTTAGTAGTTGCTTTTCCTGTAGCACCCAAAATGGTACAGGTTTGGGAGGAGAAGGCCCCGGAGTAGGAGATCAAGACAGAGTAGGTAGCCCCTGTGTCAACTAAGAAATTCTCGGACTTACCTGCCACATCCAGTCGCACCCTTGGCTCCAGCCCCGTGATGGTTATCTGTGATAGGCGGGCTGGCTGGAGCAGGTCGCTTCAGTCCTCTTAAACCATCGTGAAGGTAAGCTTGGCACTTGACCTTGAGGCTCTTGGGTCCCCAGGGCAGAGTGCTGCCCAATGTCCCAGTTGATGGTATTTGTGGCAAGCCATTCTAGGAGACTTGTCACGGTTTGGACACTCTTTGGCCCAATGCCCCGCCTGTCTACAGATCAGGCATTTGTCTTGTGCCTTGCCCCTCAAGGACTCGGGGTTTGCCATAGGGTTTCTCTGGAGGGCGGCCAGCATCTGGGCATGCCTTGTCTCTTTCTTTCTCTCCTTCTCCTGGGCCTTGGCCTCCTTCTCCTGTTCTCTGTTATAAAAGGTATTGGTGGCTGTCTGGACCATCTCATCTAAAGAGGCAGCAGGGTCCTGCTGTTGTAGCTGCTGTAACTTAATTCCAATATCTGATGCACATTGGGACAGGAATTTGTCCTTTAAAATCACCCGTCCCTCGTAAGAGTCTAAGTCCAGGTTGGTAAGCTTTTGGAGTACCTCTTTTAGCCTCTCCAGAAGGGCAATAGGGTTCTCATTGGGCTCCTGAGTTATTGCTGAGACCTGGGCATAGATGATTGCTTTTTATTGGGCTGCTTTCAGTCCTGCCTTCACACAGATTAGAAAATTATCTCTTTCCCAGATGTGCTCAGGGTCATTATAATTCCAATTAAGATTGAAGGACAGGACTGCAGTTTCCCCTACTGGGTATCTATCACTGGACATGTGGAGCCCTGTTGCATACCTCCGGGCTTCCTTTAAGACCCTGGTATGTTCAGGATCAGATAAAGTTTGACTAAATATGACCATGATGTCTTTCCACGTCAAGTCAAAGGCCAAGGTAATATGTTGGAATGTATCTATATATTTGCCTGGGTCATCTGTATAGCTTCCCAGATCTTGTTTGATCTGTCTTAGTTCTAAGAGGGAGAAGGGCTTATGGACCCGGGTTGGTCCGAATTTTCCTCCAGTTTCAACTAAGGGACATACTCGAGCTGGCTTTTGTGGAGGAGGTGCTCCCGGATATGGAGGCAAGTTTGGGTATGAGGAAGGAGCACCAGGCAACTCGGGAGCTGTGGGAGGTGAGCCTTCAAGAGGAGGTTCCTTTTCTTGGTTGCCTGTGCTTAACACCATTTGCCTAGTGGGCTCATTTTCTTAGTTGGAAGAAAATTTGGACATAGGGGGTCTCTGTCAATTTCCCTTGTCTTTTGCAGAATAATTCTAATTGCAGGATGGTATTGTAATTTAAAGTTCCATCCTCAGGCCAGTGTTCCTCGTCCGTCCACCAGTGGATACTGTGGCCATGCAGTGGCACAAAAGAATTTCAAACGACTTCTCCTTAGAGCTAGAGGGCCGAACAACTTCCAGTTATCAAGGATGCATCTCAAGGGCGTCTGCCAGGAAGTGTATTGGTTATTTCCCATCTGAAAGATAGTCATGACAGGGAGAAAAGAAAAAGACCTCTTTCGACTTCCTTAGGGGTGAGTCTTTCTGAAGCTTATCCTACCCAGAACTGGTACAACCTGAGAGCCAGGCATCCCCGGGTCAGGGTGCAGATCCCCAGGCAGGCTGAGGCATGACAGCCTCCTAGAGATCGAATCCCTGGGCAGGTCGAGGCATGATGGCCTCCCGAGAATTGGGTCCCTGGGCATGTCGAGGCGTGACAACCTCCTGGGACCCCTGGGACTAGAGGATCCCCGAGGCGTGACAAACTTTCAAAGACAGATCCCTAGGCAGGTCAAAGCGTAATGACCTCCTGGGACCCCCCCAGACTGGAGTTTGGGCATCCCCAAGATCTCCAGTGTGACCAGTGCTGGGTAGGATTAGGGGGTTGGATATTATAGAGTATTTCCCTCCCAAGGCCAGCTATTTTCTGGTTGTCTCTCCAGAAGATTGTAGAGGCAACCTTGTGGGTCTGGATGGGGCTCAGGAAAAGAGCATGAAACAGGAGGGAAGGGGGCAGAGCACAACCTTTGAAGGAATAACATAGCACAAGGGTATAATGTAAACCAATTAAAATCATTTGGTTCCAAGATGATTCAAGTAAACCTTAACCCCCAATCTGCCACCCAGAGGTGGCAGGACAGCTCCAAGGCATGGTCAAAAGAGGGAGGAGTGGGTGGTTCCCCAATGGCTGGGATGATCCTCTCACTCATTAGCATATGAATTCCATCCCCTCACAAAAATCTAGCCAGGCCTAATTCCATGGCCTCAGCCCTTGCCCTCGGCAACAGTTCACATCCTGAAGGGTGGCTTCTCTCTGGAATCTAACAAATCAACCTCTTATCGCTTTGTCTCTCAATGAATTTTTGCAATGAGACATCAGAGTCTGAGTTTCATTAGTTTTGGCCGGGCTTGAGTCCCGGGAGAGAGCTGAAGGATGGGAAGAAAAAGCAGTGGGAAAAACGTGCCAAGGAATCCCCTTCATAGCCCGCAGGAAAATTTGCTGAATATCTGACTGGTGCTCACAATTTCATTGGTCTAATCCTTGGCACAGAGAAAAGAAAGGACAGAAGAACCCCCACCGGCTTGGGTAACAGCTACTGGGACTCAGCAGATAGCGTCTTTGGGACATGCTGAGGAGTAGCCTCTCCAGAGTCCCTCAATTGTGCCCCCTGCTGCCCACCTGTTCATGGGAGGTTTGAGGAAACAAGAAACGATAGATTGTAATGGTCCCTCCAGCCATAGGAGTGAGGACCTCTTACCTAAACCGGAGGTCTTCTGGAATCTGAGACTGGGCTGCGTGAGCTTTCTGCTGAGTTCGTTTTTCGCTGTCCCGGTTTCCAGAACAATGGGCCTTCCCCTGAGCTGGGTTTCTTTGCCTTCCACAAGTGTGGGAGCTTCGCTGAGTTGGGCTCCTGCTGTGCTTGGCCTCTTCCTCGAAGAGGTTGTTTCAGCCAGGTTAAATCCGAGTCACGGCACCATAGATGTCATGCAAGTGTATGTTTCTAGGTTCTTTGTCTCATCACAACAAAGATTTGGAGCAACAGACATTAAAGCCCTCGGCGTGTCACAGCTCTCGGGTCTTGGACAAACCGTGCTACAACTCTTAGGCAAATCAATGTTATTCTATTTTATTTAGTAGCTCTATTTTATTTAGTAGATAGCAGGAGAGAGAATGAGAGTAAGAGAGAGAGAGAGCGCTCACACGTGGGAGAGAGAGAGTCCATCCGAAAGCACTTTGGCTCCTCCTTTTATATGGTTTTGCCCTCCACCTGGGCCTGCCCTATTCAAATTGGGCTCAGCCAGGAGTGCTGTTTGTTCTGCCTGAAGTCTTCACTCTGGTCCTCGGACCTTCCTTTGACTTTCCTTGTCTTTTAGCCACCTCCATTGTGGATTCCTTTTCCCTATTCTACCTACCTAACAAGATGATTGGACACTGACTCAATGGACATGAGTTTGAGCATACTCTGGGAGATGGTGAAGGACAGGGAAGCCTGGTGTATTGTAGTCCATAGGGTCACAAAGAGTCAGACATGACTTCGTGACTCAACATCATTCTGGGATGAGTAGGAATGCTATTTTCTATTATAAACCCATATTGTACTGTGACTGTGATAAATTTACATAAGTTTTCATTCTTTTTGGTTCCCTGAAACATTATTTTGGTACATAAATTCTTTATATTAATGCTAAAAACAAGTAATTTCTCATAATAGTTTCAAGAGAGTAATTTCTCATACATAACCAGTCTTCAGTCTAAATTTTCAGCTCAGTTTATCTTGCTCTACTTAGAGTAACAATGTTGTTCAATTCATCTCTTTTACACTCTAATTCTGATAAACCACACACACACAGCAGATGCCTTAAATCGATGAGGATATTAGCATCTCAGATAATAGCAGCTTGGAAAGTAAGAGAGCTTTTGTTTTTCCTTAAAATATGATTTTGACCCTCAGTAGTGAGTAAACAATTTTTTTAAATTGAAATATAATTGATTCACAATGTTGTGTTAGTTTCTGCTGTACAGCAAAGTGAATCATTTACACATAAACAGATATCCACTCTTTTTTAGGATTATTTTCCCATATAGTTCATTACAGACTATTGTAATGGAGTTGCCTGTGCTATAGAGTAGGTTCTTATTAGTTATTTATTTTATTTATACTAATGTCTATATGCTAACCTCAATTTTCTATTTTATTTCTTTTTCTTCACCACCACCCAGCTTTCTACATCTTTGACTCTGTTTCAGTTTTTAAATAAGTTCATTTTTATTTATTTATTTATCTTTAGATTCCACATACAACCTATATCATATGATATTTGTCTTTCTGGGTGACTTTTTTCACTCAGTATAATAATTTCTAGGTCCATCCATGTTGTTGCACCTAGCATCCTTTCATTATTTTTTGACTGAATAATATTCCACTGTATATAAACACCATATTTTTTATCCATTAATATGTTAATAGTCATTTATATTGCTTTGATGTCTTGGCTATTGTAAGTGGAGCTGCAGTGGATATTGGGGAACAAGGGTCTTTTTGAATTATGGTTTTCTCTGAATATATGCCCAGTAGTGGGATTGTTGTCATAAGATAGTTCTATTTTTAGTTTTTTATGGAACCTCCATCCTGTTCTCTGCAGTGGTTATATCAATTTATATTCCCACCATCAGTGTAGTAGGGTTCCCTTTTCTCAACACCCTGTGCTGCACTTACTGTCTGTAGACTTCTTGATGATGACCATTCTGACCTCTGTGAGTTTATACTCACAGATGTAGTGATGTAGAGCATCTTCTCATGTTCTTTTTTACAATCTGTATGTCTTTGGAGAACTGTCTAGAGCCTCTGCCTGTTTATTTATTCATTTATTTTTTTTTACATAGCATTAATGGTGTTGCCAAGTTCACGCGCACTCTACTCACTGCATGACAGGCTAGTGAATCCAAGAAATGAGGTGTTGAGACAAGGACTACAACTTTATTTGGAAAGCCAGCTGACTGAGAAAATTGAAGACTATTGTCTCAAAGTAACCATCTTATTAGAATCTGGATGCCAAGTTGTCGTATAGAGACAGAAAGAAGCAATAAGGAAGTAAATTCAAAAGGCAAAATAGAGAAGGAGAGACAGTGGGGAAGTAGAATGAAAAGGCCCTCAGTCTTTCAAAACATCTCCAGGCCAGCCTCAGGGAAGAGGTGTTTCAGTTTCTTCTTTTCACAGTTGGGCAGGGTCAGATTATCTCTCTGTGAGCTAAACGAATGTGTTTTAGTACAACAGTCAGGCTAAGGGTCAGGGTCCTCTGAGGCAGGTCATTATATATCATTGTAATAACAAAAGCAACAAAAAGCAGGTCAAAGAAACAGTTCCAAATGGACTCACAATTGGCTTCTCCTTGCAACAATTCCCCACTGTCAAAGTCCATTCCAAAATCTTTTGAAAAAAAGGGGATGATGACTGTCTGCTTCATCAAATGGATTTTTCTGGGAGTGGTCACCGTTGGGGCTAGTGTTTCAAGTGTTATTTGTCTTCATTTTGCTCCCCCGTTGGAAAGTGTTTATTTTACACCTATATACTTAGAAATATAGGACTTTAAACCCAGGAAGCTACATTTCATGTTAAGGAATTTAGTGCTTATCAATCTAGGGTAAGGTACAAAAGTCAGGGTTCATTAACATCATATCCTTGGCATATACCTCCACTATCTGGGGCCTGTGATTCTGTATTCTAAGAGTAGTCACAGGGTTCACTATAGGGAATGCCTTAGATGGCAGGTATTCTCCTTCCTCAGGATTCATCAGCTCACGGTGGAGAGTTGCAATTGCTGATTCCATTTCTCAGGTCTTTCGTTCTTGGTCAGAAATTTGACCAATATTTGTAATACATTTCATGATCAACTTTTGTCCCATGACACTGAGAGTCTCATCCCAGTGTAGGCAAAAATTCTTGACATGCCACTCAAGCTGTTAAATTTTGGACCAGGCCCCATCAGTAATTTAAAATTCTCTGAATTCTTTCTAACTGTAATCCAGGATACCTTTACCCTTCCTTGTTGCTTCTTCCCATACCTAGAATCACACTATTACAATTGTGGTGTGGTGGTTTAGTCGCTAAGTCATGTCGAACTCTTGCAGCCCCATGGACTGTAGTCTGTCAGGTTCCTCTGGCCATAGGATTCTCCAGGCAAGCATACTAGAGTGGGTTGCCATTTCCTTCACCAGGGGATCTTCCAGACCCAGGGAATGAACCTGGGTCTTCTGCATTGCAGGCAAATTCTTTACCCACTGAGATACTAGGGAAGCCCACTGACTTTCTCAAAATATTTAGCCATATCATTTTTGTTGGGGGCCAGTTACACATTGTTTACTGCAAGGGAAAATAATCTTATAAATCTGAGACAGGATTTAAGTTATGCAGCTTGTAACACTGACAATGACATATTGCAGCAGGAAGACACAAAACACAATTTGAAAATAAATAACAAATTTAAACAATGATTGTTATAACTAGTTGCAATCCAACTGCAATAATCAAGCAATCAAAGGAGAGATAACTTATTTATTAAGATAAATAAGTTTCACTGCAGTTTCATATACTGGTAATGCATGCTTAGATATGACTTAATATTTGACACAAGCATACGTTTCTGACAGGATCAGCAAGGTAGAGAGAAATAGATAACTGCTTCAATTTTGCTCAGAAAAGACATAATTTACCAAGTTACTGCAAATCATAATTAGCTTAAGTTCAGTTCAGTTGCCAGTCTTATCTGACCTTTTGCATCCACATGCACTGCAGCACACCAGGCTTCCCTGTCCACCACCAACTCCCAGAACTCGCTCAAACTCATATCCAATGAGTTGGTGGTGATGCCATCCAACCATCTCCTCTTCCATAGTTAGTTTAAGGAGAAGTTTTCTCTTACATGGAAAACAAAGATTTTAAAGCAATAATTCTTTTAGAAAGAAACCACAAAAATTATAACCATATTTACAGTTCACTCAGTTCTATGTAACTAATTCTTTTTGTTAACAGTTTTATGAAGCCATCAGGTTTCCCATTAGAATTTTTTATTTTTTTTTACTCATTTCAGCATGATTACCAGAAAGTCAGAAACTTGTGTTTATCTGTATTCCTTTTATAAATCTTTTTGAAGAAGAGGTATTTTTGCAAAGACATCAGAGTAAAACCATAACTGTATGTACTGACAAAAGACTTATGAAGACAAGTTTAGATATGATTTCAATGTAATTGACAAAGCAACCTGGTTCCTGCTGTGACATACAACACTTTCATATAATAACTAGAAGACATATATTTTTAGGCTCTCCATATGATCTCTAGAATATCTGTATCATTTGCCATATAACTTAAAATGTATCACTCATTTGACAACACCTCCCACGTAGTTTAACATACTAAGTGGACCTAATTTGTTTAATATCTTGAATTGGGTGTTTGGGGGGTCCTTTATAATATCCCAAAGTACAAATCAGATCAGATCAGATTAGTCACTCAGTTGTGTCCAACTCTTTGAGATCCCATGAATCGCAGCACGCTAGGCCTCCCTGTCCCTCACCAACTCCCGGAGTTCACTCAGACTCACGTCCATCGAGTCAGTGATGCCATCCAGCCATCTCATCCAATGTCATCCCCTTCTCCTCTTGCCCCCAATCCCTCCCAGCATCAGAGTCTTTTCCAATGAGTCAACTCTTCCCATGAGGTGGCCAAAGTACTGGAGTTTCAGCTTTAGCATCATTCCTTCCAAAGAAATCCCAGGGCTGATCTCCTTCAGAATGGACTGGTTGGATCTCCTTGCAGTCCAAGGGACTCTCAAGAGTCTTCTCCAACACCACAGTTCAAAAGCATCAATTCTTCGGCGCTCAGCCTTCTTCACAGTCCAACTCTTATATCCATACATGATCACAGGAAAAACCATAGCCTTGACTAGACGGAGCTTTGTTGGCAAAGTAATGTCTCTGCTTTTGAATATGTTATTTAGGTTGGTCATAAGTTTCCTTCCAAGGAGTAAGTGTCTTTTAATTTCATGGCTGCAGTCACCATCTGCAATGATTTTGGAGGCCCAAAAAATAAAGTCTGACACTATTTCCACTGTTTCCCCATCTATTTCCCATGAAGTGATGGGACTGGATACCATGATCTTCATTTTCTGAATGTTGAGCTTTAACCCAACTTTTCCTCTCTACTTTCACTTTCATCAAGAGGCTTTTTCGTTCCTCTTCACTTTCTGCCATAAGGGTGGTATCATCTGCATATCTGAGGTTATTGATATTTCTCCCGCCAATCTTGATTCCAGCTTGTGTTTCTTCCAGTTCAGCATTTCTCATGATGTACTCTGCATATAAGTTAAATAAACAGGGTGACAATATACAGCCTTGATGGACTCCTTTTCCTATTTGGAACCAGTCTGTTGTTCCATGTCCAGTTCTAACTGTTGCTTCCTGATTTGCATACAAATTTTTCAAGAGGAAGATCAGGTGGTCTGGTATTCCCATCTCTTTCAGAATTTTCCACAGTTGATTGTGATCCACACAGTCAAAGGCTTTGGCAGTCAATAAATCAGAAATAAATGTTTTTCTGGAACTCTCTTGCTTTTTCCATGATCCAGCAGATGTTGGCAATTTGATCTCTGGTTCCTCTGCCTTTTCTAAAACCAGCTTGAACATCAGGAAGTTCATGATTCACATATTGCTGAAGCCTGGCTTGGAGAATTTTGAGCATTACTTTACTAGCGTGTGAGATGAGTGCAATTGTGCGGTAGTTTGAGCATTCTTTGGCATTGCCTTTCTTTGGGATTGGAATGAAAACTGACCTTTTCCAGTCCTGTGGCCACTGCCGAGTTTTTCAAAGTTGCTGGCATATTGAGTGCAGCACTTTCACAGCATTATCTTTCAGGATTTGAAATAGCTCAACTGGAATTCCATCACCTCCACTAGCTTTGTTCATAGTGATGCTTTCTAAGGCCCACTTGACTTCACATTCCAGGATATCTGGATCTTTTTTTTTTTTTAATTTTATTTTTAAACTTTACATAATTGTATTACTTTTGCCAAATATCATAATGAATCCGCCACAGGCATACATGTGTTCCCCATCCTGAACCCTCCTCCCTCCTCCCTCCCCACACCATCCCTCTGGGTCGTCCCAGTGCACCAGCCCCAAGGTCAGTGATCACACCATTGTGATTATCTGGGTCGTGAAAATCTTTTTTGTACAGTTCTGTGTATTCTTGCCATCTCTTCTTAATATCTTCTGCTTTTGTTAGGTCCATACCATTTCTGTCCTTTATCGAGCTCATCTTTGCATGAAATGTTCCTTTGGTAATTCTGATTTTCTTGAAGAGATCTCTAGTCTTTCCCATTCTGTTGTTTTCCTCTATTTCTTTGCATTGGTCGCTGAGGAAGGCTTTCTTATCTCTTCTTGCTTTTCTTTGGAACTCTGCATTCAGATGTTTATATCTTTCCTTTTCTCCTTTGCTTTTCACTTCTCTTCTTTTCACAGCTATTTGTAAGGCCTCCCCAGACAGCCATTTTGCTTTTTTGCATTTCTTTTCCATGGGGATGCTCTTGATCCCTGTCTCCTGTACAATGTCACGAACCTCTTTCCATAGTTCATCAGGCACTGTATGTATCAGATCTAGGCCCTTAAATCTATTTCTCACTTCTACTGTATAATCATAAGGGATTTTAAATAGGTCATACCTGAATGGTCTAGTGGTTTTCCCTACTTTCTTCAATTTAAGTCTGAATTTGGCAAAAAGTTATCCAGAGTTAATTTGATTTGAGAAGGTTTGTTAGAAGAACTTTTTTTTTTTTTTTCGTCTAAAACTCAAAAGTAGCATAGGCTTTATGAAGCAATAATTATTTACTTAGCCAAAGTGTCAGTAAAAGATTTCAAAGTCAAATACAGAACAGATCAGTTAAGAAAGAAACTTAAAGTCTGATATCAAAGGCATTTCGGCATCTTCAGAAAACTTTTCTGCTTTAACAGAGAGAAAAACCAAATTTACATTTTGTACCAGCTTAATTTAAAGGTTAATTTACCAAATTAAACTTGTTTTAAAATTAGTCAATCCTGAATGATCATATACAACTCTTTTTGGGGTCCATTTTCCAGAAAATTTTAATCATTTAACTTGCTTTAGCACAGTGTTAACTTTCAAGTTACAGAATATCTAGAGAAATCCTAAAACATGTATTTCTAGAAGTTCATTTAAAATCCTTTCTCATTTGTTGTTTCCTTCCTCGAAAGTTTCTTCACATTGAGTTGCTTTCCTTGTTGATGAAAGCGTAACAGGTATAAGATCTTATTTAGCTTATGTTAAACCTAGGGACAATAAAAACATCATACTTAGATCACCAAACTTGAAATATTAATACAAGGTACTAATTTAATATTAAACATTTCCTAGTTCATGTCAATCTGAAACTCCTTTAACTTAATTTCTCTTGTATTTAGAATTGTTTGGTTTATTTAAACCAATTAAATTGAACTCTTTTACAAATCACCCATGGCAACACTATCCAAAGACAAGTAGTGAAGTAGTGAAGTCTCTCAGTCGTGTCCAACTCTTTGCAACCCCATGGACTGTAGCCTACCAGGCTCCTCAATCCATGGAATTTTCCAGGCAAGAGTACTGGAGTGGGTTGCTATTTCCTTCTCCAAAGACAAAGATATATGCAAATAGACCAACAGAAAGGCTTCAGTCCTTATTTCAAGATTTCAGTCCTGAGTCAGGTACAGCAATGTAAAATCCATCATTTTGCAAAAGAGATGGAATTAAAATTAGGTTTCAGACAAATGGAACAAGTCAAGGTCACTTCACTAGTTGGATAAATATTTGCAGAAAAAGCAATTTCCAATTACCTTGGACAAGCAAGCTTCTACTTTACTCTCTTTAAAATTTGTGTTTTAAAAAGATAGCAAAGATAAGTGTTCCTAAGAAGACCCAATAGGATTTTTGCATCTTTAAAGATACAAGCAAGTTCTTCCTAGGATGATTTTGTTTCCCTTTTGTTTAATATTTACAAGCCTCTTATCAGGGAAGGTTTTAGGAGTGGTAAAAGCATTTTTGGAGCCACCCTTCTGGTCTTGTAAAGACCACATTTGCAATACAAGACAGCTTTTTTTTTTTTTTCTTTTTGAAAGAGTTAGGTGACTACCTCAATGAAAATGAAGGACTGACATATCCATTAGTTTTACTTTTCCTCACGTACCTTAGTGGAGAAGGCCTCTTGGGAAGACTCACATGCAGTATCTAGACTCCTGTAAATCAATATAGACCAAGGAGTTAAGAGTTGAAGTTAACAGGAAAGACAGGTTGAAGAATTTCCTCACATAGTCAGCACACAAGGGAGAGTGGACTCAGTATTTTGCTTGAATCAATATATGCCTGATGTTGCATAGAAATGTCTTGACAGGGGCAGACACTAAATGTCTGATCCATTCTGTGATCCCCTTATCCTGTCACAGGGGTCTTCAATCAGCAGGTGCCTTAATGGCTTTTAAGTGCCTGACCTATGCCCACACAATTTTAAGTGGTCTGGTCCTCAGCTTAAGGGAGAAAGAGGAAAGGAGGGCCCTGACCTGCTTGGGTGGCAGCTTTTGGGACACAAAGGGCTGTGGGGCCCTAGGAACACACCTGAGAGTAACCCTGGCCAGAGTTCCTCAACTGCTTCCATAGCCACTGGCCTATTCACAGAGAGCTCTAGGAGAAAGAAATGAGAAACCATAGAGGAAGAGTTAGAGAAAGCAGTTAGTATATCTCTGCATTGCCAAATACCTGTGCATTACAAAAGTAATCAGAAAAAAAAACAAAATCTAGCCAGCTGAGAAGTCACATTAATGTGATCCCATTAGACCTGAAAGGTCTGAGTTTTCCTTCAAAGGAAAAGTTTTCAAACTGGAGCTGAAGCTCCTAGCTCTCAAAATTACCCAGGGCTCCTATAGGGAAATTAGAATCAGACACCTCAAATCCAAGGGAGGCCCTAGGCCTGTTCATTTATTATTAGTATGTTCCTCTTCTTTGCAAAGTGCTTCTAACTGTCAGATTGTATAATTGTGAGACAGAGGACATTGCTTTTCTGATGCTAACATATGTTGGGTTCACACCCTCTTACAATAGTATACTGTATCTTTCTTAATCATAGGCTCACAGTTATATTTTGCTCATTTATCTAATATATGTGCCAAAAGGCTTTCTTTTGGGATGGATGAAGTATTTCCCATTTTTACAAGTTTGATAACACCAAAACATAGAAAACATAGGCAAATTCTAGCAAAGAGAGCAAAAACAAATTCCAGCATCAAGATACAAATGAACTGGTTCCCAAATCAGGTAAATAAATTTGCCCTACAAGACAAATATGTTAATTCCAACTACTGTAGGCTTGTGCCCACAAGAACTAGATCCCCAGTGAAATGGTTCCAGGTAGAATCAAACACTTCTGTTCTCCAAGAGCATACCCCAACCAAATTGGCTTGTCCCATAAAGGAAAATCCCAAATTTGGGGGGCAGGGTATGTTCTTGGTATGCACATCAGAGTGACTTATCCTACAAAATTGAGTCTGTCAACTTGCAACAAAAAGGACATACAGCACAGGCAAGTCAGTTCCTAAATCAGATAAATAAAGTTTACCCTACAAAACAATTGAACTAACCCCAACTAGGCTGCCCACCCCCACATGAACTTGTTCCCTAATGAACTGGTTCCAACTGAAAGTGAAGTCGCTCACTTTGCGACCCCATGGACCATAACCTACCAGGCTCCTCTGTCCAGGGGATTTTCCAGACAAGACTATTGGAGTGGGTTGCCATTTCCTTCTCCAGGGGATCTTCCCGACCTAGCAATCAAACCTGGGTCTCCCACATTGCAGGCAGATGCTTTACCATCTGAGCCACCAGGGAAGCCCTGGTTCCAACTGAACCAGTTCCCTAATCAGGTAAATAAATTGTACCCTATAAAACAGATGAACTAATCCCAACTAGGGTAGGCTTGTCGCCACAATAACGAGTTCCCCAATAAACTGGTTCCAACTTTTGTAGAGTCCAACAATTCCCCTCTCCAAAAGTTGGGCGCAAGGGATATACTGACTCACAACACAAAAGGAACAAAAACTTACCAACAAATTTGAGTCTGTTGACCTGTAGTTTGTCAATTCTGTCAACTACAAATTGACAGAAACCAAGAGCATTGCCAAAACTGAATAACAAAGGCATTTGCCATCTGCCTCTATGGAGACTGAACCCCATGATACTACCTCCGTTGACTTTCAAAAACCCCTGAGGGAGTTCAGGATAGAGTGAGGAATTCTGCTCCAGGGAATCTGGTGGGACAGGTCTTTGGATAGTTGGATACTTTTCAGTTCAGTTCAGTTCAGTCGCTCAGTCGTATCCGACTCTTTGCGACCCCGTGAATTGCAGCATGCCAGGCCTCCCTGTCCATTACGAATTCTCAGAGTCCACCCAAACCCATGTCCATTGAGTCAGTGATGCCATCCAGCCATCTCATCCTCTGTCACCACATTCTCCTCCTACCCTCAATCTTTCCCAGAATCAGGGTCTTCAAATCAGCTCTTCACATCAGGTGGCCAAAGTATTGGAGTTCCATCTTCAAAATCAGTCCTTCCAATGAACACCCAGGACTGATCTCCTTTAGGATGGACTGGTTGGATCTCCTTTCAGTCCAAGGGACTCTCAAGAGTCTTCTCCAGCACCACAGTTCAAATGATCAATTCTTCTGTGCTCAGCTTTCTTTATAGTCCAACTCTCACATACACACATGACCACTGGAAAAACCATAGCCTTGACTAGACAGACCTTTGTTGGCAAAGTCATGCCTCTGCTTTTTAATACACTGTCTAGGTTGGTCATAATTTTCCTTCCAAGGAGTAAGCATCTTTTAATTTCATGGCTGCAGTCACCATCTGCAATGATTTTGGAGCCCCCCAAAATAAAGTCTGACACTGTTTCCATTGTTTCCCCATCTATTTCCCATGAAGTGATGAGACCGGATGCCATGATCTTTGTTTTCTGAATGTTGAGCTTTAAGCCAACTTTCCCACTCTCCTCTTTCACTTTCATCAAGAGGCTCTTTAGTTCTTCTTCCCTTTCTCCCATAAGGGTGGTGGCAGCTGCATATCTGAGGTTACTGATATTTCTCCTGGCAATCTTGATTCCAGCTTGTGCTTCCTCCATGTCCAGATTCTCATGATGTACTCTGCATAGAAGTTAAATAAGCAGGGTGACAATATACAGCCTTGACATACTCCTTTTCCAATTTGGAACCAGCCTGTTGCTCCATGTCCAGTTCTAACTGTTCCTGACCTGCATATAGGTTTCCCAAGAGGCAGGTCAGGTGGTCTGGTATTCCCATCTCTTTCAGAATTTTCCACAGTTTATTGTGATCCACTCAGTCAAAGGCTTTGGCATAGTCAATAAAGCAGAAAGTGATGCTTTTCTGGAACTCTCTCGCTTTTTCAATGATCCAGCGGATATTGGCAATTTGATCTCTGGTTCCTCTCCCTTTTCTAAAACCAGCTTGAACATCTCGAAGTTCATGGTTCACATACTGCTGAAACCAGGCTTGCAGAATTTTAAGCATTACTTTACTAGTGTGTGAAAGTGAAAGTGAAGTTGCTCAGTCATGTCCGACTCTCTGCGACCCCATGGACTGTAGCCTATCAGGCTTCTCCGTCCATGGGATTTTCCAGGCAAGAGTGCTGGAGTGGATTGCTATTTCTATCTCCAGGGGATCTTTCTGACCCAGGAATTGAACCCAGGTCTCACGCATTGCAGGCAGACGCTTTACCATCTGAGGCACCAGGGAAGTCCACTAGTGTGTGAGATGAGTGCAATTTTGCAGTTTGTTTGAGCATTCTTTGGCATTGCCCTTCTTCGGGATTAGAATGAAAACTGACCTTTTCCAGTCCTGTGGCCACTGCTGAGTTTTCCAAATTTGCTGGCATATTGAGTGCAGCACTTTCACAGCATCATCTTTCAGGATTTGAAATAGCTCAACTGGAATTCCATCACCTCCACTAGCTTTGTTCGTAGTGATGCCCACTTGACTTCACATTCCAGGATGTCTGACTCTAGGTGAGTGATCACACCATCATGATTATCTGGGTCGTGAAGATCTTTTTTGTACAGTTCTTCTGTGTATTCTCTTCTTAATATCTTCTGCTTCTGTTAAGTCCATACCATTTCTGTACTTTATCACACCCATTTTTGCATGAAATGTTCCCTCAGTATCTCTAATTTTCTTGAAGAGCTCTCTAGTCTTTCCCATTCTATCTTTTTCCTCTATTTCTTTGCATTGATCACAGAGGAAGGCTTTCTTATCTCTCCTTGCTATTCTTTGGAACTCTGCATTCAAATGGGCATATCTTTCCTTTTCTCCTCTGCTTTTTGCTTCCCTTCTTTTCACAGCTATTTGTAAGGCCTCCTCAGACAGTCATTTTGCTTTTTTGAATTTCTTTTTCTTGGGGATGATCTTGATCCCTGTCTCCTGTACAATGTCACGACCCTCTGTCCTTAGTTCATCAGGCACTCTATCAGATCTAGTCCCTTAAATCTATTTCTGACTTCCACTGTATAGTCATAAGGGATTTGATTTAGGTTATAGCTCAATGATCTAGTGGTTTTCTCCTCTTTCTTCAATTTCAGTCTGAATTTGGCAGTAAGGAGTTCATGATCTGAGGCACAGTCAGCTCCTGGTCTTGTTTTTGCTGACTGTATAGAGCTTCTCCATCTTTGGCTGCAAAGAATGTAATCAGTCTGATTTTGGTGTCAACCATTTGGTGATGTCCATGTGTAGAATCTTCTCCTGTGTTGTTGGAAGAGGGTGTTTGCTATGACCAGTGTGTTCTCTTGGCAGAACTCTCTTAGCCTTTGGCCTGCTTCCTTCTGTACTTCAAGACCAAATCTGCCTGTTACTCCAGGTGTTTCTTTACTTCCTACTTTTGCATTCCAGTCCCCTATAATGAAAAGGATATCAGTTTTGGGTGTTAGTTCTAGAAGGTCTTGCAGGTCTTCATAGAACTGTTCAACTTCAGCTTCTTCAGCATTACTGGTTGCGGCATAGACTTGGATTACTGTGATATTGAATGGTTTGCCTTGGAAACGGATAGAGATCATTCTGTTGTTTTTGAGATTGCATCCAAGTACTGCATTTTGGACTCTTTTGTGACCATGATGGCTATTCCATTTTTTCTAAGGGATTCCTGCCCACAGTAGTAGATTTTGTGGTCATCTGAGTTAAATTCACCCACTCCAGTCCATCTTAGTTTGCTTATTCCTAGAATGTCAATGTTCACTCTTGCCATCTCCTATTTGACACTTCCAATTTGCCTTGATTCATGGACCTAACATTCTAGGTTCCTATGCAATACTGCTCTTTACAGCACTGAACCTTGCTTCTATCACCAGTCCCATCCACATCTGGGTATTGCTTTTGCTTTTGCTCCATCCCTTCATTCTTTCTGGAGTTATTTCTCCACTGATCTCCAGTAGCATATTGGGCATCTACCAACCTGGGGGCATTCACGTTTCAGTGTCCTATCTTTTTGCCTTTCCATGCTGTTCATGGGGTTCTCAAGGCAAAAATACTGAAGTGGTTTGCCATTCCCTTCTCCAGTGGACCACATTCTGTCAGACTTTTCCACCATGACCCGTCCATCTTGGGTGGCCCCAAGATATTTTATTATCTCAATCCTTGCATCTCCTTATATCTAGAGAAGTACTAAATCCCTTCAGGGTGACATCAGATTCTCATGACTAACAAAAATCTTTTGTAAAATGAGTGCTTCATGGCATTGAAATCCCCCTTCACCAAAACATTATATATATTGACTTTCCCCCACTGCTAGTTCGCAGCAGTCTCTCAGAGCTATCTGAGATTCTGTCTCCAGGGCTGCAGCCCTCATTTTACCCCAAATAAAATTTAACTCTCTAATTATACGTCTTTTAATCTACAGTTCCATGCTTCAGTTCATTTCAGAGAATCTTGAGAGAAAGATCTTCAGGACAACTGGTCCTGGCAGCTACTAGGGCCTTCACCAATACTCCCTGACAAGGGGTGTCTAGCCATTAGCAGCAAGACTTCTGGCTGTCTAAGCCAAATTTGTTATTGAATCCAATCTTCATCTTCTTGCTTCTTGATAGGCTAATGAACCTGAGACACAAGATATTGAGGAAAGAAACCTGACTTTATTTGGAAAATTAGTTGACCAAGAAGATGGTAGATTAATGTCTCAAATTAACCATTATATCAGGATGTGGATGCCAGGCTCTTCTGTAGAGGCAGAGAGAAGAAATGAGGAACTGAAGTCAAAAGGAGAATAGAGAGGGAGAGGCAGTGGGGAAATAGAATGAAAGGGCCTCAGTCTTGCAAAATGTCTCTGGGAATGGCCAGCCTCAAAGAAGGAATGTGTTAATCTCTTCTTTTCAAAAGTGTGCAGAGTCAGATTATCTTCCTCTGAACTAAACAAAGGGACTTCAGTATAAGAGTCAGGCAGAGGAGCAAGGTCCTTTGAGGCAGTCTTTTATGTATGATTGTAATAACAGAAAAAATGAGGAGCAAGTCAAAGAAACAGTTCCAACCTGGAGCTAGAATTGACTTCTCCCTGAAACAATAGGAGAGTGTGTTTTCAGTTCAGTTCAATTCAGTTGCTCAGTCGTGTCTGACTCTTTGCAACCCCATGGACTGCAGCACACCAGGACTCCCTGTCCATCACCAACTCCTCGAGTTTACCCAAACTCAGGTCCATTGAGTCAGTGATGCTATCCAACCGTCTCATCCTCTGTTGTCTGCCGGGAGCAGGAGCTCTGCTGTGGCAAAGGTCATGAGGAAGGAGGCTCGGCATACGCAAAGGTGGGATGGAGCCTCAGGAGTCCCCCTGGAAATTCTCGACCATCTGCCCCCAAAACCAGAGTCTGCCTACTTTCTGCTTTGTGCTCTCACCTACACCTCTGACTTTACGGGGGGCTGTCCCCCACAACCTCTCTCTGAAAAAAAGAATTAACTTACAGCTTGTTAATAATTCCTGGGTGTGACAGTGTTTCAACCTACAAACTCCTTTGGAAGTCCTCTAGCCTGCCTGAATAGGTTTTTCCTGCCACATGTGATTGTTCAGAGCCTCCCAGCTGTGAGAGGCAGGAGATGTTCTAAATGGTCTGAATACAGATTCTTTTGAGCAGTTAAAAGGTTGATTAGAAATTGTATTGGTGAAGGGTTTTTCACTTGTTGGGCCAATGTTTGCTGCTAAGTTTCCATATCCCTTACCTGCTGTGTCCCTGGCAGTGTATTGATTAATATAATTGGTGTAAGTAGTAGCTTTAATGTTTGTAATCTTGGACCCTTGAGTTAATTCTTTTTTCTTGTTATAGCCTACCACACCTTTGCCCTGTAGGAATGCAACTTTATCTAATTCTTTTGGAGGGTGGCGCCTGACTAGTCACCTTTAAAGAAAAAAAGTTTTCTGAAGAAAGGGTTTTAAAATGTTAACAGGCCTCCGGGCCAGAAGATGATGCAAATCACCTAAACTTTTGCATATGATAAGTTTGCAGGAAGAAAGCCTGGCTTACTGCATGACTCTACCCCTTCCCCCATTATCCTCTATGCATAACTTAAGGTATAAAAACTACTTTGAAAAATAAAGTGCTGGCCTTGTTCACCAAAACTTGGTCTCCCCATGTCGTTCTTTCTCTCACCTTCTGGCTGAATTATTCAGCCTCTTTTCTCCACTGAATTTCCTCACTGAGCTATCCTTATTTAACCACTCTTTATATCCTTAATTAACATTTAATTAAGCAGTTGTTTCCTGATCCTCGCCGATGCCGTCCCCACTTCGAATTCCCTGGATCCACCGGGGCTGGACCCCGGCAGTTGTCCGCTTCTCCTCCCACCTTCCATCTTTCCCAGCATCAGTGACCCACAAGGAATTAATTGCCAAACTAAAATAACTTTTGATAGATTCCTTATTTGACTTTGCTCATCTACTTCTTATCCTGATTGAGAAGCACTTTGGAAGGAATATCACACCTATTCTAGATATGTTAGTCTTGACTACTCTGACTAAGAAAGCTTAGTGAAGTTTAAACCAAAGTAATTATTTGTATGTAACAGTATGTAGGAGAATAGAGCCCACTGGATATTAAAAGCAACATAAGATTTAAAAATTGCTGAATTTTCACTCTCTGAGGAAATAAATATGTATGTGCATCTGTGGAGGTGTGTGTATATATCCATTAATATAAGAATTAATGTATAAATAATTATATGTTATGATTATATCACATAATTATAATTATATCATATAATTTATGTATATTATTTATACATAATTATACATTATAGGGCTTCCCTGGTGGTGCAGACTGTAAAGAATCTGCCTGCAATGTAGGAGATCTGGGTTCAGTCCGTCTCACTTCAATATTCTTGCCTGGAGAATTTCATGGACAGAGGAGCCTGGCGGGCTACAGTTAATGGAGTTGCAAAGAGTGGCACACAACTGAGCAACTAACACACACACATGACATATATACATCTGAAAGAAATAATCTTACAGTTGTTGTTCAGTTATACCTATAGACCAGCATTTTAATAGCATCATATTTTAGGACTTAAAATGGCTTAGCTGGAATTACATCCCTCCACTAGCTTTGTTCATAGTGATGCTTTCTAAGGCTCACTTGACTTCACACTCCAGGATGCCTGCCTCTAGGTGAGTGATCACACCATCATGGTTACCTGGGTCTTTAAGATATTTTTTGTATAGTTCTTCTGTGATGTGCTGAACACGAGAGAAGGACCCCAGCCAGGGGAGCTTTCTAAGAGCTTGAACTGGCAGAGCAGTGAAGAAGGACTAGCCAAAGAGATCTTCTGATTACTAGTTGTCCAAGGCTAGAAAAAGACTCTGATTGGGCCATAGCTCCTGCGGCTGAGGCAGTCTGTGTCCCTGCACACTTGGCACCACCAGGGTCCCCAAGACCCAAGGAGCTGTACCTTCTTCACACTCAGTTCTCACTGGGGAAGAGCTACCACAGGCTAGAAAAAACCCTAAGTGCCATGTCTCCTGTAACAATAGCCACCGGAGCTCCTGACTGGCCAGCATTGCCAGGGTCCCTGTGATCCAAGCAACTGCACCACCCCCATGCATGATCCCCACTGGGACAGAGCTGCTAGGGGCTATAAAAAGTCCTGCATCTGTGCATATGGGATCGCTTCAGGCATATCCAAATCTTTATGACCCTGTGGACTGTGGCCTGCCAGGCTTCTCTGTCTTGGGGATTCTCCAGGCAAGAATACTGGAGTGGGTTGCCATACCTTTCTAAAGCACTATATTTTCTGCTGCCCTAGCCATCATCTTCCCTAAGTACCTGGTGAAGCCAGGGCCCCTCTGACCCAAACACCTGTGCAACCTCCACACCTGGCTCTCACTGGAGCAGGCCCAAGTCCTCCACGGCAGTCTGAGGAGCAAGCCCCTGTAGATGACCCACGTGCAGAGGTGGAGATAAAATCACAATTGAAACCCAGGGGCAGGGTGTCAATGGAATAGGATCCAAAACCTTTCCACAGCTGTACAAGCGGCAGATTAAATCCACACAATCAACTAGATGGATTCTGTGTTTTTGGAATATATTAAAGGACAATGAGAGTTCTCACAAAATAAAACACTAGTTCTGACAGTCTTGGACATTGGAGGCAAGAATACACAGGAGTAGGACCAGATTAGAGTCTGAACTGCCCCTAACAACAGGTCCAGAGACCAGCCAAGTGTTGGAGGATATCCTAGGGAGGTAAGGTGGACTCCTAGCAAGGGAAAGAACACTGACAGTAAAGACTCAATCCAAACATTTATCATTCTTATATTTTGACTTGTTCTGTAGTTGCTTCTGGAATTTTTTTTTTCCTTTCTTTTTTATTTTTCTGTAACTATTGACTGTATTAGTACTATTAAATCTATTTAAGGTTTTGAAATATTTTTTATAACACTTTTATTTCTGTTATATACTTCTGCCTCTATTTTGGCCCTTTGGGGTTCTGTGGGATTTTTGCTTTTTTCTCTCTCTCTCTCTCTCTCTCTCTCTTACTTTTTGAATTTTAATTTTTGAATTTATTATTTTTCTACATTTATTCCTTTCTTTTCTTTTTCTACTGTTTTTCCCATTATAAAATCTTTACTATTTGTAAATATTCTTTATCTACCTCTATTTAACTTTGCATTTCCATTCTTTCTTCTTTCTTTCTTTTTCTCACCATATTTGTTAGTTTGTTTTGTTTTGTTTCTTTATTCCCCAGTTGGCACCTTGTGGTAGTTTTGCTTTCCAGTTTCTACTTCACTTAGTTTTGCTCTTAAATGGTAGATATCATTTTTAATTTCCTTTGCTCACTGGGTCAATCTATTGTACTTTATTTCTTTTTTTGAACAGTTTCAGCTTTCTTTATTGAAGTACATGTATGTGTGTATATACCATTATTTTAGTTATTATTTGCCAGATTTTTTAAATTGCCATTTGCCTGGGGTTTCTGTTTTATTTCTAATTTATTTCTGTTTTATTTCTCACAAAATTCACATTTTGTGTATTTGTTTTAATCCCATTTAATGCTATAACAAGCCAACTGTGTAATCTCCATTCCCAGCCAGAGATCAAGTCCCAAGCTTTTGGAGTGGGAGCTCTAACTCCAAGACCATAGAATACCAAAGAACTCCTAACTCTACTTTGATACTCTAGTGAGTATCAAATGGTGAGGTCTCCCACAAAGTCAACTGCTTGTATACAAGACCCAGCATCATCCAAGTGCCAGCAGCACCATGGGCAGGATACTTCATCCGAATAAAAAACAAAACAAAAATATAAACCCAATCATCAACAGAAAGGATTATCTCCTCACTCAAACCTGCCCATAAGGAAGAAAGAATTAAACCTTGAAGACTGGGAAAAGGAAACCTCAAACAAAATAAGTTAATAAAAATTGTTAAAAGGAAGAGACATACTGTGCAAATGAAGGAACAACCTAGAAACATACAAGTCCACATCAATGAAGACAAAATAGACAAACTATGAGAAAAATAATTCAGAATGATGATAGTAAAGATGATCCAAAAACCTTGAAATTAAAATGGAGAAAATGCAAGGCGGCACCAGTGGTAAAGAACCCACCTGCCAATGTATGAGACATAAGAGATCCAGGTATGATCCCTGGGTTGGGAAGATCCCCTGGAGGAGGAAATGGCAACCCACTCAATTATTCTTGCCTGGAGAGTCACATGGACAGAAGAAGCAAGTGGGCTAAAGTACATGGAGTCACAAAGAGTTGGACACAACTGAAGTGACTTAGCAGAGAAGAAATAAAGAATAAACATACAGAGTCAAATAACACAATTACTGAAATTAAAAATACTCTAAAAGGAATTAATAGCAAAATATCTGAGGCAGAATAATGAATAAGTGAGTTGAAAGAGAAAATGGTGGAAATAACTGCTGAACAACAGAATAAAGTAAAAAGAAAGAAAAGAACTGAGGATAGTTTCAGAGATCTCTAGAACAATATTAAATGCACCAACATTCGAATAATAGAGGTCCCAGAAGAAGAAGAGCAAAAGAAAGGGTATGAGAAAAATTTTGAAGAGATTATAGTTGAAATTTCCCCAATATGAGAAAGGAAATATTAATCAAGTCCAAGAAGCACAGAGTCTCATACAGGGTAAACCAAAGGAGAAACATGTCAAGACACATACTAAGCAAACCAAAAACTAGTAAACATAAAGAAAGAAAATTAAAAGCAGCAAGGGCAAAGTAACAAGCAACATACAAGGGAAAGCCCAAATGTATAACAGCTGATCTTTCAGCAGAAACTCAGCAGGCATGAATGGAATGGCAGGATATATTTTAAAAGGAATGAAAGGGAAAATTCTACAACCAAGCTTACTCTACCAGGCAAGGATCTCATTCAAAATTGAAGGAGAAATCAAAAGCTTTACAGAGAAGAAAAACTTAAGGGAATTTAGTACCACTCAACCAGCTCTACAACATATGTTAAAGGGATTTATATAGTCAGGAAATACAAAAGAAGAAAAAGATCTACAAAAACAAATCCCAAACAATTAAGAAAATGGTAATATGAAAATATATATCAATTTCTTTAAATGTAAATGGATTAAAAGCTCCAACCAAAAGACACAGACTGACTGAATAGATGAAAAAACAAGATTCAGGTATCTATGCTGTCTACAAGAAACCCACTTCAGACCTAAAGACAGATATAGACTAAGAGTGAATGAATGGAAAATATATTCTAAGAAAATGGAAAGCAAAAGAAAGCTGGAGTAACAATCTTCATGTCAGACAAAATGGGTTGGAAAAAAAAATATTACAAGAGATAAGGAAGGACACTACACAATGGTCAAAGGATCAATCCAAGAGGAAGACATAACAAGTGTAAATATCTGTGCAGCTAACATAAGAGCACCTATATGCATAAGAAAAACACTAACAATCATAAAAGGAGACGTTAACAGTAACACATAATAGTAGGAGACTTTAACATCCCACATACACTAATGGACAGATAATCAAAACAGAAAATTAACAAGGAAGAACAAGGCTTAAATGACACATTAGACTAGATGGATTTCCATGATATCTTCAAGACATTTCATCCAAATTCAGAAGAATACACTTTCTTCCCAAATTCACATGGAACATTCTCCAGGATATACCCAGTCTTGGGTCACAAATCAAAACCTGGTAAATGTAACAAAGTTCAAATTATGTTAAACATCTTTTCTGACCACAAAATTATAAGACTAGATATCAATTACAAGAAAACAACTGTTAAAAAAAAAAAAAAAAACAGAAACCATTGCAGACTAAGCAATACATTTCTAAGTAATTAATAGGTTACTGAAGAAGTCAGAAGGGAAATTTTAGAAATTTCCAGAAATAATTGACAATGAAAACACAACAACTCAAAACCTATGGGATATAGCAAAAGTAATTCTAGAGGGAAATTTATAGCAATACAACTGTACCTCAAGAAACAAGAAAAACATTGAATAAACCACCTAAATTTGAACCTAAAGCAGCCAGTAAAAGAAAACAAAAACAAAAATACCCCAAAGTTAGCAGAAGGAAAGAAACCATAAAGTTCAAAGTAGAAAAAAAGAAAATGAAATGAAAGTAACAAAAGTAAAGATTAATAAAACTAAAAGCTGGTTCTTTCAGAAGATAAACAAAATTGACAAACTTTAACCAGACTCATCAAGAAATAAAAGAGAAGAATCAAATCAACAAAATAGAAATAAAAAATAAAAGGTTACAACAGACAATGCAGAAGTACAAAAGATTGTAAGAGACTATTATGAACAACTGTATGGCAAAATGGACAACCTGAAAAGAAGGACAGATTCTTAGAAAAGTTCAATCTTCCAAGTCTGACCCAGAAAGAAATAGAAATTATGAACAACATAATTACAAGCACTAAAACCGAAATTGTTATAAGAAAAAAAATCTCTGAAAAAAAAAAAAAAAAACCCCAGGGCCAGATCACTTCACAGGTGAACTTTATCAAACATTTAGAGAAGCGCTAATGACTATCCTTCTAAAATTCTTTTTAAAAAATTGCAAAGGAAGGAACACATCCAAACTCATTCTATAAATCCACCATTCCCCTGATATAAAAATCAGATAAAGACAATACAAAAAAAAAAATTGCACTGATGAATATAGATGCAAAAATCCTCAACAAAATTCTAGAAAATACAATTCAACAACACATTCAAAAGCTCATGCACCATGATCAAGTCAGGTTTATCATGTCATATTAAGTCAGGATGCAAGGATTCTTCAATATATGCAAATCAATCAATGTGATACACCATATTAGCAAATTGAAAGATAAAAATCATATGATAATTTCAAATAATGCAGAAAAAGCCTTTGACAAAATTCAGCACCCATTTATGATAAAAACACTTCAAAAAATGGGCAGAGAAGGAACCTACCTCAACATAGTAAAGATCATATATGATAAGTCTGCAGCAAACATTATACTAAATGCTGAAAAACTAAAAGCATCCCCTGTAATACCAGGGAAAAGACAAGGGTGTCCACTCTTATCACTATTATTCAACATAGTTTTAGAAGTCCTAGCTATGACAATCAGAGAAAAAGGTAATAACAAGAATTCAGATCAGAAAAGAATAAGTAAAACTCTCACTGCTTGTAAATGGCATGACACTATACATAGAAACCCCTAAAGATACTATCAGGAAATAACTAGAGTTTATCAATGAATTTGGTAAATTTGCTGATAAATTAAGAAATATATATCAATTTATTTAAATGTAAATGGATTAAAAGCTCCAACCAAAAGGCACAGAATGACTGAATAGATGAAAAAACAAGATTCAGGGATCTATGCTGTCTACAAGAAACCCACTTCAGACCTAAATACACATATAGACCGAAAGTGAATGAATGGAAAATATATTCTAAGAAAATGGAAAGCAAAAGAAAGCTGGAGTAACAATCCTCATGTCAGGATACATTTGGGTACCTTATTTTGGACAAAGGAGGCAAGAATATGCAATGGGACAGCAGTAGCCTTTTCAATAAGTGGTGCTGGGAAAACTGAACAGCTACATGTAAAAGAATGAAATTAGACCATCCTAATACCATCAGTCCAGTTCAGTTCAGTCTCTCAGCTGTGTTCAGCTCTTTGTGACCCTATGGATTGCAGCATACCAGGCCTCCCTGTCCATCACCAACTCCCAGAGTTTACTCAAACTCATGTCCATTGAGTCGGTGATGCCATCCAACCATCTTATCCTCTGCTGTCCCCTTCTCCTCTTGCCTTCAATCATTCCCAGCATCAGGGTCTTTTCAAGTGAGTCAGTTCTTCGCATCAGGTGGCCAAAGTATTGGAATTTCAGCTTCAACACCAGTCCTTCCAATGAATATTCAAGACTGATTTCCTTTAGGATGGACTGGTTGGATTTCCTTGCAGTCCAAGGGAATCTCAAGAGTCTTCTCCAACACCACAGTTCAAAAGCATCAATATTTTGGTGCTCAGCTTTTTTTATAGTCCAACCCTCACATCTGTACATGACTTCTGGGAAAACCATAGCCTTAACTAGATGGACCTTTGTTGGCAAAGTAATGTCTCTATTTTTTAATATACTGTCTGCGGCTGCTGCTGCTAAGTCGCTTCAGTCGTGTCCGACTCCATGCGACCCCATAGACGGCAGCCCACCAGGTTCCCCCATCCCTGGGATTCTCCAGGCAAGAACACTGGAGTGGGTTGCCATTTCCTTCTCCAATGCATGAAAGTGAAAAGTGAAAGAGAAGCTGCTCAGTTGCGTCCAACTCCTAGCCACCCCATGGACTGCAGCCTACTAGGCTCCTCCATCCATGGGATTTTCCAGGCAAGAGTAATGGAGTGGGTTGCCATTGCCTTCTCCAAATTCTTCCAAGGAGTAAACGTCTTTTTATTTCATCACTGCAGTCACCATCTGCAGTGATTTTGGAGCCCCCCCAAATAAAGTCAGCCATTGTTTCCACTGTTTCTACATCTATTTGCCATGAAGTCATGGGACTCAATGCCATGAACTTTGTTTTCTGAATGTTGAGCTTTAAACCAACTTTTTCACTCTCCTCTTTCACTTTCATCAAGAGGCTCTTTAGTTCTTCTTCACTTTCTGCCATAAGGGTGGTTATTGATATTTCTCCCATCAATCTTGATTCCAGCTTGTGCTTCATCCAGCCCAGCGTTTCTCATGATGTACTCTGCATATAAGTTAAATAAGCAGGGTGACAATATACAGCCTTGATGTACTCCTTTTCCTATTTGGAACCAGTCTGTTGTTCCATGTTCAGTTCTAACTGTTGCTTCCTGACCTGCATACAAATTTCTCAAGAGGCAGGTCAGGTGGTCTGGTATTCCCATCTCCTAACACCAAATACAAAGATAAACTCAAAATGGAT
This sequence comes from Bos taurus, assembly GCF_002263795.3. Lineage (NCBI taxonomy): Eukaryota > Metazoa > Chordata > Mammalia > Artiodactyla > Bovidae > Bos > Bos taurus. Next base: position 2,612,556 of record NC_037346.1, on the reverse strand, counting down.
TAAAGACCTAAATGTAAGACTAGAAAGTATAAAATTCTTAGAGGAAAACATAGAACTCTCAATGACATAAATCAAAACAAGATCCTCTATGACCCACCTCCTAGAATAATGGAAATAAAAGCAAAAATAAACAAATGGGACCTGATTAAACTTAAAAGATTTTGCACAGCAAAGAAACTATAAGCAAGATAAAAAGACTACCCTCAGAATGGGAGAAAATAATAGCAAATGAAACAACTAACATAGGATTAATTTCCAAAATATACAAGCAGCTCATACAAATCAAGACATTAAAAACAAACAACCTAGTCAAAAAGTGGGGAAAAGATCAAACAGACATTTCTCCACAGAAGGCATACAAATGGCTAACAATCAAATGAAAAGATGCTCAACATCACTCTCTATTATAGAAATGGAAAGCAAAACTACAATAAGATATCACCTCACACCAGTCAGAATGGCTACCATCAAAAAGTCTACAAACAATAAATTCTGGAGAGGGTGTGGAGAAAAGGAAACCCTCTTGACTTGTTGTTTGGAATATAAATTGATACAGCCATTATGGAAGACAGTATAGAGATTCCTTAAAAGAAATAGGGATAAAACCACCCTATGACCCAGCACTCTCACAACTAGACATATACCCTGAGGAAACAAAAATTGAGAAAGATGCAGGTGTTCCATTACAGCACTATTTACAATAGCTAGGACAGGGAAGCAATCTAGATGTCCTTCGAAAGATGAATGGATAAAGAAGACGTGGTACATATATACAATAGGATGTTACTCAGTCATAAAATGGAATTCAACTGAGTCAGTCCTAATAAGGTGGATGAACCTAGGGCCTATTATACAGACTGATGTAAGCAGAAATAGAAAGATAAATACCATATACTAACACATATATATGGAATCTAGAAAGATGGTACTGATGAATTAATTTGCAGGGCAGCTATTGGAGACACAGACATAGGGAACAGACTTATGGACATGGAAGGGGGGAGGAAGGAGAGGATGAGATGTATTGAGAGAATACATGAAAACTTACATTACCATATGTAAAGTAGCCAATGGGAATTTGCTGTATGATTCAGGGAACTCAAACATGGACTATGTATCAACCTAGAGGAGTGGGATGGGTAGGGAGATAGGAGGGAGTTTCAAGAGGGGGAAATATATATATACATATTTATACATACATATATATATATATATATGTATATAGCTGACTGGAGAAGGAAATGGCAACCCACTCCAGTATTCTTGCCTGGAAAATCCCATGAGGTCACAAAGAGTTGGACATGACTGAGCGACTTGTCACATAGCTGACTCATTTTGATATTTTGCAGAAAACAACAAAATTCTGTAAAGCAATTATCCTTCTATTAAAAAATAAATAAATTTAAAAAATCACAAATGTTGGATTAAAAACCCTATGATATAGAAGATAAACAACTATCAAGTGCCTGCTGTGTAGCAAAAAACTATATTCAATATTCTGGGATAACCTATTTGGGAAAATAATGTTAAAAAGAATAAATATATGCATATGTACAACTGAGTTACTTTGCCATACATCTAGAAATGACACAACATTGTAAATCAAATATACTCCAATTTTTTTTTTAAAGAAAAAGGGCAAAACCTAAAAAAAGTAAAATTGCAATGTTTTAATGCAAGAAACAAAAAATGTTTGTGTTCAGACTAATGAAGTCTGATCACTAAAATTAGCAGATCACAAAAGTGCAATTTTTATAGAATGTTATAGGGAAGAATAATATGATTTTAACTTAATATTCCAGAAGAAAAGTAAAGGCAATTATCAAAAGCATTGTTCTCCATAAGTCATTTTTATGACATATTTATCTCTAAGTAATAGCTTAAAAATAATTATGTGAAAGTTTTACATGATCACTTACTAATTTTGTATGGAAATAACCTTTCTAATAGAATATTTATGTGAATTCTCAGGTTAAACTTCAATATTTTTATTAAAATCAAGTACAGAACACAATTGTAATATAAAATTAAGTGTATATATATAGGTAATTCATATTTTTAGGAATAACTCAGCCTATTGAGCTTGTTATCAAGGAAATTTGTGAGAGCATTATTAAATTATTTGCTATTTACAATACTTGGACTTGAATACAGATAATGAAATGTAGTCATTTGTATTCTATTCCATCCCATAATTTAAAATGTGCTATAAGTACGGTGAAAAGGCAGTCTTCAGAATAAGAGAAGATAATAGCAAACAAAGCAACGGACAAAGAATTAACCTCAAAAATATACAAGCAGCTAATGCAGCTCAATGCCAGAAAAATAAAGGACAAAATCAAATAATGGCCAAGGAATTAAACAGACATTTCCCCAAAGAAGACATATAGATGGCTAAAAAATACATGGAAAGATACTCAACATCACTTATTATCAGAGAAATGCAAATCAAAACCACAATGAGGTACCATCTCACCCTGGTCAGAATGGCTGCTATCAAAAAGTTGGCAAACAAATTCTGGAGAGGGTGTGGAGAAAAGGGAACCCTCTTACACTGTTGGTAGGAATGCAAACTAGTCCAGCCACTATGGAGAACAGAGAGATCCTTTAATAAATTGGAAATAGAACTGCCATACAACCGGCAATCCCACTGCTGGGAATACACACTGAGGAAATCAGAACTGAAAGAGACACGTGTACCACAATGTTCATTGCAACACTGTTTACAATAGCTAGGACATGGAAACAACGTAGATGTCCATCAGTGGTGGTACATATACACAATGGAATATTATTCAGCTATAAAAATGAATACCTTTGAATCAGTTCTAATGAGATGGATGAAACGAGCCTATTATACTGAGTGAGGTAAGTCAGAAAGAAAAGCACTGATACAGTATATTAACATGTATATATGAAAATTAGAAAGATGGTAATGACAACCCTATATGGCATACAGCAAAAGAGACATTGATATAAAGAACAGACTTTTGGACTCTGTAGGAGAAGGTGAGGGTGAGATGATTTAAGAAAATAGCATTGAAACATGTATATTACCATAGGTGAAACAGACTACCAGTCCAAGTTTGATGCATGAAACAGGACACTCAAAGCTGGTGCACTGGGACAACTCAGAGGTATGGGGTAGGGAGGGAGGTGGAAGGAGGGTTCAGGATGGGGAACACATGTGAACCTGTGGCTGATTTACATCAATGTATGGCAAAAACCACCACAATATTGTAAAGTAATTAGCCTCCAATTAAAATAAATAATTTAAAAATGTGCTAAACCCACAAGGTGATATGCTGTGACATTCAAGTCAAAGTTTAATTTCATTGACATTATATGGACTTTTATTTTATTAATTTTATTTTGTATAGTTGCTTTACAATGTTGTATCATTGTGATCCACCCCCCGCCCCCCGCCCCGGTTTTGGTATCTGTGTATGGTGGCCTTGTAGAATGTGACTGAGAGTGTCCCTCCCTCTGAAATTTTTTGGAAGAGTTTGAGGATATGTGTTATCTCTACTCAACATGATTGATATAATTTGCTGGTGAAGCCATTGGATTCTGGTCTTTTGGTTTGGGGAAATATTAAATTACAGTTTCAATATCAGTACTTGTGATTGGCCTATTCTTATTTCCTATTTATTCATGGTTCAGTCTTGGATAGTTATACTTTTCTAAGAATGTGTGCATTTATTTCAGGTTGTCCACTTTATTGGCATATAGTGGTTGTAGTAGTTTTGTATTTTCATATGTCTGCAACTTCCATTGTAACTTCACCTTTTTTCATTCTAATTTCTTTGAGTTGCATTCTCTCCCTTTTCTTTGTTAAGTCTGGCTAAAGTTTCATTACTTTTTCTTTATTTTCTCAAAGAAATATCCTTTGCTTTCATTGATCTTTGCTATTGTTTTCTTCATTTCTATTTCATTTATTTCTGCTCTACCTTTTTTTTTTTTTTAATTTCTTTCCTTCTAACAAACTTCTTGCTGTTCTCTCTCTAATTTCTGCCGTGTACATTTAGTTTGTTTATTTGAGATTTCTGTTTTTTGAAGCAGGATTTTATTGCTATAAACTTCTATCTTAGAACTGATTTTTCTGCATTCCATAGATTTTGGCTCAGTGTGAGGCTTGATTTGGGACAAAAAACATTATCTATCCTGGAGAATATTCCATGTTCACTTGAGAAGAAAATTTTTTCAGCTGCTTTCTGGTGGAATGTCCTATAAATAGCCATTGAGTCTATCTGGTCTATAGTGTCATTTATGGCTGGTTTCCTTTATTAATTTTTTTGTCTGGATGACTTGTCCGTTGGTATAAGTACACTGTTAAAATTTCCCACTATTTTTGTGTTACTGTTGATTTCTTCTTTTATGACCCTTATCATTTGCCTTGTGTATTGAGTTGCTCCTATGTTGGTTGTATAAATATTTACAATTGCTACATCTTCATGGATCAATCCCTTGATCATTGTGCAGTGTCTTTTCTTGTCTCTTCTAATAGTCTATTTTAAAGTCTTTTTTTTTTTGTTTGTTCTGATATGGGTATTAACACTCCACGTTTCTTTTGATTTCCATGTGCATGGATATCTTTTTCCATCTCCTTACTTTTCATCTGTGTGCCACTAGGTCTGAAACTGGTGTCTTATAGACAACATATATACAGGGTGTGTTTTGTGTCCACTAAGCCAATCTGTTATTTTGTTTGGAGCAGCTAATCCATTTATATTTAAGGTAATTATCTATATGTATCTTCCTATAACTGTTTCCTTATTTGCTTCATTTTTTGTATTTTGTAGGTTTTTTTCTCTTGTGTTTGCTGCCTAGAGAATTTTCATTAACATTTGTTATAAAGCTGGTTTAGTGGTGCTGGATTCTCTTAGGGTTTCCTTGTCCATAAAGCTTTTGATTTCTCTGTTGAATCTGAGTAGCAGCCTGACTAGTTAATCTTGTTTGTTTTTTTTTTTTTTTTCCCCCCTCTTTCATCTATTTAAATATCTAGTCAAGGCTATGGTTTTTTCTGTGGTCATGTATGGATGTGAGAGTTGGACTGTGAAGAAGGCTGAGTGCCAAAGAATTGATGCTTTTGAACTGTGGTGCTGGAGAAGACTCTTGAGAGTCCCTTGGACTGAAAGGAGATCCAACCAGTCCATTCTGAAGGAGATCAGCCCTGGGATTTCTTTGTTGGGAATGTTGCTAAAGCTGAAACTCCAGTACTTTGGCTACCTCATGCGAAGAGTTGACTCATTGGAAAAGACTCTGATGCTGGGAGGGATTGGGGGCAAGAGGAGAAGGGGACGACAGAGGATGAGATGGCTGGATGGCCATCACTGAGTCGATGGACGTGAATCTGAGTGAACTCCGGGAGTTGGTGGTGGACAGGGAGGCCTCGCATGCTGCGATTCATGGGGTTGCAAAGAGTCGGGCACGACTGAGTGACTGAACTGAACTGAACTGAACTGAATGCCTCTTCATTCTGCTCTGCTGATTTTATGCTGAAAAATCTTCTGATAACATTGGGGCTCCCTTGTATGTTATTTTGTGTTTTTCTCTTGATGCTCTTAATATTTTTTTGATGTCTTTAATTTTTATTAGTTGCATTAATGTATATCTTGGTGTGTTTCTCCTTAGGTTTAATCCATATGAGACTCTCTGCACTTCCCAGACTTGGGTGACTATTTTCTTTTCTATGTTCAGGAAGTTTTTGACTACAATGTTTTCAAATATTTTCTCAGACACTGTCTCTCTATTCTCCTTCTGGAACCCCTAAAATTTGAATGTTCATGCACTTAATATTGCTCCAGAGGCCTCTGAGATGCCCCCCCCCCCCTTTTTTTTAATTCTTTTTTCTTTATTCTGCTCTGCTCCAGTTATTTCAACCCTTATATCTTCCAGCTCACTTACTTTTCTTTTGTTTCATACACTCTGCTACAGATTATTTTCTTGGGTTATCTTTCCATTGTTACTCCAAGTTATTTTTCAGGTAGATTGCCTATGGTCTCTTTATTTATTTGGTTTTGTCAGGTTTAACTTTGCAACTGTCTGTAACATATTGTCATCTCATTTTTTCTAACTCACTGTGTGATTTTCTTTCTGCAGGCTGTAGGTTTACAGATTCTTATCGTTCTGGTGTCTGTCCTCTATTGAATGAGGTTGGTCTTGGGGTTTATGTAGGCTTCCTGGTTTAAGGAACTGGTTCCTGCCCTCTGGTGGTTGGAGCTGACTTGTGTCCCCCTCATAGACAAGGCTAGGTCTAGTTATGTGTTTTGGGGTATCTATGAGCTTAGTATGATTTCAGGCAGCCTGTTTACTGATGACTATTGCTGTGTTTCTGTGTTGTCAGCTCCTTCACATGAGGCATCAATCACTGGAGCCTGAAGCCAATTGGGTGTAGGTAGGTCTTGGTGTCAAGATGAAAAACCCTGGTATATCTCATGCTGATTAATATTCCTTGAGGCTGGGAATTCTCTGGTGATCCAACATCCTGGACTGAACACTCCCACCTCAGAGGCTCAGGCCCAACCTCTGGCCAGAGAACCAAGATTGTACAAGCTGTGCTGTGCAGAAAACAAACAAACAGACAAAAAAAAAAAAAAAAAAAGGAAAAGAAAGTAAACAGAGAAACAAAACCAAATGTAAATAACAAAAACAGAAAGGAACATCAATAACAACAAATGGACTGTAGCTCACCATACCTCATGGACTGTAGGTCACAAGGCTCCTCTGTTAATGGGATTTTCAAGGCAACAATAATGGAGTAGATTGCCACTGCCTTCTCCAGGGGATCTTTCCAACTCAGGGATCAAACCGGAGCCTTCTGCATTAAAGGCGGATTCTTTAACACTAAGCCAGCAGTGAAGCCCATAACAACAAAAGATGATAAGAAAACTGACAAACAAACCCAAATAATGGTAAACGCAAAATCAAAGAAGCAAAAGCAACAAAATAGACAAAAAAAAAAAGAAAAGAAAGAAAACTAAAAGCAAAAGAACAACCAAAGGAACACAAGAACTCCAAAATAAAAATGAACAAAAAAATAAAACCATCAAAAAAAGAAAACAAAAGCAGAAATTAAAACACATAAAAATAGAAAAATACAAATATATTTTAAAAAGATAAACTAAAAATTAAAAGTAGAAATAATAATAATAAAATAACAGCAAAACAAAATTAAACAAACAAAAAAATTTAATAACAATATTTTCCTGGGGCCTCAGCTGTCAGCATCCTTGCCCTTAGAGTGAAACACAATCAATCCTCACCTGTCCAGGAGGCCCTCCAGTACCTCTTGATTGACCTCTGCATGCTATATGGGCACGGTGGGGGAAGTTCAGACCCTGACTTGGCCCAATCTCTGTGTGTACTTGCCCCAAAGTTCATAGCTGTTAAAAGCTAGAGTGATCTCAGTTGTGGGAACACTCCCTGTCTATTGAATATTTATTTCACAGATGCAGGATTTAGCAAGCTGATCTTGGTAATTCAATCCACTGCTTGTACAGCTGCATGGAGTGTTTTCCCTTCATCGTCCTTTGTTTCACAGCCCATAGGGCTCAACTTTGGTTTTGGCCTCACCTCTTCATGTGGGCCACCCTCAGGTGTCTGTTGGCTGCCTTGGCAAGAGGAGTGAAAGAAGTAGCTGATTGGGGCACACTTATTCACTCAGGCTGGGGTGGGATAAGGTGTGTTGTGTGAAATGCTTACAGCATCAGAGATATACAGGAAGTTACAACAGAGTGGGCATGCTCTGTGCTCTCCCAGGTACGTTGGCCCCAGATTGCAGAAGCCTTGGCTGGGGTGGGCCATGTAGGCTTCTGGGAAGTTAGAGGAAGGGATGTAAAGTTGCTCATAGGACATCTGGGGGCAGCAGTAGCAGTGGTAGTGGTTCAGTCCTGCTTCTGAAGTCTGAATCAGCAGCTATGTCTCACACCAATTTCTGGAGCTCGTATAGGCAGTACCCTGCTTTCCATGGATGCAGGAAGAAAGAAGCTCTTATGGCGGGCCCACCGCTCTACTCTCACATCCCTCAACAATGACCCTTTATCTCTCTGGCAAACCCAGGCTTTTTCTCAGACTTCCTTAGTTGTGGTGAACTATACCCTAGCCCCCTCAGGTTGTCTTCATGCAGCCAACACCAGTCCTTTCCCTGGTGTCTGACTTCTGAAGCCCAAGTACCAGTGCCCAGACACCATTCACCTGAGTGAGCAAGTGGACAAGCATTTCAGCCGGGAGAGTGCTGGTAAGCCTGACCCCTCTGGGCATGGCTTTCTCCACTTTGCCCTCTGTACACTTGTTGCTGTGCTCTTCTCTGAGGCTCCAAAGTCCCCCCCACACCCTGCTTTTCCTGCCATCCCTGCCAGTGAGGGAACTTCCCAGTGTACAAAAACCTTTTTTTTTTTTTTTTTCATGGCTCCCTACCAGAAGTGCAGGCCTCATCCTAATTCCTCTCTTTCTTTCTCCTCCTTTTTCATTTGTTCTACTCAGTTACACAGTGATTTGTTGTGGTCGTGGTTTTTCTTTTGGAAGTCTAAAGTTTTCTGCCAGCATTCAGTGGCAGAAATTCTGTGAGAGTAATTTCACATGTAGATGTATATTTCATACATCTGTGGGGAGAAGGTAAGTTTCATATTCTAACCCACTCAAATCTTGATCCTCTCTATATATGGACATTTATATTTTAAATCAATTAAGTTTAAATCATTCATCACTATAAGTTTGTGTCCCTTGCCATTACTCAAGTTATGTCACACATCTGAGAGCAAATGTAAACTTTATAGATGGTTGTTAACCTTATCTTAGTGAACTACTTCTGGTTTCTACTGATTAACTTATATATGAATTACAACAGTCAGTCATCTGTGGCTGACAATTGAAGACACTGAAAGAAACCCCCATGAGTCACCACTGAGTGAGTAAGACTGATGGCTGAGATCAGGTCAGGGCAACAGATATAATCTATTTTCTTAATCAGTCTTGTTGTTGTTTGTTGAATTGCTAAGTTATGTCTAACTCTTTGTGACACTATGGACCGCAGCACTCCAGGCTTCCCTGTCCTTCACTATCTCCCAGAGTTTGCTATAATTCATGTCCATTGAGTCAATGATGTCATTCAACTATCTTATTTCTGTTGCCCTCTTCTCTTCCTGCCCTCAGTCTTTCCCAGCATCAGGGTCTTTTCCAGTGAATCAGCTCATCACATCAGGTGGCCAAAGTATTGGAATTTTAGCTTTAGCATCAGTCCTTCCAAATGAACACCCAGGACTGACCTTTTAGGATGGACTGATTAGATTTCCTTGCAGTCCAAGGGATTCTCAAGAGTCTTCTCCAGCACCATAGTTCAAAAGCATCAGTTCTTCAATGATCAGCCTTATTTATGTTCCAAGTCTCACATCTGTACATGATTACTGGAAAAACCATAGCTTTGGTTATACAGAACTTTGTCAGCAAAATGATGTCTCTGCTTTCTAATATGCTATCTAGGTTTTTCATAACTTTTCTTCCAAGGAGCAAGCATCTTAATTTCATGGCTGAAGTCCGCGTCTGCAGAGATTTTGAAATGCAAGAAAATAAAACCTGTCACTGTTTCCACTTTTTCCCCTTCTATTTGCCATGAAGTGATGGGACCAGATGCCATGATCTTAGTTTTTTGAGTGTTGAGTTTAAGCCTATTTTTTCCACTCCACTCTTTCACCCTCATTAAGAAGCTTTTAGTTCCTCTTTGCTTTAGGCCATTAGATTGGTATCATATGCATATCTGAGGTTGTTAATATTTCTCCTGGAAATCTTGACTCCAGCTTGTGATTCATCCAGCCCAGTATTTTTCATCATGATACATATAACTTAAATAAGTAGGGTGACAATGTACAGACTTGACTTATTCCTTTCCCAATTTTGAATCAGTCCAGTGTTGCATGTCCAGTTCTAACTGATGCTTCTTGACATGCATACAGGTTTCTCAGAAGACAGGTAAAGTGGTCTGGTAAGCTTATCTCTTTAAGAATTTTCTACAGTTTGTAGTGATCCACATGGTTAAAGGGTTTAGCATAGTCAATGAAGCAAAAATAGATGATTTACTGGAATTCCCTCACTTTCTCTATGATCCAATGAATGTTAGCAATTTGATCTCTGGTTCCTCTGCCTTTTCTAAATCCACATTGTACATCTGAAATTTCTTGGTTCATGTACTGCTGAACCTCTCTAGCAGTTGTCCAACTGATGTGAAAAACATAAACGACTGTGAGGTAATGAGGCCAGAGATGAAAATAAGAAAGTTAATAAAAAGCTTAATAGTGGCATGCTACATTACACCAGTGGGTGGAAACAAGGAGAGGGCTGATCTAAGAAAGCTGAGTAAATATGCATTAAAACATAGGATTCACAGTTGAAATAAAATTAACAGGCATTTGAAGTGATCTCTGGAGAGGCTCTGCATCCAGAGCTTGTAAATGACATAGATAATTCATCAAAATGTAAATGCAGAGATTCAGTTAGGTTGAGGCAAAAGAGGACAACTGCTTCAAGGTGAAATGAATTAAAAATGCACTGCTTATAGTAACACCTGTGTTTGGCCTTCCTTGAATCCATAGAAAAGGAGACAAAACACCTACCACCTAGGACAGAGAATTTATGTATTACTTATATTTTTCCTAATCACTGAAGCTTGGGAAGTGACAGTTAAATGAGATGATTTTCTTACATTTTGAACAGAAGGCCAAGTCACTGGCCACACTGCTTCGCAATGTTTAATATGGACATGAATCCTCTGAAAATCTTGTAAAATGGCAGAATCTAATCCAATAAGTGGAGCTAGACATAGGGCACTGAAATTCTATATCCCAGACATCTCCCAGAGACCACGGCCTTCCAAGAAGCATGCTTTGAGTCAAAAGCATTTATCACTGAAATTTTTCAAAGTTCCCATACTCTAGGAAGAGTTGTATTATTGTATTATTTACTATGCTTAAATAGTTAAATAGGTTTTTCTGCTTTGCTCTCCTTATGAATCTAATTTTTAAATTAAAGATTTATATATATAGAGATAGATATGTACAGATAGATAGACAGATAGATAGAGAAATAGACAATTCTAATGTACATGCAATAGAAAAATAGAAAAATACTTGTGTGGTATCACAGACTTACCTATAAATCTCCTAAATAATGCAGAATTTTCAACTTTAAACAATTTGAGAACATTCAGACTGTAAAATCTTTTATAAAATATACCATAGTTTAATACATGTTGATACAGCTTTTATTATGAATACACTCTGTATTGCTATAACATTCATTTAAAGAAAATCCACATAACAGTATTTTAATATGTAAAAAAAATTAAATGTTTTTGTTCATAGAGAGTTTAAAGTAATCGTGAGAAATCAAAAATAAATTGATATATCCCAAGGGGTTCCAGGAACTAAATTTTATTCTCTATAACAATTGCTAAGAAAATAATATGTGATACATAGTGTATATAAAATGTTCTATGTTATAAGCCATCAAGGAAAGGAAAATTAAAACCACAATAAACCATCACTGCAGTTATTAAAATGGTGAAAATTATAAAGAAAGAAAATACCAAGTGTTCACAAGAATATGAAGTAACCAAAACTGTCACAAAGAGATGACAGGAATGTAAATTGCACAACCACCTTGGAAGCTGACTTGATGGCTTCTTAAAATGTTAAACATACCAGTCATATGACCTGTACTTATTTCACAGAAATGAGAGTATAAGTTTAGAAACATCTCACACAAAAATGTCATGACAGCTTTTATTTGTAATAACCCCAAACTGTAAAAAACACAAATGTCCATTGGTAAATAAGTGGATTCTGAAAATATGTCATATATACTACTAATCTGTATGCAGATTAAGAAAGAATAGTTAGACCTGGACATGGAACAAAAGACTGGTTCAAAGTTGGGAAAGAAGTACATCTAGGCTATATATTGACATCCTGCTTATTTAACTTATGTGCAGAGTACATCATGAGAAACACTGGGCTGGATGAAGCACAAGGTAAAATCAAGATTGCAGGGAGAAACGTCAATAACCTCAGATATGAAGATGACACCACCCTCATGGCAGAAAGTGAAGAGGAACTAAAGATCCTCTTGATGAAAGTGAAAGAGGAGAGTGGAAAAGTTGGCTTAAAGCTCAACATTCAGAAAACTAAGATCACGGCATCCAGTCCCTCACTTCATGGAAAATATATGGAGAAACAGTGGAAACAGTGACAGACTTGATTTCTTGGGGCTCCAGATGGTGATTGCAGCCATGCAATCAAAAGAAGCTTACTCCTTGGAAGGAAAGTTATGACCAACCTAGACAGCATATTAAAAAGCAGAGACATTACTTGGTCAACAAAGTTTCATCTAGTCAAGGCTATGGTTTTTCCAGTAGTCATGAATGGATGTGGGAGTTGGACTATAAAGAAAGCTGAGCGCTGAGGAATTGATGCTTTTAAACTGTGGAGTTGAAGAAGACTCTTGAGAGTCCCTTGGACTGCAAGGAGATCCAACCAGTCCATCCAAAAGGAGATCAGTCCTGGGTGTTCATTGGAAGGACTGATGTTGAAGTTGATACTCCAGTACTTTGGCCACCTGATGTGAAGAGCTGACTAATTTGAAAAGATGCTGATGCTGGGAAAGATTGAGGGCATGAGGAGAAGGGGGCGATAAAGGATGAGATGGTTGGATGGCATCACCGACTCGATGAACATGGGTTTGGGGGATTCTGGGAGTCGGTGATGGAAAGGGAGCCCTGGCATGCTGGGGTTCATGGAGTCTCAAGTAGTTAGACACGACTGAGTGACTGAACTGAACTGATCAGAAACAAATTTGTATGAAGTCAAACATAGGCTATCTGGATTAATAATGTATCATCATATAGCATAACCCCTGTTATCTTTAAACTCTGTTGCTCTAATATCAATTTAGAAGACATAGGATAAAATAAGAGTGGTATACATTGCTAAAGGGAAAAAATGAAGTCTCTATTTTATTTTCTTAAAACTTTGAAATTAGTTTAATAGGTACTTATTGAATATCTAGTTGGGAGCAACCCTGAATAGTGGCTAATAATAATAAAAGCTTGTTTTATTAAGGGTTTCCTGTATAACAAGTACTTATGTAAATATTTTTAACATATTTAACTCATCCATACTTTGAATGATTTAAACTTCACAGCAAGTTTATATCAGACAACACCAATATAGGGGAAACACTTTCAAGGCAGATGAACTTATGTTTCTATCTCAGTTCAGCCACATAGTAAGTCTACAAAATTTTTTACAGTGATTGTTCCCAATGAATCATGGCTCTGTATCCTTGATTTTGCATAATCCCTTTCTTCATTGTCTCTGGACTTGGCCTTGTGATTTGCTTTCACCAACTGGACATTAGCAAACTTTACCCAAGGAACTTCTTGAAAAGTGTTTGCTCATTTGGGCTTGCTGTTTCTCTTGCTTCTTTTAGAGCTTTTGTTAGGTAACAAAACCAGGTTAGCCTGTGAGAAACACATTGTTCAGCCTATAATTATCACCAACAGCTAGACATCAGACTAAGGTCATATCAAGACCACCCATCCCCAGTTGAGCTATCAGAGGACTGCAGCTACATGATATTTTATGATGGTTAGTTATGCAGTGATAGGCCAAATTCAACTTTATAAGTTTTAGTTTCTCCATCTTTATAATAGACATGGTAATATTTATATTAGAAAGTTGTTACAATGATTATATGCTGTAACATATATAAATCTGTCAATCATGATGCCTTGGGCAAGTAAGTAATTACTAAAATTAATTTCCCACATTCTATCTTTTTCCATGTCTAGCTTTAGCAGAACTTCTCTTTGGCCATAAATTTTTAAAAGTCAACAGAAAAATAATTTTCATGAAACTATTAATGGAAAAGTATCTGTTGAGTAGTGTGAGAGAAGCGATAGCATAGGAAAATAGCTGTAATTACCCTACTTAACTAAGAGATTGTTTGCTCCAAGATTTAGAGCACATTCAGTGTTCTAAATAAGCGAACTAAATAAAATTGGTGACTTTCTCTTACTCATTTTTTTTCCTCTTCTAGGCAGAAAGAAGGAAACCTTTCACAAAAAAGTGTTCTTTGACCAGTTTCCAAGCCTGCCTAAGTCTGAAACATAGTTTTAAAGTTTCTACAACTTCTTTGGAGAAAGTAGAAACATTACAGTTCTTTTTTTTTTTCCCCCCCACAAACACTGCTTCTCATTGTTAATCTATCTTCACTCTTCCAGCTTCCACTTCCCAGTCTATTTTCTATAACATTTTTTCAATGAAACTTCTTCCAGAATTCCCTCTTAAATTATTATCTTTTAATCATTAGTTACAGTTAATAACAAGACCACCTGACCTGCCTCTTGAGAAACTTGTATGAAGGTCAGGAAACAACAGTTAAAACTGAACATGGAACAACAGACTGGTTCCAAATAGGAAAAGGAGTATGTCAAGGCTGTATATTGCCACCCTGCTTATTTAACTTATATGCATGGTCATCATGAGAAATGCTGGGCTGGAGGAAGCACAAGCTGGAATCAAGATTTCTGGGAGAAATATCAATAACCTCAGATATGCAGATGACACCACCCTTACGGCAGAAAGTGAAGAGGAACTAAAAAGCCTCTTGATGAAGGTGAAATAGGAGAGTGAAAATTTGGTTTAAAACTCAACATTCAGAAAACGAAGATCATGGCACCTGGTCTCATCACTTCATGGGAAATAGATGGGGAAACAGTGGAAACAGTGTCAAATTTTATTTTGAGGGGCTCCAAAATCACTGCAGATGGTGATTGCAGCCAGGAAATTAAAAGATGCTTACTCCTTGGAAGAAAAGTTATGACCAACCTAGATAGCATGTTCAAAAGCAGAGACATTACTTTGCCAACAAAGGTCCGTCTAGTCAAGGCTATGGTTTTTCCAGTGGTCATGTATGGATGTGAGAGTTGGACTGTGAAGAAAGCTGAGCACTGAAGAATTGATACTTTTGAACTGTGGTGTTGGAGAAGACTCTTGAGAGTCCCTTGGACTGCAAGGAGATCCAACCAGTCCATTCTGAAGGAGATCAGCCCTGGGATTTCTTTGGAAGGAATGATGCTAAAGCTGAAACTCCAGTACTTTGGCCACCTCATGTGAAGAGTTGGAAAAGACTCTGATGCTGGGAGGGATTGGGGGCAGGAGGAGAAAGGGATGACAGAGGATGAGATGGCTGGATGGCATCACTGACTCGATGGACATGAGTCTGAGTGCACTCCAGGAGTTGGTGATGGACAGGGAGGCCTGGCGTGTTGCTATTCATGGGGTCGCAAATTGCCGGACACGACTGAGCGACTGAACTGAACTGAACTAAATATGAATCTATAAATCTAACTCAAACATTAGACTTTGTTAGAAAGAAATCTTCTACTCTTTATTCATGACTTTGGAATTATTAAATAATAACAAACAGCTTGTATTTGGTGAATGCTACTTGTTTGATAAAGAATCTTTAGATGTTTGTTCCAAATTTCTAGTTTTAAAATTTGCTTATTAGCATGCATAGTACAAGCCTCATTATGCTGCTTCAGTTTTCCTATTGTTTAGTCGCCAAGTCAATTCCGATTCTTGTGCAACCTCATGCACTGTAGCCCTCCATATTCCTCTTTCCAAGTGATTTCTCAGGCAAGAATACTGGAGTGGGTTGCTATTTCCTTTTCCAGGGGATTTTCTTGACCCAGGGATCGAACCCAATTCTTCTGCATTGACAGGAGGATTCTTTACCACTAAGTCATCAGGGAAGCCCTGGTGGCTGTTCCCATACCAACTGGATATTGCTGCAGAATCTTAAGTCCCAGTTCCACAAAGCTAGTCTGATTGTGTTGTCTTGTCGGCAAACTTCTAGGTTCTGATAATCCCAAAACTCTTCCCTTTTATCTTCTCCAGCATGGTGGAAGCAGACAGTGGGGAAGAATATAGTTGGATACTGCAGTTATTATTTATATTAATGTTTCCTTTCACTTTTTCTATTTTCTGATCTTATGTATTAAATTATTTCTGAATTAAATCATTGAAATACCTAGTGTTTAAAGCATCCATAGACAAAATATTAAAGAATGGTCATAATTGGGTTTTGACAAAACTTTACTATAACACGTGGAAAGCTGGATTTTTTTCCCATAGATCATTGTTTGCTGACTATTCATCTAAACTACTATATTTATATTGATCAACAGAAACTTCACAAAGATTACTATTTGTTACACTTTTAGTCCTTTAAAAGTACATTCCCTTTAAAGTTTTTCCCTAACATTATTTATGTGTTCTATGAATAAAAATATCATGCAGATAGCACAGTTAGCACATCTAGACTAGATATTTTCACAAGTAATTTCTATATTATTTGTGTTATATATTTGTAGCAGTAACACATAGAAATCTATCAGCTAATTATAAATCTATGATTGTATATATTTGATATTATGTTTTAATTGTATATACATAAAATTATGTTAGTCTTAAGTCATTAGTTCATGAGGCATTTTATTGTGCCCGTATTCAGTGTATTCTTTATCACCCTCAGTAATGCCAGTGTAGACCTCCCCAGACTCTTAAGGGAGCAGATATCGGTGATATTTTGGCAAATAATGACAATTTTGTCTGTTCTCTATTTTATCTGAACTTCATTTTTTTTTTCATGTTGTATATTTTATTTTATTTTTAATTTGATTTTATTTTTAAACTTTATAATATTGTATTAGTTTTGCCAAATATCGAAATGAATCTGCCTCAGGTATACCCGCATTCCCCATCCTGAACCCTCCACCCTCCTCCCTCCCCTACCCTCCCTCTGGGTCGTCCCAGTGCACCAGCCCCAAGCATCCAGTACCGTGCATTGACTTTTTGTTTTTATATAATTTTTTAATTCATTTTTTAACTTTTATTTTTATGGCTTTGTTTTTTATTTTATTTTTATTTATCTATTTATGTTAGGCCATGCTGTGCTGCATGTGAGATCTTAGTTCCTCTACCAGGGATCAAACTTGTGACTCCTGCAATGGAAGCACAGAGTCTTAACTGCTGGACTGCCAGGAAAGTCACTGTATATATATATTTAAATTATTCACTGAAGCAGCAAACTATTGTCTCATCTTTTTTCTAAAATAAATCTGTTGTGCACTTAATATTCAAAAATGTGTATCTGTAATTTTCTCTCCATCTATAGTTCTTGGTTATGTGATTGAAGGAAAGTTGCAAGTGATGCAATTTAGAACAATCTGCTTTTATTCATTGCTGCATAATAGATGGCAGTTGGAGATTTCTTATTGTTAACTCTATTTTTGCATCTTAATCATGCTAGACATTTGGTCTTCAAAAACTGAAATATATCACATCAATAGGATTTTCCCTTCTGGGTTACATAAGAATGTAGACATCTTTGGTGATAAATTTACTCTGACAGCTACTAAAATATTTACCAAGCTTGACAACACACTTGAAAAGCAAATGAGAATATAGAGACCTTGGTTAATTATTTACCCCAAACATTTGTCTTTTGGGAAGCAGAAATAAAAAAAATAAAGTGAATTTAAGTGTCTGTATAAGAAGTCATTAAGATTCTATTTGTAAGTGTAAGGTTTTTGGGGGGGAAATGCTATTTGTATATCACTTTGTGGTCTGTCTTGCAAGGTTTATTTTAGTGGCATGACATTTTTCACAAGAAGGATAAATGACTTGAAAATCATGGGCTGAATTTGGAGTGAAAAGTCAGTCCCTGCTAGCTCTTTTTAGGGAAAAAATAAATTTTTTTCTCACGGAGACAGACAAAGCTGAAGCAACCCCTTTGGCAAAAATGTTTACAATCTGGTCAGTGTAATGCCATCAGCAGCAGTGAAATTCTAAGCAGCTCTCTGGTATTCTAAACAAATTAGCTCTCACAGTTACTTAGACAGATGTGAATCTGACTCACTTGTCTTATTGCTTCCCTGTTGCTAATGATGTTCCAAAGGTATCACGCAATGGAAATAAATGGCTGGCTTAGTAGCTGCCTGGAGCTCCCTTAAGTGCTAGGCCTACTGGGTATCAATTGTTTGTTTGGTGACTTTGAAAGTAGAGTGGACATTGATTTGTTTAAATATTGCAGTGCATTAGTGCTTCTTCTCTCCTTCTGAACATTCAGCTTCAGCTCATTCAGAAGAAAATAATTTACTTTGTTATTTACTTTATGTGTTATTCAGTGACTTGAAATATTATCGACTAAACTGTTGATTTTTACCAAACTATATCTCAGAAGCAATTTTGAATTGACATCCTGGAACCCTGACTATTATGGAATAAGATGATAAGAAATGGTTTGGTAAAAAAAAAAAAAAAAAAAAAAAACTGTATTTAGACAGGTTTATTGGCCAATTTCCCGATTCTCTCAAGAATAGGTTTCACAAATTAGCAGCTTTAGGAAGTTGTCACCTTTTCTCCTCCTTCTCTCCTTGCTTCACTTGGTCCTTTTCTGTATCTCCCTCTTCTTAACCCTTTCTTTCCTTTCCATCCTTCTTCTTTTTTTTTTTTCTTAATGATGTCTCTTCAGCTAATCTGATGCCCCATCCCTCAAAATGTATAACTTCAGTTAGTTCAGTTCAGTTTAATTGCTCAATCATGTCCGACTCTGTGTGACCCCATGAATCACAGCATGCCAGGCCTCCCTGTCCATCATCAACTCCCAGAGTTTACCCAAACTCACGTCCATTGAGTCGGTGATGCCATCCAGCCATCTCATCCTCTGTTGTCCCCTTCTCCTCCTGCCCCCAATCTCTCCCAGTATCAGAGTCTTTTCCAATGAGTGGAAAAGTCAACTCTTTTTCCAATGAGTGGAAAAGTCAACTCTTCACATGACGTGGCCTAAGTATTGGAGTTTCAGCTTCAGCATCAGTCCTTCCAATGAACACCCAGGACTGATCTCCTTTAGGATGGACTGGTTGGATCTCCTTGCAGTCCAAGGGACTCTCAAGAGTCTTCTCCAACACCACAGTTCAAAAGCATCAACTCCTCGGTGCTCAGCGTTCTTCACAGTCCAACTCTCACATCCATACATGACCACTGGAAAAACCATAGTTTTGACTAGACTTACATATAATGAAATACCCCAGAACAGAAAACATACAATAGCTTAAAAGATCACCAAAGAACCCAAGGGTTAGGTAGTAGTAACAAATGCAAGTTGTCTTGCAGTACTAGCACAGCAGAAAATTCATCTGCGGAAACAGCCTTCTGACAAAGTCTAAACTAAAAATTCACCTGTATCTTCCCTTTAAAGCAAGTATCTCTGAGAGGAGAAAATGCTTTTTTTCTTTTTTTTCCCTCATGTTTATTTCATCACTTCCTCTTGTTGACTTTTATAACTTCTTCCCATGTTGTTCAGTCGCCAAGTCATGTCCAGCTCTTTGTGACCCCATGGACTGCAGTGTGTCAGGTCTCCCTGTCCCTCGCCATCTCCCTGAGTTTGCCCAAGTTAATTTCCACTGAATTGGAGATTCCATCCAGCCATCTTACCCTCTTTTGCCCTCTTCTCCTTCTGCTTTCAATCTTTTGTAGCATCAGGTTCTTTTCCAAGGAGTTGGCTGTTCACATCAGGTAGCAAAAATATTGGAGTTTCAACTTAAGCATCAGTCCTTCCAATGAGTATTCAGAGTTGATTTCCTTTAAGACTGATTGGTTCTTGAGAGTCAAGGGACTCTCAAGAGTCTTCTCAAGCACCACCATTTGAAAGCACCTATTCTTCAACACTCTGCCTTCTTTTTGGTTTAACACTCACATCCATACACTACTGCTGGAAAGACCATAGCCTTGACCATACAGACCTTTGTTGGCAAAGTGATGCCTTTGCTTTTCAATACGCAATCTAGGTTTGTCATAGCTTTCCTGCCAAGAAGCTATCATCTTCTAATTCATGGCTGCAGTCACCATCCACAGTGATTTTAGAGCCCAAGAAGAGGAAAACTCTCTGTCATCACTTCCACCTTTTCCCCTTTTATTTGCCATGAAGTGATGGTACCAGATGCCATGATCTTAGACATTTTTATTTTAATAATGAGTTTTAAGCTGGCTTTCTCACATTCCTCTTTCACCCATATCAAGTGACTCTTAAGTTCTTCTTCTCTTTCTGCCATTAAAGAAAAAGAAAGTGAAAGTGAAGTCGCTCAGTTGTGTCTGACTTTTGCGACCCCATGGACTGTAGCCTACCAGGCTCCTCCATCCATGGGATTTTCCAGGCAAGAATACTGGAGGGGGTTACCATTTCCTTCTCCAGGAGATCTTCCTGACAATCTATGTATCTGAGGTTGTTGATATTCCTCCCAGAAATCTTGATTCCAGCTTGTAACCCATCCAGACTGGCATTTTACATGATATACTCTGACGATAAGTTAAATGAACAGGGTGACTATAAACAGCCTTGCCCTACTCTGTTCTTAATTTTGAGCCAGTCAGTTCTTTCAAACAAATTTCTAACTGTTGCTTCTTGACCTGCATACAGCTTTTTCAGGAGACAGGAAAGATTGTCTTGTATTCCCATCTCTTAAAGAGTTTTCCACAGTTTGTTATGATCCACACAGTCAAGGGCTTTATCAGAGTCAATACTTTTCTGAAATTCCCTTGCTTTCTCTATGATACAGCCAATGTTGGCAATTTGATCTCTGGTTCCTCTACCTTTTATAAACCCAGCTTGAACATCTGGAATTTCTCATTTCACTACTGCTGAAGCCTAGCTTGAAGGATTTTGAGTATTATCTCCCTAGCATGGGAGATGAGTGCAACTGTCCAGTAGTTTGAACATTATTTAGTACTGTTCTTCTTGGGAATTGGGATGAAGATTGACATTTTCCAGTCCTGTGGCCACTGCTGACTTTTTCAGATTTGCTGACATACTGAGTTACAGCACTTTAATAGCATCATCTTTTATGATTTTAAATAGTTCTGCTGAAATTCCATCACTTCCACTAACTTTATTGCTAGTAGGGCTTCCTAAGTACCACTTGACTTCACACTCCAGAATACCTACCTGGGTGAATGACCATACCATTGTGGCTATCTGGGTTATTAAGATATTTTTTGTAAAGTCCCTCTGTGTATTCTTACCATCTCTTCTTGATCTCTCCTGCTTCTGTTAGTTCTTTACCATTTCTATCCTTTATTGTGACCATTTTTGGAGGAAATATTCCTTTGATATTTGCAATTTTTTTTGAAGAGATCTCTAGTCTTTCTTTTTCTATTGTTTTCCTCTGTTTCTTCACATTCTTCATTGAAGGAGGCCTTCTTGTCTCTCTATGCTATTCTCCAGAACTCTGCATTCAGTTGGGTATATCTTCCCTTTCTTCTTTGCTTTTCACTTCTCTTCTCTTCTTTCTTCATCTATCCATAAAGCCTCCTCAGACAACCACTTTGCCTTCTTTCATTTGTTTTTCTTTGGGATGCTTTTGGTCACTGCCTCCTGTACAATATTATGAACCTCTCTCCACAGTTCTTCATGCACTTTGTTTACTACATCTAATCCCTTGAATCTATTCATCACTTCCACTGCATATTTATAGGGGATTTGATTTAGGTCATACCTGATTGGCCTAGTGGTTTCCCCTGCTTTCTTTAGTTTAAACCTGAAGTTTTCTATAAGGAGATGGGATCTGAGCCACAGTCAACTTCAGATCTTGTTTTTTCTAACTGTAGCTTCAGAAGCTATCTTTGGCTAAAAAGAAAATCTGATTTTGGTATTGACCGCTTGGTGATGTCCATGTGTAAATTCATCTCTTGTGTTATTGGAAGAGGGTGTTTACTATGATGATTGTGTCCTTTTGGCAGAATTCTGTTAGCCTTTCCCTTGCTTCATTTTGTACTCTGAGGCCAAATATGCCTGTTGCTCCAGGTTTCTCTTGACTTTCTACTTTTGTATTCCAATCTCCTATGATGAATGGAACATCTGTTTTTGATGCTAGTTCTAGAAGGTCTTGTAGGTCTTCATAGAACCAGTCAATTTCAGCTTCTTTGGCATCAGTGGTTAGGGCATAGACTTGGATTACTGTGATGTTGAATGGTTCACCTTAGAATGAAACCAAAATCATTCTGTCATTTTTGAGGTTGCCTCCAAGTACTGCATTTCAGACACTTTTGTTGATTATGAAGGACACTCCATTTATTCTAAGGGATTCTCACCCACAGTAGTAGAGATAATGGTCCTCTGAATTAAATCCACCCATTCTGGTCCATTTTAGTTCACTGATTTCTAACATGTCAATGTTTACTCTTGCCATCTCCTATTTGACCATGCTCAATTTACCTTGATTCATGGACCTAATACTTCAGTTTCTCTTCTTTACAGCATCAGATTTTGCTTTCATCACCAAACACACCCACAACTGAACATCATTTCCACTTTGGCTAGCTGCTTCATCATTTCTGGAGCTATTTGTACTTTTCCTTGGCTCTTACCCAGTAGTGTATTGGACACCTTCCAATCTAGGGGGCTTATCTTTTGGTGTCATATCTTTTTGCCTTTTTATACAGTTCATGGGGTTTTCATGGCAAGTATACTGGAGCAGTTTGCCATTCCCTCTTCCTGTGGATCACATTTGTCAGAACTCTCCACTATGACCCATCCATCTTGAGAGGCCTTGTACAGCATGGCTCATTGCTTCATAGTGTTACCCAAGCCCCTTCATCACTACTAGACAGTGATCCATAAAGGGCTTCTTCTCTACAGTTCAGTGCAAATCTTTCTCCCTTTCACTCTAATAGATTTATGATGTATATAGAACAGTCTTTTGGACTCTGTGGGAGAGGGAGAGGGTGGGATGATTTGGGAGAATGGCATTGAAACATGTATAATATCATATATGAAACGAGTCGCCAGTCCAGGTTCAGTGCATGATACTGGATGCTTGGGGCTGGTGCACTGGGACGACACAAAGGGATGATACAGGGAGGGAGGAGGGAGGAGGGCTCAGGATGGGGAACACGTGTATACCTGTGGTGGATTCATGTTGATACATGGCAAAACCAATACAATATTGTAAAGTTAAAAAACAAAAAATTAAAAAAAGGACAAGACAACAAACAAACAAACAAAACAGTAGAGAAATCAAATGCAGTGGTTATAATTTTCATACACTTCAAATCCAAGTGTAAAAAATTCATGTATATTTCTAAATACAGAAAAGCCAAACGTTATTTCTAAATTGAGCCCTTATTTTCTATAGCAAGAACACATTTTATCATTACCTTGCATATAGTTCAATGCGATGGCTTATCCATCAATTTTAATTTAAACTCAACAAATTTAAGATTTTATTTTCTTTTCTTCCTCTTTCCTTGATATATTTTCTCAGTTCCAAGAAGGCCTCCATAAAATGGTGTCTAATCTTCAGTTTTCTAGGGTGGGCATTTGGTGTTGACAATCTGTTTCTATCTCCACTAGTACCTACAGAGATGGCCAGAAATTCCCCAAGATGATGTTCTCTGAGTCAGGCTCAACAGCATCTGGCCTCTAGTTCACAAGGTACAACACTGCTGTGTATACTTAAAGACTCTTTAGGGCTGTAACTACTCCTAGGATGTTTGGGTCTCTTCCTGAGGCATGAGAAAAGTCTGCTTCCTTCTAATTATGAGACAGAGTGGTTAGAACTTAGAAAAGATTTGTGACATAGCTAATACTTCTCTTTTCATGATGTACCTTTCTGAACATAGGTTTAATTTGGTCTTTGGGGACAAAAATATTGAAAGGAAAAATTTTCTAGTTGATATTCTTCTATATCTATGGTTTAAGCTTGGATTTGTGCTGATAAAAGACCCCCAAGGTCTCACCTTATTCTAAAAATTATTGTCTTGAATTTTGAAAATCAAAATCTCTGAGTATTTCTCTCTTCTTTTCAATTATGACAATCTTACTATTTATTGATGCACAATTAAATGGGAAAAGTCCCCTTGAAGTTAAGGGAGAACCATCACTAATTTCTAATTTCCACCATTCAACCTCCTTACTCTCTCATATGGGTTGCTGATTTTTCTCCATGCAGTTAGACAGAAAGTCCTTCCTTAAATGGGGATTCATAGTGGTGCATTTCTGTGTCTATCACAGAAGAACTGATGGGAAGCACAATGTAGCAGATAAATTATTTTAAACTGCTATGTAAACCCCTATTTTTCAAAGGGAAAGAATTAAAAATGTTTAAGGAGTAAAGTGATTCTAATTAGGACACATGAACTTTTCAAAAAATTATTTATTTATTTTAACTGGAGGCAAATTACTTTAAAATATTATGGTGGTTTTTGCCATACATTGACATGAATCAGCCACAGGTATACATGTGTCCCCCCATCCTGAACCCTCCTCCCAATTACCTCCCCACCCCATCCCTCTGAGTTGTCCCATTGCACAAGCTTTGAGTGCCCTGCTTCATTCATCAAACTTGCACTGGTCATCTATTTTACATTTGATAATATACATGTTTCATTTCTATTTTCTCATATCGTCCCACTCTTGCCTTCTCCTACATAGTTCAAAAGTCTGTTCTCTACATCTGTATATCTTTTGCTGTCATGTATAAAGGGTCATCATTACCATTTTTCTAAATTCCATATATATGTATTAATACACTGTATTGGTGCTTCTTTTTCTGACTTACTTCATTCTGTATAATAGGCTCTAGTTTCATCCACCTCATTAGAACTAACTCTAATGCATCTTTTTTATAGCTGAGTAATATTCCATTGTGTATATGTACCAAAACTTCCTTATCCATTCATCTGCCAATGGGCATCTAGGTTGTTTCCATGTCCTAGCTATTGTAAGCAGGGCTGCAATGAATATTGGGGTACATGAATCTCTTTCAATTCTAGTTTCCTCAATGTGTATGCACATTGAGGTTGTATGGAAGTTCTACTTCCAGATTTTAAGGAATCTTCAAATTGTTCTCCATAGTGGCTGTAATAGTTTGTATCCCCATCAACACTGTAAGAGGGTCCCCTTTTCTTCACACCCTCTCCAGCATTTATTGCTCATAGACTTTTTGATGGCAGCATTTCTGTCTGGTGTGAGATAGAAGGTCACTGTGGCTTTAATTTGCATTTCTCTGGTAATGAATGATGTTGAGCATCTTTTTATGTATTTGTTAGGCATCTGTATGTCTTCTTTGTAGAAATCTTTATTTAGTTCTTTGGCCCATTTTTTGACTGGGTAGTTAATTTTTTTCCTGGAATTGAGCTGCAAGTGAACCAGTTGCTCAGTGAACCAGTGAACGAGTCAGTCTGACTCTTTGTGATCCCATGGACTGTAGCATACCAGGCTCCTCCATCCATCGAATTTTCCAGGCAAAAATACTGGAGTGAATTGCCATTTCCTTCTCCACAGGATCTTCGGCACCCAGAGATCAAACCCAGGTGCCCTGTATTGCAGGCAGACACTCTACTGGCTGAGCCACCAGGGATGCCCAATAAAGTTTCTTCTTTAGTGGAAGACCACTACGACAGGCCATTGAATTCTCCAGGACAGAACTGTGGAGTGGGTGGCCTTTCCTTTCTCCCAGGGATCTTCCCAACCCAGGGATCGAACCCAGGTCTCCAACACTGCAGGCAGATTCTTTACCAGCTGAGCCACAAGGGAAGCTGTGTGTATATTTTTGAGACCAATACTTTGTCACTTGTTTCGTTTGCATGGACACATGAAATTTTACATGAGGCTGAAATATAAACTTAGGTCTCATTGACATAATTGATGCAATTAGCTGAGTCAAAATTTTGTTCCAGTAAAAAGGAAAAGAGTGGGAAGTAATTTAAAGATTCAGTTCAGTTCAGATACTTCAGTAGCTCTGTTGTGGTTGACTCTTTGCAACCCCATGGACTGTAGAAAGCCAGGTTTCCCTGTCCATCACCAACTCTTAGAGCTTAGTCAAATGTATGTCCATCCAGTCAATGATGCCAAACAACTGTCTCATCCTCTATCCTCCCTTTTTCTATCAGTCCTTCCAATGAACACCATTGGAAGGTGTTCCAGGCCTGATCTCCTTTAGGATGGACTGGTTGGATCTACTTGAAGTCCAAGGGACTCTCAAGAGTCTTCTTCAACACCACAGTTCAAAAGCGCTCAGCTTTCTTCACAGTCCAACTCTCACATCCATACATGACCACCTAAAAAAACATAGCCTTGACTAGACGGACTTCTGTTGGCAAAATAATGTCTCTGCTTTTTAATATGGTATCTAGGTTGGTCGTAACTTTTCTTCCAAGGAGTAAGTGTATTAATTTCATGGCTGCAATCACCATCTGCAGTGATTTTGGAAGCCAGAAAAATAAAGTCTGACACTGTTTCCACTGTTTTCCCATTTATTTCCCATGAAGTGATGGGACCAGATGCTATGATCTTAGTTTTCTGAATGTTGGACTTTAAGCCAAATTTTTACTCTCTTCTTTAAATTTCATCAAGAGGCTTTTTAGTTTCTTTTAACATTCTGCTATAAGGGTGGTGTCATCTGCATATCTGAGGTTATTGATATTTCTCCCAGAAATCTTGATTCCAGCTTGTGCTTCTTCCAGCCCAGAGTTTCTTATGATGTACTTTGCATAGAAGTTAAATAAGCAGAGTGACAATATACAGCCTTGACGTACTCCTTTTCCTATTTGGAACCAGTCTGCTGTCCCATGTCCAGTTGTAACTGTTGCTTCCTGACTTGCATATAAGGGTTTCTCAAGAGGCAGGTCAGGTGATCTGGTATTTCCATCTCTTTAAGAATTTTCCACAGTTTATTGTCATCCACACAGTCAAAGGCTTTGGCATAGTCAATAAAGCAGAAATAGACGTTTTTCTGGAACTCTCTTGCTTTTTTGATGATCCAGTGGAATGTTGGAAATTTGATCTCTGGTTCCTCTGCCTTTCCTAAAACCATCTTGAACATCTGGAAGTTCATGGTTCACTTATTGCTGAAGCCTGACTTGGATAATTTTGAGTATTACTTTACTAGCGTGTGAGATGAGTGCAATTGTGCAGTACTTTGAGTATTCTTTGGCCTTGCCTTTCTTTGGGATTGGAATGAAAACTGACCTTTTCCAGTCCTGTGGCCACTGCTGAGTTTTCCAAATTTGCTGGCATATTGAGTGCAGCACTTTCACAGCAACGTCTTTCAGGATTTGAAATAGCTCAACTGGAATTCCATTACCTCCACTAGCTTTGTTCACAGTGATGCTTTCTAAGGCCCACTTGACTTGACATTCCAGGATGTCTCATGAGTGATCACACTATCCTGATTATCTGGGTCGTGAAGATCTTTTTTGTACAGTTCTGTGTATTCTTGCCACCTCTTCTTAATATCTTCTGCTTTTGTTAGGTCCATGCCATTTCTGTCCTTTATCACACCCATCTTGGCATGAAATGTTCCTTGGTATCTCTAATTTTCTTGAAGAAATCTCTAGTCTTTCCCATTCTGCTGTTTTCCTTTATTTCATGATATATCCATCAATCAAGGCAAATTGGAAGTGGTAAAACAGGAGATGGCAAGAGTGAACATTGACATTCTAGGAATCAGCAAACTAAAATGGACTGGAATGGGTGAATTTAACTCAGATGACCATTATATATACTACTGTGGGCAGTAATCCCTTAGAAGAAATGGAGTAGCCATTATGATCAACAAAAGAGTCTGAGTGAAGTACTTGGATGCAATCTTAAAAACGACAGAATGGTCTCTGTTCACTTCCAAGGAAAACCATTCAATATCACAGTAATCCTAGCCTATGCCCCAACCAGTAATGCTGAAGAAACTGAAGTTGAACAGTTCTATGAAGATGTACAAGACCTTTTAGATCTAATACCCACCCCCACCCCCCCCCGCACCCCCCCCCCCAACAAAAAATGTCCTTTTCACTATATGGGACTGGAATGCAAAAGTAGGAAGTCAAGAAACACCTGGAGTAACAGGCAAATTTGGCCTTGGAATACGGAATGAAGCAGGGCAAAGACTAATAGAGTTTTGCCAAGAAAATGCACTAGTCATAACAAACACCCTCTTCCAACAACACAAGAGAAGACTCTGTACATGGATATCACCAGATGGTCAACACTGAAATCAGATTGATTATATTCTTTGCAGCCAAAGATGGAGAAGCTCTATACAGTCAGAAAAGACAAGACTGGGAGCTGACTGTGGCTCAGATCATGAACTCCTTACTGCCAAATTCAGACTTAAATTGAAGAAAGTAGGGAAAACCACTAGACCGTTCAGGTATGACCTAAATCAAACCCCTTATGCTTGTACAGTGGAAGTGAGAAATAGATTTAAGGGACTAGACCTGATAGAGTGCCTGATGAACTATGGAATGAGGTTCATGACATTGTACAGGAGACAAGGATCAAGACCATCCCCATGGAAAAGAAACGAAAAAAAGCAAAATGGTTGTCTGAGGAGGCCTTACAATTAGCTGTGAAAAGAAGAGAAGCAAAAAGCAAAGGAGAAAAGGAAAGATATAAGTATCTAAAGGAGAAGGCAATGGCAACCTACTTCAGTACTATTGCCTGGAAAATCCCATGGACGGAGAAGCCTGGTAGGCTGCAGTCCATGAGGTCGCTAAGAGTTGGACACGACTGAGCAACTTCACTTTCACTTTTCACTTTCATGCATTGGAGAATGAAATGACAACCACTCCAGTGTTCTTTCCTGGAGAATCCCAAGGATGGGGGAGCCTGGTGGGCTGCAGTCTATGGGGTCGCACAGAGTCTGACATGACTGAAGCGACTTAGTAGCAGCAAGCATCTGAATGTGGAGTTCCAGAGAATAGCAAGGAGAAATAAGAAAGACTTCCTCAGGGATCAATGCAAAGAAATAGAGGAAAACAACAGAATGGGAAAGACTAGAGATCTTTTTAAGAAAATTAAGATAGTATAGGATGATTAAATAGTCTCAAAATTCCATTAAGGAATCAAAAAAAAAAAGAAAAAGAAAAAAATGCAAAAAGTAAAAATAGTTGTCTGAGGAGGCCTTAGAAAAAGCTGAGGAAAGGAGATAATCCAAATGCAGAGGGGGAAAAAAGATATACCCACTTGAATACATAGCTCCAAAGAAGAGCAAGGAAAGATAAGAAAGCCTTCCTTAGTGATCAATGAAAAGAAACAGAGGAAAACAACAGAATGAGAAAGATTTGCTATCTCTTCAAGAAAATTAGAGATATCAAGGGAACATTTCATGCAGAAATGGGTACAATAAAGTTTAGAAATGGTATGGACCTAACAAAAGCAGAAGATATTAAGAAGAGGTGGCAAGAATACACAGAATTATACAAAAAAGCTCTTCATTACCCAGAAAACCATGATGCTGCGATTACTCACTTAGAGGCAGACATCCTGGAATGTGAAGTCAAGTGGGCCTTAGGAAGCATCACTACACACAAAACTAGTGGAAGTGATGGAATTCCAGTTGATCTATTTCAAATCCTGAAAGATGATGCTGTGAAAGCGCCACACTCAATATGCCAGCAAATTTGGAAAACTCAGCAGTGGCCACAGGACTGGAAAAGTCAGTTTTCATTGCAATCCCAAAGAAGGGCAATGCAAAAGAATGTTCAAACTACTACACAATTGCATGCACATCTCACACACTATCATAATAATGCTAAAAATTCTCCAAGCCAGGCTTCAACAGTACATGAAATGACAACTTCCACATCTTCAAAATGGTTTTAGAAAAGGCAGAGGAAACAGAGGTCAAAGTGCCAACATCCATTGGGTCATAGAAAAAGCAAGAGAATTCCAGAAAAAAAAAAAAAAAAAAAGCCTATTTCTGCTTTACTGATTACACCAAAGCCTCTCACTATGTAGATTACAAATAACTGAAATATTCTTCAAGAAATGGGAATACAAGATCACCTTACCTGCCTCCTGAGAAATCTGTATGCAAGTCAAGAAGCAACAGTGAGAACTAGACATGAAACAACAGTCTGGTTCCAAATTGGGAAAGGAGTATGTCAAAGCTTTATATCATCACCCTACTCATTTAACTTAAAAGCAGAGTACATGATGAGAAATGTTGGGCTCAATGAAGCTCAAGCTGAAATCAAGATTGCCAGGAGAAATGTCAGTAACCTCAGATACACAGATGATAGCACCCTTATGCCAGAAAGTGAAGAAGAACTAAAGCGTCTCTTGATGAGAGTGAAAAAGGAGAAGTGAAAAAGCTGGCTTAAAACTCACCACTGAAAAAACAAAGATCATGGCATCCAGTCCCATCACTTCATGGCAAATAGATGGGGAAACAGTGCAAACAGTGAGAGACTTAATTTTTGGGGGGCTCCAAGATCGCTGCAGACTGTAACTAAAGCCGTGAAATTAGAAGACACTTGTTTCTTGGCGGGGGGGGGGGGGGGGGAACTATGACCAAACTAGGCAGCATATTATAAAGCAGAGACATTACTTTATCGATAAAGGTCCATCTAGTCAAAGCTACTGGTTGGGGCATAGACTTGGACTACTGTGATATTGAATGGTTTGCCTTGGAAACGAACAGAGATCATTCAGTCGTTTTTGAGATTGCATCCAAGTACTGCATTTCAGACTCTCTTGTTGACTACGGTAGCTACTCCATTTCTTTGGAGGGATTCCTGCCCACAGTAGTAGATATAATGGTTATAAATTCAGCCATTCCAGTCCATTTTAGTTCGCTGATTCCTAGAATGTCGACATTCACTCTTACCATCTCCTGTTTGACCACTTCCAATTTGCCTTGATTCATCTACCTGACATTCCAGGTTTCTATGCAATATTGCTCTTTACAGCATCGGACCTTGTTTCTATCACCAGTCACAACCACAGCTGGGTATTGTTTTTGCTTTGGCTCCATCCCTTCATTCTTTCTGGAGTTATTTCTCCACAGGTCTCTAGTAGCATATTGGGCACGTACTGACCTGGGGAGTTCCTCTTTCAGTATCCTATCATTTTGCCTTTTCATACTGTCATGGGGTTCTCAATGCAAGAATACTGAAGTGGTTTGGCATTCCCTTCTCCAGTGGACCACATCACTGCAGATGGTGACTGCAGCCATGAAATTAAATTACTCCTTGGAAGGAAAGTTATGACCAACCTAGATAGCATATTCAAAAGCAGAGACATTGCTTTGCCAACAAAGGTCCATCTAGTCAAGGCTACGTTTTTTTTCCTGTGGTCATTTATGGTTGTGAGAGTTGGACTGTGAAGAATTGATGCTTTTGAACTGTGGTGTTGGAGAAGACTCTTCAGAGTCCCTTGGACTGCAAGGAGATCCAACCAGTCCATTCTGAAAGAGATCAGCCCTGGGATTTCTTTGGAAGGAATGATGCTAAAGCTGAAACTCCAGTACTTTGGCCACCACATGTGAAGAGTTGACTCACTGGAAAAGACTCTGATGCTGGGAGGGATTGGGGGCAGGAGGAGAAGGGGACGACAACGGATGAGATGGTTGGATGGCATCACTGACTCGATGGACATGAGTCTGAGTGAACTCCGGGAGTTGGTGATGGACAAGGATATCAAACCAGTCAATCCTAAAGGAAATCAGCCCTG
Source organism: Bos taurus (assembly GCF_002263795.3). Taxonomy (NCBI): domain Eukaryota; kingdom Metazoa; phylum Chordata; class Mammalia; order Artiodactyla; family Bovidae; genus Bos; species Bos taurus. Next base: position 2,580,990 of record NC_037346.1, on the reverse strand, counting down.
AATATTCATTGTAAGGACTGATGATGAAACTGAAACTCCTATACATAGGCTACCTGATGCAAAGAACTGACTCATTTGAAAAGTCCCTGATACTGGGAAAGATTGAAGGCAGAAGCAGAAGGGTATGACAGAGGATGAGATGGTTGGATGGCATCACTAACTGGATGGACATGAGTTTGAGCAAGCTCTGAGAGTTGGTGATGCACAGGGAAGCTTGGCATGCTGCAGTCTGTGGGGTTGCAAAGAGTCAGCTATGACTGAGCGACTGAACTGAACTGAACTGATGGAATTAAAGAAAAGGAATTTTAACGGAGTTTGGGAGACTGTTATAAGCTAATGTCCACTCAAGAAAAGAATCCAGTAACCTAGAAACAGTATACTCTACCTTGAAGACCATGCATATTCATGTGCTAGGGACATTAACAATACAAATTCTAATAGTTAAAACACAAGAGAATAGATATGGGGTCTGAATGAACCTTGTTACATGAAATTAGGCAATCAGTGGTCCTTGAAGAGTGACAGTTCTGCATATAGTCAAGACAAGAATAGAGGTGAGAGGCAGAAAGAAACTAAGGGAAAGATAATGTTATAACAAAACTTGAGATGAATCACCATATTTTAGTATATATTACCACCCTTTTTGGTAATATACATATAATTTAAATAGCATCATGACAGGCCTGGTTAGACCATATCAGATTAAAGGAAGAACTGATGATGTAAGCCTTGACATCAACTGAAAAATAAGGAAGAAGATGGCCTTCTCCTGTTTGTATTTTTTTTTATTATTATAAAAATGTAGCCTTTTTTGTTCTTGGGTCTGGGATCCATTGTCTGCCCTCTAATATCTTTCAGAAGCATCCTATGCTAATAAACTCATTCTTGCCTATCACTTTGCCTCACACTGAATTATTTCTGTGCTGTGACTAGAGAACCCTGAGCCTCAGTAAGTCTTGACACTAGGTTATTTTTAAGTAAAAGACACTTTTAATTAAAAGACAGTAGCTTTGAGTTCCCTCTTAAGTCAAAGGTTATGGTTTCAAGTTCCATATTGAGGTTTGGTTCGTTTTGAATCCCAGCCAAGAAGGAGTACAGGTTTGGTATCTAGTTTGTTGAGTAGATACAACATAATGGAGCTCTATATGACCAAACAGGTGATGTTTGTCCATAAAAATCCACCTGGTCACTCTACAAATGTACCTATATTGATGTATTTAATAATTACTAGTCAAATACATAAGATATGCAATATATTATTCTAGGAACTGTGGGAAGTTAATAATAAACCTATCAGGAACCCACTTTCCTTATGAAAGCTAACAAAAGAGGTACATAAAAAGGAGTTTGAGACATCCAGAAGAAATTTCTGGAAAGATTTTATATAAATATTTTTTAAGAGGCTAATTACTTTACAATATTGTAGTGGATTTTGCCATACATTGACATGAATCAGCCATGGGTGTACATGTATTCCCCATTCTTAACTCCCCTCCCACCTTCCTCCCCGTCCCATCCCTTTGGGTCATCCCAGTGCACCAGCCCTGAGCACCTTGTCTCATGCATCAAACCTGGACTGGCGATCTGTGTCACATATGATAATATACTCTTATCTAAAATAAGTCCATCCTTAAAAGTTAAAAAGTCTCTGTTCTACTACCACTAAGGAAAAATGAAGTTTCTATGAATGAGGATCTCTAGCTCATTTCTATGTATAAGCTCCTTGGAACAGAAGCTATGACAAACCTAGACAGCATATTAAAAATGAGAGACATCACTTTGCTGATGAAGGTCTGCATAGTCAAAGCTATGATTTTTCCATTAGACACGTATGGATGTGAGAGTTGGACCATAAAGAAGGCTGAGCACCAAAGAACTGATGCTTTCAAACTGTGGTGGTGGCGCAAACTCTTGAGTTTCTTGGACAGCAAGGAGATCAAACCAGTCAATACTAAAGGAAGTCAGTCCTGAATATTTATTGGAAGGATTAAGACTGAAGCTGAAGCTCCAATACTTTGGCCACCTGATATAAAGAACCAACTCATTGGAACAGACCCTGATGCTATGAAAATTTGCAGGCAAAAGGAAAGAATGGCAACAGAGGATGATACGGTTGGATGACATTGCCAACTCAATGCATATGAGTTTGAAAACACAGGAGATAGTGAAGGACAGGGAAGCCTTGTGTGCTGCAGTTCATGGGGTCATAAAAAGTTGGAAATAACTTAGGGATTGAATAACTACCAGAAAGAGGAAAGGAAAGAATATATAGCAGGTTAGTAAACAACAGTATACAATTTAAACTCGTTAAAAAAAAAAAAATCTAAGAAATACATGTAAGATTAATTACTCTTCATGTGTCCCAATTGATTCACAGAAGACTCATGATTAGTGTTGGCCAGAAAATGCCATGGCCCTAGGAGGCCGATGTACACTCTGCCATGTCCCTTCCTGGGCAGAGCCTATAGTGAGAAGCTATCAAAGTGATATCTCCACATCAGATGTTGTCCACAAGGCATTTGTTCTTGTTGCTGATATCCTTCATTTCCTGCAGGGCTTTCTTTTCTGTGACCACAAAGCTGAGCTGTTGGCAGAGGGAAAATTGTTTTCAACAGAGGGGACCAGATGCAGTTTCTTTGCTGCTGTGATAGTAATTCAAGCAACAGTTCTACTGAAAGAGGCTCTACCCTAAACTCTTTAAGAGTAGGCCAGTGATTAATGTGCCTGCTTAGGACAAAGAAATTCCAAGCACTCTGCTTTAGAGAAGATTAAGTCAGCAGGAGATCTAAATAATGAGAGCCCTGAAGAACTATTCCAAAAATCAGAAGAATCTGAAAGGAAAACGTAAAATAACATTTTTTAAAAGGAAAATAAAATTTAAAAAACATCATAGAGGTATAATAAATTTATAGACCTCTCACTAGATTGTAAATATTCAAAATATTAAGGAAATAGAAGAGGGAATGGTGCAGAGAAAATAAATTAGATGGCACTTAGAACTCTGCAGTATTTGCCAACCCAAATTACAGGGCAAACTGGCTGATTTTCTGTGAGGACTCCTGAGAGTGTGAAGAAGGAGAAAAGGGAAAGGAAAAATACCTGAGCTGTGAGGGAAAAAAAAAAGGGAGAGAGAGAGATTAAATCTTAAAAGTTTGCTTTTCTAGTCCCGAATACAATAAGGAAACACGGAAAAAGAGGAGTTAAGGGAAGAAAACATATTTAATCTGATAAAGCCCTGGAGAAAGGACAGAGGGAAACGTCTCATCTCTGTATTTGAACTTTCCATTCTCTTGGTACAGCTTCTGCCTTAATATACATATTTTTAATTTTTATCTATTTTTACTGAATTATTTGGGAACTACACAGAGTGACAGTCATACGGAAGGATGTGTTTTCATTTCCTTGTTCTCTTAGTTCCAAGGTCAAAATGTGTTCCTTTACACTTAATCTAGTCAGATCAGATCAGATCAGATCTGTTGATCAGTCGTGTCTGACTCTTTGCGACCCCGTGAATCGCAGCACACCAGGCCTCCCTGTCCATCACCAACTCCCGGAGTTCACTCAAACTCACGTCCATTGAGTTGGTGATGCCATCCAGCCATCTCATCCTCCGTCTTCCCCTTCTCCTGCTCCCAATTCTTCCCAGCATCAGAGTCTTTTCCAATGAGTCAACTTTTCACATGAGGTGGCCAAAGTAATCTAGTCAAGGCTATGGTTTGTGCAGTGGTCATGTATGGATGTGAGAGTTGGACTGTGAAGAAAGCTGAGCACCAGAGAATTGATGCTTTTGAACTGTGATGTTGGAGAAGACTCTTGAGAGTCCCTTGGACTGCAAGGAGATCCAACCAGTCCATTCTAAAGGAGATCAGTCCTGGGTGTTCACTGGAAGGACTGATGCTAAAGCTGAAACTCCAATACTTTGTCCACCTCATGCGGAGAGTTGACTCATTGGAAAAGACTCTGATGCTGGGAGGGATTGGGGGCAGGAAGAGAAGGGGATGACAGAGGATGAGATGGCTGGATGGCATCACTGAGTCGATGGGCACGAGTTTGAGTGAACTCTGGGAGTTGATGATGGGCAGGGAGGCCTGGCATGCTGCAATTCATGGGGTCACAAAGGGTCAGACACGACTGAGTGACTGAACTGAACTGAACTTACATTTAATCAGGTATCATTAAAATCTTCCCTCCTTCCCTCTCTCTGTATTCCCATCTGGTTCTATGTAGTGGCTTGGCTCAAGCAGGTTTTAAATAACACTCAACCAAAAGTTGACTTTCAGATGAAAAGATTAGGGTATACCCATGACCTGCCAATATGTGCCTAATTCAATACAAGGTCACCACATGAACCAACATTATGTCACTTCAGTGGTGTCTGACTTTTTTCAGTCTCATAGACTATAATGTGCCAGGCTCCTCTGTCCATGGGATTATCCAGGCAAGAAGACTGAAGTGAGTTGCCATTTCCTCCTACAGGGGATCTTCCTAACCCAGGGATCGTACCCAAATCTCCTATGTCTCCTGCATTGGCAGGCGGGTCGTTTACCATTAAGGTCTCCTTGGAAGCCCTCTGCAATTTCTGTATCAGCATCTACAATTTCTAGGCATTCAGCTTTACAAAGTGTTGTAAAAATCCAAAGATGACCCCTCAGGCTGAAGTAGTGGTCAAAGAACACAAGACTGACATCAGAAGATAGTTGACCTGATTATGCCACTGCAGTTACAACTGCATTTCCTTCATATTCCTTTCTTTAAAGTAGTACTCTGTCAGCAGTCTACATTGACATAATGCACCTATCTGGACAGCTTCTATTCTGTGACAACATCCTACCTACTGAGTGTATGGTCTCAGCTTGGGGATGAAGTTGGGATAAGGATATCAGGTTTTGTCTCTAAAATGTAAATTTAGAATGTTATGTCTTAGAGTGTTATATTTAGGGAAATAGTCATTGCTATAATGAAACAAAGTTAAAGGCTAGCTGAGGCTGAAAGGTATAGAAACTAAAATTATTGCAGAGAAAGCCAGTGTACAGAGAAATAAATAGAGCAAATAAACAGAAAGAACACAACAAACTGTGGAAAATTCTTAAAGAGATGAGAATAACAGACCATCTTACATCCCTCCTGAGAAATCTGTATGCAGGTTAAGAAGCCACAGTTTGAACTGGACAGGGAACAACAGACTGGCTCCAAATCAGGAAAAGAGTACCTCAAGGCTGTATATTGTCACCCTGCTTATTTAACTTATATGCAGTGTACATCATATGAAATGCCAGGCTGGATGAAGCACAAGCTGAATTCAAGATTACTGGGAGAAATACCAATAACCTCAGGTACATAGATGACACCACCCTTATGGCAGAAAGCGAAGAAGAATTAAAGTGCCTCATAAATGAAAGTGAAAGAGGAGAGTAAAAATGGTGACCTAAAACTCAACATTCAGAAAATGAAGATTATGGCATCCGGTCCCATCATTTCATGGCAAATAGATGGGGAAACAGTGAGAGGCTTTATTTTGGGGGGCTCCAAAACCACTCGGAGAAGGCAATGGCACCCCACTTCAGTACTCTTGCCTGGAAAATCCCATGGATGGAGGAGCCTGGTGGGCTGCAGTCCATGGGGTCGCTAAGAGTCAGACACAACTGAGCGACTTCGCTTTCACTTTTCACTTTCATGCATTGGAGAAGGAAATGGCAACCCACTCCAGTGTTCTTGCCTGGAGAATCCCAGGGATGGGGGAGCCTGATAGGCTGCCGTCTATGGGGTCGCACAGAGTCGGACACGACTGAAGCGACTTAGCAGCAGCAGCAGCCAAAGCCACTGCAGAAAATGACTGCAGCTATGAAATTAAAAGACATTTGCTCCTTGGAAGAAAAACTATGGAGGAGCCAAGATGGCGGAGGAGTAGGACGGGGAGAACACTTTCTCCCCCACAAATTCATCAAAAGAGCATTTAAACGTCGAGTAAATTCCACAAAACAACTTCTGAATGCCGGCAGAGGACATCAGGTACCCAGAAAAGCAACCCAACTCTTCGAAAGGAGGTAGGAAAAAATATTAAAAACAAACAAAAAAAAAGAGACAAAAGAGGGAGGGACGGAGTTCCGTCCAGGGAAGGGAATCTTAAAAAGAGAGAAGTTTCCAAACATCAGGAAACCTTCTCACTGCCGAATCTGTGCCGAGCTTTGGAAGCACAGAGGGCAACATAACAGGGAGAAAAAATAAATAAACAATTTAAAACTCGCAGATTGCAAGCCCTACGGTAACTCCCCCAGCGGAGAAGCAGCGCAGACGCCTGCATCCGCCATTAGCAAACCGGGGCTGGGCAGGGAGGCGCGGCGTGGGCTGCATCGCTGAGAGTAAGAATCTGGCCTGAATACCCTGAGTGCTATCTGAGCGAAATAATTTGGGCTAGCAAACCAGACTGTGGGATATCTACCACGCAAAAAGCCAGCCCTAACCTAAGACCCCCAGGCCCGCGCACGGAACAAAGGACTGAACAGAGATAGCCGGCTGCAGATCTTCCCCCTCCGGTGACAGGCAGCCAGAGCCGGAAGGGGGCAATCGCAGCCCCAGAGAGACATTATCTATAAAACTGTAAGCAGGCTTCTTTGCTAACTAAAACTTCTTGGGGGTCTGGACGGTCAACATCTGCCTGAGAAGGTGCGCCGGTTTTAACACCCAGATAACCGAGTGGCGGGGAGGCGATAAGTCGCAGCATTGGCGCTCGCCAAACACCTCATCACCTGAGCTGCTCGGACCAGGGAAGAGCACAAAACGCAGGCCCAACTGAGTCTGCTCCTCTGAGGACTACCCGAGTGCCTGAACCTGAGCGGCTTGGACCTGGGAGGTGCATGCAGCCCAGGGCCAGCCTCGGATTGTTCCCGGCGGAACAACCTAGAGTCCGAGCAGTGTGGACAGGGAGGCTACACGCGCCGTGAGCAGGGGCAGACCCAGGGTGGCTGAGGCATTGCGAGCCCACGCCAGTGTTATTTGTTTGCAGCATCCCTCCCTCCCTCCCCACAGCGCGACTGAACAAGTAAGCCTAAAAAAAAAAAAAAAAAAAAAGTGTCCTCCACCGTGCCCTTTGAGTCAGGGCGGAAACCAGATACTGAAGAGACTAGCAAACAGAAGAAGATATAACAGAGGGAAACGCCTTGGAAGCTATAGGCAATAGATCAAAACCCTGTGGTTACTACGGACTACATAGGAAGGGGCCTATAGATCTTGAGAAATATAAATCTGACCAAGGAACTAGCCAAAAATGAACTGAACCCACTCACCCACAAAAAAAAAAAAAAAAAAAAAAGTCCTAGATATATTTTTATTATTTTTACAATCATTCTTTTTTTTTTAATTAAAAAAAAAATTTTAAGTCCTCTATTGTTCCTTTAATTTTCACTTTTATAACCTATTACTTTGCCAAAAAAAAAAAAAAAGACCCTATTTTTTTCTTCTTCAGCAAACTTCATATATATATATTTTATAATTTTTTGACCTTGTTTTTTTTGTTTGTTTGTTTTTGTTTTTTTCTTCTTTTCTTTAACATTGTATTTTTGAAATTCCAAACTCTACTCTAGATTTTTAATTTTTGCTTTTTGGTATATGTTATCAATTTTGTACCTATAGTTTTTTTTTTATATAATTTCTGTGACTTTTTTTTTTCTTCTTCTTCTCTGTTTCTTTCTCTTCTTCTTTTATATAACATTGTATATCTGAAATTCCAAACTTTACTCTAGATTTTTAATTTATGCTTTTTGGTATTTGATATCAATTTTGTACCTGTATTTTCTTTATAATTTTTGTGACATTGTTCGTATTTGTTTGTTTGTTTTCTCTCTTTATTTTTCTTCTTCTTCTTTTTTTTTTTAACATTGTATTTTTGAAATTCCAAACTCTACTCTAGATTTTTAATTTTTGCTTTCTGGTATTAGTTATCAACTTTGTACCTGTACTTTCTTTATAATTTTCGCGACCTTGTTTGTTTTTGTTTGTTCGTTTTTTCTCTCTTTCTTTTCCTTCTTCTTTTCTTTAACATCGTATTTTTGAAATTCCAAACTCTACTCTAGATTTTTAATTTTCGCTTTCTGGTATTAGTTATCAATTTTGTACCTGTACTTTCTTTATAATTTTCGCGACCTTGTTTGTTTTTGTTTGTTCGTTCTTTCTCTCTTTCTTTTCCTTCTTCTTTTCTTTAACATCGTATTTTTGAAATTCCAAACTCTACTCTAGATTTTTAATTTTTGCTTTTATGTATTTGTTACCAATTTTGTACCTTTAAGGACCCAATCTTCAGGACCCATTTTTCACTAGGGAGTGAGATTACTGGCTTGACTGCTCTCTCTCCCTTTGGACCCTCCTTTTTCTCCACCAGGTCGCCTGTGTCTCCTCCCTAACCCCTCTCTACTCTACCCAACTCTGTGAATTTCTGTGTGTTCCAGACGGTGGAGAACACTTAGGGAACTGATTACTGGCTGGATCTGTCTCCCTCCTTTTCATTCCCCCCTTTTATCCTTCTGGCCACCTCTGTTACCTTCCTCCTTCTTCTCTTCTCTGTATAACCCCGTGAACATCTCTGAGTGGTCCAGTTGTGGAGTGCACATAAGGAAGTGACTACTGGCTAACCCACTCTCTCCACTATTGATTCACCTCATCTCATTTGGGTCACCTCTAACTCCCTCCTCCCTCTTCTCTTCTCCATGTAACCCTGTGAACCTCTCTGAGTGACCCTCACTGTAGAGAAACTTATCATCTTTAATGTAGATGTTTTATCAATGGTGCTGTATAGAAGGAGAAGTTTTGAAACTACTGTAAAAATAAGACCGATAATCGGAAGCAGGAGACTTAAGTCCAAACCCTGACTCCAGGGAACTCCTGACTCCAGGAACATTCATTCACAGGAGCTCATCAAATGCCTCCATACCGACACTGAAACCAAGCACCACACAAGGGCCAATAAGTTCCAGGGCAAGACATACCAAGCAAATTCTCCAGCAACAAAGGAACACAGCCCTGAGCTTCAAGATACAGGCTGCCCAAAGTCACCCCAAAACTATAGACATCTCATAACTCATTACTGGACATTTCATTGCACTCCAGAGAGAAGAAATACAGCTCCACCCACCAGAACACCGACACAAGCTTCCCTAACCAGGAAACCTTGACAAGCCACCTGTACAAACCCACACACAGCGAGGAAACACCACAATAAAGAGAACTCCACAAACTGCCAGAATACAGAAAGGACACCCCAAACTCAGCAATTTAAACAAGATGAAGAGACAGAGGAATACTCAGCAGATAAAGGAACAGGATAAATGCCCACCAAACCAAACAAAAGAGGAAGAGATAGGGAATCTACCTGATAAAGAATTCCGAATAATGATAGTGAAATTGATCCAAAATCTTGAAACTAAAATGGAATCACAGATAAATAGCCTGGAGACAAGGATTGAGAAGATGCAAGAAAGGTTTAACAAGGACCTAGAAGAAATAAAAAAGAGTCAATATATAATGAATAATGCAATAAGTGAAATTAAAAACACTCTGGAGGCAACAAATAGTAGAATAACAGAGGCAGAAGACAGGATTAGTGAATTAGAAGATAGAATGGTAGAAATAAATGAATCAGAGAGGATAAAAGAAAAACGAATTAAAAGAAATGAGGACAATCTCAGAGACCTCCAGGACAATATTAAACGCTACAACATTCGAATCATAGGGGTTCCAGAAGAAGAAGACAAAAAGAAAGACCATGAGAAAATACTTGAGGAGATAATAGTGGAAAACTTCCCTAAAATGGGGAAGGAAATAATCACCCAAGTCCAAGAAACCCAGAGAGTACCAAACAGGATAAACCCAAGGAGAAACACCCCAAGACACATATTAATCAAATTAACAAAGATCAAACACAAAGAACAAATATTAAAAGCAGCAAGGGAAAAACAACAAATAACACACAAGGGAATTCCCATAAGGATAACAGCTGATCTTTCAATAGAAACTCTTCAAGCCAGGAGGGAATGGCAAGACATACTTAAAATGATGAAAGAAAATAACCTACAGCCCAGATTATTGTACCCAGCAAGGATCTCATTCAAGTATGAAGGAGAAATCAAAAGCTTTTCAGACAAGCAAAACCTGAGAGAATTCTGCACCACCAAACCAGCTCTCCAACAAATACTAAAGGATATTCTCTAGACAGGAAACACAAAAACGGTGTATAAACTCGAACCCAAAACAATAAAGTAAATGGCAACGGGAACATACCTATCAGTAATTACCTTAAACGTAAATGGGTTGAATGCCCCAACCAAAAGACAAAGACTGGCTGAATGGATACAAAAACAAGACCCCTACATATGTTGTCTACAAGAGACCCACCTCAAAACAGGAGACACATACAGACTGAAAGTGAAGGGCTGGAAAAAGATTTTCCATGCAAATAGGGACCAAAAGAAAGCAGGAGTAGCAATACTCATATCAGATAAAATAGACTTTAAAACAAAGGCTGTGAAAAGAGACAAAGAAGGTCACTACATAATGATCAAAGGATCAATCCAAGAAGAAGATATAACAATTATAAATATATATGCACCCAACACGGGAGCACCACAGTACGTAAGACAAATGCTAACACGTATGAAAGGAGAAATTAACAATAACACAATAATAGTGGGAGACTTTAATACCCCACTCACACCTATGGATAGATCAACTAAACAGAAAATTAACAAGGAAACACAAACTTTAAACGATACAATAGACCAGTTAGACCTAATTGATATCTATAGGTCATTTCATCCCAAAACAATGAATTTCACCTTTTTCTCAAGCGCACATGGAACCTTCTCCAGGATAGATCACATCCTGGGCCATAAAGCTAGCCTTGGTAAATTCAAAAAGATAGAAATCATTCCAAGCATTTTTTCTGACCACAATGCAGTAAGATTAGATCTCAATTACAGGAGAAAAACTATTAAAAATTCCAACATATGGAGGCTGAACAACACGCTGCTGAATAACCAACAAATCACAGAAGAAATCAAAAAAGAAATCAAAATTTGCATAGAAACGAATGAAAATGAAAACACAACAACCCAAAACCTGTGGGACACGGTAAAAGCAGTCCTAAGGGGAAAGTTCATAGCAATACAGGCACACCTCAAGAAACAAGAAAAAAGTCAAATAAATAACCTAACTCTACACCTAAAGCAACTAGAAAAGGAAGAAATGAAGAACCCCAGGGTTAGTAGAAGGAAAGAAATCTTAAAAATTAGAGCAGAAATAAATGCAAAAGAAACAAAAGAGACCATAGCAAAAATCAACAAAACCAAAAGCTGGTTCTTTGAAAGGATAAATAAAATTGACAAACCATTAGCCAGACTCATCAAGAAACAAAGGGAGAAAAATCAAATCAACAAAATTAGAAACGAAATGGAGAGATCACAACAGACAACACAGAAATACAAAGGATCATAAGAGACTACTATCAACAATTATATGCCAATAAAATGGACAACGTGGAAGAAATGGACAAATTCTTAGAAAAGTACAACTTTCCAAAACTGGACCAGGAAGAAATAGAAAATCTTAACAGACCCATCACAAGCATGGAAATTGAAACTGTAATCAAAAATCTTCCAGCAAACAAAAGCCCCGGTCCAGACGGCTTCACAGCTGAATTCTACCAAAAATTTAGAGAAGAGCTAACACCTATCCTGCTCAAACTCTTCCAGAAAATTGCAGAGGAAGGTAAACTTCCAAACTCATTCTATGAGGCCACCATCACCCTAATACCAAAACCTGACAAAGATCCCACAAAAAAAGAAAACTACAGGCCAATATCACTGATGAACATAGATGCAAAAATCCTTAACAAAATTCTAGCAATCAGAATCCAACAACACATTAAAAAGATCATACACCATGATCAAGTGGGCTTTATCCCAGGGATGCAAGGATTCTTCAATATCCGCAAATCAATCAATGTAATACACCACATTAACAAATTGAAAAATAAAAACCATATGATTATCTCAATAGATGCAGAGAAAGCCTTTGACAAAATTCAACATCCATTTATGATAAAAACTCTCCAGAAAGCAGGAATAGAAGGAACATACCTCAACATAATAAAAGCTATATATGACAAACCCACTGCAAACATTATCCTCAATGGTGAAAAATTGAAAGCATTTCCTCTACAGTCAGGAACAAGACAAGGGTGCCCACTTTCACCATTACTGTTCAACATGGTTTTGGAAGTTTTGGCCACAGCAATCAGAGCAGAAAAAGAAATAAAAGGAATCCAAATTGGAAAAGAAGAATTAAAACTCTCACTATTTGCAGATGACATGATCCTCTACATAGAAAACCCTAAAGAGTCCACCAGAAAATTACTAGAAATAATCAATGACTACAGTAAAGTTGCAGGATATAAAATCAACACACAGAAATCCCTTGCATTCCTATACACTAATAATGAGAAAACAGAAAGAGAAATTAAGGAAACAATTCCATTCACCATTGCAACAGAAAGAATAAAATACTTAGGAATATATCTACCTAAAGAAACTAAAGACCTATATATAGAAAACTATAAAACACTGGTGAAAGAAATCAAAGAGGACACTAATAGATGGAGAAATATACCATGTTCATGGATTGGAAGAATCAATATAGTGAAAATGAGTATACTACCCAAAGCAATTTATAGATTCAACGCAATCCCTATCAAGCTACCAACAGTATTCTTCACAGAGCTAGAACAAATAATTTCACAATTTGTATGGAAATACAAAAAACCTCGAATAGCCAAAGCGATCTTGAGAAAGAAGAATGGAACTGGAGGAATCAACCTACCTGACTTCAGGCTCTACTACAAAGCCACAGTTATCAAGACAGTATGGTACTGGCACAAAGACAGAAATATTGATCAATGGAATAAAATAGAAAGCCCAGAGATAAATCCACGCACATATGGACACCTTATCTTCGACAAAGGAGGCAAGAATATACAATGGATTAAAGACAATCTCTTTAACAAGTGGTGCTGGGAAATCTGGTCAGCCACTTGTAAAAGAATGAAACTGGACCACTTTCTAACACCATACACAAAAATAAACTCAAAATGGATTAAAGATCTAAACGTAAGACCAGAAACTATAAAACTCCTAGAGGAGAACATAGGCAAAACACTCTCCGACATACATCACAGCAGGATCCTCTATGACCCACCTCCCAGAATATTGGAAATAAAAGCAAAAATAAACAAATGGGACCTAATTAACCTTAAAAGCTTCTGCACATCAAAGGAAACTATTAGCAAGGTGAAAAGACAGCCTTCAGAATGGGAGAAAATAATAGCAAATGAAGCAACCGACAAACAACTAATCTCAAAAATATACAAGCAACTCCTACAGCTCAACTCCAGAAAAATAAACGACCCAATCAAAAAATGGGCCAAAGAACTAAATAGACATTTCTCCAAAAAAGACATACAGATGGCTAACAAACACATGAAAAGATGCTCAACATCACTCATTATCAGAGAAATGCAAATCAAAACCACTATGAGGTACCATTTCACACCAGTCAGAATGGCTGCGATCCAAAAGTCTACAAATAATAAATGCTGGAGAGGGTGTGGAGAAAAGGGAACCCTCTTACACTGTTGGTGGGAATGCAAACTAGTACAGCCACTATGGAGAACAGTGTGGAGATTCCTTAAAAAACTGGAAATAGAACTGCCTTATGACCCAGCAATCCCACTGCTGGGCATACACACTGAGGAAACCAGAAGGGAAAGAGACACGTGTACCCCAATGTTCATTGCAGCACTGTTTATAATAGCCAAGACATGGAAGCAACCTAGATGTCCATCAGCAGATGAATGGATAAGCAAGCTGTGGTACATATACACAATGGAGTATTACTCAGCCATTAAAAAGAGTACATTTGAATCAGTTCTAATGAGGTGGATGAAACTGGAGCCTATTATACAGAGTGAAGTAAGCCAGAAGGAAAAACATAAATACAGTATTCTAACGCATATATATGGAATTTAGAAAGATGGTAACAATAACCCTGTGTACGAGACAGCAAAAGAGACACTGATGTATAGAACAGTCTTATGGACTCTGTGGGAGAGGGAGAGGGTGGGAAGATTTGGGAGAATGACATTGTAACATGTAAAATATCATGTAAGAAACGAGTTGCCAGTCCAGGTTCGATGCACGATACTGGATGCTTGGGGCTAGTGCACTGGGACGACCCAGAGGGAGGGTATGGGGAGGGAGGAGGGAGGAGGGGTCAGGATGGGGAACACATGTATACCTGTGGTGGATTCATTTTGATATTTGGCAAAACTAATACAATTATGTAAAGTTTAAAAATAAAATAAAATTAAAAAAAAAAAAAAGAAAAACTATGACCAAACAAGACAGCATATTTAAAAACAGAGACATTACTTCACTGACGAAGGTCCATTCAATCAAAGCTTTTCCAATAGTCATTTATAGATGTGAGAGTTGGACTATAAAGAAAGCTGAGTGCCAAAGAATTGATGCTTTTGAACTGTGTTGTTAGGGAAGACTCTTGAGAGTCTCTTGGACTGCAAGGAGAACAAACTAATCAATCCTAAAGGAAATCATCCCTGAATATTCATTGGAAGGACTGATGCTGAGGCTGAAGCTCCAATACTTTGGCCACCTGATGTGAAGAGCTGACTCACTGGAAAACAACCTGATACTGGGAATGAATGAAGGCAGGAAGAGAAGGGGATAACAGAGGATGAGATGGTTGAATGGCATCATTGATTGGAAGGACCATGAGTTTGTGCTTGAGAGTTGGTCATGGACAGGGAAGCCTGACATGCTGCAGTCAGTGGGGTCGCAAACAGTCAGCCATGACTGAGCGACTGAACTGAACTGAACTGATGGAGGGAGAAAGAAAGGTAGAAGATGAGTGGGGAGCAGAAAACAGGGAGAAAAATGAGGGAGAGAAATCACTAAAAACTGTTTTATTAGCCTTGCTCTACTTCTTGCAAACTATTCTGTGACGTTCATTATAATCTCACTATGGCAACTCTTGTTTTGACTTCAACTTGCATCTTTTTGTCCTTTGGAACAAAAAGACATTAATTACAGAAAATCTTGAGTGGTGTGTGACCTAGAAAGTGTCATCTTACCTTACCTCTCAGAACTATACCTTGCTTTACTGTATGATGGTGATATTAACGTGCCCTGGTGACAGAACAGATGCTACATGTGAAAATGCTACTTCGACACTTAGTTCTTACCTGCTGTGTAAAGTGTCTCTGAATTTTTAAATCTGAATCTCTTGCCAACACATTAGTGATGGAGAGTATCTGGAATATTTCCACCAGTTGGGAAGAGTGTAGAGAATCAGGGTCTTTGAGGAAGATAAAATGACAAATAGGCTGTTGTAGGCAAGCAGGGAAGGAAGAAGGTGAATTGAAAAAGGTGTTGAACTTGCCATCGCACATGTTGGTGAACATATCGAATCTAGAGGTGGAAAAAATATGATTTGGCCAGTGTTTTCCTGATCAAATTCATGGATTTGAATTTCAAGTTGGCTTTGGTTTTATTCTAAGACATATTCAATTTAAAAGGAATGGGAAAGGAGAGGAGTACAAAGTTCCTCAGACATTCAAACTTCATGTCACCAAAATGAAAATTCTAAAGTGCTTTGCTCTCTAAAATTTGTGTTTAAAATGAATTTTGAATATTTCCAAGTATAAATTCATATTGTATTATTCACTATATTTTTGAATAGTATATTATTCCAGTAGATTAATGTCAGAATCTTAGTTATTCTCCCTCCCCCAGTCCTTCCTTCCCATTCAGAATCAGCACATTTGAAATGCGAATTGCCTTCATGGGCAGTATATACTCTCAGCCAGTTACATATAGTTCCAATAAAAAACCAAACTTCTTCTAAGACATTTTGCAGCACAGTGTTTGGCATAGAGTAAGAACTCAATAACTTGTTACTGTTAAATTAATAAATAACATTCCTTCATGATTTACCATAACTGTTAACAAGGTTTAGTCCAGGAATTCTGATTCTATATGGAAGAAGACTGAGGAAGAGGAAGAAGGGAAGAAGAAGGAAACGCAATCTTTGTATCTTATTTAAGGAGAAAATTGGATTCCAATTCCAATCATAATAACATACTGCTGTTCGAATACAATCAGGTCATTCTTACATCTTGAATCCCTGCAATCTTGTGAACTGTGACCCTGTGAATATTCTTTGGATTTTGAGATCACTGGTCATAATGAAAGAAATACTTCATTATATTAAACTATTGATGAAAAGTTAGAAGAAGGCTAAAACTTTTATTCCAGTTATAAAAATGATGCACGTTTGCTTCAGATAAAATAACTTAAAGCCCAAGTATACAGAGACAAATATATGAAAACATTAATTTATAAATCACAATTTGTGAAAGGGAAACTTTCAGACCCTAAGGGCAGCTCCAGGGCCCTTAAGGGTATATTATTATTGTCTTTTTAGTTAAGTATGGCTGGTAGTGAGAGACATGGTTTTGACTGTGCTTTAGACTGGCAAGGTTTTAAGTGGTTCTATTGTCAGCACTCTGGGACTTTCTTCCTTTCAATACACACACACACATACACACACATACACACACGTGAAGACCAACTGAATACAGAAATGCTGCCTTTCCTGGAGTCTCCATTAATTTCTCTTCATCAAGGCAAACACATAAACCTATTTATTCTGAGTGCTTGAACTTTGTGAGAAAATAAACAGGATGACCAAACTAATGTTCATGGGGAAAGGTTAAAATTTACCAAGTTCAAGTGATAGTAATTCTCGCTTTTTTTTTTTTTTTTTTTCTGCATAGATGTGACTCCTGAATTTGAAACAGAATGTTGGGTAGACTACTGCTCTCTGTTCCGCCCCCCCCCCCCCACCCCGAGCATTTCTGTTCCCATCTTCTGAAGGCATTCCCTGAAGTAGGCATCTAAGCATGTCGGTTGTTTTCACTCACAGGAAGGGAGTAAACTGCTTCCTCTGCAATTATACCAACTGGTCTATTGACACACAAGTAAATGAAATGTTTATACCCTGAGAGGAAGCCCCTGAATTGTTCTCAAAATTACAGGCCTTCAGACCATCACTGAATGTCTAGCTCTAGAAAATTTGAAGAGATAGACAAATAATAAGGGAAAGATAACATTCAGTTTCCAGTAAACAGCTGTATTTTTTGTGATGTTGTGTCATAATGGAAACATCAATCCTGTTTTTTATGGAAACTACTGAAAATCTTAACCATAATATTGTCTTCTACTCAACTGCCAAGTTGGTTTATAACTTATTCCTTTGAAAAGCTAAAATCTAAATTCATAGCACCATACAGAGTACAACCTGAAGATGAAGTTGTAAACAATTTTCAAGATTTATTTAATACAAAAACTAATTCCGAGGTTGGATTATGAGCAGTGCTCAGATGTGATAAATAAATGAGATGGAAGAGTACTCCAGTACCAGCCTAGTATTGGACACATAATAAACAACAATAATATTTATTTATTTACAGATTCAAAATGTGAGATATCACAGTTAATTCAGAATTTGGCCATTTGTGCAACAAAAATTTCTGAAGTGCAAACTATTTGAGAAACTTTTCTCTTATTTCTTGTGTATGAAAAATAATTTGGAATAAACTTTAGTGTTGTTTATGCTTGGAAATACAGTTTTTTTCTTTTTTTTTCCAATCACAAATTTTCATTCTAATAACCAGGCCAATGACAAGTTCAACATTATAGTGTTGATAGTAATTATAATAAGCAGTCTCTAATGACTTCATCTAAATATTTTGCTTTTAAAATCATTAATATCTTTGCCTCTGTTTCACATAAGATCTAGCTCCAAAATTTCAAATACTCACACATTAGATGCCTCCTGCTGAATCCAACTTGGCTTTTCCTCCTGAATTTTAGATTTCAAGCAAATCAGTATTTCGGCATTATAGTTCACCACGTGTCCTTCCTCCATATTCACCCCTGATCTGTACTTTATTCTTTACACTACAGTTTAAATACTTTGTACACGTTCCTTGCTCTTCAAATTTAAAATGTTTAATCACTTCAGTTAGAAATATCAAATTCATGTTTATCTACACTTATGCAGAGTGATTTCATTAGTCCCCAAGTTTTATAAATTATACATTTTAAACACTTTTCTGATATATTTCCCACCCTCTACATACTCTATCTCTGCTTTATATTGTTCTGTATTTCCTTATTTTTCATTGTTCATCTATTAAAATGACAAAGTTCAGAAAAAAGAAGGAGATATATTAAAACCAAAACAACATTTTTAGGGACATGTGGGAAACTATCAAAATGTCTAATAAATAATAGGGAACAAGAAGTTATAAAATATTTGATTAGAAAGAAATTTGAAGAAATAATCGATGAAACATTCTCAGATTTTTCAAAATGACA
This sequence comes from Bos taurus, assembly GCF_002263795.3. Lineage (NCBI taxonomy): Eukaryota > Metazoa > Chordata > Mammalia > Artiodactyla > Bovidae > Bos > Bos taurus. The sequence goes on along the minus strand of NC_037346.1, from coordinate 2,562,490 downwards.
TATATTTGTAGGCTGAAAATTCAATAAATCATGAACAGAATAAATTAAAAGGTGCTTAAACTTATTCACATAAAATTAACTGGTTGGAAAACCAAGGTTAAAAAAAAAAGAAAAGTGACAAAAATTAAAATTATATGAGATTTTAACTCAGAAATCATGGTGTTTGTAAAATGGTGGGAAATTTTAATAAAACAAATAATTAAAGTGTTTTTAAAAAAGGGTAAAATAAATTTCTACCCTAAAATCTACATTGAGTTAAAAAGAAAAAAAAAAACTTTTCACAAATAAAGTGAAAATTAAGACATTATCACATGAAGAAAAAAATAAGAAAATTTGATGTCAGAGACATCTTCTACAAGAAATAAAAAAAAAAGAAAAAAATTAAAAGTATATTAACAAGGCCAAGAAAGAAAGCATATTACACAGAAATTTTCATGTTTGAGGAGAAAAATTACCATCAGAAAAAGTAAATGTTTCAGTAAATATAAAATCTGCATTTTCTTGTTTAAAGAAAAAAAAAAGTGGTTGTATTTGTTGTTTTAAGCTGACACATGCACACACACACAAGTTATTGGTTTTGTGTGTGGATCCAATCATGACATTCACAAACTTAATAAAACTCCTATAGCTTCTAATTTTCTATTAGATGAAACTCTTTAGAATATCACCCATTCCCTTCACAGATAAATATCAATGTAAGCCTACAAGAATGCAAGCTCCATGTTGGTGAACATTTTTACACTATTGTTCACTGCCATATTTCCAGTACTTGAAAGAATGCCTTTGTATTATGTAGTCTGTGGTATCGGTAACTATTTGCTAGATGAATGAATACTTCCAGCTGCCTTCCCTTCTAGGTTGCTAATATTGATTGTTCTTCACATGACCTACTTTACCTACAGCCTTTTATTCTTTGATATTCTCCAGCTCACCTTGAAATTCCAAGTTTTAATATTAATCTTTTATGTGGAATTCTCTCCATCTTTTTCAGTAACACTTACACAAAGTTTTCCTTCCCAAATATTCTGTGTGTACATTAATTATTCTACTTAAACATTTCACTTTACATATTTCACTTTTCATATATCTTCAGGTACCGTTTTGCATGCCCAGCTATTTTCAGATGCTAATTAGAATCTAGATACATAATAGTAATTCAACAAATATTTTTTGAATGTAAGAATAAATATGCATGGTTTCAGAAGTCTATAAAAATAATCATGTTTTTAAAAATATTTGAGTCAAAATAGAAAAATGTAGATATGGTTCTTATTTAAGGGAAAGCACAAAATATATTTGTAAAAATTATATAAATCCCCCCCTCCCAAATCTTTACTTATTTTGACTCTTGAATGTCCTATGACAGATTTACGCAGAGGGAGAATGCAGCATTGACATTCAAAAAGAATGATAGGGAAATAATTTAACAAATAATTCTATATAGGCTGTATTCCAAAAGCTATTTTCTAAATGAATCATGTAGTGTTTGCAAGATATTTCTTAAAGGAAGAAAAGAAGGAAGAGAAGATGGGAGGGAGAAAGAAAATATAATGGTTATATTGTCAGATCATTTCATTAAATATAAGTTAATCTAAAAATATACCAGAGATAACAGATGTGGTACTGCTGAAAAATTAGCAATGTGTACTCCTCCTACCACCTGTATATTGTCTACTATCTAGAGAAATGTTCTCTGACTGAAGTTGTATATTGTAAATGGCACTCTATAGATTTGGATTTCCTTTGAAATGCAGAATAAGTGGGAGATAGAAAACCAATAATCCATAATTATCAAAAATGTGAGGGGGAGTAGAGACTTACAATTTTCCATCCACATGTGCACACATTTACCTGCATTGTGTTCAGAATATATTTGACTATTCTATTACCATTTTAGTCAATGCAGCCCACTGATAGGATAAAATGGTTTAGAATTCCTCCTCCTAACTCTTGGTAGAGGAATTAAAAAAAAAAAACAAAACATACAGAGAGCATTTTCAAACACATTTTTTATATGTTCTCTTTCATAATAGCTTTTGCTGGATGCATTAAAAACATGTAGAGGGTTTTATTTGATTACTAGGATTGCTTGTCAATTGTGAACTTGGTTAATTACGCTTGGGTTCTGTTGTGATAATAATCATTCACTGAAAGAAGACTGTGTCTGCTTTTTCTACATGTGTGTCATTGGATTAGTCAAGCATATAGAGAATTTTTAGGTAGTTCTCAAATAAAGATACAAAATATTTGATATCACTTTTGCATTATTCCTTTACTCTGTATGTTCTTTCTACTTCTTTGTGTGTGTGTGTGTGTGTGTGTGTGTGCTCTTTTATTTTTATATCTGCACTTCATTCTTGTGACTGCACTTACTTCATTTAATGAAACAACTATTATAATACTTGCAATCTACTCTCCTCTTTTAAAGAAGATTGGTCAGGGGAGAGTCAAGATGGAGGAATAGAAGGATGCAGAATTTGTTTCTCTTCACAAGTACATTAAGAACACATCTACAAATTTGGAACAATTTTCATAGAGCACCTGCTGAACACTAGTGAAAGACTTCAAACACCTTAAAGGACAAGATAAATCCCTTCACAACAGGGTAAGACAAAAGGAAGAAGAATCAAAGAAGCAACCAACAAACCCTGGTGGGAAGCTGAGGTTCCCCACATCCAGAAAACTCTCACACAGTGGGAAAATCAACTGGGACTGAAAAGGACTTTCAGTGGATCAAAGGAAAAGACAGCAGCCTGTGGAAAGCAGGACAAAGTAAGAACTGTGTACATGTCTTTGCCACAGCACTGTGGGCTCCAGCCTTAGTCCTGAATCACCTGTTGTGAAGGAGGACTGGATGCTAGAAATTGGGGCTTGGAGCACAGACCCAGGCAGGGATAGACAGCAATTGGCTTCAAAAAACCTGAAGCCACAGCAGTAAGGAGTTCCACAACCAGAAAAGTCTGTGGGAAAAGATTAGGATTCTATAGAAGTATCTGAATAGATAATGAGTATTCCATCAATTGAGACCAGTCTAGCTTCCAAAGCAGTGGACTTAGGGAATAAATACACACAAGAAATGGGTCAGATCAGAGAATGAGCTGGTCCCAGATTGCCCATAATAGGTCCAGAGACTTGCTTTGGAAGGCTTCCTGGGGAGGCAGGGATTGACTCTGGATCACAGTGGAAGCAAGAACACTGACAATAGAAGCCAGAGGAAAATGTTCTTACTTTTTTTTATTTGCTTGTTTCATTTTGTTCAGTTGTTGATGGCATTATTTATATTATTTTTATCTTAATATTTTTAATATACATTTTTTTAAATTTTCTATTTTTACTTTTTTTTACTGTGTATGTTTTTTTCATGTTTTTTATTTATTTCCTTTTTTTTGGATTGGTTTTCATATACATATTTTATTCTCTTCTTTTGTTGCTTACTTTCAGTTTTTATTTTAGTTTACTTTACTTTTTTTTTTTTTTTTGGTTTTTGTTAGTTTAGTCCTTATTGCCTATTTTCATTTTTTAAATTGTTTGTTCTCATGGATTTTTTTGTTTGTCCTGTTTTTATCTTTTTTACTGTTGTTGCTTGTTTATTTGTTTTATCCTTTCTGTTTGGTCATGTTGCTCTTTTTGTTGCTGTTTGTTTGCTAATGTTTTCTCTATTTGTCCTGGGTAGAATCTGTCTTTTCTTTTTATTTTCTTTTATTTTTCCTGCCACCAGGTGCAGGTTATGGGTACTTGAGTCCCCAGTGAGAGCTCAGGCTTGGGTGTCCAAGGTGGGAGTGCTGTCCTGTAGGACACTGGACTGGGCAGAGATTTCCTGGACTAGGGGATATTAATCAGTGCATGTGCTCCCAGAAGTATTCATATCAGCATCAAGACCCTTCTTCACACGACTGCTGGCAGGTTTCCATGCTGGTTACCTCTTGCCAAATCACCAGCAAGACAGGAAACATACCCCTGTCAATCAGCAGACAGGGTGCCTAATGTCATATTAAGCTCACAGGCCCCCCAAACAAACCACCTGATGTGTCCCTGCCTTTAAGAGGGAAAAGATTCAGCTGTGCTTATCAGAGATCAGGTATTTCTGGAGGTATATCAAGTCCCTCCTACCAGGAAGCTTACAAAAGCCCCAGGAGCAACTTCATTTGTTCAGGGAAGACAAATGAAGTAAGAAGGAAATATGACCCTGCACCCTAGGAAAGCAGACCATGCTGCTGCTGCTGCTAAGTCGCTTCAGTTGTATCTGACTCTTAGCGACTCCATGGACTGCAGTTAGACAAAATTACATGAGGACTTGAAAAAAAATATTTGAAGAAATTATGGTTGAAGATGTCTCTAACATGGGAAAGGAAATAGTCAATGAAATCCAAGAAGCACAGAGCGCCCCACACATAGTAATGCCGAGGACAAACATGTTGAAACATGTATTAATCAAATACAAGGGAAGCCCCATTTGGTTATCAGCTGATTTAATGATCTTAGACCTATTGAATGGATACAAAAATAAGACCCATATATATGCTACATATAAGAGACCCAGGTACACACCTAGGTACACACACAAAATGAAAGACAGGAGATGGAAATTATATTTGATGCAAGTAGAAATCAAAAGAAAAGTGAAGTAGCAATGCCATAGATGAGTGATATATGTCAGAAAAGATCTTAAAATAATTGACAAGAAAAGCTACTACATAATTAATGATCGTGATATCAATCCAAGAAGAAGATAAAACAAATTTAAATATTTATGCACCCAACGTAGGAGGAATTCAATACATAAGACAAACACTAACAACTATCAAAGGGGAAATTGACAATAACACAAGAATAATGGGGACTTTAACACATCACTTACACCAATGAATATGTCATCTAAAAAGAAAATAAATGGGAAAACACAAGTTTTACATGACATAGTTATCCAGGTGGCTCAAATGATAGAGAATTTTCTTGCTAATGCAGGAAATCAATGTTCAAACCCTGGCTTGGGAAGATTCCCTGAAGGAGGAAACAGCAACCCACTCCAGTATTCTTGCCGGGAGAATTGGCAGACTACACTCTGGGGTCTCAAACAGTCTTATAAGACTGAGCACACATGAGCATGTCCACACCAAATAGACTTTATTGATATTTTAAGACATTCCTCCCAAAAGTGGCAGAATACATTTTCTTCTCAAGTGCTATGGGACATTCTTCAGGATAGCTCACATCTTGGGTCACAAATCAAACTGCAATTAATTTAAGAAAATTGAATTTTTTTCAAGCATCCTTTCTTTCTGCAATGCTATGAAAATAGAACTCAATGGGGGGGGGGGGGGTGTAAAAAATGCAAATACATGGAAGTCAAATAATACAATCCTAAGTAACCAAGAGATCACTAAAGAAATGAAGGAAGTAATTAAAAAAAAAAAAAAAGAAAGAAAGATACAAGAAAATGCTTAGAAGCAAATGACCATGAAAACAATATGATACAAAATCTATGTGATGCAGCAAAAGGAGTTATACTAGGGAAGTTTAGAGTAATACACTATTATGTCAAGAAACATCTCAAATAAACAACCTAACATCAAATCTAAAGTAACTAGAAAAAGAAGAACAAATTAAACCCAAAATTCATAGAAGAAAAGAAATCATAAAGATGAGAGCAGAAACAAGTGAAATAGAAATAAAGAAAACAATAGCAAAGATAAATAAAATGAAAAGCTGGTTCTTTGAAAAGACAAACAAAATTCATAAACTCATAGTGTTGTAATTGTTGTTGATAAGTCATGTTTGACTCTACCACCCCATGGACTGCAGCATTCCAGGCTTCCCTGTCTTTCACTATCTCCTGGAGTTTGCTCAAACTCTTGTACATTAAGTCGAAACTGCCATCGAGTCATTTCATGTTCTGTCACCTCCTTGTGTTCCTGCCCAGCATCTTGGTCTTTTCCTATGAGTTGGTTCTTCACATCAAGTGGCCAAAATATCAGAGCTTCAGCTTCAGCAGCAGTTCTTTCTTAACATCTTAGGTTGATTTTCCATAGGATTGACTGGTTTGATCTCCTTGCAGTCCAAAGGACTCTTAAAGAGTCTTCTCCAGAACAATTCCAAAACATCAGTTCTTCAGTGCTCAGCTTTCTTTATGGTCCAACTCTAGTATCTGTACAGGACTACTGGAAACACTGGATATTTGACTATATAGACTTGTCAGCAAAATGATGTTTCTGCTTTTTAATGCATTGTTTGGGTTTGTCATAGTTTTTCTGCCAAGGAGTAATAAGCATCTTTTATATTTGTGGCTGCAGTCACAGTCTGCAGTGGTTTTGGAGCCCAAGAAAACAAAATTTGTCACTATTTCCACTGTTCCTCATCTATTTGCCATGAAATGATGGGTGTTCATTGGAAGGACTGATGCTGAGGCTGAAACTCCAATACTTTGGACACCTCATGCGAAGAGTTGACTCATTGGAAAAGACCCTGATGCTGGGAGGGACTGGGGACAGGAGGAGAAGGGGATGACAGAGGATGAGATGGCTGGATAACATTACCAACTTGATGGACATGAGTTTGGGTAAACTCCGGGAGTTGGTGATGGACAGGGAGGCCTGGCGTGTTGCAATTCATGGGGCTGCAAAGAGTCGGACACGACTGAGCGACTGAACTGAACTGAACTGATGGGACTAGATGCCATAACCTTAGTTTTTTGAATGCTGTTTTCAGCCAGATTTTTCAGTTTCCTCTCTCACCTTCATCAAGCGACTCTTAAGTTCCTCCTCTGACATTCTAATGCTTTCTGCCATTAGAGTGGTATCATCAGCATATCTGAGGTTCCTGATATTTCACTGGCGATCTCAATTCCATTTTGTGACTCATCCAGGGTGGCATTTCACATTATGTACTCTGCATAGAATTTAATATTGTTGTATTCCTTTCCCACTTTTGAACCAGTCTATTGCTCCATGTTCAGTTTTAACTGTTGATTTTACCTGCACATTGGTTTCTCTGGAGGCAGGTACGGTGGTCTGGTGTCCCTATGTCTTTAAGAATTTTCAATAGTTTGTTATGATCCACACAACAATACATTATGTGTATGTAGTGTGATCCACACTACACTAAAAGTGGAAGCTTTTAGTATAGCCAATGAAATGGAAGTAGATGTTTTTTGGAATTCTCTTGTTTTCTCTGTGAACCAACAGATGTTGACAATTTGAACTTTGTTTCCATTGTCTTTTCTAAGTCAAGCGTGTACATCAAAAAGTTCTCAGTTTACATACTGCTGAAGTCTAGCTGTAAGGATTTTTAGCACTACCATGCTAGCATGTGAAATGAGTGCAATTATACAGTAGTTTAAATATTCCTTGGCAGCACTTTTCTTTGGTATTGGAATGAAAACTGAACTTTTCCAGTACTGTGGCCACTGTTGTTTTCCAAATTTGCTGACCTATTGAGTGTAGCAATTTAACAGTAACATCTCTTCAGTTCAGTCACTCAGTCGAGTCTGACTCATTGTGACCTCATGAACTGCAGCATTTCAGGCATCCTTATCCATCACCAACTCCCGGAGTTCACCCAAACTCATGTGCATTGTGGTGGTGATGCCATCCAACATCTCATTTTCTGTCATTCATTTCTCCTGCCCTCAATTTTCCCTAGCATCAGGGTCTTTTCAAATTAGTCAGCTCTTCGCATCAGGTGGCCAAATAATTGGAGTCTCAGCTCCAACATCAGTCCTTCCAATGAACACCCAGGACTGATCTCCTTTAGGATAGACTGGTTGGATCTTCTTGCAGTCAAAAAGACTCTCAAGAGACTTCTCCAACACCACAGTTCAAAAGCATCAATTCTTTGGCACTCAGCTTTTTTTAAAGTCCAACTCTCACAACCTTACATGACTACTGGAAAAACCATAGCCTTGACTAGACGGACATCTGTTGACAAAATAATGTCTCTGTTTTTTAATATGCTGTCTAGGCTGGTCAAAAATTTCCTTCCAAGGAGTAAGTGTCTTTTAACTTCATGGCTAAAATCACCATCTTCAGTGAATTTGGAGCCCCAAAAAATAAAAGTCAGCCACTGTTTCCACTGTTTCCCCATCTATTTCCCATGAAGTGATGGGACCGGATGCCATGATCTTCGTTTTCTAAATGTTGAGTTTTAAAACAACTTTTTCACTCTCATCTTTCACTTTCATCTAGAGGCTGTTTAGTGCCTCTTCACTTACTGCCATAAGGATGGTGTTGTCTGCATATCTGAGGTTATTGATATTTCTCCCAGCAATCCTGATTCCAGCTTGTACTTCTTCCAGCCCAGCATTTCTCATGATGTACTCTGCATAGAAGTTACATAAGCAGGGTGACAATATAGAGCCATGACGTACTCCTTTTCCTATTTGGAACCACTCTGTTGTTCCATGTCCAGTTCTAACTGTTGCCTCCTGACTTGCATACAGGTTTCTTTAGAGGCAGGTCAAGTGGTCTGGTATTCCCATCTCTTTCAGAATTCTCCACAATGTATTGTGATCCACAAAGTCAAAGCCTTTGACATAATCAATAAGACAGAAATAGATGTTTTTCTGGAACTCTCTTGCTTTTTCCATGATCCAGTGAGTTGTCAATTTGATCTCTGGTTCCTCTGCCTTGTCTAAAACCAGCTTGACCATCTGGAAGTTCATGGTTCATGTATTGCTAAAGCCTGGCTTGGAGAATTTTGAGCATAGGAGAAAAGGAAAGATATAAACATCTGAATGCAGAGTTCCAGAGAATAGCAAGAAGAGATAAGAAAGCCTTCTTCAGTGATCAATGCAAAGAAATAGATGAAAACAACAGAATGGGAAGACTAGGGATCTCTTCAAGAAAATCAGAGATAACAAAGGAACATTTCATGCTAAGATGAGCTTGATAAAGCACAGAAATGGTATGGACCTAACAGAAGCAGAAGATATTAAGAAGAGATGGCAGGAATACACAGAAGAACTGTACAAAAAAGATCTTCACGACCCAGATAATCACAATGGTGTGATCACTGACCTAGAGCCAGACATACTGGAATGTGAAGTCAAGTGGGCCTTAGAAAGCATCACTACGAACAAAGCTAGTGGAGGTGATAGAATTCCAGTTGAGCTATTCCAAATCCTGAAAGATAATGCTGTGAAAGTGCTGCACTCAATAAGCCAGCAAATTTGGAAAACTCAGCAGTGGCCACAGGACTGGAAAAGGTCAGTTTTCATTCCAATCCCAAAGAAAAGCAATTCCAAAGAATGCTCAAACTACCACACAATTGCACTCATCTCACACACTAGTAAAGTAATGCTCAAAATTCTCCAAGACAGGCTTCAGCAATATGTGAACCGTGAACTTCCTGATGTTCAAGGTGGTTTTAGAAAAGGCAGAGGAACCAGAGATCAAATTGCCAACATCCGCTGGATCATAGGAAAAGCAAGAGAGTTCCAGAAAAATATCTATTTCTGCTTTATTGACTATGCCAAAGCCTTTGACTGTATGGATCACAATCAACTGTGGAAAATTCTGAAAGAGATGGGAATAACAGACCACCTGATCTGCCTCTTGAGAAATTTGTATGCAGGTCAGGAAGCAACAGTTAGAACTAAATATGGAACAACAGACTGGTTCCAAATAGGAAAAGGAGTCCGTCAAGGCTGTATATTGTCACCCTGTTTATTTAACTTATATGCAGAGTACATCATGAGAAATGCTGGACTGGAAGAAACAAGCTGGAATCAAGATTGGTGGGAGAAACATCAATAACCTCAGATATGCAGATGACACCACCCGTATGGAAGAAAGTGAAGAGGAACTAAAAAGCCTCTTGATGAAAGTGAAAGTGGAGAGTGAAAAAGTTGGCTTAAAGCTCAACATTCAGAAAATGAAGATCATGGCATCTGGTCCCATAACTTCATGGCAAATAGATGGGGAAACAGTGGAAACAGTGTCAGACTTTATTTTTCTGAGCTCCAAAATCAATACAGATGGTGACTGCAGCTATGAAATTAAAAAATGCTTACTCCTTGGAAGGAAAGTTATGACCAACCTAGATAGCATATTCAAAAGCAGAGACATTGCTTTGCCAACAAAGGTTCGTCTAGTCAAGGCTATGGTTTTTTCTGTGGTCATGTATGGATGTGAGAGTTGGACTGTGAAGAAGGCTGAGCACTGAAGAATTGATGCTTTTGAACTGTGGTGTTGGAGAAGACTCTTGAGAGTCCCTTGGACTGCAAGGAGATCCAACCAGTCCATTCTAAAGGAGATCAGCCCTGGGATTTCTTTGGAAGGAATGATGCTGAAGCTGAAACTCCAGTACTTTGGCCACCTCATGCGAAGAGTTGACTCATTGGAAAAGACTCTGATGCTGGGAGAGATTGGGGGCAGGAGGAGAAAGGAACGACAGAGGATGAGATGGCTGGATGGCATCACTGACTTGATGGATGTGAGTCTGAGTGAACTCCGAGAGTTGGTGATGGACAGGGAGGCCTGGTGCTGTGATTCATGGGGTCGCAGAGTCAGACACGACTGAGCAACTGATCTGATCTTACTAGCGTGTGAGATGAGTGCAATTGTGCAGTAGTTTGAGAATTTTTTGGCATTGCCTTTCTTTGGGATTGGAATGAATACTGACTTTTCCCGTCTGGTGGCCACTGCTGAGTTTTCCAAATTTGCTGGCATGTTGAGTACAGCACTTTGACAGAATCATCTTTCAGGATTTGAAATAGCTCAACTGGAATTCCATCACCTCCACTAGTTTTGTTCATAGTGATGCTTCCTAAGGCCCATTTGACTTCACATTCCAGGATGTCTGGTTCTAAATGAGTGATCACACCATCGTGATTATCTGGGTCATAAAGATCTTTCTTGTATAGTTCTTCTGTGTATTCTTGCCACCACTTTTTAATATCTTCTGCTTCCGTTAGATCCATACCATTTCTTTCCTTTATTGAGCCCATCTTTACATGAGATGTTCCCTTGGTTTCTCTAATTTTCTTGGAGAGATCTCTAGTCTTTACCATTCTATTGTTTTCCTCTATTTCTTTGTATTGGTCGCTGAGGAAAGCTTTCTTATCTCTCCGTGTTATTCTTTGGAACTCTGTTTTCAGATGCTTATGTTTTTCCTTTTCTCCTTTGCTTCTCTTCTTTTCACAGTTATTCGCAAGCCCTCCTCAGACAGCCATTTTGCTTTTTTGCTTTTATTTTTCTTTTGAATTATCTTGATTCTTGTCTCCTGTACAATGTTATGAACATCTGTCCACAGTTCATCAAGCTTCTGTCTATCAGATCTAGTCTCTCATTGAACTAGAACTCCTTATTGTCAAATTCAGACTTAAATTGAAGAAAGTGGGGAAAACCACAACATCTCTTAGAATTTTGAATGGCTCAAGTGATATTCCATCACCTCCACTATCTTTGTTTGTAGTAATATTCCTTAAGGCCCACTTGACTTCACACTCCAGGATTGTCTGGCTCTAGATGAGTTACCACATAATCATGGTTATCCAGGTCATTAAGACCTTTTTATATTAAGAAATGGAGACATTGCCAACAAAGGTCCATCTAGTCAAGGCTATGGTTTTTCCAGTAGTTATGTATGGATGTGAGAGTTGGACTATAAAGAAAGCTGAGCACCGACAAATTGGTGCTTTTGAACTGTGATGTTGGAGAAGACTCTTGAGAGTCCCTTTGGACTGCAAGTAGATCCAACCAGTCCATCCTAAAGAAAATTAGTCCTGAATATTTATTGGACAGACTGATGTTGAAGCTGAAACTCCAATACATTGATAACCTGATGCAAAGAACTGACTCATTTGAAAAGTCCCTGATACTGGGGAAAATTGAAGGCTGGAGAGGAAGGCGACAACAGAGGATGAGATGGCTGGATGGCATCATCCACTCAATGGACATGTGTTTGAGTAAACTTAGGGAGTTGGTAATGGGTAGGCAGGCATGGCATGCTGAACTGAACTAAATTGAAGATCCTTTTTGTATAATTCTTCTGTGTATTCTTGCACCTTTTCTTATTCCCTTCTGCTTATGTTAGATCCTTGCTGTCTCTGTCCTTTATTGTGCCCATCTTTGCATGAAATAATCCTTTAATATCTCCAATATTTTTGTAATAGGTCTCTAATATTTCCCCTTCTATTGCTTTCATCTTTTTATTGCATTGTTCACTTAAGAAGGCTTTCCTATCTCCTTGGTTCTTAATATTGTATAGGAGGCAGTGATCAAAATCATCCCAAAGGAAAAGAAATATAAAAAGGCAAAGTGGTTGTCTGAATAAGAAATAGCTGAAAAAAGAAAAGGAACAAAAAGCAATGGAGAAAAAGAAAGATATTTCGAACTAAATGCTGATTTCTAGAGAACAGCAAGGAAAGATAAGAAAATTTATAGTGAGAATTATTTAAAAAAAAATAGGGGGGTTGGGAGAGGACTCAAATTAATAAAATTAGAAGTGAAGAGGGAAAAGGTATAGTGAACACCACAGAAATATAAAGGGTAATAGAGACTACCACATGCAAGTGTATGTCTAAAAAAATTATAATTTGGAAGAAATGTACGAATCCCTAGAATAATACAATCTTCTAAGACTGAATCAGGAAGAAATAGAAAATATTAACAGACTAATAAAAAGCAATGAAATGAAATAACAACCAAAAATCTTCCAAAAAGAAGTTTGGAAGCAATGACTTCGTAGACAAATTCTATCAAACATCTTGAGAACAGTTAACACCTATCTTTCTCAAACTATTCCAAATCATTGCAGAGGTTAGACTTCTCCCAAACTCATTCAACTCCACCATCACTCTGATACAACAACCAGACAAAGATATTACATGGAAAAAAAAAAAAAAAATTACAGATTGCCAGAGTCCAACTCCAGCAGCCAGGGAATCAGCCTGAAGGGGTGAGTGGTATTGGCGGATGATGATGTAGCCTCTGACTCATAGTACGGAACTCCATGTTTATTTCAAGCTTAAGGGTAAACATTAGGTCAGAGGTTTGACATTTTCAGTTTTCCCACCCAGATTTACTGTCTCCAGAAATCATTGTTGTCCTTCAAACAGAGTTCCTGCTTCAGTGATTCTCTCAGAATCGGCTTTGCTATCTATTATCTACTTACTTTTATGTATAATATACTTAACTTGTGATTACGTTGTAACTCATGCTACATTCCTCAGTTTATTTCTTACCTTTCTAAATCCTGTTTGCCCCTAGCATCTTAAGATCGGATCAGATCAGATCAGATCAGTCTCTCAGTTATGTCTGACTCTTTGCGATCCCATGAATCGCAGCACCCCAGGCCTCCCTGTCCATCACCAACTCCTGGAGTTCGCTCAGACTCACATCCATCGAGTCAGTGATGCCATCCAGCCATCTCATCCAATGTCGTCCCCTTTTCCTCTTGCCCCCAATCCCTCCCAGCATCAGAGTCTTTTCCAATGAGTCAACTCTTCTCATGAGGTGGCCAAAGTACTGGAGTTTCAACTTCAGCATTATATCTTCCAAAGAAATCCCAGGGCTGATTTCCTTCAGAATGTACTGGTTGGATCTCCTTTCAGTCTAAGAGACTCTCAAGAGTCTTCTCCAACACCACAGTTCAAAAGTATCAATTCTTCGGTGCTCAGCCTTCTTCACAGTCCAACTCTCATATCCATACATGACCACAGGAAAATTCATAGCCTTGACTAGACAAACCTTTGTTGGCAAAGCAATGTCTCTGCTTTTGAATATGCTATCTAGGTTGGTCATAACTTTCCTTCCAAGGAGTAACTTACTTCCAAGGAGTAACTTACTTTCCTTCCAAGTAAGTAAGTTTTACTTTCCAAGTAAAACTAAAAGGTTTTGTGGCTGCAGTCACCATCCGCAGTAATTTTGGAGCCCAGAAAAATAAAGTCTGACACTGTTTCCACTGTTTCCCCATCTATTTGCCATGAAGTTATGGGACCAGATGCCATGATCTTCGTTTTCTGAATGTTGAGCTTTAAGCCAACTTTTTCACTCTCCACTTTCACTTTCATCAAGAGGCTTTTTCGTTCCTCTTCACTTTCTGCCATACGGGTGGTGTCATCTGCATACCTGAGGTTATTGATGTTGCTCCCGGCAATCTTGATTCCAGCTTGTGTTTCTTCCAGTCCAGCGTTTCTCATGATGTACTCTGCATAGAAGTTAAATAAACAGGGTGACAAAGTACAGCCTTGATGGACTCCTTTTCCTATTTGGAACCAGTCTGTTGTTCCATGTCCAGTTCTAACTGTTGCTTCCTGACCTGCATACAAATTTCTCAAGAGGCAGATCGGGTAGTGTGGTATTCCCATCTCTTTCAGAATTTTCCACAGTTGATTGTGATCCACACAGTCAAAGGGTTTGGCATAGTCAATAAAGCAGAAATAGATATTTTTCTGGAACTCTCTTGCTTTTCCTATGATCCAGCGGATGTTGGCAATTTGATCTCTGGTTCCTCTGCCTTTTCTAAAACCACCTTGAACATCAGGAAGTTCACGGTTCACATATTGCTGAAGCCTGTCTTGGAGAATTTTGAGCATTACTTTACTAGCGTGTGGGATGAGTGCAATTGTGCGGTAGTTTACTATCTCCTAAAAAGGCCTCTTGCTATTCTTAATTATTGCTAAACCCTAAACTCAGCAAACTATTTTTGCCATAAATATTTCCCTCACAAACGGGTCTCAAATAACAATCCTTCCCATGGCCTCAAGCTGTGGCCTACATGCTCATCCTTGGACATTCTTTGTAAAGATCCTTGAACAGATGTCAATGATTATTTTATAGATTATTTTCTGGGCACAGCTGCAGAAGGTTTTGTGCTTTCTCATGCTTCTTCCAAGCACCTTAACATTTTTTCCAGCCAACTCAACCAAAGAAAGGAAAGAACAAGTCATAATTACAAGGCCTAACTCCTTCATCCCTGGACGTGCCTGTGAGATGAGGAGAGGGGGTTGAGCCCTGTCTCCATTTTGTTGGTAATGCCTAACACGGCTTCTGACACCTCCCCCTTTCTTATTTTTTAGAGCATAAGTATGAAACTCAGTAGATAAAGCAGAAGCACTTCAGTTGAGTATTCTGAAAAGACACAGGGCTAATACACAAATCAGAATCAACAGGCATAAGCACATGGCCACATTAATCATTATTGTTAAAAAGGATCCATGGTAAAGATATCCCTCCAGTTTTTATAAAAGGGAATTAGAAAGCCATTGAGAGTAAAAGTCAGACTCCACCTGTTTCGTACTCTGAATATCCTGATGTAACTTGGAAATACCAATACTAAAATCTGAATGATTCCAGATGCCTAAAATGTGATTTGTAATGCATTCCCAAGAATGTATGGAGTCATTCACTTGTAGAGGGGTAATGCACATCCATTTAAATTCAGCATGGCACCTTAAATACAACTTAATTTTTTAATTCGTCATTTCTTACCCTATAAGCAGGACTGCTTCTTCTAAAGCATTGACCTTATTTTCTATTTTCCTATCTATAATTTCCTGTGTAGTGAGAGCTATGGAGACATTTTTGGACCGGTGATCAACTAATGAGGCCATATGCACTTCTTTTGACAGGACAACAGCAGAAACCATAACTGAAGCAGTTATGGCAATCAACGCAGTTATTCTCCCAATCAGAGCTGCAATTAATCTCTTGGGTCGAGAAATTAAGCCATTAAATTCATACAAAACTTTCAATGCATAATCATCAAACCATTGTCCCTCTAATTTTACAGGAACCATCAAATATGGTGGTTGCTTTACAATCATCACAGCCTTATAATTACTATAATCATTCCTAGCAACATAATTTGATATAAAACAATTCACACATTCAACATTATAAACAGTTTCTCCTTTAAAAACTCCCAAATCATTCCGATTTCTGGCCAACAAAAAGGCATAGGGAGAATGCATGCAGGCCTGTACAATATATCTTTGTTCATTTAAAGGTCTATGTAAATTCACAGGTGCCATAGCAGCCAATACTCTCCATAATTCAGGCTGCATGGGACCTGTTCCATTGAAACTCACTAAAGAAGGAACCCATCCATTAGCATGCCACCTAGTAATTGCTAAAGGATAAGGGATGAATGAATCATTCCATATGGATCTATAAGGTTCTTGAAAAATCAAGTTCAATCATTGACTCAAAAGATAGGGGCACCCCCATTCGATCAAAAAATGTCTGATGGCAACAATGGGAATAGATAACTTTATAGCATACATGCATTTTTTCCAACGAGGAAAGCCAGAAATTCTGCTTATGCTTTCCCAGGCCTGTAGTCTTTGTTCATCAGAATCTGGAGGGGGGAGTGCACAGCTCGGAAAATCCTTTAAATGAGGGGCTGCCTGTTTTATGGCATCATATAGTTTTTCTCGTGCTCCCAGCATCAGCAGCTGTAAGGACCAAAAGTCTCTCTTGCCATTGCTTCTCGGAGAATCAGTAAGCATGCCTTTCAAGGAAGTGCTAACGCATCCATTCAAAACCAGAGCTGATCCTTTTAAGGAGGAAGGTATGGCAAAGCAAATAGGTGGATAAACGGACACTCCTGGAAAACTGAAGGGGGCGCTGACCACTGCTTTAGTATTATTAGGATAGATGGAAGCCCCACCCAAAAGATGAGAATCATTAACAAAAATACAAATGGGCTCATTCATCCAATCAATAGGCTGAAAAGAAGGTGGATTAGGCAAATAGGCGCAATGAACTTTTTCTGTGCTGGAGGGCCTCGGCTGACAAGCCAGCACAGCAAGCATAGCCATGAACATTACCACAGGAGTGGTCTCATGTCTTCCCGTTTCTATTAATTCTTCAGCTGCTGAGCGAGATATTTCAGCTGGCCCCATGTTGGCACCGTGCTGGAGGTAGTTGCTTGAGTACAATGACGGCGATGAGAGGGAGCAGAATATGGCTGGACTAGATCAGCATGTCTCTCCTGAAGCACCAGATGCCTGAAGCGATGTACTAGCAGTGAAGCCTAAGATGAAGGGTCACTCACCCTTCAGCTTTCCCTTGGCTCCCTCAGATCCGGACTCGATGAGCTTCTGATCTCTCCATCTTCCCTCGGTCCCAGACTCCAGGACTCTAGGGGTCTCAGTGATCTCGGGGGTCTTTGTGATCTTGGAGATCTCATGGGACTGGACATGTCGAATCAGTCTATCAGGAATCCAAACAGGAGAAGTGGAATCCTGTGGAAACACACAAGCATACCCTCTCCCACAAGTTAACAACACATCTTTCCCTTTTCACTGTATGGTAAGGAGGTCCTTCCACTTGACCAGGGGCCGAGTCATAGCCCCTTCAGGAATCCAGTGTCTCATCATTGCAGTCTGCCCCTGTGTATCCACGTTTAAATGATTAATTACAAACAAAGCATGATGTAGAACATGATGTGGAAGGAATACTTAAATTCTCCCTGCCTTAATTTAGCTATCTGATTTTTTAAAATCTGGTGTGCCTTTTCCACTATGACTTGGCCTTGGAGATTATAAGGTATTTCTGTTAAAGGCACTATAGAAAATTGTTGACAAAATCTCTTAAAAGCAGCAGAAGTATAAGCTGGGGCGTTATCTGTTTTTATCTGTTCAAGGAGTCCTATTTGGGAAAAGCACTGAAACAAGTGTTGAATTACATCTTTTGTTGCTTCATCTGATCTAGCAGAGACTGTGATAACATGAGAAAAGGTATCCACGGTAACATGCACAAAGGACAGTTTTCCAAAGACTGGGGTATGAGTTACGTCCATTTGCCAGAGAGCGTTAGGCCTAAGGCCTTGGGGATTTACTCCTAAAGGTGGAGATGGATTAGATGTTGGGAATTTAGACATAACTATATGTCTAGCTGCCTCCTTAGGGATATGAAATTCATACCTTAAACCAGCTGCATTTTGATGGTGAATTTTGTGAGAATTTTTGGCCTTGTCAATCTTTTCATGTAAGTTTAAAGCAATTACTTTACTTAATGCATCTGCCAAAGCATTTCCTTCATGTAAAGGTCCAGGCAAGCCGGAATAGGCTCTAATATGTCCCACAAAATATTTCTTATCTCTATGCTTAATCTCCTTCTGTAAATCAGATAACAAGGAGAAGATGGTAGTCTTATTTTCCGGAATATTAGCAGTCTCAAAATGAGGAAACAACCCTAAAACATATTGGGAGTCAATCAAAAGATTGAAAGTACGGTCTCTCAAATGTTGAAAAGCCCAAATAACCTCTCTCAACTCAGCTATCTGGGCAGATGTCTCTTCAGATAACTAAAAATGGGGTTTTCCATTAATAATTGTGAGTGCTTTACCATTAGAGAAACCATCTGTGAAAACTAAAGTTGCCCGTTCCAAAGGTTGAATAGAAAATTTCCTTGGAAAAATCACAGAATGTGTTTTCAAAAAATGCAAAAGGGGGCTTGAGGGCAAATGAAACAAAATTTGACCCCTGTAATCTATCAGGGCAACTTGCCACATCACTATTTTGTGAAAGAAATTGCAGTCCTCATTTTTCTCCAAATAAAATTTAACTTGTAACTCTCAAGTTGTGCATCTTTTATAGTTTACAAAGTAAAGAAGTGTTACTGCTTGCAAGTAACATGATATTATACATAGAAAATTCTAAAGATGATGTCATTAATTACTAAAGGTAATCAATGAATTTAGTAAAGTCACAGGATACAAAATTAATACACAGGAATCTTTTTAGTTCCTATACACTAACAGTGAAAAATCAGAAAGAGAAATTAAGGAAACAATCACATTTACCATTTCAATAAAATGAATAAACCTATTAAAGAGACAAAAGAGCTGTACTCAGAAAAATATAAGCTATTGATAAAATTTGAAATCAAAGACAGATGGAGGGATATACCATGCTTTTGGATTATATTATCAATATTGCGAAAATAACTATACCATCCAATGCAATCCCTATCAAATTAACAATGGTTTGTTTCACAGAATTAGAACAAAAACAACTAAAATTCTGATTTCTTTGGAAACAAAATATCCTGAATATCCAAAGCGATCTTTAGAAAGAAAAACTGAGTTGTATGAATCAAATTTCTTGACTTCCGACTATACTACAAAGCTACAGTCATCAAGACAGTATGGTACTGGCTGAAAAACAGAAATATAGGTCGATGGGACAAGATAGAATTACCAGAGATAAACCCAAACACTATGGTCACCTAATAAAGGACAAAAGAGGCAAGAATTTACAATGGAGAAAAGACAAGTCTCTTCAATAAGTGGTGCTGGGAAAATTGGACAGCTATATTTAAAACAATGAAATTAAAGAACCACCTAACAACATACACAAAAATAAATTCATAATGCACTATAGACCTGAATGTAATATCAGACACTATAAAACTCTTAGAGAAAAACATAGGCAGAATCCTCTTTGCAACAAATTACAGCAAGATCTTTTTGACCCACCTCCTAAAGAAATGAAAATAAAAACAAAAATGAACAAATGAAACTAAATTAAACTTAAAAACTTTCCTTTTGCCCAGCAATGAAAGCAATAAACAAGATGACAAAACAACCCTCAGAATGGGAGAAAATATTTGCAAATAAATAGCTGACAAATAATTAATTTGCAAAATATACAAACAGCTTATGCAGCTCAATATAAAAAAAAAAATACATGTACCCCCAATATTCATTGCAGCATGATTCATAATAGCCAATACAGAGAAGTCACTTAAATAGCCATCAACAGGATAATCAACAAAATTGTGGCACATATATACAATGGAATATTACTCAGCCATAAAAAGGAATGAAGTTGGGTCATTTGCAAAGATGTGGATGGACCTAGAAAATATCATACAGAGTGAAGTAATTCATAAATAGACAACGAATGTAGGATATTAATACATATATGTGGAGTCTAGAAAAATGGTATAGATGGTATTATCTGCAAAGCAGAAATAGAGATACAGATTTACAGAATAAAATGTATGGATATAAAGGAAATTGGAGGTTGGGAGGAATTGGGAAATTGGGATTGACATATAGAAACTATATAGAAACATATAGAAACCATGTATAAAATAGATAAATAATAAGAACATACTGTATAGCACAAGGAACTCTACTTAATACATTGTGGAGATGTGAATGGGAAAGAAAGTGAAAGTCTCTTAGTCGTGTCTGACACTTTGCAACTCCATGGACTATACAGTTCATGGAATTCTCTAGGCCAGAATGCTGGAATTGGGTAGCTGTTCCACTGGAGATCTTCCCAACCCAGGGATCGAACCCAGGTCTCTCACCTTGCAGGCAGATTCTTCACCATCTGAGCCAACAGGGAAACCATGAACTGACTGGGAAGCAAGTACAAAATAGAGGGAATAAATGTATATGTATGGTCTATTCATTTTGCTGTTAAGTAGAAACTAGCACATCATTGTAACTATACTTCAATAAAAATTAATTTTAAAAAGCTAGTGAATCTGAGATAAATGTGCAGAATATTATTTTTTCATGCACATGTATTGATAAAGCAAGAACATTTAGTTGAAAGCAATTTTTCTTGACAAGAAATTTACAAATGGTAGCCTAATTAATAATTTTCATTTTTATTCTTCTGACTTTTGCCATGTTATCTTGAACTTTTTTACTTCAGATGACCTTACGCTTTCTTTGCAACTGACACTCAAATATGTGTGTTTTGTGCATTTTTTATAGTAAGAAGCAAAGTATTAAAAATTTATAAAAATGCAGGGAAAAGGGCACTCCCAGAACAGCAACAAGTAAAATGTAGCATTTTTTTCACCATCTTTTTGAAGACTCAAAAGGGGACTGAGATTGCTTTAAAAATATGAGATGATATGTTTTCTAATAGTTGCTTTAATTACTGCTGATTAAGATAGTAAATCAGCATGTCAGGTGGGTAATGGTTTTCAAAACAAAACAAACAAGAAAAAATTGTATGGCCATTCACAAAGAGAAATTTACTTTTAGAAATCTGTGCTAAGGAAATATGGATGTGTTCACAATTAAGTATAAGAATGATTATTGTTGCAATTATTGGGGAAAATTGGAAGCACCTTATGTCAAAGCATAGAGACTAGTTTAACAAAGTATATTATACCCAATCTATTAAATTCCATTCCCTCTCACAAGGGAAATAGTGTTGAAAATGTTTAATGATGTGAGAAATGGGAATCATTAAGTGGGGAAAAAAAAAAAGTTTCAAAGTGATTTGTATAGAAAGATCAAACATGGGGGCTCTTGATGAAGGTGATAGAGAAGAGTGAAAAAGCTGGCTTAAAACTCAACATTCAAACAACTAAGATCATTGCATCTGGTCCCAGCACTTCATGGCAAATAGATGGGGAAACAATGGAAATAATGACAGACTTTTTTTTTTTTTCTGGGCTTAAAAATTACTGTGGATGATGACTGCAGCCAAGAAATTAAAAGATTCTTGCTCCTTGGAAAAAAAGCAATGACAAACCTAGACAGTGTATTAAAAAGCAAAGATTTATTTGCTGACAAAGATCCATATAGTCAAAACTATGGTTTCCCCAGTAGTCACGCATGGATGTGAGTGTTTGACCATAAAGAAGGCTTAGCACTGAAGAATTGATGCTTGTGATCTGTGATGTTGGGGAAGACTCTTGAGAGTCCCTTGGACAGCAAGAAGATCAAACCAGTCAATCTTAAAGGAAATCAACCCTGAATATTCATTGGAAGGACCCATGCTGAAGCTGAAACTTCAATAATTTGACCATCTGATGAGAAGTGCTGACTCATTGGAAAAGACTCTGATGTTGGGAAAGAGTGAAGGCAGGAGGAGAAGGGGAAGACACAGGATGAGATGGTTGGATGGCATTACCAACCTAATGGACATGAGTTTGAGAAAACTCCAAGAGATGGTGAAGGATAGAGAAACTGGGCATGCTGCATCCATGGGGTCACAAAGAGCTAGACAAGACTGAGTGACTGAACAACAATAACAATTACACATACCACACACATATATACATACATATATCATGTTATAAAATGTTAACGTGTCTTTATCTAAATAAAGCAAAAAAAAAGAAAGTTAAAAAATAAAAATAAAGAAGATAGACTGAATCAGTTTACTTTTCCCAATTGCCTTTATCTGGTATTCCCTGAGTGACCACAGAGACTGCCCCAAACCAGACAATACTAAATGTATAGTGAAATCCGGAAGAGAAATATCTATACTTCTTGTTTTTATAAATCTGCAATCTTGGATACATGACTTTCTAGACAGACTTCCTAAATTGAACATCAGCAGATATAAATCAGAGCATTTACCTAAGGGTGATAAGTAGGAGGAATAGGGAGCAATATGATCTGATTAGACTTTGGAGAAAAAGAATATTTATCCCAAATTGCTTGATGAATATCATGCTTTGCCTTTCCTTCTATTTCAGACTTAAAATACCTATTACCTTTTCTAAATGATGACTGAATCCTTTTTCTCTGTATATTCTTCCTCCTTTGGAATAAGCACTGACGATGGGGTGACAATTTAAATTAATTTTGTGAAATTGGGAAGAATTAAGTGTCCATATCTGAGACAACAAAATTTCTACAATAGATTCAAAAAATTAATCTAGGAGAATGATTAGTTCTGTGATAGGTTCCTGTAGTGTGTGTCACTCTTAGAAAATCACACACAGAAAAAAATTGCTGCAAATAGAATTTTGTGTTCTATGCCAAATACTCCTATTTCATTGTTACTTTTTTTAACAATAAAATTATGTCAAACAGAGTTAGCTTGTATTTCCAACAAATTAATATTCCTGAAATTACTAGCAAAGTAATGCTTGTAAATGCTAGCAAAGTAAATACTAGCAAAGTAATGCTCAAAATTCTCCAAGTTAGTCTATAGCAGTACGAGAACCAAGAACTTCCAGAAGTTCAAGCTGAATTTAGAAAAGGCAGAGGAACCAGAGATCAAATTGCCAATATCTTTTGGATCAGAGAAAAAACAAGAGAATTCCAGAAAAACATCCACTTCTTCCTCATTGACTACACTAGAGCCTTTGACTGTGTGGATCACAACAAACCCTGGAAAATTCTTAAATAGATGGGAATACCAGGCCACCTGACCTGCCTCCTGAGAAATCTGTATTCAGGTCAAGAAGCAACAGTTAGAATTGGACAAGGAACAGTGGACTAGTTTCAAATTGAGAAAGGATTATGTTAAGACTATATTGTCACCTTTCTTATTTAACTTATATGCAAAGTACATCTTGTGAAATGCCAGACTGGATGAAGCACAAACTGGAATCAAGATTTCCGGGAGAAATATCAATAAGCTTAAATAAGTAGATGACACCATCCTTATAGCCGAAAGCAAAGAGAAACTACAGAGCCTCTTAATGAAAGTAAAAGAGCAGAGTGAAAATGTTGGCTTAAAACTCAACATTCAAAAACGAAGATCATGGCATCCGGTCCCATCACTTAATGGTGAATAGATGGGGAAACAATGGGAACCGTGACAGACTTTATTTCTTATTTCTTGGGCTCCAAAATCACTGCAGATGGTGACTGCAGCCATGAAATTAAAAGGCTCTTGCTCCTTGGAAGAAAAGCTATGACCAATCTAGATAGCATATTAAAAAGCAAAATTACTTTGCTGACAAAAGTCCATCTAGAGAAAGCTGTGGTTTTTCCAGTAGTCATGTATAGATGTTAGAGTTGGACCATAAAAAAAAGCTGAATGACAAAGAATTGATGTTTTTGAACTGTGACATTGGAGAAAACTCTTGAGAGTCCCTTGGACTGCAAGGAGATCAAATCAGTCAATCCTAAAGGAAATCAGTCCTGAATATTCATTGGAAGAACTGATGCTGTAGCTGAAACTCCAGTACTTTGGCCACCTGATGAGAAGAACTGACTCATTGGAAAAGACCCTGATGTCAAGAAAGATTGAAGACAGGAGAAGAAGGAGATGACAGAGAATGGGGTGGTTGAATGGCATCACCGACTCAATGGACATGAGTTTCAGCAAGCTCTGTGAGTTGGTGATGGACAGGGAAGCCTGGCATCCTGCAGTACTTGGTGTCACTCACAAAGAGTCAGACATGACTGACTGAACTGAGCTGAATATTTCCCAAAGGAGAACCTTAGGAAAATATTTTGGTGAATTAAATAACCCATCCCTTTTTTCCCCCTTTATTATTATTATTTTGCTTTTGCTGTGTCATATGGCTTGTGGGAGATTAGTTCCCCAAACAGGACTTGAACTTGGGCTCTTGGCAATGGAATTGTGGAGTATTAACCACCAGGGAATTTCCAATAACTAATTTCTTAAATGTTTCATGTAAATGAAACACAATGATACCACTACAGTTAATTTTAAAATAACTCATGGGTGAAAAAAAAAGCATTTAATTTAAATTAGAGAGGAGCTAAAATGCCTAAGGGTTTCCTTGGTGCCTATTGGTAAAGAATCCATCTGTCAATGCAGAAGATGCAAATTAAATTCCTAGGTCAGGAAGATCTGGGGAAGGAAATGGCAACGCCCTCCAGTATTTTTGCCAGGAGCTTGGTGGGCTACAAAAGAGCTGGACATGACTTAGTGACTAAGAAACAACAACAAAATTATCTAAGTGGAAAATATCAGTTTCATTATCAAAAGTCTTCTAATAACCATAATCATTAATTAGCTGCTCTGAAGTTAGTTTGCCCATATGGTAAGTAAATAATAGAGAGTTGAGGAAGTCACTGGGAAGGCAAGACTTTATTTGAAGGTATATGGGATTTTCTAAAATAAGACATATTAATTTATGGAATTACTTATAAGCTTTACAGCCATTTAAGAAATTAATACATACTTCAGGAAAATTCCTGTCATTCATCAATTTTTTTTAACTTATTATAGATCATTTTTACTTGCTTGGTAAAATTACAATAGAATTTATTTTCTCCAGTTTAGTGCTAGCATTAAAATTTAAGGGAGAATGAATACCATTAAAAAGTATCTATTTCTACTTTTTCCTGTTGGAATTTTGGATCACAGACTGAACTAAAAGTTAATCTTTTCTATATAACAATACTTCTTTTATTTTTTATTTTCTAGCATTTATAGCTCACAAAAAAACTTTCATGTGGATTATCTCCCTTGTTTCTTAGTTTTAGAAGGTTGGTGGCAATTTATATCATTTTACAAAGTGAGAAATAAAAGACTATTTGAAGAGATAGAGCTGAAATTATTAGACATGATATCTAGTCAATTTAAATAATACATGTACACATGACAAAATTTTACTTATACAGCTAAAAGTTGCTTTAATTTGTTGAAGAAAGTATTTTTGTCCTTTTTTATATCTATATGAAATTAAGGATGGTTGTGTGTGTGTTAGTTACTCAGTTGAGTCTAATTCTTCATGACTCCATGAACTGTAGCTCCATCAAGCTCCTCTCTCCATGGAATTTTCCAGGAAAGAATACTGGACTGAGTTGCCATTCCCTTCTCCAGGAGATCTTCATGACCCAGGGATTAAACCTGGGTCTCCTGCATTGAAGGCAAATTCTTTTCCATCTGAGCCACCAGGGAAGCCTTAAGGATGTTTGTGCATTCAGTTGCTTCAGTCATGTCCAACTCTGTGTGACCCAATAGACTGTAGTATGTCAGGTTCCTCTGTCCATTGGATTCTCCAGGCAAGAATACTAGAGTGGATTGCCAGGCCCTCTTTCAGGGGATCTTCCTGATTCAAGCATCAAAACCAAGTCTCTTACATCTCCCGCATTGCCAAGTGGGTTCTTTGTCACTAGAAACACCTAGGAGGCCCTCTAAGGATGTTTAACTTATTGTAATAATTATATCATGATACATGTAAGCTAATTCTATTTTGTACACCTTAGTGAAAAAATTGGCTTAAAACTCAACATTCCAAAATCTAAGATCATGTTTGGTGTTTTGTCAGCATTTCCAAATGTTCTATGAACATATAATAATGTATGAGATACAAAAATTTAAATATATTTCTGTAGGATATAAGATCAATAAAAATTAATATAAATAGAAATCCATTATATTAAATTATTAATGACATCATTCAAGATGTTATTATTTCTGTACTTGATAAAATTTTTTCAGAGAAATGTTAATATGCCTCACTATAATTATATATATATTTTTTCTTTTTCCTTGTATTTCTTCTGATTTTTGCTTTATGTATCTTTGTTTCTTTCTTGTTAAGTGTCTAATGATTTATGATGTCTATCTTCTTTGTGAATTGTACCTTTTATCATTAAAAATGTTCATCTTTGTTTCATTTAAAAATAAATAGATAAGTTTAGAAGTCTAAAATGCAAGGAAATTGGTCCCTTCACTTCATGGCAAATGGGGGGAAAAAAATGGAAATGGGCAGATTTTATTTCTTGAGCTCCAAAATTACTGCAGATAGTAACTACAGCCATGAAATTAAAAGATGCTCCTTCGAAGGAAAGCTGTGACAAACATAGTGAATTTAAAAGCAGAGACATAATTTTTCTGACAAAGGTCCATATAGTCAAAACCATAGGTTTTCCAGTAGTCAAGTATAGGGATGTGAGAGTCAGGCCATAAAGAAGACTGAGCACCAAGAAATGAATGCTTTCTAACTGTGGCACTGGAGAAGACTCTTGAGAGTCCCTAGAACAGCAAGGAAATCAAACCAGTCCATCCTAAAGGAAACCAACCCTGAATATTCATTGGAAGGATGGATGCTGAAGGTAAAGCTCCAATAATTTGGTCACCTGATGAGAAGATCTTACTTCTTGGAAAAGACCTTGATGCTGAGAAAGACTGAAGGCAGGAGGAGAAGGGAGTGACAAGGGATGGGGTGGCTGGATGACATCATCTATTCAACAAACATGAATTTGAGCATACTTTGGAAGATAGTGAAGGACAGGGAAGTCTGGTTTGCTGCAATCCATAGGGTTGCAAGGAGTCAGGTATGACTTAGTGACTGAAGAACACCAAATGCTGTACACCTTAAACTTAACAGTATGCCACTTAAACCTCAATTAAACTTGAAAAAAATAAAGTTTTATGAAATAATATAATAATTTTATATGAAAAAGCATGGTATTGTCCTCAAGTGCTGGCCAACATAGAGTGACTAATACTGGATCTGGATTCCTTTTTGAAACAACTATAAAACTGAATAAAGTATATGAAGACAGTTTATCTATCCACCTTGAAAAACAGATAACACAGGAATATGGTCCTTGAAAGAAGAAAAACAAGTGAGGTGAGCTTACCATTCATATCAAAACTGCTTTAGCTTTCTGCTTTGAGCAGGAAAGCAGACCAGAAGTGGGGGAACAGTTTGATGAGCTAAGGAGATAGAAGCAAGCGTTTCAGAAATTGAAGCGGAGCAGGTAGAATTTGTGACCAATTACCAATAAACTTGGAATGTACTCAGAAAGAAGACCCCCCCACCCCCCAACAAGTCTTCATGGGCATTCACTCTGAATGAGCTTACACAAGTCTCAGCAGAATGTGCGCGTGTGCTAAGTGGCTTTAGTCATGTCTGACTCATTGTGCACCTATGTACTGTAGCCTACCATGCTCCTCTGTCAAAAAACACTGACAGTTGAATAGTGCTATCAATGACTTGGCAGTAATGGAATTTACTAGCATTCCAGTTCAGCCCAAACTTGGAGGCCTTATTGAACACCTCAGGCATCATAATGTCTTCTACTAAGGAATTAGAACCACAAAATGAAATCATGGGTGCGCCTCTAGGTTTACAACTAAGTTCACAACTTAAAAAAACCTACTCAAATAAAGAGTTGAACCACATTTAATGGAACCAAAGAAATGTAAAAAATGCAATAACAACATAATCTATACTCTCTCTATATTTTATTGACAATGTCCAGCAAGTAATCAAGCATAATTAGATCTTTCAAGGAAAAATATGATCCACATGAATAGAGAAACAGTAGACAATCCAGATAGATTTGCACACAGGTCTTTAACAGAGTTATTTTAAATAGGTCCAAGGACTTGAAAAAAAAATCATAATAAAATAATGCATGGGAAATCAACAGTAAAATTAAAATTTAGCTACATGAAAATTCTGGAAATAAATAGTACAATGTGCTGTGCTGTGCTCAGTCATCTCCAACTCTTTACAATCCCATGGACTGTAGCCTGTCAGGCTCCTCTGACTATGGGGATTCTCCAGGCAAGAATACTGGAGTGGGTTGCCATGACCTCCTCCAGGGGCTCTTCCCAAGTCAGAGATCAAATACAGGTCTCCCACATCGGAGGTAGATTCTTTACCATCTGAGCCACCAGGGAAGCCCAAGAATACTGGAGTGGGTAGCCTATCCCTTCTCCAGCAGAACTTTCTGACCTAGGAATCAAACTGGGGTCTCCTGCATTGCAGGCAAGATTTTTACCAGCTGAGCTACCAGGGAAGCCCGAATAGTACAATACCTGATATAAACATTCAGTTATAGCAAATGCAAAATAGTAGAGAAAAAATATAATTTTGAATATAAATGATTTGTATTATCTAAAGCATATGGATACAAACTATCTAATCTGAAGAATAGAAAGCAGTAATTTTAAAAAGTAAACAGCAGAGCTTCAGTAACTATAAATCTGTAAAACATGTATTTTAAGTCCTAGAAGGAGTGGGACATAAAAATATTTAAAGAAATACTATAAAATGTGTAAAATTTGTTTTAAAATTAAACAG
The DNA here is from genome assembly GCF_002263795.3 of Bos taurus. Lineage (NCBI taxonomy): Eukaryota > Metazoa > Chordata > Mammalia > Artiodactyla > Bovidae > Bos > Bos taurus. Next base: position 2,533,811 of record NC_037346.1, on the reverse strand, counting down.
TCCCAAGAAGCTCTGTAAACCCCAAGAAAAGTAAATGTAGAAAAAAAAATTACACCTAGGTACATCATAGTCAAACTGCTGAAAGCAAAAGATAAAAGGAAAACCTTGAGAATGATGAAAGGAAAATGTTATAAATGGGACATAATGACATAAATAATGAATACTTTATCAGAAAAAATGGAGCACAGATTATTAACAAGTTAATTTTAAAATTTTATGAAGAATAAAATATATTATGAATAGGTTTATTCTACATTTGAAAAAAAAAGTATCTCACTATATTAGCAGAGTAATTTTAAAATATCATGTCATCTAATACAGAAAAAGCATTTTATAAAAGCAAATTATTTAAATGAAGCAAGTCAGCAAACCAAGTATACAATTGAACTTCCTCAATGTCATAAAGGGTATCTTTGAAAAACCTATACCTAACAGTATATGTAATGATGAAATATTTAACTTTTTGCTCATAACAATGGGAAACATGATAAAGATGTTCACTCACCACTTCTTTTATTTTTTTTTTTAATTAGAAGGTAATTACAATATTGTGATGATTTTTACCATACATCACGATGAGTCAGCCATAGATACACATATGTCCTTTCTTTCTTAAGCTTCCCTCCTCCATCCCTCCCCATCCCATCCCTCTAGGTTGTCACAGAGCACCAGCTTTGGATTCTGTGTGTCAAACAGCAAATCCCCACTGGTTATCTGTTTTAAATATGCTAATATATATATTTTAATGCCACTCTTTCGAATCATCCCACCTTCTCCCTCCCCCACCATATCCAAAATTCCGTTCTCTATATCTGCATCTCCATTGCTGCCCTGTAGATAGGTTCATCAGTACCATCTTTCTAGATTCCATATATATGTGTTAATATATGATATTTGTCTTTCTCTTTCTGACTAACTCCACTCTTTATAATAAGCTCTAGGTTTGTTCACCTCATTAGGACTCATATGCATTCTTTTTTATGTTGTCATTGTTCAGTTGTGTCCAACTCTTTGCGACCCCATAGACAGCAGCATGCCAGGTCTCCCTGTCCCTCATAATCACCTGGAGTTTGCCCCAGTTCATGCTCATTGCATTTGTGACGCCGTCCAGCCATCGCACCCTCTGACACCCAGCATCAGAGATTTTTCCAAAGAGTTGTCTGTTCACATTAGATGAACAAAATACTGGTGCTTTAACTTCAGCATCAGTCCTTCCAGTAAATATTCAGGGTTGATCTCCCTTAAGATTCACTGGTTTGATCTCCTTGCTGTCCAAGGGACTTTGGAATAAAAGGTATTTTGGAATAAAAGGGTACTTTATCTCCAATCTACTCAAAAGGTTCATGATAAATTTCATGCACATATTTATAGAAGAAATTATAAAGCAATTGAGGAAAAATTCAGACAAATAATAAAGTTGGGTAAAGACTATATACAGAAGCTTCTTGTACTCTTTCTGGTATTTTAAGGTTGAAATATGTCATAATACAAATTGCAAGCAAAAAAAAAATATATATATATACTGCTAATTACAGCAATATATTACAGATAATATAATACAGCTAATTACAGATAATCATTCTTATGTTTCAAAGGGCAAATTTTTCTACCAATAGATATGATAACAAATGACAGTATCAAGACATATATATATATTAGTGTGTGTATATATATATATACTTTATACAGTATTGGTATATATATATTGATATATATTTTTTTCTTTATTTTTTGAAAAATGTGCTTTATAATATACAAATTTTAAACTCACTAAGATGGATAGATATTTTACTTGGCGTATATAAATTACTATGAATTAATTTCTTTGGTATCTACTATCATGGCTTTAAGTAGAATAATGTGCACATGGGTACTTTCCAAATTATATTTCACTATTTTTGATTAAAAAGCTAAGGATTCAGGGTTTTAAGAGATTGGATTCCAATTTAGCATCCTAAGTTAAAAAAAAAAAGTGTTTTCCAATTTCCTAAGTAAACTGACAATTTAAAAGTTTTACAGAGGTTTGAATGTGAGAATGAAAATTCCTCACTGCATATTGAAATGACTTATTTTAGAATGTACATTTCATATCGTGGAAATAAAAGTCTAACAAATTCTCTTGGGAGTATTATGCTTAAAAAAAGAAATGCTATAGCTCTGACATATTCCACTTCACTAAATATAACTTTGAAATGTAACAGTTATACTAGAATTTTAATTTATTAACAGAATCTGCCATATCAATGATAGAATAATGTAAATTAAATAAACTCATAGACTTAATTCCAAATCCAGGCTTTACCAACTGTCCAACTGATTGTTCAAGCTGATGGATTTCAACAACTTTTTCTATAGAGGAAAACAATTAGCAAATTTGAACTGCGTTTTTCTTTAGGTTCCTCCTGGCATAGTTGTTTATGTAAGAACTTCTGCCTTGTTTTGGATGTCCTTCTATGTCAACCTGGTGATCACTGTCAGGATTAACACATAATATTACAAATATCAAAAACAAGCAAGCAAACAAAATTATAGGTAAACAAAGTAATAAAAAATATTGGTAAACATAGCTGACTTTCCTTCTCTTCTTGAATTTTCTAACTTATATTTGAAATTTGAAGAAAAATTTGAAAGAATGTCTGATGTGTGTCTAAATGTGGAAAATAAATATTTAATTCATTAATGTCACAAATAGGGAGGGTAAATAATGTAAAGAGAAATAAAGTTTCTTAACTACATTCAAAGATGTAAAATGATGAAATTGCTAGACTTTGATAGGTTATATATAGATTACCTAGAGCAATGACCAAAACTGTATATAAAATACAAAATAAGCCCAAATCAAGCAGAAGGAGGGGGACAATGAAGATACAATAAAATTTAAATGACAAAACTACAGAAAGAAACTAATTAAATAAAATTCTATTTCCCTTAAAACAGTAAAATTGGCATATACAAGCAAAATTGATAAAGAAAAAACCCAATTTATCAATATCAGGGACGAAATAGGGGTTATCATTATAACACATACTACTGTAATCCTCTGAATATCAATCACAGTAGTCTGCCATATTAACAGGCTAAAGAAAAGAAACACATGGTCATATCAATCTATACACAAGTCATTGGACATAAACTCAACATCAATTCATTAAAAGAGAAAAAGATTAAAACATTTAAAGAGAACAAGATAATTAAGGAAGTAGAAATAAATGTATACACATAGATTTAACCACACAAAATTGCCTTTTTTTTTTTTTTTTTTTACAATTTGTTTAAAAGCACACACTACTACAATCCTCTCAATATCAATCAGAGTAGTCTGCCATATTAATAGGCTATAGAGAAGAAACACATGAACATGTAAATCCATACACAAGACATTGGACATAAACTCAACATCAATTCATGATAAAAATTCTCAAAAATATAATAGCAAAAGAAACTTACTCAATTTGATACAAAGATCTAAAAAACAACAAAACTAACAAATGAAACACCTACAAATATTATTCTTAATAATCTAAAACTAATGCTTACCCAGTAAGACAAGAAAGAAAAAATTTAGTTTGTCTACTCTTTTTTTTTTCTTTAACTTAATATAGTGCTAGAATTTGTAAACAATGCTGTAAGTCAAGATAAAGAAATGAAGACCATGCAGTTCAGATAGGAAGCCATAAGATTCTCTCTTTTTGGAGATGGCATGACTGTCTACATGGAAAATTCCAAGATATTAAAAAAAAAAAAAAAAAACAAATAAAAACTTGAAACTAAAAAGTTATTTTTTGCAAGGTTACAGGATATAAGATATATACAAAAGTCATTTTCTTTCTATATACAATCAATGAAGACCTTAGTAACAAAATTAAAAACCCAATGCAATTACAATTGATGAAAAATTTTAAAAAAAGGAAATTTGGATGTGAATCAGAAAAATTGTGTGTAGTGTTTGGAAGCTGAAACTATTCAATCTTGTTAAAGGGAAATAAAGATCTAAGCAAACTTATATATACTACATATTTATGAAATTGAAAACTCTATGTTGTAAAGATTGATATACAGGCTTACTGAAATTAATATTAAAGTTGCAGCATGAATTATTAAATATACTCTAGAACTTTTATGGAAAAGGAAATAGAATTATAGCTAAAATAAATTTTGAGGAAAAATAATAATATGAGAAGAATTACTCTACACTGTTCAAAGTCTTATCATACAGCTATAAAATGAAAATTGATTAATTGGAGGAAGAATAAACACATAAACCAATGGAGCGGAAGACTGAGCTAGAACTAGATCCACACAAATATGATTGATTTTTGACAAAGGTGGGGAATTAACTGAATATCCATGGTGTTGGGGGTGGGGCTAGTTTTCAGTCTTCACACTCTTAAGGATATTTTCTCTCTCGTTTTTTTTTTTTTTTTTTAATTTAAGGATTAAAACTTAAATTTATAACTTAAAACTATGAAACTTTTGAAAAAAAGTAAACCATGCTTAGGTTCTAGGGCTAAGCAAGTATTTCTTAGATTTGACACCAAATTCACAGTCCATAAAGGAAAAATTAACAAATCAGACTTCAACAAAATACACACTTTCAATCTGCAAAATTCCCTATTAGGAAGAGGAAAAGCCATACTATTTTCAGGGGAAAAATATTTCAAAATTGCATCTAAATAACATCTAGGATATTAAAACAAACAAGCAAACACAAATAAACTAATTTCAATGATAAAAACAAAACAAAATCAATTAGAAACTAGGGAACAAAAAAAAAACACATGAAGACATATTTTATATGAGGATATAAATATGACAAATTATAACAGGACAAATGATCAACATCAGCATCGTTCAGTTTAGTTCAGTTCAGTCACTCACTCGTGTCCGACTCTTTGATACCCCATGAATTTCAGCACGCCAGGCCTCCCTGTCCATCACCAACTCCCAGAGTTCACTCAAACTCACATCCATCGAGTCGGTGATGCATTATTAGTAATGGGAAAGAACCATTTCCCCAAAGAAGACTTTCAATGATCAAAGAGTGCAAGAAAAGTGCTTATCACTAATCAAGAAAATGTAAATCAAAAACACACTGAGATATAATCTCATACCTGTTAAGATGGCTATTATAAAAGATCAACAGATATTGATGATGATGAGAATATGAAATAAGGAAAACCATGGTGGAGCATATACTGTTAAAGCAACAATGGAAAGTAGCATAGCCATTATTCAAAAAATTAAGATCTCATACTTGAATCTTCTGTGGAAAATTCTGAAAGAGATGGAAATACCAGATCACCTGACCTAACTCTTGAGAAATCTATATGCAGGTCAGGAAGCAAGAGTTAAAACTGGACATAGAACAGCAGACTGGTTCCAAATAGGAAAAGGAGTATGTCAAGGCTGTATATTGTCACCCTGCTTATTTAACTTATATGCATGGTACATCATGAGAAACGCTGGGCTGGAGGAAGCACAAGCTAGAATCAAGATTTCCTGGGGAAATATCAATAAACTCAGATATGAAGATGACACCACCCTATGGCAGAAAGTGAAGAGGAACTAAAGAGCCTCTTGATGAAAGTGAAAGAGGAGAGTGAAAAAGTTGGCTTAAAGCTCAACATTCAGAAAACTAAGATCATGGCATCCCATCCCATCACTTCATGGGAAATAGATGGGAAAACAGTGGGAGACTTAATTTTCAGGGGCTCAAAAATCACTGCAGATAGTGAGTGCAGCCATGAAAATAAAAGACACTTACTCCTTGGAAGGAAAGTTATGACCAACCTAGACAGCATATTCAAAAGCAGAGACATTACTTTGCCAACAATGGTCTGTCTACTCAAGGCTATGTTTTGTCCAGTAGTCATTAATGGATGTGAGAGTTGGACTATAAAGAAATCTGAGGGCCAAAGAATTGATGTTTTTGAACTGTGGTGATGGAGAAGACTCTTGAGAGTCTCTTGAACTGCAAGGAGATCCAACCAGCCCATCCCAAAGGAGATGGGTGTTCATTGGAAGGACTGATGTTGGAGCTGAAACTCCAATACTTTGGCCACCTGATGTCAAGATCTGACTCATTTGAAAAGACCTGGATTCCAGAAAAGGTTGAAGGCGGGAAGAGAAGGGGATGACAGGGGATGAGATGGTTTGATGGCATCACTGACTTAATGGTCATGAATTTGAGTAAACTCCGGGAGTTGGTAATGGACAGGGAGGCCCGGAATGCTGCAGCCCATGGGGTCACAAGAGTTGGACACGACACTTTGTGTCGTGTTGAACATGACTGAGTGACTGAACTGAACTTAACTGATGTTCATTGTAGCATTATTCACAAAGCCAAGAGATGAATCAACCATCATTCTTTCATTCCATCAGGTGGAAGCCCAAAAGATAGAATTCATCTTTTGATAGATGATAATAAACTACCATTTATCAACAGATGAATGTATATATTAAAAAAAAAAGCATCTGGAGCACACAGACACACAGATACACACTGAATAATACTTTCTAAGACATAGAAGAGGATGGACATTTTGTCATTTATAACATCATGGATAGCACTTGAGGACATTATGCTCAGTGAAATGTCATGCAGGGAAAGACAAAACCTCTGTGATCTCACTTTGACATGAAAAAAAAAAAAAAAAAAACAGTGAAGTCATAGAATCAAAGAATATAATCTTTGTTGCCATGGCATAGACTGGAACAGGGGAGATAATGGAGATGTAAGTCAGAGAATGCAAACTTCCAGTTATAAGATAAATAAATTATGGGTATTTTATGTATGGCCAAGACAATCACTATAGTATGATCACTTACCTAGAGCCAGACATCCTGGAATGTGAAGTCAGGTGGACCTTAGAAAGCATAACTACAAACAAAGCTAGTGGACGTGATGGAATGCCAGTGGAGCTACCTCAAACCCTGAAAGATGATGTTGTGAAAGTGCTGCATTAAATATGCCAGCAAATTTGGAAAACTCAGCAGTGGCTGCAGGACTAGAAAAAGTCAGTTTTCATTCCAACACCAAAAAGGCAATGCCAAAGGATGCTCAAACTACCGCACAAATGCACTCATCTCACACGCTAGTAAAGTAATGCTCAAAATTCTCCAAGCCAGACTTCAGCTATACGTGAACCATGAACTTCCAGATGTTCAAGCTGGTTTTAAAAAAAGGCAGAGGAACCAGAGATCAAATTACCAACATCCACTGGATCATGGAAGAAGCAAGAGAGTTCCAGAAAAACATCTATTTCTGCTTTATTGATTATGCCAAAGCCTTTGACTGAGTGGATCACAATAAACTGTGGGAAATTCTGAAAGAGATGGGAATACCAGACCACTTGATCTGCCTCTTGAGAAACCTGTATGCAGGTCAGGAAGCAACAGTTAGAACTGGACATGAAACAACAGACTGGTTCCAAATAGGAAAAGAAGTATGTCAAGGCTGTATATTGTCAAGCTGCTTATTTAACTTATATGCAGAGTACATCATGAGAAACGCTGGGCTGGAAGAAGCACAAGATGGAATCAAGATTGCCAGGAGAAATATCAATAATTTCAGATATGCAGATGACACCACCCTTATGGCAGAATGTGAAGAGGAACTAAAGAGCCTCTTGATGAAAGTGAAAGAGGAGAGTGAAAAAGTTGGCTTAAAGCTCAACATTCAGAAAATGAAGATCATGGCATCTGGTCCCATCACTTCATGGGAAATAGATGGAGAAACAGTGGAAATAGTGTCAGACATTATTTTGGGGGGCTCCAAAATCATTGCAGATGGTCATTGCAGCCATGAAATTAAAAGACGCTTACTCCTTGGAAGGAAAGTTATGACCAACCTAGATAGCATGTACAAAAGCAGAGACATTACTTTGCCAACAAAAGTCCATCTAGTCAAGGCTGTATTTTTCCAGTGATCATGTATGGATGTGAGAGTTGGATTACGAAGAAAGCTGAGTGCCAAAGAATTGATGCGTTTGAACTGTGGTGCTGGAGAAGACTCTTGAGAGCCCCTTGGACTGCAAGGAAATCCAACCAGTCCATTCTAAAGGAGATCAGCCCTGGGTGTTCTTTGGAGGGAGTGATGCTAAAGCTGAAACTCCAGTACTTTGGCCACCTCATGCGAAGAGTTGATTCATTGGAAAAGACTCTGATGCTGGGAGGGATTGGGGGCAGGAGGAGAAGGGGACAACAGAGGATGAGATGGCTGGATGGCATCACTGACTTGATAGATGTGAGTTTGAGTGAACTCTGGGAGTTGGTGATGGACAGGGAGGCCTGGCATGCTGCAATTCATAGGGTCGCATAGAATCACACACACATGAGCAACTGAACTGAATGTATAACATGGTGAACTATAGTTAATAATGCTGCATATTATACTTAAAAGCTATTAGAAGAGTAGATTTTAAATGTTCTCAGCAGAATGACAATGGCAACAACAAAAGGTAATTGAAAAGTTGAAGAATGTAACTAGTCTCACTGTGGTAATCACTTGTCAGTGCATACCTATATTAAATCATTATACTCCACACAATGTTATATACAGATTATATCTCAATAAACTTGGGGAAAAAAAACAACAGTTTATGATGCATCTACACCACAGAACATTATTCATCAATAAAAATGAATGAACTATGGATCTTCAGAGAAGTGTGCTAAATGAAAAATCCAGTTCCAAAAGGTTACATACTGTATGATTTCACATATACAGTATACTTGAAATGGGGATTAAGGAGGGAGTGGTTGAAACAGAGGTGATTGTAGCTATAAAACAGCAACTTGTGGAATCCTTATAGTAATGAAATTGTTTTCTATATTGACCGTGTCAAAAACAATATCCTTTTTATGTTCAGTTCAGTTCAGTCACTCAGTTGTGTCTGACACTTTGCGACCCCATGAATTGCAGCATGCCAGGCCTCCCTGTCCATCACCAACTCCCGGAGTTCACTCAGACTCACATCTATCAAGTCAGTGATGCCATCCAGCCATCTCATCCTCTGTTGTCCCCTTCTCCTCCTGCCCCCAATCCCTCCCAGCATCAGAGTCTTTTCCAATGAGTCAACTCTTCACATGAGGTGGCCAAAGTATTGGAGTTTCAGCTTCAGCATCATTCCCTCCAAAGAAATCCCAGGGCTGATCTCCTTCAGAATGGACTGGTTGGATCTCCTTGCAGTCCAAGGGACTCTCAAGAGTCTTCTCCAACACAACAGTTCAAAAGCATCAATTCTTTGGCACTCAACCTTCTTCACTGTCCAACTCTCACATCCATACATGACCACAGGAAAAACCATAGCCCTAACTAGATGGACTTTTGTTGGCAAAGTAATGTCTCTGCTTTTGAATATGCTATCTAGATTGGTCATAACTTTCTTTCCAAGGAGTAAGCGTCTTTTAATCTCATGGCTGCAATCACCATCTGCAGTGATTTTGGAGCCCCCAAAAATAAAGTCTGACAATGTTTCCACTGTTTCCCCATCTATCCCATGAAGTGATGGGACTGATAAGGTGGTAAAACTGAGCAATGTGTAAATGGGACATTTCTGTATTATTTCTAACAAGTGTATATAAATTTAAAATTATTTCAAACAATTTTTAAAAAGTTCATTAAAAGAAGACCAGTTAAATATCAAACATTTTAGAGCAAAAATGCACTTAGTAAATAAGGGAGAAAAATTAAGTAAAACCTGAAGTTTGATTTCTAGATTTAGTACTTGACTTTTTCTTCTGTGACTTTATGTTTTGTTTGTTTTTAAGTTTGTGCAGATTAACATTTTGCCAACAAACTCAAACGCACACATACCACATATGTCAACTTGAAAATGAGCATGAACAGTTTTTTTTTTGTTTGCTTGCTTTGTTTTACTACAAACTGGGGATTATATCTAAGGGATAATATTTTTTATACTGTGACCCTGGCACAGTATCTGGCTTGACAACAGCATTGTTCTGTTAAGGAACAATCTTACTGACTGAAAAATTACTGTCAACACACATTCTCCTCCACAAAAACTCTGACTCAAATGTCCTTACATTATGACATGGAACATGTAATAAAAAAGAATTAGGCTGATGATGATGTTGTGGTTCTTTCAGAAATCTGTATCGAGGAGCCTTTGATATGTTTGTAGCAACAAAGGTCCTTGAAGCAAAAGCACCATATGGCAGAACTTTTATTTGATCACCAAAACACTTCAAAATGTTGTCTATGACTCTAAACTTTAAATAATAGGCAATATCATGGTACTTTTATGTTGTGAAGTAATTTGAATTTAGAGAAAAAAATACTATATTTAAATTATTATTAGCTTTAGTAGTAGTGAAAGTCTCTCAGTTGTGTTTGACTCTTTGTAACTCCATGGTGGAATTCTCCAGGTCAGAATACTAAAGTGCGTAGCTGTTCCCTTCTCCAGGGGATCTTCCAAATCCAAGGATCAAACCCAGGTCTCCCACATTGCAAGTGGATTCTTTACCATCTGAGACACAAGGAAAGCCCATAATTAGCTCTAGTGATATTGTTTTACAGAATGATTGGATTAACTTCATTTAGTTGGTGTGACCCATGAACACCTGGTTGATTGCAAATAAGAACACTGAGTGTCATAAGTAAGAAGCCTCTTTTTCAGTATTAACCTGGAATAATAGGATAAGCAACCTAGCATTTACTTGCTAGAATCCACTGACTGAGTTGCCTTTCCTTGTATTAAAGAATATAGACTTAAAGTTTCTTGGAGACAATCAGATTTTGATAGATTTTTCACCCTCAACTCCCTTTACATAATGGGCAGTATGATCTGCTAAGTCCAAGAACTTTTGCTTTTTTTTCTTAGTGGATTTGGGAATCAGTGCTAGGCAGCCTTAAAATTGGTATATGATTTGTTCATATATGATCTGTCTGCTCTTTGGGTTTTATTATTTATTTTATTGTTAATTGGAGGGTAATTGTGTTACTTTTTTTTTTTTTGGCTTTTGCTGTACAATATGAATCAGCCACAAGTATACACAGATCCCCTCCTTCTTGAACCTTCTTCCCACTCACCTCATCCCATTCGTCCAGGTTGTCACAGAACACAGAGTTGAGTTCCATTATATAGCAGCTTCCCATGAGCTATCTAATTTACATATGGTAGTGTATATATGTCAGTGTGACTCTCTTGATTCATCCCGTTCTCTCCTTGCTCCTCTTTGTCCACAAGTCCATTCTCTGCATTTATGTCTCTATTCCTGTCCTGAAAACAGGTTCATCAGTACCATGTTTCTAGATTCCATATTTATGCATTGATACATGAAATTTGTTTTTCTTTTTCTGACTTACTTCATTCTACATAACAGGCTCTAGATTCATCCACCTCAGTTCAACTGACTCAAATTATTTCATTCTATGGCTGAGTAATATTCTGTTCTATGTATGTACTGCAAATTCTTTGTCCTTTTATCAATCAATGGATTTCTAGGTTGCTTCCATGTTGTGGCTATTGTAAATAGTGGTAAAATGAACATTTTTTTTTCTTTCTTTCTTTTTTTTTGAATTCTATGGTCTCAGAATATATGCCCAGTTGTGAGCCTGTTGGGTCATATGGAAGTTTTACTTCTAGCTTTTTTTAAGCAAAGCATACTGTTCTCCATAGTGTCTGCATCAATTTACATTTCAACCAACAGGGCAAGAATGTTCCCTTTTCTCCACATCCTCTCCAGTATTCATTGTTTATAGGGATTTTGGTGATGGCTATTCTGACTAGACAAGGCTGTGGTCCTAGTATGATTAGATTGACTAGTTTTCTGTGAGTATGGTTTCAGTGTGTCTGCCCTCTGATGCCCTCTTGCAACACCTACCATCTTACTTGGGTTTCTCTTACCTTGGACGTGTGGTATCACTTCACGGCTGCTCCAGCAAAGTGCAGCTGCTGCTCCTTACCTTGGATGAGGGGTATCTCTTCACTGCCGCCTGTTCTGACCTTGAAGGTAGAATAGCTCCTCTAGGCCCTCCTGCGCCCGCGCAGCCACTGCTCCTTGGAGGTTGGGTTGCTCCTCCCGGCTGTGGCCCTTGGCTTCGGGCGTGGGATAGGTCCTCCCGGCCGCAGCCCCTGGCCTTAGACATGGTGTAGTTCCTCTCGGCCATTCCTGCACCATTGCAGCCTGGCACTCTCGTCCTCTGCCCCTGACCTCGGAAGTGGGGTAACTCCTCTTGGCTGCCTCCCCTAGGGCATGGGGTCCTCCCGGCTTCTGCCCCTGACCTCGGACGTAAGATAGCTCCTCTCGGCCATGCTAAGTGTGCCGGTCGCAGCCACCCGAGCTAAATGCTGACCAGATGGTCAACACCGAAATCAGATTGATTTTAGCGCAGCCACCTGCGCTAAATGTTGACAGGATGGTCAACACCAAAATCAGATTGATTATATTCTTTGTAGCCAAAGATGGAGAAGTTCTATACAGTTAGTAAAAACAAGACCAGGAGCTGACTGTGGCTCAGATCATGAACTCCTTATTGCCAAATTCAGACTGAATTTGAATAAAGGAGGGAAAACCACTAGACCATTCAGGTGTGGCCTAAATCAAATCCCTTATGATTATACAGTGGAAGTGAGAAATAGATTTAAGGGCCTAGATCTGAGAGATAGAGTGCCTGATGAACTATGGACTGTGGTTTGTGACATTAAACAAGAGACAGGGATCAAGACCATCCCCATGGGAAAAAAATGCAAAAAAAGCAAAAAGGCTCTCTGGGGAGGCCTTACAAATAGCTGTGAAAAGAAGAAAAGTGAAAAGCAAAGGAGAAAAGGAAAGATATAAGCATCTGAATGCAGATTTCCAAAGAATAGCAAGAGGAGATAAGCAAGCCTTCCTCAGTGATCAATGCAAAGAAATAGAGGAAAACAACAGAATGGGAAAGACTAGAGATCTCTTCAAGATAATTAGAGATACCAAGGAAACATTTCATGCAAAGATGGGCTCGATAAAGGACAGAAATGGTATAGACCTAACAGAAGCAGAAGATATTAAAAAGAGGTGGCAAGAATACACAGAAGAACTGTACAAAAAAGATCTTCATGACCCAGATAATAACGATGCTGTGATCACTCACCTAGAGCCAGATATCCTGGAATGTGAAGTCAAATGGGCCTTAGAAAGAATCACTATGAACAAAGCTAGAGGAGGTGATGGAATTCCAGTTGAGCTATTTCAAATCCTGAAAGATGATGCTATGAAAGTGCTGCACTCAATACGCCAGCAAATTTGGAAAACTCAGCAGTGGCTGCAGGACTGGAAAAGGTCAGTTTTCATTCCAATCCCAAAGAAAGGCATTGCCAAAGAATGCTCAAACTACCACACAATTGCACTCATCTCACATGCTAGTAAAGTAATGCTCAAAATTCTCCAAGCCAGGCTTCAGCAATATGTGAATCGTGAACTTCCAGATGTTCAAGCTGGTTTTAGAAAAGGCAGAGGAACCAGAGATCAAATTGCCAACATCCGCTGGATCATGTAAGAAGCAAGAGAGTTCCAGAAAACCATCTGTTTCTGCTTTACTGACTACGCCAAAGCCTTTGACTGTGTGGATCACAATAAACTGTGGAAAATTCTGAAAGAGATGGGAATACCAGGACACCTGACCTCCTGCCCCTTAAGAAATTTGTATGCAGGTCAGGAAGCAACAGTTAGAACTGGACGTGGAACAACAGACTGGTTCCAAATAGGAAAAGGAGTACGTCAAGGCTGTATATTGTCATCCTGCTTATTTAACTTCTATGCAGAGTACATCTTGAGAAATGCTGGCTGGAAGAAGCACAAGCTGGAATCCAGATTACCAGGAGAAATATCAATAACTTCAGATATGCAGAAGACAACCACCCTTATGGCAGAAAGTGAAGAGGAACTAAAAAGCCTCTTGAGGAAGTTGAAACAGGAGAGTGAAAAAGTTGGCTTAAAACTCAACATTGAGAAAACGAAGAGTATGGCATCTGGCCCCGTCACTTCATGGGAAATAGTTGGGGAAACAGTGGGAACAGTGTCAGGCTTAATTTTGGGGGGCTCCAAAATCACTGCAGATGGTGATTGCAGCCAGGAAATTAAAAGACGCTTACTCCTTGGAAGAAAAGTTATGACCAACCTAGATACCATATTGAAAAGCAGAGATATTACTTTGCCAACAAACGTCCGTCTAGTCAAGACTACGATTTTTCCAGTGGTCATGTATGGATGTGAGAATTGGACTGTGAAGAAGGCTGAGCGCCAAAGAATTGATGCTTTTGAACTGTGGTGTTGGAGAAGACTCTTGAGAGTCCTTTGGACTGCAAGGAGATCCAACCAGTCCATTCTGAAAGAGATCAGCCCTGGGATTTCTTTGGAAGGAATGATGCTAAAGCTGAAACTCCAGTACTTTGGCCACCTCATGCGAAGAGTTGATTCATTGGAAAAGACTCTGATGCTGGGAGGGATTGGGGGCAGGAGGAGAAGGGGACGACAGAGGATGAGATGTCTGGGTGGTATCACTGACTCGATGGATGTGAGTCTGAGTGAACTCCAGGAGTTGGTGATGGACAGGGAGGCCTGGCGTGCTGCAATTCATGGGGTCGCAAAGAGTCGGACACGACTGAGTGACTTAACTGAACTGAACTTATTCTGACTAGTGAGAGGTGATATCTTATTGTAGTTTTGATTTACATCTGTCTACCAATGAGTGACATTAAGCATCTTTTCAAGTGTTTATTGCCCATTTGTATATCTTCTTCAGAGAATTGTTCATTTAGGTTTTCTACTCACATTTTGATTGCATTGTTTTATTGATATTGAGCTGCATAAACTGCTAGTTTATTTTAAAACTAATCCTTTGTAAATTGTTTTATTTACAATTATTTTCTCCCATTTTGAGAGTTGTCTTTTCATCTTGATTATAGTTTCCAGTGCTGCACAAAAACTTTTAAATTTAATTAGGTCTCATTGTTAGTTTTCTTTTTATTTTCCTTACTCTAAGATGTGGGTGAAATAGGATCTTGCTGTGATTTACATCAAACAGTGTTCTGTTTATACTTTCCTCTAACGGTTTTATAGCTTTTGGCCATGTATTTAGGTATTTAAGCCATTTTTAGTTTATTTCTATGCATGGTGTTAAGAAGTGCCCTAATTTCATTCTTTTACACATAGCTGTCCAGTTATCCCAGCACCATTTAGTGAAGAGGCTGTATTTTCTTCACTGTATATTATTACTTCCTTTATCAAAGATAAGGTGCCCATAGGTGTTTTGCTCTGGGCTTTCTATCTTATTTCATTAATCTGTATTTATGTGTTTGTGCCAGTACCATATTGTCTTGATTACTGTGGTTTGTAGTATAGTCTGAAGTCAGGAAGGTATTGAAAGATAAAACCCTACAATAATCTCAATAGATGCAGGAAAAGATTTTGACAAAATTCAACACCCATTTATGATAAAAGTTCTTCGGAAAATAGGCATAGAAGGAACCTACTTCAACATAATAATGGCCATATATGACCAACCCACAGAAAACACTATTCTCAGTGGTGAAATCCTGAAAGCACTTCCTCTAAGATCAGGAACATCAACACCAAAAAATAATACCCACTCTTGCCACTATTATTCAACATAACTTTGGAAGTTCTAGCCCCAGCAGTTAGAAAAGAAAACAGAAAAGGAATCAAGATCGGAAAATGACTAAAATTTTCACTGTTTGCAGGTGATATGATACTATACATAGGACATCCTAAGGATACCATTAGAAAAATAGCTAAAGCTAGTTGATGAATTTAGCAAAGTGAAGAATACAAAATCAATACACAGAAATCCTTGCATTTCTATACACTAACAATGAAGAATCAGAAAGAGAAATTAAGGAAACAGCCCTATTTACTATTGCAACAACAACAAAAATATCTAGGAATAAAGCTACTTAAGGAGACAAAAGATGTGTATGCAGAAAACTATAAGACACTAATGAAAGAAATCAAAGATGAAACGATAGGTAGAGAGATATATCATATTCCTGAAGTAGAAAAATCAATATTGAGAAAATGAATATATGACCCAAAACAATCTATAGATTCAATGCAATATCTATCAAATTACCAATGATATTTTTCTCAGAACAAGAACAAAATATTTAATAATTTGTATGGAAAAACAAAAGATCATAATAGACAAAGCAGTCATGAGGGGAAAAAAACAAAACAAAAAACTTTTTGCTCATACAATGAATTAGAAGGAGGCATGATGTTGGCGTAGAAGGATGTGAACTCACCCCTTCTTAAATAAACACCAAAATCCCAACCAACTGTTAAAGAGCTACTGACAAAAGATATTGCAACCCCAGAATGAAATTTCTATGAACCCAGTCCCCATGTGGCTCCCTAGCCTGAGGTTCTGGCAATGAGAGGAGGAGCCTCCCAGAGAGTCTGGCTTTGTAGGCAGTAGGGTTTGACTGCAGGAATTCCACAGGACTATGATAACCTGAAACTCCACTCTTAGAGGGCATACAGAGGGTCTAGTATACAACACGATGGGTGGGGGTGGGTGGAAGGAAGCAATGACTTCATAAGAAATTGAATCCAACTTGCCGGCTAGTATTGGAGGGATTCCTGTGGAGGCAGGGATTGGCTTTGGCTCACTGTGGGAAAAGGAATACTGGGAGCAGTGGCTCTGGTGAGTACTAATTAGAGGTCCCAGAAGAAGATATTTGAAGAGATAATAGTTGAAAACCCCCCTAACATTGGGAAAGAAACAGTCATCCAAGTCCAGGACACAGAAAATCCAAAGAAGGGTTGTCATTTTCTTCTCAAAGAGATTTTCCCAACAGAGATTGAACTTATGTCTCCTGCATTGAAGATGGATTCTTTATGATAGAGCCAATAGGGGAGACAAAATAATTCCTATAGCAGATGACAAATAAAACTGTACTTGAAAGAAGACAGCAAAAAAAATAAAAACAGTTAAAATTAGGCAATACTCATTTGACATTTATAAAGTGTCAAACAATATGGAATGATTTTTTACATATGCTCTCAATTAATTTGTATGATAATATGGTCAGATCTGATCAGATCAGTCACTCAGGCGTGCCCGACTCTTTGCGACCTCATGAATAGCAGCACACCAGGCCTCCCTGTCCATCACCAATTCCCGGAGTTCACTGAGACTCACATCCATCGAGTCAGTGATGCCAGCCAGCCATCTCATCCTCTGTCGTTCCCTTCTCCTCCTGCCCCCAATCCCTCCCAGCATCAGAGTCTTTTCCAATGAGTCAACTCTTCGCATGAAGGGGCCAAAGTATTGGAGTTTCAGCTTTAGCATCAGTCCTTCCAAAGAAATCCCAGGGCTGATCTCCTTGCAGTCCAAGGGACTCTCAAGAGTCCTCTCCAACACCACACTTCAAAAGCATCAGTTCTTCAGCGCTCAGCCTTCTTCACAGTCCAACTCTCACATCCATGCATGACCACCGGAAAAACCATAGCCTTGACTAGACGAACCTTTGTTGGCAAAATAACGTCTCTGCTTTTGAACATGCTATCTAGGTTGGTCATAACTTTCCTTCCAAGGAGTAAGCGTCTGTTAATTTCATGGCTGCAGTCACCATCTGCAGTGATTTTGGAGCCCAGAAAAATAAAGTCTGACACTGTTTCCACTGTTTCCCCATCTATTTCCCATGAAGTGATGGGACCGGATGCCATGATCTTCGTTTTCTGAATGTTGAGCTTTAAGCCCACTTTTTCACTCTCCACTTTCACTTTCATTAAGAGGCTTTTGAGTTCCTCTTCACTTTCTGCCATAAGAGTGGTGTCATCTGCATATTTGAGGTTATTGATATTTCTCCCAGCAATCTTGATTCCAGTTTGTGTTTCTTCCAGTCCAGCATTTCTCATGATGTACTCTGCATATAAGTTAAATAAACAGGGTGATAATATACAGCCTTGACGAACTCCTTTTCCTATTTGGAAACAGTCTGTTGCTCCATGTCCAGTTCTAACTGTTGCTTCCTTACCTGCATACAAATTTCTCAAGAGGCAGATCAGGTGGTCTGGTATTCCCATCGCTTTCAGAATTTTCCACAGTTTATTGTGATCCATACAGTAAAAACTTTGGCATAGTCAATAAAGCAGGATAGATTTTTACTGGAGCTCTCTTGCTTTTTCTATGATCCAGTGGATGTTGGCAATTTGATCTCTGGTTCCTCTGCCTTTTCTAAAACCACCTTGAACATCAGGAAGTTCACGGTTCACAGATTGCTGAAGCCTGGCTTGGAGAATTTTGAGCATTACTTTACTAGCATGTGAGATGAGTGCAATTGTGTGGTAGTTTGAGCATTCTTTGGAATTGCCTTTCTTTGGGATTGGAAAGAAAACTGACCTTTTGCAGTCCTGTGGCCACTGCTGAGTTTTCCAAATTTGCTGGCATATTGAGTGCAGCACTTTCACAGCATCATCTCAGGATTTGAAATAGCTCAACTGGAATTCCATCACCTCCACTAGCTTTGTTTGTAGTGATGCTTTCTAAGGCCCACTTGACTCAACATTCCACAATGTCTGGCTCTAAGTCAGTGATCACACCATCGTGATTATCTGGGTCGTGAAGATCTTTTTTGGACAGTTTTCTGTGTATTCTTGCCATCTCTTCTTAATATCTTCTGCTTCTGTTAGGTCCATACCATTTCTGTCCTTTATCGAGCTCATCTTTCCATGAAATGTTCCTTTGGTATCTCTGATTTTCTTGAAGAGATCCCTAGTCTCTCTCATTCTGTTGGTTTCCTATATGTCTTTGCATTGATCGCTAAAGAAGGCTTTTTTATCTCTTCTTGCTTTTCTTTGGAACTCTGCATTCAGATACTTATATCTTTCCTTTTCTCCTTTGCTTTTCACTTCTCTTCTTTTCACAGCTATTTGTAAGGTCTCCCCAAACAGCCATTTTGCTTTTTGCATTTCTTTTCCATGGGGATGGTCTTCATCCCTGTCTCCTGTACAATGTCACGAACCTCGTCTATAATTCAGAACTTTATAGATAAGAAATTGAGAAACAGAGAAATTAACTCAGAAAATCTGATATCTGCAATATGATCTTCAGTTCAGTTCAGCTGCTCAGTCATGTCCGACTCTTTAAAACCCCATGAATCACAGCATGCCAGGCCTTCCTGTCCATCACCAACTCCTGGAGTTCACTCAGAATCATGACCATAAAGTCAGTAATGCCATCCAGACATCTCATCCTCTGTTGTCCCCTTCTCCTCCTGCCCCCAATTCCTCCCAGCATCAGAGTCTTTTCCGAAGAGTCAACTCTTCACATGAGGTGGCCAAAGTACTGGAGTTTCAGCTTAAACATCATTCCTTCCAAAGAAATCCCAGGGCTGATCTCCTTCAGAATGGACTGGTTGGATCTCCTTGCAGTCCAAGGGACTCTCAAGAGTCTTCTCCAACACCACACTTCAAAAGCATCAATTCTTCGGTGCTCAGCCTTCTTCACAGTCCAACTCTCACATCCATACATGACCACAGGAAAAACCTTAGCCTTGACTAGACGGACGTTTGTTGGCAAAGTAATGTCTCTGCTTTTGAATATGCTATCTAGGTTGGTCATAACTTTCTTTCCAAGGAATAAGCGTCTTTTAATTTCCTGGCTGCAATCACCATCTGCAGTGATTTTGGAGCCCCCAAAAATAGTCTGACACTGTTTCTAATGTTTCCCCATCTATTTCCCATGAAGTGATGGGGCCAGATGCCATGATCTTCGTTTTCTGAATGTTGAGCTTTAAGCCCACTTTTTCACTCTCCACTTTCACTTTCATCAAGAGGCTTCTGAGTTCCTCTACACTTTCTGCCATAAGGGTGGTGTCATCTGCATATTTGAGGTTATTGATATTTCTCCCGGCAATCTTGATTCCACCTTGTGCTTCTTCAGTCCAGCGTTTCTCATGATGTACTCTGCATAGAAGTTAAAAAGCAGGGTGACAATATAAAGCCTTGACGTACTCCTTTTCCTATTTGGAACCAGTCTGTTGTTCCATGTTCATTTCTAACTGTTGCTTCCTGATCTGCATACAGATTTCTCAAGAGGCATGTCAGGTGTCCTGGTATTCCCATCTCTTTCAGAATTTTCCACAGTTTATTGTGATCCACTCATTCAAAGGCTTTGGCATAGTCAATAAAGCAGAAACAGATGTTTTTCTGGAACTCTCTTGCTACTTCCATGATCCAGTGGATGTTGGCAATTTGATCTCTTGTTCCTCTGCCTTTTCTAAAACCAGCTTGAACATCTGGAAGTTCATGATTCACGTATTGCTGAGGCCCAGCTTGGAGAATTTTGAGCATTACTTTACTAGCATGGGAGATGAGTACAATTGTGTGGTAGTTTGAGCATTCTTTGGCATTGCCTTTCTTTGGGATTGGGATGAAAACTGAACTTTTTCAGTGCTGTGGCCATGATGAGTTTTCCAAATTTGCTGGCATATTGAGTGCAGCACTTCCACAGCATCATCTTTCAGGATTTTAAATAGCTCCCCTGGAATTCCATCACCTCCACTAGCTTTGTTTGTAGCGATGCTTTCTAAGGCCCACTTGACTTCACATTCCAGGATGTCTGGCTCTAGGTCAGTGATCACATCATGTTTATTTGGGTTGTGAAGATCTTTTTTTTACAGTTCTTCTGTGTATTCTTGCCACCACTTCTTAATATCTTCTGCTTCTGTTAGGTCCATACCATTTCTGTCCTTTATTGAGCCCATCTTTGCATGAAATGTTCCCTTGATTTCTCTAATTTTCTTGAAGAGATCTCTAGTCTTTCCATTCTGTTGTTTTCCTCTATTTCTTTGCCTTGATCGCTGAGGAAGGCTTGCTTATCTCTTCTTGCTATTCTTTGGAAATCTGCATTCAGATGCTTATATCTTTTCTTTTCTCCTTTGCTTTTCACTTCTCTTGTTTTCACAACTATTTGTAAGGCCTCCCCAGACAGCCATTTTGCTTTTTATCCTTTCTTTTCTACGGGAATGCTCTTGATCTCTGTCTCATGTACAATGTCACGAACCTCATTCCATAGTTCATCAGGCACTCTATCTCTCAGATCTAGGCCTTTAAATCTATTTCTCACTTCCACTGTATAATCATAAGGGATTTGATTTAGGTCATACCTGAATGGTCTAGTGGTTTTCCCTACTTTCTTCAATTTAAGTCTGAATTTGGTAATAAGGATTTCATGATCTGAGCTACAGTCAGCTCCCGTTCTTGTTTTTGTTGACTGTATGGAGCTTCTCCATCTTTCACTGCAAAGAATATAATCAATCTGATTTCGGTGTTGACTATCTGGTGATGTCCATATGTAGAGTCTTCTCTTGTGTTGTTGGAAGAGGGTGTTTGCCATGACCAGTGTGCTTTCTTGGCCAAACTCCTCTATTAGTCTTTGTCCTGCTTCATTCCATATTCCAAAGCCAAATTTGCCTGTTACTCCAGGTGTTTCTTGACTTCCTACTTTTGCATTCCAGTCCCCTATAATGAAAAGGACATCTTTTTTGGGTGTTAGTTTTAAAAGATCTTGTAGGTCTTCAGAGAACCATTCAATTTCATCTTCTTCAGCATTACTATGATCTTAGATATATATAAATTTAATATTGTTACCACAAACCATACTGCCAGTGGAACATCTAATAGAAGAGAAATGAGGTTGGAGGGAGGATCCATGTTGTGGGTATGATAGGAAATGATAAACCAGTTATTGGATTATATATATATATATATATATATATATATATATATACTGCCAAATCTCTTCAGTTGTGTCCGACTCTGTGTGACCCCATGGACTGCAGCCTACCAGGCTTCTCCATCTATGGGGTTCTCCAGGCAAGAACAGTGGAGTGGGTTGCCATTTCCTTATCATATATATATATGTGTGTGTGTGTGTGTGTGTGTGTGTGTGTGTGTGTGTGTGTGTGTGTGTGTTTATTCTTAGCTGTGGCTAGAATTTAAAAAGCCCATTTAAAAAATCTCACAGAATATAAAATTGTGGCACCATCTAGGTTTATGGGCCCTATAAAAGTTACCTCCACTATGATATAGTATTTAAAGATTCCAGTAGTGCCATCGTTCTCAACAGGCAGCAATTAACCTGAGAGGTCTTGAAAATTTTGGAGATTTTTTGATAGTCACAACTGTGGAGATATTACTGAAATATTAAGAGTATATACCAGTTCAGTTGAGTTCAGTCTCTCAAACCTGTCTGACTCTTTGTGACCCTATGAAATGCAGCACGCCAGGCTTCCCCGTCTATCATCAACTCCTGGAGCTTGCACAAATTCATGTTCATCAAGTCGGTGATGCCATTCAGCAAACTCATCTTCTGTCTTCACCTTCTCCTTCTGCCTTCAATCTTTCCTAGCATCAGGGTCTTTTCCAATGAGTCAGTTCTTCACATCAAGTGGCCAAAGTATTAGAGCTTCAACTTCAGCATAAGTTGTTCCAAGGAATATTCAGGATTTATTTCCTTTAGAATTGACTGGATGGATCTCCTTGCAGTCCAAGGGAATCTCAAGAGTCTTCTCCAACACCATAGTTCAAAAGTAACAATTCTTTGGCACTCTGCTTTTTTTATGGCTCAACTCTCATATGCATAGCTACTGGAAAAACCATAGCATTGAGTAGATGGACCTTTGTCGGCAAAGTAACACCTCTGCGTTTTAATATGCTGTCAAGGTTGTCAGAGATTTTCTTCCAAGGAGCAAGCATCTTTTAATTTCATGGCTGAGTCACTGTCTGCAGTGATTTTGGAGTCCAAGAAAATTAACTCTCTGCTTCCACTGTTATCCCATCTATTTGTCATGAAGTGGTAAGACCAGATGCCATGATCTGAGTTTTTTTGAACATTGAGTTTCAAGCCGGCTTTTTCACACTCCTCTTTCACTTTTATCAAGAGTCTCTTCAGTTCATCGTCAATTTCTTCCATAATGGTGGTATCATCTGCAAATCTGAAGTAACTGACATTTCACCTGGCAATCTTGATTTCAACTTGTGGTTCATCTAGCCCAGTATTTCACAAGTTTCACTCTGTATAGAAGTTAAATATGCAGGGTGACAATATACAGCCTTGAGGTACTCCTTTCCCAATTTGGAACCAATCTGTTGTTCATATCTAGTTCTAACTGTTGCTTCTTGATCTGCATACAGATTTCTCAGAAGGCACCTCAGGTGGTCTGATATTCCCATCTCTTTAAGAATTTTCCTGAGTTTGTTGTGATCCACACAGCCAAAGGCTTTGGCATAGTCAATAAAGCAGAAGTAGACGCTTTTCTGGAACTCTCTTGCTTCTTTTATGATCCAATGAATGTTAGCAATTTGATCTCTGGTTCGGCTGCCTTTTCTAAATCTGGCTTGGACATCTGGAAGTTCTCATTTCATGTACTGTTGATGCCTAGCTTGGAGAATTCTGAGCCTTACTTTGCTAGCCTGTGAGATGAGTACAATTGTGTGGTAGTTTGAACATTCTTTGGCATTGCCTTTCTTTAGGATTGAAATGAAAACTGACCTTTGTCGGTCCTGTGGACACTGCTGAGCTTTCCAATTTACTGGTATTTTGAGTGTAGTACTTTCACACCATCATCTTTTAGGATTTGAAATACCACTACTAGAATTCCATCTCTGCCACTAGCTTTGTTCGTAGTGATGCTTCCTAAGGCCCACTGGACTTCACATTCCAGGATGTCTGGCTCTAGGTGAGTGATCACACGATCGTGATTATTTCATTCATGAAGATCTTGTTTGTATAGTTCTGTGTATTCTTGCCACCACTTCTTAATACCTTTTGTTTCTGTTAGGTCCTACAGTGTCCATCCTTAATTGTGCCTATGGTTGCATAAAATATTTCCATGTTATCTCTAATTTTCTTGAAGAGATCTTTCCATTCTATTGTCTTTCCCATTCTATTGTTTTCCTTAATTCTTTGCATCCATCACTGAGGAAGGCTTTCTTATCTCTCCTTGCTATTCTTTGGAACTCTGCATTCAAATGCTTATTATATCTTTCCTTTTCTCCTTTGCCTTTAGCTTCTCTTTCTTTCTCAGCTATTGGCAAGGCCTCCTCAGACAATCGTTTTGCTTTTTCCATGTCTTGTTCTTGGGGATGGTCTTGATCTCTGCCTCCTATACAATGTCATGAACCTCTGTACATAGATCTTCAGGCACTCTGTCAATCAAATCTAATCCCTTAAATCTATTTATCACTTCCACTGTTAAATCATAAAATATTTGATTCAGGTCATACCTGAATGGTCTACTGGTTTTCCCTACTTTCTTCAGTTTAAGTATGAATTTTGCAATAAGGAGTTCATGATCTGAGTCACAGCCAGCTCCCGGTCTTATTTTTGCTGACAGTTAGAGCTTCTTCATCTTCAGCTGCAAAGAAGATAATCAGTCTGATTTCGGTATAGACCATCTGGTGATGTCCATGTGTAGAGTTGTCTCTTGTTTTCTTGGAAGAGAGTGTTTGTTATGACCAGCGCATTCTTTTGGCAAAACTCTGTTAGCCTTTGCCCCGCTTCATTTTGTATTCCATGGCCAAACTTGCCTGTTATTTCAGGTATCTCTTGCCTTCCTACTTTCTCATTCAAGTCCCCTATGATGAAAAGAATATCTTTGTGTGTGTGTGTGTGTGTGTGTGTGTGTGTATGTGTGTGTGTGTGTGTGTGTGTGTGTGTGTGTTAGTTCTAGAAGGTCTTGTAAGTCTTCATAAAATCATTCAACTTCAGCTTCTTTGTCATTAGTGGTTGAGACATAGGCCTGGATTAATGTAATATTGAATGACTAGCCTTAGAAATGAACAGCACTCATTCTGGTGTTTTTGAGATTTCACCCAAGTACTGCCTTTTGTACTCGTTTGTTAACTCTGAGAGCTATTCCATTTCTTCTAAGGGGTTCTTGACCACAGTAGTAGACATAAGGATCACCTGAATTAAATTTTCCCATTCCAGTGCAGTTCACTGATTCCTAAAATTTCAGTGTTCACTGTTGCCATCTCCTGTTTGACCACTTCCAATTTACCTGGATTCATAGACTAACACTGCAGGTTCCTATGCAATGCTGTTCCTTATAGCATTGAACGTTACTTCTATCACCAATCACATTCACAACAGGGCATTTTTTCATTTTATCTCTGTCTCTTCATTCTTTCTGGACATTAATTCTAATGCCCTTAATCCTGTTCATCAGTTATTTCTTTACTCTTCTCCAATAGCATATTAGGCACATAGTGATCTGGAGAATTCATCTTTCAATATCATATATTTTTGCCTTTTTGTACTGTTCATGGGGTTCTCAAGGCAAGAATATTGAAGTGGTTTGTCATTTCTTTGTCCAGTGGACCATGTTTTGTCAAAACTGTCCTCTATGACCCATCCATCTTGGGTGGGCCTACACAGCTTTATTGAGTTAGACAAGGCCATGGTCCATGTGATCAGTTCAGTTAGTTCTCTGTGATTATTATTTTCATCGGGTCTGCCTCTGATGGATAAGGATAAGAGGCTAATTGAAGCTTCCAATGGTGGAGACTTACTGTGGGAAAAAGATAGAGAAGTCGATTATAAATTTATGAAATTGCATGCATCATAGTAAAGGCAAAGGAGAAAAGGATAGATTATACCCATTTGAATGCAGAGTTCCAAAGGATAGCAAGGAGAAATAAGAAAGCTTTCCTCAGTGATTAGTGGAAAGAAATAGAGGAAAACAATGGAATCAGAAAAACTAGAGATCTCTTCAAGAAAATTAGAGATACCAAGGGAATATTTCATGCAAAGATGAACACAATAAAGGACAGAAATGGTACGGACCTGACAGAAGCAGAAGATATTAAGAATAGGTGGCAAGAAAACACAGAAGAAATATACAAAAAAAGATCTTCATGACCCAGATAACCACGATGGTGTGATCACTCGACTAGAGCTACATCCTGGAATGTGACGTCAAGTGGGCCAAAGAAGCATCACTATGAACAAAGCTAGTGGCAGTGATGGAATTCCAGTTGACCTCTTTCAAATTGCAAAATATTATGCTCTGAAAGTGCTGCACTAAATATGCCAGCAATTCTGAAAAGCTCACCAGTGGCCACAGGACTGGAAAAGTTCCTTTTTGATTCCAATCCCAAAGAAAGGCAAGGCCAAAGAATGTTCAAACTATGACACAAAAACACTCACCTCATAGGCTAGCAAAGTAATGCTGAAAATTCTCCAAGCTGGCTTCAGAAGTACATGAACCGTGAACTTCCAGATATTCAAGTTGAATTTAGAAAAGACAGAGGAACCAGAGATCAAACTGCCAACATCTATTGGATCATCGAAAAAGCAAGAGAGTTCATAAATACATCTATTTTTGCTTTATTGACTATGTCAAAGCCTTTGATTATGTGGGTCACATAAAACTCTGGAAAATTCTTAAAGAGATGGGAATACCAGACCACCTGACCTGTCTGCTGAGAAATCTGTAAGCAGATCAGGGAGCAGCAGTTAGAACTAAACATGGAACAACAGACTGTTTCCAAGTCGAGAAAGGAGTACATCAAGTCTGTATATTGATACCCCACTTATTTAACTTCTATGAGGAGAAACATCATGAGAAACTCCATGCAGGATGAGGCACAAGCTGGAATAAAGATTTCTTGGAATAAAGATTGCTGGGAGAAAATAGATGACACTATTCTTATGGCAGAAAGAGGAGAAGAAATAAAGAGTCTCAAGTAAAAGACAAGAGTAAAAAAGTTGGCTTAAAACTCAACATTCAAAAAACTAAGGTCATGGCATCCTGTCCCATCACTTCATGGCAAATAGACAGGGAAACAGTGGAAACAGAGGGAGAAAAAAAAATTTTGGGGGGGGGGGGCGGGGGGGGCTCCAAAATCACTGCTGATGGTGACTGCAGCCATGAAATTAAATGACCTTTGCTCCTTGGAAGAAAAGCTATGACCAACCTAAATAGCATATTAAATAGTAGAGACCTTACTTTTCCAACAAAGCTCCGTCTTTTCAAAGCTATATTTTTTTTTCCAGTAGTCATGTTTGGATGTGAGAGCTGGACTGTAAAGATAGCTGAATGCTGAAGTACTGATGCTTTTGAACTGTGGTGTTGAAGAAGACTGTTAAGAGTCACTTGAACTGCAAGGAGATCTCACCAGTCCATCCTAAAGGAAATCAGTTGTGAATAGTCATTGAAAGGACTGACACTGAAGGTGAAACTCCAATATTTTGGCCATGTGATGCAAAGAACCGACTCACTGAAAAAGTCCCTAATACTGAGAAAGACTGAAGGCAGGAGGAGAAGGGGATGATAGAGGATGAGATGGTTGGATGGCATCACTGACGTGATGGACATGAGTTTCAGGAAGCTTTGGGAGTTGATGTTAGACAGGGAAACCTCACGTGCTGCAGTCCTTGGGGTTGCAAAGAGTAGGACAAGACTGAATGACTGAACTCAACTGATAATAATAGAGATTACAATTAAAAAATTACTTATACACCATAGACAATTATCAATATTTTTTTATTGTACACACATCAGTGAATGAATGATACATTAATAGAATTACAAATTGATGAAATCACTCTTAAGGGCAGTAAGATGAAATTAGTTATATAGCAAACTGGGAATATCTATTATTTGCCTTGAATATTCTACATTCACAATCTTATCCTATATTGTTTTCAAATTTGTGAGAGGTAATCTAATGTAGAAGTTATAAAAAAAAATGGTTTTACATCCAAACTACTTTCTAATCTAGCTAAACAATGTACTGTATGTGTGAACTTCAGAGAACATTATTCTCGTCTTTATTTTCCACATATATGAAATGAAAATAGCAAAAAGTACCTCTTTCATAAGATTGATGATGATGTAACTTTATAGTGTGTCTTAGAAGAGTTTCTGGTGTACAGTAGGTGCTGCATAAGAGCTTTTTGTCATTAACTGTATGCAAATAAGTGTGTAAAATGAGATTAATCATAGTGTCTTTAATAGAAAAAAAAAAGGAAGAAAATAGCAAAAAGTTAAGGCTGCATATTGTCACCCTGCTTATTTAAATTCTATGCAGAGTTCATCATGAGAAACGCTGGACTGGAAGAAACACAAACTGGAATCAAGATTGCCAGGAGAAATATCAATAACCTCAGATATGCAGATGACAACCACACTTACGGCAGAAAATGAAGAGGAACTAAAGCCTCTTGATGAAAGTGAAAGTGGAGAGTGAAAAAGTGGGCTTAAAGCTCAACATTCAGAAAACGAAGATCATGGCATCCGGTCCCATCACTTCATGGGGAATAGATGGGGAAACAGTGGAAACAGTGTCAGACTTTATTTTTCTGGGCTCCAAAATCACTGCAGATGGTGACTGCAGTCATGAAATTAAAAGACGCTTACTCCTTGGAAGGAAAGTTATGACCAACCTAGATAGCATATTCAAAAGCAGAGACATTACTTTGCCGACAAACGTCCGTCTAGTCAAGGCTATGGTTTTTCCTGTGGTCATGTATGGATAGGAGAGTTGGACTGTGAAGAAGGCTGAGCACCGAAGAATTGATGCTTTTGAACTGTGGTGTTGGAGAAGACTCTTGAGAGTCCTTAGGACTTCAAGGAGATCCAACCAGTCCATTCTGAAGGAGATCAGCCCTGGGATTTCTTTGGAAGGAATGATGCTAAAGCTGAAACTCCAGTACTTTGGCCACCTCATGTGAAGAGTTGACTCATTGGAAAAGACTCTGATGCTGGGAAGGATTGGGGGCAGGAGGAGAAGGGGACGACAGAGGATGAGATGGCTGGATGGCATCACTGACTCGATGGACATGAGTCTGAGTGAACTCTGGGAGTTGGTGATGGACAGGGAGGCCTGGTGTGCTGCGATTCATGGGGTCACAAAGAGTTGGACACGATGGAGTGACTGAACTGAAATGAACTGAACTGAAAATTCTATATAATTATAGTTATGGATAGGGGAATTTTGTGTATTTTTATTATAAAATATAAAACAGATATAACTATTATGCAAATATACACCTGCTGATATGAAACTCTTACCAGCATACATGCTTAAAATAAAACATGAAATTGTAGAATAGAGCATAGATTTACTTCAATTTGTGGAATGTTTTAAGAATCTATCCTTATATCATTTATATTTAAGGTAAATAGCACATTTTTTTGAGAAACCACAAGAAAATCTTATCAGTATTTTCAGAGTGAAGATCTGGACATCTGGTTTGTGAATGAGCCTTTGTTTTCACTATATACTCTTTAACTTTATTTGAACTTATACCATATATATATATATATATATATATATATATATATATATATAAACCTTGAACAAGCAAAATGATTGATAAAATAACTCAGCAAAATGCCTTCATTTATGGTCCAAATTTGTGTAGTTTCAAGTATTAATTGGGAAGGAATGAAGTCAATATTAATCACAGCAGTATTATGATAAATTAATAGCATGAATACAATGTTTAGGGGGTTGTCCAATTTGAATTTCTTAAAATTTATAAAACAATTTTGTTCTTCTAGCCTTTCATAACAAGGGTTGCTGTAGAAACGTTTTTCAAATAACATTAATAGCTTCATGGTGTATTGATAGAAATGTGGATTATATAGATGACTGAGACAAACAAAAATGATTCAAAGGCCAAAATGGTTTAATAAGAGAATATGCTTTATGAATTCAATTATTGATCTGTAATAAAAAAGAAAAACCTACACATTACTATTATTACATTAAAATGATCTTATAAACTTAAATATAAATGAATGTTTAGTTTATTAACCAAGATGCAAGTTATAATTATTATTTAAAATGTGGTCTAAAGCTTTTCAAATATATATATATATATTTGAAAAGTATATATATATAAAAATATAAAAGTATATATATATATATATATATATATATATATATATATATACTTTTCTCAGCTGTATGTAGAAACAGAGAGCAATTTATTAGGTACTGTGTTGAACCTTAACTCACTACTTTCTCTTGGAAATATCTTTGCTTAGCCAAAAAGGAGCTGGGAATTTTCAAGATTTTTGAATAAACTGTTAAGTTGACAATAGTGTATTTGTGATTGGGTATGCCAAATGAGCATAAATTCAAATTTTATTTACACATTTGACAGTTTATTTTACACTGTTTACATGTATCCCATTTGCAAGTCAAAGTGAGTAAGGTTTTAAAAAAACAATAACATATTCCTCATAGTGAGTTGGATTTTTTCTTATCTGATAAACATGGATATAAAATCCTTTGAAAACTTTCTGAATATATTTTGAAGAGAAATTTAAAACATAAAAAATTATTCATAAGTATATTTATGCATTTACATCTAGATGGTAAAGGTAAATTGAGAAGGATGATTTTTTGTTTTTGTTTTTTTTTGTCAAATATTTTTTATTGATTTCTGTTTGATTCCAGTGTGTCAAAGAATACAGACCCTAATATAGCAATCTTTTAAAACATTTTGAGAATTTTTTTAAAAATATAAATGTATTTATTTTAATTGGAGGCTAACTACTTTACAATACTGTATTGGTTTTGCCATACATCAACATGAACCTGCCACGGGTGTACACGTGTTCCCCATCCTGAACACCCCTCCCACCTCCCTCCCCATACCATCCCTCTGGGTCATCCCAGTGCACCAGCCCCAACCATCCTTTATCATGCATCAAACCTGGACTGGTGATTCATTTCATATATGATATTATACATGTTTCAATGCCATTCTCCCAAATCATCCCACTCTCACAGAGTCCAAAAGACTGTTCTATACATCTGTGTCTCTTTTGCTGTCTCACATACAGGGTTATCGTTACCATCTTTCTAAATTCCATATATATGCATTAATATACTGTATTGGTGTTTTTCTTTCTGGCTTACTTCACTCTGTATAATAGGCTCCAGTTTCATCCACCTCATTAGAACTGATTCAAATGTATTCTTTTTAATAGCTGAAAAATATTCCATTGTGTATATGTATTTCTTATCCATTCATCTGCTGATGGACATCTAAGTTGCTTCCCTGTCCTGGCTATTATAAACAGTGCTGTGATGAACATTGGGGTACACGTGTTTCTTTCCCTTCTGGTTTCCTCAGTGTGTATGCCCAGCAGTGGGATTGCTGGGTCATAAGGCAGTTCTATTCCCAGTTTTTTAAGGAATGTCCACACTGTTCTCCATAGTGGCTGTACTAGTTTGCATTCCCACTAACAGTGTTTGCTTGCATGCTCAGTCACTAAGTCATATCTGATTCTTTGTGACCGAATGGGCTGCAGCACACTGGGCTCCTCTGTCCGTGGGATTTTCCAGGCAAGAATAATGGAGTGGGTTACCACTATTTAAATATAAATACTAGAGTTTAATTGAGAAAGTTATTTGAAACATAAGTAACTTATGAGCTGGGCTTCCCCTATGATTAGCAGTAAAGAATCTACCTGCAATACAGGAAGCACAGGATATACCAGTTTGATCACTGCACTGG
The DNA here is from genome assembly GCF_002263795.3 of Bos taurus. NCBI lineage: Eukaryota > Metazoa > Chordata > Mammalia > Artiodactyla > Bovidae > Bos > Bos taurus. The sequence continues at coordinate 2,502,301 of NC_037346.1, read as the reverse complement.
GAAGATCCCCTGGAGAAGAAAATTGTAACTTGCTCCAGTATTGATGCCTGAAAAATACCAGGGATAGAGAGGTTACAGTCTGAAGGGTCCTAGCAAGTCAGATATCACTGAGTGACTGAATAGACAACATATGAATTAAGACATTTTTTATTAGTAAAAAACAGAGATAAAATTCCATTCTCAAGTTAATTAATATAAGATAACATTTCCTCTATTACTGAAAGTCCAGAGAGTCAGATTAAATTTTTTCCAAAAATGTTTCTTTGGAAACTACAGGTTTTATTAGTTTAATATTATGATTTTTCATTAAAATGTTTATCTTGAGATATAGACTCATATGATGAATATGTCTACTACCGTGGGCAAGAATCCCATAAAAGAAATGAAGTAGCTCTCAGTCAACAAATACTGAAAGGCAGTATGTGGGTGCGATCTCAAAAACAACAGAATGATCTCAGTTCATTTCCAAGACAAATCAATCAAGATCAAAGTAATCCAAGTCTATGCCACAACCACTAATGCCAAAGAAGCTGAAGCTGAATGATTCTATGAAGACATATAAGACCTTATAGAATTAACATCCAAAAATGATATCCTTTTAATAATAGGTGACTTTTCCTACCTTTTAATAAAGGTAGGAAATCAAGACATACCTTGATGACAAGACATATCTAACGACAAGCAATTTAGCATAGGAGCACAAAATGAAACAGGGCAAAAACTAACAGAATTTTGCTAAGAGAAAGCACTGATCATAGCAAACACCCTCTCCCAACAACACAAGAAATAACTCTACACAAGACATCATCAGATGATCAACACCAAAATCAGACTGATAATCTTCTTTGCAGCTGAAGATGGAGAAACTCTATATAGTCAACAAAAACAAGACCTGGAGTTGACAGTGGCTCAAATCATGAGCTCCTTATAACAAACTTCAGGCTTAAGTTGAAGAACATAGGGAAACTATTAAGCCATTCAGTAAGATGAAGGCTACTGGAGAAGGGAAGGGCAAACCACTTCAGTATTCTTGCTTTGAGAACCCTATGGACATTATGAAAAGGCAAAAAGATAGGATGCTGAAAGATGAACTCCACCAGTAAATAAGTGCCCAGTGTGTTACTGGAGATCAGTGGAGAAATAACTCCAGGAAGAATGAGGAGATGGAGGCAAAGTGAAAACAACACCCAGTTCTGGACATGACTGGTAATAGAAGAAAGGTCCGATGCTGTAAAGAGCAATATTGTGCAGAAACCTGGAATGTTAGGTCCATGAATCAAGGCAAATTGGAAGTGGTCAAACAGGAGATGGCAAGAGTGAACATCGACATTCTAGGAATCAGCAAACTAAAATGGACTGGAATGGGTGAATTTAACTCAGATGACCATTGCATCTACTACTGTGGGCAAAAATCCCTTAGAAGAAATGGAGTAGCCGTCACAGTCAAAAAAAAAAAAAAAAAAAGAGTCTGAAATGCCGTACTTGGATGAAATTTCAAAAACGACAGAATGATCTCTGTTTGTTTCCAAGGCAAACCATTTAATATCACGGTAACCCAAGTCTATGTCCCAAACAATAATGCTGAAGAAGCTGAAGTTGAATAGTTCTATGAAGACCTACAAGACCTTCTAAAACTAACACCCAAAAAAAGATGTCCTTTTCATTATAGGTGACTGGAATGCGAAAGTAGGAAGTCAAGAAACACCTGCAGTAACAGGCAAATTTGACCTTGGAGTACAGAATAAAGGAGGGCAAAGGCTAACATAATTTTGCAAAGAGAACACACTGGTCACAGGAAACCCCCTCTTCCAACAACACAAGAGAAAACTCTACACATGGGCATCACCAGATTGTGAACACCAAAATCCGATTGATTACATTCTTTGCAGCCAAAGATGGAGAAGCTCTATATAGTCAGCAAAACAAGACCAGGAGATGACTGTGGCACAAATCATGAATTCCTTATTGCCAAATTCAGATTTAACTGGAAGAAAGTAGGGAAATCCACTAGACCATTCAGGTATGACCTAAATCAAATCCCTTACGATTATACAGTAGAAGTGAGAAATAGATTGAAGGGGTTAGATCTGATAAACAGAGTGCCTGATGAACTATGGATGTAGCTTCATGACATTGTACAAGAGATAGGGATCAAGACCATCCCAAGAAAAAGAAATGCAAAAAAGCAAAATGACTGTCTGAGGAGGCCTTACAAATCACTGTGAAAAGAAGTGAAAAGCAAAGGAGAAAATGAAAAATACATGCATCTGAAAGCAGAGTTCCAAATAAGATCAAGGAGAG